>NC_073235.2:71696666-72907500 GCF_029281585.2 Gorilla gorilla gorilla
GTCATAGGCTCCCAAACCCAGGGGACCCTGGAATTAGCCTAAGGCAAGAGAAAGTATAATTGCAACTGATAAAGACACAGCCTATATCAGAACAGTAACAAGAAACAGGCTCTTTCAGAAGCTGCTATGAAAAGTGTGTACATTGATCCAGACTTTTTTTTTTTTTTTTTTTTTTTGAGACGGAGTCTCCCTCTGTGGCCAGGCTGGAGTGCAGTGGTGCGATCTCGGCTCACTGCAACCTCCGCCTCCCGGGTTCAAGTGATTCTCCTGCCTGAGTAGCTGGGATTACAGGCGTGTGCCACCGCGCCCGGCTAATTCTTGTGTTTTTAGCAGAGACAGGTTTCACCATGTTGGCCAGGATGGTCTCGATCTCTTCACCTTGTGATCCGCCTGCCTTGGCCTCCCAAAGCGCTAGGATTACAGGCATGAGCCACTGCGCCTGGCCTGATCCAGATTTTTTGAAGAGACATATCTCCTCTGATACAGCAGCACCATTTCTGGACATCTAGACCATAAGGATCTTTCCACATGTGCACAAAGGATGTTCATCCTGACACTGTTTTTCATAGTGAAAAAATGGAAACAACCTAAATGTCCAACTACTAGGAAAAGGATAAAAATACACGGACCATTCGTATTTTAAAGTATTCTTTGGCAGTGTACAGGAATGAGGCTGGTCTGTATTTGCTGACATGATGTTAAGCTTAAAAAATAAAAGCTAATTGCAGAAAATATGTATAGTAAGACTCCATCTGTTTTTTTAAAATCTATATATCAAGATATATAAAAGTAAAGTAAGATATATAAAAGATAAAAGTAAGGCAAATTCACACTCAACCTTTTAATAGTGATTACCTTTGAGGAGTGAGGGGATTGGAGAAGGATAAAAAAATGTAAATTTTACTTTTTTGTACATCGTATTATTTCTTTAAAATATATTTCTGAATATTATTACTTTACTACAATGAGGATATATTCATATATAGCTTATGTGTTTATTTTTATTTAAATATATCAGGTCATTGGTACTCACTGCTATTACTATGGCTTTTGTTACCATAGAGAAGTTTAAAAACTCATATTAATTATTCATATATTTGAACCAATAATTCATACATTTGAACCAATCTCTAAGACTATTCTACTCATCCAGTAGTTATTAGTTATTTCCTTTACAGGTCCTCAAAACTCTATGTGCCCTTTGCTTTCTATAAAACTTTCAGTGTTGGGGAAAAAGAACTTAGTGAAGCACTCCAAATACCACTCTCCAACACAGAATTTAAACCTGAGAGAAAATTGGAATTGAAAATAGTTTGACTTCAGCTATAAAACTATACTAATGATCCTAAGAAAACATCCTGAAAATAAAATGTTTTAAATACGATGTTAATATTTACTGCAATGATATATACTATAGAGGAATAAAATAAAAGCAACCTAATGCTTAATAATAGAGGCAGTTAATTTGATGATACTATAACCACTCAATGGAATATTATAGTCATTAAAAGGCAGTATGAAGACAAGGATGAGCAAACTTTTTAACTAGATAGTAAATATTTTAGGCTTACAGGCCCTATGGTCTCTGTTGCACCTACAGGACGTGGCCATAGTAGAGGGACAGCAGCCATATATGGCTGCATTTGAGTAAAATGCTATCTATAAAGACAAGCAACTGGCCACAGCCATAGTTTTCTGACTCCTATATATTATTATATATATATATTTCTAACTCCTATATGATTTATTGACAGGTTTTTTAAAGCAATGTAGAAGATTGTATTTTTATACTTTTACAATTATGTAAAAAATGTGCAGGGATATAGATTAGAATTTGTGAAGGCAAATAGCAGCCTCCAAATGTAAACAGGGCATAACTGTCCCCAGGAATACAACCAAAGGCCCCTGCAACTTCTTGGGCCTCTTGTGCTCATAAACTGGCACAGAGAGAGAACAGGAAGAGGATGCATGCTCCTAATATACTCCTTCCCCATGTATATGACTCCAATCACTTTTGGGTCCTCTGACAGCTTTCTGGGCCAGCACTCAACCAAATTCAGAAACTTCAATTGAGAGCCAACTAAAATTAAGTCCTACCAGCTAAGCACTGTATTAGGTGCATCACCAATATAATTTCATTTTATCAGCATCAATCAGCAGCTTGCGTATCCTGATCAGCTCCCCACACAGTGCTCTCCACTAACAGGTCTTAATGAATATCCGCTGAGCGGTGTCAGCATTCCAGATGAAAGCTGGGACAGGAAGTCCAAGCATTCAGCAGCCATGACCCTGGTCTGTATTTGAAGCGGTTGGAAGAGACTGAAGTTGTCTAGCTGCATCGTGATGTTTTTCATGCTTGCTTACTCTCTTACCACAAGAGGCAGGTTCATCAGAGGCATCAAAACAATCTGTTTCTTGATCACAATACCAATGTTGAGGAATACAGCGCCCAGATGTGCATTGGAACTCACTGCTGCTGCACGTGTGAGTGGCTGCAGGAGGGAAAGAAGATAAAACCCATGAGCAAAACACAAGCATGTTCCCATCAGTCTTAACAATCTGCCTCTATCTCTGAGCTAGATAATAGTTACCAAAAAAGGAAGACTGAGCCTGGAAAATGGATGCTTGTGTAAGCTTTCTGTGGGGAGGAAGAAGTATGGGAGACAGAAGGAAGTCAATCCTGCCCCAATTCCCCAATTTGTTTTTCTAGATTCCAGAAATCAAAAAAAAAAATTGTATTTGTTAGAAATACCAAAGAACTATCTTTGTGATAAGTGAAATCACAAATTATAAGTCTTGGTTTTATTTTTTCTACTATAATGTAAAATTAAATAAATTCCATTGCAATGATAATTAAAAGCAAAACAATAATGTGATCATATCTAAGCTCGCTCCACACACAACCTTTTAGCTATGTTAGATAATAACTCTAGAAAGTTGGCAAAGTTATCTTCGTATTCATCCTTGGAATACCAGACTTTTAGTTGAGTAAGTGGGAAACTCTGCCTATGTTTGAACATTGACTCTTTTCTCGAGTAACTTTAGGTAGCTCTGGTTATATGCATTTTCCAAATTGTTATGTGGGTGCACATCTAATTCAAGTCTTGTAATTCTTCTGGTCTATAAGGCCGTCTTGCTTTGGCCCCTGATATCTGATGATTTGCCAGGGGAGAACTGACATGGAAGCAGAGGTCCCTGAAAAGTCAGCAATAACTCCTAACTGTCTAGCCCTATCTGGTGGCTGCAACCTGAATTCTTCTTCCTTGTGCTGCTGTTATTACAACAGATTCCTCTTCCTGTGCTGTACCCTAATTTGGTGACAAATAATTATGATGCCCTTTGATTTCCTTGGGAGGGGCCAGTGACAAGAGTTTAACTACAAATACACAGAACAGGGAAGTCCAATCACTAAATCCTTAAATTATGTATCTATTTACACTAATAGTCTCAAAGTTATCAAACTTAAGAAAGGCCTTTTAATTTGAGCTATAAATACAGGAAATTGTTTGAATGAACCAAATTGCTAAATATGAAATAGAGATTTCTGAAATTCAAATGTATCTAGGGGATATAAAGATACTTTCAGTTACTGGTCAGGCACGGTGGCTCATACTTGTAATCCCAGCACTTTGGGAGGCTGAGATGGGTGGATCGCTTGAGCCCAAGAGTTCCAGACCAGGCTGGGTAACACAGAGAAACCCCATATCTACAAAAAATACAAAAATTAGCTGGGCGTGGTGTCACATGCACGTAATCCCAGCTACTGAGGAGGCTGAGATGGGAGGATGGCTTGAGCACAGGAGGCAGAGGCTGCGGTGAGCTGTGATCACGCCACTACACTACAGCCCAGGTGACAGAGTGAGACTGTCTGAAAAAAAAAAAATTTTCAGTTACTAATGGCCACTATAATAATATTAAGAGTAAATTATAAGGGCTTAACGGGCAAATTCTGCCTAAGTACATGAAGGCAAAAGGCTTTCAACACTGGGAGAAATGGCTCTCCAATAGTAGCAGATCTCTGGAAGAAATATTCGGGGTCTGGGAATTCTAGCCAGGGAACAGAGAGAAAGAGTTTCTCATACCCCTGCAATCACATATGAAAGCAACTGCCTACCACCTCTACTTAGAAGGTCAATGTGAAATGACAATTGAAATCAGCCCGAATACCCACGCTTCATATCTTTGTATTAGCTCACAACATGCATCTCTGGAACGATAGAAAGAAAGCAGTTTTATCTTACTCACTGCAATAAGTAGGGTTTTCATCACTGTTATCTCCACAGTCATTGTCTCCGTCACACAAATAAACGCGAGGAATACAAATATTTGAATTATGACATTTTGTGTATCCAGACTGGCAAGTGCGATCAGCTTGAAAAAGACAACCAGATAAATATTAGGAATACATCCACCAAATATGTATTATGAACAGTATCCGTGCTAACACATCTATTGTGGAACTCAAACCACTGGAAGGGCGGCATTTTCAAAGCCATCAGAAAGGCAGGATCCATGATACTTATGTTACCTATAGATTCTGTAGTAAAAAGACATATTTCCAGCTGATACTCGGGAGAAGGGAGAGGAGACACTGGTTTGTAACTTAAATCATCGGTTTTCATTAATTAATAGTATCAACAAGAGTTCCAACTCTTGGTAAAATAAACTATGGCATTTCCACACAATGGAGTAATATGTAGCTATTAAAGGAATAAAGAAGATTTCTATATACTGATAAGTAATGACAGTATAATCTTCAGGATATATTGTTAATAGTAAGAAAGCAAGATTCAAAACAGTAGGCTAACTTTTGTGTAAGAAAAAGGACGATATAAGTGTATGTGTGTGTGTGTAGCAAGAGAGAGATGCTTATATTAAAAACAATAACAACAAAGAAAAGATAAACTAACAAAAATTGTCATCTCTCTGGATAGACTGAGAAGAGCACAGAGGAAGCAGAAAGGAGAGGAAGAAATGAAGGACTTCTATAAATGCACCTCGTCATGTAGTTTTAACTTTGGAACTACGTAAGGTATTTTGTACAAATAAGATCAATAAAATAAAATAAAATTTGGAAACAGCAATAGATAAAGCTAACTATATATCAGGTTGATAGCATAACCCTGCAGAAAAAAAAAATTCCAAATATCTTTAAAATCAGTATTTTGACTGCATATCTCTAGTGGGACATAATCTAAAAAGCAAGAAGAATCTCGCACTTAGTAGACTTATTGTTAATAGTATTATTTGAGTGGTTTTAATAATGTTGAAATTATTATAGGCATTTTGAAATTACTATATAATAAAACAAATAACTAAATGTCAAGAGAAACTATGATTTTAAGCATAAGAAGAGATGTAATTATAAAATCTAAAATGTAAACAACCTGTAATCTTAAATTTAAATGGGAAATATCAATAAAAACTTTTTCTGGCCGGGCGCAGTGGCTCACGCCTGTAATCCCAGCACTTTGGGAGGCCAAGGTGGGCGGATCATGAGGTCAGGAGATCGACCTGGCTAACATGGTGAAACCTCGTCTTTACCAAAAAATACAAAAAATTAGCCAGGCATGGTGGCAGGTGACTGTAGTCCCAGCTACTCGGGAGGCTGAGGCAGGAGAATGGCGTGAACCCGGGAGGCAGAGCTTGCAGTGAGCTGAGATCATGTCACTGCACTCCAGCCTGGGCAATAGAGCAAGACTCCATCTCAAAAAAAAAAAAAATTTTTTTTCCTTAAAAACTGTATTTCCTAGCTCTGACCATTGAAAAGGACTAGAAGCAATGAAAGCTAAGTAGGAATGAGCACCTCAACCCTGTGATAATTTCTAAGTACCACAGAGGGAATGAGGTCTCCTTGGATAAGTGGCTAATTCCAGGACTGGGACAGGAAATATAAGACAAGCTTGAGCTATAAGAAGATGGATTGGGGTCATGTCAAAGAACAGAAAATCCAAGTTAAGGACTCCCATTGGCCTAACTTTGGACAACTGGGCACCAAAAAAAACAGTTGACAGCACTGTATTAAAACTCATCAAATACATGAAGATCAAAGAGTTCAATATAATACTAAACTAAACTAAACAAAAAGTTAATTCTCCTTTGTCACCAACTCATTACTCTGAAAATTGACAAACAAAAGGTATTTATCCTGTAGATTCTAATTACCAACAAAAGCTGGTAAGGGAAATGTCTTCTTTATCAAACTTCAGCTAATAAATGCAGCAGGAACACTAGAATTCTAAAGAGCCCATTCATAACTCTTAAAGAAATAATGGGTTTACAGAACAACCACCGATGGATGCTAAAACCATTGGGTGAAAGGATGATGGGAGCTTCATAAGAGATGATTCAGGCTGACAACAGAATCCACTTAAAGTGGGGCAACAAAACATCATGTGCCTCATAAGGTGATGCAACAGGAAACGCACAGCTCCACCTCTGAAATACTCTTACCCAAAGAATTGCACCTGTTATGATCAAAACTCTAGGTCTAAATACCAGTTCATAGGAAATAAGAGGGATAAGATAAATTAAATGGATCAATTATGCAATTAGTCAAGTCCAGAATGTGAGATATTCTACAGGACAAATCACCTAATCTTTCTAATGAATCAATGACATTAAAAAGTGGGAAGTGTTGTGGCATAAAAGAGATTGAAGAATTATAACGATCAAAATCAGTTGTAGATCTCATCTGAACCCTAACTTGAACAGAGAACAGTAAAAATACATTTTGGGGATAAGTGACAAAATTTGAACATGGACTAGGTACTCAGGGATATTTAGTAAGCACTTTTGATTTTGCCAGGCATTATAATGGCATGGTAGTTATTTTCCAAAATGTTATCAGTGAAGTGCATGTCTAGGAGTCACTTTAAAATACTAGAAAAAAGGAGAGAAAAATGAAACAAGACTGGTATTTGTTGATACATGCTACCGCGCCTAGCCAAAAATTTACGTTTTAGATAAATACTTAGGGTTTTTTTTGAAAAGCCTTTGTTTTTATATAATAATTTCATCTCCTGTGATCCAAGACCTCAGACCCAAAATCACAATAAGCACTTAAGATAAACTTACGGCAATTTTTCTCATCTGAAGTGTTATTATCATGGCAGTTGTCTACACCATTGCAGATAAACTCACGAGGTATGCACCTTCTGTTATTGCACATAAACTCCGTGGTGGCATTGCAGTCCCTGAACAGGCACCCTGCCTCATCACTGCCATCACCACAGTCATTGTAGTAATCACAGCGGTAAGAGTATTGGACACATCGCCCATTGGCACAGGTGAAGGCTGTCGGTGAGCAGGTGTGAAGTGCTAAGAACAGGAAAAACATGAGAACAAACCCTCTTGATTAAAACATTATCCTAATTTTTAAAAAGATACAATTAAATAAAAGAGACACTTTGAATTTACCTTCCAAGGCAAAAAACGCTGCAAAATGGACTGCATGCAAAGTGAGATAACACTTTTAATTAGTTAGATTAAGCAAAATATGTTGTATACATTTTTTAAATTGTTTTAGGCACAAATCAAGTAATTTAAGCACAAATCAAAGTCATTCTGTTTCTCTATAATCTCCATTTATCTCAATCACAAAAAAGCATGCAATTATAGTTTATTTCAGGAAAATAAAAACTCCTAGCCCCTATCACAGTCTGCTAGGAAAAGGTAACCAACCTCAGAACTCCCTGAGAAAGTCCACTGTGTTTTATTCACTCTATTCAGATGGAAGCTGAGGATTGGAAGTTATTTTCATAAAATTTTTGAAATAATGACCTTTGTGCTATGAAAATTAGTAAAATGATACGTTTCCTTAGTCCCAAGCTAAGCTAGACTTAGCATGCACCATGCCTCATGCTAAGGGATTTTTACATATTGTTTCTCTTACTCCTCGCAAGAACCCTAGTAGTAGCTCCATTTTACAGATGAGATGTCTGAGGCTTGAGATGTTAAGTAACTTTCCCAGGTCTATACAGATTACAAATGCGATCACCAGGATGATGATTGTGCTTGTGCTCTTAACCACTACAGACGTGATTTAACAGAAACAGTCTGGATTATCAGAGGAAACATTTTTCAGCTCTACCAGGATGCCTAGGTACACATTTCAAACACATTCACACACAGCAGGATTCCATATCAAACACTTGACATCAAGATGCCATTAGCTCCTACCAAAAGCGCCAAGAGTCCAACTCACCACAGACACTTTCCATCTCATCACTGCCATCCCCACAGTCGTTGTCATTATCACACTTCCACTCTTCCGAGATGCAGCGCCCATTGGAGCAGGTGAAGGAAGATGCACCACATCGTTCACCATTGTCCACAATGCAGTGCTTCCTATTGTTGGCCAAATACCAGTTGCCCTCATGTGGACACTGGCACTCTGCACCATTTGGACCTGAAGAAAGATAATCCCAGAAGAAGCAAAAGATGGATGTAGCCACTGTTCACATTGACCCCTCCACAATAGCACTTGCAACAGCTTCTACATTAAATGCTCCCTAAGACAAGCCATGGAAATTCTGCCCATTAACCTTTTAACTATATTCTGAGTCACTTTTCCATCAAGAAGAGCAATCACCAATTTCTAATAAATGTGCCGATTCCTTCTAAACAACAGGAAATATCAACGACTCTTCTCAGCAAAATTTGCAAAGCAACAACATCAAAAGGCACATCTTCCCGTGAATTTGTTGTTCTTTATAAAATGCACAATGAAGCACATATGATCCCACCCGCAAATATCACCAGAAATATTTCAAACTATAGATAATAGCTCTTAAGCAGAAAATGTAAATCCTTTTATAAGGAAGGCCAGCTCATTGACAGAATTCCTAGTCAAGACATGAAGTAGGGCAGCCAAGGCCTTCATCTTTCTTTCTAACTCCATCAAGCTTGTATTTAAAATGCCTTCATAGGCTGAGTGCTGCGGCTCACGCCTGTAATACCAGCACTTTGGGAGGCCGAGGTGGGCAATCTCTTGAGGCCAAGAGTTTGAAACTAGCCTGGCCAACATGGTGAAGCCCCATCTCTACTAAAAATACAAAAATTAGCTGGACATGGCGTGTGCCTGTAGTCCCAGATACTAGGGAGGCTGAAGCAGGAGAATGGCATGAACCCAGGAGATGGAGGTTGCAGTGAGCTGAGATCCCGCCACTGCACTCCAGCCTGGGCGACAGAGTGAGACTCCGTCTCAAAAATAAAATAAAAGAAAATGCTTTCATAAAAGGGCTCCATATAGATTAGAAAAGAAGCCTGCCAAGTCTTCCTCTCAAAATATAGCCCCAGGTCTGTTTTATAAATTACCCTGACATCAAGGAGAATTTGAATTTTTTCTCCTGTGAGAACTTCAGCTTTCCTTACCAATTGGTATTGTGATCATTATTCTCCATGTTCTAATTTTCATGGTCAGTGCCTTACCTGGTGCACAGATATGGCTGCAGCCCCCATTAAACTGTTCACAAGGATTGTTACACTGTTGTTTCTGGTTCTTCACAACAGTGTTGATTCCCCTGGGCTGGGAGAGCAAATTTGTGGTCATTGCAATCTGACCTGACCCGTCATATTTGTTAGCTCGGTAAATTCTTTGTGTGTACAAGTCAGTCCAGTAAATATACTGGCCATAGAGAGTCAAGCCAAAAGCATGAACTGCTGCATTGACAATGACTTCACGATCCATGCCCGTCAGAGTGCTGCGTTCAATCCTCTGCCTAAAATGAAGCAAAAAAAAATTTAGAAGTTGAAATCTCAAGTGAGTTAAGTTTTCAACTGGCAACCCAATGCATGCGCCTCATCATTGTTTACACAAGCTGCAAACTTTCTTTTCAAATGGGGCATATGGCAGCTGGAAATGTTTCTTCTGGTGATGGGAGGTCTTGTTTGCTTATCAAACAATAGCCTATATAAAATCATTGACTTCCAAATATGAATAGTAATCCTACAAAAGGAACCAGGTTGATATTAGAAACAGGAAAACGTGAAATAATCCATGTAATGCATGGAACTCAGTGTTGAGCACATAGCAGACTCTCAATAAAACAATAACTTTTCCATCCCACTTCCTTAGTGACTTTTTCAATTTGATGTTTATTGAGTAATTTGAGGTGTTTACCTAGAATAATCCAAGCTTAGACTCAAAGCATCACTGCTTTGTTTCAAATAGGAGAATAAAGAAAAGATCAGGAGGTTAGGTCTTGGCATCACAAGACTAAAATTCCAAAGAAATATGCAAGAAAAATTAAGATTCCCGATATGTAGACACCAGCCATAATAAACAAAATCATTTCATCCCTTCAACTATTCCATTAGGATGACTGGAATGTGAGACATATGGGGGGTACTTGGAGAAGTTACATACAAAATTAGAGTTGACAAAAGGAAAATATTAAGAAATGTGCTGAGGAGAAACTTGCCAGAGAAGAAAGGGTCTATTTGAAAAGATGACAAAAAGTCAAAGACTGAAGAAAAGAATTTTCTTTTTTTTTTTTAAGAAAAGAATTTTCTAAAAGACATTGAATGCTAAAGCCCAGAAAAAAACATAATATCAATTGGCATTTAAAAGTCATTCAGATTTTATAGCAGTTACCTAGGGCATGCAGAATGTAAGTTGAGTAATTTCATTTGTAATTCTAAACTGAGAAAATACATTTATAATTATAGCTGAAATTATAGATATATTTAGCAATGCATCTTTAGATGTCTTTTAGTTCATAATTATTCAATGCATGATATAGATAAATTTTCACAGTATGTTCACCAAGTTCCAATATAAACATAGTTCCTAAAACTGTGATTCTATATTCTGGCAATGTCTATCTGGCATGCTATATTTTTATCACATGATGCAAATCCCTCTTCTTTGGAAATGGAAGGAAAACCTCTTCTTAACACCCACATGAGTAACCAGAGACACCTACAGACTAGCATCCACCCAGTAGAGAAGGTCCTCCTCATAGTCCAGAGTCAGCCCACTGGGCATGACCAGACTGCTGTTCACAATGGGTACCCGGAAGTTTCCTCCCAATGTGGCTCTCTCGATTTTGGCATGTGTATCCCAGTCAGCCCAGTACAGGTACCTAGTCATACAAAAGGAGTCAATAATTAATTCACAGGGAACCTCATAGTCCTTTTAAAAAAAAAAAAAGGACAATATTCTTTAATTGCAAATTGCCAGTAACATGGCAAAAGAAACTCCATTTCTACTTACACAACTTGTCCAAAAGGGATCTAGTAAGTCAGGGTGTTGACTTCCTAGTATGTTGCCAACCTTTCTGCCATCAAAGGGAGCGATGCACTGCATCCTCCTTCCCAGGTAAAATCACTCAATATGCTTTCACTTTTGAATCTGTAGCCATAGTGTTATAAGCCCATAACATATTGGCTATCTATGAACATAATTTCAGGCCCCATTTTTTCCAGAAATAAGCAGACAGAAATATAACAAGGAAGATGATGGCATACCCTTGGCAGGGATCTAACACAATTGCTCTTGGTTTTGGAACGCGGGCTATCACAGTGCGATTAGACCCATCTTCAGCCATGGAATTAATCGTCTGGTTGAGGTAGTCACTGTAATAAATTCTTCTAGTAATCCAGTCAAAGGCAATGCCATCAGCAGTCCCTATACCTGGACACATACAGGCAGACACACACACAAGCACACACAAAGACATTAGAGTCTCATATGCATTAGAAACACTCAGTCATCCATGTGTGTTGACCCCATTGTGTCTACTTGCAGGACAAGCAGCACCTGGAGTGCACTTACCTGAAGCAATGACAGTTGGAGTATGGATCCCTGAAGACAGGGTGGCATAGGAAATCTGTCCAACTCCAGAGGCTAAATTTTGTGTGAAGTAGATTCTATCACTTACACTGTCATAGTCTAGAGACATGACAGTTCTTTCCACATTTATTGTTTGGAAAGGTGGGCTATGGTTTTCAGGGTCCAAGTGTAAGCTTCTCAAGGAATTAGACAAGGCAAAGATGAGGAAATTTTCTGTTGAAATGGCACAATTCTTGCCATCACTTTGCAGGGTCCCAAAGGCACAGTCACATTTTGGGGTGTACAATCCAGGCAGAGCAAAGCAGAGATGAGAGCACCCACCATTGTTTTCCAAGCAAGGGTTGTTGTTGACCTCTGCTGGTGACCGGGGCTGGACTTGCTTGTCAAAGATGGTCACATCTCTTAACCAGTTGATATTGTCTCTTATCACTGTGGGTGGCTCTGTGTTCTCTGGTTCCTTGCTGGCTTGGAAGATCTTTTTCAAATTCCTATCTACCCATATGATAGAATTTTCAAAAACAGTGATGCCATAAGGAGTTGGGTAACGACTGCCATAACGAATCACTTCAGAGTTCTCTCCATTGATACGAATCCTTGCAATTATATCTAAAGAATCATCAACCCAATAAACGTAGCTATCACTTCGGTCTACTGCCAAGCCCCGTGGTGTGACAATGCCCTCTGACACAAGCACTGTTCGATTGGTACAGTCAAGGAAAGAACGCTCAATCTTTGGTCTCTGCCCATAGTCAGCCCAGAAGAGGTATCTGTTCTTGGGATCTACAACAATATGCCTAGGCATGTCCACTGTGACTTTAAGAAGAACACGGCGGTAAGTAGTATTGATCCGCAGAACTTCTATCAGTGTTTCAGAAACAAAGGCATTGGTGAAATAAAGATTTCCTATGGGAAAAATGAAAGTGCATGCTGATCAACGGAGAACCAAGAAGAAAAAAAGGGAGAACTTTACAAATTCAGAACAAAATATATAAGGTTGAAGTTTGGGTCACTATATGTTGTCTTTTCCAAGATGATAAATGTCCCAGTCTAGGCTTAGAAAAATAAATTCTTACTCCTAGGAATTATAGAGATTGTGTCTTCAAATTTAGAGAGAAAGTGCCTATCTTCAGCTTCTAAAGTAGATTAGAATTCATAGGAACGTCATAACCCACTTTCTACTGAAAGGTATATTTTCCAGAATGTCCCTCCTTTTCTATCTGAAGCTCTAAATGCTTAATACCTACTTGAAACACTCTAAATATACATTTTTCATAGCACAACTTCCATCCCAATGTGATAAAAGTAGCAAAGAGGGAGCACCAGCAGCATCTCAGGTTGTTATTGATGTTATCAAATGGTCTTTGTGCTTAAGGTTAACATGAAGTTTTTCCTTAGTCTTTCTAACTAATGTAGGTGTTTTCATCCCATGGACCTTCTAAAAGTGACCAAAACAAAAGTCCATTTCCTTTTGGGCCTTATGTACATGCTAGAATAAAAAGATAACTTTATGAAGATAGTATAATAAGTAGAGAATGACTACAAATTATTGATTTCATGTAGTTGAAAGTCTGTTGTTGAACTATCAATGCTACTACCAAGACACACATATTTTGTTCCTATATCTGATTCAAACCACCTCTAGAGAAATCAGGTCAATGTGAAATATGTTACTGATACATTTTTTCATTACCTAACTCTACTTGCTATGTATGTATTTGCTCATTTCCAATCCTTTAATCCAGGGTTGGCAAACTTTTTCTGTAAAGGGCCAGATAATAAATATTTTAGGCTTTGCAGAGTATATGGTTTCACAAGTACTCAACACTGCCACTGTAACATGAAAGCAGCCATAGAAAATACACAAATAAATGGGCATAGCTGTGTTACAATAAAACTTTATTTACAAAAACAGGCAACAGGCTGCATTTGACTCATGGGCCATAGTTTGCTGACTACTGCTTTATCTATACCCTCAGAAATAGTAATTTCTATTCAGGAACGGGAGTTACGAACCCAATTAAAGCTTTATTTAACCATACTTCCATATTTACTTTTTGCAATAAACTCTTATTATAGTACTTAGATTTTCATAATACATGCTAATATTTCCTTTTTTTAATTTTTTTTTTTATTTGAGACAGAGTCTCACTCTGTCACCCAGGCTTGATGGCAGTGGCATAATCTCAGCCCACTGCAACCTCCACCTCCCGGGTTCAAGCGATTCTCCTGCCTCAGCCTCCTGAGTAGCTGGGATTACAGGCGTGCGCCACCATGCCTGGTTAATTTTTGTGTTTTTAGTAGAGATGGGGTTTCACCATGTTGGTCAGGCTGGTCTCGAACTCTTGACCTCAGGTGATCCGCCTGCCTCAGCCTCCTAAAGTGCTGGGATTACAGGCATGAGCCACCGCGCCCTGCCTACATGCTAATATTTCTAAGTGATGCCTACTCACCAAGCTTGATTCAATGATGATACTGATTTTATGTAGAATTGGATTATATTCCAAAACATATAATACTACTAATTATGAGTGGTATTTTTACTCAGATGAGTGATAAAAATGAGGGGTTATTCAAGCTCATGTGCATGAATAAATACAACTAAGTTAATGTAATACTGGACCAGGCATTTAAAAAAATTACTAGTAAAATATCTCATGATCTAAGGGATTTTTATATATGAATAAAAGGAAGCAATTAAGAATTTGGCAACTAAAATTGCTCAGCTTCAAAGCAAATGAATGCTGTTCCATAGTTTATATTTTTATATCCCTTTCTCTTGAAAATTTAGAAAATTTCTAATGCAGAAATCAGGTGCAAATCTAAGTGTAAAAAAACCAAATCCACATAATTTAATATTTTAGCCACTTTTGTCTCCAGATTATGTTAATAACAGAAGAAAATGATAAGGATTAATTTATTATAAATCTGTAAACTGAAACACCATATCATTTATCAAATAGACATAGCTTAATCTAGATTCAATGTATCTTAAATGGCCTTAATAATTGTCTAGAAAAACAAACCTGTAGCACATGGAGTTAGGCTAAACTTTCTAGCATAAAATAAGATGACAGAGATGCAAACATATTAAAATCACCATATAGCTTACATACCTGCTACCCAATCCACTGCAATACCCCGGACTCCATTTTCTCCTATTCCATGTGTCACAATGTTCATCAAAGAAGATCCATCTGGTTTAATTCTACGGATCGCATTATCAGATGCCACTGAGCTGCTAAAATCACACCAATAAATAAAGCCAGAGGACACATCCACATCCACATGCAGTGCATTTCGTCCTGGAAGTTAAGAAAAGATCATTAAACAATGCTGTCACTGAAATTAGAACTTTTAAATGTCTGCCCTTCCTCTCAAACCCTCATTCCCAACCCCCTGCTCTGAGCATCTCCCCATTACAAAATGAAACCCTTTTTTCCCAGTTGCAGTGAGCAGACCCACATCTTGGTTTCTACTCTTTCCCACAATAAGGAGCTCTGGCTCCCGGGAGAAATGTTGATTATAGGTTTAGGCAGGGAAGGTACGAAGTGAGCGTGAAACATCTTATTGTACCAAGAAACAAGGCGTACACAGAAATATACAGGTCGTCACTTGAAGAGGTTCTCCCTGGCCAAAATGGATCCACTAGAACATCAAAAGAAGGATTACAGTAATTGACTGTAACACACTGAATTTAAAAAAATAAAAATTTGACCCCATAATAATAATAAATTATTTAAAAAGTAAACCGGGGAGACACGAAGAGCTTTCCTTTATAGAAGAATATTATCTAACAAATGTAAAGGGAATGCTAGAATAAGAAAATCACCATTTTGCAATCCTCGATTAAATAATCATTTCAAACAAGGATCATCAATGGCTGCCAAAACCAATGGGTAAAAGGTGCTTGGGAGCCAAGACATTCACAGGGCCTAAGTGTGATTGCATAGATTTCACCAAAATTAAGAAGGAAAAAAATACAGCTTTAAAAAGCAGCAGTGTAGCAGTGACCACCTTAACCAAGTGATCAAACTCAAATGCCACTAAGAGCAGGACAAGCTGACATTATGTTCTTCCTAATAAGATTCTGTAACAACTAACACACCATAACCTATAAAGTATTATTGCTAAATGTATTTAACCTTGATCTAATCAAGCAATTAGACCTAACTTCCATTTCATGAGAACTGCAGGGTAAAAAATGAAAGACAGACTAAATATTCAGAAAAATCCTCAGTGTGGGATTCTCAAAGACAACAGGTCTCCCTCTTTAAAACATCAATGTCATAGCAAAAAGCTAGAGGCAACTACTCCAAATTGGGAGAAACTAATGAGATATTCCCAGTGCAATGCATGAATCTTAATTAGATCTTGGATGGAACAAAACAGCTATATATAAAATATTGTGAGGCCAACTGGAGAAATATGATTATGAATATTTAATAATGCCCTTTGAAACTGTATGCTAACATATGTAGGGGTAAAGTGGCATGGTATTAAGATTTATTTTTAAAAGGTTCATAAAAAATGAATGTGAATGCATATGCATGTACACACACACACACACACACACACACATACAAATTGAGAGCTCAAATGTGATGAAATGTTAACAACTGTTAAATCTTGGTAAAGGGTATAAGGATATTTCCTAAATCCTTCAACGTTTCTGTGTTTGAACATTTTTTTAATGAAAAGCTGGGAGAAAAAAACTATTGAATTTGTCATATCTGTACAAGATGATAACTTAGATCCATAACTTTTCAGATATGGAAAAACAAAGAGGAGTCATGAGTCCACGTGAACATGACCATCAGGCAGGAGGACGTGTGGGACTGGAAGCTCTCTGATTCCCTTCTCCAGGTCATTTCTGTATTTTCTGACATCTCTACAACCCCTTCATTCACTTCATCCTTTTTTCCTTCCTTTCTACCCTCTATTTCTCTCTTTAGCCTGTGACATTCTCCTAGCGATGTTAGAAAACTCTTAGTTCCTCTTGTGCTAAGGTATACCTAAAAACCTTGGTTCATCTAGGAAGCAAGTGATCATTTTATACATTCACAGTATGTAAGCACAAAGTGCTGCAAAAATATGATTACTAAAGAGGGACTAACACTGTGAACTCTTTTGCTTCAATTCACCAAATATATATTAATAAATCATATTTGTGGACTATTTCATTACCATATTAAATAGTAGTATACCTTCTACCGTAAATCTCCATTAATAATCAGAAATAGGGCACAGTTCTTCGGAACACCAACTCTGTAGTACTTCTTGCAAACCAATCCTACATTCTATATTGCTCTGGGCCTGTGGTTCTTAGCGTGATCCATGGGTCAGCACCATCAGCATGCCCTGGGAGCTTATTAGGAGTGCAGATTCTCTGGCCCTACCCTAGACTACAAAATCAGAAAAATCTGGGGACGAGGTCTGGAGTTGTGTTGGCGTGAGCCCTCCAGGTGATTCTGAGACACACTAAAGTTTGAAAAACACTTTAGGCTGTGCCAGTTGATTTAAAGGGAAAGGAAAGCTTCATTATGCACTGAATCCACACATGAAGAAATGTTTTCATGGCACCAGGGATTTCAACCTGGTGCCAGATGAAGTCAAATCTTACTTATATTGGAGTTGGCATACCTTGGCCTGCCACCGGCACCATGGTTTCTGAATGATCTGACAATTCCAAGCTAAAGCCTCTGATTGCAGACAGCATTGAAACAACAATGAAAGAGTTATATGGAGAGCAGGACCGATTATCAGGATTGAGTTTAAATCCAGTAGCACAGGCGCAGGAAAACAATCCTCCTGGTACAGGCAGGCAAATCTGCTGACAGGCATTCATGTTGTTGCTACAGCCATTTGAGGATTCGGCGGCATCTAAATGAAAACAAAATCCATTTGTAACTTTTGATCCTAGCTACTCGCCACCCCATCTCAAATTTCTTTAATTGGGTCACCAAATAATTTATTCTAAAAATTAATAACCAACATATAGTAGCTGAGTTAGCAATCTAAAAACAACATTGGAGAGACTAGAGCTTATACAATAACACCTAAAGGTAGGAAACCAGTAACCCAACTATTGTATAATAGTTAGAGAATGGGGCTTCAATTGTTTTCTTCTACAAATCATGTGAGGATTAGGGAGGTCAGTATATAAATCTGCTCATAATTTGCCTATGAACTGGAACTTAAAATAATATATTCAGTTACATGATCAATAATGTGATTTTTTTAAATATATGAAATAAGATTTAAGGAATAATCCTGGAATTAATGGCATTCCCAGTGACTTGGAAGAAACTGGAGACTATTATTCAAAGTGAAGTAACTCAGGAATGGAAAACCAAACATCGCATGTTCTCACTGGTATGTGGGAGCTAAGCTATGAGGACACAAAGGCCTAAGAATGATACAACGGACTTTGGGGACTTGGGGGAAGGGTGGGAGGGGGGCGAGGGATAAAAGACTACAAATAGGGTGCAGTGTATACTGCTCAGGTGATGGGTGCACCAAAATCTCACAAATCACCACTAAAGAACTTACTCATGTAACCAAACACCACCTGTACCCCAAAAACCTATGGAAAAATAAAAAAAAAAGAATATTCTTTATAGTAATAAAAAATTAATTTCTATTGCATGTGTTTCTTTCACATGCAGTTAAAAAAAAATACCTAGTGACAAACTTAGGTTATAGGACAGGAAACAAATTGTTTGATCATCTTTGGCTGAAGACGAAAGCTATAAAATACATCAAAAAATAATACCTGTATCATACCACTAATTTAAAGGGGTAAATCAGAAATTAGATTATCTTTGAAAAAAAGGTTGAATTAGGCAACATCCAAAAGCATTCCTTTTAAGACTAAAAATTCCATCCCATTAGCACTTTCCCAGCAGGCATCCAATTCATATGCCCTGAGCACCTTCTATGTGCCAAGCACATAGAAGCAAAAGCAAAGTATGGAATTGAAAATAATGGGAAGAGAAAGGGAATAAACTTACTCTGAAGTCAATCTGGCCTTTCAGATGCAAAATTAGCCCTTGGCACTTAACCATGTTTAAGACTTCATTATCATTTTTTAAATATTTCAGGTAATTTCAATTTGTATGCACGTGTATGTACGTGAAACTGTGTGTGGGTGTGTGCTTACGAAAGTGAGTTATGTGTGAATATGCATTATACACCCACGAATGTATTTCAGTGACAAATACTTACTGCGTCTGTGATAAACTTGAAGACCCCTCAGATTTGGAACATTATCTCTCAAGACTATTTTGTTGGCCCCAGTGGCCTTGTCAACTCTTTCAATGACCTCATACTGTTCATCAGTATAATAAAGGAAAGAATCATGGACTGCAATTCCCCAGGGGTGGGAAAGCTGGTGTACCAGGATCATTCGATCTGTTCCATCCACGTTTCCTCTTTCAATCTAAAGGATTGGAATTTTCATTAGTTTCACGGATTCATAGTGAAAATTTTGAACATTTAAACACTAATATTCTCCTATTTATAATGTCTCACATTTATACAGCCCTCTATCCCTTACAGAGATTTTTTACATCTATTTTCTGATTTGATCATCACAACCACACCAAGCAGCAGGTCAGGAAAATGTCACTGTGCCCCTTTCATTGATAATGAAGACAGAGCTCACATGAGTCAGTCAACCTTTTCAGGTGGCACAGTGAAGAAAAGGGAGCGAAACCACTAGTCCCTGCATGTGATATTCTGGTCAAGGATATACTCAAACATCTAAGTGTGGGCCATTGCACAGGAGCTGACTCACCCTGAGTTTAACACCTTCACTGACAATTTCTGTAATGGAGATTGGAAATATGCCCCCAAACAACCACAGAGGACAGCAAGACAGGACAGGGCCAAAAATGGTGCCATTAAATTTGAACAGATAACAAGCTTTAATCAAAATAGCTTTGGTACACTGGAAAAGAACCACAAGAATAAAGTCCCTAAGGGAAAATGACAAGTAGTCAGCTTCTTCTGGAAGAAAAATGAAATGTAGATGTAGCTGGTTTAATTTCACTCCAAAAACCTGCCTCAAGTGCCTGCTCTGTGCCAGGATCTGGGCTGGGTATTGGCGAGAGACACAGTGTGGCTTTACTGCCATGGCTGAAAAGGGAGCCCAGCAGTTACAAGAGTGGTTATGCCGATGAAACTGATCAAAGTTCTAGAATTTAGAACATAAGAAACATGAGCTTGGAGGAGAGAGTGGAGAGAGTGGAGGCCAGGACCAGATTAGCTGAGCAACCTCACAGAAGTGTTGGGAGCTACTCCTCAGGGCAAGGCTCCAAGCTGAGCCGTGATCCAACTTGCTGACTGTGGCTTTATGAAGAAAACATGTCTCCAACATGAAAGCAGCCTTCACCACTGAAGGCCATGCCTAGTCAAGGCCAGAGAGAGGTTGCTCAGAATTGTGGAGGTGGCAGAAAAGATCTGGGCAGGAGTGATAGGCTGAGGATGGATTGCAGCATTTGGTGATGATTAAACCAGGAGAGTGAAGGAAGAAATAAGGGAACTACACTAGGAGAAAGGCTGGAGAGTCACACCACTAACAAGCATGCAGATTTAGAAGCTGTGCCCTGTCAGATGTGTGTACAGAAACCATACCATGTAACAAGAGCTTCCTCGTCATTGCACACATGCACCCAACTCTGCAAAGTGTTTTCACACACATCATCACTTCTTTTTAATCTCCAAAGCTTACCACCATCATAGGTCCATATTCGGAGTGAAGTTAGTACTTGTTGAACAAACAATGAACTGAAAGCCAAACCTACTGCACGATATTATGAAAAGCATCAATATCAAGGATCTGAAGTAACTACTGTTAAATAGCAAGGAAGGGACTAGCATATATTCAGTTCAGCACCCAAAGCAATGCTTCATCAATAATTATTATTGAGCATTGTCTATGTGCTTAGCCCCAGCTCAGTGAAGGTCAAATCCTATTTCAATGAGTGAACGAGACTTTATAGTTTCTGCTTCTTATTGTAGAATATAATGAACCCAACCTTGGAGTTGAAAATCACCACTAAAGAAAGTTTCACATGTGCATTAATCATGTTAAAATATTAGAAAGAATGTGTAGCTATGAGGGGATGCTGAGTTCAGAACCTTACTACATAAATAAATAGATACATACATACATACACACAAACATAGGTAGATACATAGAATATACCTATATCCTATACAGATATATAAATTCTATATTCTATATATAATAGATATATATTCTGTATTCTATAAATATATATTCTAGATTCTATAATAGATATATATTCTATATCTACATAGATCATATATAGATTCTATATATGATTCATATATAGATTCTATATATGATTCATATATAGATTCTATATATGATTCATATATAGATTCTATATACCATATAGATTCTATATACCATATAGTATAGATACATACTCTATATTTTTTATATATATATTCTCTCCATATATATAGGTATATGTATATTCTCTATAATTGGAGAACCCAGAGTACTTTCAAAGAAAAACACTGAAATCACTAAACCATGAAAGAAATGGCTCTGAAATGACAAGTAAGAAATGACAAATGGAATTAATTTATCCTGAAGAAAAACAAACGTTGGTAGGAAAATTAATAAACATTACCGTATAGGGAACTATGCACATACTATAAAGAACTGGACTTCAGCTAGGGGCGAGGTATGTGCAAGGGAGAGAAGTTATTGGGAGAAGGGGCAATGAAACACTGGTACAAGTTACCAAGTAAGATTGTTCAAGAACCACTGCCTGACAGCTCAGAACACTCAGCATCAGCGACACCAGCTCAGCACAAAGACCAAAAGACTGAAACGGTGCTCATACCACTCCTCTTCCAGTGACTGCCCAGTAGAGTTTCTGCTCTTCGATGTCAAGAGTGACACACTCCAGGTGTTCGAGGTTCCCAGTAAAGAGAGTTTTCACAGATGTGCCATCCATGTTAGCACTGGCGATCTTGGCAGGAACCCCACTGTCAGTTCCTTGGTCTGACCAGTACAGCTTCCTACAAACATGAAAAACACCAGCATGTAACAAAACAGAAGGTGGATTTGAGTCAATGACATAAATGACAATGTGTATTACTTGTCCTCAAGATGCTCACAATACAATGGGCAAAGGCTGAAAATCAACATCTCGTTGCATATAATGTGGAGGGGTATTTCACCAGTGTTCTACCAATGTCGGTATATTTCCTAGCTATAATTGGAGTAGAGGCCATTTAAAATGGTGTCTGGAATAAGAAGCTAGGGTTTCCCACTGGCAGCTGAACTTTTAGCATGGTCAGGTGTGTGGGAAGCTTATGACAAGGAAGAAACCTACATCAATAATCCCTCCATCTTCAGTACATAGTGAAGGCCAAAGCTAATATAAAAAGCTGCCAAGTACACTCCCTGATCACATACCAGGCCTCATTCAATTATTCTCCAAATCACCATCTACCACAAGGCCGGCTACTTAATTACATAACCTGATTTCTGTGATGAAAAATGCAAAGAGTTTTGAAAACTGACACAGAAAATAGGAGAAATAATGAGTAACACTTTTCTGTGAGAGTGGAATCTCATTATCATGCTGTTATGGGGTAAGGAAGACTTCTTTTTTCTTTCTATTTCACAGCGATCAGGTACGCATGAACCATAATCACCACACAGCATTGCCAAATCCATGATATACAAAAATGTATTAAAATATATTAAGGGCTGTTTTCCATTTCCACTGAAGACGTAAGTTCTAGACTTGAACCCAACTTTTAATTCCTTTTGATTGCACCTCCTTCTATATCTTCAACAGACAATTCTCCTACATTCTTTTCTGAAAAGTCGTCAAACCCCTTCATTTAAATAGTCTTTATTCACCTACCTCTTCCACCACCAAATCAATATACCCGTCCTTTGAATTTCATCTTCAACTCTAAACTTCTCCGCCTCTAAGTTCTCAAACTCTGAAATGCTCTGCTTCGACCAAAAACTCTCATTTCTTCCTTGCTTTAACTTTTCCTATTAAACGTGTTCTTTGCCCTTAAGCCCTGCCTGAGCTCCCAACCCTCCAGTCCTTCTACACCTGGACATCGTATGTAACCATTTCAACAATATCCTTATTTATTCTTTTGGGTTCCCATTGTGTCTAAGCTAATCTCCAACCCTGGGTTTCTGCCCTTTTTTTTCTTTCTCCTCTCCCATTTCAGGGTACCAAGAGTTTCCTGGACATAGCACAAAACTTTCGTGAATTCTGAATTCACTAAAAATCTAAGTTCCCTAATCTAAGCTGAGGATTCTCATCCCTAGCAGACTTTATATCATGTTCCGCATATTAACTATTTCAAGTCATTCCTGTTCTTCATAAATTTCTAATTCCTTCCCCATAACTTTCACTCTCAATCAATTATTTCTTCATCCTTGATCTTTCACCTGCTGCTAAAGAATACACTCAGGTTTCTCTATTCTGAAAGACATTTTCCTGTTACATTTTGACCTACAAGTTTATCTTTCTCTAACTTTCCAATACAAAATTCTTAAAAGGGTATTCACATTTCCTCATCCTCCTTCCATTCTTTTAACTTCTGCTATCTCTATTCAACATCCTCTCTTGAATATCATCAGAGACCCTGTAATTGCCTTAGCTCTTTATTAGTGATCATCCACAAAGATATTTTTCTGCAACAACTGGTTCAATAACATTTATCACAACTTTATCAAGACTTTCTCTTCACTGAGAATCCAAGACGTTAGATCCTCAAGTCTCTGTCTTGTTTCTCCTCCTATGTCCTCTGACAAAATTCTAAGCTCTTCTAATTGTCTCCCAACCCAACTAGGTTGCTCTTAGTCACTTGAACAAACCCTCAATTTTCTGTCCCTCTGCTCTTGACCTTCCATCCTTCATATCGCCTGATATATCTTAAAAGCTAGCTCTGCCCAGTGAAATTCTAGGTATGCTTTAAGATCCAGTCCAAATGACATCTCTTCCACCAAGCTGAAATGTCACCTCTTTATAGCACTATCATCCCAATTTTTTTAGCCTCTCTTGTGGCTCTTAATCTTATGTGAACCTGGGTTATTGTTATTTATACATAGGCCTTATCCTCCTTACTAAGCCATAAATCCTTAAGGTTGCAAATTAGGTCTTTAATCTTTGTATCCGCCCTCTGAACTCCCCACCATGGCCCCATGAAAGAGACTTCCTCCACTTGCCAAAATTAATGTCTTCCTCTTCTCTCTGGGTAAATAGGTGGACTGCATGTCCTTCCATGCAGTTAGCTGTGGCCACGTGACCCAATTCTACCTTAAGGAGTGTGAGCAGAAGTGGTGTGCACTACTTGTAGGTCTGGCTCATAAAAACCTCCCAGCAAATTTCTGAATGTTCTTTCCTTTACTGCTCGAAAGATCTTGATACTCAGAATGACCTAGGAAGCCTCCTACTGAAGATGGCAGAGCATCCATCAGCCTGGGTCCCGAATGACTATGTAGAGTAGAGCTTCCTCCCATCTTCTGCCCAAACCCCACTACCCATATAAAAGACAAAAAAATTTCTATTTTCTTTGAGCCATTACATATTTAGGAGTTTATTTGCTTCAACAGTTAGATATCTTAACTAACACACCACCCAACAAAGGTACACAATTCAGAAATGTCTGATAAATGAAAAATAAATAATGAGTGAGCCTGAGTTTCAAAAGTAGAATTTCGAACCTAAGACAGTCCTTCTTCTAGAAAGAATAACTGAAAACTAGTACAAGCCAGCAGGCACAGAATAGAATGTTTGCTTCTTGTGCCCTTTAAGAAGTGGATTTGGTTTCCATGTCATACTTATTTGAAACACAGCGCTAATACAAATTACTTCTTCAGTGCCCTTCTAGGCCTAAGAATCTGATAACTTTCAAACATTAAGCCAAAATCCACTTGGAATGATGCGACAATCTCTTTAAAAAAAAATCAGTGTTCATATTTTACAATTTGTTATTCTGGTTTATAATATGGTATAGTAGATCAACAGAATGAAATAGCCAATCAAACAGACCGGAGGACTCCAGCCTACATCCATTAAGACCATTTTCTCCTAACTGGTCTCCCTGGCCCTGGCCTCTCTCCACATCAATCCTGACCAATTTTTCTAAAACACAAATTTGGTTCTATCACTCCCTTCCTCAGAATTCCTTGCTGGGAAGAGAAAACCAAATACCACATGTTCTGACTTATAAGTGGGAGCTAAACATCGAGCACACATGGACATACACATGGGAACAACAGACACTGTGGACTACTAGAGAGGGGAGGAAGGGAGGAGGGCATGGGTTGAAAAACTAACTATTGGGTACTATGCTCACTATCTGGGTACAATATACCCATGTAACAAACCTGCACATGTGCCCCCTATATCTAAAATAAAAGTTGAAATTAAAAAAAAAAAATCCCTACTTGCTCCTTATTACTCAAAAGAATAAAGTTCAACTTCTTAGCATGATATTAAAGGCCCTCCTTGATTTGTCCCCAAATGACCTTATCTGTTGTATCTCCCATGTGGTCAACAGCTCCCTACTCTAAGCCTCTGGTTCCGGCTCTCCCCACAATGCTGCCAAGTGCCACCATACTTCTGTGCCTTCATGGCTCCCTTGGCCTCAAGAGTCACTGCCTGGTTGCAACCCATTCTCCACCTACTAGAAGGCTTCTCATCCTGCAAGCTCTATTGCAAATGTTACATAACCCCTTAGAGCTTTCCGTGTCCTTTCAAAGTCAGAATATATTGTCAATTCTTATAATGCTATTTTAAAATTCCTAAAATTCTTGCTTGTTTGGAATTAATTTTAAATCCAGTATTGTTCATTTGAAGACCATAGAACAAAATACAAACAATATCCTGCACATTAAATATAGGTCAGAGCTATTTCTCTTTCTCACTGAGATCTATTATTTTTCAAATGTTGACATATGAAATCAGAAGATGTCCTAAATTTGAAATCTTCCATTTTGTCAGACCCTGACATTAACAAGAATGATGCTGCATGGAAGACATGTGCCATTTATGAATACTCACCCACGAGCAGGATCAACAGTTATGCCAATTGGAAAGCCAACTCCAAGAGCTGTCCCATCATTGGCGATCAATGTTTTTCTGTATCTGATATCTCCGTGGAGTGTCAAAACCTATAGCATAAAATCACTTATTAGAACTGAGTTTCGTAAGGGGAACCAAAGGAAACTGAGATGAAGGAGAACTTATATACAAAACAAATTCCAAAGCACGATTAGGGATGGATGAGAGAGGGTTTGCATGAGATTCAGATAATCTACATTGCACTTCAGGGAAATGAGGAAATTAGCTCAATAGAAAATGAGAGTAAGAGCAGCAAAATCACCTTCCAAGTTCCTACTTCCAACTCACCTAAAATTTCAGGAGGGAACATTTTTATGGATAAAAGGAAGATTCAGTTGGGAAAACATACAGAGCCACTGCCTAAAGAAACTGCAAAAATCCTTCAGGAGAGCTAAGAGAAATCTCTGGAAGACAAATGAGAAGCCCACAGCTTTCCTGCACCCCACCAAGGCACTCGGTGGCCAGTTACTGCCAACACAGTTGATCAAAATAGTCCAAATTTACTCAGAGGTACAGTGAATTCTGTTCCAAGTCAACAACCTAAACTGAAACACATGAGCTGAAATCTCTGCCCTGCCAGGTCCTGACTGTACAACCTGAGGCAAATAAATTCACCTCTTTGAACTTTATCAGTCAAATATGGAAGGTCTGCGTAGACCTTACGGGACTAAGAGATAATACGGGTAAAGCACTTACCACACCACCCAGCACAACTGTGTTCAATAAACTTCTATTGTTGAATTGGTCCATCTGTTGGTCACTTACTATGTATGAGGTATCAGAGCAAGCATTATTGTATTCGATCCTCACAAACAATTCTGTGAGGTAGATCCCATTATTTTTCTCAATACAGATGGAGAAAAAGAGGACTAGAGAGGTTTAGTGGCTTTCCCAAGGCTGTCTGTGATTATTACTGTTATAATCACAGTGTTAACAGGGCCCTGATACAGCACATAGAAATATAGTTTATTGGACTAGAAAGAAGTTTCTTACAGCAATGAAGCTATTTTAATACGTACCTAAGACAGTCTAACAGACAATTAGTAAGAAATTAGAAAATGTCTGTTGATTTTTGCATTAAGGTTTTTCTATAAAATTGCTTTTCAATACAAATAGATTATTTGTGTTTCTCTGTCTCTCATACATGCGTGTGCACGTGTGCGCACGCATTCACATGCACACATACACACACACACACACACACATATCCTTCTTCTTTCCCTCATTCTTTTCTCTAAATTTTTTTCTCTGCCTATTGTCTGGTATCTTTCACTCTTGCTTGGACTAAGGTAACTTTTGTTTTCTCAGTTTGCCTCTTTCTGCTACAATCTCTCTCCTTTTCCTAAGACTAAGGATCTCTTTGGTTCAAAGTTCCTTTTCTTGTTTTCTGGAATATATAGAGCTCTCTCTCACACGGCCATTCTGTAGGCTTCACAATTCAGCTAAAATTTCTTTTAGTGGATGCGAACACAGCTACCCCTAGTGGATAACAGTTTCTTCAATGTTTCTCTTATTTTCAAGTTGGAGTTAAACACGAACTACTCTTAGGCAGGAAGGAATATTATACAGGTAAACAGAAAGTGAATACGATTCCTATTTTCTTAATTAATCCAACAATCACCTGGAAGACTTACTTACAATTTAAATGACCTAAGGGGAAACACCAGTAAAACCATTAAAAGGGCAGTTTGCCCTTGGATCATTATTCTCACAGGTCTTTCATGGATCTTCTAAAAATATTGATCATTTGAGGGAAACAGCGCTCTGTATTTACAGGATACCTCAGTGTTATGAAGTACTTTTACTTCCTCAGCCATAAACTCCACTGTACAGATGAGAAAACAGGCTCAGAGAAGTTAAGTAATTTGTCCAAGGTCGAATAGCTCATGAGTGGAGAAAATGCAGTGTTGTCCCCAGTCATAAAATGCATTTCCATGTTTCAGGGTCTTTATTCAACTGTTTTTCTCTCCTGGGACACCTTTTCCCTACGTCTTCATTTGGCAGAAATAAAAACAGTCATCCCCCTCATCCATGGGGGACGAATTCCAAGATCATCAATGGATGCCTGAAACCTCAGATAGTACTGAACGCTATATATACTATATTTTTTCCCACACATACACACCTATGATAAAGTTTAATTTATAAATTAGACATGGTAAGAGATTAACCATAATCTGAAAATAGAACAATTATAAAAATATACTGTAATAACAATTATGTGAATGTGGTCTCTCTCTCTCTCCTCCCTTTTAAATATCTTATTGCGTTGTACTCACATATTCTCAGGCCACTGCAGGTAACTGAAACCTCAGAAAGTGAAACCCTCGGATAAGGAAGGATGTATTAGTCATCTTTCAAGACTCAGCTCACAAGTAACCATGAATGGGAAGTCTGCATGCTCTCTCCCCTCACTTATACCTCTGCCTCCAATCACTAGCACTTTATATTCACTGGCCTTATCACACTTACGACACTGGAGCACAGGTATTTGTTTATGTATCTATCTCACAGATATGTGAGCTACTTAAAGACAGAAAAAAAATGTTTATTCATCTTAGGATATCCAGGATCAACTGATCCATAGAAAGCATTTCCTAGTGCTCATTAAACGAATGAATAAAATGAGCAAGCAACCCAGACTCAAAGCCAGGTCTTTGGACTCCAAATCAAAATATCTTTCCTCTGTACCACACTGCATCAGGGCATAATTAGAAACTTTTGGTTCATGTGGTTAAAGTGGCCTTACCAATCCATACACACATGCATGCTCAGTTATTCTCCAACTGGCCGCTACTGCATTGTACCTAACACTAACGGGAAAGACATGTTCCCTGCTTTTGGAAAACTATCAGTTTAAAAGAAAAGAACCCCATTTACTAATCAAGAGACCAAGAGATAAAATAAGAGCATATTAATTGCCATTTGGTATTAAGACAGCTTTGCACTGGGTGGACTCTAGAGAGATGTGAGTTTGGTAGTAAGGGTCTTAGGCAGTAGATGTTGCCTATGTTTAATGGGAGGATGATAGTCTTAGTTGAAATCATGAAAAGTATTTTCTGCCACTGTCAAAGAGGGTTAAACCAGTCTGGATTGCCGGAGTTGTAGTTTATAAAAGTGCAAAGAGAGAATACTGCTCAGGAATTAGAGCAGCGAAGCTGACCATTTAAGACAACTTCTTAGCTTCTGTGGACCTTGGTTTCTGATGTAAAAAAAAAAAATTAAAAAAAGAGCTTGAACCAGAGGAGCCTCCAAGGGGCCCTTCATGTTAATACCTGATGATTCTACCTGGCTTGAGATACTTGTGCACACTGCAAATTTCCCTTTCATCACAAATGGCTACCAGACCTGCCTGCCTTCAGGAATGTTGCGAGGATTAAATTAGATGCTAGTGAAAGATCTTTGTAAACTCAAGCGCTGTTCCAGTGAGAGCTCTTTTCTCTGCCTGGGACACCTTTTCCCTATTTCTTCATTTGGCAGAAATAAAAACAGTCGTCTGCACTCATCCATGGGGGATACATTCCAAGATCACCAATGGATGCATGAAACCTCAGATAGTACCAAACTCTACATAGGCTGTGTTCTTACTCTACAGAGAGTGCTTTTTAGTACAGATAGGTGCTCTAAATTAGCCAGCAGGCTGCTGTGCGCCTTGCTCATCTTCAGTATCTTTCTGAATGCTCCAGAGAAAAACTGTCTTGCCAGCTGGTGCCCACCTAAAGCAGTGGATTGTCAGGGCTCTGCTAACTATCCCCCTCCAAAAACTTCTCCTTGCTTTGGGAAGTTTCACTTTCAAAATTATCGTGAATTAATAATCCCTTCCATGTTTTACCCTTCTCTCAGAGTGGAGCAAACCAACACTAGTCAAGTTACCTCTGACTTACTTCATGTGATTTCATACCTGTGCCTCATCTAGAATTTCTTCTGGGAATTAGAGTAAAAAGAACACTTATCTTGAAGAAGAGAGTATCAAAGGAATTAGAATCAAGTTTCTACTTTCTGTTTTGCTGTTAGAAAAACTGTACTGGAGCCATAGAAAGATTTCCATCTAAGAACAGAGGCAAACTATAAATTTGGTTGAGAACTGAAATAGCATTGAAGATTAGATGAGGAAACATAGTAAAATTCCCTGCTTACCATAATCTTCCCTTTATGTTGAATTCCTTATGCAACTTTTATTTATCTTCTTATATATTATTTTGTAAATTACCTAAAATACTTTTATAGCAACAAGGTAGTATTGATAATTAGGAGGAAACAAAATAGAGCAATAGAAAGCTCAAATAATTTATTTTTGCCAGCCAGGCGTGGTGGCTTATGCCTATAATCCCAACACTTTGGGAGGTCAAGGCGGGTGGATCACTTGAGGTCAGGTGTTCAAGACCAGCCGCCAACATGGTGAAACCCCATCTCTACTAAAAATACAAAAAATTAACTAGGCTTGGTGGTGCACGCCTGTAATCCCAGCTACTCGGGTGGCTGAGACAGGAGAATTGCTTGAACCCAGGAGCCAGAGGTTGCAGTGAGCCAAGGTCTTGCCACTGCACTCCAGCCTGGGCGACAGAGTGAGACTTTGTCTAAAAAAATAAATAAATAAAAAATAAAAATAAATAAAAAAAAATTTTAAGGTGGTTTTCCTCTTTCACTTCAGAGACTTTGATAGTTAACACTAATATCTTTTCCCTTTTTCTTTTTGCTTAAAAATGATTCCAAAATCCACATGAGATCTATTCCTGAGACTAGAGTTTACATCAATCTAAATCCAATGTTTGTGTAAGTAGTATTATGGAATCATTACCTCGATTGACTGAGTTCTAGGATTGGTAGAATAAAGGTTTCTTGAAATCCAATCTAAGGCCAGGTTCATAGAAGGCCCCACCATAGATATAGAAGCAAATACTGTCCTGTTGGTGCCATCTGTCTTCACTCTGTGAATTTCACCCTGGAAAGAAAGACAAGGGGAGGTGAGCGGTTCCAAGGCCATGGCTCCTGCAAAAGAACCCTTTCTTCACTGTGGCTACTGCCAGCTGCTGTATTTCTTGAACACTCCTTACACTCAGAGGAAAGGCAAACAAAGGTTCAGCATCACTGGGTAGGCTTCAAACGATTTTTCAGTGTGTCACAGGAATACACAAGGCTTACCATTCAGGCTATCTCCAGTACTGGCTACAGAGATAGTTCTTAACTACCACAAGCATACGAGTCATGAGAAAAACCCAAGTCACAGATGTGGATCAGAAGGCCAGGAGTATATTTTGTATATAGGTGACAAACATGAAACACAAAGATTTTTCTTCTCTTCCTCCTTTATAGTCTTCTTGCCCTTTCCCTATTCTTACAGGTTTTTTCCCTGAAGGCTGAAGAAAATGACCTCTGAGGAAGAGAACTGGAGAAGTGTTCATTCTTACCCTAGAGGCAAAGATTCTAAAGGATTCTAAAGGAAGGCCCCAGCACCACATCAAATGCTTTCACTAAATTCCCTTAGGGAACTACTACTTTTGTCTTGAGTTTTGATCATTTTAATATTCGTCGAATATTTTCTACTAGCTTAAGACTCCTCTAAGGGGCAAGCATTGTGACTGCTGCTTCTTGGCATGTATTCTGTGGTTAGAAGCAGGTAATTCAGTGCAGGGCAAATCATAGGCACTTCTGGAAAATACTTGCTGAATGAGTAAATAATACACAATAGCTTAAATTTGTTTCTTATTCTAAAGCTAAAGAGTGTTATGATTCTTGCTCCAGGCCAAGCTCACATTCATACCCCTCATTGAATCAAAAAACTTAGGGATAAATTTATTTCCACATTGTTTCCCTTTTACTCACATGACAAAAGTTTGCTTATAAGAAAACATCAGTGCAGGCAGGCTCTTCAAGAATAAATTATATACCTTGAATGTTATTCAAAACTTACTGGATTTTCAACCCAATAGATGTATTGCTCAGCATCATCAAATTCAACATCTAAACCATTCTGTATCCCTGCTATGGGGACCATAGCATCATTGCTCTTCACCTCAGGATTAAGGGAGATTCCAAAAATTATATGTTGCCTTACAGTTATTAAGAAAGGTTGATCATCTGTGAAAATAGAAGAATATCAGTCAAAATCATACCCCACTATTCCCAGATATTTAGAGTAATGGAAGGCAATAGCCTGTTACCATCATATGGGCTAAAATGACATTGCAGCATTGCAGCAATAAATATAATGTACTTCATCAGACAAGCATGGGCCTTTCCCAGGGTTTCAGTGGGCTGCTGGACCACAAGACCTCCAACCCCACATACAACGCTGTCTGGACTTTTTCAAGGCAGGTTGGTATTTATCTTACTCTTCATTAAGTCCTTACTTACACTAATAAACCACCCATGTTTGCTAAACCTCACAGACAGGAAGTTCTTCCACTTCTACACACAGACAAACCTCACTCACACCGATCTCAGGGAAAGGAAAGTTGAGTTTTGAAAAAAAAAAGTGAAAAAATCATTTAGACTATTCTTGTGAAAGGCAGCTTACTAGTTTTAAGAATGTTCCAAAAATAAAACAACACTACAAAGTGTTGCCTAGTATTTATTGAGACTTTAACAAATAAATCCAATGTATAATCCTATGAGTTGTTACTTGACAAGTGTCTCTCTTCCCTATAAGATTTTAACTCCCAAAGGTCAATGACTGTGTCTGATTTGCTCATTATTGTGTTCCAGGGCCTGGTACTCAGAGCCTGGCATAAAATAGTTGCCCAATAAATGTTTGCTAACTAAATGGATGACCACATGACTGCATTAATGGATGAATGTATAAGTGAATAAGTAAACAGTATCTTCCAAAGTTCTCAAAACTGTCTACACATTGTAATTTAAACATTCCCATAATATCTTAAACTATCAGTTCACTTATCTCCTTAATAGATAATAAAAGTTCCTTTTTCAAAAATAATTTAATCTTTATCCTGATCCCCATCAAGAGTGGGGTTTTAAAATTCCTCTCTGAGAAAAGGAAAACTTTTGAATCTAAGTTTGGGTTAAGATATATGTATAAGATATATCACATATTAAGACAAAGTATGAAATGATTAATCATTACACAACTTTCATAAGCTAAAAATGATGTTTTCATTATTTTTATAATCCAGGAAGCTTTCCATCTTCAGCAGGATGACTTGGTCATTTTTTCTTTACTTATTTTCACATCTCATTGGCTTTTTCTTGTTCCTATCATTTCTATTACTGAGAAATAACCCAGTCTTTATTAACCTGGGACAAATTTAAATTTAGTCTAATGTAAATTTCGCGACTATTAATGCTTTACATTTTTCAAGTACTACAATGTAGAGTCTTCGACAACAAGCCTGCAAAGTTGTTTTCAGCTGGAGCAAATGAGATTTGCAGGAGCTCTGTGACTTCTACAGGAAACAGTAATAGGAGATGGACCCTGGCTCATTCACTTCCAGGCCCTTCTTCTCTCAGCTGCTCCACATTGCCTCTCTTCTGAACAACTGCAATTGCAATAAAAATCGCCTCTCATTGATTGAAAATATGTGCCATACTGCATGCATCAGGTAAGTATTTCCATTAATTTATCTCCCTCAAGTTTCCTAATCTTGTTTGTTAGATAGGTCCTCCCTCAATCTGCAAATAAGACACAAAGAAATCAGGCAATTTAAACAAGGTCACACAACCAGGACTCCTGGACTCCAAAATCTACGTTTTTCATCACTACACTGCAAATACCGCAGGCCAGGTACTATTTCTTGAGTATCAAATTACCACTCATTTCATTTGGTTTAACTGAAATAGTTTAAAAAAAATGCTAGATTATGAGTTTCAGCTGTACCAAGAAATTATATTGAGATGATATTTAATTATTTATTGATTATCTGTTATTAATGTTCACTGCCTCAGTAGAAACTATCTCTGTCCCAGTTTTATGGGGGACTTTAAATTTTTACTCACTCACTTAAGAACTGATCCTGCCCTTTTGAATGGGTCATCTCCCTTTGCTTAATTGCAATAATTCTCAACCAAAGCATTGTTTAGGGCCTAAAAACTTTGCATATCTCATCCATTATGCATGGGCCTTCTTGACTCTTTCATGGTGCTCTTCCCTTAAGCACCACCTGCTTCTACTGCTTCCTGGGGATCATGTCTTAAGCCCTGTATCTGATAACTGCTGATGTACTGAGAACGTTTACCACCAACGAACATTTGCAGGCAATGGACCAGAGAACAGGATCTCTTGTAATGCTGCGCTGGCTGAAACTGTGAGCGTCATGGTGGGGGATGATGCCAGGGGAGTAATAGAAAGGAAGTGGCCAGTAAGACAACAGGTGGCGCAGGGAGATGCCTGAAAAGTGCTACATGGGAAAGCAAAAAGAAGTGACTTCACAACACTGCACACATTTCTACGGAGCAAACGGGTAAAAATCAGAGGACTGGGGAAGTAACAAAAATGGATATTGGAGAGCTTGTCATTCACTCAACATTTACTGAGTGTCACCATGTACCACGAAGTGCCACAGGCAATAAGCATACATCTACAGACCAGGTAGAGGCTTTATCCTCAAGGAACGTAGCATCTAGAGGGCAAGACCAAGTATATGAGCCCTTACAATTAATTATGAAAATGGCATGAAGGGGTAGGCACAGAATCATCTAGGGTTGGATGGAAAGGAGTTCAGGAGGCGGTGATGGTTAAGTAGGTCAGTGTGTCTCTGTCTTTTGAAGTTAAAGATCATCTCTTCATTTCTATTTTCCATGTCATAATCCCATTAATGTTAGTGTCAGCAGAGTCATGAAGACACTATAGTCAGGAATGAGAACTCAATGTTGTAACTGAACGACAATATACATGACCCCCAAACCTAGGTTCTCCTTAAGTCATACCCTGCACAAGCTGATCAGCACTGCAGCCTTCCCTGGAGCAAGGACAAGGAGTGTTCTCTTATCTTGCACAAAATCACTGAAGCAAGTGCCTTGTGCCCCTGAGACCGAGTCAGAAGTCTATTTGTATTTGGAGTAATTTTAGGGGTGCTGAGGTGATGTTTGGCTTGAATTTTGTTTGTTTATTTGGTTTTGGCATTGTGGGGAATATATTTTCTAAAGAATTTAAAAAGTCTCATACAGAGAAAGCACTCATTATAACATAAAATTAGAAATAAGTAGAACCATCTCATAATTCCCCTATCCAACTGTAACCACTATTGGCACTTGTGTGTTTTTGCTTCCAGAAACTTGTGTGTTTTTTAATGCATGTTTTTACAAGGCCAGTATTGTGCAATATCTGCTTCTTTTACTTAACAGCATCACAGAAGCACTTCTACATATATTCCAGCCTCTTAGTAAACACTAGTTTAAAAGCTATTCAACAATCAAATCAAGTAAAATGTTTCCACCTATAAATGTTAACAAGTTTTCTAAACTTCTTGTTGGGAAAAAAAAAATGTGGAAACCTTTTTTCATTTAACATATATTGGCAATCAGTTACTCAGCTGGTGCTCTGAAACCTACTGGGAAATACCTAAAAAGTTCCACTTCAGTAAAGTCAACCCATGAGAAAACCACTAGTGGAATTATTTGTGAAACAACAAAAGGCACTATTTAAAATTAACACTTATCAATCATCATCAGAGAGTAATATTGATTACACCAACCCCCAATGTGCAATTCAACAATCTTTGTGTGCTGAAAGAATGCTTTGTATCCGAAATGTCTACAGCCCAGTTTAATCTTCTCCTGAAAGACTCTAGGGACACACTAAATTAAACAATGTCAATGAGGATTAGGTACATAATAAGTCTCTGAGGAAAAATGGCAAGTGCCAGTCCCTCTGTGGGAATTACCAATAATTAAAATCTTTCATCATGAAAGTATCATTGCACAATATTACATGCTGATGGAATTTGATTTTCAGTAAGCCTACATCTGCATAATATCTAAACATTAAAAGTTTCCTGAATTCAGTATATATTTTCCATTCTAGATTAGGACTAAATTTCCTTCTAGATTAGGACTCTATTATCTCTTAATTTAGGAATATGTGATCATTAAACATTTAAGTTGAACTTGTCTACAGCAATTTTCATCAGTATCAAAATATATTCATTCAGTTCTCTTCACTGAGAAATGAAAGGGAACTTGGGTTTAGAGTAACTTCTTAGATTTTTAAGCAATAAGGAATTATATTTTTAAGTGTATTATATACAAGTACACACTCCAGAAGAAATCTCTTTTGTGAACTGGATGCAACTTTTCCTTCTTTTCTTACTCCCTTAAGTACTTGGTATAATACTCCACACACTCTTCAATCGACCCAATAAAATATCTCTAGGATGAGATAAATATTAAATTGCTCAAATAGTCACTTGTAATATCTCATACTGACACAATTCTCCTTCTTAAAGTATCAGATGGTAATAGTAACAGTACTGAAATTGGAGTCAGAAGACCCAGGCTAGAACATTCATTAACTATTGGTTATAAGACTAAAAATGAGACAATGGAGCCAGGTGCAGTGGTTCACGTCTGTAATCCCAGCACTTTGGGAGGCTAAGGCAAGTGGATGGCCTGAGGGCAGAACTTGGAGACCAGCCTGGGCAACATGGCAAAACCCGGTCTCTACAAAAAATACAAAAATTAGCCAGGTGTGGTGGCATGCACCTATAGTCTCATCTACTCAGGAGGCTGAGGTGGGAGAATCACAGGGGCCCGGAAAGTGGAGGCTACAGTGAGCTATGATTATGCCATTGCACTATAGTCTGGGCATCAGAGCAAGACCCTGTCTCAGAAAAAAAAAGAAAAAAAAAGAGGGAGAAAGAGACAATGGACATAAAAAATGAAGCTGTACACAAACGTTGAGAATGTTTACTTCTTAGGTGAAGAATTTGGAACTTCCCATTATCATGGCTTGTCAGAAAAGTCTAACTGTACCCAGGTGAGAGAAAATATGAGGTTACAGATTGTTCAATTACATGCACAGATAACATTAGTTCCATATACAGAAACTATATTACAACCAAGGCACACAGTGACATCACCCCATACAAAACACATCATTCTGCAGACACCTGAGGAATCAAAGGACACAGCACGTGTTCATTCGCAATTGGGTTTAGAGTTTCCACTGCTTGGCACAAACTATGACCAGCTCCATCTTCAGAGCTCACATAAGGAGCATACTATACCTCTCAAGCAATTCAGGAGATCAGGAGACAGACTCCATCCTGAAGGACAAACACAGGAGTAAAAATGAGGCCCCTGTGAGGAAAGCAGGCAGAGATGGCTGCAGCGGGAAAAGGCACATGGATTCACGGCTGCATGAGAAAGAGAAGAAAGCACCAGTAAGTGGAAAACCTCCACATTAAAATCAAAACAGAGTCATGCTCTTAGTGTCCTTCCAGAGGCCCCAGTACAGGGGGGCTTAAGTACGTTGTTACCCCTGTTGTTTTCTTTTGTTTTGTTTTCACTGAACTACTCACACTTTCAACTTCCCTAGCATCAGGCTTTCAACTTAGAATTCATAAGAGACACGAGAGAGGAGAATGACTCAAGGTTACAGATCAATCCAGTCTATAACTGGATTATGAACAAACAGCCACTGAGTAATCTGGAACTTGTAATAGAAATATGATGCCAAATAATCTGTCTCCTTACCTGACCTAAAAGAGATCTTTTTGCATTAAAAAAAAAAGTTGTGTGTTTGATGTGTGACCTTGTAGTTTACCTAGAGTTTTCCAGATTTTGGTTAGATAATAATCTTTTATTTTTCTACTGATGATATCTCTGTGTGTCTCTGCACCTTGAAAATCAGGATTCTGTGTGGTCCCCACACACAGGATGTTTCCTAGATCCTATACATTTTTATTACACATACCATGTTATTAATAGATTATTAATCCATTCATTCACCAGAAAAATGGTAGGTATTCACTGTAAACCAAACACCATTCTAAGCACTGGGGACGCTATAAAAGTGGAGTATATATTCAAGCAAAAAGAAACAACTAAACTCAGAGAGAGAGAGAGAGAGAGATTTCAGAACATGAGGGTAAAGAGCAAAAGAATTATGAGGGGGTGGCTATTTTAGGTAGAGCGGTCAATGAGGGCCTCTCTGAGGAAGTGACATTTGGGTAGAATCCTAAATGGCACGCGAAGCAACTCATGCAGAGATCTGGAAGAGAGATGTTCCAGGCAGAGGGAAGAGCTAGTGCAGAAGCTGAGAGGCGGGAGTCACCTGCTGTGCTTTTGGACCATAATGAAATCCAATGTGGCAACAGCGAGTGGGAGAAGAGAGCAGGGAAATAGCAGCGGCCACATGCTGAAGGGTGTGAGAAACAACTGGAGAGTTTTGAGGAGAGAGGATTAAGTGAAGATTAAGTGACTTATCTCCCTCTCCCACCAGAAAGAACAGTACAGACGCCAAGTCTTTCACCTGGACACCCACACCGTGCACTTTAGGACAACTTGTGCTGGCTACAGCAGAGCACCTAGAAGGCAGTGGTGCCATAATAAACTAGTCCTATAAGTAAGCTGCTTTCAATCAGAGTGGTAGCGGTAAGAGGATCGAAGGCACTATCTGGTCTGTACTCCATTTGTCAGCTGAGGAAACGGAGACTCATGTGAGGGTCACAGAGGTAGCAGCCAAATGCTGAAATGATATAATTCAGACATGCTGTTATTATATCCTAGGTGTGAAATTTCCATGGTAAATAAAAGTAATGGCAATGTCAGGACTAGGGAGAGTATATAGTGGGGTGGTTTGTAAAGAGAAAAGGAAAATGTATTGCCCAAACAAATGGATCTGTAACAGTGTGCATTTAGCATTCCCAGGGTCAGTGTTTTTCAAGCTACTCCCAGGCAGGATGTTTCTCTGTATCACTCACAATTTGGTTGTTTCGAAGGATGAACCGCAACGATCCCAAGGGGCCATTGAATATTGTACATTACAACTGACTGGTTCCCTCCATGCCACTTGTTGGCTCGCATAACCCGACGAGTAGCACGGTCAGTCCAGTACACAGAGTCTTCAAAGAGAGTTAGGGCATAGGGGTGCCGTATAATCTGTGAGGCAGAAGAGAACAGTGAGACCTCATCCAAAAATCAAAGCCAAGGTGCACTGAGTCAAAGAGGATATCTGCTCAAGAAGAGGGTTTCCTTTAACACGTCATTATTTAATAAAAACACAAGGAAGTCATTGTGCAAAAGAGCGGCAAAAAATACACAATTCGTCCTATATCCCACTAAACCATTCAAGAGCCTTTCACATACACGTGTCATTTACTCTTTATGTTTGTCTTGGTAATTACACTGGGCATCTATTTTACAAATGAAAACAAAACTGAAGCACAAAAAGCAAGGTGACGTATCAGGATCACCTACTAGTTAAAAGTTAGATGGAACTAGAGAGCTTAGAGACTCCTCATCTCCCACTCCCACGCCCCAGCCTTCACTCCATCATCAGCACCCTTGTGCCTGCTATTTCCACGGTCTTGTGCTGCCACTCACTGATTCACATCAATCTGTTATAGTTTAGATGCATCTTTCCTTCAAGTCACAGCAACTATACAATGGCAATTTTTTCTCTTTTTTAAATTGTTTTTTATTTTTTATTTTTTATTTTACTTTAAGTTCTGGGATACATGTGCAGAACGTGCAGGTTTGTTACATAGGTATACATGTGCCATGGTGGTTTGCTGCACCCATCAACCCATCATCTAGGTTTTAACCCTCACATGCATTAGGTATTTGTCCTAATGCTCTCCCTCCCCTTGCCCCCACCCACTGACAGGCCCCGGTGTGTGATGTTCCCCTCCCTGTGTCCATGTGTTCTCATTGTTCAACTCTCACTTATGAGTGAGAACATGCTGTGTTTGGTTTTCTGTTCTTGTGTTAGTTTGCTGAAAATGATGGTTTCCAGCTTCATCCATATCCCTGCAAAGGACGTGAACTCATTCTTTTTTATGGCTGCATAGTATTCCATGATGTATATGTCTATCATTAATGGGCATTTGTGTTAGTTCCAAGTCTTTGCTATTGTAAATAGTGCTGCAATAACATATGTGTGCATGTGTCTTTATAGTAGAATGATTTATATTCCTTTGGGTATATACCCAGTAATGGGATTGCTGGGTCAAATGGTATTTCTTGTTCTAGATCCCTGAGGAATTGCCACACTATCTTCCACAATGGTTGAACTAATTTACACTCCCACCAACAGTGTCAAAGCATTCCTATTTTTAATGGGGGTCAATAACAGCTCTTTGATAAAATATCTATTTTCTTTATTTTCCCATTTAACTTGTGAAAATAAATTCAACAGAATTTATGGAATAAAAAATGTTACGTGAAGAACAGGACTGAGAAATATAAATCTAGCTAATTTTTGTTTTTTTTTTTTTTGAAAACAGGGTCTCACTTTGTCACCCAGGCTGGAGTGCAGTGGCACAATCACAGCTCACTACAGCCTTGACCTCCCCGGGTTCAGGCAATCCTCCCACCTCAGCCTCCCAAGTAGTTGGGACTATAGGCACACACCACCATGCCCAGCTAATTTTTGTATTTTTTTTGTAGAAATGGGGTTTTGCCATGTTACCCAGGCTGGTCTTGAACTCCTGGGCTCAAGCGATCCACCAACCTCAGCCTCCCAAAGTGCTAGAATTACAGATGTGAGACAATGTGCCTGGCCAAGTTAAGTTATAAATTTTTGCTTGAAAAAAAATTTTTTTTTTTGAGATGGAGTCTCGCTCTGTCACCTAGGCTGGAGTGCAGTGATGCAATCTCAGCTCACTGCAACCTCTGCTTCCCGGGTTCAAGCAATTTTCCTGTCTCAGCTTCCTGAATAGCTGAGACTATAGGTGTGCGCTACCACACTGGCTAATTTTTGTATTTTTAGTAGAGATGAGGTTTCACCATGTTGGCCAAGCTGGTCTCAAACTCCTGACCTCAGATGATCCACCCACCTCGGCCTCCCAAAGTGCTGGGATTACAGGCGTGAGCCACCACACCTGGCCACTTGACACAATTTTTAAAGGTATAGAAGCAACAGATTCACATCTGCAGCTCAACTAAATCACACGAGCTATAAAAATCCTTCCTGGATATGGCACAAGCTGACCATGAACTGGAATGAAAATATTCATTTTCCAGTTAGTCGTATGGGATAGACTGCCTCTCACTGTTGCTGGTATTTCCTGGATTGATCTGACAATGTCTATGACACAAAAATTAATTTCTTAGCTTTTCTGATACTCGTCTGATTTCTACCTATCCACGACTGTAGTTTTAATTTGGTTTTCCTCACCACCAACTTACCAAATCACTGGCTATCACCTGTCTCCGATGGTGTCCATTATAATCACAAAAGTCCATGTAATCAAGATAGGAGTCCATGAAGTAGAGCAGTCTGTTGGGGTAGTCAATAGTTAAGCCGCAGGGCCAGAAGATCTTGTCCTGGACAATGACAGTGCGCATGCTGCCGTCCATGCTGGCTCGCTCGATGCGAGGGTGGTGGCCCCAGTCAGACCAGAACAGTAGATGCTCACTGGGAAAGGAAATGAGTTACCAATTGGAGGGGACGTATTTAAAAATTAAAAATAACTGTCATTTTAAATAATACAACATCCTGTTTATGCCCTGCTTAAAATAAATCATCTCTGGTTCAGAATATATTCACAGAGTTTATTGTTTCCTCTAAGTGTCACAAAGTAAAACTGTCATAACACAATCACAACCCATCTGGGTATTTTTATAATGTTCATAAAACATGTAATACATAATGTCATAATGTAGTACATTATGACATTGAAATGTCTCAATGCCAATTCATGTTTGTTTATAATCCACAAATAGTTGATCTAGAAAAATCCATCTGTCCTTGTTTGTCTACCCTGTCATGTTTTTAGATAAGGAAATCTATTTATTCTTCATCAGGGATTCATCATAAATTTCAGTGGTGTGTAATACTTTACAATATCTAGGAATTCAACATCACATTGAACATAACTTGCCTAATTTACCATCCTGCAGAAAAGAATCTAAGTTATAAAATATAAGTAAATTCAGGGAAAGAAATCCTCAAAGATTTCCAAACACATGGGAGAATTTCTCTATCTTCCCTTCAGGATCAGCAGGCAAAAACTGCCTTCCTTATATGACTTAAAAGGGAGCTCTAACAAACAACATAAAACTGAAGCAGAAAAATCCAGCTTTTTTGTTGTACAATCATGAGTTATCAAAGTTACATCAAACTGGCCCCTCTATGGACTATTACTGCATGCAGTAATTAGAAACTTAATTTTTAATTATATGACATTTCAAAAATTGTATTGCCAAGCTAATAAATCAATGTGCTCTTAAAGTAAACAATCAATTGCTCTTATGTAGTTTATGAAGAGGATGATTCAGATGAAGGAGAGATAGCAACACCCGGTTGGACACCTACCACGTTTAAACAAGGGATCATTTTAAATTTTGCATATCAGCAACATGCATATCAGCTACATCATGTTACTGTTGTTTTTCCCTCATCATAACCATGTCAAGGCAACATAATTTAAAAAAAAAGTCTTACTTCATTCTGGGATCTAATGCTAGTCCTCTTGGATTTGTTAGGTTTTTACTAATCAGCACAGTCCTGTGGCTCCCATCAATTTTGGAGACTTCAATTGTTTCCAGAGCATAGTCTGTCCAGTAAAGATTACGACCTACCCAGTCTATTGCAATAGTTTCAGTCAAGATGATGCTACTGTCAAATACCTAAAGACAAAAGTGAATGAAGAGTGAATTCTAGAGCAAATAAATGAATGCAAACATGGATATTATATAAAAATCTAGATTAAACCACCTAACTTGTCCTATAATTACTTGTGGGGATTAGAAAATTTTGTCTCCTCATGTAGCTAACCACCAAATCAACAGTAGGGTTTTCTGAGAAAAGTATACAAGATTTTGTCACACTGAACATTCTAAGATAACCTCATTGTTCGGTTAGCGCATAGTTTCGTTTTGGTTTCAAAAGTTTTTGCAATTAAGAAAAAGCTCTATCCATTTGCTTAGTTGGCAACGTTACAAAACGTTATAGTGTTTGCATGCAACGAATAATATCTCTATTAATTAAGCACCAAGAATTACAAAATAAAGTCGTAAGTGGCAGAGGAAATGTAACTATGAGGAGCCAAGAAACTGAAATTCTGGGAGATGGATTGAGAAATATCACTAAATTAAAGCTAAGAAAAGCAACCCCTTAACTTTCCTGCACTTTCCTCTGCTCTCATCCACAAGAAAAGACTGCAAAAGGAACCGTAAAGACATTGTGAGGTCTCTGCATCACCTGACCTGGAATTCAGAATCATACATCTGCATTCAGAGGCCACCCTCCTATCTAAAACAGCCATAAATTCGTAGTTATGAACACGCAAGTCTCTTGGGTGTGATGTGGCCCAGAAGGTACCATGAGAGCTACCCAGATGAGGTAGGGCCTTCTCTCACTGGTGAATAACAGCAAACAGACCCACGACAGAGGAACTAGCCAGGCCAAAGGTCAACAGAAATGTACTTACCACTCTTCTGTCTGTTCCATTTTGAAACGCACTCCAGGTTTTACCCTGAGTTGCATCAGACCAAAAGATGCGACCACTAATTGAATCAAAATCAACAGCTACAATGTAAGAACCATTCTCGACCAATGAATAGATATTGTGGACCTGGGAGGTGACACTGTCGGCAATAATTTTGTTCTGACTTGCCACAAGTAACAGCAGACTCTCAGATGCTGTTCAAGAAAAAAAATGCAAAAATGTCAATGATGCTGGGAGAAAACACAAAACAACTCTTTAAAACTTTTGATTCAATACTTTTGGTAACAGAAAGAAGGTGTAATTCCAAACTATAGTAAGTTGGTGGGGAGGGGAGGAAGCCCCATAAGAATGATTTTAATCACTTCATTCTTAACCTTAATAGTTAGCTGGTTTTCATGAGTACTTAAAATAGACTCTTTCTTGGGTTATATTTAACTGTGTTTCTAAATACTAGTCTAGAGTAAACTATGCTTACATTCTTCCTTTTACCGTATTTATTTTTGTACTTTGGTTATCTTCCTTACTATTTAATAGATTGTAGGCTTCTGGACAGCAGGAATCATGTCTTAAATATTCCTGTTTTCTGAGGCCCTCAGCTATGGTAGAGAGTTCTAATTCTCCCAACACCCCCTCTCTTCTTTTTCTTTTTAGTAATAAAGCATGCCAAGTTTTAGCTTGGCACAGACTCTCCAGCCAGAGACATTTCTCTCCCTCCACTGAAGTTTGGAGTGACCACATGACTAAGTTCTGACCAATAGGCTGTGAGTAGAAATTACGAATCAAATTTCAGGTCACATTCTAAAAAGGAAGCTGCTTGCCTTCCACTTTCTCTTTCCCCTTCCTACTTTCTAAGAGAAGCTAAAACCTGGAGCATTGGAACCCTTGATGTAAGCCACATGATGAGGATAACAGAGCAGACCCCATGCCCTGGCCTCTCCGACATCCAGACTCCTACTACATGTAAAAGAAAGAAACTTTCTGCTTTTGTTTTAGCTTCCTCTATTTGGTCACTTTGAAAGTGGTCAAATCAATATCCTAATACATAGTAAAAATCACTTTCTTATAGCAGAAATTGAATTAATACTGGTTGAATTCAATTAAGCATTATATAAAGATGCTTAAATATAGTATAGAAGTCATTTTAAATTATATAAAAGCCATTTGGTATTATTTTAAATACTTTAAAAATCATTGACTTGTATATGTTTTAACTTCTATTTTCCAAAATACACCAGGATTTTAATGTGTATTACCCCATTTAATCCTCACAAAAAATTGAGGTTTAAAGAGATTGCATAATCTTTCCAGGATTCAAGTCGATCTAACTCCTAATCAAAATTGTCAAATGCCTACATGTGCCTTTTGATTTTAAGCTCTGGGATGTGCTGATAAACTGGCTAGGGTTAGTTCAGCAATTACCTGTAACTTTGCATGTCCTCCCATCACTTTCTAACATGTAGCCTGTATCACATGAGCACCGGAAAGAACCTCTCATATTGTAACAGTGCTGGCTACAAGAGCCTAGAATATCACATTCATCTATGTCTTCACAGGTCTTAGAATCATTGGCAAGTAAGAATCCCAATGGACATAGGCATTTAGCCCCAAAGGGCTCTTGAACACACTCGTGAGTACAACCACCATTGAAATCTGAGCAGCTGTTCCCATCTAGAAAAAAGAAAGAGAATAATGAAAAAAGAAAATCAAGAATCTTTGCTTCTTTGATTCACTCTTATGCAATATTTATTATGCAGTCTCATGCCACCTTCAATATGATGCCCAGACAAGAGCTAAGTGCAGCATGCACTTGGGTGAGTTCCACAGGCTGTTCAGGGTTTGCTCTAATTTGCCTGAGGATTTACCATCCTTCATATCCATTGGAGTACGATCACCTTCTTCACTACAACCCAATAGTATAACTCCATTTAATGCAATGAGAACCCTTGGGAAAATATTGTTGACATCAAGGAAGAAAAGTGTCATTGATAGAGCATGCAAAGACACTTAAAATTGTTTCTTGTTTTCTTCCTCTGAAATTCTACTATCTATACAGAAATGGAAGATAGACAAACATTTAAGACAAAAGACCAGAAAATCTATGAAGTGAACAAATCAAAGGGGAAAGGTCATTGAAACATTAGAGTACACAGATCTGGTAACATATCATCATGCCTTACTTTCAGGGCCAAAATGAAAATGCCTAAAGCCACCCTAAGACAGTTCACATGCCTGGGGATGCAAATGCCTTCTATTTCCATGTGTACTCTAACATATTTGTAAGAGTCATAACACAGAACATGCATTAGAAAGGGAAGTAAGTTAATATAATCAGGACATTTTCAGAACAAACACAACACATATGAAATCATAAGAATCTGAAATACTTCACAATCATACCTGGCTGGGGTTCATCTGAGAGTGAGCATTGATTAAAGAGGAAAGAAAGAAATGACAGTAATTAGGATTACATGCCAATCACAGCACTTTAATCACAGCAACACAAATCCCTGGACTTCATTTTTTTGTGACAAGTTCTGATTGAAATTAGAAAATATTAAAGTTAGAAAAATTAATGAGCACATTACCAACAGAACCAAATTTAATTTGACAATCTAATGGCCTCAATTTAGTCTCATTTTTTGAAACAAAGACATAAAAAGAAGTAAAAACACATAACCAAGTACAAAGGATTTAATCAGAAAATTATCCAACGGTGATGTATTTGAATTCAGTTATGGTTACCCCCTACACAGATATGAACTCATAGAGGAACTGAAATCCTTCCTACAAAGCTACACAGTGACTGTGACAATGGTGATGCACAGCAGGCTACTGTTCAGAATGAGTTTATGGCCAGTAAACTGTGGTCAGGAAACTTACTGCAAAGTGGGGACTCATCTGTCCCATTGGGGCAGTCAAAGATGCCATCACACACTACACTCAGATTCACACAGATGTTATGGCCAAGACACTGCCATTGCCAACTAGGACAGCGAAAGGGCTGAGTAGGGCAGTCCTTCTCATCACTCATATCTCCGCAGTCATTGTCCCGATCACAGAGCCATGCCCTGTGGATGCAGTTTCCGTTGTCACAGTGGAAATATGATGAAGGGCAAGTCTTGGGGACACAGGCATTGTGCTCATCAGATCCATAGAGGCAGTCTGGATGCCCATCACATTCCCAGAAGTTCGGGATGCAGATACCATCTTCTTGGCACTGAAATTCATCTGAGTGGCACATACCAGGAGGCCTGGTTGCTAGAAGGAAAACGTGGGGTAAATCGGCTTGTGAATGTAATTTGTGATCCGTTTTATAGTCTAGACTCAGAGGAAATGATTTTGGATCCAATAGTAGGTTTATAGTAACAACTATGACCAAATTAATATATAAGGCTAAATGATATAGAGTCTTCTCCCACACTCTAGTACATAGAAATATTTCTGTGTGGCAACTAGTGGCTCTGACAACAAACGAAGTACAGAACACACAACTGCTGACTAGCGGATGAGTACCTGTGTCAAAAGAACATCCTGTTTCCTTTTCCTGTGTTTTTAATGTTCTTCCAATTGCAGATTCAATAATAAAGTTTATCTATCTTTCTATGAAAGAATCACCAGAACATTACAATAGAGCTTAAATAGCTATGATTACTTTGAACTTCATGTGTTTCATATCATGTTTGGGTGTTATTATTTTCCCTCAGATGAACTATACCTAATGAAACCATCACACACTAACTAAAGATGATGGTAAATACTCAGTTCTTTGCAAACTTTCCACTATTCATCGAGCAATCCTGGAGAGATATGTAAGAACTGCTTCCCTATTTGACAAGGGTAAACCAAAACTCTCTACCAGGGATCTCACAAGGCAACAGCAAGCCAGCGGCAATTGACAGTTTAACCTCAGCTCATCACAGAATTTTATGTTTTTAATGTGAAACAGGAAAATTAGTGATTAGGAATTTCTAGATGTTGTGCAAACTATAAAGTATATAAGCATTTTATTTAACTTTTCTTTTTAATCCATGGCTTTACACACTACCTTTCTGACGCAGGAGGAGAATTCATGAAAACTTACTTTTTTTGGTCTAAAACACCATTGTTCAAACAAATGATCAACTCACTGATGAGTTTTTGCAAGTCTAAAATCCATTTAAAACAAAAAGTGGGCAAATAACAAATCATGTGAGTATAGGTTTCCAGTCTGTGAAGATTATAGATCCATCAGAATTATACTGTATGAAGTCCTACTTGAATCCTCCAACTAGAAGAAATTTCTTTTCTCTGAACCTCCATAGAATTTTATCTGTGCCATTTCTAAGACCCTTGTAACTGTCTATCTTGCTTGTCTCTTGCCTTCTATAATCTCCACAGATAACATCTTAGCAGATATTCAACACATAATAGCACAAAGAATGAATTCATCAGAGTCAATACTAAACACAGCTCCATACCATTTCTACACCATGATATGACCTCTCTACTGAAACTTAAAAGAAACCAGTAAAATATCTTTATATGGAGTAGAGCCTCAAAAGTTTAAACCTACTAAAGTGGGAAGTCCTAAGAAAAACTAAAAGTGGAAACAAAAATATCTAAGAAATATTTAGCCCATCTAAGAGACTATTTGAAGTGTCCATTTATACAACCGCTTGATTTGTTAATTACACATTATATGGCAATGTCTACTCAATTTTACTGTATGTTCAATACCGCATTCCTTTGAGGATACTTTCCCCCAGTTTGTCTGAGTTAGGGAAAATGTGTGGCAATATCAATATCAATACTGGCAAAAATGAAATGACCCCTTTGTCTGAAACATGCTGGGTATGTGTTACTTACGACAGCCCGCTTCATCCGAGTTGTCACTGCAATCAAAAACACCATCACAACGATTTGTGACGCCAATACATTTATCCCCACTGGCACACTTGAATTGAGAAGCAGTACAGTTTAATACTAAGAATGAAAGAGAAAAGCATTAGAAATTAGCTCAAGGCTAAAATGACTAAACACTGAGATTTTTCTTTTTTGTTGTTATACTTTAAGTTCTGGAGTGCGTATGCAGAACGTGCAGGTTTGTTACATAGGTATACACGTGCCATGGTGGTTTGCTGCACCCATCAACCCATCATCTACATTAGGTATTTCTCCTAATGCCATCCCTTCTCTAGCTCCCCACCCCCCAATAGGCCCTGGTGTGTGATGTTCCCCTCCCTGTGTCCATGTGTTAACACTGAGATTTTTCTAAATAAACATTGTGAACAAAAACAAAAGCAATGCACTTACCACAACCAACCTCATCAGATCCATCAACACAATCCTTGTCCCCATCACAGACAAACGATAGGTCAATACATCGATGATTGGGGCAATTAAACTGACTAGGTTGGCATGTCTCTGTCGAATCTAATGTCATCCGAAAACAAAACCAACAAGTTTATTTCCTGTGCAACAAGTACCAGAGCCAAACTAAAAATGGCTAAATAGCTACAGAAGTTATCTCAATTGTACATGGGTTCAAAATTCTTTCGAATCAGCCACACTATCAAAGTCAGCTAAGCAAAAGAACTCAAAACTAGGATAGGTTTTAGAATTGAGAATAAAAGCATTACAGGGCAGAGTCAGAAACTGTGATTACACCTTGGAAAATAGACCACATTTAGAAAGTGAGCATCATGTGCTTGGACTTGGACTACATTTCATGAATACTATGAAGTCCGTGACTCTAGACCAAAGCCAAGCAATGGAGCCCAATTAGGCAACAAAACCAGCATGACCCACATGCCTAGTAGCAACAGTGTGTAGACAGACCCCCAAAACTGGATTTAAAAGTCTGAACAGAACAATTCTAAAAACCAGGGTCCTACCTTGCTGTTAAGACCATAGCCTTGGAGTCGGATGCAGTGGCTGGCCCCTCCCACAACATGAAATTATATTAAATACACACTTATAGGGTATGAAAGCTAGAAGGGATCTTAAAGCTCATCTATTCCAAATGATAGTGACTTGCCTAGTCAGGCAACCAGGACTAGAACTTAGCCCAGGGAACTTTGCTCCATCTTAAACTATTATTGAAGACATGAAATAAAACAACAAGCTAAAGGAAAGCAGAACTGGCAAGATGGAAAACAGGTGGATAAGATCAAAGGAAATTTAAATTTTCTGTGCCTCTTTATTTTGATGTCTCTTTGCTTGTACCAAATGAAAAAGAAACATCAATAGCCAAAGGTCTGGATATATCTATATGACTTTTAATATTGTTTTAAATATATAAATAGATAGCTGAGGGATTTTCACTTTTTCAATTCCTATCTGAATTGAAATGTTTGGCATCAGAGGCAGTCCTTGCTTTGCTTCCATAGAACTCAATATTTGTAGGTGGACTCTAAGAATCCCATGTGCCGGCACATGCCTTTGTTCTTGTAACCTATTGATACAGAGATTGACAAGTGGAATAGAAGTACTAAAGAGACAATGAAAATTGCATGAGCCTTAGAGGAAAGAATGCAAGGCCGTTTGGTTGTTGAAGTCTATTTACCAGGCTGACCAACCAAGGGAAACCAGCTCAAAACTTACTGCAGTTCTTTTCATCAGATCCATCCCCACAATCATTGTCTGTGTCACAGACCCAGTTCTTTGAGATACACTGGTGATTATCACAGGTGTATTGGGTGTCAAGGCAGGAAGCAGGTGCGTGGGTGGGGCAGTTGTGCTCATCACTGCCATCCACACAGTCGTTGCGTTTGTCACAGCGCCAGTGTGCAGGAATGCATTCCCCATGGCCACAGGTGAACGCCGAAGATGAACAGGTATTATCTACAATAGTAACAAACTGGTCATGAAGACATTTGTTTTTACAGCCTTTTAAATGAGTTCTTGCCTTATAAAGGCTCAGTTCACCTTTTTTAATGGAAGCATTGTATATAATAAGGAGAAATGTTCATCAAGTGATGTCATCATCACTAACATCATTATTGGCTGGCATTTATTTGGTATTTATCATAGAAAAGGCATTTTTCTAAGTTATGCACCCACACACATCATATAAGTTCTCTTTAAATCCTCACAAGAATACTATAAAGTACATATAATTGTCTGCATTTTACAGATAAGGAAATTGAGGCTTTGAGAGATTTAGGAACCTGCCTATGATTCACGCTCTGGTTGGATTCACTCTAAAGCTCATCCTTAACTTTCAAGCTGTTACTTCCTCCAACCACAATTTCAAATTCAGACTATAGAAAGCTTGAAAATATGTCATATGAAAAGTGCAAATAGATAAAATATTAAGGTAAAATGTTGTGCTCTTAGAAACAAGAAGATAATACACAAAAAGATGAAAATTTAAGAAATTTCAGAAAAATGTACAAGTGAGCACTTTACTCTTGCAAATCTGTCACTCCTCTTTCTCTCCAAAAGAAAGGTTATTATTAGTATTAACTTCACCTTGATAGAGATTTCTAAGATTTCAACTGTCCTCTATCTTTTTTTTAATTTGAACGTAATACCTTTGCCTTCTGCAATAGTGTTTATTAGGCCCCAAACTATATAGACTAGATTACCGTCAAAAGAAGAATATAAAGGTTAAGACCACCATTTCATTGTTAATTTATTTTACTCTAACATGGGAGAAAAGGAATATAACACATGAGATTTTTCAAAGGCTATGATTGCAAGTAGTTATTCTGTGATACTATTCTCTCGGTTGCTAAAGGTTAGGTCTACTTTATTTTTGGTTTTTGTTGTTGTTGTTGTTTGTTTGTTTGCTTATTTTTTTGAGGCAGGGCTACACTCTGTTGCACAGGCTGAAGTACATGGCACAGTCTTGGCTAACTGCAGCCTCAACCTCCCCAGCTCAAACAACTCTCCCACCTCAGCCTCCCAAGTACAAATTTTTGTATTTTACAAATTTTGTGAAAATACAAAATACAAATTAGCTGGGTGTGGTGGCATGTGCCTGTAGTCCTAGCTACTTGTAATTTTGGTTTTTTGTATTTTGTAATTTTGTATTTTGTAATAGTCCCAGCTATTTGTAATTTTATATATATATTTTTTTCTGAGCTCATCTATTTCTTTTTTTATGTATTATTATTATACTTTAAGTTTTAGGGTACATGTGCACAATGTGCAGGTTAGTTACATATGTATACATGTGCCATTTTATATTTTTTGTAGAGACCGGATTTCGTCATGTTTCCCAGGCTGGTCTCAAACTTCTGGACTTAAGCAATCCTCCTGTCTCGGCCTCCGATTACAGGCATGAGCCACCTTGCCTGGTCAGATCTAGTTTATTTCTATTTGACTTTTTGAGGGGTTTGCCAAGACATAATGACTGCATTGGTCCAAACAGCCAATGTCAAAGAAAAAAATTGTTGAAGATAGTCTAAATCAAGGCCAGAAACCATCCATAACATTATGAATGAAATTTCTTGCTTAGCTTCCTAAAAGCCTTCAAAGTGCATGTCAAGAATCTGAAATTCTAAAAGATATTTTTCCCATATAAATAGCCCAAGCTTTTATTTATTTTCTTTAAAGCCCACCTCTATTCATCCCAGGAAATATCGCCAGTGCATAGCTACTTACTAAGTGTGCCACATAGTTGCTCATCACTGTTATCATGACAATCATCGACTCCATCACAGCGATAGTAATTGGGCACACATCTGCCATTTTTACAGGGGAAGGAAAATAAGCCACACTGCTCCGTGGGTGGTTCATTGGTTGGGTCCCCCTCGCATGTCAAGTGATTGGAAGCCAGCCTCATTCCATAAGGGCACCCACACACTCGCTGGAAATTTGGCACCGGGAAGCAGAAGTGGCTGCAGTCACCGTTAGGATGCGTGGGTTGATTACAGGCGTTAGAACCTGCAAAAGCAAAGCCCCGAGGGAGTCAGACATGTACATTTTCACTAGGTGGGTCACGGGTTTGATTTGTGCAGGAAAACAAACGGGACAAAACATTTTTCAGACCCAATACTAAAAAGTAGCTTCCTCTTGGAAATCAACCCACCAAATACAACACTCCATTTAGGTATGGAAAAGTCCCAAAATGTGTTTTTCCTGACAACATGTTTAAGGCTAGCAGCATTGAACAGAGATTTCAAGTCTTTAGATTATGTGAACGACAAGAATATAAAACTACCAGGAGCTAGACCTTTAAGTAATAAGTACTTAAAGAGAACAGGAGCCACTGTAACAAATAAATAAACCCATACAAAAAATTTTAAAAAACTGGACAATCTCACTCACCAGCCTGGATGTTGACATCATACGATTTCAAATGCAGTATGTAAGCAATGCCACTTCGGATAACTGTCATTTCTCCGCCATCTGCTTTCCTGACTCGAATAATGGCACCCAGTCTCCAGTCAGTAAAAAATAAATGCTCTGAAAAGAAACATGGGTAGATTAGTATTTTCAGTCACAGCTAACTTATAAATAAATCACTTGAGAAAATGCAATAGGCTTGAAATGCTTCTTGCAAGTACGATCATCTCCCCCATAAATATCTGTAATATGTTTCTCTAACCATTTTCCATGACTTGTTACTCCCTAGTAATGCTCTGTGGAAGTCTGTATGTTAATAATAACAGGGTTCTGGTTCAGGCAAGCACATATGGAGTTTTATGATGGCATTTAGTAGCAATTGGATTTAGTTCTGCATAGGTAATAGTGAAAATAAGAATTGGGGAATTCTTCTACAGAGCATTAAATGAGGCCTCATAGGTCTGCGCCCGCTAAAGCACTCACCTGCTGAGTGCTCTTAGGCAAATACTACGCTGTGTGAGGGAGACAGTCTGAATCATTCCTGAGATCCTTCCCAGGTCAAACAGTTCATATTCTATGTTTTAATGACAGCACTTAAATTGTAATTTTTTCCCTTGACTTAAATAAGAAGCTGTTGAGAAGGAAAAGTACAGGTCTAGCCCAAAAAAGGAACTTTCAGTGTATGTTTGGGGATCAATAAAAACCTCAACACAAGTGTGGATTCATCTACAACCACACTACTAATGTTCCATGATGCTCAGAATGGTAAGAGAGAGGCGACATAAGATTCTAAACAACAAAAATTTAATCATGTTCACTTTACACTAACTATTGCAGGAGGAAAATAAACATATATTTTTAAAAGAAAGAATTGCATCAATGTGGATTTTCTCTTTAATGATAGTTTAACTAGAAAACCCTAATTAATCAGAAAATGTTTAAGATGTCATAAATTTTATTTGACCAATTTCCTTATCTGTGGTCTAATCAATGACCAATCAGTCATTGGACTCCCTAAATCTTTCTAGAGACTGGCAATCCCAGTCCCACTACTAACAAAGGCATCCTCATATACTTAAATAAGTAAGGAGTTCAATAAATCTTTTAGTTCTGTGTGGTGCACAATCAGGAAGATCTAGCCCTTTAGTAAAAAGGTACACAGTTTCTATGGTGTTGCACAACAAAAGAACTTTCCAAAAGAAATTCACAATAAACAGCAATGTTGAAAGAAATAAATAATTATTGCTATTTTGGGAATGTTGTGTTGTCCTCATGGGTATGCATTCAAATTTTTTTCATACTGATGAAACCAAAAGATACTAAAACTACATTTTCTTGAATCCCAAAACATCCCAGCCCAGAGCAGAGAAAATTCAACTTTTTATAATGTTTCTATGTGACAGCAAATAGCATGTGTCTGAGATCATTAGTGAAAAGGGAGTAAATGGATGGCGGCGGCGGGAGGGGGACGGGAGGAGTATTTGTAATTAACTCATCAAAAATCTCATGAGCATTTTTTAAATACCACACACTCCTCCACAGATAAACAGACAGCAGGACAAGATATGCAATATACTTACTAACTATTCATTCCACACATACATTCTATGCATGTGAGAAAGTCTTTGATTTATAGTGAGTGTCTAGTCTTTTCAAGCACTGTGTTAATTATTCAAAGTAGGAGGTTTCAACCAGGGACACAACTTGCATATACACAGGGCTTTTGGTAGACTTAAACAAAACATGACCCCTCTAACTGGAGTAATCATGGTTTGTCAGACAGACCCAGGATAGATTTCAGTCTCTCCTCACCCTCTTGGCCTGGCATTTTTATGCAGTGCACAAGCTATACAACCATTCACAGAGCTCCTGTTTTCAAGACTAAGCAAACCACCTGTTTCATGGTACCAGGCTACATTCTTATTCCCGGCAACTCAACTCACAACAGCATGCCTGCACTCAAATGGGGAGCTGAGAAGACAGGCAAGCATTGGCTGTGCTCATTGTGACTGTAGTTCCCCAGAATTCATGCTTCTCAGCAATCTTCACTAGTAGCATGAAATTATTTGGAAAGGTTGACGAAAAAAAAATTATGTCTTGCTGTTCTTCATAAAGCATAACCTAACACTTCCATAAAACAAAGATGATGTCAGTTCTCCAACATTTTGAATAAAAAAGTTTCAAAAGTCATTCAGTCAGCATATAGTTGATGAATATGTGTAATCGTTTTTCCCACAAGGATTTCTAATGAGATTCTTACAAACACTGGAGAATAATGAAATGCTACAATGATTACTATAAACAGCTCTTGCTGTTTTATTCTTGAAAATGAAGGCAGTAATTTACTGTTTCCTCACGTGATACTTGTATAACTAAGTACTTGGGATGTTGAATTGTATAATACATGTAATCTACAAAGTGCTGTACCCATATACACTGTCAACATTATACGAATATATACAAAACAAAAATCACACTCTAAAAATGAAATACACCATCAACAAACCAAATGTTCTGTCTATATATAATAGCACCATTTTAAATTTTTTCATTTTAAAGTGGCCAGCTTTTCTGGGATTGTGAAAATGCCACATGAGGATGAGTTTACTATTGTAACTTGCAATGTATAAAAACAATACATACTTTTATTGCTTTAAAACCTACCTCCAAAGATGGCAAGTCCAAACGGATGTGTCATCTGCTCTATATGGCCCAGTCTTCTTCTGTCTAAACCATCAAAGGTGCTGTGCTCAATTTTATCAAAATAGGCATCTACCCAGTACAATCGTGAAGCACTAAAATAATAAAATATTTAGTTATCTCTTATCCAAAAACTATCAGAGCACCCTTTACACAAAGGGCATCCAAAAACAGTAGGGTCAGTTGACACATTTATTAAACAAGTTTTTAAAATTTAAATTATATTCATTAAAAATTTAACAGTTTTATGTCCCCCAGAAAGAGACGGCTACTTTTCATGAAGTGGCTTTCAATCAATTGTCTTAGAAAACTTAAAATGTTGCTATCTTTGAGCCAGAAATTTTATTTTCTCCTTGTGAAATCAACAAGTTAAGAAAAACATTGGTAGTAATCTATGTTTAAAAGGTTAAATATATTTCTTCCCTTTTTTTCTCCCATAAGTTACTTTGGCATTTCATCTTTATAAGCTTATTTACTCTATTCCTTTTCCTATATTCCTAGATAGATCATCAATTTCTTGAGAACCATAGCTTATACTTTTAAAGTTCTCCCAAAGTGCATGTAAGCAAATGTGCATTTGTTGATTAATTGACTCCAAAGATTTCCTAAACTCAAGATGCTCCCTGTAAGAAATTACACACTGCCTACAGTTCAACAAATCTGTACCCTACTTTAAACGTTGCTTGGGACCCACCTCCCCCATCTTGAGTTTCCACTAAATCTTGTCATTCAGCTTTCTCTAGTAATTTTCTCAGAATACTCATGAATTTATTAGTTTTCACCCCAGCAGTAGCTGGCCAACTATGTTTATGTTCTTTGTGTTCTTGTTCAATATCCTTCTCCCATCACCAATTAATTATTTAAAATTCCGCGAGGGCAAGCAGTACCAGTTTCCTTACTCCATCATATCACCCAACCTGCCTCATTATGTGTTCTGCAGTAAAAGGGAACTAAGTATCGGGGATGATGATTCCTACTTACGCCCAATCGATGGCCAAGCCATTGGGCCATCCAAGAGTAGTGTTTATTATAGGCAAGAGGTGAGATCCGTCACTCCATGCTCTCATAATTTTAGCAGGACGGAACCAATCAGTGAAGAATAGATACCTAGAAAAAGCAGTAGTAAATCAAGGCTGTTAACACTGGGACAAACTACATGACTTCCAGAGATTTAGAACAAACAGAGATTCTCCAGATACTGCAATTAATTTTGTTTTCTTTATATGCTATTGAACTTAACATACTTGGTGTATAACTCACGTAATTCTCAGTTAAAATTTAGTTAACATGTAACCAAAGTCACAAATACAAATGGCATTTAAATGGGCATTGAGAGAAGAGAACCACTGTCTCAGAGTTTAGGAACTAAAACTATTGTCGCCCAACATATTCTCTAACAAGACACAATTCAGGTTACCTATTAAATATTCCACGTTATTAAAATAAAATAATAAACAACGAGCAGAGCAAGAAAACATTTCAATCTCTTTCTCTCTAGATTAAACATTCAGGATCCTCTAGTCATTCTTCCATAAGGAATTGATAAATTTGCAGGAAACCATTCATCTCAGATGAAGAAAGCATCCAAATCAATGCAATGCAAACAGTATCTGACCCAAGGCATTTTTTTAATATTCTAAAGAGTGGGAAAAAGATAAGTCTAGAGGCAAAAAAACAAAAAACAAAAAACAAAAGAAAATAAAAAAACACCTTTTTCTCTTTTATGGGATCCACAGGAATCAAAATTATTCTTTTCCAAAATGTAACTTTCTGAAATGTAACTACTTCATATCATTTTAAACAAAAGAGTCATCAGGAAAGGAATTCAACAGTTTTTCAAAACCAAAGGCCAAAAGTTTGAGTTAAGACAAATTCATTTAAAAAATAAACTATTTAACTCTCTATAGGGCAATGAAATTTCTTATCAATAATAACATCAGTTTTACAATGTGTTTCTTTTATTATCTTACAGAGAGGAAATTAAAGCAGACACTCTAGACGCAGCAAACAGACTTTTTTAGACACACAGGCATTCCAGTCAGACAGGTCTGGAATTTGAATACTGACTGTTGCCTAATAGCTGCGGGCCCTTTCACAAGTCACTTTATCTCACTGCGCCTTAGATTCATTCTCTCTAAAATGGGTATTTACACATACCTCCTTCACAAACTAGCTTTGGAAGCTGATGAGATTATATATCTAACGGAAGCACAGGGATGGATGTTCCCTGGGTAATCAGGCATTGGTGAGTTAGCAGCCATCTTTTTTATCATTCCACTCATATACAACACATAGCTCAGATTTGTTCTAAATAAACACAGTAGCTGTTAAACATATTTAAATAAGAAAAGTAGGAACCAAAAAGGAATACTGTGAACTCTTCTGTCTTTCCTTGTCTGGCACCACCAATTATAGAATGGTAAAACATGAAACTTTGTGGTCTGAAAAACTTTTTATTCTGAAAACTACTGAATGATTAAGCAAGTTTTGCTAAGCTTTATATAAACATATTAAAGCAGGGAAAGAATTTGGGTCTTTCCTGTTAATTCTGTTGCCTATTCACTCCTTTTCTACTGAATCTATATCACATTGTTTGGTCCTCTGCAACTGTGCAAAAACTACTCTTCAATGAAGACTGAGAAAGCCAAAAGTTAGAAGAAATGTTTTGGGTTTAAAAACAATTTTTTTACTCCCCCAGAATAAAGTTTTTTGAAGGAAAAAAATAAAATTTAAGGTGATTTCAACTTATACAGTTCAATCTTATCTTTGCTGAACTTACCTAAATCCCTAGGGCATCACTTTTCAATGACTGTAAAAGACATACGGTTTCAAGCTCTTAGGAAAACATGAACACACTTACCCGGCAAAAGGATGAACTACCACCGATCGTGGGTTATTTAAATACTGAACTACTGTGCGTCTCGTTTTATCAGCTAGCCTCATGACACTGATACTCTTGTAATGAGAGTCTGTCCAATACAGATTCTTTGAAATCCAATCAAAAGCCAAACTTTCAACATTTTCCACCCTGTTAGCTGCGAGAATTTCTCTTCCTATAAGTTAAAATATGGGCATATTTTAAACTAAGTATATTTTGTAAGGCATCAATTTTCCTACTAATGCATACTGAAATTTTGTGTCAGAGTTAGAGCATAATTCAGGAACACATGTGGAATTCTTTTTAAAAAAAAAAAACTCTGTAAGCTGCTGAGCAATAACATGAGATAAACCTAGAATCTATCCATTCCTCAAACTTTGGATCTCAAAGAGTAGATATGATACTGACAAACAGAACCAGGAATGGTATGGCCTGGATTTACTCCCATGTCCAACCTTCCAGAAAAAAATTTCTCACTGTAGAATATCTGAAGAAGAGATACCTGAGTTCACCTACTACCACCCGGAGACGGCTCTGATAAGCTGACACCACCAGGTACGACCTGAGGGTAACCCTGAGGTATCATCGCCCAACCCTCTCATCAACAGTCTTCCACAGCCACAAAGTTGCCAGGTTTTGAAAAGACCAGCAGAGATACCAGAAAGGAAATCAGAACTGATTAAAAAAAACAAAACAAAAAAAAAACGCTTTCCTCTTTATGGAGTTGTTATGACTTCTTTTACCCTCTTTTTTCTTTTTTTCACTAAAGAAAATCTGAATCAGAATAAACAGCCATACCTCTTTCTTTTGCAGTAGGAAGAAAAAAATCCTATTACTTTTTCTCTTCATTTATTCAGCAAATTGTGAAAAGAAAGTTCTCTATGTGACAGAAAGCCAACTATATATTTAGAAAACACAATATTGCTAATAGTGTTAATAATTACAGCTTGGATTAAATGAGCACTTACTAGGTGGCAGAAACTGGACCAAGTATTCTACATGGATTCATCCATCCTCACAGCCACTCAATCAAGTAGGCATTAGTATCGTTCCTATTCTACAGATGAGGGACCAAGTCAAAGAGAAGTTAAGCATCTGGAAAGAAGTGTGGACACCACCCTCAAGGTAATTCATAGTGAGGTGGTGAAAGAGGAGGAGGCAACTAGGCCAAGAGACAAAAATAAAAGAGTAATGAGTGCTGAGATGGAGAGATGCATAGGATGGTCTGAGAGCACAGATTCCTAATGGACCACATGGCAAAGCGGAGGTCTGGGGTGGTTGACAGACACAGAGACTGAAAACTCCACATGTTCTAGGAGTGTGGCTGGAGGTTAATGAGTTAATGATAGAGGCTAAAAGAGAGGGAGATGTTCATGATGACCACCAGGTGGGGATGGGGCACCAAGGAAGGGGTGAGTGGTCATGCCCTTCCTCTAAGGCCTGTGAGAAGTTGGATGAAGCATCCACTTAGACATGTTGGTTTAGAGGTGATTGTAGGATATCCAGGTGACGTATCCAAAAGGCAGCTGGCACTATGGGTCTGAACCTCAGAGAGAGAACTTGCATAGAGATTTTTATCATGACCTACAGAAAGGCTTGCTTGGTCTTTCCCTCATTCCCTAGGTTAGGAGGAAAAACACTCAGTAAATGCACTATTATAAAAGTCTCCCCATAATTATTTATAGTTGCTACATAGATAGTAATCAAAGGCAGGAAAGGTGTGAAATTATTCAGAGAGAGGAGGACCAATGTCGAACAACAGATTTACAGTTTTTTATAGAACAGGCAAAAAAGAAAAGATCTCCAGGGTACACTAGAAAAAAAAAGATCAAGAAATAGAAGGAAATCCAGGGGTATGCTGTCATGGAAGAAAGAATATTTGAGAGAGGATGGCTGAAGTACCAAATACAGGACTGATAGGCATTATTTAATTTAGCAAGAAAGAGATTAGAGGTGACCAGGATGAGAGGGGTGTCAGCCACCTGGTGGGCAGATTGCAAGAGGTGAGTAATCAGTGAGAAATGTGGAAGAAGGGATAGGAAAGTGCAAATCAATCTTTCAAGAAACTTGACCATGAAATGCAGAGAAGGGGTTATCATTAAAGAGGAACATGGAGTGAAGGGTAAGTTGCATATTTTTTAGGATGGGAGAAACTTGAGCATATCTGATGATAGGGAAAAGTCAGTAGAAAAAGGGAATTTGGAAAAGAGAAGGTATCATTGATGGAGGGAGTTCTCCTGAGGGCTTCATTCAGCTAATCCTGACTTTTAATATGATTTCTTTTTCTTTTTCTTTAGAGACAGGTCTTACCTAGGCTGGAGTGCAGTGGCACAATCATAGCTCACTGCAGCCTCAAACACCTGACCTCAAGTGATCCTCCCAAGTATCTGGCACTACACCACACCACCACATTAGCTAATTTGATTTCTGACAACTCATTTCCTGCATATACTGTGTACTCATTCAAAAAAAAAAAAAAGAACAATGTAATGCCTCCCTCACCAAAGCATACAGAGTTTAACCACTGACTATGAAGAATATTTTAAAAGGTAGGTTGCCAAAAAGAGTCCAGGACCAGATGGATTCACAGCCGAATTCTACCAGAGGTACAAGGAGGAACTGGTACCATTCCTTCTGAAATTTTTCCAATCAATAGAAAAAGAGGGAATCCTCCCTAACTCATTTTATGAGGCCAGCATCATCTTGATACCAAAGCCGGGCAGAGACACAACCAAAAAAGAGAATTTTAGACCAATATCCTTGATGAACACGGATGCAAAGATCCTCAATAAAATACTGGCAAACTGAATCCAGCAGCACATCAAAAAGCTTATCCACCATGATCAAGTGGGCTTCATCCCTGGGATGCAAGGCTGGTTCAATATATGCAAATCAATAAATGTAATCCAGCATATAAACAGAACCAAAGACAAAAACCACATGATTATCTCAATAGATGCAGAAAAGGCCTTTGACAAAATTCAACAACCCTTCATGCTAAAAATTCTCAATAAATTCGGTATCGATGGGACATATCTCAAAATAATAAGAGCTATCTATGACAAACCCACAGCCAATATCATACTGAATGGGCAAAAACTGGAAGCATTCCCTTTGAAAACTGGCACAAGACAGGGATGCTCTCTCTCACCACTCCTATTCAACATAGTGTTGGAAGTTCTGGCCAGGGCAATTAGGCAGGAGAAGGAAATAAAGGGTATTCAATTAGGAAAAGAGGAAGTCAAATTGTCCCTGTATGCTGATGACATGATTGTATATCTAGAAAACCCCATTGTCTCAGCCCAAAATCTCCTTAAGCTGATAAGCAACTTCAGCAAAGTCTCAGGATACAAAATCAATGTACAAAAATCATAAGCATTCCTATACACCGATAACAGACAAACAGAGAGCCAAATCATGAATGAACTCCCATTCACAATTGCTTCAAAGAGAATAAAATACCCAGGAATCCAACTTACAAGGGATGTGAAGGACCTCTTCAAGGAGAACTACAAACCACTGCTCAATGAAATAAAAGAGGATACAAACAAATGGAAGAACATTCCATGCTCATGGGCAGGAAGAATCAATATCGTGAAAATGGCCATACTGCCCAAGGTGATTTATAGATTCAATGCCATCCCCATCAAGCTACCAATGACTTTCTTCACAGAATTGGAAAAAACTACTTTAAAGTTGATATGGAACCAAAAAAGAGCCTGCATCGCCAAGTCAATCCTAAGCCAAAAGAACAAAGCTGGAGGCATCACACTACCTGACTTCAAACTATCCTACAAGGCTACAGTAACCAAAACAGCATGGTACTGGTACCAAAACAGAGATATAGATCAATGGAACAGAACAGAGCCCTCAGAAATAACGCCGTATATCTACAACTATCTGATCTTTGACAAACCTGAGAAAAACAAGCAATGGGGAAAGGATTCCCTATTTAATAAATGGTGCTGGGAAAACTGGCTAGCCATATGTAGAAAGCTGAAACTGGATCCCTTCCTTACACCTTATACAAAAATCAATTCAAGATGGATTAAAGACTTAAATGTTAGACCTAAAACCATAAAAACCCTAGAAGAAAACCTAGGCATTACCATTCAGGACATAGGCATGGGCAAGGACTTCATGTCTAAAACACCAAAAGCAATGGCAACAAAAGCCAAAATTGACAAATGGGATCTAATTAAACTAAAGAGCTTCTGCACAGCAAAAGAAACTACCATCAGAGTGAACAGGCAACCCACAAAATGGGAGAAAATATTCGCAACCTACTCATCTGACAAAGGGCTAATATCCAGAATCTACAATGAACTCAAACAAATTTACAAGAAAAAAACAAACAACCCCATCAAAAAGTGGGCAAAGGATATGAACAGACACTTCTCAAAAGAAGACATTTATGCAGCCAAAAAACACATGAAAAAATGCTCACCATCACTGGCCATCAGAGAAATGCAAATCAAAACCACAATGAGATACCATCTTACACCAGTTAGAATGGCGATCATTAAAAAGTCAGGAAACAACAGGTGCTGGAGAGGATGTGGAGAAATAAGAACACTTTTACACTGTTGGTGGGACTGTAAACTAGTTCAACCATTGTGGAAGTCTGTGTGTCGATTCCTCAGGGATCTAGAACTAGACATACCATTTGACCCAGCCATCCCATTACTGGGTATATACCCAAAGGACTATAAGTCATGCTGCTATAAAGACACATGCACACGTATGTTTATTGCGGCACTATTCACAATAGCAAAGACTTGGAACCAACCCAAATGTCCAAAAATGATAGACTGGATTAAGAAAATGTGGCACATATACACCGTGGAATACTATGCAGCCATAAAAAATGATGAGTTCATGTCCTTTGTAGGGACATGGATGAAATTGGAAATCATCATTCTCAGTAAACTATCACAAGAACAAAAAACCAAACACCGCATATTCTCACTCATAGGTGGGAATTGAACAATGAGAACACATGGACACAGGAAGGGGAACATCACACTCTGGGGACTGTTGTGGGGTGGCGGTGGAGGAGGGATAGCATTGGGAGATATACCTAATGCTAGATGATGAGTTAGTGGGTGCAGCACACCAGCATGGCACATGTATACATATGTAACTAACCTGCACGTTGTGCACATGTACCCTAAAACTTAAAGTATAATAATAAATAAATAAATAAAAATAAAAAATAAAAAATAAAGGTATGTTGCTCAGCATACGAACTTGAAGTTTACCAAAAATACTATGAGAATTCCAGATCAACAAAACAGAAGGAAGCTGACCTGTGGAGGTGCCTGTGGGAGACTTGGCCTGCATGCAGCTATAAACCCAATACTACCTTTTGCTGAGAACTAAGCTCGACTGCAGTTCTCCAAGCTCAGTGGGCCTGATTCTAAGTCCTCAAAAAAGATAACTTCTCATTCAAAATAGCAGATTGACAAACCAAGCATGTTTATCTCCTCTTCCTCCCAAATTCTACTTAAAAGACAGTAAAATAACAGCAGATGAGTAATTCCAACAAATGTTTGAAAAGTAAGGTATTGGAGGAGTGATAACTCAGTCAAGAAGGGGAAAATGCTACAAAATAAGTGTCAACAGAAGAGAGACACACACCCACATATGCAGAAGCCTCAGTGCACTCACACTCAGAGGCACCAGGTCCTAACAAAGGTAGGGGCGAGGAACTAAGGGGCTCAGATAAAGCAAGAAAAGGAGCAATCCAATGCCTAGGTCCCTCCCAGATCCTGAGTGTCACGCCACTCCTCTATCTCCTCTAAGGGACCACAGATTTTCTCTGGAGGAGCTGAAGCAGAAGGGCTATGGGTTCAAGGCACAGTCCTCAACAGAGAACTGAGATGGATGTGGAACTGAGTACGGGAGGATTATAGGAATACTGAAAGGGCGCCCTCAGCTCCCTTTCCTCCGCCCACTCCCAGAACAGACCACCATCTCCCCACATCTTCCCCTTACCCCAAGAAGGAGAATGAAGGCATCTATGAAGGAGAAATTAATCACCCCCAGAACAGACCACCATCTCCCCACATCTTCCCCTTACCTCACGAAGGAAAATGGAGGCATCTATGAAGGAGAAATTGATCATCTCCAGAAAAGACTCACTAATGTTGCCTTGGGGAGCAATCTGGCAACCAAGCCACCTTCCTGCCTGAAGCTCACCAGCTGACAAGGCCTATCCACATGTATAGACTTTCGGGTCAGGTTTTATAACCTCACCCTTAATACCAAACTAGCAACTCAGACACTTGGAAAAATCTTCCATCAAAAAGAAGAAAGTTGAAAAGAAATCAAAAGGAAAAGGAATCCAGAGAAAATGGAAACAGAGGAAGATTAATTTTTAATGTCATATCCATATCCATATCAAGGTCATATCTATAGAAATGGTACTCAGAATGGCACTGGACTCAGCACTAGATATTAGAGGTCACTAGAGCAATGTCTTCAAATTCCAGGTTTAAATTAACTTGCAACCTGTACCCAGCCAAACAGTCAAGATGGAGAGCAAAATAAAACACTCACAGACATTCAAAGACTCAAAATATATGCCACCTACTTATGTTTCTCAGGAAGCTATCATGTAACGTGTTTCAGCAAAATGAGGAAATAAATCTAGAAAAAGAAATAAATGGCCTGCCACAAACAAAAGTTCCAGCACAGGGGAGTGGCAAAGAGAAGTCTGTGCACCAGGCCAGAGAAAAACAAGTCCCAACTGGAACACAGGATAGGGGTCTCCAGAAAGAAAAAAAAAATTATAGATTGTTTTCTGTCTTTGTACAGGCATTTGATAGAGCTATTAGAGCATTTGGGGAAAAGACATGATTGTTATATTAAAAAACTAAGCAAATGAAGATGGGGCAATTGTCAAAAATTGTCAAGAAATGTCATCCTAGAATACTAATTGGCTGAGCAGTGAACAATATTTATATTTATATTATGTTAATAATATAAACACATATGATTAATTTAACCAAAAATTATAATCTAACTTTTTAAGGAGAACAGGGGGACGGAAGTCAGAAGCTGGGAGAGAAGAATGATGTAAGAAAGCAAAATGCTCACCTAGAACAAGGAAGTGAATATCAAAAATGATAAATCAAGAAATAGAAGTATAAACAAAGCATTTAGAAACATGGAGACAAACAAAGAAGAAACAGTCAAAAGTTCCCTCCCCAGAGCAGGTCTGGATTAGGGGCAAGGGAGGGTGGGCAATATGGTTTTATATTGATAACAGATATAATGATATCCAACATTTACTGAATATTTACTATTTTCTAGCCATTACTCTAGGTGTTTACATGCATTAGCCAAAAATTCTCTCAACAACCTTATGAGCAATATATGAACCGCATATTTTTCAGACTAGAAAATTGAGGCAAAAGGAAATTGAGTAACTTCCCCAAAGTTACAAAGCTAGGAAATGTGGGAAGCTGGAATTCGGAACCAGGCAGTGTAGCTCCTAAGCTGGCTCTCTTAGTTGGTATGTTATATTGCTTACAAATTTTATTACTATTACAAACCAAACCCTTGGCATTTACATAGTCCAGCATTCCTGAAGAGATGTCTTCCCCTTTAATCAATCTGGCTGCTTGAGTATAAAAAACAGCCTTTAGTCAATTAATCTGTTAATGGCTCTCTCATACACGTGACATTTCTTTTATGTTAATATTGGTCATTGTTAAAATACACACACGTTTGTAACCTTTTTTTTTTTTTTTTTTTCCGAGATAGGGTTGCACTCTGTTGCCCAAGCTGGAGTGCAGTGGTATGGTCATAGCTCACTGCAACCTGGATCTCCTGGGCTCAAACAATCCTTCCATTGTAGCCTCCCAAGTAGTGGGGACTACAGGTACATGCCACCACATCTGGCTAATTTTTTTCTTTTTTTGGTACAAGTGGAATCTCACTATGTTGCTCCCGGCCTCAAGCAATCCTCCCATCTCGGTTCCCAAAAATAACTTGTTTCTAAAATAAAGGAAAGGTGTTTGTTTTACCTTAATCCATAAAAAAGTGATAGATTTATTTTCTCAATCTAAAACTATTTAGGAAGCTTAGCAAAATCTCTGCTTACATAACTCTCCACCCCAAATCAACAGAATATACATTCCTCTCAGCACCACATCGCACTTATTCCAAAATTGACAACATAGTTGGAAGTAAAGCACTCCTCAGCAAATGTAAAAGAACAAAAATTATAACAAACTGTCTCTCAGACCACAAGGCAATCAAACTAGAACTCAGGATCAAGAAACTCACTCAAAACCACTCAACTACGTGGAAACTGAACAACGTGCTCCTGAATGACTACCGGGTAAACAATGAAATGAAGGCAGAAATAAAGACGTTCTGTGAAACCAATGAGAGCAAAGACACAACACACCAGAATCTCTGGCACACATTTGAAGTAGTGTGTAGAAGGAAATTTATAGCACTAAATGCCCACAAGAGAAAGCAGGAGAGATCTAAAATTGACACCCTAACATCACAATTAAAAGAACTAGAGAAGCAAGAGCAAACACATTCAAAAGCTAACAGAAGGCAAGAAATAACTGAGATCATAGCAGAACTGAAGGAGATAGAGACACAAAAAACCCTTCAAAAAATCAATGAATCCAGGAGCTGGTTTTTTGAAAAGATCAACAAAATTGATCGACTGCTAGCAAGACTAATAAAGAAAAAAAGAGAGAAGAATCAAATAGACACAATAAAAAATGATAAAGGGGATATCACCACCCATCCCACAGAAATACAAACTACCATCAGAGAATACTGTAAATAACTCTATGCAAATAAACTAGAAAATCTAGAAGAAATAGATAAATTCCTGGACACATACACCCTCCCAAGACTAAACCAGGAAGAAGCTGAATCCCTGAATAGTTCAATAACAGGTTCTGAAATTGAGGCAATAATTAATAGCCTACCAACCCAAAAAAAGTCCAGGACCAGACGGATTCACAGCCAAATTCTACCAGAGGTACAAAGAGGAGCTGGTTCCATTCCTTCTGAAACTATTCTAATCAAAGCAAAAAGAGGGAGTCATCCCTAATTCATTTTGTGAGGCCAACATCATTCTGATACCAAAGCCTGGCAGAGACACAACAAAAAAAGAGAATTTTAGACCAATATCCCTGATGAACATTGATGCAAAAATCCTCAATAAAATACTGGCAAACCGAATCCAGGATCACATCAAAAAGCTTATCCACCATGATCAAGTGGGCTTCATCCCTGGGATGCAAGGCTGGTTCAACATACACAAATCAATAAACGTAATCCAGCATATAAGCAGAACCAAAGACAAAAACCATATGATTATCTCAATAGATGCAGAAAAGGCCTTTGGCAAAATTCAACAGCCCTTCATGCTAAATCAATAAACTAGGTATTGATGGGATGTATCTCAAAATAATAACAGCTATTTATGACAAACCCACAGCCAATATCATACTGAATGGGCAAAAACTGGAAGCATTCCCTTTGAAAACTGGCACAAGACAGGGATGCTCTCTCTCACCACTCCTATTCAGCATAGTGTTGGAAGTTCTGGCCAGAGCAATCAGGCAAGAGAAAGAAATAAAGGGTATTTAATTAGGAAAAGAGAAAGTCAAAGTATCCCTGTTTGCAGATGACATGATTGTATATTTAGAAAACCCCATCGTCTCAGCCCAAAATCTCCTTAAGCTGATAAGCAACTTCAGCAAAGTCTCAGGATACAAAATCAATGTGCAAAAATCACAAGCATTCCTATACACCAATAACAGACAAACAGAGAGCCAAATCATGAGTGAACTCCCATTCACAATTGCTTCAAAGAGAATAAAATACCCAGGAATCCAACTTACAAGGGATGTGAAGGACCTCTTCAAGGAGAACTACAAACCACTGCTCAGCAAAATAAAAGAGGACACAAACAAATGGAAGAACAATCCATGCTCATGGATAGGAAGAATCAATATTGTGAAAATGGCCATACTGCCCAAGGTGATTTATAGATTCAATGCCATCCCCATCAAGCTACCAATGACTTTCTTCACAGAATTGGAAAAAACTACTTTAAAGTTGATATGGAACCAAAAAAGAGCCCGCATTGCCAAGACAATCCTAAGCCAAAAGAACAAAGCTGGAGGCATCATGCTACCTGACTTCAAACTATACTACAAGGCTACAGTAACCAAAACAGCATGGTACTGGTACCAAAACAGAGATATAGATCAATGGAACAGAATAGAGCCCTCAGAAATGATATCACACATCTACAACCATCTGATCTTTGACAAATCTGAGAAAAACAAGAAATGGGGAAAGGATTCCCTATTTAATAAATGGTACTGGGAAAACTGGCTAGCCATATGTAGAAAGCTGAAACTGGATCCCTTCCTTACACCTTATACAAAAATCAATTCAAGATGGATTAAAGACTTAAATGTTAGACCTAAAGCCATAAGAACCCTAGAAGAAAACCTAGACAATACCATTCAGGCCATAGGTGTGGGCAAGGACTTCATGACTACAACACCAAAAGCAATGGCAACAAAAACCAAAATTGACAAATGGGATCTAATTAAACTAAAGAGCTTCTGCACAGCAAAAGAAACTACCATCAGAGTGAACAGGCAACCTACAGAACGGGGGAAAATTTTTACAATCTACCCATCTGACAAAGGGCTAATATCCAGAATCTACAAAGAACTTAAACAAATTTACAAGAAAAAATCAAACAACCCCATCAAAAATGGGTGAAGGATATGAACAGACACTTCTCAAAAGAAGACATTTATGGAGGCAACAGACACATGAAAAAATGCTCATCATCGCTAGCCATCAGAGAAATGCAAATCAAAACCACAATGAGATATCATCTCACACCAGTTAGAATGGTGATCATTAAAAAGTCAGGAAACAACAGGTGCTGGAGAGGAGGTGGAGATATAGGAACACTTTTACACTGTTGGTGGGACTGTAAACTAGTTCAACAATTGTGGAAGACAGTGTGAAGATTCCTGAAGGATCTAGAACTAGAAATAACATTTGACCCAGTCATCCCATTACTGGGCATATACCCAAAGGATTATAAATCATGCTGCTATAAAGACACGTGCTCACGTATGTTTATTGCAGCACTATTCACAATAGCAAAGACTTGGAACCAACCCAAATGTCCATCAATGATAGACTGGATTAAGAAAATGTGTTACATATGCACCATGGAATACTATGCAGCCATAAAAAAGGATGAGTTCATGTTCTTTACAGGGACATGAATGAAGCTGGAAACCAACATTCTCAGCAAACTATTGCAAGGACAGAAAACCAAACACCGCATGTTCTCACTCACTGGTGGGAATTGAACAATAAGCACACATGGACACAGGATGGGGAACATCACACACCAGGGCCTGTCGTGGGGTGGGGGGAGGCGGGAGGGATAGCATTAGGAGATATACCTAACATAAATGACGAGTTAACGGGTGCAGCACACCAACATGGCACATGTATACATATGTAACAAACCTGCACGTTGTGCACATGTACCCTAGAACTTAAAGTAAAATAGTATAAATAAATAAATAAATAAAAAAGACTCTGCTTAAAAATTAGATACTGAGTTTTAATTATCAAGTTATAAGTATCATTACAATAAACAGGCAAAACACGCGTACACACACACACAGAAACCTTTCTCACCTGTGCCATCAATCTTTTGCTTAAAAATCATGTGTTTTGACATATCTGAAAAAAAGATAGTGCTGTCCTGGGCGTCAAAATCAATCCCGACAAAGAAAGAAGGATTCCCCGAAACTGGAACCATGACATCTTCCTGGGTAGACAAGGTGAACGGGATCCCCCGAATAGCAACTTGGGATGAAAAAATGAGGAAATTCTGAACAGCTGTTGGAAGAAGAACACAGCACAGTCAGTCACAGCATGGTTCTTTTCTCTCCTCCCAAATTCCAGATAAATGCATCCACAGAGCAAACTTTAAATTGTAAAATATAATTCCGAAATAAATGTAAAAATAAATTTTTGGAAAGCATAGTTAGGAATAATACAGGGAAGAATAAAAGATAAGCAACTATGAGGGAGATACAAGTATTAGAATCTTCCTTCTTGCTAAGAAATGTATCCTTAAAATTTATTTATATGAAAAATGATATCCATATGCTTAATTTATAAAATAGGAGATATATCTAATGTAATGACGAGTTAACGGGTGCAGCACACCAACATGGCACATGTATACATATGTAACAAACCTGCACATTGTGCACATGTACCCTAGAACTTAAAGTAAAATAGTATAAATAAATAAAACAAAAAGGACTGCTTAAAAATTAGATACTGAGTTTTAATTATCAAGTTATAAGTATCATTACAATAAACAAGCAAAACATGCACACACGCACACACACACACACACACACACACACAGAAACCTTTCTCACCTGTGCCATCAATCTTTTGTTTAAAAATCATACAGAGCTGAACTCTATAGTAATTCCGTAACAATCCTCAAGTTGGTTTAACTTCTGCATAGAGATCTACACCAAGAACCTTACAGTAGATACCAAGATAATTAACAGCAATCAGAAATATAAAGATATAAAGGAGTGAAAGCAGGGAAGGAAGGGGAGGGATAAAGGAAATAGGTAAGAAGAAGTGATGTTTAAAAGCAAAGAGGAGATTGTGACAGGATGCCAGGGAATCAAGAAGATGAAGGAGGTATGCCCAAGACAAAGATAAAAATCGCAGTAACGGAATTTAAAAGCAAAATTATTAGACAACGCACTATTTATATAATAGTTAGAAATACATGTTGTTTTTAATGAGGGTGATTTTTCTGAATCTAAAACTACCTAAGAAGTTAACAAATTTGTCTGGATTAGAATAAGATAATTTATATACTACGCTAGAAACCGCAACATCTGGAGAACAAGAATTTGTCACAGGCATAGAAAGGAGAATTGTAGAAGTGAAAATAAGAAAAACAAATATTGTAGGAGTGCATTTCATCATTAGCTGGGGCCCAGGCAATGGCTTAAGTGTGAATAGATGTGTAGGAAACCAAAGAGGAAGAAAGGAAACCTTCAAGGTAAGAATGAAATCAGGAATATGGAGGCAGATACAAGAAAGTTTGAACTGAAAGGTGAAAAACTGTGTGAGGAACTGAGCCACCCCAATGCTCAGGAGTTTACTTTGGAATACAGAGAGAAAAAAAAAAGCCAGATAAGATTCAGATGTGATTACCTGGTTGAAAGGGGCATACGCGGTGGTCCAGGAGAAGTCAAAGTGGGGAGAAGTACAGTACTTCCCATCAAAGTTAAGGCTAACATCTAAAGTGGAAAAGGTATACATAGCATAGAAAAGAGCTCAAAGTTCAACCATATGGAATTTCAAGATCATAGTTAATAGGAGAAAAAGGCTTCCGGAAACAAAGGGGGAAGGGAACCCAAGAAAACCTTAGATGTGGGATTAAAGCAAAATCCCAAAAGACAGAAATTTACATTTTCAAACATAGTTCTGTGTATAGTAGAAGTGGTGCCTACCAAGGAAGATGCCCTGTGGGCTACAGAAAGCTTATTTGCAGTCATGAAGTTAGACAGGGAGCTAGCTGGTCCAGTTCAAGAGTAGCAGTTAGTCTAGTTAGAGGTTTGGACACACATACACCTGTGTCACCTGCCAACAACGTCCAAAACAGACTTCTTACCAATGCAGTGGCGCTCATCCGTATCCAGTTGGAAGCCGAATGTGCACTTGCAACGGAAACCCAAACCATCATTATCTGTTCTGTGGCTGAGGACACAGACCTGCTCACAGCCCCCATTGTTATCTTTACACGGATTGGTCGCTGGAAGGAAAAATGCACAGGGTTAAACTGCAATTAGAAATGTGTAATTTTCCAAGACACGAAGCCACTTCTAGCCCTCTTCACCTATAGGTGAAATAGAGTAATGGATTAGCAACGTGTTGAAAACATTACTACTGGTTACTACTGGATACATCCACATCTGGCTACACTAACCCTCCCAATTTCACTGCTGCTCTCCCATCCACTCTCCAACAGACGGTGGCAAAAAAAAGAAAGGACTCCTACAACTTCCTCCCCAATAATTATGTCAGAGTATGTCCGCTATCCTCCATGATTAGAAATAATTGTCAAAAGAAAACCCACACTTCACTGCTTTTTTGCCATTTGTAGGATATAATAAATATTACTCACTGGATGCTTACTTTGTAAGTAAACCAACTTAACCAATAGCTCTAAGAGGTAAGTATTAGTCCTCCAATTTTACAGAGGAGAAACCAAGAATCTAAACAGTTAAATAACTTGCCCAACATTATTCAGCAGCTAAACAGCTTGACTAGGATTCAAAGCCAGATCTCATTCCAAAACCTTAAATGTCTGCAACACAAACCAGAAAAGCCACTCTCAAAGTAGTGACCTTAGGAAGAGCACTGCCACAGCTAGAAATTTTGTATCTGCTTTTAAAATTGTCTTCTTAGCCTTTGACTTATCCTTTAAAATATTCTCTTTATCTTCTCAGGTGGATTGATTTGGGGAAACAATAGGCAGATGTCATTCTGAGCCAAATAATGAAAATAGTAATTTGAGTGATCACAGTGATCATTGATCTAATGGATCTAATGTGAGGGCAGGTGTGAGTTTAGTTGTGAATTGAGTGTAAAAACTATTCAAAATAGATATTTCCAAAAATGTTTTCAGATAAAATATCTATTTTTAGACAAGTTTATACTTTCCCAGGATGATGACATTGAAGGAGATTCATCTGAATGTGTCAGTTCTAGTGCTTGGGCTTTTGTTAAGTTAACCGCATTACTTTGTAGTCTTTCTTCATCCTAAATAGATCCATCACTTAACATGAGTTTTAGAGCAAATCTGTTTTCCTCTAAATTATTGCTCACCAATATTAAGCTTTCTACCAATGTAGTGCAGTTTATGTTTCTTTTTCTTTGATCCACAAGCAAATACAGAAAAGAGCTATATACAGTCCTGATAGATGTAGCAAAGCTCAAGCTATGACCTGGAAACATAAACAAAGCTTATGATAGGCCAGGTGCAGTGGCTTACACCTGTAATCCCAACACTTTGGGAAGCCGAGGCAGGAGGATCGCTTGAAGCCCGGAGTTCCAGAAAAGTCTGGCCAACATAGTGGAAATCCCATCTCAGAAAAAATAAAAAGAAAAAATCACGTGGTAAAATAACAGGAGAAGACTAAGCAGTGTCTGAATCAAAATATTTCTTTTTTTAAAATAAGTGACCAGCCAGAGAGACACCAAACCCAGTTGGCCTATGACAGATTAATCAGAACCAAAGAACAGGTGCCATACATATGCAACAGAGAAGAAGAAAAAAATGGCTCTGACGCTACCGAAAATGGACACTTAGACATGTCATTTTCTTCTATGGGACCTGTTTCCTTAACTGTAATATTAGAAGTTTGAAATAGATGTCTTTCCCAGCAGAATGAGGATAGGTATTTTGGTTTGGTTTGTGAGCTGCTATACCCCCAAGCATCTTTGCAGGTGCTAATAAACATCTGTTAAATAAATCTCTAAATTCCCTCTAGATTTGGCATTTAACTGTGAAATACATCAGTTTCTTCAGAATGCTCCTAACCTGCAGAACCAGTTTCAGAGAGTTTAACACTCTGGGTAACCCTTCATATACTTGAGAATGCCACCCAAATCACGTAAGACCCCTCATTATTAACTTTCAAAGCTTTGAGAAAACCTTTCCACCAAGTCCGGTACCAAGCATGGTTACCACTGTTCTGAGGCTTACCATAGGGCTGTCTGAGGGAATGGTAAACAGTCACTCCATAGGGCCTCAGGGAAGCCTGGTAGTACACTTGTGGGTTGGTCTCTGTGAACTTGTTTGCCTTCAGCACGGCCATCTTTGTCCAATCAGTAAAGAACACCTGACCTTCAAATAAGCTTATTCCAAAGGGATGAGGAATGAGGGAGCCTCCATGAACTACAGTCTTCCTGTTATAAAAGACACATACATATCATACAATTTGTTAGTTTTGCTTTATTATAATTAAAGCTGTAGTTAGTTCAATTAAATGCCTGAAAAGCTAAATAATTTCTTGTCACAAATATGGAATAGATAGAAAAGATACATTTTAGATGTATACATATTTCCATCTACATATGATAGAAGGATTTTCATGTTGTCTCTTGGAAAAGACCCTTGAGACTTACATTCCAGTCCCAGTCAATCCTTTAGCTTGTCCTAGACTTTTTTGGAATTTACTGTTTTCCCTTTTGTTCTTCATTCCTTTTAGGTTGCCCCACATCTAAAAGGCTAAGATGTGAAATAGCATTTTGAATACCATAGGTGAAAGAGTATACCAAGACTTTGGAAGTCTGGGAAAAGATGCCTTTGCCAACTATTTTCCACTGCACCATTGACCATTTCCTAGCAATTAGGGAGCAGGACAGTGAGTGGTAGGGTTCAAGCCCCAGTAAATGCCCACATCTCTTCCTGATATCACTGTAAGGAAAGCAAGAAGCAATGCCACTACCACTCTTATGCATCTGCTTGATGGAACTATCAACTGATCATACTTGTAATGGAGGCCCAAAGCCACTTAACTGGGAAGAAAACAGAAGTAAAATTAGGCACTAAGCAAAGAGAGGAAATCAACAACGCCCCCCATGACTATGTCTCCATAAACAATGATTCAGTTAGACTCATGAACAGAGTGAGGCAGAGGACGGTTGATACGGGAAAACTCTTATTTTCTTTATTTTGGCGTAATACAAAGACCTCAAAGAAAAATCTTAGCATCCCCTGAAAACGAAAAAGGACAATAGAGCTCTAAGAAAAGACTTGAAGATATTAAAGCTGGGAAACACACTAAAGGGGAGTAAACAAAGAAACCTAAGGTGGCAGGTTAGTGCACACTTTGAAACATTCTATAATGACATGGTACATTAAGATTAGAGAATAGTTTCTTTTTCAGTTAGCAAATTCCAAAACCCTGAATGCCACCTGCTGGCAAAGCGAGAGGCAATGACTTTATGATTTCAGCTGTACTTGTGAGCTTTAATGTTTCTTTGATGTTTCTTCACAGCCAGCAAACCACTCAAATCTTTTCGAAATTCCATTGATTTTTATCTTTTATGCTTTACTTTTTTTTACTTCAGCAAAAGTTAGACTATATAATATAATGCTAAAACATCCCAAAGAGAAAAAATTTAAGCAATTTCACAATTATTTTATGTGACTTATTGGGTTAGCTAATTTTTTCATAAAATTTATTCATATTCTCCTTATGGAAGCCAGTTTCAGTGATAGGAAGTCACCATATTAATACCCAATACTTCATTTAACCAAGCAGAGATTGTTCCAAGGATATATAATCCAATGGCAAACTGTGATATTATCCTTACAAAATGGAAATACAAGAGGAAACAAAACTATAATATTGCTTTCATTGAGAAAACAATAAAATCAAATCATTGGGAAAAATTAAGTTAACCAGCCTATTTGCTGAATCCACAAAGAATAATATTTTGGGTCAAAATCTGAAGAACATGTTTTACCCAATTTTTGAAAATACCAAAAGGAGAGGATCTAAAATAATTTTTTTTACATTAAGTTATAGTTAGCTCTAATCAGAGTAAAAGATGAAAAAAAATGTGCCATATTCGGCCAGGTATAGTGGCTCACATCTGTAATCCCAACACTTTGGGAGGCCGAGGCAGGCGAATCACTTGAGGTTAGGAGTTTGGGACCAGCCTGGGAAACATGGTGAAATTTTACCTCTACTAAAAATACAAAAATTGCCAGGCATGGTGGTGTATGCTTGTAATCCTAGCTACTGGGGAGGCTGAAGCAGGAGAATCACTTGAACTTGGGAGGTGGAGGTTGCAGTGAAGTGAGATCGCATCACTGCACTTCAGCCTGGGTGACAGAGTGAGACTCCATCTCAAAAAAAAAAAAGAAGAAAAAGAAAGCCATATTCTACATTCAAATATTGCCGTTTAAGTATCTTTGTATACCAGGTAAAAATACAATACAAAGAATTTCTCCTTGAAATTTGAAATATATAAGAGCAGAGTAAAATCCAATTAATTCCCAGTAGGCAACATCAAGTACCTAATAAAACATGTATTTATTGGGGGAAGGTTAGAAAATTAAAAGGGAAAGTGATCTTGAGAAACAAAGCACAAATGAACTCAGGAGTGAATGAAAATAATGTGCATCATGTGGGACTAGGGGAGGAGTTGGAGAGGAGAAATCAAAGAACAAATGCTGGAGGTTATATTTAATGAGCGTTTACCTCTTGTGTTATGGGACACAAGAAAAGTTAACAAAACAGAGCAGGTCACTTCATGCAAATGTCAGTACAAAGGTCATTAAAGCTATCATGTCCACCAACAAAGCAATATTTTAATTCTGGTCCTTTGATACTTCTCTCCAGCCATTTTATGCACTTTCCCTGCAACTTATAAAGCCATAAGCCATAAAAAATACTTCTTACCTTTGAATTCCATCATAAGTTACAGTTTCAATGTAATCAAACCGAGAGTCAACCCAGTAAACACGCTTCGATATCATATCCAGAGTTACCCCAGCAGGCCATCCCAGCTTTGTTTTCACCAAGTCTTTACGGTTGCTGCCATCCATGAATGCCCTTTCCAGCTTAGGTTCCCCAGAAAGGCTCTCCCAATCTGAGAAAAATAAATAACTACAAAAGAAAAACAGAAGATGAAAGAATCTGGTATTTTACAAGTTAACCTGGGAATTTTTTTTTAATAGTGTGTTTGGATCAATGGAAATTTTATCCAGCTGATTAGAGAACCACAGTATAAAACAACAGGGAAATTAAGTATTTTTTTTTAAAGAGACTGTGGGGGTCAATCAGGAGCGTCAACAGTTCCAAATAGCAACTATTATGATGCACTAATATGGCAGTCTAAAAGTTCATATTCAGCCAGCCAGGCACAGTGGTTCATGCCTGTGGTCCTAGCACTTTGGGAGGCCAACATAGAAGGATTGTTTGAGGCCCATGTTTCAAGACCAGCCTGGACAACATGGCAAGACCCCATCTCTACAAAAATTAAAAGATTAGCTGGGCATGATGGCACTTGCGCATAGTCTCAGCTACTCAGGAAGCTGAGGTGGGAGGATTGCTTGAGCCCAGAAGTTCAAGTCTGCAGCATGCCGTGATTGTGCAGCTGCACTCCAGCCTGGGCAACAGAGCAAGAACCTGTCTCAAAAAAAAAAAAAAAATTCGTATTCACCTTCTGAACTTTCTCCTCTGTTTCCTTTATTTGTCCTTTGCTTCTCTTTTTTACTCCCAGGAAAACTTACAAATACCTTTTAAAAGAAGCTATCAAGCCATTTTACTCCTCAGTTTTCCATTCTGAGGCACAGAGAACATTTCCATCATTTTCAAGGAAGGATAGCTGATATAATGAAGTAGAACTGAATAATCATCATTCACAAAGACTAAAATAGCCTAAAGCTTATCCAAGGGTCCTAAGACCCAATTGTGAAATTCTAGGAGAAAGCTAAGTCTCCTATAACACTTCTCAAATGTGAAGATTGGGAAATTTAAATTTAAACCTGAAGAAAAGCATTATCGGTGTTGCTGGATTGATTCAGACTGAACAACTTGTAATGAGATATTAGCATTGATATCTCAATCCCAGCCTGTATCAAGAAAGTTCTGAAAGGAATAGTTCCAACCTCCATCTTTAAAAATCTTTACAGCTAATTCATGTTAGAGTAATCATCTTAATAATAATGAAGCATAAGTAATGTCTAGTTGTAATAATATTATTAGATTGAGTTAGAACACAGAATCCAATCTCTTAGCTAGGAAAACGTGGCAAACACTAAGAATAAAATTCATAGCCCCAAAACAACAAGTATTTTTAGTACACCACTAGGTGTGTTTGGGTGACATGTCCTCAAATAGGATTATATTTAATAAACTCTCTTAAAGCTTCTGTAAATAAGGGCACAAAATAGACATGGGTTCTAGAGTATACAGCCTAAAAGAAATCAGAATGAGCCTTTGATTAATCCAGTGGATGTTCAGTGTATACAGGGAGAGAGAAAATTCTAAAAATACAGGAATCAATATGTTTTCACATCACTTACCCAACAGTTGGGTCCACGGCAATTCCTCTAGGATGCCCCAGGTTTTCAGTTATAAGGGTAACCCGGTAGCTTCCATCCAAATTTACCATATCTATGCGGTTGACCTTGGTTTCCACCAGATAGATTTTATTATTAACCCAGTCCACAGCCAGGTTCTCTGGGGTTTCAACAGAAACATTGAGAACCTCTTGGATATTTAAACCATTAATGTCAACTGAAAAAACCTGAAAGAAAAACCAAAGTTATTATATTTCTTCAGCATCACTAACTACGTAGTTTGTTTTGATTTTTTTTAGCTATAATCAAATCAGAAGTGCTAAAAATCTAAATTCTCAATTTTCAGAAATTTCATGCAAGTTATCATTTAAATAAATGAGAATTGTATTAATGGTATAATAAAATGTAAGAAGAAATAAATAAAATTCCATAACTCTTTAAGAGTTTCTGAAATTTATGTTTCAAAAATCTCCATTGCATTACTCCAAGATGAAATTAAACCCATCACACTTTCCAAATAAGACAGTGGAACAAAATTTTGGCCATTAAACAAAATACCGTCAATATTTGTTACTCGATCCCGAATTACAGTTCCATTTAGAAGATGCAGGTAAAAATCTGATTTTTATCATCCAGAAAAGCAGTGTGCTTTTTACATTTTAAATGATCAAATTTCAAAAATTACTACCAAATATCTATCCAGTTTTGAAAGAATGTCTACTATTTCTTTTAATTAGGCTCCTGGACTCCACTTCGAATAAAATTAAAAGTTGCTCAAGGCTAATCCATATAATAGACTGCTTTGTTTAATAGGTCACATGTAATAGTATAGCATGGAAAAGGTGCTGATTAACATAAAATATCTCAAGGGCCTTTTTTGTTAGAAAACAAAGGAACTTTCCCCTCTACTCCCTCTAAAAGTGAAAAGCTATCAACACTTTGTGCTCAGGGTTCCATTCAGCTACTGAAATTTCTGTTTACCTTATTTTGCACGGTGTCTGTCCAAAAAACTCTTTGCAGGTGATAGTGGAAAGCCACACCCACGGCCACTCCACGATTCTGAGACTCCACTAGGATCCGGAAGCTCCTTCCATGAATATCACCAATTAACAAATCCCGACCATTGGAGAAGATAATGGAGGCCTCGCCAACTAAATGCGAAGAAGGAAGGCATCACCACTCCTTCAGATGAGCAAGGATGGTGAAGTAGCTTACAAATGATATGCTTTCTGCTTTTTCAAATGCTATCTTCTAGGTTGTCTTACCTGATTTTAACATAAACCTCTGAGACAGACAGATAGCTATCATTCTATCCATTTTACAGAAGGGCAAATTGAGGCACAAAAAGGCTTAATGAAGTGTCCAAAATCTCAGTAAGTTAGGAAGAATTTGGTAAGAATTCAAGCATTCTGGATGCTAGTCCAATGCACTTTCAATGACACTGAGGAGAGTATTTCTCAGATATTTTCGAGACTCCTTGATGATATGGGCACCTCAGCCCCATGTGCAACTTTAGATTTTGTTAAACACAGAAGACATTTTAAAGATTACAAGGAAATCACTCTGAAAAAGATGGTAATGGTGGTTCCAAATCTGTTCTGTCTGTTTACTCGCAGGTATGCAAAATGATATATGAACAAGGTATTAATTGCAGTCTTATTGGCAATAGCAAAAGATAAGGAATGATATAAAAATTGATCAGTAGAGGACTAGTTAAACAAATTATGAACTAAAAAAAGGAATATTATGCCATTATAAAAAAATAATTAAGGCCGGGCGCAGTGGCTCACACCTGTAATCCCAGCACTTTGAGGGACTGAGGTAGGTGGATCACCTGAAGTCAGGAGTTCGAGATCAGCCTGGCCAACATGGGGAAACCCCGTTTCTACCAAAAATACAAAAATTAGCTGGGCATGGTGGCGGGGGCCTGTAATCTCAGCTACTCAGGAGGCTGAGGCAGGAGAATCGCTTGAACCCGAGAGGCGGAGATTGCAGTGAGGCAACATCTTGCCATTGCACTCCAGCCTGGGCAACAAGAGCAAGACTCCATCTCAAAAATAAATAAATAAGGCCGGATGCGGTGGTTCATGCCTGTAATCCCAGCACTTTGGGAGGCCAAGGCGGGTAAATTATGAGGTCAGGAGATCAAGACCATCCTGGCTAACATGATGAAACCCCGTCGTCTACTAAAAATACAAAAATTAGCTGGGTGTGGTGGCAGAAGCCTGTAGTCCCAGCTACTCAGGAGGCTGAGGCAGAGAATTGCCTGAACCCGGGAGGCGGAGGTTGCAGTGAGCCAAGATGGCGCCACTGCACTCCAGCCTGGGCAACAGAGCAAGACTCATTCTCAAAAATAAATAAATAAAAATAAATAAATAAATAAAATAATTAAGAAATAACTTCATGTGCTGATATGGAAAGCTCTGGAAAATATCTTCAGTACATTCACAAGATGCAGAACTGCGCATATTGTTTACTACCATATATAGATATGTAAATACAGTTAAATATCTATATTTGTATGTTCTTGTTTATTCATTAAAAAATCTCTAGAACTAAAATAAAGAAACGGCAATTACTCATAGGAAAGAGGAGGTGAAAACCATGCAGAGGGGAATAGTTATGGAGGAAGGCATTTCACTACATATCTTCTTATAATTTAAAATTTGTGAACATATAAATATGTTACCTATGCAAAAATAAACACATTGAATTGTTAAAAATCCGCTGAACCTAAAAGTTACTACACAGCAAATCAGGTATTTCTACACAAAAACAAGTAGAAAATGGGCCATTCTTCAGTCATGGGAGCAGTTAAGTTTCAGAAGACACCAAAGACACTTCAAAATCAAGTGTGAAATAACTATTGGAAAATAGGAGTTTATATTGAGACCTTCGTCCGGAGAAATCAACAGCGACAAAATGCTTTGGAGCCCTCATCTATTTTTTGCAGATTTTCTCCATGACTTTTCTCTACTACTCTGTACTACTCTCTACTATTCATACTCTTACATTGATTCCAACAAATTACCCAGAGTTAGGGCATTCAAAAGATTTTTAATCCAAATTTAGCATGTCCATTTGGAAATACCCCTAAATTTTGCAAGAACACTGTGAAAATTATTTCTGTAGATAGTTGTCACCTACTTTTGTGGTAGGTAATTAATTAAAAGTTAAATGTCCAAGCCAATCAAATGTAGGCATAGCATTTATTCCACAGTTAAAGGTGGGTGACATGACAGCCTAGGCAAAGTAAACAAGCAACCAATTAAAAAATATTAATAATGGTCACCATTAATCGACAAATTGGTCCTTAATAATCAAAGTATGAAATTAATGTTGACCAATTTTTCTAGGCAGTAGGAGCCATCCCTGATTTGTAATGATAAAGCCCTGCCAACAGCAAAAATGCTGATAATTCTGTTGTCATCAGAAGGAAGGAAACAAGCTATTAGAATCTGTTTACTGTTCAGAGACACAGGTGTCCATAATTTACTCACAGGAATCATTAGCTTTGCAATACTGTCCACGCTCCAAGATATACCCTTCTTCACAGTGGCACAGGTGACGGCCAGGTCGGCTTTCACACTTCTGGTCACAAATTCCCCATATCTGGCAATCATCAAACTCTGCCATATGGAAAATACACATTTGTAGTCAAGGTTATCGGCATTTATTAAGCACTCTCTGACAAAAATCCTAGATAAGATGGCCAAGAATGTGGTGTTGCCCATGTCTAAATAAACACCCTCTGGAGTTAGGCACAGGTTCTAAGAATTTATAACAACCATCTTCATGTAAGGAAAAAGAACATTTACATCATTTTTTAAACCTACATGAAGGACAACTTTACAGAAAATGCACAACACTTCCTGAATTCATAGCCCTATGGTACTGCATTTCGTTTATTAATGTTAGTCTACAAATATATAAATTTTGGTGTAAATGTTTCCCTTTAATACTATGCTTTCCAACATGGTAGCCACTAACCCCCTGTGGCTATCTAAATGTATCTTTAGATTAATTAAAAAAAATAAAATTAATAATTTGCTTTCCTAGTCACTTGCCACATTTCAAGTGCTCAATAGCCACATATGACTAGTGGTTACAATATGAGAGAGTGAAGATACACATTTACATCACTGCAGAAAGTTCTATTGGACAGCACTATTTCTGAATAAAGTAAGACCTGCCTATAGACAGCCCCTCAGGAAGAAACAAATCTATGACTGCAATAAAGTACTTGGAAAGGTCTATTTACCCAGCTGTCTTTCCTCTGATGTCAAAAAATTATAACCAAAATTAAATTGAACTTATTTTCAAGACATCAAAAATTTCTTCTCCTCTACTTATTGGTTAACTTATTATTCACTCATTTAGTGAGTGTTCATTGAAGTCCCTTACATGACAGAGCTCTGTTCATTACCAGAGAAGTCCCAGTTCTACTGTGTAAAAATAGTTCCAATATAATTGACATAAACAATAGAATATGGAGGGGAGAACACAACAAAATATTAGAAGAGTCTTTCTTAAAGACTATAAGGCTTCAGGGGTGCAGAAATTGGTACATCTGACTTTCCAAGTCCACGTCCACTCTCCACCATCCTTCAACCTCCTCGCTTCCCTGGGAGGATGACCTATACAAACTATAACAATAGAGTTCCCACACCCTCTGGTTTCAGGAAGTTCTCAAGTAGATTATAATTTCTGAAACCACCGCACTCCCAAGTCTAGAATTCTCCAGATTTCTATGATCTGATTACATTTGCAGCAACTGTCAGAGTTGTGAATTGGGTTCAACCATTCCTGCTGGGTGGCCCACCATTCCATAACCCACCAAAAGGCCAAGTTTCTTCTCTTTTCTTTTCTTTTTCTTTTTTTTTCTTTTTTTCTTTTTTTTTTTTTTTTGAGATGGAGTCACAGTCTGTTGCCCAGGCTGGAGTGCAGTGGCACAGTCTCGGCTCACTGCAACCTCCGCCTCCCGGGTTCAAGCGATCCTTCCACCTCAGCCTACCGAGTAGCTGGAACTACAGGTGTGCACCACCACACCTGGCTAATATTTTTGTACTTTTAGTAGAGACGGCATTTCCCCATGTTGGCTAGGCTGGTCTCAAACTCCTGATCTCAAGTAAGCAGCTTGCCTTGGCCTCCCAAAGTGATGGGACTGAAGGCGTAAGCCACCGCATCCAGCCCCAAGAAGGTTCTTCTAATGATCCCATTTTCCCTGCAGATTAAACATAACAACATGAGCCAGCATATCTTTCTTTCCAAGGACCGTGACTAACCAGAGGAAAAAAAACCCAATCCGATCTGGACACTACCAAGTGAAATGCCACATGATGGTGTGAAATGCCCTCACTGATGAGTCCCTTCTGTCCCCTTAACTCAGCCCCGAGAAAGCTCCACCTAAGGCTTTGCCTCAGCAGGAAAAAAAGTGCAGGACATTCTCCCTCAAACCCCCAGAATGTCATAACTTCATTTTGAATGCAAGATCCATGAGACTACGTCTAAGGATCTGGAGTCACTCTAAGCAGAAGTTCTGATGTCAAACAGAAGGAAACCAAAGCTGGGGAAGTCATAACTAGGAATTCTCTAGCACAAATGCCCTTCCTATCACCTGCACTACAAGTGGTTTAAAGATTTGAATGAGTGGGCCAGGCACAGTGGCTCACGCCTATAATCCCAGCACTTTGGGAGGGTAAGGTGGGAGGATTGCTTGAGTCCAAGGGTTTGAGACTAGCCTGGGCAATATGGCAAGAGTTTATGTGTACTAAGAATTAAAAAAAAAATTAGCCAGGCATGGAGGCACGTGCCTGTTGTCCCAGCTATTCGGGAGGCTGAAGTGGGAGGCTGCAGTGAGCGTGATAATGCCACTGCACTCCAGCCTGGGCGACAGTGAGACTCTATCACAAAAAACAGGATTTGAATGCTGTCACTTTTGTGACAATAAGATTGTATCCTTGGATCACTATAGAGAAATATGAAGGTTAATTAACATCCATCAGCAGCCAGAGTGAAGACAAGAAAAATAAAAGTAGAATTGAGGGTTTTCGTGAGAGCAGAAAAGATAGTGGAAACCACACAAAACACTAAAACACTACTTTACAATCCCCCCTCACTCCAATACCTTTATCTATTTTTCTTTCCTTTTTATTCTTTGTCTCCTCCCACCAACAAATACTGCTGTGAAAATAATTCAAAAACCCCTTTTTAACTGAGACCCCCTTGGCCACCCTCTGATCCATCTGGCTGTGTGAAACCCCACCATGCTGAATGACCTCCCTGCCCTCACTCTGCACCACGATGTCATTCTGTCAACAAACAGCATGTCCTGTCAATCAGAAACAATGAGCCCAGTAAACTGCTTCAGCATGCCTCAGAGCTTCCACTGCCAGGTCAAGACTACCAGAGGCAGATGAATGGTAGAAAGACACAAGATTTCGTGTCAGGATTATTCAATGTTATTCTTGATTACCACCGAGGTATTCACTGGGGAGCCATGTCTAAGATAATAAATGTTGCATAGGTTTCCAACACCTGAAGCCTGTGTAATGCGTCAGCCATGCAGAGGGTTATAGCCATACAGAGAGTATTTGTTGAAATGAAATGCTTGAGAGAGCAAACCAAAGCAACAATTCCCCTAAAAATTCAGCTCAGCTGAAACAAGTGTAACTGGTTTCCTAACATCACGTATTTAAAGAGTTCTCTATAAAGAGAGAAAAATACAGTCTTCTTTGAAACAAATGTGAAATAAATGTTAACCCAGCCTCAAAACTCAGAGGCAAATGACACATTCTTGAAGGACAGCAAAGGTCACAGAAAAGGTCTCTGCAGGTGGCAGGAGGCCTCATATTCACAAAGGCCCTCAAATGTAGACTTTTGAGATTATCTCCAAATGAGGTTGTCTCTACTAAAGTCCCAGAAACGCGCTGGCGGGAATGAAAGAAGATGTCTGTTGTGGAACCTAATATTAGTGCCCCAGTATTAGAACACACTACTTCCAATGTGTTATTAATTGTGGTATCTTCTCTAATCCTGAAATTATCCTGTGCACACATAATACTGCAATATTCTGCCTTACTTTCACTAGTAGGTTAAATGCAAAATTTTATAAAACAAGAACATTGCTATGACAGCCTTTCGCTTTGTGAGAGGCTATTGAAAATTGAAGTGGCCTGAATCTCTGACATTTAGAAAACCCTAGACATTTGGAAATACAACCCAAGGCTCACCACAGACTTATATGTTGGAAAATATGGAAAATGTGTTATCTGGGCTCTAGGGTGGAACAAAAAACTGAGAACAGCTTGTGGGGCATCACAAGACTGAATTAGGGATTCTGAAAGAACAAATCACTTTTCCTGAAAGGACTTCATGGCCTATCAAGTTTCAACTGTAAGACAGCTCAGCCCCAACTCCTCTTTGGGAGTTGATAAAGGAAAAAGAGAGAAAAGCTGATGTAATACTGAGAATGTGGCTTCTGGTATTTCTATTGGAACTTCTTTTCTACTAAGAGAAAAGGAAAATGCCTAAAGAACTAAAAGGCTGGGAATGGGATTGGCAGCTGGGTAGCAGTGAGGGGGGCAAAGGAGCCTGACATTTGCTAAAGACACAGGAGTGGCCTCACACCCACAGACGAGCCCCACACTGAGCAGAAGTGAGGCTGCCCCTTCGCGCAGGGCTGCCTGAAATCCAGGCAGGGCTCCCAGAGTCAGGTCACCACCTAACCAATAAGGGCATTCGTGTGAAAAGTATCTGTAAATTACTTGAATGCATTCCCAATATAATGGTAATGATAACAATAAAACACAAAATGTGTCCTGCAATCTTATTTAAGTCCAGTTGCAGACCATAACTTTTATTTATAAAATGTTTGAAAATGATTAGAAATTTGGGGGCCTTCTTAAATTATTCCAGAATTCACTTAAGTCACTTGATCTTAAAGTACCTTGTTGAATATAGTTACTTAAGAGGAGCAATTAGATGGGCAACTTTGGGACGTGGTCCTGATATTAAGAACCTACAGTTACCCACTATGAACACAAGGAAAAGCTCAAATGGATTGCTTTACTGGATATAAAAATCCAATTTTTTTTTAGCATATGATAGGTAAGTGAGCCCAACGATTATAGTTTTCAGTAACGCTGAGGAGCAGACTTTCTCAAGAATTTCAAGTTTAATTTGCAAACCAGAGTTTATTTCTGGTATCAATACATTTTTCTGTTTGCTAGCACTTCCGCTGAAGAAGAATAATAATAATAATAAAGAAAAAAAGAAAGGCTTTTCTGGCTATGAGTAGTTGTTAAGATTGGCTGTATTTGACAAAGTATAATTATGTTGGAAGCAATGAGCTGAGACTAAAGATTGAATAACTGCATTAGGTTTATCTATATTCAATAATTTTTACCAAATTTTACCAAATAGTTCTAAAATATTAAAATTTTAATATTTTAATAATATTAAAATAATAATTTCAGAAGAAATACTTTTCTAGAAGCATTTCTTAGACATTTCATGTTTGTTGCTATCCCAAAAGCCCTAAAGAATACCTCACATTTCTAAGGAATATCAAAAGAATATAAATATCCTGGGAAAATTCTGAATCATTTTGGAGACCCATAGATGACTACCAAATTTTAATGAATAGTTTCAATTGCCTCCCAGATGCCTTTTCCCAACAGCAGTAAAAATAGTTTTCTTTAAACTCCCTCTGTGATCACTTCCTGCTAGTATGTTTGTTGTTCATGTATCAAAAATCAGATAGAAGGAAAAAAGATCAGAGCACCAAAAACTCACTGAGAAAACAAAAACTGATGATAGTTGGTCATGTCTAATTCTCCCATCATAAGGCCCCGTCCTAATCACAGTGAGATATAAAGCTGGCATCAAAATCAAAAATCTCATTGGGAGAAATCATTTCTGAAGTCAGAGAGGAGAGATATGAGGAAACAGTTGGTGTACTGTTGTCTAGTTTAATGCCAGTCACCATCTGGAAGCACCATGATAAAGAATCTGCTCATCTTGAATGATAGTTCCAAGTGGATGTCACAATCAGTGGAATGAGTAGCCAGCCCAGCAAAGGCACTGGCCCACCAGTGTAGTCACCTGAGCAATGACCTGGTGATCCTCTGCTGTGTCAGGTAACAACTCTATAGTTGTGGGATCCTGGGGATGCTTGTGCATCCTGGAGAAGAGGCCAGGGGAGCAAGGTAGGGGTGCTTGCTGGGCTCAAGCAGCAGCTATCTACCAACCTCATGGAAGTAGTTCAGTATTCAATAACCAGTATGGCTGCACCAATCCTGATGCCAAATACTTGAAAAGAAAACAGAAAAGGACTACCGCCCTCATCAAGTAATGGATAGGTTCCAGGTAGCTAGTCAACTCGCTCATGACAGAACCATTCTTTTGCCTTGTACACCACACCAAACCTTCTCAGAGTTAAAATTCCCTATTTGCCAGGTTTTTTGTGAGGTCTGGGTTGCTCTTTGTTATGACAGACCATGACGACTCTCCACAAGTGCAACCTCCTTGATGTCAGAGATCAGGGGACCCATCAGTGTACTGTAATGAAAGACAAGTAGCCCCCGCCCCCCATCACTTACCAACACAGGTACGGCTGTCATTGTGGTTGATGATATAACCTGAGGGACAAAAACACGCTCCTCCATACGGCGTCTCATGGCACTGGTACTGGCAGTTCAAGGCAGAGCACAGAGTCGTACCTGAACGAAGAAAAGAACTTTGTTAAATGAATCGTGACCCCTGGACAAGACTGATTAATCTAATAGCTTCTTTTTCCATGAGTAGCAGCTAAGTAAGCATGAAGTAGATGTACAGAAAAATCTGTCACCCTTCAAAGCTTACTGCAAAACTTTGCAATAAAAGTTCAACTGAGACAGGAAGATTGCTTGAAGCCAGGAGATCAAGACCAGGCTGGGTAATGTAGCTACATCTCATATTCACAAAAAATTAAAAATAAAAACATTAACCAGGCACAGTGGCTCACAACTGTAATCTCAGCACTCTGGGAGGCCAAGGCAGGAGGATCACTTGAGCCCAGAAGATGGAGGCTGCAGTGAGCTATGACTGCACCACTGCACTCTAGCCTGGGTGACAGAACAAGAGGCTGTCTCGAGTGGAAACAAAAGAAAAACAAAGCTCCTTTTTAAAGTTATAACTATGTGCAAGTATAAGTCATTAAAAGTCTTATTTATGAAAAAGAAATCAGGTCACGCATGGGTCTATCTTTCTGTCTACATAGTAAAAAGGGCTAAGAACTCCCAAGTGACTGGAGCAAGAATAAGCCCTAAAAATATTAACTGTGGCTGGCTTCAAGAGATGGGATTTCAGGTGATTATATTTTTTTCTTTTGGTTAATTTTTATTTTCCAACTTTCATACTGTGACTACATATCTCTTATTAATTTTTAAGCTTTTTTAAATGGGCTCCCAAATGAAATAGAGAAAAAAAATGCCATAGAGGTATCTGCCTGTTTAAATATTATGTACAATTTTTGTCAGGAAACAAAAAATAACCTTGGGGTTGCAGTTACATGGGCACTTCTAGGCAATCACAAATTTAGTTAGAGTATATTATTGATGAAATCAAGGTTTTAAATGGCATTTCCTTACAGGACCATCAGCTGTCCACAGAGTTGATGGGTTGTTGGTGGGGTGAATATTCTACAGTCCCAAAAAAGGAGAAAAAAAAATCCCTAGTTCCAGTCAGTTTCCTCATAAATGAGCGTGGTCACACAAGACATAATCGAAAAACACTGCATGGCCAACTCAGTTTTGCCATTGGAGAGTAACTCAAGGTACATAACCCAGGAACCAGAAGCTTTTTTTTTTTTTTTTTTTTTTTTTTTAGTACAGCCAGACAAAAAAAGTCTGGAAAAGCCAGACTTTTTCCATAAGTATAAGCCAGGTAATAAAATCTCCAGAACATCTTTAAGGTCATCAAAATTGCCATTGAAACAATCCTCCCTGTGTGTGTGTTAGGGATTAGGAACGGGGAGTTGCTAAAACTCCCATCAATAGGCTCCTCCCATCAATAGATGGAGTCTATTTCTTCCATCCACTCTGGGTTTGGCCAAGTGTCTTGCTTTGGACAATAAGACTTGAGCAAACTTGGCATAAGTAGAACCTTGAAAGTACTTGAGCCCTAGGGTTTGCTCTTTCAGCCTCTGGGTCAACAAGGCTAGGCTAGCCCAAGCTTTTACTACAACATCCTGACGTGTGAGTGAGCTGATACAAGCCAGAGGAACTACCTAGCCAACCCACAGAACTGTGAGAAATAAGACACGTTTCTCAGTTTACGCCACTAAGTCTTGGGGCGCTTTGTTATGCAAACGCCAACAGATACACTGTATTTGAACGTCTGTTCTAGAAAACAGAAATATCTTTATCTGAAAGCTACCCAGGTAAATGTCTATACTCACTACAGTATTTTCCGGTACTAGTATTGTTTTCATCTTCTCTTCCTGGGCAATCTAAAATCCCATCACAAACTTTATAAATGGAGATGCATCGTCCCGACTCTGGGCAAGACCATTCTCTTGGGGAACATTTATGAACATCATGAGGACTGCTTTCTGTGGGGGGAAAAAGAGAGAGTTACAGGCCATAGGGGAGGTACAGCCAGCTCTTTGTTAATCAGTGATTTAAAAAGGATGTAGAGCAAGTTGAAAAAGAGAAATCTATAAATGATCTACATTTTACAATAAGTTAGTGATTTCTAATTCTACCACTAGTCTTTTACTGAGATTCTAAGGAGAGGCATAATGGAATTACTCCACCTTTCCTGGAAGAGGCAGCCCCCAGTCGGGTTATAAGAGGAAGAAGCAGATACGGGCCTCAATTATCAAGAAACTAAATTCATGATCCCCTAAGAAAAGATGTAGTTATTTAAATCATGAATTATAGAATTAGGGCCATCAAGTTAGGTCCAGAATTACTTGAATTTGTGGTTGGGCTTTTTGATTTGCTTCGTTTATTTAGTGAAATGTCAACAGTATAAGAAAAACCATAACCCAAATGTAGGAAAACCACTTTCTGGAACATAAAAACATAAAACATAGTTTTAACAAACATTTCCCTTATCATACCTGGGATTGGAATGGTGCAGGTAACTTGCTGTAGGGTATGGGTATTAGTAACTGCTAAATTGTTGGAGGTACTGCTGATGATATCAGCAACATAAAAGGGTGAATATCACTGGCAATTTCCTTCTCACAGAATCTTTAAGCACTTCCCTGTATAGTAGCTTCTCCTACACTTACCAATCCCCAGCTCCAACCCACGTGTTCCCAAGGTGGCCCCTCTTTCACCACTGAGTGTCAGTGACTCATTTGGGAATCAGAATTTACAAAACCAAAACAAAAAAATAAGCTGAACTGTTACCAAGGTTCAAAGTCATTTTTAAAGATTGTAAGGTCTAAGACAAATGACATTTTCCCTATTTTCTTTCCTTCCCCAGCCTATTAGTTTTATATAGGTACATCTATTTAAAACAGGCAGTCTTACAGGGAGAAAGTCAGACTGGGGTATAGAAGAGGCAGAGACTGTCCTACCTATTTTGCCTTAAAGATAGAAAGGAAAGGATTATAATTTAATCTGTATTTGAGCTCTGAATCTTCTTAGGAAAAGTTAGCGCAGTCACCTCCTTCTTCCCCACCCACTAAGTTCCTAAACAACCCCTTCAACTCCAGCCAGTCCTGAGGCTTGCTTGTCACACAAAATTTCTAAAAAGGAAAGGAGAAAAAACAAGCGCTGGAAAACACTTGAAGAAAATGCTTTTCAGTAGGAATCTCTTCCCCTCCTTACCACATCCATCTTCATCTCCATTATCTTTACAGTCATCTTCTCCATCACAAACCCAGTTTTGATAAATGCATCGGCCACTGGGGCAAGTGAACTGGTAACCACCGCAGGTTGGATAGTCTGGAATAAAGCAACAGCTGCACTCCAAAGACACAAATCACCGGGAAAAACTGAAAGTGCTCTCACCTCACTGCCTAAGCAGAACTCCTAGAAATTGAAATTTCTATATCAATTTAATCCCTTAAATATCTTGACAAAAATTTTTAAAAAGCAGGAAAAAAAGAGAGAGAAAGAAGAAGATAACAGCAGCTTTGGGTCCAGGAAATGAACTCAGGTGCCGGTTTGTTTCTGTTTTTCAAGATTAAAAATTAGATCAGCCTGGGCAACATGGTGAGATCTCATCTCTACCAAAAATACAAAAAATAAAAACAAATAGCCAAGCATGGTGGTACATGTCTGTAGTCCCAGCTACTTGGGAGGCTGAGGTGGGAGGATGGCATGAGCCTGGTGGGGGTGTGTGGAGTTGCAGTGAGCCAAGATCGCACCACTGCACTCCAGCCTGGGTGACAGCGTGAGACCCTGTCTCAAAAAAAAAAAAAAAAATTTAAAAACAAGATGGTTTGCAATGCGTTGGCACACAACAGAAAATGCAGACAAAGATGCTGCAGACGTGACAACATCCAACGTTCTCATACTTTACTACAAGCTCCGTAATTGCTAATCTATGACCAAATGATTCTGAGTCAACCATTCCATGATGTCACATTCTCTTTAATTCTCTGTCACTGAAATAAGCCCGGGTTCCAGAAAGGAAGTCAGGCATGGCTCATTGAAAATTAGGGTGAAATCGAAAATATTTAACAACACCCTAAGGCATGCGTACCAACCAATCAAAAGAGGTGTGGAGGGAAATCATACATTCTAGTAAATAAATCACCACTCAAAGCTGCCAACTTACTGAACATAGTAAAACTCTTTCACAGAGTCTTCTAACTTTACTCTTTCCAAAAAACATAAGTGGAGAGGTGGCAACAATAAGAGAGGTCATTTGCATTGCAGGCAACAGCACGGACATAAAAGCAAGGTCAGAGTGAAGAAGTGGAGGCAAGAAAGCCACCTATACCACACTGAAACTTTCAGGCTGGGCGTGGTGGCTCATACCCATAATACCAGCACTTTGGGAGGCCGAGGCGGGCGGATCACTTGAGATCAGGAGTTCGAGACCAGCCTGGCCAACACGGTGAAACCCCATCTCTACTAAAAACACAAAATTAGCCAGACATGGTGGCGCATGCCTGTGATCCCAGCTATTCGGGAGGCTGAAGCAGGAGAACTGCTTGAACCCAGGAGGCGGAAGTTGCAGTAAGCTGAGATCGCGCCACTGCACTCCAGCCTGGGCAACAAAGGAAAACTCCATCTCCAAAAAAAGAAAAAGAAGAAAAAGAAACTTTCCTGACCCTCCAAGTTTAATGCAGCAGAAATTTCAAAGTAAAGAGGAGAGTTAGAGCCACTCCTAGGAACTTCCTTTCCCTTAAAAACACTTCTCTCATTCTACTATCAAGGTTGTCAGAGGTATGGGTCATTTGAGAATCCAGTGATACAATATATCCTGTACCCCTGGAGCCTAAGGAAAGAAGGCAAACTGTCCATCACCAGCCCTTTACATCTACACAGATCCTTGGAAAATAAAGGAGCCCAGGTCGAGCAACACCACAAAGGCTTGTGCCAAGACCCCTAGTGACCGTCTGATTCCATCTGCATCAAACGTAGTGACTCTTCTCCTTGAAAAAAGAGGTACATTGGTGGGGGGAGTGGGGGGATAAAACAAAACAAAACAAAACAAAACAAAACAAAACACTCCCAACATGACCCAGCATAAAGAAATCACCGTACTGCAAGCATGTTCATCACTGCCGTCTTGGCAATCATTGTCATGGTCACAGACATAAGCACGAGGGATACACTCTCCACTGCCACATGAAAACTCATTGTGCAAGCATATCTCAGCTGCAACAGAAAGTTAAGAAGGGAAAGAAAAGAGAGAAGTTAACTCCATTGTAGCCATTTAATCTCAAAGGAAGAGCATCTCCAGTTTAAAAAGGGATTCTTATTAAGCAGTGGTGTGCTGGTAAATGTTTAAGAACCAGTTATCCAGGAACAAAAAGGCCCTGGTTTGTAGTGTTTGCCGATTTCCAGTGTGTAAATACTCCTACCAACGGCTGACTTCAAACTACCAACATGAATTCACTGAACCTGAACTTGGGAAGAGATGTACATATTGGCTCTCTCAAACCAGTATAAACCAGCTTCAGCACACGACTGCACATCTTGTGCACAATACTTACTGCAGTTGATTTCATCTGAGGAGTCCCTGCAATCAACTTTCCAATCACACTTCTGACTGGTGTTATAGCAGGCCCCATTGTCACAAGTAAGCTGCTCACATCTTGGGTACTCTATTGTAAAAAAAAAAAAAAAAAAGGAAACAGTAAACAAACCTTAAATTTCCTTCAGCAAACATTTATTGAGTGATTACTACATGCAAGTCACTAAATGCATATATTGATACACAAAAGAAATATGCTCCCTGGCTTCATGGAGAGTAAGGCTGGACAGGGGAGACAGACATTAATCAAATAAGACACAAATGGCAAATTACAAACTGGGATAAGTGCTAATGTGGAAAGTACAGAGGACTGTGAGACTGCATAGCAGAGAGATTTGGGGGCCCAGAAAAGTATCCCCTAAAGAAGTGATTTTTGAGCCAAAAGATGAAGAATGAGAAAGAATTTAACTTTAGTTCAAAATCAAACATTCTTTTACATAATACAGATAACATCCCAGGAAACTAAAGTACCACTGCACAAGCTTGGAAAAAAGAAAGGCCATTTCTTCCACTGGCGGGTTGGAGAAAGAAAGCAGGCCTAGAGTTCAGGAGCTCTGGCGGCCCAGAGGTACCACTAAGCAGCTATTTACTGTGACTCAAGCTTCATGTCCTCTCTATGTTGCTACTTCCCTATCTGCACATTTGGATAAGCTACCGCACAGGGTAGAGGGGCCTGAAAAGACCATGTCTGGTAAAGCATGTTGAAAAGCATAATGTGCTTTCAAAGCACAAATTGTTGTTGCCACGTTATGTACATATGACCACCTCACTGCTACTCACTGGACCTGGTTTTCTAGGTCACAGTTGAAAATCAGGAAGTCCCTTACAGGAATAACGTGCTATCTGTCCCTCCTCTCTACTTGCCAGACTTGGACCACCTGTCTCTCATGATTTCTTACTGGAGGCTTTATTCTGTGGATTGTTGATCTCTTTCCGCCAATGACATAATGAAACTCCCTGAGATCAAGGATCCTGTCTTACTCATTTTAGAATCCCCAACAATTAGTACAGGGGTGGGACATTACTCACTGTGCACACTTAGTACAGGGGTGGGACATTACTCTCTGTGCTCGAGAAATGTTCAATGTTGCTATTATTTATCACAGGTGAACATTTTAGTTCATTCGGCTTTTTAAAATATTTTGAAATTCTGCCTTTTATGGTCTTTGAATACCCTCCTTTTCACAAATGTGGTATCTTCCTTGGTCTGACCATCTTCCTCATGAAAGATTATTTTTGTAGTGATTATCAGGTCATCTTCTGATTTCTTTTTAACCAAGGAAAAGGTACGTCTTAGTTGACTTTGAGTCTCAATTTTGCACTTAAGAACCCAATTTGAGATTTTATAGAGATATAAATATATTGAAGATAATTCTTTGTATAGTCCCAAGTCTTTTCAAGCAGAAGCCATGCACAAAATTCTGTGCTGAAACTGTACTAAACTTGTGCCATGTTAACAACTTGCACTTTTTTAAAAAATGGACTCTCCAATGATCTTTTTTCTGGTATAGTAAAGGAATAAGCCTAACTCTTCTCATCTCCAGAGGTTCAAAGCTAGTTTATTAAGTGTCCTTAAATATCTCAATTGCCAGAGTTACATATAGTCAATCATATGTTGAAATGGAAGGCATTTTTAAATAGCTGGTTAAAATTTAAAATTTTTTCTGAATTTTATTTTGTTTTTTAATAGTCCAAAAGTGAGCCAGTGCCTAGAGTTATTGCGTCTTTCCTCGCTGAGATGATATGCCTTACAAATGTGCCTTCGAATGAGTCACACAACTCTGCCTTCAAGTGATGTTTATTAATTCTCCCTTCAAGAGATGCAAAAGACCAGGTGAGGTCAGCAAGCAATTCCTTTGCCCCTGTGAGCCAGATAGCTCCTAGAGTCAATGTGTTATCTAGCCTTTTAAGAGCAGCAGCAAGCAGGAGAAAAACTCATAGAAAACCCAGCTCTTTGCAATAGATAAGCTATCTGGCTGGAGGAAAATTAATCTGGGCTTGAACGGTGGCTACTTCATTTAAGGTGATAATTATAAATATAAAGAATCTGGAATAAGTGTGCTGGATGGATCTCTCATTTTCCTCATCCTGCTTTTTGAGAGCCAGTGCCAGAAAATTGAAAGGGGAAAGATTAAAACAGTAACCACTGACATGACTACAAGTTTACTGACAAGGCCCATTCCCCATCCAACAAACAAGAAGCCCAGCTTGATATCATCAGGGAGGGTATTGTGATAGCCAGAGGTCAGCAGTTTGACTTTTGGAATGAGGAACACACAGCTTTCTTGTCTCCATCCACACTGATAAAGAATCACTCTCAATCAGCAGAGGACCCCTCTCAACCCCTGCACACCTTGATCTCTTCGGTGCATAGTTAACCTGGGATGTATACTCATAGGAAAGATTGCACAGAGCTCCCTAACTCCACTAAATACTGAAAATACCTGAAAATCTGTTTCTGAATGGTTTTCCCTCTTTGGAGACCCACACAGAGACAACAGGTCCAAACTGTTAACATTGAGCAAAGAAAGAAATGAACGGATTCTACTACCATTGCTAAAGATGTTAATGAGTTTCAATCTACTCCAGAAAACAATAAGCCACAATCCTTTGAGCTTCCAACTGGGAGATATCTAAAATCTTATTTTTTGGTTCATTTGCTTGGCAAGCCTAAGTCTAACCTTCTTCCCACAGAGCAAATCCATCATGTGGCTATAACGTCCTGCAAGAATTTAAGTATAGGGTAAAGTGCAATATGAGAGGAGACCATATATAAGAACACCAAGGAAACTCTTCCTTCTGAATTTGGTTTTAATGGAAAGATCAACAAGTAGCTATAAATGAAGCCTCAGACCTTTAAGGTTTTTTCTAACACAAAAAGGTGAGAATATCCTTCCTCGTACCGCTCCTTGCTTCCCCTTTCTTTACTTTCTCCCAATCCCAAATGACACATGTTCAGATTTGTTCCCCCAGAATTGGGAGCTGCCCCAAAATTATGCAGACAAGAGTTTTTATATTTTTTCACTGTTAATGATTTGGTTTGAAGCAAGAAATTTCCATGCTATAGTTCTGTTTACATAATCAGGGAGGAGGGTGTAGAAATGTAGTTGGAAGACCTTGTAGACCTCTTAGAATGGAAATCATTTTAAGCAGAATAAGATACAAATATAAGGCACTGCTCATTATTATCTTGACAGGAAGACTGTAGACACGTTTTATTCTCACAATTTGACAACATGGCTGAGAAGAACATAGAAAAAACCATTATTATGAAGAAGGGATCTTAAAAGTGGGTTAGGAAACTTAAGCCAAGATTGGGAAACACACACACACACACAAGAAATTACCGATACAAGTCCAGCCCAGACACCTGGGACTTTTCAAGGTCCTAGAGTCATCCTTTATAAGTTACTTTATGTTATTTACTCTGGCTCCAAGACAGATTAATCCAGTCAATGTAATGATTTGCCAGAAAGAATCTACCAGTTTGGCCACCAGCACTTACTTGCAAGTGCTACCCACAAAGTTAAACAAGCAATCATCATCATCATCATCAATAACATGTATTAAAAACTATGTGCCAGACATGTGTCAAAGGACTCAATATGTATAAACTCATTTCATCTTCATAACAACCTCATGAAGCAAATACTATGATGACTCCCATTTTATAGAGTAAGAACCTGAGCATTAAGAGGTTAAGGAATTTGAAAAAGGTCACATAACTGGTAAAGTTGGAGAGCCAGAATTCAAATCCAATCAACCTGGCTCCATAACCCAGGTTACTAACCACTACCACAGATACATCTACCACTCATAGGCTGCAGAGTAAGTAACAGGAAGAAGCGAAAAATTAAAGAAGAAAGAAATTGAATGAAATGGTAATAGAAAATTCTTAAAAGAGATTATGAAAAGAAAAAGAAGAAACCCAAGAGGAAAGGGGGAAGATTTTCTTTCTGCCAGTCAGTTTTCCATCCACATTAGGAAGAAAGGAGAAGTGAGGCCAACTCTAGTTTCCCACAACTTATGGCATAGTTAACAAAGTACTTCAATATGATATAATCTAGGAATTCTAGGAAACCTACACAGGAAAAATAACTTTCCAGAAGGAGTACCAGGAAAAACAGGAGAGTCAATACCAAAAAACAGGCCACAAAGTTAAAGTCTCATGAAGGTACCACCACGACTCCCCAAACCCCCATTCCTGGTGAATTTCAAGTCCCTAAAGTGACTGCCATCATGGACTAGCTCCTAGGGAATGCAGTAATATACAAGGAAAAAAACAGAGAAGTACTTCCTTCCCCAGTCCAAAAGTAATTTGAAGAAGCTTTCAATAAAAAGTTATATAAAACCAGATTTATTAAAAAAGAAATTCAGAAAGAAGAAAGAAAGAAAGAAAGAAACAGAAAGAAAGAAAGAAAGAAAGAAAGAAAGAAAGAAAGAAAGAAAGAAAGAAATTCAGCACCTTGGAAAGAGAAAGAAAATATGGTCATCCCGAGGACTTGTAGAATTGAACTAACATCAAGTTTAGTCTGGGTGGCTTTCAGGAAGCCAAAGCAAAAAGAGAAACAAACTCAGTTATCTAGTTTTCCTTAGCTCACTCCCTTTGTACTAGCTGGGTCTTAAGCCTGAAATTCCTTGCTGGTCTCTATCCACAGTGACCTAATCTTAGACCTCAACTAGAAATGTGCCTGAGAGGGTTGCTCCAAGGATTCCAGATCCACAGCACGGCCTTCTTCCCATAACAGAGCTATCACCAAAAACTGCAAAGCAGATAAAAACTGACATAGTTCTAAATTCCTTTAAAAAAAAAGAAAACTCACACAAGCTCTATTACAAAAGTGACCGAGCAACAAGATGGAAAAATGTGCATCAAACGCTCCAAGGAATAGTACAAAGAAGTAAGATGCCTTCTAAGGGGTAAACAAATGTTTATAATGTACATCATGTTTAGTGGCACGGGGCTACATGTTTTCATTGAAAGCCAGACAACACCATGGTTTCATACTTTAGTAGTTATTCCCAGGGACCCACCTGGGCAGAACAAAAGACAAAATCTAATCAAAGAGACAGGAAAACTAGCTGCACCCCAGTATTATAAGAGTAGCCACTTTCCAATCACTAGAAATGGTGTGGCTCAGCCTCCCTGCTGGAAACGTAGCCCCAAATAATTTGAATACTCATCAGCAAATCATTGCTGGATGAATGTCAATATCCTAGAAACCAGTTATTCTACAGAGTGCTGCCTTCTTCTTAATTAGAATTCTCTTGTGCTCAACATGTATTTATTGAAATCTGACTTCATAGATACTGTGCTAAGAATTAAATTAAAAGGTAAACAAAATTACAAGTGAAGTAGCAATTCCCACAGCATTTTATTAATCAATGCATACAAAAATAATTATTGCACACCTATAGTGTGCAAGGTACTAAAGAATGAAATAAAATCCCATTTCTCATGGAACAGACATTCTGTTTGGGAGAGTGAAATTACAGCTATTAAAGTAAATGTCACAATGGGAAAAAAAAGTTGCAAAAATAGAGCTGGGTAAAAGGTAAAGAGTAACTGTGGGGAGTAGCTCTCTGAAAAGTGATATTTGAACAAGAACAATTAGGCTTAGCATAATGGCAGTCATTGGTAGCATTGAAAGAATATTTTCAGGAGATTGGTGAAGATGAAGGACTATTTTCAGTGGGTTCTAAAAAAAGGACAATCAGTTGGATATATTACATATGTAAAAAAAAATTTTTAAAGAAAGAAACAGGACGAGGGTAAATGGAAACAGCCATTAACGTTAATGCTAGGAAACTCTGTTGTAAAAGGGAGCAGAGTAATTGGCAACAGCTAAGAGGGATCTTAGGATCTTTTTAAAGATGGGGGATATTTATAACATCCTTGTATGATGGAAACTAAATAAAAGAGAGTTTTCTTTCCTTCCTCCAGGTTTCAGGGCTCTGAATCCTATCTCAATTGTGAGAATGCTAAAAAGGTACATCTGTGATGTGACAGGTAAGATGGGGTCTTTTGGAGAGTCGCCTGCTTCTTCTTTCTGGCTTCAGGGAGAGAGAGAATAGCAAGGGCAAGGCTCGCTGGGCAGCTTAAATGTGGAACTGAGTTTGAAGAACGTGTTCTTCATGCACCCTCACAGTCCACAAAATGACTTTCACCATCTTCTTTATTCCCCTCCCACTGTTCCCTCAGCTGGAGTTTCAGCAGTTAAAGATACAAAGAAAAATGTTTAAATTCTAAAGAGCAGAAAGTCAATAGAAATAAAACTTCTGGGACAAAGCAGCCCCAGTTGCAGGCAGACCAAATACTGCTGATTACCAGCAAGAAAGCCTTCATTGTAACAGGGATTTTACCCTTTCTTTGGCATTCCTAAGTAACAAAAGAGAAGTGCTGCAAACCAACGATAATTAGCAATAGTTTTATTCACACCAAAATCATTCTAATATGGTGCTTGAAAAAGCAAAATAATCTTTTCACTTAACAGAAAAAAACTGTACTATTTTTGAGCAACTGAAAGTCACATCAATGTATTAATTGAATGACCTATAATTGCTGCATTGTTCTGATGTTTATCTTAGACCCTGCATGAGTGGTTTTTCCTTGATGCTAATCCCATTAGAAGTAAAATGGACCGCAGTTTTGAATCTCTCTGCTCCTTAAAAAAAAAAAAAAAGTTAATTGACAAGCTGTTTAATATGAGATGCCATTTTACAGATGACCAGATTGAATAATAAAAGAACTAAGGGGGAAAATGAGCTTTTACCTGTTTCACAGCTTTTAATATATATATATTCAGAAATTTTTCTGAAAGGGTAAAATAACCACCAATACCTTATGCATATAAAGACGAAGCAGATAAAAAGACCAAACGCAATAAGAATCTCTCATACTATACCACATTTATCTCAAAAGTAATCTTTTTGTTGAGACCCTAATATCCTCCCCTTCCTCACCATCTCGACCATTCTCTCACCTCCTCTCTCCCTGCCTGCCTCCCTGAGAGGACTCTTACACACCACTCTTTGTTCTGTAAAGGAATGCCTGGAATGGACACAAGGTACTCTGTCTTGGAGCTCAGTGTCTTGATTTTAGAAGCTTGAAAGGGTATGAACTACAACCTAGGGGTCTGGAATGACAGGCAGGGCTACAAACTACAACATCAAGCTCCCTAATCCTTTTGAATATTAGAGGGAAGAATTGAGTCCTTCTTTGGAGCTTTTCCAACATCCATTACTATTTTTAGGTGGTTTCCAGGTACCTAATATATTCATTCCTATAGGCCATTCTATTTCTGAGAAATAGAAAAACAAAAGCCCCATGCACAGGCTAATTCTAAGTTTGTCCACAAGTAATGATTTCCATGCATCGTCACTGCAGAAATAATAAAGTGTCATGTCTCATGAAGATGATTTCTGGCTAAGCCTCATTTAATCTTTGATCACATGAAAACATTCTAATTTAAAGCAACTAATAACAGCTGTTGTATATCTAATGCAACATTTAAAATAACTAAGTACTGCTATGACTAAATGGATTTCAGCAATGATCATTAATGGCTACTCACATCACAGACAGCTAGCTATCCTGTGTCTCCTAATGAAAATACACAGATTTACATAAAAAGTACTCTTGCCTTCCCTTGTTTCCCCACCAAGAAAATCCTTGCACCTGTTCAGTCCCTAAATCAGTAGTTCTCAACTGGATGATTTTGCTCCTGGAGGACATTTGACAATGTCCAGAGACATTTTGGATTGTCACGACTGGGCAATGCTACAGACATCTAGTGGACAGAGGCCAGGGACACTGTTAGACATTCTACAATGCACAAGAAAGAACTGTCCGGTCCCAAATGTCATTAGTGTGAAGGTCGAGAAACCCTGCTCCAGGTCTAGCTACTAATTGCCAGGAAATACAGAGGACAGAGAATGTGTTAAAGGACATCAGGGGACACAATGAACTCAGACTGTGGGAAACTCCAGGACAAGTGACCTGGGTTTTTTTTTTTAACAAGTAAATTGCAAGGGGTAAAGAACAGAAATAGAAGGAAACCCTACAAATTGAAAGGCTTATGAGACATATCAACTAACTTGAACATAAAGATTTTATTTGGACTTTGATTTAAATAATCAAACTATAAAAAATAACAAGATAATTGGGGAATTTTAAAAACTGACTCAATATCTGATTATTTTAAAGAAGAGTTGTTTAATTTTTAGGTGTGATAATGATATTATGATTATGTTTTAGTCCTTATATTTTAGAGATAAATACTGAAATATTTACAGGTGGAATTATACAATGTCTAAGAAATACTTCAAAATAATGGGGAGAATAAAGAGAACAAATAAAACAATATTAGTTATGAGTTCATCATTGATGTAATTGAGTGATGCATACAAAGGGGTTCACTATACAATTCATGCTTCTTTTGTATATGTTTAAAAAAAACCTTCCATACTAAAAAAGGTTTAGACAATAATATGTAAAAATAATAAAATAGCTAAGTAACCTTTAAACAAAAATAAGTTATACATTTCTATTCCTAAAGCAAAATCTTTTAAGAGCACAGGCATATGGTTTAGACCTAGGTTAAAATCCTGGCTCCCCTACTCTTACATCTTGATCATCTTTACAATCTCTGTAAAACAGAGCTGGTCCTCATACCCACCTTGCAGCATTGACGTGAAAAGTGGGTAAGGTGGTGGCTGGTGCTCGGTGACTGGCAGTTCCCTTTCCCACTTTCCACAAGAGCTTTAAACAAAGAAGGAAAACAAAATGGGATCACTCCTGCAACCCATCCCCTATACTAGCATTTTCTAAGGACTTTGATCGAGGCCATTCATTTCCTTCTTGTATATATCTGACTGTGACCAGATCAAAGCACTAACAAAAGAATAAGAAGATTCTTTTCTACATTTCCTCTGATTTCTGAGGTTTTTTTTTTTACACTCCTCCATAAATGAAACTTAGCAATAAATAAACAAGGTAGAGGGAAATAGGAAAGAATGCCTCATTGCAAAATCCCTTACATGCATGTGATTCATTTTAGGTCACAATGTGCCCTGAAGGGTTCATGACTTGTATGATTCCAGAAACAGTAAGCCAAATATGGTTTTCTTTCCTTAGTGAATCATTATTTCACCAACTATTTGTACTTAAATTTTTTTAAATAAAAAAAACTTGATTAAAAATTCCTGCCCAGATATAATAACTTACAAAGCTCATTTCCTCTGCTTCGTTCCCTTTTACAGCAGCTACTTACATATTCGTATCCTGCCAGGTTTTTGCCAGAAGGTTCATTGGCAAAGTTGTGAGCCGGTTGCATTAGTGACTTTAGTCTTGGCTGCAAACATTCTGTTTCAGCTGACTTTTATTTTCCCCAAAGTAGCAGTTCCTTTAGTCCCACTGCATTTCAATAAAGCACTCATTTTCATCTACTTGTAAATAAGGGATAAAGACACAGACTTTTGGCTGGTGGCACAGGCCTCTGGTGGTCTCTTAACTTGTACAAGATAGGACTTTCTCCTTCTGTAAATAAAGCCCTCCATGAAGAGCAATCACCAGACTTGGAACTAGAAGACAAATTAAGCCCTATCTCTACTATACAACCTCAAACAAGTCACTCTTCGCTTTGAAGTTTTTGTTTATTCATAAGAGATTATAATAGTGCCTGCCCTATTGTCCTCATAAAGGAACCTAATAGTAACAACTAGAATTTATATAATGCTCTGAAATTTATAAAATGCTACAAAATATAATATATGGTTTATCATTATTATTAATCAAAAATATCTTCTTCATTTGCCTCAATGAAGAACCTACTGTGTGCTTTACAAAGCACTGAAAGGAGAATCTTTGACCCCTGAACTTGCTATTCTGTGGCATCCAGACACACGCTACCATCTCTAAACTTGCCAGAGTTTAGTCTAAATTCTTTGCATAATTTCCAGAGTGAAGGTAAATCCAAAGTGGAAACACTGTAATGTCTTTCAAAAAATAAAGACATATGCACATGTATGTTTATTGTAGCACTATTTATAATAGCAAAGACTTGGAACCAACCCAAATGCCCATCAATGATAGACTGGATAAAGAAAATGTAGCATATATACACCAAGGAATAATACGCAGCCCTAAAAAGGAACAAGTTCATGTCTTTTACAAGGACATGGATGAAGCTGGAAGCCATCATTCTCAGCAAACTAACACAGGAATAGAAAACCAAACGCCACATGTTCACACTCATAAGTGGGAGTTGAACGATGAGAACACATGGATACAGAGAGGGGAACGTCACACATGTATCCCAGAACTTAAAGTAAAATTAAAAATAAATAGATAAGAATATTTCAGATGAAAATTAGAACAGAACTGTACTAGGAACTCTGCTAGGAAATGGAGAGACAATGACAAATAGCACAGACCCTTCTCTCAAAGAAAAATAACATGCAAGGGAGAAAGCACTGGAGAAGGGTCGTTGTTAAAAATGCACCATGTGGTCATGGTATGGATGGAAGCATAGGTCTTGCTTTTGCACATATACAAGTATTTCTTCCATGAACAGTATAGTTTGAAATGTACAGTGACTAGAAACAATTTGCTTGCCATAATCAATGTATGTTAGCTCCTACCCTAGTCACGGCACCATATTGGGAAGTTTAGCAAAATTTACACAAGATAGTTCTTTTATCAGAAAGCATAAAATAAACCATTTGTATCAAAGGAAGGAATTTAGAGACAATCCAGAGAACTAAAATTAAATCAAAATTATAAAACAATAGAGGAGATATCCCGTGAGAATAGGCTAAAACTTGAATCTTCAGTTGGAGACATAATAACTGAAAAGTTTATGATCAAGATTTCTAAGGTACACAAAAATCTGCTCACCAATTAACGGAATACTGGGATAATTTCTTGAAGTTTGAAATACAAATTTAAGAGCAAACAAAAGGAAGTACAGTCAGGAACCGCATATGGCTCTTTCGGTCAACGACAGACTGCATGGACTACATGTACTACAATGGTCCCCTAAGATTATAATACCATATTTTTGCTGTACCTTTTCTATGTTTACATATGTTTAGATACATAAATACTTAATATTGTGTTCCAGTTGCCTGTAGTATTTAGCACGGTAACATGGTGTTCAGGTTTGTAGCCTAGGAGCAAGAGTATATGCCTAGGGTGTATACTGTTTACCCTAGGTGTGCAGTAGGCTATACCATCCAGGTTTGTTTAACAACACTCTATCACGTTCACACAACAACAAAATTGCCTAAAAACACATTTCTCAGAATGTGTCCCCCTCATTAAATGACACATGACTATATCTTTATACAGCACATAGTAAATTTATGAAATGCAGGAGTGTATGAAAAGGCCTGTCAGAAATATATATTATATGTATATATTAAAATATATATATATTAAAAACTCGAGGAACTTCTGGAAAAATTCATAAACGATAGACTTGTAAGAACTTTTCAGAGAAACTAGGGGCCAGACACAGTGGCTCATGCCTGTAATCCCAGCACTTTGGGAGGCCGAGGCGGGTGGATCACCTGAGGTCAGAAGTTCAACACCAGCCTGACCAACATGGTGAAATGCCGTCTCTACTAAAAATACAAAAATTAGCCGGGCGTGGTGGCACATGCCTGTAATCCCAGCTACTCGGGAGGCTGAGGCAGGAGAATCGCTTGAACCTGGGAGGTGGAGGTTGCGGTGAGCCGAGAGCATGCCATCACACTCAGCCTGGGCAACAAGAGTGAAACTCCTTCTCAAAAATGAAAAATAAAAAACAGAAAAAGAGAGAAACTGTGGTATGCCTGAGATTAAAGACAATTATATGGACTATAGGACTGACACAGCAGACTAATGCCTATCTTCTCATATCCTAACACTTCTATATAAGCCTCGAAAGAGGAAGATTGTTCTTTACTTACCTGTTACTACATAATGAACCATGATTGCACTTTCTTATTTTGGTGTGGTAATATTTATACATTATACGTAGAATACTATGATTTATATGTCTTATTTTGTGGTGATCAGTTACAAAGAGATATAGTATGCTGCTGTTATAGGAAAAGACATTTTCAAAATGTAACACTTTTCCAAAGGTAATCTGAAAAATGTTGAGCTCATAAAAGCAGGAAAACTAGTGAGAAATTTGACCTAGAAACTTACTATAGCTGTGTAATAACAGTTAAAATTTACCAAACTTGATTCTGTACTCAATGTATTTAATTATCCTTCCTTTCAGAATCTATGTTCATGTTAAAAGTTTCTTACTATAAAAAATACAGAAACTTGATGCACTAAGGCAGGACACTCTTAGAATGTCTTGTTAAAAATAGACTCTTATCAGAACATCACCCCTAATCCACAAAAGAATCTGCCAAGAGATTGCAATAACAAGAGGCGTATTGTAGGCATTCATGTCCATCAACAAATCTAACAAATTGATTAAAATGCCAAAGGGACAAGGGTGAAACCAAATACAGTGCAAGGACTAAAACAGACTCACGGCAGTCATTCTCGTCAGCTCCATCTGGGCAGTCTCTGACGTGGTCGCACCTGTATTCACTTGGGATACACTGACCATTGGAGCATGTTATCTGATGACTTGAGCATGTACTTTGTGCTGCGAAGAGAAAAAATTATTACTTAATTTATAATTATTGCTAGACACAGACTAATCTATTGACATTAACAAGGATATTGGAAAGCATAAAGTTCATAGGGACACAAGGTAAAGTACCCGGCTACCACCAAGCTGAGCTTACAATGCAAAAACAGAAGTATAATATTATCAAAATGCCCAGAGAATAGTGTCCACCCTCAAGCATGCTATGTACACAATTACGTTATCAACATGTGTAAAGAATACAATATAGATTTTAAAACTATATGGTAAAAAGTTTAATGAAATAAAAATTTTGCAAGTATAGGTATTAACCAAGGACCCCCAACCCACCCATTGAAATCCTTGTATAAACAAGAAGGAAATATACCAAAGCTTTAATAGCAGTTATTCCAGAGTGGTGTGAATATGAATATGAGTGATTTTATTTTTTTCTATATAGTTTCCTCTATTCTATAAACTGTCTACATTGACCATGTATCAATTTTATAAAGAGAAAAAAATTTAAGCTAGCTTGATTTCATCCCATGTTGATTAGTATAGGTGAAAGCAGGGCATCAGCAGTTCATGAAATTTGCCTCCGGATAAAACAGATAAAATCCAGTGAACTGATGCCCGCAAGCATGACGTGAAAGCTATCCTGTAAATCTGAGGCAGGAATTACCATAACATGGTAACATTATCTTATCCTGGGATTTTAAATTGTCTACATACAAAGAGCTTTGGGGGAAAACACGATCATCTAAAAAATATAATATAATCACCTAATGGAAGAAAAAAGGTTTGCTCTCAATTTTTAAAAAGCTTCTTTTTTTTATAATTCCTTTTTTATTATTATTATTTTACTTTAAGTTCTGGGGTACATGTGCACAGCGTGCAGGTTTGTTACATATGTATACATCTGCCATGTTGGTGTGCTGCCCCCATTAACTAGTCATTTACATTAGGTGTATCTCCTAATGTTATCCTTCCCCCCTCCCCCCACCCCACGACAGGACCCAGTTTGTGATGTTCCCCATCCTGTGTCCATGTGTTCTCATTGTTCAATTCCCACCTATAAGTGAGAACATGCGGTGTTTGGTTTTCTGTCCTTGTGATAGTTTGCTCAGAATGATCGTTTCCAGCTTCATGCATGTCCCTAAAAAGGACAGGAACTCATCCTTCTTTATGGCTGCATAGTATTCCATGGTGTATATGTGCCACATTTTCTTAATCCAGTGTATCACTGATGGACTTTTGGGTTGGTCCCAAGTCTTTGCTATTGTGAATAGTGCCACAAAAAAACATATGTGTGCATGTGTCTTTATAGCAGCATGATTTATAATCCTTTGGGTATATACTCAGTAATGGGATGGCTGGGTCAAATGGTATTTCTAGTTCTAGATCCTTGAGGAATCGCCACACCATCTTCCACAATGGTTGAACTAGTTTACAGTCCCACCAACAGTGTAAAAGTGTTCCTATTTCTCCACATCCTCTCCAGCACCTGTTGTTTCTTGACTTTTTAATGATCACCATTCTAACTGGTGTGAGATGATATCTCATTGTGGTTTTGATTTGCATTTCTCCGATGGCCAGTGATGATCAGCATTTTTTCATGTGTCTGTTGGCTGCATAAATGTCTTCTTTTGAGAAGTGTCTGTTCATATTCTTCACCCACTTTTTGATGGGGTTGTTTTTTTCTTGTACATTTGTTTAAGTTCTTTGTAGATTCTGGATACCAGCCCTTTGTCAGATGGGTAGATTGCAAAAATTTTCTCCCATTCTATAGGTTGCCTGTTCACTCTGATGGTAGTTTCTTTTGCTGTGCAGAAACTCTTTAGTTTAATTAGATCCCATTTGTCAATTTTGGCTTTTGTTGCCATTGCTTTTGGTGTTTTAGACATGAAGTCCTTGCCCATGCCTATGTCCTGAATGGTATTGCCTAGGTTTTCTTCTAGGGTTTTTATGGTTTTAGGTCTGACGTGTAAGTCTTTAATCCATCTTGAATTAATTTTTGTATAAGGTGTAAGGAAGGGATCCAGTTTCAGCTTTCTACATATGGCTAGCCAGTTTTCCCAACACCATTTATTAAATAGGGAATCCTTTTCCCATTTCTTGTTTTTGTCAGGTTTGTCAAAGATCAGATGGTTGTAGATGTGTGGTATTATTTCTAAGGGCTCTATTCTGTTCCATTGGTCTATATCTCTGTTTTGGTACCAGTACCATGCTGTTTTGGTTACTGTAACCTTGTAGTATAGTTTGAAGTCAGGTAGCATGATGCCTCCAGCTTTGTTCTTTTGGCTTAGGATTGTCTTGGCAATGCGGGCTCTTTTTTGGTTCCATATGAGCTTTAAAGTAGTTTTTTCCAATTCTGTGAAGAAAGTCATTGGTAGCTTGATGGGGATGGCATTGAATCTATAAATTACCTTGGGCAGTATGGCCATTTCCACGATATTGATTCTTCCTATCCATAAGCATAGAATGTTCCTTCATTTGTTTGTGTCCTCTTTTATTTCATTGAGAATGGTTTGTAGTTCTCCTTGAAGAGGTCCTTCACATCCCTTGTAAGTTGGATTCCTAGGTATTTTATTCTCTTTGAAGCAATTGTGAATGGGAGTTCACTCATGATTTGGCTCTCTATTTGTCTGTTATTGGTGTATAGGAATGCTCGTGATTTTTGCACATTGATTTTGTATCCTGAGACTTTGCTGAAGTTGCTTATCAGCTTAAGGAGATTTTGGGCTGAGACAATGGGGTTTTCTAAATATACAATCAAGTCATCTGCAAACGGGGACAATTTGACTTCCTCTTTTCCTAATTGGATACCCTCCTTTATTTCTTTCTCCTGCCTGATTGCCCTGGCCAGAACTTCCAACACTATGTTGAATAAGAGTGGTGACAGTTTTCAAAGGGAATGCTTCCAGTTTTTGCCCATTCAGGATGATATTGGCTGTGGGTTTGTCATAAATAGCTCTTATTATTTTGAGATACGTCCCATCAATACCTAATTTATTGAGAGTTTTTAGCATGAAGGGCTGTTGAATTTTGTCAAAGGCCTTTTCTGCGTCTATTGAGATAATCATGTGGTTTTTGTCTTTGGTTCTGTTTATATGATGGATTACGCTTATTGATTTGTGTATGTTGAACCAGCCTTGCATCCCAGGGATGAAACCAACTTGATCATGGTGGATAAACTTTTTGATGTGCTGCTGGATTCGGTTTGCCAGTATTTCACTGAAGATTTTTGCATCGATGTTCATCAAGGATATTGGTCTAAAATTCTCTTTTTTTGTTGTGTCTCTGCCAGGCTTTGGTATCAGGATGGTGCTGGCCTCATAAAATGAATTAGGGAGGATTCTCTCTTTTTCTTTTGATTGGAATAGTTTCAGAAGGAATGGTACCAGCTCCTCCTTGTACCTCTGGTAGAATTCGGCTGTGAATCCGTCTGGTCCTGGACTTCTTTTGGTTGGTAGCCTCTTAATTATTGCCTCAATTTCAGAGCCTGTTATTGGACTATTCAGGGATTCAACTTCTTCCTGGTTTAGTCTTGGGAGGGCGTATGTGTCCAGGAATTTATCCATTTCTCCTAGATTTTCTAGTTGATTTGCATAGAGGTTTTTACAGTATTCTCTGATGGTAGTTTGTATTTCTGAGGGATTGGTGGTGATATCCTCTTTATCATTTTTTATTGTGTCTATTTGATTCTTCTCTCTTTTTTCTTTATTAGTCTTCCTAGTGGTCTATCAATTTTGTTGATCTTTTCAAAAAACCAGCTCCTGGATTCATTGATTTTTTGAAGGGTTTTTTGTGTCTCCATCTCCTTCAGTTCTGCTCTGATCTTAGTTATTTCTTGCCTTCTGCTAGCTTTTGAATGTGTTTGCTCTGGCTTCTCTAGTTCTTTTAATTGTGATGTTAGGGTGTCAATTTTAGATCTTTCCTGCTTTCTCTTGTGGGCATTTAGTGCTATAAATTTCCCTCTACACACGCTTTAAGTGTGTCCCAGAGATTCTGGTATGTTGTGTCTTTGTTCTCATTGGTTTCAAAGAACATCTTTATTTCTGCCTTCATTTCTTTATGTACCCAGTAGTCATTCAGGAGCAGGTTGTTCAGTTTCCATGTAGTTGAGCGGTTTTGAGTGAGTTTCTTAATCCTGAGTTTTAGTTTGATTGCACTGTGGGCTAAGAGACAGTTTGTTATAATTTCTGTCCTTTTACATTTGATGGGGAGTGCTTTACTTCCAACCATGTGGTCAATATTGAAATAAGTGCAATGTGGTGCTGAGAGGAATGTATATTCTGTTGATTTGGGGTGGAGAGTTCTGTAGATGTCTATTAGGTCTGCGTGGTGCAGAGCTCAGTTCAATTCCTGGATATCTTTGTTAACTTTCTGTCTCGTGGATCTGTCTAATGTTGACAGTGGGGTGTTAAAGTCTCCCATTATTATTGTGTGGGAGTCTAAGTGTCTTTGTAGGTCTCTAAGGACTTGCTTTATGAATCTTGGTGCTCCTGTATTGGGTGCATATATATTTGGATAGTTAGCTCTTCTTGTTGAATTGATCCCTTTACCATTACGTAATGGCCTTCTTTGTCTCTTCTGATCTTTGTTGGTTTAAAGTCTGTTTTATCAGAGACTAGGATTGCAATCCCTGCCTTTTTTTGTGTTTTCCATTTGCTTGGTAGATCTTCCTCCATCCCTTTATTTTGAGCCTATGTGTGTCTCTGCACGCGAGATGGGTTTCCTGAATACAGCACACTGATGGGTCTTGACTCTTTATCCAATTTGCCAGTCTGTGTCTTTTAATTGGAGCATTTAGCCCATTTACATTTAAGGTTAATATTGTTATGTGTGAATTTGATCCTGTCATTATGATGTTAGCTGGTTATTTTGCTTGTTAGTTGATGCAGTTTCTTCCTAGCCTCGCTGGTCTTTACAATTTGGCATGTTTTTGCAGTGGCTGGTACTGGTTGTTCCTTTCCATGTTTAGTGCTTCCTTCAGGAGGTCTTTTAGGGCAGGCCTGGTGGTGACAAACTCTCTCAGCATTTGCTTGTCTGTAAAGGATTTTATTTGTCCTTCACTTATGAAGCTTAGTTTGGCTGGATATGAAATTCTGGGTTGAAAATTCCTTTCTTTAAGAATGTTGAATATTGGCCCCCACTCTCTTCTGGCTTGTAGAGTTTCTGCCGAGAGATCAGCTGTTAGTCTGATGGGCTTCCGTTTGTGGGTAACCCGACCTTTCTCTCTGGCTGCCGTTAACATTTTTTCCTTCATTTCAACTTTGTTGTATCTGACAATTATGTGTCTTGGAGTTGCTCTTCTCGAGGAGTATCTTTGTGGCATTCTCTGTATTTCCTGAATTTGAGTGTTGGCCTGCCTTGCTAGGTTGGGGAAGTTCTCCCGGATAATACCCTGCAGAGTGTTTTCCAACTTGGTTGCATTCTCCCCGTCACTTTCAGGTACAACAATCAGACGTAGATTTGGTCTTTTCACATAGTCCCATATTTCTTGGAAGCTTTGTTCATTTCTTTTTACTCTTTTTTCTCTAAACTGCTCTTCTCACTTCATTTCATTCATTTGATCAGCAATCACTGATACCCTTTTTTCCAGTTGATCGAATCGGCTATTGATGCTTGTGCATGCGTCACGTAGTTCTCGTGCCATGGTTTTCAGCTCCATCAGGTCATTTAAGGTCTTCTCTATGCTGGTTATTCTAGTTAGCCATTCATCTAATCTTTTTTCAAGATTTTTAGCTTCTTTGCGATGGGTTTGAACATCCTCCTTTAGCTTGGGGAAGTTTGTTATTACCGATCGTCTGAAGCCTTCTTCTCTCAACTCTCAAAGTCACTCTCCATCCAGCTTTGTTCTGTTGCTGGTGAGGAGCTGCATTCCTTTGGAGGAGAAGAGGTGCTCTGATTTTTAGAATTTTCAGCTTTTCTGCTCTGGTTTCTCCCCATCTTTGTGATTTTATCTACCTTTGGTCTTTGATGATGGTGATGTACAGATGGGGTTTTGGTGTAGATGCCCTTTCTGTTTGTTAGTTTTCCTTCTAACCATCAGGACCCTCAGCTGCAGGTCTGTTGGAGTTTGCTGGAGGTCCACTCCAGACCCTGTTTGCCTGGGTATCATCAGTGGAGTCTGCAGAACTGCAAATATTGCAGAACAGCAAATGTTACTGCCTGATCGTTCCTCTGGAAGCTTCGTCTCAGAGGGGCACCTGGCCGTATCCGGTGTCAGTCGGCCCCTACTGGGAGGTGTCTCCCAGTTAGGCTACTCGGGGGTCAGGGACCCACTTGAGGTAGTCTGTCCATTCTCAGATCTCAAACTCTGTGCTGGGAGATCCACTACTCTCTTCAAAGCTCAGTTGGAAATGCAGAAATCACCCGTCTTCTATGTTGCTCACGCTGGGAGCTGTAGACTGGAGCTGTTCCTATTCGGCCATCTTGGAACCTCCCTCCTCTCCCAAAGCGCTAGGATTTGAATGCCGCAATACATATTGATTCATGTTTTTGTCCATTAGTGGTCCGTGGGTATCTATAAATGAAGTCTATTTTAGAGTCCATAGATATCAGCGTTCTGCAAAACTGTCAGGGATCCGAGGCTCCCAGCCTACAGAGCTTCTTTTACTTATATGTAGTATAGATATTTAGGTTCAGCAAAACTTGGTTTTCTGATAAAATTAGATCTGTTAAGGAATGTACCACCAAAACTTAACATGAAAAACCTTTTCGAACGACAAGTAAACCTGGCACAGTGGCTCGTGCCTTTAATCCCAGCTATGGGAGATTGAGGCAAGAAGATCACTTGAGGCCAAGAATTCAAGACTAGCCTGGGCAACACAGTGAGATCCTTATATCTTTAAAAAAAAAAATTAAATTTAGCTGGGCACAGTGGCTCACTTCCAAGTAGCTGTAGTCCTAGCTATTTGGAAGGCTGAGGTAGGAGGATCACTTGAGCCAAAAAAAAACTTCTCTTTTTATGTAGTTAGAGTGAGCTATAATCATGCCACTGCACTCCAGCCTGGGCAGCAAAGGAAGATCCCTGTCTCTAAAAAAAAAAAAAATATGTAAAAGATAAGTAGACAGTGACAGTTTTCAAGGCGGTACTTGAAAATTCAAACATATAGAAATTATCATGTGATAAGATATAATAATTATAAAACCATAATTAACACCCTTCTCCATGCTTAATTGATTATATCTTCCTTGTCATTTTGTTCCTTCTTTCTGTTTAATTAGTAAAATGGTGTCTTATAATTCTGGAACAGCAAACAAAATTTTTCAAGTCAGCCTACTTCTAACACTAAATAATTTCATATTTTCTCTAAGTACCTTATACCTGTGGGTCCAATTTTACTTCTATTAATAAAGGCAGAATAGATAGATTTTTCCAGAAGGCACTTAAGTGTCTGAATTCTGCCCATGGCAGAGACACAATTTTATCTGAAAAAGGTTAAAGAGATTAATACTTCCTCATTAAATTTCCAAATGATTTATTTAAGTATATATTGCCAATTTTCACATAAAATTAAAGAACTTTCTTTTATTCCCAAGAAGGCAAGTCATGAGTTGTCTCAAACAAAATATGAAAAGAACCTAGGTCAGGTATCAGTACTATTTCAATTACCTTGGCTTTCTTCTTTACATCAAGCCCAAATAATTCTAAATTTTGTGCTTAGGTTTTCAAAGGGCTTATGAAGAAGCAATTAAAAGCTCATTCAAATGTAGAGAGAAAACAAATTAAAATTATATAATTCCATCAACCAATCTAATGCTGAGATTCATCTATTCATTAATTACACAAACATCTGTTGAGGGCCTATAATGTACCACACAGTATAGCAATATGGGAATCTGCAAATGAATAAAGCACAATCCCTACCCTCAAGAAGCTCATAGTCTTCTAGGGGACACTAAGGAGTAATTAGAAAACAATTATGAAAGTGGATTATAGGCACACAGGAATGATAGAACCATCAATCCAGGAACTTAATTCACTCTGGGATGGGAGCATGGATGGGGACAGTTTCCTTGAAAAAGTGGCACCTCCCTGGGTCTTAAAGAAGCAGCAGTCAGGTAGGCCAAAAGCAAAGAAGGACTGTCTAGAACCAAGCATTCAGCATTCAGGCAGCTTGCACGGAGACAAAAGGCTAGGACACAGCATGGCACACCCACAGGAACTAAAAGCACTGCTGTGCCCAAGTGGCCACTTCAAGGCAAGAATAGCAAATGATAGACATAGGAAAATAAGCACTAGTCACATCTTGGAAGCCACTGTAAACCGTGTTAGGGAATTGGAACTTTCTCCTGGAATTAATGGAGAGCTACCAAAGAATCTTAGTTAGATCAGCATCAGTGTCAGAGAGAATCTAAGGATCCACAGAACTGGAGGCAGGGAGGCCAACCCAGAGACTACTGCCAACACCCAAATGAGAGATGTTGGCAGTGGGAGCAGAAATAAAGAGATGGGTCAGACATGGTGGCTCACACCTATCATCCCAGCACTTGGGAGGCCAAGGTGGGTGGATCACTTCAGGCCAGGAGTTGGAGACCAGCCTGGGCAACATGGGAAAACCCCATCTCTACAAAAAAAAAAAAATACAAAATTAGCCAGGTATGGTGCCATGCACCCGTAGTCCCAGCTACTCAGGAGGCTGAGAGGTGGGAGGACCATTTGAGCCCAGGAGGTCAAGGCTACAGTGAGCCATGATTGCACCACTGCATTCCCGCCTGGGCAACAGAGCAAGACCCTGTCTCAAAAAAAAAAAAAAATCTGTCCTTGCCAAAAAATAAAAATAAAAGAGAGAGAAATGAAGAGATTAACTTTAGAAATATTTATGAGGCAAATTAGGCAGGAGTTGGTGATTCAATGTGGGCAGTGAAAAAGAGGAAGGAATCAAGAATAACCTCCAAGCTTCTAGCGTGGGTGCCTAGGGGATTGTGATAGCCTTTTCATATTCATTGATTATATCTTTCCTGTCACTTACAGCAATCTTTCTTCTTCATCTAATAAAATACTTTCATTATGAAATATGTTTCACAAATTCAACAAGTAAGAGAGCCTCCATCTGCCTATTTCCAATAGTTTAAGACTGATTTTGTATTTTCTGCCAGTGCCTCATAGTGGGTTAAATGATATTTCTATTAATAAAGATAAAATATGTAGACTAGCAAATATAGAACGAAAATCCAGTTCAGGAGGGAAGATGATTATTTTCAGTTGGGACACCTTGAGTTCAAGGCAACTTGCAGAGGTCCAAAGGTAGTTGAGTATACAAGACTCAAGTGTGGGCAAAAATCTGGGTTGTAAACACAGATTTAAGTCTCATCAGGCCACAGAGGGTCACTAAAGTCATGAGAATGGTGAGACTATCCTGAGAGTGTCCAGAATAAGAAAAGCTGCTCAGGGCAGGGCTCTGAGCAACACCAATACTCAAGGGCTGAGTAGAAGAGGAAAATAAAATGGAATGACCAAAGCAGCTCAAAAGAGAGCCAGGACTGCTGGGAGTCATGGCAGCCAAGGGAGTGGTGTCAAGAAGGAGGAATGATCTCCAGAGTCAAGTGCAATCTGAACGCCCATCCAGTGTGAGAAGGAAGGAAAAGTGCCCATTGGCAATCAGGAGTTATCTGGTAACTTTAGTGAATACAGAGGTGGCATATTTTGTTTGTGGTTAAAAGATATCTAATGGAGAATTTTTATATCATTAAAAATGGGAGAATTGCCTCGTGAAATCTATAGTCATTTAAAATTATATGCAATATTGTTTTTAAATGACTGCTATAAACTTATCTCCAGTCTCTTTTCCCAAGCAGTTGCCCTTAGTAGTTCCAATCCCCTCTGTAAAGTATTATTATTAGCAAAGGGTCATCCACCACACATTGAATCGCAAAATAAAGCTCAGCTTTCTTCCCACTCTGTGAGAGGAGTAAGAGAAAATAGACTCAAAACTATATAGCCTAAAGATGAACAACCCATCATTTATGCATTTAGTATCTACCTATTAAGAACCTCCTCTCTGCCTGAGAGAATGTCAGGCCTTCAGGATGCAAATTTTGAGACCTGAGTAGCTTTTATGCAATCAAGAAAGGCCAATAGGATAAATATGGCAGAGCAAAAAAGTGAGAAAAAACTGGATAATATTTCTGAGCTGGGAATTAATCAACCCTGGAACAATCCTATAGTTAGGCTTCTTATTATGTGAGATAATAAATCCCCTTTTTGTTTAACTTTTTTGAGTTGTGTTTTCTTTCCTTGCAGCCAAAAACATCCACAATGATACAAGAATGATTTTAAATTATACAAATATCCTTAATAGAGAAAGGAATGGAATGATACATGTGATAGACAAATTGCTCATAGGTCGCCGTCTTATATTTACCCAACATTACTCTCATCTAAAATTATTTTCAGGCCAGTCATGGGGGGGTCATGCCTATAATCCCAACATTTTGGGAGGCCAAGGCAGGAGGATCACTTTAGCCCAGGATTCCAGACAAGCCTGGGCAACGTAACAAGATCGTGTCTCTACAAAAAATTTAAAAATTAGCTGGGCATGGTGGTGCACACCTATAGTCCCAGCTACTCAGGAGGCTTAAGCAGGAGGATTACCTGAGCCCAGGTGTTTGAGGCTGCAGGGAGCTGTGATCGCACCACTGCACTTCAGCCTGGGTGAGAGAGTGAGATCCTGACTCTAAAAATAATAATAAAATAAAAATAAATAAAATAAAATTATAGTTAGACCTATTAAAACAGTCTTTTCCAGTTTGATTCCAAAGAAATTAGAATTTAAAGGTTTTTTCCAGGTTACTGAACCAAACCCCCTCAATGTCCAGGGATGCCGCAGTTGCCAAGATCCGCTTCATCGCTACTATTTTCTTTCTTGTTCAAGCTCTCCCTATGGTGGCTGTGGCAGCAGTCACTGAAGTAACCACCAAGAAGCCCTCCAACAAACCTACCTACTTCCACTCAGTCAAAAAGAAGAGAATTTAATATTGGGGAAGAAGGAGTGGAAGGTTTGAATACAAAGTATGCCACAGAGCCAAAGGACTCATTCAGCTGTCAACCACACACATGAAGACACCCAGCTATACACTCCAATAAATATTTGGTTCCTTTCTTGAGCATAACATAATCAAAATTAAAGATTGGGAACCTATCTCACTTCCGAATTGCTGGGGTATATTCATAATTCTTCAGTACATCCGTACTTTCAATATCATCCAACCCCTGAATGAGATTGCTGGCATAGGTTCCCTTATGATTTAAGGCCCTGCTCCACATTTATAAAGAATCATCCCATTGTGTGTAACTTCTTTGCGACAGGTTGGGTTTTAGGCGTCCACAAAGCCAAAGCAAGATTCCTCTCCAAACACTTACAGCAATCTTGACGTTCATCTGAGCCATCATCACAGTCTTGATCTTGGTCACACACCCAGGAGTTGGGAATGCATTGTCCCTCACTCTGGCACTTGAAATAGCCCTGCTGGCAGGTCACAACAGCTAAAACAAACCAAAAGAGGACTCATTATGGCAATCATCCTCCCCATTATACTAGCAAGCAATGCTTGTTCCAGAAGAGTGTATCATGTCAACTCCTGCTCAATTTATTTGAAGGCAAATAGTAAACAACCCTTATACTAGAGTCTGTGGATGCCAGTCAGAGTTCACTGTCAAATAAGCTCAGCAACAGCATCACAACAAACTCATGAACCAAAGCAACTTAAAAACACAGAGAATAAAACAAACAGCACACATACACACAAATTATGGTAAAGGTGTTAGATTAAAAGCTTCATTCAAGTAAACATTAACTGTGAGTTACTGTTAAACTATTTGTTTCATAATAACTAATAGTAAAGTATCATGATGAACTGGAAAATTCATGAGATTTGGGAAAGAAAACCCAGAATCAAATAATTATTATTTCCATGATTTACTTCCTTTAAGATCTTTGGCAGGTTCTCTGAACCTCAATGTATGCATCATAAAATGGGGACTATACTCATCTCACTGTTTGTTGTGAAAAATAAGTTAAATAATGTATGTGAAAGCGCCATGTAATGTTACTTGCTATCACTATCGTCATTGATATTGTTGTTATTGTTATTATTTTTACAGGTCAATGAAATATAATACAGGTAACAATCTCTGAAGAGTTGTTGGCATAGCTGTTCACTTATTCCTTTACCCCAGATACACTTCCCTTGCCTTTTTGCTTTTATTGTTTAATCAAAATGAACTCAGTAAGCCCAGAGGAGGCAAATAGTTAGCACATGATTGTGTCTCTACAAATATAGTTTAGTCGCTTGTTCAAAGTGCAGTCCACAAACTAGCAGCATCAACATCATCAGGAAGTTTATAGAAACGCAGAAGCTCAGGTCCCACCTCAAAATATGGAATCTAAATTTGCACTTTAATGAGCTCCTGGGTGATCCATTTGTGCATGAGCATTTGAGGAGCACTGTACAGAACCCCATCCTTACCCTTCCTCCCATTTTCAAATGCGTTGTCATCTAAATGACACACCAAAGTTTGACTGCTATGGTATGCCATAAGATGGCCAACAATTCAAAACAAAAATTTTTCACCTGCTTTCCTGATTTTTGAAAGATAACCCTCATTAGTTCACCTGCTGGGATGAAGGAAATTGCAGATGTATGATTGATCACCTATGGGAAGTTGGGAAGAGCAATGGGATCTGTGCATAGACTTACCAACTGTAAGAACTTTAATAAATGACTTAACTTCTCCAAGTCTCAATTTACTAATCTGAAACTGACCTCAGAAGATTAGTGAGAAAACTAAATGACAAAATGAATGTGAAAGTCATTTTATAATTAATTAGATTTGAAGTTTACTACATTATCGTATTTTTTAAATTTTTTAAAACTAGAATTTCTTAAAAACATAAATCGCACTAACCAATTCTGTGATTTCTGTACGGTAATTCACACAAGTTATTCTACATCCTTTACATAAAAATGGACTCCTCTTTGACTTACAAATCACAGTAGTTCAGATAACATTATTTTTTGTTTGTTCTTGTGGGTACACAAAATTCACAGAGTGAATATTAGAAATAATCACTTACAGACTCCAAAAAACTGCACCCAGATATGTTTCCATATCAAAGCTGTGGTCAAGGGATAAGGGTGAGAAAGAAACTGATGTTCTATCATCAATGTGAATTGAACCCCTACCTCAGAAGGGAGTGAAAATATTGTTAATGCCATCAGTTCTCTATTCAACCACACAGATCTCAAAAGACTTGGGCCCAGCCCTGGCTCTGTCGCTAAAAGGCATAGCTCTTCTCTTTGTTACAGCTGAAATCACCACGAAGCACTTATGTTACTCAAAATAGAACTTAGCCTGGCCCCTCCTCACTTACCGCAGCCAATTTCATCCGCGTCATCTGAACAGTCTTTGGTCCCATCACACCTCCAGTCTGCAGGGATGCAATGCCCACTTCCACAGCGAAAATGCGCACTGTCACATTCTGCAATAATAGACCGAAATTTTAAAAACTTATGCCATGCAGATATTTAACCGAAGAAATATAAATTTTTGATAAAATGAAAAATTATTCAACTAATTAGATCAAAGAAATGCAAATTAGAAAATTAGATGAACATTCTCCCAATGATAATATAAAAATATTTATTTGAACATCCGTGGGAAGAAAGTGATTTTCATACACAGTTGATCAGTGTGTACCTTGATGGAACTCATTGGGAAAGCAGTTTGACAACACGGATCTTGCTTTTTAAAAATACTTGATCTTTAATTTAGTACTTTTACTTCAAGGATTTTTTTCCTAAGGAACTAATCAAAGAAGCAGACAAAGATTTATGTATAAAGATTTTCATCACAACATTATTTATAACAAAGGAAGTTGCAAACCTCCTAAATGTCCAACAATAAAAGGATTAAATTTTTTTACATCTTTATATTGACATATTAGTAACTTAAAAAATGGTTATGGAGAAATTCTAAGTACTTAGAGAAATACTTATAATTTAATGTAACAAACACAAGGACGTAAATTTTTACTGAAAACAGAGTTACATATGCAAAAAAAAAAAAAAAGCGTAAAAAAGACCAGAATGTTAACAGTGGTTATCTCTGATTGATAACATCGTGAGTAACTTTTCATTTGCTTGACTATACTTTTTTGAGTTCCTCACCTTATTTTTTAAGTGATTTTTTATTACTAAATCATATATAGCAAGTTATGGCCTTTCATTCTTAGATTCAGACTAATATTTTGTCTTAATTTTTAAAAATTAACTTATAACTTGCCAGATCTATAAGCTCATCTCTGCAAACAATTTTTTTAAACCAAAGAGCCAAAAACAAAACAAAACAAAATCTCTGCAGCCAACAAGAGTATACAAACTTGACACCAAAAGTTGACACCCCAAGTGGCAGTGATAGTCCCTAGTGATACTGGAAGGACAATATAACTTAAACAAGCTCACTTCACTGAACTAATATATCCTGTGATTTTCCTAGGTCTCCCCAAGGGACAAAGTTCCCCAAATACCTGGCCAGTGACCTTCCCAAGCATTATGTGCCACATAGAAAAATTTTTCAAAGAAAGCAGCCACTACCAGCCCCACTTAGAGAAGACTCAAAATTATTTTATTCTTTCACAAACCCAAGGGATAAAGGAGAAATTTTTGCAGTTGGAAGAATAATTATATCTTCCCCATGTATTTAAGCAATCATGCTAAATTACCCATTTCAATTTTTGGCTAATTAACCAAAATTAGGTAAATATACAGATCAATTACCTACTCCTAAACTAAATAAGCAATGTGCTATCCTGATTTGTGTAAATGCAGGCATATCAACAGCATGACATAAACATAGTTAAGTGATCTATTTCTAGGGTATATAGGCTACTTTGTTCATGGAATGTTCAAATCTGATTGTCTGGTAGTGACATCCTGATTTATAATGTATGCTGCAAATGGTCAGAAACTTCGCTTGGCTAAATGGTGGTACCGAGTGGTACAGGAGTATGTACACCCAAATACCTTCTATAGACTAATGCATGATGGTGGTTGGTGGTGCAGGTCTGGGGTTGGTGGTGCAGGTCTCTTATCAACTACCTTTAAAACACAACAACCTCCCTTGCAAAAATGCCCCTAAGGAATGTACAAATTCACTCTGGAATCCCAGAACTTCTCATTGGATTTTGTTCTACAAAGCAATATTTCCATGGGAGATTAGGGGCTTTGGAGGTTTAGCTATTAACACAACATATATTAAATCACTTTTATCAATTAGGTCTATTGTTAGTAATCCAACATAATACATTTGTAAGTTCAGTACATTTGTCTCCCTTAGTATCTGAGGTTGTAAAGGTAGTATCTTCTGGTTGAAAAATTATAACAATCATAAAGAACAGTCCTCTTACAGACAGTTTCATATTGCTATGGAGAAAAGAAAAGTATAAATTTAGAGACTGAGTATTTAGGAGGAAATTATCAGAACAATATATATTGCCTGTTTTGAAAATATATATAATTAATGCTATTTCTTAAGCAACTTTTATTACAAGTCCCATTTTTGAGGAGTGGGGTGGGGGGATTTGTTTGTTTTTGCCAAACTAAAATACCAAGTTAAACACATCATGAAAAGAACACAAAATAGAGACCCAGAAGTCATTTTATAAAACACTTCAAAGTCAATTATTTAAAATCACACATATAAAAAATGAAACTGATGGGGAAATGTTGCAATTAAGTAATTTTTATAGGTAGTGATTTTCACACTTGATCTCCTCACTCCATTATCTAACATATCAAATCCAATTTACTCAATTTATCAACAGATCTATAATTCATTTGTCAAATTCACCTTTTCAGTAGTAACTTCGATGCCTGTTTATAACTCCCAAACGACTATTGTTTGGAAATATCTCTCCAGAAAAAACAAACTAATACTTTATCATTGCTGGGTGACCTCTCAGCAATCAGCCAAAATGCTTCACTGGCCTCAGAAGCTCATTCTCTCATAAAGGGAATATGTGTTGTTTAAAAATAAACCAAAAATAAACCACTAGTGAAAAGGTCTAGATTAGGTCTAATAAGAATTGCAGGTGCCCCTTACTTCAATTAGTCTATATGCAATTTATTTTGAGTGTTTTGTTTTAAATAAGTAGCCTTTACTCACAAGCCCTCCAAAAGTTTTATCTAGATATTATCTACATTTTGTTATTTATTTGAAGATTTAAAAAAAAAAAGCTAAGGGGATGATTTCATACACTGGAGCCACCCACAGGGAGAAAAAAAAAATCTACATAGAGCCAGCTTTAAAACTTTGTTCAGAAAATAGTCTCGAAACTGCCACATTCAACCAATCCAGTTTTAGCCAAGAAGTAATCTTGCAAACAATCATTTATGTAACTTTAAAACATTCTCCAGGAGCCTCTCTGGTTTGGGGGCTGCCTGATTTAAAAAAAAAAAAAAAAATCCCTCTAGTAAAAACCAAGGAGGAAAGGAGGAAAATACAATCCACATTGAAATAAAAACCTTTTGTTAAGAACCAGGCAATCATCACAAAGGAACCATCAGAACCAAATGAACACCCTATCTCTCCAGCACTAACCCCTGTCTGTCCCATGAATCAGAATAGATGGTGCAAAGATGAAAAGAAGTACTCATATAGCACTTAAATGGCATGCACCATTCTAAGTGCTCTGCCAACATTAGCTCATTTAATCCTCATAATAACCCTATGAAATAGATGCTGTTATTATGAATATTTTTCAAATAAATAAATTGAAGCACAGAGCAATTCGGAACTTGCCCAAGATCCAACAGCAAATATGTGCAAAGCAAGGATTTGAATCTGACAGCTCTGATTCCAGCATTCGTGCCACTTGACCACTACTCTATGTTCCCTTTCACCAAAAAAAAAAGTTTATTTCACTAAACTCAAGAATGAATGTAAAAATCTGATATTTTTCCCCCAAAGCTGCTCTCAATTAACATTAATTGAGTTCATTATTGGGCTGGCATAGAATCCATAGTGCTCATATACTTCAGTTGGAGAAAAAGAGTAGTTTACTTGGTGACTAACATAGCATTAAAAAATTATTGGGCTTAGGAAAAATTGCAGCAATTGAAAGCAATGCAAAAAAAAATTTAAGCGTTTTGAAATCGGTAGTAAAATTTTATTAGACATAGGAATAAACTTGTTTTCCAACCTCATAAAGATCCCAAAGCTAGGGGGAAAAAAAAAAAAGAGTAATCCTTTCTTCATAAGTAGCCATATCCCAAGCTTCCTGGGTAAGTGTTGGACTAAGAATGTGTTAAGATAAGATATTAGAGTAACAGATAGCGCCCAGAGAAGAGAAGTCATTTGCCTGTTTGTTTTCCACAGCAAGGAACAACGCTGGATTGAGAACATTCCTCTGTGTCATTTACAGCCTCTGGCACAGCACCGGGTGCTTATGGAATAGCTAATGCATGTTCGTCAGGAAGTGTAGAATTCTCTTTGTAAAACTCAGCCTGCTGAGACCATTATATATCAGAGATATAGAAAGCTATCAGAGCAAACAATGAGACTTTAAATAGAAATTTACCATCTTAAATCCATAGAAAGAAAAATGGAATCTGGAATAATCTGAAAAAAGGGGAATATCTAGAAGTTTTTTTTTTTAAAAAAAAAGACAGAAAAAAACATTGAGTCATATTAATAGCAGTTTCATTCTTTTACCCGTTCCTTGTAAGTTTCTTTCTCCTTCCATAAATTCTATTCTTATAAGACGAAGACAAGTGGTAGTCAATGGAACATTGTCCAAAGTTAACAGAGTAAGGTAATTTCTATGGCAAATCCTATTTCCCCGCTAGATCCTCTTAACACATGCTGGTCCTTCCAAACACTTGGTCTACCTGAGGAGGTACAGTCCTCTTTTTAAAAATGTGTATGAGTAAATCACATTTTAATAGTTCCACCTTCACTGAACTCAAAGAAACAAACAAATTTAAGAGGCAATTCCTTAACTGATCCATAATTTTTGCTTCACTTTTTCTGTACTTAATTTTGATTCCTTTGGTATGGATAGACATACTTCTGATATTCATAAGTTGGCTGACAGTTTACTACAATTCCCATACCTTGCCCACATAAACAAGGCCAGTCCCCTTTTGAAGATTTAGGGTCACCTGCTTATTTCCAAAACTTTACACTATAGTGATGATAGCCAAGGGTAACAAATTGTATGGAGCACCCTACCTTATCTAGTGTCAAATTGATAGAATAGTCAAGGATTCAGTTAATGAAACTGAAACAAGACAGGAACAGCAAACCAACCTGCTAGTCTCTTTCTGTGCAACATTTTAACTGTCTGGTTTTCCTTACAGATCACCAAATAGGTGGCAGGAATTCTTTTGGTTTTTTTTTTAATCCAGTTTACAAACCACTGAATAGACTGCTTTGTCCCAATTATTGATTCAGAGCCCTGATGTTTTCTTAGAGCAAAACAATACTATAAGGACATTTCAAGAAGTCAAAGATTTGGGGACAAAACCCACAATGCAAGTTGATGCATTATCATGTAGACACATCATTTAAGTGCAAAAATAAATGAATAAATAAATAAGGACCAAAAGAATATGATGCCAGATTCACTAAAGCCACAAATAATTCATAACTACTATATGCAATTGTCCTAGGATCAGTGGAAGAAAAAAGAAAAATAAGATATGGTCCTTTTTTGACAGAGCCTATAAGTTTATTGGGGGCAAAAGTGATTTATATGTTATAAATTAAATATCCATGCAATAACAACAGCTGATATTGTTTACTGAGTACCTACTATGTGTTATACAATATATAAAGCTTTATACATATTCACTGGATCCTCTCAGAACTATATGATGTGAGATTTATACTTATTTAATAGAAGGGGAACCTGAGCTTCAGTGACATTAACCAACTCCCCCGAGGGCCACAAAGGTAGAAAATGTCAAAGTCTGATTTAGCCCCAGGACCTGTGTGACTCCAGAGCCTGTACTTATTTCATCATTTCATGTCCTGCAAAGCAAATGACAGCATTTGTTCACCCAGAACTTGCCAGCAATATTTTAAGTGCTTCCCATGCATTACCTTACTTATCCTCACAACAGCTTTGTGAGATGGTATCAATGGCCCCATTTCATAGATGAGGACAACAAGGCTTGAACAAATCTCACAGCTAGTAGGTAGTGGAGCACAGAATTACACTGAGGCAGTCTGATTCCAAAGCTATGCCTCTGACAACAGACAATTTGGTTCCAAATAAGCAATGGAGAGAATAAAAACTAACTGGCTTTGGCGAAAAAAAATAACACTGCAGGCCGGTGTCATCAGAGAAGTCTTCACAAAGAATTATAAGACTACACTGGGTCTTTATGAATGAGCAGGATTTGGGAAGGTGAAGAGGAAGACCAGGCTTTGTGTGTAGGGTCAAAACAACTTGACAGGCCAGGCATGATCACTCACGCCTGTAATCCCAGCAGTTTGGGAGGCCATGCCAGGCAGATCACTTGAGGCCAGGAGTTCAAGACCAGCCTGGCCAACATGGTGAAACCTGTCTCTAAGAAAAAAAAAGAACAAAAACTTGACAGAAGCTTAGCATGGGTGAGGGTCTAATAAGTATGACCCAAGCAGTGGTGACCTCTTGGAGAGTGGTAGGAAACAAGGCTGAGAAGATGGGGAGAAAAGAGCTTTGAGTGCCAAGCCAAAGAGTGCCTATCAAATGAGTATGAGGGTGATTACTCAGACAATAACTGCATTAAAAGTGAAGATCACTCTGAGTAGGTAAAGCCTGAACTAGCATACAGACTTTGACCATGAAAAGAGCTTGGAGCTCCACTTCAATCCCCAGAACCTCACCCCAACCCTGAGCCCAGTGAGCAGGCTGGTAGGTGCAGGCAAGAGGCTGCTAGCAGAGAAGGGTCTCACCTTGCAGCCCCTCCAGCTGCCCCAGAAGCATCCAAAGCAGGTCCGCTTGCATGGCAAACTACGAACAGTTTCCATGAGGGAGGGGTCCCCAGTCCCTGGGCTACAAACTGGTACTGGTCCATGGCCTGCTAGGAACCAGGCTACACAGCAGCAGGTGAGAGGCGGGTGAGTGAGCATTATTGCCTGAGCTCCGCCTCCTGTCAGATGAGTGGCTGCATTAGATTCCCATAGGAGCACAAACCCTGTTGTGAACTGCACATGAGAGGGATCTAGGTTGTGCATTCCTTATGAGAATCTAATGCCTGATGATCTGAGGTGAAACAGTGTCATCCCGAAACCATCCCTCCCCCACCACCACCCTGCTGTCCATGGAAAAATTGTCTTCCATGAAACCAGTCCCTGGTGCCAAAAAGCTTGGGGACCACTGCCTTAGGGCATTGCCAACAACATCCTAGTGACCAGCCCCCACCATCCTCTCCAAGCTGGACGTGTCTGAGTATCCAGGCCACAGAATCCAGTCAGCTCTCAAGATAGTTGATCTCAAAGATTACTTAAATATTTGCTTAGTAATTAAAATAAAGTGCCTTTCCAATAACCAAATGGCAGCAGAATGAGATGTACTACTTGAGCAGCCTCTCAATTCTGAGCAATGAGAGATTTAAACTGAGCCATTTATAACTGAGCTACCCTTCTCCATTTCCATTTAAACACTAGTCACCTGTCTTTCTCCCCCGAGGCTCTTACATCCCACTTGTTTTTTCATTATGCACCTCTCACCTCTACATCAGGCAGTCCATCAGCACTACAGAACATTATAAGCAAAGCCACACTTCTCAGAGGTTCTTCAGAGGACGCTATCGCCATTTGGGGTGGGACAATTACTCATCTTGCAGAACTGTCCTGGTCAAAGCAGTGTGTACATCATCCCTGGCCCCCACCTGTGGAACACCAGTAGTGCTCCCCCACATCACGGTGACAAAAACACTCCCAGGCACATCTATGCCGCTTGAGAGTGGCAGTACCACCCCCAGTGGAGAGCAACTCAGAACCTCTAAGCAGCTTGGACAGTCAGAGCTCAAAATTATCTTAGCCCACATGAAAGAGATCATCTAAAAAAAAAAATAATACATTCTTCCCTTCTAAAGATAATAAAATTTCTTAAACAGCAATCCCACTCCTTCCCACCCATCAATAAGAGCACCTAGGATTGGGCAATCTCACGCTGCAGCTGCTAGTACCAGCAACTTGAAATGAACTCCCCTGGGAGTGTGATAAAGAATCTAATTTCCAGGAAGGCCTGTTTCACCCTGGAATGCTCCATTCCATCACACGTCCACAGGTCTACCCCTTCAAGGGGAGGGGACCACACTAGAAAAACACAAGCATCTGAAATCCTCAAGTAGTTCATCATTAATGTAAAGGATTGTGGCTATGAAAAACAGTCATAAGCACCTCTGCGTTATGGTGCAAACTTTTCCTGTCCGTATTCATTATCAGAGCAAAAAAATAATTTCTCCAAATGTCCTCTCCCCATCCCAACTGCATACACTCACAAAACATTAAAAATATAAATTGACAATCAGTTAAGCGCTCAAACATTCAAAACAATGTCCAAGTTTTTACCAAGAACGCTGAGCAATGAAAACTTCCTGTTAGCCAGCATCAAAGCACTGAAAGTGTATTTGTACCAGTCTTTTCTGTGCTCCCCCTGAATAGCTCATGCAGTGCCTCCTTTATCAGCTAAGTCACTGAGGTTCCTGGAGAGGAACCTTCCCTACACATGGAAGGAAACTAAGCCCAAGACTTTCTTCTCCTCTGCCCCCAATCCCCACTAGAGACTAACTGGTTATTTACATCTTTCATGGTAAAAGAGCTACACTTACAGGATGTTAAAAAGAACACTATCCAAACAGAAGAAAATTTAAGATGGCCTGCCTGCCCAGGTAAATAAGGACCCAATGAATCAAACTACTTACAAGAATAACATGCCCTTCAGCACCTCATGATTTAACACACCCTGTGCAAAAACTACAAATCATTCCCATTTCAGAGCACATTTCCAGTCCCAGTCACCCAGAGAATTCCTATACGGCTTTTTGATTAGCAATATAAATTACTGGAAAATGGTTGAGTGGAATCAAACACTAAAAAAGAAAATGGACATTCATGAGAAATAAATGACAAGAGAGACTTTAGAAAGGCAGCTTTCTTGCTTAAGGCTTTTGAATGGTGTTTCAGACTAGCATTGATAGACAGCATCAAATTAGGGTTTTCCTGATTAATTAGGTCCAAGTGTTGAACCATAATCAAACTGACATGGATATGTGAAAGCTATAAGCATCACTTTCATTTTGGTCATCTTAATAATCAGATTAGATCACCAGGTTATCAAGTGAACAATAGTTTGATACTGCAAATTATGACAATAGCAACAAGAAGAGAAGAAATTGACTCTCATTTGGTAGATTTGGTAATTCCCCATAGTCATAGGCTAAATTATTTATAACTACTAAATGGACCTTCTTGACTGAATCTTATAAACACCTTGCTGTATTCCTTCTCCCTAACTCCATGTTATTTAGTTCTTGACTATTGCAATAGTAACAACAAGCTCTAAAGAAACGAGAAGAGAGAGAAGAGGCAAAAATAGGGAGAAAAAGAAAAAGGGAGACAGAGAAAAAGACGGCAGAAAGGAGAGATGTCAAGGTTAGCAATCAGTGTCCAGACACTAAATTTCATGAGACCTAGCATCTTGCATCCTAACCTTGGTTTAAATGACACCTGGCATCTTGCACCTTAACCTCAGTTTGGTACAAAATGGCAACTCACCCTTATTTAGCTATGGCCCAAATTCAGATTGAAGCAGTATGTAATTGCTAAGTGGGTTTATAAGTCACAAGTTACATGCTAGAAACTAAATAACCTCCCATTCTAAATGTGTAAATTTTCAGAAAGTAGAGATCAGGTATATACATATATATATACACACACACATACGTACATGCACATACACATATATATACATAGTTTACTCTAACGAAACCAATGCTTCAACATCAATAAGCAACTCTGATGACAACTCTTATCAGAAATGTTTATGCTTGGTGATGGTGAGGCTCATTGCATTGTTATTCACACAAACACTAAACTTTATCCACAGATCATTCGTTAGATGAATAGCTGAGTTGCACACACAGGCATGCCTCAACCTTGACCATTTAGTGATGGGCATGTATGGCTTCTGCCAACAGAGTAAGAATTTTCTTAAACTATTAAGAAATATTGTGCAGCAAGAGTGCCAAAAGATTTCCAACAATAAGTTTAAAAGCCTTTTCTTGGGCAGTAAGTACTGATAATTAATCATCTAGTAAACTGAAGTCAACATTTTTAATAAAAATGTAATATGTCATTCTCTTCTTTAAAAACTGGTTTTGCTGATGTTTTACACAATATTTTTGCATTTTTCCCCTTTAGTGACAAGTTATGCCTTGGAAAGGATTTTATAAGCAGAAAGTTCAAAATTCTCCTGCCACGACCTGGATATATGAAATATAAGGAACAGAACAGATGAGACTAAGCGACCTCTGTATTCCCAGGGCCTGTTACAGGACCTCCTAGTACCCAGCCTACCCTCAATAAATGAACTATATATGATGTGTTAGAATATATGTGTGAAACTAAGATGATGTCCAAAAGATGACAAAGAGATCTACAAGGAAGGAAGGAGGGAAGGAAGAAAAGGAAGGAAGGAAGGAAAGAAGGAACGAAGGAAGGAAGGGAGGGAGGGAGGGAGGGGACTACAACAGTACATCTTATCCTACAATCAAAAATTGTAATTTGTTTTATAAGCAATTTGCTAATATAGCATAATCATGATTTTAATTTCCCTATACAGAAACAAATGTAATGCCAAATCATTGCCTTGTAAATCTATAAAGAAGGACCTATTATATTTGCAAATACTCTCATGGTAGAATGACATTAAACTTCCTGTGTCTCCCCTACTGCATTGCTTTTAACAGATGGAGCAAAAAGAACTTCAGAACATGCCTCACCAGCAGGTTATCTTTGCACCAGGAGTCCTTTGGCCCTGGTTTGTTATGCCTGGGCTCAAATAGCATGAGGAGGTCTCCAAACCACTTTCAGGCTCTGTCAATGTTATCACTTCACATTATAATGTGATTGTGATGACTTGAAACAATTCAATAGCTTGTTGACACAGAATCAACAATATTACATTGTCACCAACTGATACCCACGTGTGATAAAGTGGTGTTCAGGTTTCTGCACAGACATGATGAATTTATAATGTCCCCATATTAATAGCAACATGAATAAAATTACAAGTTTAACTGCAATGATTGCCAGAAATGGAAGGAAAAAAAGCAGGGTATATTTCCTAAGATTTTGCCTAATCTGTGTTTTAAATATCATTAGTAATTACAGTAAAAACCTTTGTCACTATTATAAATATAAAATTTTAGAATGTTAATGCTAAAAAGAAGTATGGCTTCAGCAATAAACTATACCAGAAAATATATACAATAAAATCTCTACTAACTGACACACAAATAATTAAAGCCATTTGCTTACTGGAGTTTTGTTTGTATTATACTTTTTACAAAGGCAATTAAAGAAAATAAAATGATATTAGAGAGTGTTGGTCAAGAATAGAGTTTTCAGTGGCCATCTCAATTCTGGGTGTTGGGTACCTATAGTTACAGTCTTGGATGAGTATGAGTGAGCTAATATGCAGAACATGGATCCATAGGCATTATAATAATTAAGTAAAATTTAAATTAAATTCAGTAAGAATGGCTAAAATAAGAATACCAATGGAAAAAGCAATCGCCAGAAAGCCAAGAGACGCATGGCTTTCAACTCTGGCAAAGCACTGACTGTCCCTATGTCATTCCAAACTCTAAGTTCCATGAGGGCAGGAACTGTTTGTGTCTCATTTACCACTAACCTTCACTCAATAAATATTTGTTACCAAACTGGTTTAGCTTGATGAACTTGAATTTAAACTGATACAGTATGCAGTTTTCTTACGTACAAAATTTCTGACCTGCAAAATCAGGTTACGGCGAGGATTAAAGAGGTCCCTGTAAACCTCTGGCACAATGCCTGAAGCACAGCTGTACCTCCATGAAGGGTGGTTCCTTCCAGGGCATTCCCACTACTCATCTAATTCTAACATTCTAAGAGTTGTTCCCCTACTATCTGACTGAGAGAAAACTTTCAAAATCTAAGCCACCTTGCTTGGTAGGATGCTCAACACTGAAAGCACAGATGGTGGTGGTTGCCTCCACTGGCCCAGTCTTCGGTCAAGGGCAAGAGTGAAAATCAAGATTTATTCTGAGAAACACAGGTCAAACTAGAGTCAAAAGCAAGCTTGCTCCCAACTTGCTATTTTCTTGTTTATGCATTTTTATGTTTATTTTCTTGTTTATATATTTTTCTATTTTCCTACAATGAGCATTTTTATTATTTTGTCTATTGTAAATCATTCATATTTCAGGTGATCCTCTGGAGTTTTACATGAAATACTGTAGGTGTATAATTCCATCACCAAAAAGAAATTGATGATAAATATACAGGCTTTCCCAGAATTGACCTTAAGTCATTATACTGTACATTAAACTTGGACATCGTTATCTTTCTATCATCATAAAAGGATTTCTGTTGACCTCAACTCATGCCTTGGCATAAGCCATAGAATTAAGGACATAAAGAAATTGAGGATTAATCAACTGAAACCAAGCTAAAAAGTTTTCCATTCAAAAAGTTTGGCCAGCACAGTAGCTCATGCCTGTAACCCCAGCACTTTGGGAGGCCATAGCAGGAGGATCTCTTAAGCTCAGGAGTCCATAATCAGAATAGACAGCAGAGAGAAATCCTGTCTCAATAGAAGAAAAAAAAAGGAAGTTCAGCGATTCTCCAGGTCCCACGTTTAAAAGAATTTCAAATTTTTCCTAAAAGCATTAAAGGCCAGGTGTGGTGGATTACTCCTATAATCCCAGCACTTTGGGAGGCCAAGGTGGGTGGATCACTTGAGGTCAGGAGTTCAAGACCAGCCTGGCCAGCATGGCAAAACCCCATCCCTACTAAAAATACAAAAAATTAGCTAGGCATGGTGGCATGCACCTGTAGTCGCAGCTACTTGGGAGGCTGAGCTGGGAGAATCTCCTGAACCCAGGAGGCAGAAGTTGCAGTGAGCCAAGATAGTGCCATCGCACTCCAGCCTGGGTGACTAAGTGAGACTTCATCTCAAAAAAAAAAAAAAAAAAAAAAAAGCATTAAAAATATTCACTATCCTAATTCTCTAAACTTTCTCTTATATAACAGAAGAATGCAATAAATGCAAAAATATTCTTTGACTAAAATAACATACAATAATGCCTTTCTAATTCATTCAAAGAAAAACTTTATTATCTTAAGTTGTTACCTTATTTCTGTTTGAATGAGAATAGATTTCCATAAACCTAGACATCCAGCCCCTGCAAACGAAGGAATGAGGCCAGGCGCAGTGGCTCATGCCTGTAATCCCAGCACTTTGGGAGGCTGAGGCAGTTGGATCACTGGAGGTCAGGAGTTCAACACCAGCCTGGGCAACATGGTGAAACCCCATCTGTACTGAAAATACAAAAAAATTAGCCAGGCGTGGTGGCATGCACCTGTAATCCCAGCTACTCAGGAGGCTGAGGCAGGAGAATCACTTGAAACCAGGAGGCAGAGGCTGCAGTGAGCTGAGATTGGGCTACTACACTCCAGCCTGGGTGACAGAGCAAGACTCCATCACACACACACACACGCATAGAGGAATGAAATACCCCATTACCATGACCCCACTCCTATTCTTTTCCAGTAATGAAACAGAGAGACCTTACCACCCTCCAAAGTATTCTCCACTGCTAGAGCAAACACTCCAAACTAAATGCAACGCAATAAACAGGTACTGAAGCTCTGGTAGACCATTTATCTTTGTATTCTTAAGGCAGAATAACACTTGTCAGGAAACAAGCCCTCTTGTCCACAACCATTTGGCTATCCTCAAGCAAGCCAATACAACTATCCCATCTCCTTCCAGAAACCAAGAAACTAAAGTCAGCCAGTTCTTTCCTGGGAAGAGTTATGTTCACTCTGTTTACTATAAGCACTCAACACTTCACAAAGTTTGGTGGGTAAGGTTACAAAGAGGGAAAAGCAACTTAAACTTAAAAGGCTGTTCTGATAGTCCAGGAATGAGACGATTAGAGCCTTATCTAGTTAAATGGTCCCACCTCCGCCTGACTTCCCCCACCGCTGTCTAAAAATCCTCTCCTTCTCTCTCCCTCAGATCCCCATGACATGGCCAGAGTTTTCATGGCTCATGACCCTGACCCCAAAAATCTGCTCCCAGGTGAACTTATTCACGGGAAGGTTTGAGAGATTCTTAAAGCCTTCTACGGGTGTTTGCACTTTCAGCAGAAAACAGAAGCCCTCCAAGGAATGAATTTTCTAATTGTGGCATTTTAGGCATTCCTAATGCCTACATACCTTCCTCACCGGCTTGATGGAGCAGATTGTAGGGGAACAGAGTATCTTATCAGGGCTCCTAACATCGTACCACATAGGTTGTGGTACCATGTATAAGGCCATCTTTGCTAATGCCAGAAACCTCATCAGCAGTGAGATAGCATTTTTCCATAAAAGCACAGGCCAGCCCAAATACAGTCAAAGGGCTTTTCAGGAGAATTTGGTGACATCTCTGGGTCAGTGCAATGTATTTTAGATTAATCTGGACTGAAGAAAAAGGCCCTAAGGAAATATTGCAAAAGCAATGACTCCAAAGGCCTCAAGAGAATCCATTAACACGTGAACATGATTAATGAAACACTCATGTGGGTTCTGTTTAAACTGAAAGCCCTTATTCTACTATTTGTAACTCAAAGAACTCCTTCCACTGGAAACAAAAGATCCATCCATTCCACCCAAAGTGGAATATATGTGTATGTATGCAGGTACATCTACATATATGCACACAAGACAGCCCAATATTACCAGGCTTACTGATCAAGAAACAGACTTGAGGCCAGGTATGGTGGCTCACGCCTATAATCCCAACACTTTGGGAGGCTGAGGCAGGAGGATCGCTTGAGCCCAGGAGTTTGAGACCACCCTGGGCAACATAGTGAGAGCCAGTATCTACAAAAACAAAACAAATTAACCAGGTGTGATGATGGTGCACACCTGTAGTCCTAGCTATTCAGGAGGCTGAGGTGGGAGGATCGCTTGCGCCCAGGAGTTTGAAGCTGCAGTGAGCTATGATCATGCCACTGCACTGCACTCCAGCCTGACTGACAGAGCAAACCCAGAGCAAAAGAAAGAGAAAAAGAAATGGGGGGGAAGTAGGGAAGCAGGAAGAGAGGGAGTAGGGGAGGAGAGGAAAGAAAGAAAGAGAGAAAGAAAAGAAAGAACGAAGGAAGGAAGGAGGGAAGGGAAGGGAAGGGAGAAAGAAAAAGAAAGAAAGAAAGAAAGAAAGAAAGAAAGAAAGAAAGAAAGAAAGAAAGAAAGAAAGAAAGAAAGAAAAGGAAGGAAGGGAGGAAGGAAGAAAGAAAGAAGGGAAGAGAGAGAGACAAAGAAAGAAGGAAAGAAAGAAGGAATGAAAGAAAGAAAGAAGAAAAGAAAAAGGGAGGAAGAGGGAGGGAGGGAAGGAAGGAAGGAAGGAATGAAGGAAGGAAGGAAGGAAAAAGACAAGACAAGACAATATGCATTCCAGAAGGCATGCTTTATAGAGTGCTCATTTGGCCATGTGTTTGTTTACCATCACTGGATTAACTCAAGAAGTTTCAATAAATTTGTCCACCTATTGATTCAACTACTGTTACATATGAAATCATTATTTCTCCAAGTATAACAGTCTGTATTTTCCTTCTTCCATTCTGCCCAGCATGTCTAAAAGTCAACAGCTTTTCCACAGAAGGTTAAGAGACAAAGTCTGAATAGCCAGATGCTGCATAATACTGGGAAACTACTATAATATTACAGAAGGGCAAGGAAGGGGAAGAGCACGCGAAGACTGCTTAGAAGCCAAGTAACTGTCCAGGGTGAAGTCCTTCTAGTCATATGCTAGGGATTCAAACCACTGCTCCACCTCTTACTAACTATCTGACAGCCATTTTAATTTCTGTGCCTCAGTTTCCTCATCTAAAAACGGAGATAATAAGAGCTCTTACTCATAACATTAATATGAGGGTAGAGTGAGGATTATGGGTCTGGCATATCAGTAAGTGTTTAATAAAAATTGATTACTGATACTATTTTTAGGCCAGTGTTTTCTGATCCTTTCAACTCCAAATATTGTCTCCCTCTCAATTCTACAGGGTTTTTTTTTTGCTTCATATATATTTGCTTATATGAGAGTTTATGTATACATACAGCTCTTCTATATTCATCATCTGCAACCCAGTTTGAAAATCTATTAAAATAACCTAATTATGTAGCTAATTCCCCCAAAAGCTAATTTAATACAGAAATTTGAGTATTTTATTATTACTTTTATTTTACATTATTACTTCTCTTCCCAACTAAATCTTTCTGATGTCTAAGATTCACAAAACAACAACATATCCATATTCAAGGTAAAACTGAACTAGAAAAATAAAACTTAATTCACAAAGTCAAGTTTATAGGCACACATCTATTCCACATGCTTTCAAAAATATATCACTACTTAGTGAAATAAATTAACTCTTTGCTAAATTATTTCTCTGGTTGATACTAGCTGTGTTTTTAAGACATTTTCAACCATTATATTTCAAGGGTGTTTAAGAAATTTAGTAATAATTAAAAAATACATGCTTAACTAAATAACACTAACCAGTTGCCTAAACATAGCTATTCTTAATCCAAAGAAGTTGATAGTGACAATATTTATTGAATCACTGAGTTGTACAATATAGAATTACTAACCCTTGTTATTAGTATCTACAATTTTAAAATTCTCCTCACTTCACTCTGATAAATTTGGAAATTGTTTCTGACTTGATGACATTTTGAAAAACGCCAAGCATGGGGGAAACATAGAGACCACATCTCACAAAAGGAAAAGTCCAAAGCTTTTCAAAATGCAGACTGCTAAGGGTGTTGTCACCATAGCAACCCTCAGTAAAGAGAATTCCAATATGAAGTAACCAGAGAATAAGCAATATTTTAACCTCAAAAGCACAAACTTATGGATACATCTATATGGTATGCATCTGTACTATATAAGGTCAAAGGTTAAAAGTGACCCTAAAGTCAAATTCCAGCATTCTTTTGGTGCATACGATATATCTACAATTTCTTTCCCATCTCTTAGAGTCATTTAGAATAAGTTTTATCCTTCTTCATATAATAGTTCCTCAAATATTTGGAGAGATAACCATTGTTCCCCTATTCTCTTGTCCAAAAGAAACATTTCCAGTTTTTCCATCATTCCCCCATAATATTATTTCCAGTTTTCTCATCATTCTTGTTTCTCTCTTTCAAATAAGGTTCAAATTTTCTATGCCTCTCCCAAAATGTGGTATTCAAAGCTGAAGAGAAGATGTGCAGTGTCACCTGACCAGCTTTGGCCAGGAGCAGTCATGGCATACTTTAACATTCATTTGCCTCTTTCTCCTCAGTAATAGAACCCAGTGTTACTCAGGTGAACTATGTGCTGAGCTAAAAAGCTACTTTTTCCAAACTTCAGCCAAATGTGATCATAGGACTAAGTCTTAATCGATGAGATCAAATGCAAGCAGTAGTGTTGTGTGGGACTTCTGGAAAGTCTCATTTAGACAGAGAAGGCATGTCCTTCTTTCTCCTTCTGCAATCCCACTACCTGGCATAGAGAAAGGATGGCTATGGCTACAGCAGCCATTTTGGACAACGAGGTGACTTCAGGAATGGGAGTCACCAGCAGAGGACTGTGGAGCCTGTGTCTCTAATGGTATCATGGAACCACCAGACCAGCCTTCTACTGCTGGTTATGTAAGAGAGAATTAAATGTTTGTCTTGTTCAAGCCAAACAAAATCCTCTCTGCGACAGGAGCCCAGAGTAGAGCATGCCTATTACCTCCCCAACATGATGGAGTTGCTTTACTATAACACATGCTGTTCTTTTGACTTTCTATTAAACAAAAATTTCTTGAGTGCATGCTTATGCCTGGTACTGTGCCAGACACAAGAGACCAGAGGAGCTAGGCATACTCTTAGCATCAGTGGTCCTGTTCTATGCCTCTCCCAAAATGTGGTACTCTTCTAGAGGAAGAGATAAAATACATACACAAATGATTGTATCTCATGGCATGAGGAGACATGCTATAAGAGAGGTTCAGATAACATTCAGTGGATATCAAGAAAGATCCTGTAGAGAAAGGTGCATTTAAGCTACAGATAGATGGATCTGAGGGGAGGGGATGCCTCACAGAGGAAACAAACTAGAACTGGCACAGAAACAGGGAAGTGCAAGGCATGTCCAAGAAAAAGTCACATTCTTCATCAATGTCACTGGCACGTCTTCAAATTACAAAGATCGTACGTGAGGCAGATTCTCTTTTATGTGAAGTAAAAAAATAAAAATTAAAATTAAAACAAATTTGCAAGATCTTTGACACCCTCTAAAGACACTAAGTGCCTCCAGAGTCAATTCAATTCCCCAGGCATTTACGGAGCACCAACAGTTTTTCCATCAAATAAGAGTTTCTTCCAATCTACAAAGGCATCCTAATTTTAAAAAAATTTCATCAAATATTTTCCGTATTTTAAAAAATGCTTGGAGGTGATAACTTGTCAATATTCTGCTAAACTGGCAGAAATGTTTCCAGGAGGTATATTCTGATATTTAACAAACTGTAAAGCACAAAGCAAATGTGGTTCTCCTTTTCCTCTTATTATTAATTTAAAGTTACAAGAAAGTAAAGCATGTGGAAAAACAGAGTATTAGAGTTAAGTATGTGAGGCCCAGAGCCAAATGTCCTACTCTGCCTCAGTTCACTCATTAGTAAAAAGGGAATAGTAATGGTATCTACCTCCCTGGAGTGTCACAAGAACAAAATGCTATAGCTATGGTGACTATATATCAGGCATATAATAAGTTTCAGTGTATGACCACTCTTACTACCAATAGCATCCCTTCCTGCCTCTCTATTCACTTCCTATCAACCAAGATGGGCCCTCAACAGAGGCACTATTGGCAATTTAAGCCCAGACAATTCTTTGTAGTATGGAACTATCCTGTGTATTGCAACGGTTTAGCATTCCTGTCCTCTGCCCTCTAAATGCTGGCAGGGATACTCAGGCATTGTGACAATCAAAAAATGCTACTATATGTTTCCAAACGTTCCCTGAGGGAGATGAACCAACTAGGAATCAATGAACTAAAACAAAGAAAATGTCACACATTATGCCCAGACAGACAGCAAGCTGGAAATTTTTCAGGCAGGAAAATTAAAAAAAAAAAAACCGTTGAATATTTATGAATGTAATTAACATACACATACATTGAAAAGACATGTCTAATATTCCCATAAATAAAACATACCAACTTATAAAACAAATAACAAGAATTATCAAAAACGGCAACAAATAAATGCTTTCTCTTTGTTCCATGGCGACTCTTTCCTTTTCTCATCACTTCCAAGTGCACAAGTCTAGTTCTGCCCTAATCATCTGTCACCCAGATAATCCCAGTAATCCTCTAACTTAACTAGTTCATCTGCTTTCTCTCATTGCAGCAAGTATTCTTTTTACAAAATGAAAATCTGAGCATTGTACTTCCCAGCTTACATTTCTTCAAAGGCACCGAACTTCTTAGATTGACATACAAAATCCTCCATAGTCCACTCTCCCAACTCCTTCAAGACTCAGTTCAAATGGCAATCTGTGCGGTCTTCCTTGGCCCTTGGTCCTCTCAGGTCTAGTTGACTACATCACTGCCTTTTCTGTGCTCCCAAACTTCTATTATAGACCTCTCACCCTGTAGCACAATTGTTTATTTGCATGTCTTATTCATCTATGCATGTCAGTTCCTGATAAAATATGCTTACAATAAACGTGTGTGAAAGAAATACATCAGTGATTATTTTAACTGTAATTATTAACCAAGTCTAGCTTGACAGCTTTCTCACCTATTGAACATCTCACTGGCCTTTCTGTAGTTTCATGAAATAATAAGGAACTTTTGCAAGAGAGAAAACTCTTCATTGACTGTGATTCTTACATGCTCTGCCTAAAACCTCTCACAAAATCAAGTGCTCCTCTTCAAGTGTAGTCTCTGGGCAAATCCTTCTCCTTGCCCAGAGGACACATCTGACCTCCACTCAGACCCCTGCTTCCATCATTCCTGTTCTCAGAGTTACAGAGACATCATCAGCAAGTTCTGCATGAAACCAAGTTACAGAAAGCATGCACGGGACACCTAAAATGGAAACACCAGGTCCACCAACGTTTGAACTTCTTGGCAACTTTACATTTGGATCTGTGCCTTCAAGACCTGGGAGGTGAAGAACCAAACATTCTTGGGGGAAGAAAGGCAGGTGACAAGGCCTGTCTTCTAACATTTTTTTGTCTAGTAGTTTCATCTGCTTTAAAAAGCTGTATTTTTCCCCAGCAATTTCTATGGATAGAGAATTTGACAAGTGGTTTCTTTATTTGAAAAAACCACAGCATGATGGCTGCTTTGCTGCATGACCTAACCAAGAGCTGGTCAACCATGAATGATTTAATATCAGGTTCCCTGTGGGGCCAAATGTTTACTGAATGCTCACCAAGTGCCAGGACCTTGCATGTTCGCAATATCCTTTAAATATTCCCAGGTACCTGTAAGGTAGAAATTACTAACACCCATTGTATAGTCCAGGAAACTGAAGCTCAGAGAGCTTCAGAGGTACACATCTGGAAAGCAGTCGAGCTAAATCTCTGAGCTGTGATTCCAGACCATGTCCCAGTACCAGAAAGGGTTTGGCCACAGGTTAACTATGTCCAGGGAAGTTGGGAAGGGGTAGTTGGGGTATGGCAAGAAAGCTTCTATAATAATAGGAAGAGCCCAGGATTTTGCTTGGCAGCCAGTGATTTAAATTTACAACAGTGGCTTCAGCTCAGTTTCACAATTTAATCTAACCTTAATACTTTAAAGGAAGCCATAGAAATTTTCTCTTTATAAAATGTGAGCATAGCATAGAATTTTTGCAAATACATAAATGTTTACTAACTCCTCAAAAGTTATTCAAGATGCCAAATATCCCTTCTTGAAGAAACCATAAATAAACCTATATCATCTGTCCTACAATGAAAATCCTCAGAGAATGCAATGGCATATTCAGGGGCATAGAATATGGTTTTATAATTTTCCAGCTCATATTTCTTTCTTTTTTTATTATTATTATACTTTAAGTTCTGGGGTACATGTGCAGAACGTGCAGGTTTGTTACATAAGCATGCACATGCTATGGTGGTTTGCTGCACCCATCAACCTGTCATCTACACTAGGTATTTCTCCTAATGCTATCCCTCCCCTAGCCCCCCACCCCCAACAGGCCCCAGTGTGTGATGTTCCCCTCCCTGTGCCCATGTGTTCTCATTGTTCAACTCCCACTTATGAGTGAGAACCTGTGATGTTTGCTTTTCTGTTCTTGTGTTAGTTTGTCCAGCTCATATTTCATTGGAGACAAAGACATAATAAAGTTATGTAAGCAGGGAAGAGAATTTTCTATTATAAAGATTCTAAAAAGTAACAACATTTTAGTTGTATATTTGTATGGCATTTTTAACGCAATCAAGCTTTACAAATGAATGCAATCAATATATCCCAATATTTTGTGAAATTCCCTCTAAATAGAGCATGTAAGATATCCATTAAAGTTTATTTTTAGCTAAGAGCCAAACCCTGTTTCATTTTATTATATCCCTCATCGAGTTTTAACTTAGAAAAAATAAATAAAACAAGACATTAAGTGACTTAATAACAAAAGCTTATCCTAGAGTGTGTTTCAGGATTACTTTCTACACCCACCCCCAACCACTGCTCTCACTAAATCATTCTTTCCAAATGTGCTGAGATGAAGGAGCAAAGGTGTCCTTAAGCCTGACTTTTCCTTAAAACCATATATTAAAAGTTTCCCTGGTGTGCTCCTCTCAAACTAAAACTGGCTTATGATTAAGAGCAAGAGTGGCAGGGAGTGAATGAGATGAGAGGGAAACACTCTAATTTGTCATCAAAAAAATAAATCAGAAAATAGCCTTTAATCTTAAGAGTACAATTTACTGATTTAGTCATTTATTTACAAAATTGATGGAAATTGTTAACAAGGAGTTAATTGATTTAAGTCACCTGATTACCACAGTTAATTAACCACACTGACTTAATCTTCTTTGAAAACATCAACTAATCATTTCCCAGGTGTCAAGGGGTAAATTGTTAAATAAAAAATAAACCTCTGTCCTCCTCTTCAAGAGAGATTTCTTGAGTGTGTTTTCTTTACGGATTCCAATCTAGCCACAAGCCAAGTCTGGGGAAATTTTGTTCTTATATGACTATACTGAAAGAGCTGCCATCTTTCCAGAGTTTTTTCTCCGTTATAATAAAGGAAAGGCAGTCTTGCAACCTTACCATGTGTGTCATTTTGAATTACTTCAAAAATGAGCAAGGAACACTGCGTAAATAAAAATGAACAAATAAAAGGCAACAGAGACATTCATCTGGGAAAGTCAGTTTCCAAAAAAGGAACTTAAAACACACTTTATTGGGAGGGTGTGACTACAAAGGAGTAGCACAAGGGAATTAGTGGGGGTGATTGAACTGTTCTAATCCTGAATGAGGTTGTGGCTACACAAATATATACATACACTAAAATTTACAGAACTGTACACACACACAGCAATTTTAGCCTATGTTAATTTTTAAAATTAAAGCACTTCATAAAGGCCGATTCTCTTTTTTACAGATAGAAAAATGGAGTTTTGACCACTTGGTCACACCTCAAAAGGAAAAGAGGGGGCGATCAAAAAAAAAAAAAAACGAGCACTGTTAGAGAAACTCAGAAAAACATCCTACATGACTCTTGTCGTTCTTGTTCTGAGTTAGCAGAACCACTGCTTCTCTCCAAAAACAAAACAAAACAAAACAAAACAAAAGTCAATTGTCTTTGATCCACCAATGTGCCCATAGAACAGGAAGGCCCTGGAGGGAATCAAAGTCCCAGGTCACTGTGACAAGTCACACTTAGACCTCCTAAAGGGAAGAAGTAACTACAGCTTTAATAAAACTCCATCCTCTTCCTATCCCTTTCTCCTTCCTTCAATCACAGCAAAATGCTTGAAAAATAAATCTGGATTACAGTGGGATTTTGTTGCACATATTCACAATCAGCAACAACTATTAAAGACCCTTTTGATTTCCCTTACAAGGAAACGAAAGTGTTCAATACAATATGATCCTTCTTAGCCCAAGTCCCTCTTGGTGCCATGTTCTCTCATCTGCACTGTTGGGTTTAATTATTTACAGCAAGAAGCGTCTAACTTCCACTGTCTTTCAGTTAGTACGTTCAATTTTTAAACCACGCATTTTGTTTTTCACTAGAATCTTAGCTTTCAATGATTACTTAGCAAATTCTTTCAACACTTCACTGAACCAAATATTAGGGAAGAAGTGAATTCTTATATCAGAAGTGACCTTGAAAAAAAAATGCAGAATTTTGGTACATAAAAACCAATCATTTGACAATTGACTTGGGACATGAGTATATTCAATTTTGTGCATTTGCAAATTCTTTTTTTACTACACAGTAACTTTAAAGAAAAACAGAGCTAGGCACAGTGGCACACACCTTAGTCCCAGCTACTCAGGAGGCTGAGGCAGGAGGGTTACTTGAGCCTAGGAGTTTGTATCCAGCCTGGGCAACATAGTGAGACCCCCATCTCTAAATTTTTTTAAAAATAGAAAAACAGGATTCCCTATTAATAGTAATCATTATGGTCTAGACAAATTATAACTGCCATGTACATTAAAATCCAAGGGTCTCTTCTCAAACTTACCAGGCACTGATGAATCCCCAAGGAATGGTTGATGGAGTCTTGCAACTGTGTTGCTTTTAAGGACAACTTTTCCTTTTGTTGTAACAACTCAGTTTCAATTGCTAACTAGAGTAAGGACAGCCATACTAGAAGCTTTTAAGTTCTATCTTTGAGGCCTTCCTAATAGATCACAGCTGAAATTCCCCATAAAGCCATTCTAAGAAAAAGCACAAGCATAATAACCCTTTATTCCCCAGAAAAGGAAGTTGGCTTATTTTCAAGACTATATCACACCTCTAGTACCTTCTTTCCCTCTTTCATCCCCATTAAAACATACCAGCTTTGTGTCTCCTTCTCTCTGAACCTTGCTCTGACAAACATTTACTGTGCATTACTTTCTCAACTAACTACTTTACCCTACAGGAGTGAACATTTCCACATTGTAATAGGAGTTTCAGGAGGAAAGAATGTCTTACTCTGAAGAACTGACTTTAGTAATGACAGAGCAGAGATCTTTGGCCGTAGTGAGAGATACTTTGGGACCAAGAGACCTTTAAGCACATCCAGCACATAGGAAATGTCTTCTCCATCTCTACAACAGCAGTGTTCTCCGGGAAGTAAAGAAACTCAGCTCTCACTTGGTTGTTCATTTTTTTCTTCAGTGACTTTAAGTAAGAGAACTTAATAATTTTTTCATTAATAGTAAACAACAACAACCTCTGAAAATTTATAGATTACTGCTGTCCCTAACGGAAGGTTAAAATTGAACTCTCTGATTAGGTAAGGGTCCTTTGAATTAAAAGACACATAATTATAGAGGAAAAAAAAAAAAAAGGTCTTCCCAGATAATGAAATAGTAATATAGGAGAAACCCAGCAGAGAGAAATCAATCTGTACCTAAAAAGTACAGTCTTCTAGTCTTCTAGAAGGAAGTGGAAATATACTCTGTTCAATAGTAAGTTGTTTTGGATGTGGCCTATGTCGAGGGTCTCTGTCTATACTCTGCAGTACCTAGTTACATCATGCCTAGAGCGCATGATAAGGCTGCAACATATATTGAATGAATGAATGAATGAACTGCCAAGAGTAGCAAAAAAATGTCCAAAAGTTGGGTCGCAATGGTACCAGCCTCTGAAATGAGGTCATCTGATCATAATATGAGAAATTAAATGAGGCTTCATTTGATTACGTACAGAGGACTATCTTCCACTTGCTCCAAATTATCCATGGTGACAACATATACAAATAAGGGTTCTGGGTTCAAATGTTGGTTCTGCCACTTAGTAACTGAATTGCTTTGGGCAAATTACCTCACCTGTCATTGTCTTGGTCCTTTATCCATAAAATTTTTACTGTTACTACATAAGTAGGTAAACTAATACCTACAAAACACTTAGGCCAATGTCTGGTATAGAAAGCACTCAAATAATTTAGTCACTTTTATTGTAGCTTATTTCCCAACTTCTCTACTCATCTTTGTGTGGAACTCCATCATTCTCCTGCCTCCAACCTATTTGTTACGTATGGAGTCCTCAAAAGAATGGGGACTGAGATGAGGGAGACTATGCCCAGGAGACAAGTGGCCATGGGTCCTTTTCAGCAGTCGGGGGCCCTCTTCGTCTGTGCCCATTTTTCCTTCTTTCATCAGGAACAAGACCCATGAATGTCCTGACTTGACATGTGATGTTCTTTCCACCACAATCCATGCTGCCTCCCTGAGTGGAGAAACCACTCCCCTCTTCAAAGAGGGCCTTTTGTTTGATCAAGGCTGTTTTCACTGTGTCATGGTCTCAGACAGCTTTCTTTTGTGTTCTGTTTAAATACAGAATGACAGTCCACTAACATGAAGTCTAAAAACTTTGGCTTATCTTTTTGTAAAAGCTACTGTATCAAATCTGTCCTAAAAATAGCAGAATGACCCATTCTGTATGTACAGGGGAATTCTCACAGGGTAACCAAGTATCTGGGATGGAAGTTAAAAAGAAGGATGCAGATTCAACTACTCAAATGCATTGGGAATCACCAGCAGGGCGGGAGTGGGAGGCACTGGGGTGGAGAAAAGGGGGGAGTCAGATCGAGAGAAACAGCGTTGCTAAGCCACTTGCTTTGATAGAGACGGCAATTTTCCTTTTTCTCCATCAGGACCCTGACTGGGCCTCCAGGGGCCTCAAGGAATTAAGGGCTGGTAGTACCAGGGAATGGTGATGAGCTGAGGATGCCCCTTCTTAGCACCCATGGTGGCATCTGTCCATTCATTTATTCAATGTATATTCATTTATTTAGCCCTTTTCTGGACACTAGGGAAAGCAATGGATAAAAGAGATGAAAATCCCTGCCCTTGTGCCATTTACATCTTAGAGAAGGGAAGATAATAAGTAAGGAAATAAACAAACAACTAACTAAGTTACATACCTTATGTCAGATGGTGGTAAGTGCAATGGAGAAAGTAAATCAGGAAAGAAGAGATCGGGAAAGAATCAGAGAAGGCCACACTGAGAAGGTGACCTATGAGCAAAGACCTGTAGGAGGAAACGAAGTAAGTCATGCACCATCTGAGGCAAGAGCATTCAGGAAAAAGGGGAGCAAGTGCAAAGGCCCAAAAGTGCTCACCATGTCAGGGAAAACAAGGATATCACTGTGCCTGGTGCACTGTGCATGGGGAGAGGAGAAGGAAATGAGGTCAGGGAGGTGATGTGAAGGCCAAATGGTTAGGGTCTTGTAGATCATAGTAAGGACTTGGACTTTGATTCTTCATGAGATGGGAAGCAGTGGTACACCCAGAGATGTGCCATGCAGCTTCCCCTTATAGGAAGGACCAGCTACGAGGAAGGACTTTCTTCCTGCAATCAGCTCCTTTGGGGTCTGCCTCAGCTATAGAAAGCCACCTGCCCAAGGTCGTGTCCTTCCAGGACAGGCCACATCCAGTGATTAAGCAAGGCCATTTCAGCCTGACATAGGACACTCTAACAGGCAACTCTTGCTCCAGAGCTTCCTCTGGGTTGACCAACGGCTGCCAGAGTTCAACTTCTTCTTCTGCCCATCCTGCTTCCTCCCTTTCCCTTCACAGGCATTGATCTTAATAAATATTATATACTCCAAGCTCCATCTCAGTGTCTGTTTTTGGGCAACCCAACTTGAGTATGACAGAAACCATGGGAGTTCTGAGCAGAGGGGTGCTGTGATCTGACTGATATTCTAAAAAGTTGCTACAGCAAGGAAATCAGTCTGGAAGCTATTGCAATCGTCGAGGCAAGAGAGGGCAGTCGGTTGAATCAGGGTGGCAGAAGTGAAGATGGTGAAAAGTAGTTGGATTCTAGACGTATTTTGAAGATCAAAACAACGGGATTTTCTAAGGAATTCTATATGGGGTAGAGAAGCAAAAGAAAAGTCAAAGTAGGATACAGTTTGAGGCCTGAGCAAGGATGAGGAAGCCATTTGCTGAGATGAGAAATTCCACATGGAAAGCAAGTTTGGACATTAGTGGAGATCAGGAGTTCAATTTTAGACATGTGAAGTCTGAGATGACTATTGGCCATCCAGGTGGACATGTCAAATGAGCAGTTGGATATGTGGGTCTAGACTATAGGATAGTGGTCTGGATTAGATTCATAAATTTGAAAGTTGTCAGCATGTACATGGTAAAGAAGTATATATGGAGTCCTCAAAAGTATGGGGACTGAGGCCAGGCACAGTGGTTCATGCCTGTAATTTGAGAAGCCGAGGGAGGAGGATGACTTGAGGTCAGGAGTTTGAGACCAGCCTGACCAGCATGGCAAAACCCCATCTCTACAAAAATACAAAAATTAGCCAGGCATGATGGTGTGCGCCTGTAATCCCAGCTTACTTGGGAGGCTGAGGCAGGAGAATCACTTGAACCTGGGAGGCAGAGGTTGCAGTGAGCCAAGATCATGCCTCTGCACTCCAGCCTGGGTGACAGAGCAAGACTCCATTACAAAAAAAAAAAAAAATGGGGACTGAGATGACAGAGACTATCCCCAGAGGACAAGTGGCCCTGGGTCCTTTTCAGCAGCCTGGGGCCCTCTTTGGTTGTGCCTATTTTTCCTTCTTTCTTCAGGAACAAGATCCATGAATGTCCTGACTTGACATGTGATGTTCTTTCCACCACAGTCCATGCCGCCTCCCTGAATTGGGAAACCACTCCCTGCTTCAAAGAGGGCCATGAGACAGGATGAGGCCACCAAGGAGGCAGTGTAGCTAGAGATGAAAACAGGTCAGGGATATAGACAGGAACAAGCATGAGATACCAAGGGAAGGCCAGCAAGGAAGAAAAGAAACCAGGAGAATGCAGTTTGTTGAAAATCTAACTAAGTGTTTCAAGGAGGAAGTCAGGATACACTGTGTGTGATGCTGCTAACCAGTTAAATAAGGACCAGAGCTGAAAATAGATCACTGGATTTAACAACATGGAAGTCATGAGTGATTTTGACCAAAAAAAATCTATCAAGGATGAGGGCTAAAGCAAAATGGCATGGATTTGAGGAAAAATTGAAAGGTAATTACAGTGGATATAGGCACATCTGTACAAGAATTTTACTGTAAAGTGGAATCGAAAAAATAGAGTGATAGTTAGAAGGTAATGTGGAACAGAGGATTTCATAAAAGAAAGAGGGGACAATTGCAGAGAGGTGAGAGGGAATGAGATCTAGAACATGAATGAAATGGTTGGACTTAAGAGCTTGGAAAATTCTTCCAGAGTAATAGGAGGAAAGACAGAAGGTATAAGCCGAAGTTCAAATGATGATGGTTGAGTTATAGAAGTTTATGGAATTCTCTTCTGGTTGCTTCCATTTTCACAGTTTTAAAAAGCTCACTCTACATGTGAGAAGGTGATGTCAGAGGTTTGAGGAAAGAGGAGAAGATATAAGGAAGCAAGAGAGGCAATAGACAGGCTAGGAAGCAAGTCCTAAGCTTGAGATTGGCTTCATGAATGTAGAAACCTCAAGCGAGGCTAGTCAGTATAGTTGTGTTTTTCTCCTGCCATGTTTAGCTACAGAGTTGCAGATGTGGAGAACTGGATTTAACCAGGATCAGGGCCTTGCCAAGCACAACAGAGCCAGATAAAGGGGCCAAGCTGCTGAGCGCGTATGTATGCAGGGAAGTGAAATTAATGACGGCCATAAAATATAAGCTGAGGAAGTAAATAGGTGAGGGATTTGAGGGACGGTGAAGAGGCGGTAGGATCAACAAACTGTAAGTCCCAATGAGGTCAACAAAGAGTTGAGGCTGGGATACAAATGAAATGAGCTATGAAGTTTTTCAATACTCCCATTCCAAGCATGGAACAGACAGCTTCTCTAGAAGCCAGTGGGCTGTGTCAGGGGTGTTCTGAGATGAATTCCTGACATAGGTGAGAAAAGATTAGAAGACCTGCAACAGTTATTTACCTCAATGAATCCAACGTTCTTAGGAGGGTCTGGGGGGAACTTCAAAGGTGACCAAGGTAAGAGCAAAACATACAATTAAGACACAAACAGTGGCATATTTAGGGAGATGTTCAGGACCTGCCACGCTGGCCAAAAAAGGAGGTGGCCAGGAATGAGGGTGGTATTTCATGTCACCCTCAGACTTAAAAGAGTCCTGTCATTCTTGTTGTAGCTAGCGTGTAACATTCCCATCCAAAAGAAAGAGATTTAACAGAGTATATTTAACTGCCACTGAAGAAATTTGCAGTGGCAAGTCAGTTCATCTCTAAGTCTGTTTACAAAACTGAAAAATGAGAGGGTACCTAGATCAGACGTTCCCAAAATTGGTCCAGCCCTCAGAATCACCTGGAAACTTTTAAAAATACAGATTTTCCACATTTTCTTTATCTAGTCTATCATTGATGGGCATTTGGGTTGGTTGTGGCACATATACACCATGGAATAATATGCAGCCATAAAAAGGAATGTGTTCATGTCATTTGCAGGGACATGAATGACGCTGGAAGCCATCGTTCTCAGCAAACTAACATAGGAACAGAAAACCAAACACCGCATGTTCTCCCTCATAAGTGGGAGATGAACAATGAGAACACATGGTCACAGGGAGGGGAACATCACACACAGAGAGGGGAACATCACACACCGGGGCCTGTCAGGGGGTGGGGGCCAAGGGAAGGGAGAGCATTAGGACAAATACCTAATGCATGTGAGCCTTAAAACCTAGATGAAAGGTTGATAGGTACAGCAAACCACCATGGCACATGTATACCTATGTAACAAACCTGCACATTCTGCATATGTATCCCAGAACTGAAAGTAAAATAAAATAAAATTTTAAAAAAACACCGATTTTCATACCCCTGCTTTAGTAAGGGTGAGTTTTGATTTAAGAATCTCTATACTTTTTTAAGTTCCTCAGGTGATTTTGATGATATGCCAAGTTTGGGGAGCTAGCTGACTTTATCTAGGGTCCTTAGAAATTCTAACAATCTGTAAGTTATTGTGATGAAATAATACTTTTGAGAACATAACTAAAACCTTCTCAAAGTTGGATTCCCCCTAGATAGGATCAAGGAAACACGTAGCCCCATTTGCCCTGGCAGCCATATCAGAATCATATGGGAAGCCAGACCGCACACAAAGGTGAAACTTAGAGGGGAGTAGGGTCAAGGAAAACACAAAGAAAGAGAACTGGAGCCCTGACTGCACCTCGCCTGAACCCCACTCTGCCTCTGTATTTTTTACTCACATAAGCCGAGAAATACCCTTTATTGTGTAGGCCATTTTGAGTTGGGTTTTCTGTTTCTTGCAACAAAAAGTATCCTCCACACCCTTCCCCACATCAAAATTAAACCAGTGTGGAAGTACATGCTAGCATGTATCACCCCCCTTCTAGTGAGATTAAAATGTGGGTAGGATTGCCATATTTCTGATAAAATACTTTCATTCTTAAATTCAACTTTAAGAATTTCCTGACAAAATAAATGATTTCAGCCGGGCATGGTGGCTAGCGCCTATAATCCCAGCACTTTGGGAAGCTGAGGCGGGAGGATCACTTGAGCTCAGGGGTTTGAGGCCAGCCTGAACAACATGGAGAAACCTCATCTCTACAAAAAATATGAAAATTAACTGTGAGTGGTGGTATGTGTCTGTAGTCCCAGCTTCTTGGGGGGTTAAGCGGAGAGGATCTCTTCAGCCTGGGAAGTTGAGGCTGCAGGGAGCCATGCACTCCAGCCTGAGTGATAAAGTGAGACCCTCTCTGGCCTGGGTGATAAAGACCTTGTCTCAAAAAATAAAAATAAACGATTTTGATTTTTTCAACCTTTACTCAGGAAATTTTCTCCTTGTTAATGACTTAAAAACCAAAGAACTGGGCCCAAAGTGACAAGCAAATCACTGACAGTATAAGACAGAATATTTTTATAGAGGAATCCAAGAATGTCCAGCATAACAGAAGTGTAGCTACTTTCCTTTTCGTCTTTTTCAGGTTTCCTCAACACCTTCAAAAGTACATATGCTCTTACTTAATGTGAATCAGTAGATCAGTGAGGAAAGACTTATTTTCAAAGTTACTAGGAATCTTCATGTGTTATTCGCTGATAGTACATAAATTTAAAGGAGACCTTGGATATTGCTTACAAACTTGGATCTCAAGATCTGGACAATAAACGCGCCATTGTATCCATGGTAACAGTGGCTCAACTATTCAATGCACAGAATGGTAATTACATTTCCTCCTTTCATTCATTTCTCACCGTTTCCAGTAACCTTGAGGTCAGGCATGACCTGAGGGCTAATGACCAAAAGTGAAACTTCAAATTGTCTAATCTGTCATTATCTAGGAAAGACTTACATTTCTTTGCACTGAATTTCAGTGCTATCCTAAATCAGAAGTGCCCTAATATAAAAGTTAACCATCTTACTTTTAGAATGATAATGTCTCCATTTTCTCAGCTAATGTGATTAGAGATAAGACTTAAATTAGAGATCAACAAAGTAACCATCAGCAAAGAGTACATATATCTGGCATTTCTGAATTAATCCAATAAGGTGTGATGGATACGTGTTCTACCATTTATGAAAGAAGTCCATAGATGAAGTGCTAAGGACACTCAGATGTGCACCAAGATGTGTTCTGTCTCCACAGAAGCATCTTAACCTGTCTGCAAACTCTTTAAGCTTCTTTCTCTCTACCCCATCCTTATAGCAAAGGACTAGTGCTTGGAAAACAGACAAACTCTTAGGAACATAAACATTGGAGTGAAGTAAATTGGAAAAGGAGTAGGAGCCTAAGATTCACAGAAAAATGAAATACTGCACTGGACTCAAGGGATCCTGTAGTCTGATCGCTCAGCTCATTTTCCAGAACTTTCCTGTCTATCACAAAGCTCTGCTCCAAATAAGAAAACTTTAGGATCCAGATAAACCTTCTAAAAGTCCTTCTTTCTCCTGTTCTCCTTCTAAACTTAAAGTTGCAACATGGTCACATGGGCACAGATCACCATATCTTTTTTCTTAATGTTTCCAATACTTTTTTTCCTTTCAATTCTGTAAGTTACCCCAGGGCTGCCGGCTCTTGAGAAACTTCTGTAGCTTTTTCAAGTGCGTCTTCACATATAAAATGAAAATAACATCATCAGTCAATTTTATCTGATAAGGTATACTGAACACCTGTTATTTTTGCATCCCAGCATCTGTTCACCATTCTCTCAATAATTACCCCCGTTTCTCTCTGGACTCCACCCCTTCATACATGATCTCAAAGACTAAGTATACAGCCCAAGCCTAAGCCATGGGAACACATCATGACCCGGGATTCAGTGGTTGGTTCTCCAATGAGTTTATGACCTAAGTAGAGCCCCTGAGATGCAACTGAAACTTTTGCTGGGAATAGTTAAGATAAAAACTCTTTTTCTTTCCCAGTGGACGTGATCTGATAGGAGGTGGCTCCAGAGCCACTGACAGCCGCTTTACATCAAAGGAGAACATGTTTAAGAATGGAGTCATCTCAGAGCCAGGAGATGGAAAAAAGACAAGATTGGCCTGACATAGTTTGAGCCTCCATTTTATATTAGGTTGAACCAAATGAAATTGCCAATATTTGACTATTTCTGCATAGGAAAAAAATCAATCTCAAATAGATCAACCTAATTATCTGTATCTTTTCAACTATGCATTTATTTTCTTTGAGACAGGGTCTCGCTCTATCGCTGAGGCTGGAGTGCGGTGGCGCGATCACAGCTCACTGCAGCCTCGACCTCCTGGGCTCAAGCGATCATCTCACCTCAGCCTCCCAAGTAGCTGGGACCACAAGGGCACACCACCATTCCTGGCTAATTTTTTGTATTTTTTGTAGAGATGGAGTCTCACTATGTTGCCCAGGCTGGTCTCAAACTCCTAGGCTCAAGCAATCCGCTCACCTCAGACTCCCAAAGTGCTGAGATTTATAGGCATGAGCCACCACACCCAGCCTCAACTATGTATTTCAATAACCTTCCTTTTTTGCCTCAGGCAGTTTAACTTAGTTTTGTGACATTCACCAACATAACAGTACTGAATAACATGTGAAGCTGTGGTAGCCATTGTAAGGATGTAACAACATGCACAGGTGCATCATTCACAGACCCACAGTAAAGAAGATACCAAAATACTGCAATATCTTCCTCCTCTCAAGTTTGGAAAAAGTAAAATTCTCATAGAGGGTAACAATGATGAATGGAAATCTATATGAGACTTCACAGTTTATTAAACATTTCACATTCATTGCCTTTGCATAACCACCCCGTGAGGTAGATATATGCCCATTTTACAGATAAGAAAACTGCCCCAGAGCACCCAGCATGTGTGGTACTGGATTTCCCAGATAATAAATGGCAGAGGTAGGAATCAAACTAAGATCCTCCAACTTCAAAATCACAAGCCCTTCCCACTTCATCTCAAAACACTGTAACTGTCAAGAAATTACTTCGGAAACATTTGCATTAGGAACATGTGAAGAACCACAGAAATGCTCTTGACATTTCAAAACAACTACTATCTGATCATTATCAAGAAGCATCCCAGAACTCTGATGCTGAAACATCTCCAATCTTTCTAATGCTGGTGAGATCCTGGGCAGGGTTATTAGGAATGAGTCAATGACTATTTCAGAATCTTAAATGCAAAACTGCAGTCCATTTTAATTGTGAGATATGTAGACACCTCTTTTCAGTTCTCATCTTCCTTAATCTTTCTGTAGTATTGATATTATTGACTCATCAGCACACTGTTGATATTTAATAAATATTCATGGAAAAAATAAAATAAACATTCACAGAATACACAATAGTGGTAAAATTTTTTTAATTACTCAAGGCTATAAAGTTAATAGGATACAAAAGAACCATTTGATTTATACCAAAGGTTCCATCGAGCTTATTTTTTCCATGCTAGAATAGGGCTTCACAATTAGTATTTTTTTTAGTTGCTCTAGATTCGTGCAGTCAACCTTGAGAACCCCTTTCCTATCCATTCAACACTCTTTCATAAGCACCTTCTACTTTCTTTTCTTTTTTTTCTTTTTTATTTATTTTTATTTTATTTTTTTTTTTTTTTTTTTTGAGATGGATTCTTGCTCTGTCACCCAGGCTGGAGTGCAGTGGCACAATCTCAGCTCACTGCAATCCCTGCCTCCTGTGTTCAAGCAGTTCTCCTGCCTCAGCCTCCCGAGTAGCTGGGATTACAGGCGTGCGTCACCACACCCAGCTAATTTTTGTGTTTTAAATAGAAACAGGGTTTCACCATGTTGGCCAGGCTGGTCTCGATCTCCTGACCTCATGATCCTCCTGCCTCAGCATCCCAAAGTGCTGGGATTACAGGCATGAGCCCCCCACACCCAGCTCAGCACCTTCTACTTTCTACTTACTTTGTTCTAGCTACTAGGACTTAACAGAAACTCCGAAGCCAATATGACAATGCACTTGCTTCTGATTACACAGGAAATACATCTAGGTTCCTGATATCATTATTTTTAAATGATAATTTAAAATTTTAATTTAAATATTTTAAAAACCTGTCAGTGTTCTTACAGTGCCTGACTAGAGAACATGAACAATGATTATGACCTAATAATTACCTTTAGTAAGACTGAAAACCTAGTCTTACAGCAGCCTGCACTACAAAACCCAAAGATCTTCAGGAATGCGCTTTGATGGCTCAAGAATTTGAAAAATGGATCTGGAGGTATGGTCTTCGGGAGTAGGGGCACTGACATGGCATCAGTTCTGGACCAGGCTGAAAGCGCATGGTACATGGTTGTAATAACCTATCACAGGATTCCTCTTTGGCCAGGGACAGGTAACCCACCCAATTGTTTTTAAGATTCATCTGCTTATCAGACTGTGCCTTATCTGGCAAGTCAGGATTCCAAAAGGAATCTAGCAATCTCAACCAACCAAACAGGCTGGGGACATTCAGAAGGCATGAATCTAAAAAATGGTCCGCTGCAAATTTATATCTTAGCTCTATCACAGGCTAGATGTCCTTAGGCAAGAAACCTATTAACCGCCTTCCCTTTCATCCTCTCAGCCCCTTTCTTCTCCCTCCTGGGCTAATTGCTTATCTGTAAGAAAAAAAAAATGCAAGCAGACCAGTTGATATCTAAGGTTCCCTCTAGCTGTAAAAAGTCTGAGTTTCTATTAAAATGAGACAGGTGCATGACTGAAGGGAGTTCAGGCAGAAGTCTTATGAAGACTGGTAAAGAGAAACTTTTTCAAGTAGAGAAAGAGAAGCCAACAACTGTGAAATTAAAGCAGCAGTGAGGTTCCAGAGTTGTGATGGAATCAAAACGATACAAGTTTGCTATTGCCCCCACAATCCTTTTAAACATATAAACTTCATGTGAAGATGTAATTGTCATAAAAGCTGATACTAACTCTTAAAAACATTACCACATTTTTATTGGATTAAAGAATATAATGTTGGACCAGGTAAGGTGGCTCCTGCCTATAATGTCAGCATTTTGGGAAGCAGAGGTAGGAGGATCATTTGAGGCCAAGAGTTCAAGACCAACCTGGGCAACACAGTGAGACCCCATTTCTATTTTTGAAAAATAAGTTTTTTTAATTAGTAAACAGAATACAACTTTGTTTAAGGCCAATACTATTTTCTCAAAAAAAAAAAAAAAGAAAAAATCTTCCAATCACATGCTAGGGTCTGAGAAGTCTTCAGAGAACTGTTAGTGAAAAATGCTTAAAGAAGACTTTCCTTTGTATATATGAAAATTGGAAATATGAATAGGAAGCAAAACAATATGTTACTTTAAGGGTTGATAAATATAATAAAAATATTATATTTTTAGATTATTTTCTAGTTTATTTTCACTGTCTATATGCTTTACACCATGCTAAGCACTTTGCATATTTTATCTCTTCATGCTCACAAGATGTCATTGGGTAAATTCTCTTATCTCGTCAATTTTGCAGATAAGCCATCTGAGCTATGCAAAGTTGGTTGACTTTCCCAAGGTCACACAGCTAGAAAGTGGTAAAGCCAATGTTGGAACCCAACAGCTTGACTCGAGTTCAGGCTCTGCAAAATGTTTTTTCTTGGAAAGCATTACACGAAAGATAAGGAAAATGCAAATAATTTTTAACAACAGATGTGGTATAATTTTTTTCAAAGACTAAACATAGAATACTCAGAGCTCTTTTTTTCCCCCCCTCCAATTTTTAGTGATGTGAAGTTTGCAGTGGTAGCCTACCTAAAAGGTAGTGCTTAAATAAGGGCTCTTACAATCTCATTGGATTTTACTTCATATATTAAGTCAGGATCGTTACAACAGGATTCTAGAAATCTCAACGTATCAGGCAGAGGACATTCAGAGGAAATGCATCTTCAAATGATCAAGTAGGAAGACTGGGAATGGGGAGACTTGGGTTCTGGTCTTAGAAACCTGAGGAGAGATTCTGGAAAAAGATCCACAGTTATGAAGCAGCAGGTGGTAAGGAGTTGCATATTGCCCCTCAGCTTCTTTAGGAACCTCACACATGGACAGTAAGTTAGGGAGCATGACATTTTTTGTACAAAAGAAAAAAAAGAAATTGGGCCAGGTGCAGTGGCTCACTCCTGTAATCCTAGCACTTTGGGAGGCCTAGGCGGGCAGATCACTTGAGGTCAGGAGTTCAAGACCGGCCTAGCCAACATAGCAAAACCCTGTCTCTACTAAAAATATCAAATATTAGCTGGGCATGGTGCCCCGGGCTTGTAGTCCCAGCTACTTGGGAGGCTGAGGTGTGAGGATCGCTTGAAACTGGGAGGCAGAGGTTGCAGTGAGCCGAGATTGCACCACTGCACTCCAGCCTGGGTGACAGAGAGAGATTCTGTCTCTCTCAAAAAAAAGAGAGAGAGAGAGAGAGAGAAAACCAGATACTGTATACTGTAGCAGTTATAGACTCTGAATTCAGAATCCCTTGAGTTTGCCATTTTCTAGCAGTATGAACTGAGACAAATTACTGAATTGTTCTGTGTCTCCACTTTCTCATCTGTAAAACAGTGATAATAAGAGTACTTACTTCCAAGGGATATTATGAAGATTAATTGAGTCAATAAGTATAAAGTGCTTAGAACAAAGCCTGCCACGTATATGTGTATGCTGGGTTACTATTACTATACACATTATTATTATATATTATTATCATAGAATGGAAGATGGGTGGGTGCAAAAAACTGTCAAGAAGAGTAGGTATTGGTTATTTAGTGACTAAACCATCAACCCAGGAAAAAGAAGATCTGTTTTGGTTGTACAAGGACATAGATGAATCAAGGTAAGATTTCCTTTTGCCAGGCACTGACAGGAACATATAGTAAATCCTATAGCTATATTTAGGACATGAGATATAACCCTAAGCATTGTGCAAACTCTGCACAATTATAATAAACCCTCTTTCTGCGTTACCAACACTGAGAAAGGGTGTTCAAAGGAAGATTATTAATGATCTCTCCCTGTCTCTCCTGCCTTTCTGAAGACTTTTGCAAGACCTGTGGGGTTTGTTAGGATTTCCAAACTTCTTCCCAGGAAGTCTGAAATGGGTGCTGCTAGGAGTTGCTGTATAATTACTTACTTGATTCCCTCTAAGGAGCTTACGCTAAGAATTGAGGAAAGAAAGCAGATTAACCATTTGAATACATGCCACGGCCCATCCACAAGCCCTCCCCTCACTCCTCCGTAAATGGGGGCTTCCACATTCCCCGCCCATCAACCCCAATATGTGATCCAGGAAAATCAATTTATTGCTTTGGCTAATCCTACAACAATAGGGGTTTCATTTTCATTGTGGGGCAATTAAGTTGTCCGACGGGAGGGAAGGAGCAGGAGGGGAAAGGGGGGACTATCCCAACCCCACAGACAGATTAGTCCCTGCGGTGGCAGCAGCGTCCCCTCTGTCTGTCTGGTGGTCGGTCACACGCAGCTCCCGGCCGCTACCTAGCAACGCAAAGCCAGGGGGAGAGCTCGCCGGTTCCAGCCTCCTCCTCGCCCTTCCCATTCATCCTCGGCCGGGTCTCGGTCTCTCTCTCTCTCTCTCTCTCTCTCTCTCTCTCTCTCTCTCTCTCTCTCTCTCTCTCTCTGTCTCTCTCCTCTCTGTCCTCTCTCTCTCTCTTCTCCCGCCCCAGTCGTTCTCTCTTCCCTCCTTCTTTCCTTATTCCTATTTGCTTCTCTTACGCTCTCTCCTCTTCCCTTCTTACTATTTTTATTCTCTCCGCTTCTTTCTCCCTCTCTTTCCCTCTTCTCTGTTTCTGTTAAAACATAAACTACCGGACAACTTGAGAGAAGTTTAAAGCACTTCATACTAGAAACTTTCTGCATTCGATCCCCAAAACTCTGGCCATGCAGACGGGCCCCATTCATTAACACAAAAGCCCCCAGCTCCCAGCTGGAAAGGAAAACTTCAAGAAAAGACTCCAGTCCCTCAGCCACTCTCTCGGCCAATCCCACCTCCCGGCCTTATCTTGGCTCGTAAATGATCTGTATGGTGAGAGCGGTCTCTGGGGGTCACCGCGGGACCAAGTTTCGCCGGTGGTGGGAGGAGTGCTCTGGCCCGCGGCCCTGGGCGCGCGAAGGGATCCCAGGAGGGGCGCTGCAGGTGGAAAGCTGCGCTCGGAACAGAGCCCGGGACCGCGCCGCCCAGCAGAGAACTCCGCTCGGGAGGGCAGGCTGCAAACGGCGGAGAACCTCGTTCTCCCGCAAACTGCTTTCCAGGAGCATCGGACCAACGCCCGTGGGAACAAAGACAGGGTCTCCGTGGGGTGCGCTGTCACCGAAACTGGCGGGGCTGCTTTCTCAAGTTTGCTGCCGCTCAGTTCCTGGCGAGCGAAGAGGGGCGCTCCCGCTCCGGGTTCGCGAAGCAACCTGAGCGCCCCACCGGGAGCAGCTCCCGCGCCGCCGCCCGGCCCTAGCCCCTGCCCGGCCGCTCTCCCCTCCGGCCTCCCGCGGACCCGACCCTGCCACAGCCGGGGAAGTGGGCGCTCCACGAGAGGCTCCGGCTGGGCACTTACCTTGGCCACTGGCCGGCGCTAGGCAGACGACGAGAGCCAGGAGCAGCGTGCACGCCACTGCTGCCGGCCCGCGATCCATCCCCGCGACGGTCCCCGGCCTCGCCGTTCCTTCCCCGGGAGGTGGGCGCGCGTAGCACACCGCACCGGCAGCGCCTCTGCTAGCGAACGCTCCTTTAGGTCTGCACCTCCGCCAGCTCCTAGTAGCCAAAAGCCTGCCCCCACGCCCGAGGCATCCCGTTTTCTACCCGCGCCAGTCCCCACCCTCCAGACAGTGCATAAAGCCCTTTAGACCCGACCGCCCCGGAACAAGCATGCGGGAATCCAGCGGGCAGGCCCCCTGCCGCCCGGCCCGCCCCCTGCACTTTGCAGCGCGGGGAGGAGTGGGCACTCGAACACACGCGTGCTCACACAGGGACACTCACACAGGCGTGTGCACACTCACACACGCACTCATACAGAAGCATGCACTCCTACGTGTCACACCAACTGACACAGATTCACTCATACACGCCAGTCACACACGCGCGCACATTCCACAGTCACACTTCAACGCCGACATACACAGTCCCCTTTACGCGTGCATACAAGAGCACACTCCTGTGCGCACACTCTCACAGGCACACTCACACGTGCACACGCGCTGCCCTCGCCTCTCCGCAGGGTTTGCCCCGCACAGAAGCCGGCGAGGCGGCTCACGGGGAAATCTGCACGGACGCAGTTTTACTAAATGAGCAATGGAAAGGAATGGACGAGGAGGAAAATCAAGAATAGAGAAGAGAAAGAAAAAATAAGAAATGGAAAAGGAAAGCAAAACCAGACAAGTAAAAAGGAAGGAAAGAGAAAGAAAGGGAAAGAGGCGGGGGTAGGGAAGGGAAGGAGTAAAGAGCCTGCTGGATGGAGATCTGTGACCTTCATTCCTGGCCTGATCTCTCTGGGCTCCTTCGGATATCTTGGTTTCCCCTGATAGGATACAGGCTGCTGAGATGGGGTGCTTTGTGTTTTTACAAATTAGAGAGGGAGGTGGATCTTTGTTGGGGAGGTTGGATTCTTATTTAGCAGTTATTCAGCACCACATCTACAGGTGTCATGGCCAGATCGTGCTTCTTACAAGTCTGCTCATTTTGAACCAAAATTGAAAAAGAGCGAACGTCTTCTCCATGGTTCCGGTACCCTTTTATAAGAGGGAGAAACACGAGAGGTTCAGGGATCCCCTAGCCTCCCTTCTTTGGGGCCGCTTTGGACAGGCTGGCAAGGGGCCCGGAAGCCAAAAGCACAAGTGGCCTTACACCCGCCCTCAGCGCACGTCCTCAGCCTGTACGTGACATCAGAGCCCACACGGCGGGGGAAAAAAAGGAGGGTTGATGCAAGTTATTTCCCGGTGGTGGGAACCCTGTGTGAGAAGGGGCTGTTTGCGGGCCTGAGGCCATCCCATCATCTCCAGCTCCAGCCCCTGAACCAGCGCGGCAGCTGGTCCCAGGCTCCGGATCCTGGTCCAAGAAGTCAGGAGCCCTTTCCCTCCAGCGAAGGGGCCGTGACGCATGGAGGAGACAGCCCTGAACGCACGTGGTCGCTGGACAGGTTCCCGCTGCCTCCCTTCCCCAGGAGCGAGAACCTGCCAATTACTGCCAGCCCCTTTCCCCGGGGCACAGGTCGTCTGGGGCTCTGCTGACCCCAACAGTCCGGATCGCGTAGCTTCCGTGGGCTGCAGTGGTAGGCGCAGGTTTAGGTGTGGGGGCTAGGGGAGGGAAAGGATAGGTGTTACTTTGGAAAGACAAAAAGAGATAAATAGACACAAAAAGAGAAAACTTAGGCTTAAAGAAAAAAAGGTGGAGCGGGCAGCGTTGTGGGAAAGAGTGGGAGAGATTCCTGGATTGGGAAATCCAGAGGTCTGTGCTCTGGCCAAAGTCACTGGTTCTCTATTTGCCTCCCTGCATAGTGTTGGGAGCTGTGCGGCGCGGAGGAGACAGGACTGGGGACAGGAGAGCTGGGGTCTGGGGAGGGAGGGGGCGACCGGACCGGAGCGGGAGGAGGGAGGCGGCGAGGGGGCTTGATGCTGCACTCCAGTCTTCGCGGGTGATTTATGCCGGTTCCGGGCGGCCGAGGCGATGGTACGAGACCGCGCCGGGGTCAAGCCGGTCCGACGCCCGCTGGGGCCGCGCTGCATAGTCAATGAGTCCCCGCACCTCCGACTTACAAAGAGCGGCCGCCGGCTGGCGGGAGGGAGGACCGCGAGTGCGGGAGGGGCTGGGCTCCCTCCAGTGCGCCCGTGGGCGCGCAGGCGCAAGCGTGTGTGTGTGTGTGTGTGTGTGTGTGTGTGTGTGTGTGTGTGTGTGTGTGTGTGCCCTTTCACTGTAGCAGCCAGGGCTCCAAACATTCCTTTCTGTACTGAAGAGTTCCTCAATTGTTGTTGTCTTTGTGCTCCAGTGTTGCCAACTTACTGGAATTCCTGACGTGGTTGCACAGCAGGGCTCAGGCTGACCGTACTAGCCAGCTGCGTTTGTGTATGGGGCCGACCCCGCCGTTAATCCCAGAATAACGCAGAAGAGGGGAAAGGAGGGAGGGAGAACGGGAGGTAGGAGAGCAGAAAAGGGGTAGGGATGGGGGACCACCTAGCGGAGCACAGCCCATCATTCGCAGCACTCTGTATGTGGACCCACACGCTTTTCCACTAGAACAACCCATTTGCTCAATGCAATCCCCAATTCGTGACGTTTGAAAACAGCCTGCACCATGCACGTGTTTATCTCTGGCATCCATACCTGAGAATGCCTGTTACTAGATTGGGGTGATTAAATCTATGGACCAGTATCTGGGAAAGCCCAGGTTAATTCAGTTGTAATTTAAGCCAGCAGTGTTTCTCTATAATGCAAAAAGATAATTTCTTTAGTTTTCACATTTCTCTCTCCATATATGTATATAGGACTTTTCAGAGCAGTCAACCGAAAGAGACAGGGGAGAGTGAAACCAAGAAGCTTCAGCACCACCATTGCCCCAGAAACCAAGCTGAAATTTACATCATTCTTGACTCCTCCTTCTTTTTTCCACCCCCATTGCCAATCAATCATGAAATTCTGTTAACTCAAATTTATCAATCTGCTCATCAATCTAAATTATAGGGAGAGCCTTAGAATGAGCTCCTTGCTATCAGTTTTGCCCCCTCCCATCTACTTTCCATTTGGCAACCAGACAATTCAACTTGGTAGTTCTATCAAACTAGTGCTTGCAAACAGAGGTAATTACTTTTTAGAGGGTAATGAAATCAATTTAGCAGGTCAAGGCAAGAATTATATTCAAATGAAATATAACAACATAGAAACTAAAATAACTTTCATGTGGAAATGATATGTATAACTTTATAACACTACTGTTTCTGTGTGTGTGTGTGTATGTGTGTGTTTCCTCCTGAGTGCCTCCTGAGTTTCCTCCTGAGAGCCAACTGCCCCCTGAACAGCTCCAATCCAATGTCCTAAGGCCTCAAACTCAGCAGGATGGAGCCCAAACCAATACACACACACACACACACACACACACACACACACACTGTGTCACCATGTAAAATATATTTCTCATATGCATCTCAGCCAAAAAAGTTTAAAGTATCTCCCCACAAATTACTTATTCATTAAAAAGGGAAAAAGTGACTTTAAGCAGAAAAATATGTCAGACATTTTAATATGTTTCATTATTATTTAAATATGATAAAGTCAACAGACCAAAAGACAACTGCCATTGAAAATATAGTTTGTTATATTCACAGATCCCAAGAGAAGGAGTACACATCTTGCCTCAAGGGACCACACAGGGAGGCAGAGGGCAAGCGGAGAAGTGTGGGCAAGCTCCTTTACTATGGTTTCCACCTAAAGGAACAGACAAGGCAGAGTAAGCAGGTTTAGGACTGACTAATTTGTATTTATAAAACAAGCAGGAGGTCAAAGCAAGATGACTAATAAGTCAGGCATATTAACAGATTATCTAGAACAAAGTGTATATGGCACGTGCATGCAGGACAGATGTTAAACATGAAGTTTAGGCCCAGCACAGTGGTTTATGCCTGTAATCCCAGCACATTGGGAGGTTGAGGCAGGAGAATCACTTGAGGCTTGAGCCTAGGAGTTGGAGGCTGCAGCGAGCTATGATCACATCACTGCACTCCAGTGAGAACCTGTCTCTCTCTCGCCTATATATATTAAGGCATTATATTTATAGAAGCTAGAAATGTGGTAAATACAATAGGCTCTACATTGAACCAAGGAATCAAAGTCAACACAACAATCAAAACTAATATAAGGCAAACTGACATCATGTTCCTCCTGGTGTGACACACTCTGAAGGATACAGCAGCACTTCTGTGGTATTACTGTGCATGCCCCAAATCTAAGCATGACAAAACATCAGTCAAACCAATGTTTTCTCGTTTTTTAGAATGTCCAAACTAAGGGACATTTAAGTACTGAAGTACAGTATTTGCAGTATATTTTGTATACTTCAAAAATGGCAAGGTCATAAAAGATAAAGAAAGGCTGAGATATGCAGTTTAGAAATATGCAGTGCATGACCCTAGGGTGGATCTTGGACTGGGAAAAAAGTATCCCTAGAGGATGTTATTGGGAAAATCAGATATGCATGCCCTCAGAACTCTCTTTACTTCCCTCGGCCCAGCACTTGTCACATTTGTTGTGTTCCCATGGCCTTCTCAAAACTCTTCTCCCTCTGCAACCAGAATAATATTTTTTAGTCATTATGCCAACCATACACTTGCCTGATTACAACCTTTCAATCACTTTTCCATTATTCCACAATAAAATGAAAAATTTTTAGCATAGCCTACAAACCCTTGCATGACTGGGTCTTTGACAATCTCTCAAACTTTACTTGACAGTTCAGCCACACTGGCCTCCACTTGGTTCTTCGAACATGTACTACGTGCTTTTGCAGCCTTGAAGGTGAGATTAAGATACGTAGGTCACCCTCCCAAGACTAAACCAGGAAGAAGTTGAATCCCTGAATAGACCAATAACAGGCTCTGAAATTGAGGCAATAATTAATAGCCTACCAACCAAAAAAAGTCCAGGACCAGATTGATTCACAGCCGAATTCTACCAGAGGTACAAGCAGGAGCTGGTACCATTCCTTCTGAAACTATTCCAATCAATAGAAAAAGAGGGAAACCTCCCTAACTCATTTTATGAGGCCAGCATCATCCTGATACCAAAACCTGGCAGAGACACAACAAAAAAAAAAGAGAATTTTAGACGAATATCCCTGATGAACATTGATGCAAAAATCCTCAATAAAATTCTGGCAAACTGAATCCAGCAGCACATCAAAAAGCTTATCCACCATGATCAAGTGGGCTTCATCCCTGGGATGCAAGGCTGGTTCAACATACACAAATTAATAAATGTAATCCAGCATATAAACAGAACCAGAGACAAAAACTACATGACTATCTCAACAGATGCAGAAAAGGCCTTCGACAAAATTCAACAGCCCTTCATGCTAAACAATCTCAATAAATTAGGTATTGATGGGACGTATCTCAAAATAATAAGAGCTATTTATGACAAACCCACAGCCAATATCATACTGAATGGGCAAAAACTGGAAGCATTCCCTTTGAAAACTGGCACAAGACAGAATGCCCTCTCTCTCCACTCCCATTCAACATAGTGTTGGAAGTTCTGGCCAGGGCAATCAGGCAGGAGAAAGAAATAAAGGGTATTCAATTAGGAAAAGAGGAAGTCAAATTGTCCCTGTTTGCAGATGACATGATTGTATATTTAGAAAACCCCATCGTCTCAGCCCAAAATCTCCTTGAGCTGATAAGCAACTTCAGCAAAGTCTCAGGATACAAAATCAATGTGCAAAAATCACAAGCATTCCTATACGTCAATAACAGACAAACAGAGAACCAAATCATGAGTGAACTCCCATTCACAATTGCTTCAAAGGGAATAAAATATCTAGGAATCCAACTTACAAGGAATGTGAAGGACCTCTTCAAGGAGAACTACAAACCACTGCTCAATGAAATAAAAGAGGACATAAACAAATGGAAGAACATTCCATGCTCATGGATAGGAAGAGTCAATATCGATAAAATGGTCATACTGCCCAAAGTAATTTATAGATTCAATGCCAACCCCATCAAGCTACCAATGACTTTCTTCACAGAATTGGAAAAAACTACTTTAAAGTTCATATGGAACCAAAAAAGAGCCCACATTGCCAAGACAATCCTAAGCCAAAAGAACAAAGCTGGAGGCATCACACTACCTGACTTCAAACTATACTACAAGCCTACAGTAACCAAAACAGCATGGTACTGGTACCAAAACAGAGATATAGACGAATGGAACAGAATAGAGCCCTCAGAAATGATACCACACATCTACAACCATCTGATCTTTGACAAACCTGATAAAAACAAGAAATGGGGAAAGGATTCCCTATTTCATAAATGGTGCTGGGAAAACTGGCTAGCTATACGTAGAAAGCTGAAACTGGATCCCTTCCTTACACCTTATATGAAAATTAATTCAAGTTGGATTAAAGACTTAAATGTTGACCTAAAACCATAAAAACCCTAGAAGAAAACCTAGGCAGTACCATCCAGGACGTAGGCATAGGCAAGGACTTCATGTCTAATACACCAAAAGCAATGGCAACAAAAGCCAAAATTGATAAATGGGATCTAATTAAACTGAAGCGCTTCTGCACATCAAAAGAAACTACCATCAGAGTGAACAGGCAACCTACAGAACGGGGGAAAATTTTTACACTCTACCCATCTGACAAAGGGCTAATATCCAGAATCTACAAAGAACTCAAACAAACTTACAGGAAAAAAACAAACAACCCCATCAAAAAGTGGGCAAAGGACGTGAACAGACACTTCTCAAAAGAAGACATTTATGCAGCCAATAGACACATGAAAAAATGCTGATCATCACTGGCTGTCAGAGAAATGCAAATCAAAACCACAATGAGATACCATCTCACACCAGTTAGAATGGTGATCATTAAAAAGTCAGGAAACAACAGATGCTGGAGAGGATGTGGAGAAATAGGAACACTTTTACACTATTGGTGGGACTGTAAACTAGTTCAACCACTGTGGAAGTCAGTGTGGCAATTTCTCAAGGATCTAGAACTAGAAATACCATTTGACCCAGCCATGCCATTACTGGGTATATACCCAAAGGTTTATAAATCATGCTGCTATAAAGACACATGCACACGTATGTTTACTGCAGCACTATTCACAATAGCAAAGACTTGGAACCAACCCAAATGTCCATCAATGATAAACTGGATTAAGAAAATGTGGCACATATACATCATTGAATACTATGCAGCCATAAAAAAGGATGAGTTCATGTCCTTTGTAGGGACATGGATGAAGCTGGAAACAATCACTCTCAGCAAACTATCTCAAGGACAGAAAACCAAACACCGTGTGTTCTCCTTCATAGGTGGGAATTGAACAATAAGAACACATGGACACAGGAAGAGGAACATCACACAATGGGGCCTGTCGTGGGGTGGGGGGAGGGGGGAGGGATAGCATTAGGAGATATACCTAATGTAAATGACGAGTTAATGGGTGCAGCACACCAACATGGCACATGTATACATATGTGACAAACCTGCAGGTTGTGCACATGTACCCTAGAACTTAAAGTATAATTAAAAAAAAAAGATACGTAGGTCAGAGAGGCAGAGGTCATGGAGTTGCCTCAATTCCTTACAGCTCTCTAGATTTAGATCCTAACCTAGCGTATCCTTACAAAAATTACCCCTTTTGCTTGAATAAGCTTGAATTGACCTCTGCCCTTTGTAAAACAGAGCTAGACTGAAATGATCAACAATTGCTAAGAAGACATCATAAGGCATCTCACCTACTAGTCAGCTCCAGTATTTATAATACTTTTTTCTTAAAGCCTTTTTAAAAATAGCAATAATAACTTTGGACTCACCAGCCTGAGGACCAGGTTCTGAGCCATAAATTAACAGCATACCTCTGGTGTGCAGCCAGAGCCAGGAAAGCCACAGCAAGATCTAAAGGGACAGCCAGTGCAACAGACATATTTTCCACAAACAGAAATGAAGACACCAGGTATAATATCACAAGGGAATCCTCTTGGTTTGCAAATAAAGTTATATGACAAGTCTTGGCAAAGGTTTAAAGAAACAACAGAGACTCTAACAAGTCTCACTGATTGAAAAAAAGTTAAATAAAATTAAAGCTTTCCAACAACAACAAAAAAAATCCGGGATATAAAGACACCATTGCAGGAAGACCTGGGATTCAGTTACCTGGGGCTAAGGCCATCACAAATGCTTCCATCAGTCCAGGATCGCTAGCACCAGAGTCAAGACCCTGTGCAGGAAGATTTCAGAGTACACAGTAAGGAAGCCTAGGAATAAAGTTAAGAAAGTCAAAATTGTTAACCATACTACGTTTAAATTCTTCTCTCTCAAGAGCAGTTTATGCCAGTAAAGATCAGTGAAAACATCTGGCTAGATGAGTCTTGATGGCCAGAAGACCAAGATGATTCCATCAGTCTCACTGTTCCTCTTTTATCTCAGAGATTGAAAAAGTGCTGAAGGTATAGAAAGGCATATGATAAGGAGTAGTATATGCAGGAAGAAAACACCTTTATTTAGTCAGAATGCACATAGGATCCTTCAAGTGAAATCAATGAGGACAATTACTTCAAGGTCACCATTACTTGTAAATCCAGTCTTTGGTGTTCACAGGTTTGGGAACGTGCACCAGAATTCAGCCAAGCTCCCTATCAAAGGAGTCAGGTCTATCTCTTTCACCACCAAATCCCCAGAACCTGGCACAAGACCCAATACATGGCAGGTCCTCAGTAAATGTTTGGTGAATGAATAAATGAAAAAAGACAGCACAAAGTCTACATTTGGCTTTTCGCATTTCAACCAAATCAGAATGTAGATATTGAACAGACTTCACAGGATACAATTTATGCTAAAGGGATCTTGAGATCTTGAGTACCGTGGAAAAACATCCTCAGGGTGTTTCAGTTTGAATTTCTCCTTAGTCATACTTGCCTTCAGGACCTACAGTTAACTTTGCAACGTGAGTTGAAATAGAGCAGTGTTTCTCTAATGTCCGTAGAGGACATTTCGCAATATTTGGAGACATTTTTAATGATCACAACTGAGGAGTCCTGCTGTCAACTAGTGGGTAGAGGCCAGGGTTGCTGATAAAACATCCTGCAATGCACAGAACAGACCCCAGAACAAAGAATTATCTGCCCTCAAATTTCAATAGTGCAAGGTTAAGAATCCCTGAAATAGAACAATCGAATTTTAAATATTTTGAGAACAAAGTATTTAAGTTGGATTTCAGACCTAGAGCTCAAGAACAAAATCATAAAATGCATTTAGAAACCACTTCTGCTAATTTCCTTTTTCTAGTACTGGACAATACAGTGGGCAAAGGACTATAATTCTGCAGATCAAAGTCCAGTCAAAAGAAACAGACATATCTCACTTTCAAGTGGGAGCTGAACAATGAGAACCCATGCACCCAGGGAGGGGAACAACACACACGGGGGCCTGGTGGGTGGTGGGGGGCAGGAGGAGGGAGGGCATCAGGATAAATAGTTAATGCAAGGTGGGCTTAATACCTAGATGATGGGTTGATAGGTGCAGCAAACCACCATGGTACACGTTTACCTATGTAACAAACCTGCACTTCCTGCACGTGTATCCCAGAACTTAAAACAAAATAAAAAAGAAACAGACATAAGATGCAGCATGCCAAGAAGCATTTCAAAATAGAGAAGCTGCATATTGGTTCCTACGCTTCAGTGATGTTAAAATGCAAACTAAACAAGAAAAGTATTTCTTTCCCCTCTCCTCTCTGGTTGAACAACTGCTATTTCTTCCTCAAGCCCCACCTCAAATGTTTCCTCTTTGGTGGCGAAACCTCCTCTCACTCTCCCAGAGCACCTCTTTCTTTTCTACAATCCTACCCCGCCAAACACTTACCTTCATTAGGATTCTCAACATGTGAAATAAATTCTTTGATTACTTTTAGTGTCCCCCAATAAACTTTGTACTTCACGGTCTTCTTTTTTAAAATAAACTTTTTAACTGTAGAATAGATCGACTGAAAATTACAAAGAGAGTCCAGAGAATTCCCATATATCCCACACCCAGTTTAGCCTATTATTAACATTTTAAATGAGTATGGTACATTTGTCACAATTAATGAGCCATTATTATGAATTAGAGCACATGGTGTGTTCAGATTTCCTTAGTTTTTTACCTAATGTACTTCTACTGTTCCAGGATCCCATCCAGGGTACCACATATATTTAGTCAGCCTGTCTCCTTAAGCTTCTCTTGGCTGTGACAGTTTCTTGGGCATTCCTTGTTTTTGATGACCTTGACAGTTTTGAGGAGTACTGGTCAGGTATTTTGCAACATGACCCTTACTTGGGATTTGTCTGACGTTTTTCTCGAGATTATATTGGAGTTATGGGGCTTTGGGACAAAACCAGTAAGAGCCATTCTCCTCATATTAAATCAATGGTAGATAATATCAATATGACTTAAGTCATGATTTAGGATAAATTTATATCAACCTTGATCACCTGGCTGAAGTTGTGTTTGTCAGTTTTCTCCATTGAACAGTCACTCCTTTTTCTTCCTTTTCATTCTGTACTCTTCAGAAGGAAGCCACTATGTGCAGGCCACAGTTAAGAACTGGAGAGCTGTGCTCCTCCTCCTTGCAGACACAGTGAAGGAATTCTTCTGCATGGATAGATTTGTCTGTTTGTTCCCATTTATTTATTTATTTAATCATATATTTATATCAACATAGAATCATGGATATTTATTATACAGTTTGGATTATAACCCAATACTGCATTATTTTATTGCTCAAATTGCTCTAGCATTGGCCGTTGTGAGCTCTCTCAGTTGGCTCCTGGGTCCCTTTGACATACCCTCATTATTGTGGGGTTTGGGGGCATTTTATTTGTTTCATTGTTATTGTTTTATTTTGTGTTTTAGCACTTGCTTGCTTTCCAGCACAGCAAGTTGCCCCAGGCTCATCTTCTGTATTCCCTGCACCAGTCATAAAGTCAAGATCTTCTTTTTATTCTTCATTTCACGAAGAATGAAAATAATAACCAAAATTTACTGAACATTCACTGTATGCCAAATATAAGCTAAGAATCTGGCATGCATATACTATCTGACATTAAACAAAATTCCAACTAATTAGTATGTAATCTACAGACCTTGTTTGTTTTGAATTGCCTGGGGAAATATATTGCCTGGGGAAACATTTTATCTTTTAATTTTAGGATGGGAAAGCCTGCCTAAGTAAGGCATGAATGCTGCAATCCAAAATGGAAAGGGTTGCTAATTTTGTCTATATAAAAATCAAATGATTATGTAAGGCAAAAAACACCATGAACAATGTTCAAGGACAAACTGAGAAAATACGTTTTACATCTATGACCAAAAAAAGGTTAATGTTTACTAATATAAATAAGTTCTTAGAAACCAGTAAAAAGTTGAGTATCCCACTAGAAAAATGATCTGCAAACACAGTAGGAGCTAACATTTATGTGCTGCTTATTAGGTGCTAGACACAATTCAAAGTGCTTTATGAATATAAACTTATTTAATCCTCACAGCAACCCTATGAAGTAGGCACCGTAATTATTCCTATTTTACAGATAAGGAAACTGAGCCCAGAAATGTTGGTTGTGATTTTTCCCAAGATCACATAGCCTGTTAGCAGCAGACCTGGAATTTGAACCCAATCTGATCAGCTCCAGATTATCTAAGCTTGTACTATCCTTGAAAGCAGATCCATGGTACAAAGACTTGGATGTTTGTAATTTATTGGGAAATAATTCCAAGGAGTAATAATGAAGGACCAGATAGAGTGAGATGGGGAAGAGGAAAAACTAGGTAGGAGTGCTACATTCATGACAGTTAATTTTTAAAATGCTTCTCAAAATCGTCCACTTGAGGATCAACCAGGAGTAGTATTTATTCACCAGCCCCCATCCCCTACTGGTTAGGAGTTCTCCTCAGGGCATCAATTTCTCTGTATCCTGGGGCATGCATGTGGGCTTCCTCAGCCCACCAGTGTTTACAGCACCAGGGAAGCTCTAGGGCAAAAAGTGACAGCACATCCCATGGGTACCTGGAGCATAATGCTTCCAGTATAAAGTGAGTTGAAGCCCCATTGAGGAGCCAAGTGACCAGCAGTTGTGATACTTTAATGTTCTGTGGTACTCACTGGTGGAATCATTCCACGTAGGAATCAGGATTTCAGATGGCGCAGAGCCTAAGATGTCAGGAATGAGAAGCAAATTCTTGAGCTGATGGTGGGAGGCACCAATCTTTCTTCCACTTTTGGGGACAACATATCATATATCTACCATATGCCACATCCTAGAGGACAACACTCTAATCTCACCAGTTTTGTCCTTGAACTGGTGATTTAAATGAGAATTTATCATTCCATCTCTCTATTTATGTGGCTGTTTCTAGGAATGAGGTATAAGTAACACCAACACACTCTGAGATCATATACTGATGTTACACTTCCTTCACTGTAAATGCATTGCTTGTGAAAGCAAACTCATATTCAGAGTATCTGTGTATTCTAGTATGGACAAGTCACTTCTCCCTTCATATGGAAAGGGTCTGATGTAATCAACATTCGACCAAAAAACTGATTTTCCTGTTTCTTCTCATGTCTGCATTGGAAATTTGTCCTTTCCTGGGAATTTTTCCATTTCACCAAAATTTTCAAATATATTGCCATCAATTTGTTCATTATATTCTCTTATTATCTTTTGGGGATCTGTACGATTTATAGTGTTATCTCTCTTTTCATTGGTGTATTGGCTATTTGCTGTCTTTTCTCTCTTTTCTTTAGAGTATTGTCAATTTTGTCAATCTTTTCAAAGAACCATTGTTCTCATTCAATTGTATTTTTGTTTTTTGTTTTTTGAGACAGGGTCTTGCTCTGTTGCCCAGGCTGTAGTGCAGTGGCATGATCACAGCTCACTACAGCCTTGTTATCCCAAGGCTCAAGCAATCCTCCCTCCTCAGCCTCCAGAGTAGCAGGGACCACAGGTGCATGCCACCACACTCGGCTAATTTTTAAATTATTTTTGGTAGAGACACAGTCTCACTATGTTGCCCAGGCTGGTCTTGAACTCCTGGGCTCAAGTGATCCTTCCACCTTGGCCTCCCAAAGTTTTGGGATTACAGTCATGAGCCACAGCACCCAGCCCTATTTTTGCTTTATATTTCATTTATACCTTTTGTTTTATTATTTCTTTCTTCCTGCTTACTTGGGATTTATATACTGTCAACTCTATCTATTAAATTTTCTTTTCAGTCATTACATTTTCAGGCCCGAAATTTCTATTTGAATTATTTTTAGAGAGTGCAGTTCTCTTGTGAAATTCTCCATTTTGTCATCTATTTTCTTGAACATGGCAATCATGATTATTTTACTTTTATGGGTTTTTTTTGTTTGTTTTTCAAGAGGTCGGTTCTCACCCTGTTACCCAGGCTGGAATGCAGTGGTGCAATCATAGCTCATTGTAAGCTTGAACTCCTGGTCTTAAGAGATCCTACCACCTCAGTCTCCTGCGTAGCTAGGAATAGAGGCAAGCACCACCAAACCTGGCTAAGTTTTTAATATGTTGTAGAGATGGGGTCTCTCTATGTTGCCCAGGCTGGACTCAAACTCAGTGATCCTCCCATGTCAGCCTCCCAAAGCATTGGGATTAAAGCCATGAGTCACCACCGCTGGTCTATTATGTTTATTTTAAAGTCTGTACCTGATAACTCTTGGATATGGATTGTCTCTGTCTGTTGTTTTTGTTTCTGGTCCTTTTATCTAAGGTTCTGGTATGCCTGGCAAATTTTAATTGAATAATTTCCATTGGATATGAAAAGTTATATAAGCTTTGGATGATGCTATCTTCTCCAAAGAGGATTTCTTTTTCTTCAAGCAGGCAGTTAGAATAGAGGCAAATCCTTGATCCAGTCAGAATGAGTTGTCTCAGGGCTGGGTTCCAGTCTTTGAGAGCTGAACTATTTCTGGTTTATCCTTACTCCTAGGAAACAGGTATTCAGGTATCTCAGTGGAAACATGGAGTGTGGCCCAGGATTGTGTCTCTTCCTCGTTAGGCTCTGAATTCCAGTGTTTAGCTCACCAGCACCATGATACTTTCGAAAGCTCTGATTAATCTTTTAACATCTTGATTTGCACATTATATTAGTAATGTTGCTTACACATTTTAAGTTCCTTGAGGAAAAAAGTAGCAGAGAATTTTAGGCTTATCTTAACCTTCTTCTCTCTCTCCTAAATCTTGGTCTCTCAAGTGCTGGATGTCTTGTTGCTTTCCAATGCCTTTATTTATTTTTTTTTAATTTATTTTTTTTGATATGGAGTCTCGCTCTGTCACCCAGGCTGGAATGCAGTGACACAATCTCGGTTCACTGTACTCTGCCTCCCGGGTTCAAGCAATTCTCCTGCCTCAGCCTCCCAAGTAGCTGGGATTACAGGCACCTGCCACCACGCCCGGCTAATTTTTGTGTTTTTAGTAAAGACAAGGTTTCACCATGTTGGCCAGGCTGGTCTCAAACTCCTGACCTTAGATGATCCACCCACCTCGGCCTCCCAAAGTGCTGGGATTACAGGTGTGAGCCACCGTGCCCAGCCTCCAATGCCTTCAAAGAGTTCTTTTATATTTTAAATTAGTAAATATTTTTTCAGATAATTGTGGCTATTCTCTGATACTACAGCAAAACTTGATAAGTGGTAGTTTCTTAAAGGTTCATTGCAATATGGAATCTGAAACCACATCAATGAACTTTTTATCCTCAGTTATATTAAAGCCCATGGATCTATCTTTCATTTTAAATGGTTTTATAACATTATGCATTGGTCACTTGAAAATTATTAGTTTACTGTTAGCCAGTTCTTCTGAATGTTGATATATTTCATTATAGAATATTTTTGAAATCACATTTGTTAATATCATCACCAAACGCAACAAAAAATTATTTAAGTATTGTGAAGCTATCACACTTCAAGTAGCAGATACAAGTTTTCCAAAATGCTAATTTATCAATTGAAAGCATAATATGTTCTGCCTAATGATTTCAATACATTCTGTTGTTACAGGAACCTCTTTAGTAACAAATATGCCAAAAACAAAACCCTACTGTATTTGAATATATTGCAAGACATTTGGATAATGTGTCATAAAAGCTGTAAATAAAAATTTACCTAAAGTAGGCACGGTGGCTCACATCTATAATCCCAGCCACTCAGGAGGCTGAGGGGGGAGGCTTGCTTGAGCCCAAGAGTTGGAGGCTGCAGTGAGCTATGATCGCACCACTGCACTTCAGCCTAGGCAACAGAGTGAGACCCTGTCTCTAAAAAAATAAATAAATAAAATTTACCTATACTCTTCAAAATGTGCACATTCTGTCAGCATAAAAATGACAACTTTAAAGTAATATTTAACCCTAGAAATACCGGAACCTAAAAGGCAAATTATGCTACATAGGCCCAGGAGTTGGAGGCTGCAGTCACCTATGATGACACCACTGCACTTCAGCCTAGGTGACAGAGTGAGAGATCCTGTCTCTAAATAAATAAATAAATAACATTTACCTATACTCTTCAAAATGTGTACATTCTGTCAGCATAAAAATGACAACTTTAAAGTACTATTTAACCCTAGAAATACCTCAACCTGAAAGGCAAATTATGCTAAATAAAAAAGTTCGTTAACTATTCATATATGAACAAGAAGGAACAACAGAGAAAAGGCTTCCCATGGCTAGTGAGTGAAGACAGGAACCCAGATGAAAACCAGTCAACTGGTTTTCACTTTCTATTGTAAGTAGAGAATGGCTGCAGCTACAGAAGAAGAGAAAGACTGTTAGAACTAGAACCTTACAATTTAATACTGTTTAAAAAAACAACTTTATTTGCCTTTCATACAACCCTTATTTGTAAATTGGCTCTAACTTACTTGCCAGGTCATTTCAGTTATTAGAAATCTAAAAGGTCGGCTTATTATAAACACTAAACATTATTTTTCTCTTCATAATAATGTTTTAAAAATCAGTTTGCAAAGTAGCATATATTATATATACTATTCTGTTAAAGCACATATGTGTTGGGGGGTCTGTAGAGGGTGAGAAAGGTGTGTGGAATCAAGGCCAAAATTGTGCTCTATGCTCAATGTTCACTGAAACAGTAAGAGGTTTGCTCCAAATGGTAGACTTTGGGATGATTTTTTTGAAAACTTTTCTATATTGTTTAAATTATCTGCAGCAAACATGCTTTCTTTATGAAAAGAGAAAAAACAATTAAGCTACATTTACTGTCCATCAACTAGTTTCCAAAGTTTGTTTGATCACCTATATTACTCTTCATAGCTCAAGAACATTTAGGGAGTTTCCAATTTCCAATATTTGGGGAATTTTCAAAGTCACCAATAAGCTGGTAACACAGCCAGGACCCAAACACAGGTATTCTAAACTAGGGCTCATACTGTGTTCCTACTGGGTTTTGTTTATTTGTTTGTTTGTGGTATTTGTTTTGAGTTTGTTTTTTTCACTCCAACAGAAATCACACTAGGGATTGACTTTTCCAGGACCCTTAAGGAATCTAAAACAAGCCCTTTCCCCAAAGTCCCTGGGTTGACATCTCATGACACCATCAAGCTTCTCTTGAAAGACCTGTAGGATGGACATTTTCCCCTTAAGATAACACCCTAAGTTTGCTAATTTGTTGTCATTTTCTGAAACCACAAGATCCTTCATTTGAATCTAGCCTATAATGAAAAAAAAATTGGGCACCTTAATGGAAGGAAAGAGTGAGAGTACTAATTCTTTTTCCCATTAGATAACAGATTGGCACCATTGCAATGGTGAATGCAAAAAAATGTGAATGACAAAACCATGAAGTTCTCCATTTAGTTCTCAACAGACTACAACTGATCTTGGCCTCAAAATCCCCTTTCTTCTCTTCCCCTAGTTTATGACTGTCCTGACTCCATACTTCACAGCAATAGCAAATGTTAGTCAGCAAAGGCCCTCATCAACATGATCCAGCTTATGATTCTTCAGAAACATACTTTCAACGGGAAGAGCAAAGACTTTTTGTATGAGTAATGTCAGAATAAGTACAGAATCTGAGGTTTCTAATACATTTGCTTAGGTGTTAATATCTTTCATTCTACCTGTGTGTGCATCTTATATATTCTTCATGAGAAATAATTTATTTCTTTCAGAAAAAAAAAAAAACTTCTCAAAACTTTCGTAAGGCACAAAGACTTAGTTTTGTGACTCTTTACAGTGAAAACCCTGAATACGTAAAATCCTGGAGACAAGCTAGAAAGGACTTTTCAGATGGTTAAAGTTGTGATGCCCTGCATATAGCCTGTATACATTTACCAAATATCTATGTGACAGGCACAGAGTTTGGAGAAATTTGCCTATGTTTTTAAGGATGTATGACCTAATAATACAACACAGCCTGATAAATATAATCAATGTATCTACAGAGTGTTAAAGGAGCATAAAGAGGGAACACTTAACTCTCCTTCGGGAGTAAAAAGGAAGGATTGGAGAAAAAAGTTATCTATAAACTGAATATTGAAAGGTAAATAATTAATATGGCTGACAGAGGAACAATGAATATAATAAAAGTCATTTATTTAGTGCATTATAGTTCTCGACAACTTTATTTAATAGATATTTTTATCTATCTATGATATCCTTGTCACATATTATTTATGTCAAAGTTCTTATCTTTTATATGTTTTTGGAGGCCAATGTTACAGACTATAAAAAAAAATTTCATTGATACTTATTAGATACGTAACAGGCCCTAAAAAGTTAGGAGTCTTAGAAAATGGTAGCTCTGCAAAAAGGCAGTTTAGAAACACCCTCTAAATATGTATGCACTAGGCATATTATTCAGTCCAAAATTCCCCCACCTATTCAATAAATATTTTTTAACATTATTGGAAAATTTGAGACTCATAAAGTGATGGCTTTAATATATTATGATGATTTTAGCTTCTTACAAAATTTGGTAGATTTTCTAAACCTAGATAAAACAAAATGTAATGAATGAAATGGACAAATTCCTACAAGGACACTAACTACCAAAACTGACTCAAACAGAAATAGAAAATCTGAATAAACCTGTAACAAGTTAGAAGGGTGAATCAGTAATTAACAGCCTACCAACAGAGAAAATTCAATACTTTACTTGTGAATTCTAAGAAACATTTACAGAAAAATTAACGCCAATCATTCTCAAATGCTCCCAAAAAATTAAAGAGGAGAAAACATCTCCTAACTCATTCTGTGAGGCTAGAATTGTCACGAGACGTGAACCAGATAAGAAAAAAATACTATTAAAAAAAAGAAAATTATAGGCCAGAATTATAGGCCCTTATGAATATAGATATAAAATTATAAAAATTATCCACAAAATACTAGCAAGCCAAATTTGGCAGCTTATTAAAAGGATTACATACCACGGCCAGGTGGAATTTATCCCCAGAATGCAAGCGTGGCTTAACATTCAAAAATCAATCAATATAATACACCACGTTAAAAAAAGGAAGGGAGGGAAAAAAACAGCGTGATGATCTCAGTGGCTGCAAAAGAAGCATTTGACGAAATTCAACAATGTTCCATGACAAAACACTCAAGAAACTAGGAATAGAAAAGAACTTCCTCAACATGATAAAACTGATATCGGAAAAACTCACAGCTATCATCATACTCAATGGTGATAAAAACAAAAGCTTTTCCCCTAAGATCAAGAACAAGAGAAAAATGCCCACTTTCACCATTTCTACTCAACATAGTACTAGAAGTTCTCACCAGAACAATCAGGCAAGAAAAAGAAATAAGAGGCATCCCAATGGGAAAGGAACACGTAAAACAATCTCTATTCAAAGATGATATAATTTTTATGTAGAAACCCATAAAGAATACACACTCTCCCCAGGCCCCCCAACACACACACACTGTTAGAGCTAATAAACTAAGTCAGCAAAGTTGCAGAACACAAAATCAACACACAAAAATTTTTTGTATTTCTATACACTAGCAATGAATAATCTAAAAGGAAATTAAGAAAAGAATTCTAGTTACAATTGCATCAAAAAGAGTAAAATACCTAGGAATAAATTTAACCAAGGAGGCAAAAGCCTTTTATGCTGGAAACTACAAAACATTGCTAAAAAAAAAAAAATTAAAGGAGACACAAATAAATGGAAAAACATTCTGTGTTCACGGATTACAAGACTTAATATATGGCCAGGTGTGGTAGCTCATGCCTATAATCCCAACACTGTGGGAGACCGAGGTCGGAGGATGATTTGTGCTCAAGAATTCAAGACCAGCCTGGGCAATATAGTGAGACTGCATCACTACACACACAGAAAAATTTTTTTAATAAAAAAAAAAAAGCCAAGTGTGATGGTGTGCACTACTCAGGAGGTTGAGGTGGGAGGACTGCTTGAGCCTGGTGGGTGAAGATGCAGTGAGCCAAGATTGTGCCACTGCACTCCAAACTGGGTGACAGAGTGAGACCCTATCTAAGACTTAACATGGAGCCGGGCAAGGTGGCTCTCATCTATAATCCCAGCTACTTGGAAGGCTGAGGCAGAAGGACCACTTGAGCCCAGAAGTTTGAGTCTGCAGTGAGCTCTGATCATACCACTGCACTCCAGTCTGGATAACAGAGCAAGATTCCATCTCAAAAAGAAAGACAATATGGTTAAGATGACAATACTTCCCAAAGTAATCCTCAGATTCCATGTAAATCCTATCAAATGACATTTTTTGTTTTGCAGAAATACAAAAGCCAATCTTAAATTTCATATTGCAAAGGGACCCCAAATAGCCAAAACAATCTTGGAAAAGAACAAAATTGGAGGACTCACATTTCCTGATTTCAGAATTTACTACAAAGCTACAGTAATCCAAACTGCGTTTGGCTTAAGTATAGACATACAGATCCATGGAAAAGCACTGGGCGTTCAGAAAGAAACCCATGCATCTATGGTCAATTAGTTTTCAACAACGGTACCACGACCATCCAATGAAGAAAGAAAAGTCTTCTCAACATATGATGATGAGACAATAATATATCTATATACAAAACAATAAAGTTGGATCCTTACTTCACGACTTCGCACCATATATGAAAATTAAAAATCGATCAAAGACCTAACATATAAAACTATAAAACTCTTAGGAAAAAACAGAGGGGCAAATCTCTATTAATTTGAATTTGGCAACGGTTTCTAAAATATGACACCAAGAGCACAGGCAACAAAAGAAAAAAATAGATAAACTGGACTTCATCAAAATTTTAAAACTTTTGTGTATCTAAGGGCACACTCAACAGAATGAACAGTCAACCCACAGAATGGGAGAAAATATTTGTAAATCATATATGTGATAAAGGTCTAGTATCCAGAAAATATAAAGAACTCCTACAACCTGACAACAAAAAGACAAAACCCAATTTAAAAGTGGACGAGGAAGCTGAGCATAGTGGCTCACACCTGTAATCCCAACATTTTGGGAGGCTGAAGCAGGTAGATCACCTGAGGTCAGGAGTTCAAGACCAGCCTCGCCAACATGGTGAAACCCTGTCTCTACTAAAAATACAAAAAATTAGCCAGGCATGGTGGCACACACCTGTAGTCCCAGTTACTCAGGAGGTTGAGGCAGAAGAATCACTTGAACCCAGGAGGTGGAGATTGCAGTGAGCCAAGATCACACCACTGCACTCCAGCGTGGGTAGCAAGAGTGAAGCTCCAACTCAAAAAAAAAAAAGACATAGAGTTTGAACAGACATTTATCCAAAGAAGGTATATAAATAGCCAAAAAGTACATGAAAATATACACAATGTCGTTAGTCATTAGTGGAATGCAACTCAAAACCACAATGAGATACAACTTCACACACATAAGGATGGCCATAGTAAATTAAAACCAGAAAACAATAAGTTTTGACTGGATGTGGAGAAACTGGAATTTTTGTACATTGCTGTACAGGCACTGTCAAAAACTACTTGATGGTTTCCCAAAATGTTAAACATGGAATTATGATATCACCCAGCAATTTCACTTCTAGGAATATAAGCAAAATAATTGAAAACAGAGACTCAGGCAGATGCTTATACACTGAAGTTCATTTTAGTATTATTCACAATTGCCAAAACGTGGAAATATCCCATGTCAATTAACAGATGAATAAACAAAATGTTGTACGTGCATGCAATGGAATATTATTCAGCCATAAAAAGGAATGAAGCCCTGACATGTGCTACAACATGAATAAATTTGTAAGACATTGTGCTAAGTGAACTATGCTAAGCAGAAAACATTATGCTAAGTCAGACACAAAAGGAGAAATATTAAATGGCTGTACTTATGTGAGATATCTAGAATAGGCAGGCCGGGTGCAGTGGCTCAGGCTGTAATCCCAACACTTCAGGAGGCTGAGGCAGGAGGATCGCATGAGCCCAGGAGTTCTAGACCAGCCTGGGCAACATGGTAAGACACTGTCTCTACAAAAAATAAAAATTAAAAGTTAGCCACGTATGGTGGTGTGTGCCTGTAGTCCCAGGGGAGGATTCAGGAGGCTGAAGTGAGAGGATCACTTGAGTCGGGAGGTCAAGCCTGCTGTGAGCTATGATCACACCACTGCACTCCAGCCTGGGTGATGGAGCAAGACTGTCTCAAAAAAAAAAAAAAATAGAATAGGCAAATTCACAGACACAGAAAATAGAATGGTGGTTACCAGGGTCCATGAGGAAGGGAAAATGGGAAATTATTGCTCAATGGGTACATAGTTTTGATGATGAGAAATTCTGGAGATAGTGATGATGATTGCACCTTGTGAATATGCTTAATGCCACTGAATTGTATATTTTAAAATTGTTAAAATGACCACAATCAAAAGAAATTCAAACAACAGCAATAAAATGGAAGTCAACAATACATAGGCAGCTTCACTGCACTTTCTTTTTGTAGAAGATCTCTCTATTTGGAAATCAACATAGACTAAAAAATATTTTCAAACCTTCTCATGTTTTTCATCTCCCTTAGGAACAAATTCTGAACTTCTTGCTCCTTTTCTGCAAACTAAGACAAACCCCTACTCACTTACTTTTCAAAAGCAAAAGTGTAATTTGAAACATTTCTACTCCAAATGAACTCAGGAGGTTTTTTGGTCAACCTCCAGGTGCAGGGATGACTACCTTACTCATTTGGCTCTTCAATGGCAATAGTATTTCAATGGGTTAACTCTTCATATAAAGAGGCACAAGCAAAATCCATTATTTCTTTTCACTTCTGCAAACTTCTTTGTATGTAGTTGAAAAAATAAAAGAATAAATGAAATGAATCATAAACACTCAAGTTTTCTGATTTTTCAGTGATGAAGGTATGGCTTTGTTTTGTTTTGGAACAGGGTCTTGCTCCATTGTCCAGGCTGAAGTACAGTGGCACAATCATAGCTTACTGCAGCCTTGACATCCCGGGCTCAAGTGATCCTCCTGCCTCAGCCTCCTGGGTAGCTGGGACAAAAGGTACACACGACCATGACTGGCAAAATTTTTTTTTTTAATTTTTTTTTTTTTTTGTAGAGCCAAGAGTCTTGCCATGTTGTTCAGGCTGGTCTCAAACTCCTAGCCTCAAGCAATCCTCCCACCCTGGCCTCCCAAAATGCTGGGATTAGAGGTATAAACTACCCGCGCTCGACCAGCAGGTATGTTTTCTTTTTATTCCACATCAATTCAACAAATAACAATTGACTTAGCTATGACATGAAAGGTTTTGTGGCCGGCATTGTAAGGGGTAGACACAACATTGTCTAATATGTCATTCTTGCCTTGCAGGAACGAATAATTTTAAATAGAATTCAGCAAACTATAGGCCAAATCCACCAACTTCTGGTTTTAGTACAGCCCACAAGCTAAAGATAGTTTTTACGGTTTTATATGATAGAAAAAAAATCAAAAGAATGATATTTTGTGACATGTGAAAATTGTGTGAAATTCAAATTTTAGTGTCTAAAAATCAGGTTTTATTGAGCACAGCTATACCAGTTCATTTATGCATTGACTGTGGCTGTTTTCACACTGCAACAGCAGAATTGAGAGTTATGACAGAGACCATACAGAGACCACACAGCTTGAAATATTTACCACCAGACCACTTACAGAAAATGTTTACCAATACATAATCCAAAAGGCAAAGTGAAATAAATAGCAAATAACAGCAAATTCAGGGAGAATGGGTTAAACACCATGTGAGTGACACCCACCCTGTGCTGAGTGTTGGGTGACCACAGAGAACATGGTGATCAAAGAAGGCATCATGAGGCTGGCCTTGGAGGATAAAGAGTTTCAGTAAGAGACAATTCAGGGGCTGGGAGCAGTGGCTCAAGCCTGTAAATCCCAGTACTTTGAAAGTATGATTAAAAAAAAAAAAAAAGTTGATAAGTACCAAAAACACACACATTAAAAAAAAAAAAAAAAAAAAAGAAAGGCCAAGGCGGGCAGATCACTTGAGGCTAGGAGTTTCAGACCAGCCTGGCCAACATGGCAAAACCCCGTCTCTACTGAAAATACAAAAATTAGCCAGGCATAGTGGTGCAAGCTTGTAATCCCAGCTACTTCGGAGGCTGAGGCATGAGAATTGCATGAACCCAGGAAGCGGAGATTGCAGCGAGCCAAGATCATGCCACTGCACTCCCACCTGGGCAACAGAGCGAGACCTTGTCTCAAAAAAAAAAAAGAAATCAGAAAAGAAGATTCTAAATAAAGGGGAAGGTTTGCACAGAGAAAGGAGAGGGAAAAATATAAGCCAGAAAAGGCTATCAGTATAAGACACCCCATCTCTACAGTTAAAAAGAATTATTGGGAGCAAAGAATAATTTGCTCCCATTTGTTACCTGCTCTTTATTGCACGCTACAAGTCATGAATAGTCACAAACATCAAATTTTAAATACAGTAGCACTTTAATTCTCACTCAACACTATCATCTGGAATTCAGTGCATTCTAAGAATTATTAGAGCCAAGGGCATTAAAAAATTGTATAATCTGAGAAATAGGGTGCAGATTGAATTGCACCCTTGGATTGAATTGATCAACAGCCATACTATCGCAATTTGAATAAAATGAATATGAACATCTATGATTTATTTCTCTTTGGGTAGATGTGCCATTCTACCCCAAAAAATGCCCAACATTGTATGTGTATATTAGTATGTCAAGTCTATACCTGTAAGTGTGGTGGCTTAAAAGGTCATTAATAAAAATGTGTCAATTCCCAGAAATCCTGTATGACTGCCAAAGTAGATGAACTGTGTCAGTAATCCAAAGGTCATAAGCCCTGCAGCTTGATGGTCACTAAGTAGTCAATTTTTTACCCCTTTGCTAAGGTGTTTTCTTAGTTTAGAACCTTCCCAGAAAATCTCTCTTAGGAGAAAGCAAGGTTCCATCCAACCCTTGGACCCTGAGATGATTAAGGTAACTGTTTTACTTGATAAACCGTGAAGGAGGTTAGAAAAGGAAATGTTTAGCTCTAGCTGCTGCCTTTGTACACATTAAAAATGTACAGGGCTTCATGGACAAGCCTGACTGTGCTGCTTTGCCAAAGCTGGGGTCAGGCAGCACTTCCCAAGGGAGGCTAGCTGGTGTTATGCAAAGACGGTATTTTCAACAAGTTCCTCCAAATCCTCCCAATAATGGAGCCGATGAGCCTACCACAGACAACCACCAATAAGAGCTACACTGCCCGAGTTTAAATCCCAGTTCTTTTCCCCCAGCTGTATAACCTTGGCAACACAACCTTGGTTTGTAACCTCCCTGTGATTCAGTCTCTTCATCTATGAAATGGGAATAACAATAGTGTTTACCCCACATGGTTTTGATGACAATTCATATTCAGTAACCATCAGTTATTATTATTGTAGCTCCAACATGAGTGACCTAGGAAATCAAGGTACCCACTCTTTCTTCCTGTCAAGGAGTCCTTAGTGTTCCCCAAGGCCCATTTTATTAGTGACCCCACGTAACGCACCATATAGTATAAGCTTCCATTTCTGTGCAATTTCTTTGCTTACCACCCTTCATCCATTCCCATGAAGTCCTTTGTGAGATGTAATAACTTCAGCCTCAGAAAAGGTCTGCACTTTTAATTTGCAAAATGGAGGAACAAACTAGAACTCTTATTATTATAGATACCTATCTATTACTGGATGGTCTAGCTGGAGACCATTTGAATGGTATTATATTTATAGCTGAGGTCTCCACAGTTGAGAGTGGGACTATAGATTCCCTTAGATATTTCAAGGGTCCCAAGACCTGGAAGCACTTTTAACTAAGCTGATATTCCTCTGGCCCAAGAACTAGATAGGTGACTAGAATAAGAATCAGTGACCAAGACCACTAACTGTTAATACTCAAGAAGTCTCATAAAAACAAACCTAAAATGGTATGGAAGATTTGTTGAAGAATAGTCCATGAAAAATAAACTGTTTCAGAGGAACTTCATTAAAGATTGAGGTTTTGTACTTACTTCTCAGAGACCTAATACAGTGTCTAATTTCAAACCTCTTCAGTAAAGATGTTTTTTGGTTTTTTTTTTGTGTGGGTTTTTTTGGACTTAGGAAGTGTCAAAGATCCATTTGGGTCAATGGGTTAATTCTGATGAAAAGAGAAAGTTCTCTTACTTGCTTTAGAAGCTTTATAGCACTACATCAGAGTAGATAATAAATAACTAATTTGTGTCTTTGGGGCTGCTGTAGACTCATCAACAAAAAAGAAAAAGAACGCTATTTCCCTGTTCCAATCTAAAAAATACAGCCAGGTCTTTGTGTTTTGAGTTTTGGGTTCCTTTGCTCAGAAGAGAGAGATAACAATGTGCTGTGTGTTTCCTAAGCTGCCTTTTGGGAAGGCTCAGCCCATTCAAGGAGATGATATTAAAGCTTCTGTGCATCCAAGGAAAGGAGAGGCTTTGCCTAGATGCTGAAGTATTGTTGAGTCCCTGAAAGACTGGCAGAGGAGAGGAATGGGATGCTATTAGAAGTTAAGCCTACACCAGCTTCCTCAAAGTGCCCTATACGTTGAAGGGGGCTGGACACATGGATGCTTGAGGAGGACCAGACCCTTGGCAATAGCAATGAGGCTCTCCATGGCCAAACTTGTAGAAATTAGAGGTGTTCTCAGTGAAGGACACCTGGAGGTGAACAGTGAAGGGCCAGGACATGAAAAGGGCATCAAGTAGTGGGAGGAATAAACTGGTAATGGTGACCACTATGGTTCAAAGACCCAGCTCTCCTTATCATGTTTCTAAGGGTAGGGTTCTTGCACAAGCCAATGGCAGACGAATGATTTATATTGAACTGTTTATCAACCTTGGCAAATTGGAATTCAGAAATAGATTCAATTTTATTTCAAAAAATCAAAACGAAGTGATGAATCATCATGGAAAAATCCATGCCTGTTATAGACTTTTTTACTCCTCCACAAAGTGAGAATAATAATAATAACCATATCCATCTCAAAAGTTACTGGTGTAGCAAAATGAGATATACCGTGTAGAGTAAAAAGTACACTTCAAAGATTTCTTGTACTGTTATAGATACCCTTAGACATGGTTAGCACAGACCGTCCTTCCCTTGCTGGAGTGCTGACTAACCATTTGCCATCTCTCTCTCCTTTGCACTCAAATAAGTGAAGGTTCAGTTTATTGCAGCCAGCAAGAGTAGTTCTATGAATGTCAGGAAAAGGAGACAAACCAATGGCCGGGCTTCTGCTCTCTTGAGATTTACATTTCTCCCCCATACCAACGCCCAGTGCTAACATAAGGCTATAGAGCAGAAGCCCATATTGCTGTCCAGGCACCCTAGACCAATTAAGTCAGAGTCTCTGGGAGTAGGGCCTGAGCAGTACTAATGTTTAACATCTTCCAGGTGATTCCAGTGTGCAGCCAGATGGAGAACACTGACCTTGGGGATGCTATTGTTTAGACAATGTTAATAACTTTATAGAGCTGGGCAGAAAGGAAAATTAAAAGAAGAACTTGAAGCAAGTTGAATTTTCAGGCAATTGTAAGATTCCTATTGGCTTTGTTATAAATTTCATTTGTGAAATGTGTGCCTATGAAAGAGTTTTCTAGGTCAAGTCTATTTTTCTAGTCCAGGGAAGTTGACTTATCTCTTCTTGCAACAACTGCCCCTACACCCACCAAAAAAAAGGATTCTTAATCCTTTCCTGTGACTTCTTGTTTGTTTTTAACATTTCTCTTATTATCCACTCTAGGAATGGCTTCTGAAGTTACGGTGACCTTTAAGCATGATTATAGTGAATGCAGAAATCTAGCCAAACAATGTAGGAAGCTTTATTCAGCCTGAAAGCCACCACTATGACTCTTGGAAAAAATACATTGAAGGGGAAATGGTTTGAAATTCTGACTCCTAAATTAGGCACAGTGGCTCACACCTGTAATCCCAACCCTTTGGGAGGCCGAAGCAGGTGAATAACTTGAGGTCAGGAGTTCAAGACCAGCCTGGCCAACATACTGAAACCCTGTCTCTACTAAAAATACAAAAATGAGCTGGGCAGGAGGCTGAGGCAGGAGAATCATTCAAGCCCAGGAGGCGAAGTTTGCAGTGAGCTGAGACAGCACCACTGCACTGCAGCCTGGGCAACAGAGTGAGACTCTATTTCCAAAAAAAAAAGAAAAGAAAAACGAAATTCTGACTCCAAGACTAAGAGGGACAATTCTGAATTAATTAATTGATTGTAGCTAATCAGATAATACAGATAAATTTAGATGTGTCTAAAATATGTAAATGTACTTTTAAGAATTTTAGTCAATGTTCTGTAACAATTTCTTAAAAGTAGCTAGATTTCTTGATTAATAAAACTTTTTGTGCCAGAAATAATTCCTCTGTCATACTCTTCACAACAGCCCTCTATGGGAGCTGTTATTGTCTTCTATTACCAAAGAGGAAGCAGTTTAAGAACATTTAAGCAATTTGCCTCAAGTTCCAAGACATAGGAAATGGCAGAACAGGGACTGAAGCCCAGATCTGACTGATCCAAAGTCTACACTCTTGACCATGAAGCTCTAGGGTCATTCTAGCTTTTTGAACAACTGTACCAAAAATCCTTTGCTTCCTTCAAAGTCTTATCTCACCCAACCCAATCTCTGCTTCATAGAGGAGTCTGAAACTCAACAACCTACTGGGGACCAGGATGCTAACACAAATGAGTTAATATGGGTTATACTTAAGAAAAAACTCACATTGTTCTACGAGTGTAACTTAGCCACTGCTCAGCTTCAGCCAGTTGTTGTCCTGGAAGAAATTAATTCTAGAATTACTAGTTCCCCTAATTTTGTAACAGAGGCAGACATCTGGATTTTTGTGAAAAACATCCCAACTTTTAAATGTTGGCAATAAATTTACTTGCTTTTTAAACAACATTACATGGTACAACACTGAGCAGGGTAAACTATGTGAGCCATAATTTGAGAGAAAAAAGGAAACGCATCCAGTATCTTCTGGGAGAAAATAAAGGAGACACATTCAATATCTTTTGGTTTCTGATAGATATCAGTTGGTTTAGATGCAAGTAAATGACTTTCTAGAAAACACAGTAAGGGAAAGGGGCAATGTCCACAACTCCTTGCTGGAAAAAAAGGTCAGCTCATTAACTAATCAGTCTTAGTTATACATATACCATGAAAGATAACCTTTGATGATCTTAAATCAGATTGTATGCCTTGATGACAAGGGTTAGCATATAAAAATACTTTGTACCAATTACTGCTAATATCTCCTTTGGCAACAAATTCACTGCAGTGATTTAAAACTAAATTCAAATTGACTCCTTTATTTATGACAAAAGCTCTCTTATCTGCAGTGGACCAAGGAAGCATTATCAGGTTTGGAGGCAGGTTTTTGTTTTTCCCGCAGGAATGACAATGTAAATGAAAAGCCTCCCAGTTGAGTTACAGCAAAAAGGAAAAAATTCCTATTTCCTACAATCTCTTTAACTTTGGCTCTCAAATCTCTGAACTACAGATAGGGCTGGAATGTAGAGGCATACTGGGAGTAACAGTGCCAGAATCTATTCAATGGATGTGCTTCTAGGCATATGACTTTTAAAAAGAAGTTTCCCAGTATCACTCAATGGAAAAAAAGATTTATTATTTAACTTTGGGACCTCAAAATAAGTACTGAGCCAATATTTGTGTCTCTATTTCATTTATACCAGCCACTCGCATCAGTAACTATAGTATCTTAATTAGTCTCTTTTTGTTTTCTCCTGTCAGCTACATACAATTTTTGTTTGTTTGTTTGTTTGTTGTTTTTTGTTATTTTTTTAGATGGAGTGTTGCTCTGTCACCCAGGCTAGAGTGCAATGGCACAATCTTGACTCACTGCAACCTCTGCCTCCTGGGTTCAAGCAATTCTCCTGCCTCAGCCTCCCGAGTAGCTGAGACTATAGGTGCCCACCACCATGCCTGGCTATTTTTTGTATTTTTAGTAGAGACTGGGTTTCACCATGTTAGCCAGGATGGTCTCGATCTCCTGACCTCGTGATCCGTCCGCCTCGGCCTCCCAAAGTGCTGGGATTACAGATGTGAGCCACCGCGCCCGGCCAGCTACATACGATTTTTAAAACCATAGTTATCTTTGAAACTTTGTAACTTAAACTCTTTCGGATACATAGCTGCATTTGTAAAGGCATGGTTTTCAAATAATATACACTAAAAGATCAAACGAGTGAAAGTAAAGAACAAAAATGTGTTAGAGATTCATTTTCCCTTTGGATTTATGTCTAATACAATTACTTCATTTTCAAGTTAAGGAAGAATCATACCCCTTCTATCCAAATGCAACTTTGATAGTCATTATTTTGTGTAATGCCCAATATGAAGCTTGATACCCAATGAGTAGAGTGTGAGAAGGAATTGCTGAACTGTATGGCAAAGATTTTGTAAAATCTAAATTTTAAAAAATATTAGGTCTAAATATTTGCTCTTTGAATTTTTGTCTAGTTTTATTTACTCATAGGTGTTTTTTGGTCTGCCTTGAAATGCACAGAGCTGGGACCTAGGCATTTTTGCACACTTTAAATAGGGAGCCAATGGCAGTAAATGATTATATGAACCCAATTAAAATGTTGACTAGGGCTGTTGCCACTTCTTAATGTTTCAACTATGTAAGGAGAGCATTTTTCATTCCTAAAATTGACCTACATATTAAAAATAATAAATATTTTTCTTATTCCAACCAGAAAAGGAAAAGTGAAATTGAAGGAATTGTTAATACACTTCAAAAGAGTTTTTGAGCAACTCTGGATGCAAAGAAAAAAAGTAACTTCATATGGTGAGCTGTCATATTAAAAAAAGAAAAAAGCGTCCAATGAATGGGAATACAGAACCCTGAGACAACTATCACAATATTTCTAGAAAGCTGATAGCTATTTTCAGATTTTCTATAATTAATTTCGGTTTTAAAAATCTATAAAACTAGAAGAGCTGCATTTACTCTGGTGGGCCATTAAGGATGCCATATTTTCCATGGTGAAGCATTAATTGAAATTTTTAAAAGTAGAAATCATGGCAGAAGATCAAAGAATGAGAAATTGGTGGTAGGCTGTGGTCAGTTCCACATCAATAGCATGCAGCCGCCTCCTCCTTCTATTTCTAGATAAAAACCCATTAATTTCCACTCCCTTCTGTGCTAACATTCATTTCAAGAAAAATACGTTTGGACCTGCCTCGCACACACATGCCATTCACACACTGAGGAGCAGAAGTGTAGGAACAGACTGAACATCTGAAATAGCTCTGCTCAATTCGGCTGTGCATCTGGCACCTCTGCCCCTCCTCCATCCACCTATGAGGTCTTTGCAAGAGACCTTGAGGAGGACTTATCACTCCCTTTACTGCCTGGGGTGAAAAGAAGATCAGATAACGGCACATAAAAGGTTATACAGTGGCCAAACAGGGGACAAGCATTTCTAACCCTGAGCTCATGGCAATAACCAGAAACCTACAGGTCCCTGTATTTTTCCAAATGGTTTGAACGAAAGATTCCCATGGGGCAGATTTTTATCTGTTACATTTCTGAAATAAATTTGCTGATTTGGGAGAACCGATTTCCAGGAAGGAGTGAAAGGCCCGCAGGGCATAATTATGACCTTTCTAAAATGTGAGCCTCTGTCCTCCCACTATTTGTTTCAATCCTTCCTTTAATGTGGGTAAAACATAGCATCTCAAGGTCTTGCACAGGCGTCACTTGGCCAATAGATATACTTCTAAGTGAGCTTTTAAAATTAAAGAGTAAAGCATATACACAGATCATCAAGTATAGAGTTAAACAAATTTTTCATAAATTAATCCATTTAGCCAGCACCAGATCAAGAAACAGACCATGATCAGCATCCCAGAAACTCTCTTTTTTTAATTAATTAATTTTTTTATTATTATACTTTAAGTTCTAGGGTATATGTGCACAATGTGAAGGTTTGTTACATATGTATACATGTGCCATGTTGGTGTGCTGCACCCATTAACTCGTCATTTACATTAGGTATATCTCCTAATGCTATCCCTCCCTCCTCCCCCCACCCCACAACAGGCCCTGGTGTGTGATGTTCCCCTTCCTGTGTCCAAGTGTTCTCATTGTTGAATTCCCACCTATGAGTGAGAACATGCCCAGAAACTCTCTTCATGACCCTTTTTGTCACTCCCATCCTATCAGGGAAGCTAATATTCTGACTTCTAACCACAGAGATTCATTTTAGGAAATATAGTTTTAATGCAATTGAATTGTATCTTTTTGCATACTTGACTCCAGATAAAATCTGCAGATATGTATTGGACCAACTTAGTTGTCCCAGACATTTATTATTTGACTACTTGGCTATGCTGAATTCTGCATTGTAAATACCATTTTGGAACAAAAGACCCCAGATTTAGTCCTGTTCTGCCACTAATTAGTTGGGAGATCTGGGAAGAATCACTTCCCCATTTCAGCCCTTAAATTCCTCTTTGTAAAATAAGTACATTTAACTAGAAAAGCTATAAGCTCTCTTCTGAAAGAATATACTCTTCAGAATGGAAATATTAAGGACATATTCTTTCAATCATATGTCACTTTCAATTATATTTATATAACACTGTACCTATATACCGTTCTTCAAAGACAAATATTTATGAAGGCATTGAACATGCAGTAGTACAAGCATATTGGGGTTTTTGCCCTCGTTCTGTTTCCAGTCTTGTACTAATTCAAGCAAAGAATTAATAAATGGTTAATAATGGAGCGAGGGAACCATGGGACTGAATATTTCTGGGTCATCAGATGACCTGTCTCAAAAGGACACAAACCCAAGGAAATACAGGTGCTTACTTAACAGGGCAGCCTGCCCTATGTCTAGATTTGGAGTATCTCTACACTTTTCCTCTACTCAGTGGGAACTCTTTCTCTTCCCAAAGTACTCACTGCCCTTATCTCTCCCTAACAAAATCTGTTAAGTTTATTCTCATTAATGTGTAAATGGTTGCCAAGCCTGAATGTTCTCTTTCACAGAAGTGTTTACACTTACCAAGACATTTTGATTTTTAGAAGTGAATCTCTAGTTACAGAATTTCACATATCAGAGTCAGGGGAGTAGGTCTGCTTTTAGACAAGGAATAACTAAAGTCATCCCATACAGGTAACTATGAAAGCAACCTTTTCTCCTAATGTTGGTGCCCCTATTAATTGAGCACTTACTATGGGCCAGCTTTGTGCCAAGCCTTTTACACACATTATCTCGTTTATTTCCACAGGTAGTATCATTATTGTTGTTTTTATTTCACAAATAAAGAAACTGTTAGTATCCAGCCCAAGGGAACAAAACAAATAGCACTAAATCCTTCTTTGCATTTCTGAAAGGCCTATTTGACACTGGGTTTAGCAGCAGTTACCCACTAAAAGCAAAAATAGAAACTAGAGGCCAAAGCTTGCCAGCACAGTCCCAGGAAAGGAACTCATTCTTCTGGATCACTGGTGATGGAGGTCTGAGAAGCAAGGAAGCAGGCCCTTTTTTTCCTGTTGGTGGCACCTCCACCCCTCCTTTGTGCTGGACCCTTTCAGAGGCTGCATTAATGTTTTCAAAGCCTCAGTAGATTACATGGCAGCCAGACTATAAAGGCCCATTGAAACACTGCTCCAGAAGGCCTGGGGAGCACCCCGCTAGGAGCCCTGACTTCACGTCATTCCTAGCTAAGATGTTTTTGGAGTTTCTGAGGCCAACAGGGACCTCAGCTGCATATCGAGGCCAGCTTCTGTACATCCAATCAGGGGATAAAACATCCAACACTCATTCCCTTCTGGACACAGAGCCAGTCATTTCCCTTAACTCTTAGCGGGCAGTGCTGCAGAATCGCTCCAAAGGAGCCTGTTTTATACCATTTGTAGAATTACAAAGCCCTGAGGCTTTTTGAAAGCCCATTTACTGAACAATGGTTCTAACTACTACGCTGAGAAAGAGACCACAGCTTGGTAACAGGTATTCCCCAGCACTCCACACCCAGGATGTCACTAACGATCCCCAGGGACATGAAACAAGACCCCACAAGTGCTCAAAACCAAATGAATTCAAAACCGAGGCAAAACCACCCGCAGTGCCTGGGATGGGAGGGGAAGTTGAAACCCAGCAGCAGAGTGCAACAACTCCAGAAAGCTAGGACTCATCGGCTACCTGTTGAAGGTATATCTCAACACATCATGATTACACTGGTTTTAGAAAGAGTACTGGCATTTTGTCCAGAACAGTTTGAATGTCAGTCCAACATAATGGAAGGTGAATTTGCGGCCACAGCAACATACAGTAATCATTGAGACTCATTTGGGGCATCCCTGTTTATGGGATGAGAGATTCAAGTCTAATCTACTGAATTTGGGAAAATACAAATATGCTCAATTCAGTTAAAGAGCTTAGAAGTAAATGAAATCAAACTGCATTGTTTTAACCAAACAAGGGTTTTTTAAAATTTTACTTACAAATATCCAGCTTTATCTAATTTTATGATGTGTTTTCTTCGGGGCCCTTACAATGCTGTAGTGTGTCTTGGGGGCCATGATATGGCTGTGGCATGGCTAAATGGACCACCAGCTTCCAAGGAGATTTGTCAGCAAGTGTAAGATAAACAGAAGTCAGAGATATGTTCAAGAGTGTTGGAGGGGTTTGGAAGGAGGAGGAGGAGAAGGGGAATCAAAGACTTGCAGACCATGAGAGGTGAGGACGTCCAGCTCCTCTGCGTTCCATTTCCTGTAATCTGGATTGGCATGTCTGACCAAATTCTTGCCTTTGGTGCCACTTGTAAAATCCTAAAAGATGAGAACATCAGAGCACTATTTAATATCTTTTTTTAAAGTATGGTCGCAATTCAGAATAAGGCAGATCTACATTAACTGATTCAAAGCAATGTCCAAGATACTTTATTAAATGTAAAAAAAAAAAAGCTTCAGAATGGCATGTTGACTATGCCATTTGTGTATTTAAAAACAGAGGAGCTATGTAGACATAAATGCTTATGTATGTATAGAGTATATCTAGATTCTGGAAGGATGCACTAGAGGGAGGTAATGGTAAGGGAACTGTGAGGCTGAGAAATCCCCCTATATTATATAACCTTCTGAAGTTTCACCTTTTTCCTAGTTTAAAATAGTAATCATACAATAAAACATACCATTTCACTAAAAGAGCTAGATTTTCCAGACGAATGTTTGACATATGGAACTTTGAAATTTTACATAGTCAGAACTGTACAGAAATCAAGTCACAAAATAATGTCTTACACAGCTGGCCAAGCTTATCCCAGAATGATTTTTTTTTTTTTTTTGAGATAAGGTCTCACTCTTGTCACCCAGGCTGGAGTGCAGTGGTGCGATCACAGTTCACTGCAGCCTCAATCTCCTGGACTCAAGCGATCCTCCCACCTCAACCTCCTGAGTAGCTTGGATCAACAGGCCCGCGCGCCACCATGCCTGGCTAATTTTTTTTTTTTTCCTAGAGAGAGGGTCTCACTATGTTGCCCGGGCTGGTCTTGAACTCCTGGGCTCAAGTGATCCTCCTCCCTCAGTCTCCCAAAGTGCTGGGATTATAGGCATTAACCACCACACCCAGCCCAGAATAATTTTAGAACTGCAAATGTCGGTGCATTTTTGTTAAAGATGTTTCTTTGGCTGCTATTTTTAGTCTTTTTTTCCTCCTCAGATTCTCTGAAGATTATAATCTTCATGGTAGTGGACTAGAAATCACAAAGATTTTAAGAGAGAAAATGTGTCCTATTAGCTATAAATAAAATCATTCTCCTAACTCTCTCGGGAGAGAATGAGAAAGAAAAGCTGGAGTCATAAAAGAGTGTTCTTTCCCTGTGACTGTGGATCAAGATTGACACCCAGTGGCCAGATACAATCCTTTTTTTCACTGACATTCTTGCTATATAATTTGACATTTCTAAAATTTCCCTTTATGTTTTAGAGGAAAAAATCATTTAAATCTGTGATGTTTACTGAAAGCGAACTGTATCTTAGACAGCCAGGTTAAATTAGTAGGTCTTGTTTCATACATAATTAACAGGTTTATTTCTGTATCCTCTCGGTTTGCATTTTTTCCTAACATTAAGAAGCAATTTTCATTCGGTTGACAAAACAATGTACACTAAGTCCTGTGGAAATGCAACTTTAAGCAAAATGAGGTACAACAGGTCTTTGAATAATGTCTTTTTTTTTTTTTGAGATGGGAGTCTCACTAAGTTGCCCAGGCTGATCTTGAACTCCTGGCCTCAAGCAAGCCTCTTGCCTCAGCCTCCTGAGAAACTAAGATTATCGGCATGAGCCACCATGGCTGGCTTAGTTATAATGTCAATGAGAAAAATAAAATCGGTTTTGTTATATCTTATTTTGCTTAAAGTTGCCATTTCCAAGAACCTATTGATGACATTGAGGACTTAATGTATTCATTTTTTTTTTCTTTTGAGACAAAGTCTCACTGTCCCCCAGGCTGGAGTACAGTGGCATGATCTCAGCTCACTGCAACCTGCGCCTCCCAGGTTCAAGCGATTCTCCTGCCTCAGCCTTCCAAGTAGCTGGGATTACAGGCATGCACCACCATGCCCAGCTAATTTTTGTATTTTTAGTGGAGACGGGGTTTCACCATGTTGGCCAGTCTGTTCTCGAACTCTTGACCTCAGGTGATCCGCCCGCCTCGGCCTCCCAAAGTACTGCGATTACAGGTGTGAGCTACTGCACCCAGCCATGATGAAGTTAATATTTTAGCAAATAAAACTAACATGTTTAACACAGATTACCAAAGAGAAAAGTAGTGAATTTAAGAATTAGACACATCAAAGTCCAAATTCTAGCTGGGCAATCTTGAGCAAGTCTCTGAATTTTACTAAATTTCAATTTCCTCCCTATCGTGAGGATTAAATGAGATGCAAATTTAAAATGCTTATCTTGGTACTTGCATGTATGTTATGAAATACACACACACACACACACACACACACACACATATATATACATACACGTGGTAGCTACTTTCTGGTAGCTATTACCAGAAAAAGCAAGTTTGTGAAAGTCAAACCCACATGAAGAATATACCTCTTCTTGAATCAACTTTATAGTACCTAGTTTGATGGAGAAGAACCGTGACCCCAGATAATCTAAACGTATAAAGAATTCAAAAGATCAAGAAGATGGCCAAACAGGAACAGCTCCCAGTGTGAGCAACGCAGAAGACGTATGATTTCTGCATTTCCAACTGAGGTACTGGGTTCATCTCACTGGGGATTGTCGGACAGTGGGTACAGGACGGTGGGTGCAGTGCACCGAGCATAAGCCGAAGCAGGGCGAGGCATCGCCTCACCTAGGAAGCACAAGGGGTCAGGGAATTCCCTTTCCTAGCCAAGGAAAGGGGTGACAGACGGCACCTGGAAAATCGGGTCCCTCCCACCCTAATACTGCGCTTTTCTGACGGTCTTAGTAAACGGCACACCAGGAGTTTATATCCCATGCCTGGCTCAGAGGGTCCTACACCCATGGAAGCTCGCTCATTGCAAGCACAGCAGTCTGAGATCAAACTGCAAGGCGGCAGCGAGGCTGCGGGAGGGGCGCTCGCCATTGCCAAGGCTTGAGTAGGTAAACAAAGCGGCCGGGAAGCTCGAACTGGGTGGAGCCCACCACAGCTCAAGGACGCCTGTCTACCTCTATAGACTCCACCTCTGGGGGCGGGGCATAGCCAAACAAAAGGCAGCAGAAACCTCTGCAGACTTAAATGTCCCTGTCTGACAGCTTTGAAGAGAGTAGTGGTTCTCCCAGCACACAGCTGGACATCTGAGAATGGACAGACTGCCTCCTCAAGTGGGTCCCTGACCCCCAAGTAGCCTAACTGGGAGGCACCCCCCAGTAGGGGCAGACTGACACCTCACACGGCCGGGTAGTCCTCTGAGACAAAACTTCCAGGGGAATGATCAGGCAGCAACATTTGCTGTTCACAAATATCCGCTGTTCTGCAGCCTCCGCTGCTGATACCCAGGCAAACAGGGTCTGGAGTGGACCTCCAGCAAACTCCAAAAGACCTGCAGCTGAGGGTCCTGTCTGTTAGAAGCAAAACTAACAAACAGAAAGGACATCCACACCAAAAACCCATCTGTACATCATCATCATCAAAGACCAAAGGTAGATAAAACCACAGAGATGGGGAAAAAACAGAGCAGAAAAGCTGAAAATTCTAAAAATCAGAGTGTCTCTCCTCCTCCAAAGGAACGCAGCTCCTCACCAGCAACGGAACAAACCTGGACGGAGAATGACTTTGACAAGTTGAGAGAAGGAGGCTTCAGATGATCAAACTATTCCAAGCTAAAGGAGGAAGTTCGAACCAATGGCAAACAAGTTAAAAACCTTGAAAAAAATTAGACAAATGGCTAACTAGAATAACCAATGCAGAGAAGTCCTTAAAGGACCTGATGGAGCTGAAAACCATGGCACGAGAACTACGTGACAAATGCACAAGCCTCAGTAACCGATGCGATCAACTGGAAGAAAGGGTATCAGTGATGGAAGATGAAATGAAAGAAATAAAGCAAGAAGAGAAGTTTAGAGAAAAAGGAATAAAAAGAAATGAACAAAGCCTCCAAGAAACATGGGACTATGTGAAAAGACCAAATCTACATCTGATTGGTGTACCTGAAAGTGACAGGGAGAATGGAACCAAGTTGGAAAACACTCTGCAGGATATTATCCAGGAGAACTTCCCCAATCTAGCAAGGCAGGCCAACATTCAGATTCAGGAAATACAGAGAATGCCACAAAGATACTCCTCGAGAAGAGCAACTCCAAGACACATAATTGTCAGATACAACAAAGTTGAAATGAAGAAAAAATGTTAAGGGCAGCCAGAGAGAAAGGTCAGGTTACCCACAAAGGGAAGCCCATCAGACTAAAAGCTGATCTCTCGGCAGAAACTCTACAAGCCAGAAGAGAGTGGGGGCCAATATTCAACATTCTTAAAGAAAAGAATTTTCAACCCAGAATTTCATATCCAGCCAAACTCAGCTTCATAAGTGAAGGACAAATAAAATCCTTTACAGACAAGCAAATGCTGAGAGAGTTTGTCACCACCAGGCCTGCCCTAAAAGACCTCCTGAAGGAAGCACTAAACATGGAAAGGAACAACCGGTACCAGCCACTGCAAAAACATGCAAAATTGTAAAGAGCATTGAGGCTAGGAAGAAACTGCATCAACTAACGAGCAAAATAACCAGCTAACATCATAATGACAGGATCAAATTCACACATAACAATATTAACCTTAAATGTAAATGGGCTAAATGCTCCAATTAAAAGACACAGACTGGCAAATTGGATAAAGAGTCAAGACCCATCAGTGTGCTGTATTCAGGAAACCCATCTCATGTGCAGAGACACACATAGGCTCAAAATAAAGGGATGGAGGAAGATCTACCAAGCAAATGGAAAACAAAAAAAGGTAGGGGTTGCAATCCTAGTCTCTGATAAAACAGACTTTAAACCAACAAAGATCAAAAGAGACAAAGAAGGCAATTACATAATGGTAAAGGGATCAATTCAACAAGAAGCGCTAACTATCCTAAATATATATGCACCCAATACAGGAGCCCCCAGATTCATAAACCAAGTCCTTAGAGACCTACAAAGAGACTTAGACTCCCACACAGTAATAATGGGAGACTTTAACACCCCACTGTCAACATTAGACAGATCAACGAGACAGAAAGTTAACAAGGATATCCAGGAATTGAACTCAGCTCTGCACCAAGCGGACCTAATAGACATCTACAGAACTCTCCACCCCAAATCAACAGAATATACATTTTTTTCAGCACCACACCACACCTATTCCAAAACTGACCACATACTTGGAAGTAAAGCTCTCCTCAGCAAATGTAAAAGAACAGAAATTATAACAAACTGTCTCTTAGACCACAGTGCAATCAAACTAGAACTCAGGATTAAGAAACTCACTCAAAACCGCTCAACTACATGGAAACTGAACAACCTGCTCCTGAATGACTACTGAGTACATAACGAAATGAAGGCAGAAATAAAGATGTTCTTTGAAACCAACAAGAACAAAGACACAACATACCAGAATCTCTGGGACACATTCAAAGCAGTGTGTAGAGGGAAATTTATAGCACTAAATGCCCACAAGAGAAAGCAGGAAAGATCTGAAATTGACACCCTAACATCACAATTAAAAAAACTAGAGAAGCCAGAGCAAACACATTCAAAAGCTAGCAGAAGGCAAGAAATAACTAAGATCAGAGCAGAACTGAAGGAAATAGAGACACAAAAACCCTTCAAAAAATCAATGAATCCAGCAGCTGGTTTTTTGAAAAGATCAACAAAATTGATAGACCACTAGAAAGACTAATAAAGAAGAAAAGGGAAAAGAATCAAATAGAAGCAATAAAAAATGATAAAGGGTATATCACCACTGATCCCACAGAAATACAAACTACCAACAGAGAATACTATAAACACCTCTATGCAAATAAACTAGAAAATCTAGAAGAAATGGATAAATTCATCGACACATACACCCTCCCATGACTAAACCAGGAAGAAGTTGAATCTCTGAATAGACCAATAACAGGCTCTGAAATTAAGGCAATAATTAATAGCTTACTAACCAAAAAAACTCCAGGACCAGGTGGATTCACAGCCAAGTTCTACCAGAGGTACAAGGAGGAGCTGGTACCATTCCTTCTGAAACTATTCCAATCAATAGAGAAAGAGGGAATCCTCCCTAACTTATTTTATGAGGCCAGCATCATCCTGATACCAAAGCCTGGCAGAGACACAACAGAAAAAGAGAATTTTAGACCAATATCCCTGATGAACATCGATGCAAATATCCTCAATAAAATACTGGCAAACCGAATCCAGCAGCACATCAAAAAGCTTATCCACCATGATCAAGTTGGTTTCATCCCTGGGATGCAAGGCTGGTTCAACATACACAGATCAATAAATATCATCCAGCATGTAAACAGAACCAAAGACAAAAACCACATGACTATCTCACTAGATGCAGAAAAGGCCTTTGACAAAATTCAACAGCCGTTCATGCTAAAAACTCTCAATAAATTAGGTATTGATGGGACGTATCTCAAAATAATAAGAGCTATCTATGGCAGACCCACAGCCAATATCATACTGAATGGACAAAAACTGGAAGCATTCCCTTTGAAAACTGGCACAAGACAGGGATGCCCTCTCTCACCACTCCTATTCAACATAGTGTTGGATGTTCTGGCCAGGGCAATCAGGCAGGAGAAGGAAATAAAGAGTATTCAATTAGGAAAAGACGAAGTCAAATTGTCACTGTTTGCAGATGACATGATTGTATATTTAGAAAACTCCATCTTCTCAGCCCAACATCTCCTTAAGCTGATAAGCAACTTCAGCAAAGTCTCAGGATACAAAATCAATGTGCAAAAATCACAAGCCTTCCTATACACCAATAACAGACAAACAGAGAGCCAAATAATGAGTGAACTCCCATTCACAATTGCTTCAAAGGGAATAAAATACCTAGGAATCCAACTTACAAGGTATGTGAAGAAACTCTTCAAGGAGAACTATAAACCACTGCTCAATGAAATAAAAGAGGATACAAACAAATGGAAGAACATTCCATGCTCGTGGATAGGAAGAATCAATATCATGAAAATGGCCATACTACCCAAGGTAATTTATAGATTCAATGCCATCCCCATCAAGCTACCAATGACTTTCTTCACAGAATTGGAAAAAACTACTTTGAAGTTCATATGGAACCAAAAAAGAGCCCACATTGCCAAGACAATCCTAAGTCAAAAGAACAAAGCTGGAGGCATCACACTACCTGACTTCAAACTATCCTACAAGGCTACAGTAACCAAAACAGCATGGTACTGGTACCAAAACACAGATATAGACCAATGGAACAGAACAGAGCCCTCAGAAATAATCCCACATATCTACAACTATCTGATCTTTGACAAACCTGACAAAAACAATAAATGGGGAAAGGATTCCCTATTTCATAAATGATACTGGGAAAACTGGCTAGCCATATGTAGAAAGCTGAAACTGGATCCCTTCCTTACACCTTATACAAAAATTAATTCAAGATGGACTGATGACTTAAATGTTAGACCTAAAACCGTAAAAACCTAGAAGAAACCCCAGGCATTACCATTCAGGACATAGGCATGGGCAAGGACTTCATGTCTAAAACACCAAAAGCAATGGCAACAAAAGTGAAAATTAACAGATGGGATCTAAACTAAAGAGTTTCTGCACAGCAAAAGAAACTACCATCAGAGTGAACAGGCAACCTATAGAATGGGAGAAAATTTTTGCAATCTACTCATCTGACAAAGGGCTAATATCCAGAATCTACAATGAACTCAAACAAATTTACAAGAAAAAAACAAACAATCCTATCAACAAGTGGGCGAAGGATATGAACAGACACTTCTCAAAAGAAGACATTTATGCAGCCAAAAGACACATGCAAAAATGCTGAACATCACTGGCCATCAGAGAAATGCAAATCAAAACCACAATGAGATACCATCTTACACCAGTTAGAATGGCGATCATTAAAAAGTCAGGAAACAACAGGTGCTGGAGAGGATGTGGAGAAATAGGAACACTTTTACACTGTTGGTGGGACTGTAAACTAGTTCAACCATTGTGGAAGTCAGTGTGGCGATTCCTCAAGGATCTAGAGCTAGAAATACCATTTGACCCAGTCATCCCACTCCTGGGTATATACCCAAAGGATTATAAATCATGCTGCCATAAAGACACATGCACACATATGTTTATTGTGGCACTATTCACAATAGCAAAGACTTGGAACCAACCCAAATGTCCAACAGTGATAGACTGAATTAAGAAAATGTGGCACATATACACCATGGAATACTGTGCAGCCATAAAAAATGATGAGTTCATGTCCTTTGTAGGGACATGGATGAAGCTGGAAACCATCATTCTCAGCAAACTTTCGCAAGGACAAAAAACAAAACACCGCATGTTCTCACTCATAGGTGGGTATTGAACAATGAGAACACATGGACACAGGAAGGGGAACATCACACACTGGGGCCTGTTGTGGGAAGGAGGGAAGGGGGAGGGATAGCATTAGGAGACATACCTAATGTTAAATGACGAGTTAATGGGTGCAGCACACCAACATGACACATGTATACATATGTAACAAACCTGCACATTGTCCACATGTACCCTAAAACTTAAAGTATAATAATAAAAAAAAGATCAAACAATATAAATAGAGTCATTTACACTGGATTTGTATTATGTTTTTGTTTTGCTTTGTTTTGTTTTTGAGATGGGCTCTCACTCTGTCATCCAGGCTGGAGTGCAGTAGCAAGCTCATGGCTCACTGCAGCCTAGACCTCCCGGGCTCAAGCAATCCTCCCACCTCAGCCTCCCTAGTAGTTGGGATTACAGGTATGTGCCACTACACCCGGCTAATTTTTGTATTTTTTGTACAGAAGGGGGTTCACCATGTTGCCCAGGCTGGTCTCAAACTCCTGGGCTCAGGTGATCCACCCACCTTGACCTCCCAAAATGCTGGGATTACGGGCATGAGGCACTGAGCCTGGCCTATTATACACTTTTAATGGCCTATTTACTGCCACAATCACTTTTTTATCAAAAATTAAAATTAGATTAAAACTCAAAGCTCTCCACATTCTTCGCCTTTCAGGAAAGAAAAAAACATGTAGTACATACCCTACAAACCTCCATATATGATGTGTGTAAATTAAGTTATTTATAAATCACGTACACATGCTATTTTACTACATATTATGTACATTGTAAAATATGTCCCCAAATAGAAATTTTTCAGTATAAGATACATATAAATCAAAATGGAGGCAATTCCCTTCTCCCCCTCAATGGAGTATCTTGCACATGCCTGAGGTGGGTACCCCCTGTTCTGGAAGCTGTTACCCTAACAGTTCTCTGACTCTCACCAGTAAATGAGAGAGAGACAAACTGGTGATCTGGCACAGTGGAAAGAGCAAGGGCTTTGATGAACCCAATCCTGCATTGGAAAACTGTGGTTTCATTAGTGCTGGCGTGACCTTGGCAAGAGTCCTAATCTTGTTGAACCTCAGGGTCCTCTTCTGTCAAAGGAGGGTGATGATACATACAAATGATATTGTCCATAAAACGCAGTGCTTGGCATGGCATTATTATTACTTAGAGCTGAAAGAAGCTTTCAAAGGTCACTTAGGGAACTACTAGAAAGATCCAGTCTCCTGGATTTTTAAAGCCACACAGCTGGCTACTGACAAATCTAGGGTCACCCTGCTCTCTTTACTGAGCTGATGGGCAGCCTCAAAAAATGTACTGTCAGACAAGGTTTCCCTGGGACTGGAAATATAAATTCCATAATGAAATTTTCCACACACATGGTTACTCCATGTGTAGCCTATTCAGAGAAACAATTAATAGTTACACATGTATAGTTGTTACTAAATGGTTTTTAAAAACCACAAACCACAGAGAAAAATATATCCTATTACCAGTATCAACAATTAAATATATTTTATTTTAAAATCTATACAGTGGGCAAAGCTCTGGTCCAAAAGGAATGCTACCTAGATCCTAGCCCCAACTGTGACATGGACATGTCACTTGACAACCCTATATCTTATTTTCCTCATACATTAAGTAAGAATGATATTACTTACACTCGCTGCAAGATTAGCATGCAATAATATAGGTTAGGGAAAGGATTCTACAAATAACTATCATTATCGCTATTGTCTCCCCAACAATGATCAAATTATCTCACACACACACATACACTTGAGAACCAGTGTCCTTCCAGCCCAAAGGCTAGTCACTTTAGAGAAGAGACCAAGGCCCACTCTACTAGGCCACAGATGGTCTCAACAACAAAAAGCATGGACATTTGCTGTCTTCTCTGATCCAAAGACAGAATGTTCCCAGGCATGGACCCACTCTGAGCTATTCCTTATCAGCAGCCTTAGGACCTCTGACCTATAGACCAGGTGGATGGTTTGCTCCATCCGCCTTTGGAATTTCAGGTGGCCAGATTGCAGCATTTCCTACCTGACTAAGACAGCGTCTGCTTTGGCTCACCTGTTTGGAGCTCTAGTCCTTTACTAGGACTGATGCCCTGTTAGCTAAAAATAGGTGCCATATTTTGGGCCTACTGCTGTCCTGGGTATTTTGTATACATTATTTCCATTCCTTAAAATAACCCGTGAAGTGGTGATTATTATTTCATTTTACAGTTATGGAAACTGAGAGCCAGAGGTTAAATAGCTCCCCAAAGTCAGACAGCTAGGAAAGGAAATGCTAATCTGGCTCCAAATCACATGCTCTTTCTAAAACATTTCCCACCTTGATTCCCTGTCTGATTCCTGCCTGATCTACCCTCAGATTCTGGACCCTATCTCTTTACCCTTGCAGGGGTGTTGCCAGGAACCACTCGCTGTACTGGCATCCATTCCTGTATTCTGCTTCGAGACTCAGCTACTAAATGGAGCACATTGGAGCTTACTGGAGTGTTCGGTATGACACATGCATGTACCCGGATTTACTAATTGCCTGGCAATCCCATATTGCTACATTCTTCAGGCCCAGGGCATCGTGTTGCACAGCCTTCCTGCATGCACACTTCCCTTTCTCTCTCGACTCAATGTCGGTGTCCTCCTGTTTCATGCCAGCCAATGTTCTGAGGTTTCAGCATGCTTCACAGCAAAGCCTATTACCCCAGAATGATGATTTAAGGAATTGACAAATTATTTATTACTTTGGAAAACACCATATTTCATCCAGATGGATAACTGGGATTCACCATTAAGGGGGGGAAGAAAAACCACAGTAGGCATCTAGGCTTGTCTTTAGAGACAAAGCAGTCATTTAGATGGAAAACATCTGTGAGTAGCAGGAGTCTTTTTAATCTCCATAGATATAAAGGAATCAGTGTGGGAGGGTATCCCCGAGCCCATTTTAAACTCAGGGACATTGATATGAAATCCCAGTAGAGGGCAATAATCCACATGAAATTTTAATGAGTTCACCCTAATTCTCCAAGTTCTGAGAAATGGAAAAAGCTCCACAATCAAGTTTTTATAGGCATTTGGAAAAGATATTTAGAAAGCACAAATTAACTATGATATCCTAAGAGGGAGTTTTGTGGATCTCACGGAATGGGAATGATGCCATACATTTTGTTACAGGTCACTTTGCTATAGACTTAAAGCCCTGACTTTAAAATAAATGCCCTGTGCTTCTCATGTGCTGGTGAACATAGTTATCTTTAGCTGTAGTTCCAATTATACAAATGTATGAATCAATTTAGCAAAATTCGGACCAATAGCCAAGGTAAGCACAGGGTCTAGCAAAGTGGCTTCAACTCCTGGATTAAAAAATAAAGTATGGGCCAGTCATGGTGGTTCACGTCTGTAATCCCAGCACTTTGGGAGGCCAAGGTGGGCAGATCACTTGAGGTCAGGAGTTTAAGACCAGCCTGGCCAACATGGAGAAACCCCATCTCTACTACAAATACAAAAAAATTAGCTGGGTATGGTGGCACATGCCTGTAAACCCAGCTACTCGGAAGGCTAGGGCACAAGAATCGCTTGAACACAGGAGGCAGAGGTTGCAGTGAGCTATCACACAACTGCACTCCAGCCTGAGTGACACAGTAAGACCCTGTCTCAAAAAAAAAAATAAAGTGTGACTGTGTTTTCTATGAGGCATCTGCGCAGCAACTATTTAAGCAACTATTATCAAGGTTAGATGGGGGGTAACTCTGTCCCCATCACCAAGAGAGTGTCCAGAGAAATGTGCCAGACTCTTGTGACACCTTTGCTCTCATTAGACTTTAACATGTGATCACACACCACATTTCTCTCTCCCTTCCTGTCTGAGAACTGAACAAATATCAAAAGCGGACTTAGTTTGCTGCAAAGTGATTCAGCAAGACAAGACGGATGGGGTACGGTTATCCTTCAACAAGTAACCATGCTTCACATGTTTGGCATTGTTTTCTTCTGTGTCAGAAACTATGGTGGGGAAATGAGGAGCCGGTGGTCAAAGGTAAAAACCTTCAGTTATCAGATGAGTCCATCCTGGAGATCTCATGTAAAACACGGTGACAATAGTCAGCAATGCTGCATTGTATACTTGAAATTTGCTAAGAGAGCAGATCTTAAGTATTCTTACTACACACATACACAGACAAAACTATGTGAGGTGATGGATATGTTAATTAGTTTCATTGTGGAAATAATTTCAGAATATAAACGTATACCGAGTCCAGGTATGGTGGCTCATGCCTGTAATCCCAGCACTTTGGGAGGCCAAGGCGGGCGGATCACCTGAGGTCAGGAGTTTGAGACCAACCCGACCAACATGGAGAAACCCCGTCTCTACTAAAAATACAAAAAATTAGCCAGGCATGGTGGTGCGTGCCTGTAATCCCAGCTGCTCGGGAGGCTGAGGCAGGAGAATCAGTTGAACCCGGGAGGCGGAGGTTGTGGTGAGCCGAGATCACGCCATTGTACTCTAGCCTGGGCAACAAGAACAAAACTCCATCTCAAAAAAAAAAAAAAAAGCATATACTGAAACATCGCCTTGTACATCTTGAATATATATTATTTTTATTTGTTAATTATACCTCAATAGAGCTGATGAAGAAAGGAAACTGAAGCCAAATACTTCACCATATTCATGAGGAATGGTAGTAAATGCCCATGGCAGCACTTGTGCAACAGCCAAATTGCTAAGAGAGTCTTAAAGGGTAGAGATCAGAACTAATTAGTGTCAGTGCCCTAGCAAAACAGCTAGAATCTACTCAAAACTTCAGACTTCAAAGAGGACAGAAGTTGGTTTCCACACAAGTTCCCATCAACGTTGACAAGGTCACGGATGTCACCTTGTGTCAGGCCTTGTTCATGACTTACTGCTATAATAGTGTGTGTTTAGAGATTTTCATGCCAAAAAACCACTCAGATTCTTCTTAATTTTCAACCAAGAAACATCAGGGGTCTTCCAGTTAAATATAGAAACTGGCCCTTACACTTTCCTAAGCCTCTAATGGAGATGATCTCTCCTTGATGTCATTATAAAGGGACTCACTCTGGATGCCCTGGGGCCCAGGTATGCACAGGTGGCATTGCCTGTTGTAATTTGATGTTGCAACTCTGGTTCTTTTGTGCTCCTGTTGTCCTCTGGTTCAGTGACAGAGGGGTGGGCTGAGGGAGTCGCTGAGGGATCCCACAGTAGTTTTGCAGCCATAGGGATTATCTTGTCCCAAGCCTGTACGTTCCTTGACTTTTTTTTTCCTGTTGCCCATATATGACAATTGAGATAATACATGTCAAGTGCTTATTACAGTACTTGGCACATAACTGGTCAGTAAATATTAGCTATGATTAATTATTCTTTTTTGTCTAAGAACTGTAGCTTAGGTGAGGATCAAAGCAAATCCACTGAGCTTCAAGGGAAAGAAGCAATAAATTTGATTAAAGCCTTATAACTCCATGCCAAACCTCTGCTATAATAATCACAGCTTTATGTCACTGGTTAGCAACACATGAACTGCCAGACACAACTATTTGACAATACACTGTGAACCCCAGACAAATAGGGATAGGAAGGGCAAAAGGAGACGGGACTCATGCTTACATGTCTGAGATAATAAATGTTTCCAAGAACTTTCTAAAAACCCTTTTGCATCCTTCATGCATCTCCTGCTTTGCTAAGTTTCATCACTAGACATTCTTTAGGGCTGCAAAAACTCAGATAAGATGTTCTCAGACGAACACTTGCCCAGTAATGGTACCTCCACAAATGAGCTGACAACACCTCTGGCTTTGAACCTCCAGACCCAAAAAACTCTTGTTTCTAAGCATCTTATGTAAATCAACTTTTTCCTAATAAACTTTTCTCTTTACTCTTCCCTTACCAAATGCACTGGTACCTTGCCATTTCATGCATTCTGGATTATAATCCTTACCTCTATTCCTGAGTAAACCCAACATATTTAGGGATAGTTTTCTCTATTGTATTTTTTTTAGGTTGCCAACACTGTAAAAAGATAATTCCCCAAAAAAGGTAAAATCATACGTCCATACAGATATAAAAATGAAAATACATTAAAGATTGTAGGCTGGACACAGTGGCTCATGCCTGTAATCTCAGCACTTTGGGAGGCCAAGGTAAGCAGATTGCTTGAGCCCAGAAGTTCAAGATCAGCCTGGGCAACATGATGAAAACCCATCTCTACCAAAAAATACAAAAATTAGCCAAGTGTGGTGGTGCACACCTGTAGTCCCAGTTACTGGGGAGGCTGAGGTGGGAGTATCACTTGAGCCCAGAAGACAGAGGGTACAGTGAGCTGAGATGGCGTCACTGCACTTCAGCCTGGGTGACACAGTGAAACTCTACTGCAAAAAAAAAAAGATTTTATTTAACTCAATGAAAAAATTGGAGAGATGTTATACCCTTTTTTGACTATACCCAAAGGAAAAGTCAAAAAAAGCACAAATTTATATGGAATAAAGAAATATTGAAACTAATGCACAAGTGAAGGCAAAATGAGCTTCCTCTACAGTGGAGAGCGTAGGCAGCAGAACCTTTACTGTACGGAACAGAATTTGTGTGTCTATAGACAAGAATTATTTTTTATTGTCATTAGTGATCTACAATTTACAAACTTGAATATAGCCCCCAAAGAATCAGAACCAGATAACATGAAATGGTGTCACCTAAACAGTGCCTAGTTTTTCATCAAAGCACACATTTTTCCCTACAACACCTATATTTATATCACATTGTGATTAAGAAACTAATGGCAATTGATCTACACGGTTGTCGAAGTAAGTAGTCTGAAAGAATGGTGCAAACACCAAAGATCTTTCAAGGAGGTTGGCCAATAAGACCAAATCCAATTGTTTCAGTCTCAAATCATTAAAATGTACTTCATGTTCGGTAATAGTAATAAACACTGTTATGTGTCTAAGTGTCCACGTAGTTGGTTTCAGAATGATGATTCAACCATTATATTGCATGTTCTTTTAGGAGCTACAGCCCAAAGCTGTTTATTTGGATCATTGCTCTATCTACACCTAACCTTCCGTCATTTTTTTTTACCAATGAGTAGGATCCGTGGAATTGGATAGAAAAAGAGCTCCCAGCACCTTAACTGAGATAATGATAATTCTTACATATATTGTCCCAAGTTCACGTGGCATTTAGAATTGCTATCTTGATTAGTAATAAAGATCTTCCCCTAGGATTTCCTCTAGTGCCATTTGGCTTTGATTGTTATTTAATTTCATTTTATTTTACTTGCTTTCACCAACTGAGATTTCATGAGTCTACTAAGTGAAGGAAGCATTAATTCCTCTCTAGCCACCACAATTGCTTCAATGGAATCAACGGATATTTCTACATCTACTTGTATAACTCAGAGACAACCTTACAAATGGCACACGTACCCCCCTTCCTTGTTAACCAAAGGGAGACCAATGGAAATAAGTGTCATGGGTCTGCCTAATAATGGTATAAGACAAAATAATATTTTTAAAATATTCAACTGATGCAGTTTTGGTGTCACAACCCCTAGTAATTCCTGGTTTCCCTGAAGCTTTCTACTTACCTAGCCTAGAACAAAGAAGACAACTGAGTTGCTTTATCAGCTCACAGAAGACACAACAGTCTGAAAGCCAAAGCCAAGGGATTGAGTTGCAAGTGCTTGAGAAAATACCATGATGATTTTGTTTTGAATTGCAACACGATTTAACTAAAGGACTAAACATAGAGTTTTAAGTTAGCAATAGCAATGGTGCAATATAGAAAGTAAGGGCAGGCCAGGCACGGTGACCCATCCCTGTAATCCAGTAGTTTGGGAGGCCGAGGCGGGTGGATCACTTGAGGTCAGGAGTTCAAGACCAGCCTGGCCAATGTGGTGACACACCGTCTCTACTAAAAATAGAAAAAAAATAGCTGGGCATGGTGGTGCACACCTGTAATACCAGCTACTCAGGAGACTGAGGCACGAGAATCGCTTGAACCCAGGAGGTGGAGGTTGGAGGTTGCAGTGAGCCGAGATTGCGCGCCACTGCACTCCAGCCTGGGTGACAGAGTGAGACTCCGTCTCAAAAAAAAAAAAAGGAATTAAGGACAGACTGTTACCCCTTTAAGGAGGGTAAAAGACCTTCCTAGGTTGGAGGAAGAAGGGAAGTTCAAATGTAAGTAAAAGGTCTGCTTCCCAGCTCCCTCTTCCTTTCATCCTGGATGAAATTCAGGAAGTTCCAGACTTTTCTGGTCATTTCTACATAATAAAAAGCCCAAATGGTCACATCAAGTTGCAAACAAAGTCTCAATTTGGGAAATGAATGTGTTCATTCCCAGGTATTAATAATTACCAAAACATTGGATCTCATTTCACAGTTAAATTTCACCCCCTTTCAATTGTGGTCTTTGTACGTAGGTAACCAAAGAATGGAACACAATGCTATATTCCAAGCCTAGATTTCTGCTCCTTCTCTTCTATTTGCTATCTTGCTAGCTGTGTTTTCTGACTCTTCAAGGGCCAAAGCAGAAGGAGGAAAGAAGAAAAAGGGGAGTGGGAAAAGGAGAAAGTTAGTTTTTACTTGATTGGGAATGTAATAAGATGGTCTTGGCTCTCTGGTCTGGAAGATGCCTAAAGCTTCCCCGTAAACTTGTGGTCTCTTTCATGATTCCCTTCAGAAGTCCTTACCAGGAACATTTAGTTGTGATTCTAGTTGTGGAGGACACATTTTCCTCTGGCTAGCTGCTCAGCCCTCAGCATTCCACAGTCCATTCTCTGTCTTGGATTTCCATCACCCAGTCCAGGCTTGAACAAGATTTGAAAGAGCTTCATTCAATAAAAATAAATAAATAGGCCAGGCATAGTGGCTCACATTCATAATCCCAGTGCTTTGGGGGGTCAAAGCAGGAGAATCGCTTGAGCTCAGGAGTTCAAGACCAGCCAGGGCAACATAGTGAGACCTCACCCTAAAAAAAAATAAAAATAGGCGAGCATGGTGGTGCCTGCCTGTAGTCCCACTTACTCAACAGGCTGAGATGGGAGAGTCACTTAAGCCTGAGCTGAGGAAGTTGAGGCTGCAATGAGCCAAGATAGCACCACTTCATTCCAGCCTGCATCACAGAGCAAGGTCCTGTCTCAAAATAAATAAATAAATATTAATTACAATTTAAAAGTTGTTTGTTTGTTTAAAGAGCCCCAGGTGTGCTCTCCCTCCCAAGTGGTTGCATCTGGTCAAGGAAGCATGCATACATCTGTTGCCTCCTCCTCAGATCAGCTGAAGGGCCCACATTTCTGCCTTTTACATCTTCCAGTCAAAAGTCACCAGTTCACACTCCATATCCCCCAATCGCATAAGCCACATGTCAAGATTCCTGAGGAGTTCTTATCAGGCTTAAAATGAGGGAAAGGAAGGCAGGGAGAGCATACAACAGAGTTCTCTTCAAAGACATCCTCTATCCAATCCTCTCTTCCCATCTCCAACCCTATCCTTTAGAACTTCCATATGAGAAAGGTCTAGAAATTTCCCTTGAAATTTTACAAATCCTGCTCAGTGATCACATAATTTACTCTGGCATCTGGCATTTGTCATTTTAGGATCTCAGCTTAAACTTCCATTTACAGATCCTACTACAAGTGTTTTCTACTATTAGAGGAAACAAGGACCAACTAACAAAATAAGTTCAGTTACAGAGAAGGAAAGAAAGTTAAATATTAACACATCTATGTTATGACTAAATTTTGTTTTTGTTTTTGCTTTTTTTTTTTTTTTAGGGATGGAGTCTCACTATGTTGCCCGTGATGATCTCCAACTCCTGGGCTCCAGCGATCCTCCCACCTCAGCCTCCTGAGCAGTTGAGACTACAGGTGTGTGCCACCACACACGGCTTAGGACTAAATTTTGACCCAGCTTTATTATTATTTACCCTGGGCACTGTACATACATGTAGTAGAACAGAGCCCTGAAACATGGGGAGCCTCGAAGAACCCAGGAGAAACAGAAATCAACTCTCTGACCAAGAGAGAAAAAGTAATAGAGTGAAGGGACAAATAACAAACAAGTTGGCAACAAGTTGAGCACAGCAAAAATGGCTGGTCTCTGCTCCACAATATCTGGGGCCTCACACGGGCAGACTCAGTTGCTGGGAATGAGGCTATGGTGGGAGGGGCTGGAATCATCATCTGGAGGTGTCTTCATTCACGTCAGGTGATGCTGGCTGTCAGCCAGGACGTTAGCTGGGACTGAATACTAGAGGTGGCCTCATCACGTGACCTGAATTCTCCCACAGCATGACAGCTGGGAATTTGCATGATGGCTCTGGGTTCCAAAAGTTGAATTGACATCACCCTTCTTACCTAGCCTCAGAACTTGCACAGCACACACAGTATCACATGGTATCAAAGGAATCGCAGCCAGCTTTCAAAAACCATTATTCTGTCCTTGACCATCACTTGAATACATACAGCAGTGTCTTAAGTGCACTTCTATGTTTTTGTCATCACTTCCCCATTTGAGTTTATCAGGCCAGAAAAAGAGGCTTCTCTGACACTGAGCCTTCTGCTTTCCTCCTCTTCTGTCATCTCACTTGGTCAGGTACACACACAAGCACATACACATACAGTTCCACACACCACAATTTTCACAGTTTTAATTAAGCAAATCAGCTTTTTTGTTGTGCTTAAGATGCGGGAAAACTGTCAGAGTCAATTTTATCTTTGGCTGCAAAGGGAGGGAAATCTTGAATTACTCAACACATTTAAGCTTTTGGTTTCTTCACCTTTCAGAATAACTTAGCAAGCTTTCTATCAACTCCTTTACATCAATTGATTCCATTTTTTTTGAAACACCATTAATTTTTACACTAGCCATTTTTTCATGTCATACAGTTGTATAAGCAATGTTTCAAGGTCGGTGTCCTTTATAGTTCATAACAGAAAAGTAAAATACCTAATTGATTAGCACTAAAAGAATTATTTTCTTCTTTAAAAAAATAAATTGTTAATAGCCAAGTGAATAATGACTATTGCTAAAGAAGCTGAGAAACACGTATTCACTCTGAGACATTTTTTTCTTTAATCTTTGCTGGGAAGGAAACACCAGATTGTGTAGAAGCTCTTCACCAACCTTAAAAGAAAAAATCTTTTTCTGATCCTATATTTGTTTGGGTTGAGAGGCATTTATCCTGCATCCCTCTTTGATATAATGGATGCATACAAATCACTCCAGTTTTTAATAAGCCCCCTTTTGTGGCGTCTTGAGGTGTATCATTTGCCGCTCCCTAATTATCAGTAGACCCTGAACCTTTTAAAACTCTGTCTTCTTGTAACAGAGGAAAGGACCCAACGCCATGCAGGACAACTACGCCACCTGCACAGCCACAAAAAAGGCAATAAGAAAACACCTAGAACATTTATTTAGTAAATTCAATAAACTATTCTGTGGTTGCTTCTATCAGATTATGCAAGTATAATCCAGGAATTTCAACCACGTTCTTGATTAACACTAATTAACAATGCTAAACAGCATTGACAGCGAAAAGGAAGAAACATAAAATGCTCCAAGGTTATCAAGGCTGATTTGGGGTCATTTATCCCAGGGGTATAAATTGATATCTCATAGAAGAGTTTACATTTATTAGGCTGGTTTAGAAATAACTATAAGGCTGGGTGAGGTGGCTCATTCCTATAATCCCAGAACTTTGGGAGGCCAAGGCAGGTGAATCACTTGAGGTTAGGAGTTTGAGACCAGCCTGGCCAATATGGCAAAACACTATCTCTACTAAAAATACAAAAAGTAACCGGGCATGGTGGTGCATGCCTATAATTCCAGCTACTCAGGAGGCTGAGGCAGGAGAATCGCTTTAACCCAAAAGGCGGAGGTTGCAGTGAGGCACTGCACTCCAGCCTGGGTGATAGCATGAGACTCTGTCTAAAAAAAAAAAAGAAATAGCTATGATATAAAGCAGAATGTGATGGTTATGAGAGATTGCAAATGCTTTGGGGTTTAAAAACCTAAAAGCACATAGGTTAGGGGAATCATAAAAAGCTTCATAGATGTGGCTACACACAGACTTAAAAACAACTGCTTAGGGTTCTACCCTTAAATAGAAATAAATGCTGAAGATTTATCAGATATTTCTAGCTGACAACAACATAGAAGAGAGAGAACAAAAAAAGCAAACCATATGAAAGGAAAAAAAAAATCACAGAAAATTCAGAGGGAGGGAGGAGGAGGGGGAACCTGATGCATGAAAGAAAATTTACAAAGAAAGAAAAACTTACAAAGAATAACCTCAGAGAAATAAGAGAGGGTGTGTCCTGAAAAAAAGAATAGGGGCTATGAAAACAGATAATCCACGAATAAGAAAGAGCTCTTGGCAATTAAAAAATCTATGCATTCAGGGTGAGGTGCAGTGGCTCATACCTGTAATCCCAGTGCTTTGGGAGGCTGAGGCAGGAGGACTGCTTGAGCCCAGGAGTTCGAGGTTGCAGTGAGCTATGACAGAGCCATCCAGTGCCCTGTGTGACAGAATGAGATCCCACCTCTAAAACAAACAACAACAACAAAAACTATGCATTCAAAATTTAAAAATAAAATAGAAGGGTTAGAAAATAAAGTCTTCCCAGCATGTAGAAAGAGAGAACAGGGGAATGGATGGAAATGAAAAATACAAAAGATAACCAGATTAGAAGATCTATCCTGGTTATTGAACATATGAGTATTTTCTGAGAGCCAGGAAAGGAAAAAAAAAGATTAAATGAAAGGAAAAAAGTGATAATCTAAGAAATATTTCAAGAAAACTAGTGTAGCTGAAGGACACAACTCTGTAAACTAACAGGACTCACCAAGCAAGCAGCACAATTAATTTCAAAAGTTTCATTCCAATAGTTTCACACAATGACTGACTACTGAGGATAAAGTGAAAATCCTTTAAGTCTCCAGAAAAGAGAAGGTCACATACAAATGGACAGACCTGAGAAGAGCCTTGAACTTCTCAATAATGACCTTATATATAGAAGACAAAAGATCAGGAGTCTTAAAAATTTTGAAAGATAATGACTTTCAACCTAGAATTTCAATCTAGAATTTTATACCTCATCAAGCTTTAGCATAGACTAAAAGCATTTGCAGATGCACAAAGACTAAACAAAGAGAAAGCTAATATTGTCCAGCAAAATAAGCAAATGGATCAAGAAAAAGAGAAATCGTGCATCCCCCAAAACAGGTTATCTAATTTAGGATGAGTCCAAGAATAGTTTCAGGATGACAGCTGACCTAGAGAGCAACTGGTTCAGAGTGAGCCCTGGAGGGCTCCAGGAAAAAGGTTCCCAGAAAAACGAATCAAGTTAGATTATCTGACATGCTCAACATTTGGAAAACAAGTGAGAGAAATTTGACAAATCTCCTGGAAGAAATTAAGGTTAAGTACTGGAAAGTATACAACTGAAACAAATGTTGCAATCATCAAGACCAGTAAAAATAAGGACAGGCTGGGTGCGTTGGCTCACGCCTGTAATCCCAGCACTTTGGGAGGCCCAGGCGGGAGGATCACGAGGTCAGAAGATCAAGACCAGCCTGGCCAAGATGGTGAAACCCCATCTCTACTAAAAATACAAAAATTAGCCGGGTGCGGCGGCAGGCACCTGTAATCCCAGCTACTCAGGGGACTGAGGCGAGAGAATCGCTTGAACCCTGGGCGGCAGAGGTTGCAGTGAGCCAAGATTGCGCCACTGCACTCCAGCCTAGGTGACAGACTTAGACTCCATCTAAAAAAAGGAAAAAAAAAAAACAAAAAAAAAAAAAACAAGGACAAGAAGTGTTAAAGCAAAGAAGTTAAATCATAATAAATTATTTGGCTCAGACGTGAACAACATTTATATATTCTGATAATGTTATCCGTGACTATCAATTGAACCAAAAATTGTGACATAATTCCACCATGAGGATGGAATGTTGTTTCCATCCTTCCATCTCCTACCTTCCTCCAGCTAGATTTTATTCAGGTATCTACCATTTGCTGCCTCCCAATGTGCTTTAGGGGAGACTGATCACAACCTCAACTGATTAGTTAGTGTGCTAGATTAGGGTAAGTCCAATTAGTCCCAGTCATGACAGTCCCATTCCCTTTACTTCTGATTGTTTTAGGAAAAGGCAAATGACCCAAGTCTGTTCAGGGGCTTCTTAAATATAAATGCAAGAAGAGTCATTCTCCTCTTCTTCCTCTGGATACTATCATATGCGGAAAAGACAACTTAATTTGCTGCCACCCTCTAGCAATCATGAGGGCAGTTGACCTGAAGACAAAGTCAACACCCCAAGGGTAGCAGAGTTGAGGTCAAAAGTACCTGGGTCTTGATGATGCCACTGAATTATCCAACCTTGAGAGGCACTGTCTTCAGACTAATGTTAAGGGGAGATAGTAAATTTCCTTATTAAACCAGTACAGTCAGAGTTTTCTAAAATCCTCACTTAAAAGTATTCTAACATTCTAATTGCCGGGTGTAGTCAGGTAGTAAGAGTGCTAAATACACGTCTATCATAACAGGAAATATATAATGTACTATCTAAAAGTGTTAAATCTATACTGTAAAGAGCAATATAAATCCTACATTTAGAAACACAGAGTTACATACTTACAGAAGCAGCTAAAATAGTAGGGAGTGGGTGCTTTTAAGGAGCAGGACTAAGAGTTGCAGAGAGGTGAGGTAATAATTGATTGTTTTAGTTATGGGAGTGATTACTTTGATTAAGATAAATAAGCAAGCAAATAAAAACACAAAAAGTAATTTTCCAAGGTTACTCTAAAGAAAGGTTCTCCATGTGGCTATCAAAATAGCTATTGACATCTCTCAAAAAACAAACCAGCTAGGCTTCAAAAAGCTAATAGCCTCATCATAACCATATTGATCTTACAGTGTCAGTTACCCACGGCTTAAACTGGGGAGCAACTTCGATCTTTTTACCTGCATAATGGAACCCTCAGATAATTTCAGACAAGATTAGAACAAGGTGATATGAGCACTAGGTGATGTGATGAGGTCTAGGCTGAAGTCACATGATTCTTTTTTCAAGTTATTTGGTGTCGAATTCATTCTTTTTTTTTTAATCAAGAAAAATATCTTCCAGCTCTCATTTCTCTATAATTCAAATATGAAAAGTTACTATCAAGGTCTCAATATGGTAAAGGGCTACCTGCAAATGAAAAAAAGATCTTTACCATCCTGGGCAACATGAGGAGACTTTGTCTCTAAAAAAAAATTTTAATTAGCTGGGTGTGGTGGCTTGTGCCTGTAGTCCCAGTTCCTCGGGAGGCTGAGTCAGGAGAATCACTGGAGCCCAGGAGTTTGAGGCCACAGTGAGCTATGAGCATGCCATTGCATTCCAGCCCGAGCAATAGAGCGAGACCCCATCTCAAGAAGAAAAAAAGAAAGAGAGAGAGAGAGAAAGGAAGGAAGGAAGGAAGGAAGGAAGGAAGGAAGGAAGGAAGGAAGGAAGGAAGGAAAATATTTTTGACAAACTTTTATGATTTTACACCTATTGAACAACATTACAGTAACATGAAGGAAGCTGATTTTTGGTGGTCAAAGAAAATGGAAATATAAGATTTTGTAGGTGGGGCCTGAGTAATGAAGGGGGACTGTCATTCTGTCAAATATTCCAAATGACTTCAATTTATTCATCTTTTGATTTTTGACAAATTAACAATCAGATATTAAAATTAACATATTTCAAAACAAAATTTAGTCATTGATTTCAGCCATTGGAACACCAAACTTTTTACTAAATGAAACAATGAAAATGACTGATTAAAACTGGCTCCCTTCTTGTTCCCTAATCACCTCTTGGTGAGGTAAGCCTGGATCTATTGTAGGAAGGAAGTACAGTCACTCCCTAGGGTGGAAGAGAATCAAGGCACCATGATGTTAACAGATCCTGGACCAACCATTGATTAATAACACTTTACCCTTCCATGCCTCAGTGTCCCCATCAATAAACCTAGAGGCAATCACTTCTGACATCCAATTTTCAAATATAATATTTAATAATTGTGTGACATTTTATAATTTGGGAACTTTTAAGTCAAATTGGAAATAGACCTGTTTGGTTTTCTTTTCAATAAGATGGCAAAAACATTTCAATGTAGAGAGATTCTGTAGGGTAGGATCTAAATATAAATCCTTTCGGAATAGAAAATGGGAGAGAAAACCCAGATTAAACTCCTCTGCATCTTAAGTTCCAGGCTTAGAAAATAAGGACATATGGGGAAAAAGTGGTCTTAAGGAAAAAAAAAAAGTCTACCTTTTATTAGTCACTCTGCTTCATGTGCAGTTTTGTACAAGTTTGCCTGGACCACAACACCCCAGTCTGAAAATGGCTTTGCATCAGAATGGTTCTCCAAGTCTCATGTCACCATATTGTCTTGAAAATTATGTTCTTATTCTTGGCTTTCAAATTCTCTTGAAGATTTCCTCATTATCTTTCAAAATTTCAAGAGTGACAAGACTATCTTGTAAGGAGATGCTTTCTGTCCACAGAGGAAGACTGTAGATCTGTCTGGGGTCCGTTGACACCCTGGTCTCTTCAGCCGATTCAGTATTTATAGCAGGGTCTGAGTCTATAGTAGTCTGTAAATTATTTCCTATTTATTTAGATTAAATTTATAAAGATCAATTCCTAAAACACTAAAAATGGATCCCTAAGATCTCAATGATACACAGCTTGGTATTCCCTGTGGAATCCATCATAAATCCCAGAATATATTTGTGATTTGATTGTTTATGTGAATGTCATTATTTGTATTTCTCAGTACAAAAAAGAGTAGCTGATACAACAATTTATTTTCTTGCAATGAGAAAATTAAAGATGAAGGATACTTAATGAGCAAATTGTAATAGAAAGTGCTCAGGTGTTCACTTTATTATATGTTAGTTCTAAAGTGAAAAAGCAAATTCGAATACTTTCAAAGTATTATTTTCCCTGCAGAACACTAAATTGTTAAAAACCATTTATTTTTACTTTGGAAGATTAAGCATACAACAATGACTTAAAGTTAGTAATTTCTTCTGTATTTAAATATGTCACAGACAAAAATAAAAGAATTTATTTCTTTTTTTTAGAAGTAGGGTTTTGCTATGTTGCCCAGGCTAGCCTCAACTCCTGTGCTCAAGCGATCCTCCCACCTCACCTTCCCCAGGAGCTGGGACTGATTACAGGCACGCCGCCACTGCACCTGGCAAAAGGATTTCTTTTAAAGCCAATGCTTCTCATGTGAGCAACAGACCACAAGAAGTATACTTATTTTGGGAAGTTGCTTTCAAGTATAGCTCATCTAAGGGAGTCCATTCCTTAGTTACTATCTTTCTTTCCGGTCAAGAAGGCCCTGGAGCCCCTTTTTATCTCAACATCTTCACACAAGTTCTTTCAGCTGCCAGGAAAGCTTATCCCTCGTCCCACCTCCCACTCATTTTCCCCTTTTTTTAATTTTAGTTCTCCTTCAGATCTCAGTTTTCTTCTCCAGAAACCCCTCCATCTCCTCCTAGACTAAAAAGTCTCCATGTTACACACTCTTAAAACACAATAGGAATCAAATAAGTATTTCTGTGATTGTTTTGTTTCCCTTCACTAAACAATAAATTCCATAAATACACAGATTGTGTATATTTGATTCAGTTTGATAGTACCTAGCACAATGCCTGGTATATTTTACCTGGTCATTAAAGAGTGAATATTAGAAAAAATGGAAACAAATGATTATTAAACATAATAAAAGATGTGTAGCCTCACTCATAAACAAAAAAATAAAAAACGAAAACATCGATGAAATACTATTATTGAAAAGTTCTAAAAATTTGATAATACACTGTGTTGGCAAAACTGAGATGTGACAGGCAGCACTGTTGCATGTAAGAGGCTGGCAGTCTCTTTGCAAGAAACTTAGCAATAATATTTCAAAATTTAAATGTGGCCAGTGCCTGGTGGCTCACACCTGTAAACCCAGCACTTTGGGAGGCCAAGGCAGGCAGATCACTTGAAGCCAGGAGTTTGAGATCAGCTTGGTTAAACCAAGGTGGTCTCAATGGTTAAATCCCATCTCTACTAAAAATACAAAAGTTAGCCAGGCATGGCGGCCCACACCTGTAATCCCAGCTACTCAGAAGACTGAGGCAGGAGAATTGCTTGAACCCACCTCCTCCGGGAGGCAGAGGTTGCAGTGAGCTGAGATCCCGCCACTGCACTCCAGCCTAGATGACACAGCGAGAATATCTCAAAATAAATAAATAAATAAACGCATATACCCTTCCACCCAACAATTTCACATCTAACATTTTATTCTACAATTATTCTTTCATTTACATGTAAAGACACATGTAAAAAGATGTTCATAATTTTTTTGAACAGAAAAGAATCCTAAAATTATACAATAGAGACATAAATGATGGTCCAAAGTCAGGTAGTAAAATATTATACATCAGTAAAAGAATGAGTTAGATATATACGTACTGAGAAAGGATGATACCCAAGACAGAGCAGTGAAGAAAATAAAATGCAAAACAATATTCATATTATATTCCCATTTGTTGTTTTTAAAGAATATATATGTGCATATAGGATATATTTGGGAACATACATAAATAAGAAACTGGTATCAGAAGTTGCCTCTGGATGGGAAAGACTGGGAAATTGAGATCTGGGACAGAAGAAAGACTTTTCTTTACAACATTCTTCTACCTTTTTGTACTGTTAGAAGTTTTTAACACATGCATTAGTACATTTTTTTAATTTTATATATTTATTTATTTATTTATTTTTGAGATGGAGTCTTGCTCTGTCGCCCGGGCTGGAGTGCAATGACATGATCTCGGCTCACTGCAAGCTCCACCTCCTGGGTTCACGCCATTCTCCTGCCTCAGCCTCCCAAGTAGCTGGGACTACAGGTGCCCGCCACCACGCCTGGCTAATTTTTTGTATTTTTAGTAGAGATGGGGTTTCACCGTGTTAGTCAGGTTGGTCTTGATCTCCTGACCTCATGATCCGCCCACCTCCGCCTCCCAAAGTGCTGGGATTACAGGCATGAGCCACCGCGCCCGGCCTAGTACATTTTTAAATACAACATATTATTTAAAAATACAGTTCTTGAAGGAATATTTTTCTAGGCTACAAGAACAGACTTTCCACTTATTTCTTTTTATCAATTTGTAATTATAAATACATAAGATGACTGAATTCTGATTCAGATTATTTTGGAGATAATCTCCTTAATGTACATTTATTATATTTCTCTATTTAGAAGAAATATTTTTAAACTATAACAAATAAAAATATATATAGCTAACAACTTTTTCTAAACAGAAATGTAGCAAACGTCTGCTAAGGAGAATCTCACTAAAGTAGCTATATGCTGCTAACTGCCTTGATTTAATGTACAATCTAAATTTCTCTTCCTAGTGGAAGCCAATATTTACTCATTCATTTATTTATTAATTCATTTATTCATAACAATGAATGTAATTTAATTTCCATGGCCATGCATTTTATTCGGATTGTATATTTTCTCAAATAAATTCCACTGAGTTTTATCCTTAAATGTTATTAAGAAAAATAAGATTTACATGAGACAGTTGCCACTATTATCCAATTAACACACTATCATAGCTGAAGATAATATAATTTAATCAGACTACAAGTCAAAACGTGCACAACATGAAAGAGAATATCTCATACACTTGGAATCCTACCTAGTGAGAGGACTGCTAAACATCATTGGCATTTAACTAAAATTCTGCCAAACTGAGCAAGGCTTTCAGAATGTAATTATATCTGAGCCACACCACTGTCCTACAGAATACGGTCACTTGTTACCAAATTAACATAACCTGGCATCAAGAATCTGTTACGGAGTAAGAAAAAGTCAACTTATTAAGACTTTTCCAGTTAACTACATTTCAAATAATTAATTTTTAAATAGAAGTTAAAAGGTCATCAGTATTTTAACAATACCACTAATTTTGCAAGAGGAATGCTTTTACCTACTTTGATTTATAAGGTACTGTAGGATTTTACTTTTAGATTGTAATTTTCCCTTAAGTAATATTAACATTGTAATTTCTATATAAATGTACTATTGGTCTATTTATAACCTTATATTGACATTAGTTATAAAAAATATATAATTGTTGGCTGGGCGCGGTGGCTCACGCCTGTAATCCTAGCATTTTGGGAGGCTGAGGCGGGCGGATCACAAGGTCAGGAGATCAAGACCATCCTGGCTAACACGGTGAGACCCTGTCTCTCCTGCAAATACAAAAAATTAGCCCGGCGTGGTGGCAGGCGCCTGTGGTCCCAGCTACTCGGGAGGCTGAGGCAGGAGAATGGCGTGAACCCGGGAGGCAGAGCTTGCAGTGAGCCGAGATCGCGCCACTGCACTCCAGCCTGGGTGACAGAGCGAGACTCCTCTCAAAAACAAACAAACAAACAAAAATTATATATATATATACTCACATAATTGTTTAACCTTAAAAAGCTGCTTTAAAATGTCTTACTGTCTGCCTAAATGAATTCATTTTAGATAGACAAGTTTTTAAAGTAGAACTGAAATAATGGTGTTCAGCTAAATAAATGAGATCAGTTATCATTTTAAGCAATTAGGGATTTCGTGTGTGTGTGTGTGTGTGTGTGTGTGTGTGTGTGTGTGTGTGTGTGAGATTGGGTCGCCCAGGCTGGAGTGTAATGGCACGATCTCGGCTCACTGCAACCTCTGTCTCCCAGGTTCAAGCGATTCTCCTGCCTCAGCCTCCCGAAGTAGCTGGGATTACGGGCGCCCACCACCACGCCCGGCTAATTTTTGTATTTTAGTAGAGACAGGGTTTCACCATGTTGGCCAGGCTGGTCTCGAATTCCTGACCTCAGGTGATCCGCTCGCCTCGGCCTCCCAAAGTGCTGGGATTACAGGCGTGAGCCACCGCGCCCGGCTGCTATTTAAAAAAAAAAAATCTTCTTCTTGAAAATATCCACATTCTTTCTGAGAACCATTAAGGCATAAATAGTCTGACAATTTTTCAACTCAAACCTGATACTTTTAAAAAACAAATCTTAGATCAGATGAGATAAATTAAGAGGTCACCAGACAGTTCTCAGTTGCACAACGAGGAACCTCATACTGAAACCAGCTGGAGGCGGAGCGGAGGCTGCTAAAAGCCATCTCACGTCCACATGACACCAAATTCTACAGATTTTTCAAATGGACTCCAAGGATGGCCACACATATAAATCCAGTGAAAAAGGACGAACCTGAAGTTGCCAGTGTGAGGCCCGTGAGTGTGCAGTGAACCGCAGAGAAAGCTTCTTGGTGAGTTGAGTTTCTGGAGTGGCCCAGAGCCAGGCGGGAGCGTCAGTACCGCGCACTGTAACAGCGGCCCGACAAACCCAGCAAATGCAGAACTGGCCAGGGGATCCCTGAAAGAACCAATCCTTCCCCAGCCCTCTCACCAAAAGCCACAGCAGGAAAAACTGGTGTCTGCTGAAATGTCAGAAGACTCACAGTTTTTCTGGAAAGTCAACCGAGGAAGAGTTTCTTCTGTGGAAACGCAAGCCAGGGCTCTGCCTCCGCCACAGGGCCCCTGCGACCCAATTCTGTTCTCACCCCCAGCTTTTCTCACTCTGCCACCTGCCCCTCCCCCAAGGTTCCTCCATCTAGAACAGGGTTTGCTGAAGGGCTTGGAGGTATTTCCGGGTCAGTCTCGTGTCTGGCCCCAGACACCCCCCGCATCCGACTGCCGGGCTCAGGGAAGGGGTTTCCCATGAAAGCTGGGAAAGCTGGGGCCATCTACCAGGACACACTGGGGCATGGGAGTGCAGGGGGATAAACCTGGAGCAACCCCCAGAGAGGAGGCAAAAGGTCGGAGAAAGTGGAGGTGGAGGGCACGAGATTACCTCCCGCACCTAAAAGGAGTCATGCCCTGGGGCCAGATGATAGCCCTGGAACTGGAGGTGGAAACCAAAAGAGACCCCACCCGAGGTTGCTGACCGCTCATCCCTAGACATCCTTCTGCACCCACTGGGGGTTCTAGGCTGTGAATGGGAAGCTGGTCCCTCCTACCAGAGAGTCCAAGTTCTGTGCTTTCCTAATGCATAGAGGAATCCTTCCTTTTGGGTTTATGTGTGAGGTACAGACAGTAAACATGGTTATCAGGGGATGTCTGAAACATCATTATCCTCCAGAAAAGCTGTTTATTCCAGCACATTTGCTGCAGCAAGCCTGTAGTTCTGAATAAACTAGGCCACCTTTTTCAATTTAGTGATGGGTATATAACTTAAACTTTTACACACTACACGCCAGTGAGTCGGAATAGCCACTAGGAGTTAGGAAGGGAGGTGGCTGCCGGAAAAGGGAAGGCAAGGATTTTTGCAAGCAGAGAGAGGGCTGTGCCTGAACAGAAGCATCAGGGTGAAGGTGCTGAGGACCCCGTCAGTGTGGAGTGAGCCTGTTTATCACAACTTAAATATTCTCCCAGGGTCCAAGAGAACATGGGGCACACCGAGGCTCTTTTTGGCTTCTCAAGGATACAACCATATGAAAGATATCTTCACATGCTGGATTTAACGGGATCACCAGTCAACAAGACTGATGCCAGCAAATGGCTAGTGTCCAGAATCCTCTTGTGTTGGGTCTTAGGCTCATAATTACTAATCTGCAACAGCCCAAGGCCAGAATTTTCTTGGTCAGGGAAACTTTCAAGTTCTTTGAGGAATGTCTTCTTCACAAATGTGACAGCCTCATATTGAAAATGGGTTCAACTCTTTCTGTGCTTATTTCATTCCAAGCAGAGCCCATTTCTGATGCCTAATAAGAACGTAATACTGAGTAACATGTTAGATAATGACATTCTTTACTTTAAGGTACTTTCCTGTCCAAAATAAATGTAAATAGATGTATGTTGTTTAAGTCAGCAAGAGGGGTATAGCAATCAATTGGCTTTCTTTGTCAAAAATCAACTTCTGGACTAAAGCCAGAGGCTTAGTCTAGTTTAATTTAGCAGAAGCTAAATTAGAACCTTGAACTAGAGTTATAGAGTAAGTTAGTAAATCTAAACAATCATATCAGTCAAATCTAGTCAGGAAACCAAAAACCATATCGGTTGTTTCAACAGAGAGAATTTAATACAGGGAAAAAGTCAAACAAATCTTGGAAGGTTGAAACAGCAAAAAGGGAAGTCTGAGGTATCATAGAGACAGTAACTGCAGAAGCAGCTGCCACCTCTAAAGCTGGAGAAACAAAAGAAAGAGGTTGGACGGGTCATTCAAACTTAAAAACTCAGAGGAGGGGGCCCAATGGATCTGGGACTCACTTCTCTGAGAAGGTGCTGCCTAGCTAGTGCTGGGACTTCCAAGAGTATGGGAATGTAGAAAGATGCTGAAAATGGGAATCAACTGCTATTCTTGGTGTTAGGTCCCAAATAATACACTAGTTATGGTTTGACTATAGTCAAAAACTATAGTTATGGTCAATTCACCATGAGAAAGGAAAGAATCCACAGGCAATATCTGCAAGAAGACGACCTTTTTTTGCACAAATGTAAAGCCTGCAAACATGACAGGAGACTTACAACTCAGCAACAAAAAGACAAATAACCAAATTTTAAAACGGGCAAAGGATGTGAAGAGACATTTCCCCAAAGAAGATATACAAATGGCTAAAAAGCACAATGGAAAGATATTCAATATCATTGCCATCAAGGAAATGCAAATGAAAACCACAGTGAGATGCCAGTACACCTACTAAGATGACTCTAATAAAAGAAAAAAAAGACAATAATAAATATTGATGAAGACGTAGAGAAATTGGAACCCTCATATATGTGCTGGTGAGGCTGTAAAAGGCTGCAGCCACTATGGAAAACAGTTTGGCAGTTTCTCAATAAGTTAGTTATAGAGTTAATGTATGACCCAGCCATTAGGATTCTGAAAATGTTTTGGAATTAGTGGTGATCATTGTACAATCTGTGAATATACTAAAAGCCACTAAATTTGACACTTTAAAAGAGTAAATTTTATAGTATGGGTATTATATATCTCATTTTAAAAATTTTAAGTAATGGGAGAGAAAAGACAAGAAAAATTATATAAAACACAGGGACAGGTTTTTGGATAAAATAATAAAAGTCCATGTATTTACGCTTGTCTCCTGTTTCTGGAACATCCTATTCAATACCATGCCATATCAAAGTGCATTTTGACTTTGTTTTGTTGTTGTTTTTTGAGACAGTCTCACTCTGTCACCCAGGCTGGAGTGCAGTAGTGCAATCTTGGCTCCCTGCAACCTCCATCTCCCGGATTCAAGCAATTCTTGTGCCTCAGCCTCTCCAGTAGCTGGAATTACAGGCATGTACCAACATGCCCGGCTAATTTTTGTATTTTTAGTAGAGACGGGGCTTCACCATGTTGGCCAGGCTGGTCTTGAATGCCTGACATCAAGTGATCCACCCGCCTCAGCCTCCCAAAGTGCTGGGATTACAGGTGTGAGCCACCACGCCCAGCCACATTTTGACTTTGAGACTTGCAATTCAAAATCTGACTGACTCTATTGAGATAATCATATGGGTTTTGTCATTGGCTCTGTTTATGTGATGGATTACATTTATTGATTTGTGTATGTTGAACCAGCCTTTCATCCCAGGGATGAAGCCGGCTTGATCGTGGTAGATAAGCTTTTTGATGTGCTGCTGGATTCTGTTTGCCAGTATTTTATTGAGGATTTTCACATCGATGTTCATCAGGGATATGTGCCTGAAATTTCCTTTTTTTGTTGTGTCTCTGCCAGGTTTTGGTATCAGGATGATGCTGGCCTCATAAAATGAGTTAGAGAGGATTCCCTCTTTTTCTATTGCTTGGAATAGAAGGAATGGTACCAGCTCCTCCTTGTACCTCTGGTAGAATTCGGTTCTGAATCAGTCTGGTCCTGGACTTTTTTTGGTCGGTAGGCTAAATTCAACAGCCCTTCATGCTGAAAACTCTCAATAAACTAGGTATTGATGGAATGTATCTCAAAATAATAAGAGCTACTTATGACAAACCCACAGCCAATATCATACTGAATGGGCAAAAACTGGAAGCATTCCCTTTGAAAACTGGCACAAGACAAGGATGCCCTCTCTCACCACTCCTATTCAACATAGTATTGGAAGTTCTAGCCAGGGCAATCAGGCAAGAGAAAGAAAATAAGGGGTATTCAATTAGGAAAAGAGGAAGTAAAATTGTCTGTTTGCAGATGACATGATTGTATATTTAGAAAACCCCATCGTCTCAGCCCAAAATCTCCTTAAGCTGATAAGCAACTCCAGCAAAGTCTTAGGATACAAAATCAATGTGCAAAAATCACAAGCTTTCCTACACACCATTAACAGACAAACAGAGAGCCAAATCCTGAGTGAACTCCCATTCACAATTGCTACAAAGAGAATAAAATACCTAGGAATACAACTTACATGGGATGTGAAGGACCTCTTCAAGGAGAACTACAAACCACTGCTCAACGAAATAAGAGAGGACACGAACAAATGGAAAAACATTCCATGCTCATGGATAGGAAAAATCAGTATTGTGAAAATGGCCACACTGCCCAAAGTAATTTATAGATTCAATGCTATCCCCATCAAGCTACCATTGACTTCCTTCACAGAATTGGAAAAAAACTACTTTAAATTTCATATGGAACCAAAAAAGAGCCTGCATAGCCAAGACAATCCTAAGCAAAAAGAACAAAGCTGGAGGCATCACACTACCTGACTTTAAACTATACTACAAGGCTACAGTAACAAAAACAGCATGGTACTGGTAGCAAAACAGATACATAGACCAATGGAACAGAACAGAGGCCTCAGAAATAATGCCACACGTCTACAACTGTCTGATATTTGACAAACCTGACAAAAGCAAGGGATGGGGAAAGGATTCCCTATTTAATAAATGGTGTTGGGAAAACTGGCTAGCCATATGCAGAAAGCTGAAACTGGATCCCTTCCTTACACCTTATACAAAAATTAATTCAAGATGGATTAAAGACTTAAACATAAGACCTAAAAACATAAAAACCCTAGAAGAAAACCTAGGAAATACCATTCAGGACATAGGCATGGGCAAGGACTTCATGACTAAAACACCAAAAGCAATGGCAACAAGAGCCAAAATTGACAAATGGGATCTAATTAAACTAAAGAGCTTCTGCACAGCAAAAGAAACTATCATCTCAGTGAACAGGCAACCTACAGAATGGGAGAACATTTTTGCAATCTATCCATCTGACAAAGGGCTAATATCCAGAATCTATAAAGAACTTAAAAAATTTACAAGAAAAAAACAAACAACCCCATCAAAAAGTGGGTGAAGGATATGAACAGACACTTCTCAAAAGAAGACATTTATGCAGCCAACAAACATGAAAAAAAGCTCATCATCATTGGTCATTTGAGAAATGCAAATCAAAACCACAATGAGATACCATCTCACTCCACTTAGAACGGCAATCATTAAAAAGTCAGGAAACAACAGATGCTGGAGAAGATGTGGAGAAATAGGAATGCTTTTACACTGTTGGTGCGAGTGTAAATTAGTACAACCATTGTGGAAGACAGTGTGGTGATTCCTCAAGAATCTAGAACTAGAAATACCATTTGACCCAGCAATCCCATTACTGGGTATATACCCAAAGGATTATAAATCATTCTACTATAAAGACACATGCACATGTATGTTTATTGTGGCACTGTTCACAATAGCAAAGACTTGGAACCAACCCAAATGCCCATCAGTGATAGACTGGATAAAGAAAATGTGGCACATATACACCATGGAATACTATGCAGCCATCAAAAAGGATGAGTTCATGTCCTTTGAAGGGACATGGATGAAGCTGGAAACCATCATTCTCAGCAAACTAACACAAGAACAGAAAACCAAACACCACATGTTCTCACTCATAAGTGGGAGTTGAACAATGAAAACACATGGACACAGGGAGGAGAACATCACACACCAGGGCCTATCAGGGGGTGGGGGGGCCAGGGGAGGGATAGCATCCCTCCCCTGGATTGATGGGTTGATGGGTGCAGCAAACCACCATGGCACACGTATACCTATATAACAAGCCTGCACGTTCTGCACATGTACCCCAGAACTTAAAGTATAATAAAAAATTAAAAACTGACTGTCCAAGCCCTGCAAAGAAACATTTAAATAGTACATAGAATGCTGTCATGATTAACCTCTTGTTCACACATCCATTCCAAGAATGCAAGGACAGATACCTATAAACCTTTGTGTCCCTGGCCCCTGTGACCTGTGACCCCTGCTGGCTGGGAAGGGACACTCACCTTTCTACCAGACTCCTCTTATACCCCACGTGGCATTTTTGCACCAGTCCTATACTCCTATGAGACTCCCACCAGCCCCAGGACAGACTACAGCAGCACATGAATTAGTAAGGTTATGGGCCATCTAGTCAACTGGCCTAGTTGAAGTCCCCATTCTGGTATCATCAGCCCACAGAATCTTCAACCTATATCCTGCCTTGACTAGAGGAGGGCCAGAAACCTGTAGAAGAAAGGAACATCTCAGATGTAGAATTGGCATACTTTAGACACCATTATTCTTACGCTTTCTTCTTAGGGTTTTCCCCATCCATCTCTTCTTTCCTTTTACCACTGCCTTCTTCCCAGTTTATGCCTGGATTGTTGTAATTGTCTCATTTTCTGCTTATAGTCTCTCCCATTTCTAATCATCCTACACACAAACATCAAATAGCCTGCCCAAAACATTCTCTTCTTGTCACTCCTTTGTTTGAAATCCTTCAGTACCTCCCCACTGCCAACCAAATATTAATAAAATTCAACTTTTAAATCTGTTTTTTTTTTGGTTTGGTTTTATTTTATTTCATTTGATTTTATTTTATTTTGGAGACAGAGTCTCACTCTGTCAGCCAGTCTGGAGTGCAGTGGTGCAATCATGGCTCACTGCAGCCTCAACCTCCCAGGCTCAAGCAATCCTACCACCTCAGCCTCCTGAGTAGCTTGGACTACAGGTGTGTGCCCCCACACTCAGCTAATTTTTTAACTTTTTGTAGAGGCGGTGTCTCCCTATGTTGCCTAGGCTGGTCTTAAACTCCTGGACTCGAGTGATCCTCCCGCCTCAACCTTCCAAAGTGCTGGGATTGCAGGCATGAGCCTAAATCTGATTTTAGAGCCCCCTATAATCTAGCCCCAATCTATCATTCCAGATTTACACAAATTCCCATTTGGTTACATACAGTACCCCATGATTGCCTATTTCTGTGCTATTTCTGCCTTCTCCCCCAATAGAGAATAGAGAATTAGCCTCTAATTCTCCCTCCATTGCTGCCTATCAACATTCTTCAAGGTCCTCAAGACCTATTCTTCAAGGCCTATGTCAAATCTCAGCTTTCCAAGAAGCCTTGATTATCCCAGCTGAGATTTATCTTCCTCCTTGAAATAATGGCTATTGTCTCTGCCATTCTGCCTTTGCCTTCTTTGTAGGATAATCACTTCTGCTTCCCAGCTCCACTCTCAATTTCAGGAGGACAGTGGCGCTTTGGAGACCTTGAAGAGCTGACCAAATTCAAACTGCAGGTCCATTCTGCACAGTGATTTCAAAACTTGCAGTTAGTTGTTACCAACATTTAAAAGTTGGGAGATATCTTATAAAAATCTGGGTTTCCTGCTTCTCTTGAAAATTCAGAATATCTTGCCACACTGGGCCTACACTTCTACTTAAAATATGCTAAGGCTGAGTAGTGGCCACTCCTGAGGGTGGGGCCTCTGTTCTCCAGTTCACTAAAGTTCCTGCTTCCTATTTTTAAACCTTGCTCTTACTTTGGAGGCATCTGAGTTTATGATCCCTAGTTCTAACACCTCTACAGAGTAAGCGGTAGGTGAATGGATGAAAGAATTTTAGGAAGGATAAATGAACAAACTAACCTAGCTTATGGCAAAATTTGCATTTTCCACAAATTTTCAGCTGGCCAGGGAGCTCAACAGCTAAATTCTCATAACTACCCACTCCCCTACTCTGTTCTTTTCTTGTCTTGAATCACGTGCAAAAACAAATTCTGGTCAAAGCTTGAGTGGATATATAATGATACAGGGGTTGATTCAACAGGGGATATAACAATTTTAATTATTTATCCACGCAATACTGGAGCACCCACATATCTAAAACAAATATTATTAGAGCTAAAGAGAGAAATAAGCCCCAATACAATAAGAGTTGGAAAGGTCAACACCCCATTTTCAGCATTGGACAGATCTTCCAGACAGAAAATCAACAAAGAAACATCAGACTTAATCTGCACTATAGACCAAATGGACCTAATAGATGTTTACAGAACATTTCATCCAATGGCTGCAGAATACACATTCTTTTCCTCAGCACATAGGTCATTCTCAAGGATAGACCACATATTAGGTCACAAAACAAGTCTTAAAACATTCAAAAAATGAAATAATATTAAGCTTCTCTAGTCACAAAGGAATAAGACTAAAAATCAATAGTAAGAGGAATTTGGGAAACTATACAAATGCATGGAAATTTAACAATATGCTCCTGAATGACCAGTGGGTCAATGAAGAAATTAAGAAGAAAATTGAAAAATTGTTTGAAACAAATGATAATGGCAGCACAACACACCAAAACCTATGGGATACAGTGAAAGCAGTACTAAGAGGGAAGTTTATAGCTATCAGTGCCTACATCAAAAACAAAGAAAAACTTCAAATCAACAATCTAACAATGGATCTTTAAAAACTAGACAAGCAAGAGCAAACCAAACCCAAAATTAGTAGAAGAAAATAAATAATAAAGATCAGAGCAGATATAAATGGAATTGAAACAAAAAAGAAAATAAAAAGATCAATGAAGGCTCACACCAGTAATCTCAGCATTTTGGGAGGCCGAGGCAGTTGTATTACCTGAGGTCAGGAGTTCAAGGCCAGCCTGGTCAACATGGTGAAACCTTGTCTCTACTAAAAATATAAAATTAGCCAGGTGTGGTGGTGCATGCCTGTAATCTCAGCTACTCGGGAGGCTGAGGCAGAATTGCTAGAACCCAGGAGGCAGAGGTTACAGTGAGCCAAGATTGCACCATTGCACTCTAGCCTGGGCAACAAGAGCAAGACTCTGTCTCAAAAACAAAATATATCAACGAAAAATAAACACAAAAAGCTGGATTTTTAAAAATTAAACAAAATTGATAAACCTTTAGCAGACTAATTAAAAAAGAGAGAATAGCCAAATACATAAAATCAGAGATGAAAAAGGCAACATTACAACTGATACCCCCAGAAATTTAAAGGACCATCAGTGGCTACCATGAGCAACAATATGCCAATAAATTGGAAAATCTAGAAGAAATGGACAAATTCCTAGACACAGACAACCTGCCAAGATTGAACCATGAATAAATCAAAAATCTGTACAGACCAATAACAAGTAACCAGATCAAAGTCGTAATAAAAAGTCTCCGAGTAAAGAAAAGCCCAGCACCCAATGACTTCACTACTGAGTTCTACCAAACTTTTAAAAAAGAACTAATACCAATTCTACTCAAATTATTCTGAAAAAAATAGAAGAGAAGGGAATACTTCCAAACTCATTCTGTGAGGCCATTATTACTCTGATATCGAAACCAGACAGACACACATCACAAAAAGAAAACTACAGGCCAATATCTCTGATGAATATTGGTCAACATACACAAATCAATGTGATGCATCATATTAACAGAATGAAGAATAAAAACCATATCATCATTTCAATTGATGTTGAAAAAGTATTTGATAAAATTCAACATCCCTTCATGAATAAAACCCTAAAAAATACTGGGCAGAGAAGAAATATACCTCAACATAATAAAAGCCATATATGACAGACCCACAGCTAGTATCATACTGAATGGGGAAAAACTGAAAGCCTTTCTGCTAAGATCTTGAACACAGAAAGGATGCCCACTTTCACCACTATTATTCAACATAGTACTGGAAGTCCCAACTAAAGCAATTATTCAAGAGAAAGAAAGGTCATCCAAAATAAGAAGTCAAATTATCCTTGTTTGCAAATGATATGATCTTATATTTGGAAAAACCTAAAGATTCCATGAAAAAAATGATTAGAACTGATAAACAAATTTAGTAAAGTTGCAGTATACAAAGCAAACATACAAAACCAGTAGCATTTCAATATGCCAACAGTGAACAATCTGAAAAAGAAATTTATAAAAGTAATCTCATTTAAAATAGCCACGAATAAAATTAAATACTTAGGAATTAACCAAAGTGAAAGATCTTTATAACAAAAACTATAAAACACTGATTTAAAAAATTGAAGTGGACACCAAAAAAATGAAAAGATATTCCATGTTCATGGATTGGAAGAATCAATATTGTTAAAATGTCCATACTACCCAAAGCAATCTACAGATTCAATGCAATCCCTATCAAAATACGAATGACGTTCTTCACAAAAATAGAACAAAAAAAAAATCCTAAAATTTACATGGAACCATAAAAGACCCAGGATAGCCAAAGCTATCCTAGGCAAAAAGAACAAAACTGGAGAAATTACATTATCTGACTTCAAATTATACTACACAGATATAGTAACCAAAACAGCTGTTAAACTATTAAACTTCTACAAGAAAACATCGGGAAAACTCCGGGACATTGGTCCGGAAAAAATTTCTTGAGGAACACCCCATAAGCACAAGCAACCAAAGCAAAAAATGGACAGACGGGATCACGTCAAGTTAAAAAGCTTCTGCACAGCAAAGGAAATAGTCAACAAAATGAAGAGACAATGCACAAAATGGGAGAAAATACTTGCAAACTACCCATCTGACAAGGGATTAATAACCAGAATATATAAGGAGCTCAACTCTATAGAAAAAAAATCTATTAATCCAATTAAAACATGGGCAAATGATTTGAATAGACATTTCTCAAAAGAAGACATGCAAATGGCAAACAGGCATATGAAAAAGTGCTCAACATCGCTGATCATCAGAGAAATGCAAATCAAAACTACAATGAGATATCATCTCACCACAGTTAAAATGGCTTATATCCAAAAGACAGGCTATAACAAATGCTGGCAAGGATGTGGAGAAAAGGGAACCCTCATACACTGTTGATGGGGAGGTAAATCAGCATAATCCTATGGAGAACAGTTTGGAGGTTCCTCAAAAAACTAAAAATTGAGCTACCACATGATCCAGCAGTCCCATTGCTGGGTATATACCCAAAGGAAAGGAAATCAGTATATCAAACAGATATCTGCACTCTCATGTTTGTTGCACTGTTCACAATAGCCAAAATTTGAAAGAAACCTAAGTGTCCATCCACAGATGAATGGAAAAAGAAAATGTGCTACTTATACGTAATGGAGTACTATTCAATCATAAAAAAGAATGAGATCCTATCACTTGCAACAACGTGGATGGAACTGGAGGTCATTATGCTAAGTAAAATAAGTCAGGCACAGGAAGACAAACATCACATGTTCTCACTTATTTGTGGGATCAAAAAATCAAAATAGTTGAACTCATTTAGATAGTAAAAGAATGATTATCAGAGGCTGGAAAGGGTAGTGGGGAGGAGACTGAAGGAAAGTGGAGATGGTTAATGAGTACCAAAAAAACAGAACGAATAAAATCTAGTATTTGATAGCACAATAGGGTGACTATAGTCAATAACAATTTAATTATACATTTTTTTTGATACAGAGTCTCGCTCTGTTGCCCAGGCTGGGGTGCAGTTGCACAATCTCAGCTCACTGCAACCTCTGCCTCCTGAGTACAAGCGATTCTCCTGCCTCAGCCTCCCGAGTAGCTGGGATTATAGGCGTGTGCCGCCACACCCGGCTAATTTTTCTATTTGTAGTAGAGATGGGGTTTCACCATGTTGGCCAGGCTGGTCTCAAACTCCTGACCTCAAGTGATCCACCCACCTCAGCCTCCCAAAGTGCTGGGATTACAGGCATGAGCCACCATGCCCAGCCTAATTATATATTTTTAAATAACTAAAAGAGTACAATTGAATTGTTTGTAATACGAAGAATAAATGCTCGAGGGGATGGAAACCCCATTTTACATGATGTGATTACTACACATTATATACCTGTTATCGAAACATCTCATGTACCCCATAAATATATACACCTACTTTATACCCGCAAAAATTAAGATAGATTTTTTAAAAAACAAAAGCTTGAGTGGAGAAAAGAGATACTCCTTTTTAATAAAAACTTCCTGTTTTCCCCCTTAGAACTCACAATGAGTATGAGGTGGCAGTCAAGAGAAAAAAAAAATCCCTGTGCTTCAGTGTCTGAAACTGGGAAAGTAAAAAATCAAGAGAGATCCATACATGCCTTTGCTTTGATGTGCCCCTTGGTGACCCACACTGAGGCAACACATGGCTGTGGGTTTCCATTGTTAGAGTAAATGTGACCTTTCTTACACAAGGGGATTGTGGTTTTGATCAATTGAAAGGACCCCGTGGGCAGCCAGGGATCAGCATAAAGGGTGAAAGGTGAGCAATAAATATGCCAGTGCATAAACACAATTAGGTTTATAAAAAAAGGCACTGAAGCAAAATGAAACATCGGGGGTTTACAAAAGCAACAGACATGTTCTGTGTTTTAGAGATGGATTGATGGCTAATTAACTGTCCAGAACCATTCTAACTCCTATACATAGGAAAACATGAGCTGAGACAAAGAATGATTGATTTTAGTGGGAAAGTCCTGTATTGTGAAATGAGAGAGAAAGGGAGGACAGCGTAAGGCAATTATTGGAAATATTGAGTTTGCACAGTTTATCTCTTTTTTTCCTTTTTTTTATTTTCGTTTTTGAGTTTACACAGTTTAGATGTGGAATCTGGATTTTGCCAGAGACTGGGTTTTGTTGCTGCTATTGCTCTTATTGTTGTCGTTTGCGTTGTTTAAAAGTATCTTGTAGTAAGGCAATAGTTATACCTGTCATGAAGGCGTAGCTGGACCACAAGGTTTACCAGAACCTTTTGAGGTTACTGGCACTGGAATCCAAAGAAAGACAGTGTTAGTCAACTTTAATTGTATAGAGATGATCACACTATCATTAGAAGAAAGAGGAGCTTTTGCCTTTAACAGTAATTACTTTTTCCATATTTAGAGTTAAGTATTTCAGGAGCTGAGAAAGTGCCCATAATACGAACAGGTACCATCACATCTTGAAAACATAAATACTTTCTGTTTAATTCATTCTGTGTCCTGAAATAAATCGTTTCTGCCAACAGCTCCATGTGCATCCACTCTCCTAGATTTGAAACAGTCAAACCAAGGGTGTGTACACCCCTGATGGATATCAGTCTAATACCAAACATCTACATTCAAAATAAATCCTAAGCACAAATAGCAACAGGGAATTCATCACCTCTGTGGTTCTCTTCTCCTTGTACCCCACAAAGATCAATTTCTCTAACGGCAGTTACCCACTTCCTCTCACTGGGGGAGCTTCTAAGAGAGGTAAGCGAGAATACACCCAGAGGAAAAAGGTGCTAAAGTCTGAAGAGAGAGAACACGTAGCCAAAGATGATAGAGGGGTCGGCAAAAAGGCAAAATGGGTTGGATGACAAAGTTTAAATTGGCAGCGAAGATTTAAGACCAAAGATAAACAAAGAGCTTGCTTTTTTGAAAGCAAAAAAAAACCTAGACTCTAGATTCTGTCAATTAGCTGATATCAAGCTCTAGAAAAAATAACTGACTTAAACGTAAAATTGGTTAATACTTAGAAAAACTGGTGATAATTCAGAGCAAGTTTCACAAACTTTTTTCACAAACTCTTTTTTTTTTCTTTTGTATGTTAGGCTGTCTTCATTGTAGAGCAGGGATAGGTCAGTGATGTAAATTAGGGATTTCAGAAAGTCATGTGACAAGGTCTTTCATGATAGCCTGGTAGGCAAAATGGAGACAACTGGGGAAAGTGATAATACGGATAAGACTGGCAACATTATGAGGACAGAAAATGTGACTGACTTGTTCACCGCCATATCTCCTTTATGCTGCACAGAGCATGACACAGGCTCAAAAATGGGTCCTGATTTGGTATAGTTAGGTGCATTCACTGATGACTGAGGAGTAATACCAAAAGCACATTGTTTTCTGGATCCATGTGAACAGACTTGGTTTTATTTGTTTCCATATCTCTAGGGCATGGAGTAGGCACTTAATAAAATCTGATGAATAGGCTGGGCATGGTGTCTCATGCCTGTAATCCCAGCACTTTGGGAGGCCAAGGTGGGCAGACCGCTTGAGCCCAGAAGTTCAAGACCAGCCTGGCCAACATGGTGAAACCCCATCTCTACTTAACAAAAAAAAAATTAGCCAAGCGTGATGGCACACTCCTATAATACCAGCTATTCAGGAGGCTGAGGCATGAGAATCACTTGAACCCAGGAGGCAGAGGTTGCATTAAGCCAAGATCGCACCACTGTACTCCAGCCAGGGCAACAAAGTGAGTGAGACTCTGTCCCAAAATTAATTAATTAATTAATCAATTTTAAATGTGATGAATAAATGAATAAACCTATAGATCTTTTACAACATTCGTATAAGATTTTCTTACTCTTAACATTTTAATTGATGACTTGATTGAAGCTATATTTTTAAAAAACGAGATTGCCAGTTATTGCAATTGCACACATACTGAGACAATGTGCTTATGGATAGATAAAAATGCAATGAATAAAAGGGACATAGGTCAATACCAATAAAACAAAATTTAATATCACTAAATGTATATTCAAAAATGCACAAAGAATAGGAGGGTTCCCAGCTTGAAATAGCCTACTTTTTAAAAGCTATGACAGTCACCAATACCATCAGCCCCCTGAGCCATCCAGCTATAAAACCTAGATACAGTGCATGGAGCATCTATTTAGGAACACTGCAAAATAAATGATAGCAGGAAGATTTGGAAAGGACACCAGAATTCAAAGCACCACCAAGCCAGTACTGAGTTTTCCCTTTTTTTCCCTCCTGGCCAGGACTCAGGGAAGTCTGAAACTCTGAAGTAGGCACCCAGATGTAGACAGAGAGTGCTTCAAGAAAAGCCCTCTAGTTTTGGGTCCAGGAGTGGGAAAGGAGAATTCTAACACTCATCGAGATGGGGGCAATTCATCATTTTCCTTTGTTCATTTTTCTGTCATGCCCCAGAAGCCAGACGATCCCATGACAACAGTTGCAGCAAAGACAGTGGTGGCAGCAGAGGCTGCAGGTCCCTAAAACTCTGAAGTACAGAATGTTCCTCTCTGATCAGAGGAGCTGTGGTCCCCCAAAGTGGGGCAAATCCCTGTTGGTTTTTTCTCTTTCTAGCCTCCTACTATTTGACTCTGAATACACACAGACTGGGCTAACTTAAAACTCAGTTTTTTGGGCTGGAGAACTAAAAAGATGAAGGAAACTGGAAAATTCTGAGGAGAGCGTAGAGAGGGAGGAGCTAGGAAGTGTGACCCAATAAAGTCGTTTCTAGGCTCTGGAGCTTATTCCTGAGTGGTGTGTGCATGAATCTGACCCTTAACAGCATATCATAGACTTTGAGAACTGAAAGGTGGGACAGACTGCAGCCCAGCTCCCAGACTGTACATTGGGTGGCACATACAAGGGACAGAAACAAGGAGCATTGCATAGGCTTTAAAAACTGAACTAACGTTGGAACCACACCCAGAGCGGATTGATCAGAAATCACAGCCTGTACGTAACTGTTTATGTTCTCAAAGGTTATGGGGCCAGGCTCTGTGGCTCATGCCTGTAATCCCAGCACTTTGGGAGGCCGAGGCAGGCGAATCATGAGGTCAAGAGATCGAGACCATCCTGGCCAACAAGGTGAAACCCCGTCTCTATTAAAGATACAAAAATTAGCTGGGCATGGTGGTGCATGCCTATAATCTCAGCTACTCGGGTGGCTGAGGCAGGAGAATCGCTTGACCCCAGGAGGCAGAGGTTGCAGTGAGCTGAGATCACGCCACTGCACTCTAGCCTGGCGACAGAGCAAGACTCCATCTCAAAAAAAAAAAAAAAAAAAAAAAAAAAAAAGGTTATGGTATGCTGTTGCTTCTATTGATTCTTGGGGGATGAAGATTGAAGCTCCCAGTTTTAACTGTAAATTTGTCTATTGCTTTTTCAGGTTTTGTAAGTTTTTGCTTTATGTATTTTCAAGCTTTGTTGTTAGGTGTGTACACATTCAGGATTGTTATGTGTTCTTGGTGAATGGACCCCTTTTTCTTTATGTAATGCCCTCCCTCACTGCCAGAATGCATGTAGGGCAACATAGTGAGACCTTCTCTCTTAATTAATCAATAAATAAATTTTTTAAAAATACATGGGTGGAAAAAATGATAGCCTTAATTAAAAAAAAAAACTTTAAAGCTAGAGTGATTATTTAATAGCAGAGAAGAATTCAGAGCAAAGACAATTACCAGGGATAAAAAGGGACATTGTCCATTAATCAAGAATATGTAACCGTCCTAAGTGATAATATACCTAGCAACAAAGCTTTAAAATACATGAAGCAAAGCTAACAAAACTGGAAGGAAAAATGGACAAACCCACAATTATAGTTGAAAATTTCAACTCTCCTCTTTCAGTAATCGTTAGAACAAGTAGACAGAAAATCAGCAAGGACACAGAACTGAACAATGCTATTAAAGAACTGTATCTAATCAACATTAATAGAATATTTTACCCCATAACAACATGATAGTCTTTATATATGCACACAGAATATTCATCAAGATAGAGCATATACTAGGTCATAAAATAAACCTTATCAAAAGTAAAAGAGTTGAAATCACACAAAGTTCTTTGGCCATAAGAAAATTAAACTAAACATCAATAATAGCAAAAAAAGTTTTAAACACTTTTAAATTAAACAATAGATCTTTAAACAACCCACAAATCAAAGAGGAAGCCTCAGGAGAAATTAGAAAATACTTTGAATTAAATGAAACATAAAATAAAATGTAAAAATTTGAGGTGTACAGGTAAAGCAGTGTTTAAAGGTGAAATTATACCCATTATGTGCTCATATTAAGAAGAAGAATGATCTCAGATCCACTAGCTAAGATTCTATTTTTAAAAACTAGAAAAAGAAGAGCAACATATGTTCAAAGCATGCAAAAGGAAGAAAATAATAAAGGTAAAAGCAGAAATCAATGAAATTAAAACTAACCAAACCAAAAAAGGGCAACTGGAAGAAAGAAGACTAGACAAAATAAAACCAAAAGCTAGTACTTTGAAAAGATCAATAAAATTTAAAATTCTCTATCAAGATCAACAAAGAAAAAAGGAGAAAAGACACACATTATCAATATCAGGAAAGAAAGATGGGATCACTACAGACCCCACAGATGTTTAAGGTATAAGGGAATGCTACCATTCTAAGCACATAAATGGAACAACAAAGATGAAATGAACCAGTTCCTTAAAACCTCAAAATACCAAAATGCAACCAAGATGAAATAGACAATCTGAATTTTTCTGTAACTATTAAAGAAATGGAACATGTCATTGAAAACCTTCTAAAAAGAAATTTCTAGCTCACGCCTGTAATCCCAGCACTTTGGGAGGCCAAGGCGGGCGGATCACGAGGTCAGGAGATCGAGACCATCCTGGCTAACACGGTGAAACCCCGTCTCTACTAAAAATACAAAAAATTAGCCGGGCATGGTGGTGAGTGCCTGTAGTCCTAGCTACTCAGGAGGCTGAGGCAGGAGAATGGCGTGAACCCGGGAGGCGGAGCCTGCAGTGAGCCAAGATCAGGCCATTGCACTCCAGCCTGGGTGACAGAGCGAGACTCCGTCTCAAAAAAAGAAAAAAGAGAAAGAAAGAAATTTCTAGACTCAGGTGGTTTCACTGGCAGATTCTATAAAACACTTAAAGAAGATATTACATCAATTCCATACAATCTCTTCCAGGAAAGAAAAGAGAAGTGAGTTCTTCTCAACTAAGTTTATGAGGCTACTAGCATTATCCTGATAACAAAACCAGAAGATGATGATAGTACATGAAAACTATACAACAATAGCCTTAATGATGATAGGCACAAAATATTATTGAATCTAATTCAGCAAGTATAAAACATGAAAAATATACCACAACTAAGTGGAATTTATCCTGGGAAAGCAAGGCTGGTTCAATATTTTTAAAATTAATCAGTGTAATCCACCATATCAATAGCCTAAAGAAGAAAAACCATATGATCAGATCTCGATTGCTGCAGAAAAAAAAGCATTTTCTAAAACCCAACATCCATCTCAGATAAAAATCTCAGCAAACTAGGAATAGATGGGCTTTTTCTCAATCTGATAAACAGCATTCCCAAAAAAACAAAACTACAGCTAACGTCATACTTAATCATGAAGACTGAATGCTTTTCCTCTAAAGTCAAGAACAAAGACTTTTAACACTCCAATTTAGCATTCTACTAGAACTCCGAGCCAGTAGAATAAAACAAGAAATAAATAAATTAAATTAAATGCATACAGATTGAAAGGAAGAAATAAAACTGTTTCATAAACAACGTAAAAATCCCGAGGAATTTACCCAAAAAAGAAAACCCTCCTAGATCTAAGTGAATTTAGCAAAATAGCAGGCTACAACGATAGCACATAAATATCAATTATATTTTCATTTACTAGCAATAAACAATGGGAAACTGAAGTTTAAAACACAATACCACTTATAATATGTCCAAAAAATGATATACCTAGGTATAAATCTAACAAAATTTTTAAAGGCTCTGTATGCTGTAAACCTCAAAGCACTGATTTTAAAATATCAAGATCTGTATGAATAGAGTGACATACCATGTTCAAGTACTGAAAGACTCAACATAATAAAGATGTCAATTGATCTATATGTTTAATGCATTCCAATCGTAATCCCAGCAACATTTTTGGCAGATATAGACAATCTGATTCTAATATTTATATGCAAAAGCAAAGGAACTAAAATAGCCTAAATAATTTTGAAAAGGGGGAATAAAGTTGGAAGAATCACACTACTGTATTTTAAGATGTACTACAAAGCTACACCAGCATGGCACATGTATACATATGTAACTAACCTGCACATTATGCACATGTACCCTAAAACTTAAAGTATAATAATAATTAAATTAAATTAAAAACAAAGCTACAATAATCAAGAGAATGTAGTATTGGCAAAAGAACAGACACATAAATCAATGAAACAGAGTCCAGAAACAAAACCACACATATATTAATTTTGACACAGATGCAAAAGCATTTCAGTGGAGAAAGGATAGTCTTTTCAACAAATAGTGTTGGAAAAATTGAGTATCCATGTGCAAGACAATGACACTCGACTCATAACTTGCACCATATATAAAAATTAACTCAAAATGGGTTATAGATCTAAATGTAAAACCCAAAGTGATACAATCTTTAGAAATATATATAAATAGAACTTCATGACCTGGGTTTAGGCAAAAAGTTCTTTGATAGGACACTAAAAATATAATCTATGAAAGAAAATATTAATAAATTGGACTTCAAACAAATTTAAAACTTTTACTCTGCAAAAGATGTTCACTGTTAAGAGAATGAAAAAAAGCTACAAACTGGGAGAAATTATTTGTAAATCGTATGTCTGGTAAAGGACTTCTAACCAGAATTTTTTTAACTCTCAAAACTCATTAGTGAAAAAACAAACAGTTAAAAGATGGAAAAAGGCCTGAGGCAGTGGCTCATGCCTGTAATCCCAGCACTTTGGGAAACCCAGAGGGGAGGAATGCTTGAGCCTAGGAGTTCAAGACCAGCCTGGGCAACATAGTGAGACTCCCATCTCTACAAAAAAAAAAAAAAAAAATTTAATCAGTATGGCATGGTGGTACATGTCTGTAGTCCCAGCTACCTAGGAGGCTAAGTGGGAGGATCACTTGAGCTCGCAAGTTTGAGGGTGCAGTGAGCTATGATCACACCCCTGCACTCAGCCCTGAGCAACAGAGCAAGACCTTGTCTCTTAAAAAATAAATAAATAAAAGATGGAAAAAGATGTGTACAGATATTTCACCAAAAAGGATACACAGAAAGCAAATTAGCACAGTACAACATCTAACATCTTCAGCAATTAGGGAAATGTCGATTAAAACCAGGATGAAATATCACTAAACTCCTAGCTAAAATAAAAATTACTGACAATACCAGGTGCTGACAAGGATGCAGAACAACTAGAACAATCATGTGTTGCTGTTGGAAATTCAAAAACAGCTACTCTGAAAAATCATTTGACAGTTTTTTATAAAGTTAGATATAGCCCAACAATTTCACTTCTAAGTATTTACTTTAGGGAAATGAAGACATATTCACACAAAAACTTGTACTTGACCATTTTTAGCAGTTGTATTTATAATTGCCCAAAATTAGAAACAGCCAAATGTCCTTAAACTGGTGAATGGGTAAATAAACTCTGGTACATCTACACAATGGAATACTACTCAACAATAAAAAGGAACAAACTACTGATACATGCCACAAATTGAATGAATCATAAAGGCACTATGCTGAGTAAAAGAAGCCAGTTTCACAAGGTTACTGTGATACAATGAGAAATACATATTTGGTCTTTGTCCCTGGTTCCTGACACAGAGCTCCTAAAACTTCCTGAGGGATGGGGATAATAGGAATGTCTTTTGTCGTTCATAACAAGCCCATTTCCACCGTATTTGAGTTTATATTAATAAAGTGACTTAGTGGGCTCCTAGATAGCTTCAGGATGGGGACTGGTTGCTAGAGGAACCAATTATGTGATTATATGGTTGGGACTTTCGGCCCCATCCCCAGACCTCTAGGGAGGGGAAAGGGAATGGAGACTGAGTTAATCACCAATGGCCAATGATTTAATCGATTTTGCTTATGTTTATAGATGGAACCTCCATAAAAACACTCAACAATGGGGTTCTGAGAGCCTCCAGGTTAGTGAACACATTGAGGTGCTGGAAGGGGTGGTGCACCTGACAGGGCCTGGAAGCTCTGCACCCCTTTGCCCTTACCACACCCCGCACATCTCTCCCATGTGGCTGATCCCGAGTTGTATCCTTTATAATAAACTGGCAACAGTAAGTAGAGCACTTTCCTGAGTTCTGTGAGCCATTCTAGCAAATTATTGAACATGAAGAGGGGGTTTTGGGAACTCACTGACTTTATCCTCTGTCAGCCTTAAGTATGGGTGGCCCAGAGCAGAGGCTGTCTTGTGATATTACACCCTTAATGAGTAGGATCTTTTCCAACTCCAAGCATCAGTGCCTGAAGTGAATTGTAGAACACCGAGTTGGTGTCCAGAAAGTTGGGGAATTGGTTAGTGTGAGAAAAAAAAAAACTGCACATTAGATGTCAGAAGTGTTGTGAGTAAAAACAATTGAGAATTACATTCTGAATGATTCCATTTATGTAACATTCATGAAAAGACAAACTTTTAGTAATAGAAAACAGATTTGTAGATTCCAGGGCTAGGGGGTCCCAGGAGGCTATGACAGCAAATGTGTAGCGGGAGGGAGGTTTTTGGAGAGATGGCACTGTTCTAGGTGCTGATTATGGCAGTAGTTACACAAATCTATACATGTGTTAAGACTCATAGAATTGCACACTAAAAATGTCGCTTTTACTATATGTTAATTTTTTAACTATGTAAATATTTTAAAGATAGGACAGTTTCTGTTGAATACAGCTCAGCTGTGCCAAAAGTATGACTTAACCATCAAAAGAAACAGCTTGAGATGCGTTAATGGAAGTATTCAATCCAGAACAAACAAAGCTACAGACCCACTGGACTCTAAAGTAGCTAGACTGCATCTATAATATTGTGTTTTATTTGGGACATTGATAAAAATCAACAGCATCTAAAGGAAGGTGACCAAGATGATTAGAGGATGATAGAAAGGATTAGGACTATTTAGCCTGGAGAAGAGAAGGAATGACATGATAACTCTCCTACTATATTAGAAAAATGTCCAAGTAGTTTACTAAGGCCTATTCTGTGTTACTCTTGAGGGAAAAAACTGTGTCCCCCAGGGAGTAGTTACAAGAAGGCAGATCTCAAACCACTATACAGGAAAGCTTTCTATCAAGTTGAGAATAAATAAAACGACCTGCCTAGATAAGCAGTGAGCCTCTCGTCATTGGCTGGAAATCACTGAAAATGTTCAAGCAGACGTTAAATAACCATCTATCAAGGTTATTGTCAAAGGGATTACTTCACTGAGTAGGAGAATGATCTATTTAACCTCTAAGGTCTCTTGCAACTCCACCTCCTGTATTCTGTTATAAATGATGCTCTAAATCACCCTTACCCTATGTGTGTCTCCAACTCCCTACACCTCATTACAGTGTATACAGGGCTCACAAAATCCCCATGGACTCCTGCTAACACTGACTGTCTCAAGACAGCCTTCAAGGCTGCTTTAATGATTTCCAGCCAGCAATGGGGGAGAAGATATGCTGAAGAACATGGGAAAAAAACGAAAATTTCTGTAGAGAATGGATAGATAACTTTTAACCAGGATATATAGAAAATTTTTGACCCTGCTGTGTTTGATAAGTTATTGTATCAGATCCAAAATGAACTACTACGAGCCTTAAGACCTATTTTGACTTCCCTGATCTGGCCCCTGCTCTAGTCTAGACAAGGAAACTGGGAAGTCCCATGTCCTGAAAGTTACCATATGCAAAATAATTCCCACATTCTTTCCTACTCTTTTCAGTTCTTTAAATATCACTCTTTATATTTTCCTCTCTAGTTTTCTCAGTGAATTATCTAGGCCCGGATCTTTCAAAAGTCTAACTACAAATTAGGATGAGAGGGACTAGTTAAGGTTACAGTGGACTGGATCAGGGCAGGCAAGAGGGTTAACTTCAAGCTAACAAAAATTGGAACAAGGGGATGGCTGTGGAGATTAGTTTTCTCTGGCAGGACATGAGTCAGGGAAACTGATAAGGATTTGGATATCTGAATTTGGAAGGGCAATATTTAAAGCAGTTGATCAGGCACAGGATAGACATGATTTCAATCAGAGGTTCTGTGTCACCCCAATGCTTCTAAGAGAGATGAGTTGAACTGCCCACGTCCATGACCATCATGATGCCTTTCTGCATCAGAGCCCATGGGCCTACCTGGTTGACCTCATCCTCTTGTTGAAATTCGATTACAAATTATTTATATCATCAGATGCAACTTTACTCTTTTCAGGGTGTTAATGAAGTTATTATAGTTCCCTTTATCAAGTCCATTATTGAATTTAAGTCTGTTTGGCAGACAAAAGTAGTCTATGATATTAGAAGTCAGATTACTTATTGCAGCAGGTAATCACTGCAAGCTAGCATAGGAGGTTTCTGGAGTGTTGGTCATGTTTCTTGATCTAGCTGCATTCAATTTGAAAATTCTGGTTTTTATGGTTTTTACACTTTTCTGTATTTGTTATACTTCAATAAAAATGTTCCAAAGATAAGAAAAAGCCGGGCTGCACATGGTGGCTCACACCTGTAATCCCATCACTTTGTGAGGCCGAGGGCGGTGGATCACCTGAGGTCAGGAGTTCAAGACCAGCCTGGCCAACATAGTGAAACCCCGTCTCTACTAAAAAAAAAAAAAAATACAAAAATTCAGCTGGGCATGGTGGCAGGTGCCTGTAATCCCAGCTACTATGGAGGCTGAGGCTGGAGAATTTCTTGAACCTGGGAGGCGGAGGTTGCAGTGAGCCGAGGTCATGCTACTGCACTCCAGCCTGGGCAACAAGAGCGAAACTCTGTCTCAAAAAAAAAAAAAAAAAGAAAAAAAGTAAAAGCCTTGGGCAGAGGCCTCCTGACACCATCTAGGTAGTGGGCAGCCAGCAATGCAATGTGTAGACCTCAGCCTTCTTTCTTTCTTTTCCTGTGTGTGTGCACATCTCACACCGGCTCATTCAAATCTACACACACCCAGATACAAACAAGATCTGTTCAGAGGCTGGAGAAGCCAGAAAGGATGCTCCAAAGGGATATACCTGCCTTCTCTTCCCAACTCTGACCCAGGTGAGAATCCAGGGGTTGGCAGATGCCATGCTATAGAACAGGATTTAATATTCTGTTCCTCAGTGTTGGAAAGGCGGTTCTCATTCTCTCAGGAGAAATCCAGGTCCTCTGAGGCAGAGAAATAAGGCAACTTTAAACATCAGTTAACTAATAATACATATGTGTATATCTAGCAAAAAGGAAAGAAATACATTAAAATGTCAACAGTTACTTCTGCTGAGTGATAGGATTAATTGAATTTTTTCTTTAGACTTTTCTCATTTCACTTTTATGTTTTTTATGTGATCATGTATTGTTTTAAAAAACATATAAGTGCTATAGTTAAAATTTTTTGTTTGTTTGTTTGGTTCTTTTTTTTGAGACAGAGTCTTGATCTGTCACCTAGGCTGGAGTGCAGTGGCGCGATCTCAGCTCACTTCAACCTCCACCTCTGGGTTCAAACAATTCTCCTGCCTCAGCCTCCTGAGTAGCTGGGATTACAGGCATGTGCCACCATGCCTGCCAATTTTCATATTTTTAGTAGAGACGGGGTTTCAGTATGTTGGCCAGGCTGGTCTCGAACTCCTGACCTTGTGATCTGCCCGCCTCAGCCTCCCAAAGTGTTGGGATTATGGGCATGAGCCACTGTGCCCGGCGATAGTTAAAATTCTTATGTTCATATAGGCCATTATTATTTTCAAACATAAGCATAAATTTTCCCAGTGGATTCTTTGTATACTTTGAATACAAGTTCTTTATCATATGTGTTTTGCAAATATTTTTTCTTAGTCTGTGTCTTGTCTTTCCATACTCTAAACAGTATCTTTTGCAGAGCCGAAGTTTTAAATTTTAATAAAACCCCACAAACCACTTTTTTCTTTCATGGATTGTACTTTTGGTGTTGCATCGAAAAACTCATCCCTACCAATTGATTCTCTGATATTATTCTCTGATATAATTGTGTTTATATCAGAGAAATAATTCTCTGATATTACTTATCTCCATTTTACAGATGAAAAAACCAAGACTCAAAGATTAACTAACTTGACTTAGCTCAGACCTGCAGCAAGTAATAGATTTGGGACTGATTTATATTCCATTGCTTTTTCCACTATATAATGTTGCAATGCTATCTAATCCTATTATTCTTGCTTTTGTTTTCTTTGCTTTTCTTTCGTTTTTTCTTTTCTCTTTTAAAGTTGTTTTTGGCTGAGTGTGGTGGCTCAAGCCTATAATCTCAGCACTTTGGGAGGCCGAGGCAGGCGGATCACCTGAGGTCAGGTGTTCAAGACCAGCCTGGCCAACATGGCGAAATCCCATCTCTACTAAAAATACAAAAAAATTAGCCAAAATACAAAAAATTAGCCCAGCATGGTGATGGTGCCTGTAGTCCCAGCTACTCGGGAGGCTGAGACCGGAGAATCGCTTGAACCTGGGAGTCAGAGGTTGCAGTGAGCCGAGATTGCGCCACTGCACTCTAGCCTGGGTGACAGAGTGAGACTTAAGTGCTGGGATTACAGGCGTGAGCCATCATGCCCGGCCACAAAGTTGTTTTTAACATAGGATGAGCATGGTTTGCTAGAAGAAATGGCAGCTTCCAGAGAAAAAGACATTGATGAAGCTAATCCAAAGTCTATCATAACGGCATTGTTAGAAACATGCTCTAAGGTAGCAATGCTAAGGATTGTGAGAGTCCGGGGAACCAGAGGAGCATGTTATAAAAACAAGAGCTTGTTTCCCTAGACATACACATACACACAACATTTTCCATACAATTTTAGGGGTTCTGAATGTGATGGCTGCTCTTCGACACAAAATATATGCAGAATTAATTCCCCGGGTTATCTAGGGAAAATATAAAATAATGTAAGAAAATAATACCTATAAAAGCACCATCATAATTCCTGTAAATAATGAGCATTCCCTAAATTCTCTGAATTTAATGCAAAGTCTGATTAATTTGGTTCATAGTAATTTTTGTCTTCAAGTAGAGAATCCATACCCACTCTGCTTAATAGCCTCTATTCTATAAATTGGCCACAGGATGTCACTGTTGTTCTAAGGAAAAACTTGAACAGCCTACCACTCCCACAACTTCCACCTCCCACCCCTACCCCCACCCACAGTTCCCAACCTCCTTAATATAAAAGGACTAAGTAATGCCTGGGTGATGAGGAAGGGAGTGAATGAGAACATTACCTTTGCATCCCAAGAGCTTTGTTTTAGGGAAAAAAAAAAAAAAAGGCCAGGCACAGTAGCTCATGCCTATAATCCCAGCTCTTTGAGAGGACCAGGCGGGAGGATCACTTGAACCCAGGAGTTGGAGACCACCCTAGCAACATATTCAGATCCTCTCTACAAAAAAATTAAAAATTAGCCAGGTGAGTGTCATGCACCTGTAGTCCCAGCTACTCAGGAGGCTGAGATGGGAGGATTGCTTAAACCCACAAAAATCAAGGCTTCAGTGAGTCATAATGGCCTCCACTGCACTCCAGCCTCGATGACAGGGCAAGACCTTGTCTCAAAATAATAATAATAAATGTAAAATGGGGGTGGAGCCAAGACGGCCGAACAGGAACAGCTCCAGTCTACAGCTCCAACCATGAGCGATGCAGAAGATGGGTGATTTCTGCATTTCCAACTGAGGTACCGGGTTCATCTCACTGGGGAGTACCAGACAGTGGGTGCAGGACAGTGGGTGCAGCGCACCAAGCGTGAGCCGAAGCAGGGCGAGGCATCACCTCACCTGGTAAGCGCAAGGGGTCAGGGAATTCCCTTTCCTAGTCAAAGAAAGGGGTGACAGATGGCACCTGCAAAATCGGGTCAGTCCCACCCTAATACTGCGCTTTTCCAACAGGCTTAACAAACGGCACACCAGGAGATTATATCCTGCACCTGGCTCAGAGGGTCCTAAGCCCACGGAGCCTCGCTCATTGCTAGCACAGCAGTCTGAGATCAAACTGCAAGGCAGCAGCGAGGCTGGGGGAGGGGCACCTGCCATAGCTGAGGCTTGAGTAGGTAAACAAAGCAGCTGGGAAGCTCGAACTGGGTGGAGCCCACCACAGCTCAAGGAGGCCTGTCTGCCGATGTAGGCTCCACCTCTGGGGGCAGGGCACAGACAAACCAAAGGCAGCAGTAACCTCTGCAGACTTAAATGTCCCTGTCTGACAGCTTTGAGGAGAGTAGTGGTTCTCCCAGCAAGCAGCTTGAGATCTGAGAATGGGCAGACTGCCTCCTCAAGTGGGTCCCTGACCCCAAGTAGCCTAACTGGGAGGCACCGCCCAGTAGGGGCGGACTGACATCTCACATGGCCAGATACTCCTCTGAGACAAAACTTCCAGAGGAACGATTAGGCAGCAGCATTTGCAGTTCACCAATATCCGCTGTTCTGCAGCCACCGCTGCTGATACCCAGGCAAACAGGGTCTGGAGTGGACCTCCAGAAAACTCCAACAGACCTGCAGCTCAGCGTCCTGACTGTTAGAAGGAAAACTAACAAACAGAAAGGACATTCACACCAAAACCCATTTGTACGTCTCCATCATCAAAGGCCAAAGGTAGATAAAACCACAAAGATGCGGACAAAACAGAACAGAAAAACCAGAAACTCTAAAAATCAGAGCGCCTCTCCTCCTCCAAAGGAACGCAGCTCCTCACCAGCAATGAAACAAAGCTGGACGGAGAATGACTTTGACAAGTTGAGAGAGGAAGGCTTCAGAAGATCAAACTACTCCGAGCTAAAGGAGGAAATTCAAACCTATGGCAAAGAAGTTAAAAACCTTGAAAAAAAATTAGACAAATGGCTAACTAGAATCACCAATGCAGAGAAGTCCATAAAGGAACTGATGGAGCTGAAAACCATGGCACGAGAACTACGTAACAAATGCACAAGCCTCAGTAGCCAATGTGATCGACTGGAAGAAAGGGTATCAGCGATGGAAGATGAAATGAATGAAATGAAACAAGAAGAGAAGTTTAGAGAAAAAAGAATAAAAAGAAAAAAACAAAGCCTCCAAGAAATATGGGACTATGTGAAAAGACCAAATCTACGTCTGATTGGTGTACCTGAAAGTGACAGTGAGAATGGAACCAAGTTGGAAAACACTCTGCAGGATATTATCCAGGAGAACTTCCCCAATCTAGCAAGGCAGGCCAACATTCACATTCAGGAAATACAGAGAACGCCACAAAGATACTCCTCGAGAAGAGCAACTCCAAGACACATAATTGTCAGATTCACCAAAGTTGAAATGAAGGAAAAAATGTTAAGGGCAGCCAGAGAGAAAGGTCAGGTTACCCACAAACGGAAGCCCATCAGACTAACAGCTGATCTCTCGGCAGAAACTCTACAAGCCAGAAGAGAGTGGGGGCCAATATTCAACATTCTTAAAGAAAAGAATTTACAACCCAGAATTTCATATCCAGACAAACTCAGCTTCATAAGTGAAGGACAAATAAAATACTTTACCGACAGGCAAATGCTGAGAGATTTTGTCACCACCAGGCCTGCCCTAAAAGAGCTCCTGAAGGAAGCACTAAACATGGAAAGGAACAACCGGTACCAGCCACTGCAAAAACACGCCAAACTGTAAAGACCATCGAGGCTAGGAAGAAACTGCATCAACTAACGAGCAAAATAACCAGCTAACATCATAATGACAGGATCAAATTCACACATAACAATATTAGCCTTAAATGTAAATGGGCTAAATGCTCCAATTAAAAGACACAGACTGGCAGATTGGATAAAGAGTCAAGACCCATCAGTATGCTGTATTCAGGAAACCCATCTCATGTGCAGAGACACACATAGGCTCAAAATAAAGGGATGGAGGAAGATCTACCAAGCAAATGGAAAACAAAAAAAGGCAGGGGTTGCAATCCTAGTCTCTGATAAAACAGACTTTAAACCAACAAAGATCAAAAGAGACAAAGAAGGCCATTACATAATGGTAAAGGGATCAATTCAACAAGAAGAGCTAACTATCCTAAATATATATGCACCCAATACAGGAGCCCCCAGATTCATAAAGCAAGTCGTTAGTGACCTACAAAGAGACTTAGACTCCCACACAATAATAATAGGAGACTTTAACACCCCATTGTCAACATTAGACAGATCAACGAGACAGAAAGTTAACAAGGATATCCAGGAATTGAACTCAGCTCTGCACCAAGCAGACCTAATAGACATCTACAGAACTCTCCACCCCAAGTCAACAGAATATACATTCTTTTCAGCACCACACCACACCTATTCCAAAATTGACCACATAGTTGGAAGTAAAGCACTCCTCAGCAAATGTAAAAGAACAGAAATTATAACAAACTCTCTCTCAGACCACAGGGCAATCAAACTAGAACTCAGGATTCAGAAACTCACTCAAAACTGCTCAACTACATGGAAACTGAACAACCTGCTCCTGAATGACTACTGGGTACATAACGAAATGAAGGCAGAAATAAAGATGTTCTTTGAAACCAACAAGAACAAAGACACAACATACCAGAATCTCTGGGACACATTCAAAGCAGTGTGTAGAGGGAAATTTATAGCACTAAATGCCCACAAGAGAAAGCAGGAAAGATCTAAAATTGACATCCTAACATCACAATTAAAAGAACCAGAGAAGCAAGAGCAAACACATTCAAAAGCTAGCAGAAGGCAAGAAATAACTAAGATCAGAGCAGAACTGAAGGAGATAGAGACACAAAAAACCCTTCAAAAAATCAATGAATCCAGCAGCTGGTTTTTTGAAAAGATCAACAAAATTGATAGACCACTAGCAAGACTAACAAAGAAGAAAAGAGAGAAGAATCAAATAGATGCAATAAAAAATGACAAAGGGGATATCACCACCCATCCCACAGAAATACAAACTACCATCAGAGAATACTATAAACACCTCTATGCAAATAAACTAGAAAATCTAGAAGAAATGGATAAATTCTTTGACACATACGCCCTCCCAAGACTAAACCAGGAAGAAGTTGAATCTCTGAATAGACCAATAACAGGCTCAGAAATTAAGGCAATAATTAATAGCTTACTAACCAAAAAAAGTCCAGGACCAGGTGGATTCACAGCCAAGTTCTACCAGAGGTACAAGGAGGAGCTGGTACCATTCCTTCTGAAACTATTCCAATCAATTGAAAATGAGGGAATCCTCCCTAATTCATTTTATGCGGCCAGCATCATCCTGATACCAAAGCCTGGCAGAGACACAACAAAAAAAGAGAATTTTAGACCAATATCCTTGATGAACATTGATGCAAAAATCCTCAATAAAATACTGGCAAACTGAATCCAGCAGCACATCAAAAAGCTTATCCACCATGGTCAAGTGGGCTTCATCCCTGGGGTGCAAGGTTGGTTCAATGTACGAAAATCAATAAACGTAATCCAGCTTATAAACAGAACCAAAGACAAAAACCACATGATTATCTCAATAGATGCAGAAAAGGCCTTTGACAAAATTCAACAATCCTTCTTGCTAAAAACTCTCAATAAATTAGGTATTGATGGGATGTATCTCAAAATAATAAGAGCTATCTATGACAAACCCACAGCCAATATCATACTGAATGGACAAAAACTGGAAGCATTCCCTTTGAAAACTGGCACAAGACAGGGATGCCCTCTCTCACCACTCCTATTCAACATAGTGTTGGAAGCTCTGGCCAGTGCACTCAGGCAGGAGAAGGAAACAAAGGGCATTCAATTAGGAAAAGAAGAAGTCAAATTGTCCCTGTTTGCAGATGACATGATTGTATATCTAGAAAATCCCATCGTCTCAGCCCAAAATCTCCTTAAGCTGATAAGCAACTTCAGCAAAGTCTCAGGATACAAAATCAATGTGCAAATATCACAAGCCTTCCTATACACCAATAACAGACAAACAGAGAGCCAAATCATGAGTGAACTCCCATTCACAATTGCTTCAAAGAGAATAAAATACCTAGGAATGCAACTTACGAGGGATGTGAAGGACCTCTTCAAGGGGAACTACAAACCACTGCTCAATGAAATAAAAGAGGATACAAACAAATGGAAGAACATTCCATGCTCCTGGGTAGGAAGAATCAATATCATGAAAATGGCCATACTACCCAAGGTAATTTATAGATTCAATGCCATCCCCATCAAGCTACCAATGACTATCCTCACAGAATTGGAAAAAACTACGTTAAAGTTCGTATGGAATCAAAAAAGAGCCCACATTGCCAAGTCAATCCTAAGGCAAAAGAACAAAGCTGGAGGCATCACACTACCTGACTTCAAACTATACTACAAGGCTACAGTAACAAAAACAGCATGGTACTGGTACCAAAACAAAGATATAGACCAATGGTACAGAACAGAGCCCTCAGAAATAATGTCGCATATCTACAACCATCTGATCTTTGACAAACCTGATAAAAACAAGCAATGGGGAAAGGATTCCCTATTGAATAAGTGGTGCTGGGAAAACTGGCTAGCTATATGTAGAAAGCTGAAACTGGATCCCTTCCTTACACCTTATACAAAAATTAATTCAAGATGGATTAAAGACTTAAACGTTAGACCTAAAACCATAAAAACCCTAGAAGAAAACCTAGGCAATACCATTCAAGACATAGACATGGGCAAGGACTTCATGACTAAAACACCAAAAGCAATGGCAACAAAAGCCAAAATTGACAGATGGGATCTAATTAAACTAAAGAGCTTCTGCACAGCAAAAGAAACTACCATCAGAGTGAACAGGCAACCTACAGAATGGGAGAAAATTTTTGCAACCTACTCATCTGACAAAGGGCTAATATCCAGAATCTACAATGAACTAAAACAAATTTACGAGAAAAAAAACAAACAACCCCATCAAAAAGTGGGCAAAGGATATGAACAAACACTTCTCAAAAGAAGACATTTATGCAGCCAAAAAACACATGAAAAAATTCTCATCATCACTGGCCATCAGAGAAATGCAAATCAAAACCACAATGAGATACCATCTCACACCAGTTAGAATAGCGATCATTAAAAAGTCAGGAAACAACAAGTGCTGGAGAGGATGTGGAGAAATAGGAACACTTTTACACGGTTGGTGGGACTGTAAACTAGTTCAACCATTGTGGAAGTCAGTGTGGCGATTCCTCAGGGATCTAGAACTAGAAATACCATTTGACCCAGCCATCCCATTACTGGGTATATACCCAAAGGATTATAAATCATGGTGCTATAAAGACACATGCACACACACGTATGTTTATTGCAGCACTGTTCACAATAGCAAAGACTTGGAACCAACCCAAATGTCCAACAACGATAGACTGGATTAAGAAAATGTGGCACATATACACCATGGAATACTATGCAGCCATAAAAAATGATGAGTTCATGTCCTTTGTAGGGACATGGATGAAGCTGGAAACCATCATTTTCTCAGCAAACTATCGCAAGGGCAAAAAAACAAAAACCGCATGTTCTCACTCATAGGTGGGAATTGAACAATGAGAACACATGGACACAGGAAGGGGAACATCACACAATGGGGACTGTTGTGGGGTGGGGGTAGGGGAGAGGGATAGCATTAGGAGATATACCTAATGCTAAATGACGAGTTAATGGGTGCAGCACACCAACATGGCACATGTATACATATGTAACAAACTTGCACGTTGTGCACATGTACCCTAAAACTTAAAGTATAATAATAATAAAATAAAAAATAAATAAATGTAATAGTAACATAATACATTCAATCTGTATATTCTACAAAAAATACTGCACCAACATAATCTTTCAGAGATGCCCTTTATGTAAAAAGCACTCTTTGGGTTCCAATACCTCCTCCTAACCCAGAAGATCCACGGAAAGTCTCAACCATTCATTTACTGATTCATTAAAGATGTTTTGAATACCCACTATGTGATAGGCACTGTGCATGTGACAGTTTGCCAGGAGATTTAGCCATATCTGGTCACTCTCACAATAGCTCTGCATAATTAGTCCCCAGCTTATGGTGGCAATAGCTTAGGGATTTGGTTCAGAGTCCCTAGAGAGAACCTGGTCACCCCAAACGGACTCTTCTAGTTACTCGACCTGAAAAATGTCATAATAATCCTATATCTTACAGTGCTGCCTGGGGTAATATTCATCCATCACTGCTAAGGTGGGCAGCAGTCATCTGTAAAATGTCCACCTGGCCCCGTGGCTTCTCCCTTCTGGGCACCACCAAAGTCACATCAAGATTCACATGATCGGTTTTGTTTCATAACAGTGTTTTTGAGATATAATTCACATACCATAAAATTCACCGTTTAAAAGTAGAGAAGTCAGTAGTTTTTAGCATATTCAGAGAGTTGTACAATCATTGTCATTATCTAAATCTAGAACATTTTCATTACCCCAATAAGAACCCCCATACCAACTATCCCAGTAAGAAACCCCATATCCTATTCTCGCCCTTTATCCAACCCCTAAGTACCACCAGTCTACTTTCTGTCTGTGTGGATGTGCTTATTCTGGCCTGATATAAATGGAATCATACAACATAAACTGGTACTTATTTATTTTACTTTATTTTATTTTTGACATAGAGTCTTGCTCTGTCACCCAGGCTGGAGTGCAGTGGCACAATCATGGCTCACTGCACTCTCAACCTCCTGGGCTCAAGTGATCCTCCCACTTCAGCCTCCCTAGTAGCTGGGACCACAGGTACCCACCAATTATTGTTTTAAATTTATTGCAGGGATGAGGTCTTGCTACGTTGCCCAGGCTTATCTTGAACTCCTGGTCTCAAGTGATCCTCCTGCCTCAGCCTCCCAAACTCAGCCTCCCAAACTGTCAGGATTACAGGCATGAGCCACTGCATTTGACTCAGCATAAACTGTTTTTAAATGACAAGGGGAAGTAATTCTGTCACGTATTTCAGGAATTTTGTCATAACTGCCATGGCTTGATAGGGTGGGTTTCTGCTTCCAGAAAAGGGCTTCCAGAGTAGGACCTAACATATAAATCTATAAATCCTTATAATATAAATCATGAACTATCTTGGGGGATTCTTTTTTAACTTTGCTAAACAATACAGCCAAATTGAAGTGAAGTTGGTTTTGCTCAGGACAAAAGTGGCTGAAATTAATCATCTTCTAAAATCATTTTTAAAGTATATTCTGCAAGATTGTGGAGTCCGGGTACAGTGCTTGTATCTATTATTTTATATTCTAAAGTAGGAGACAAGAAAAATGAACTATAAGCTTCTGCTAGTCTACCTTAATTAATCATTAAATAAACGTCCAAATCCCACACGCAGGTACACAGAGTAAGGTGAACTGACAATAACCCAGTAACCAGCCTGGGGCTGGAGAATAACTTCTACAGGGAGAACCCACACCAGCCATTGGACTAGCCATCTTCCTCCCACCAATTCCATGAGGTAGGTACTATTAAAATGAAAAAAAAAAGAAAAAAAAAAAAAAGAGACTCAGGGGGATTCAATAACTTAACCAAGGGAGATTGCGTCCCTGGCATGTGGAAGTGTTAAGTAACGATTAAAAGCACAGAATCAGGGCCGGGCATGGTGGCTCAAGCCTATAATCCCAGCACTTTGGGAAGCTGAGGCAGGCAGATCACTTGAGGAGTTCGAGACCTGACTGGCCAACATAGTGAAACTCCATCTCTACTAAAAATACAAAAATTAGCCAGGCATGGTGGCCAGCACCTGTAATCCCAGCTACTCTGGAGGCTGAGACAGGAGAATCGCTTGAACCCGGGAGGCAGAGGTTGCAGTGAGCCAAGATCGCACCATGGCACTCCAGCCTGGGCAACAGAGCCAGACTCTGTCTCAAAAAATAAAAATAAAAATAAAAATGGTGACTGGGGAGGGCTGTGGTCTGAGCTGACCTCGTGGTGCTGCAAAATGTGGCCTCTCAGTCAGTACGCAGGCCTAGGACAGTGAGTGCATTGGTGATGCCACCCTGTTCACACTTCAGGCAATGTCTTCTGCATCTTGTTTCCTCCGTCCAGTAAACACAAGTATCATAGCTCCCACATGCATTGTAATACATGCATTACAAGGATGGGGGAGAAGGGTTTGAAGAGCTACTGCCTCCTGCAACAGCTCCATTACGTCACTGTAGATACAGACTAATGAAGTTTCTCTGCTATTTTCTTAAACAGGAAAGTAAAACCAGGTCAATGAAGTGATAACAAGAACTAATGACCAGTAAGGTGTTTCCTGCCCATATCCCAAGGCAATAAGGGCAATTAAACTGATTTATGGCAACAATAATAATGATGCTACTGTTATCACAACTGACTTTGTCAGCAATGTCTTTATTTTTAAAAGACTAAGTCCTTTCAGTCCTACAAGTCTGCCTAGATTTCTGGGTAAAGGAACTCCAGGAGGGGGGAAAAAAAGCTGTTCCCTAAAACAAAGAAAGGACAAACTTGACTTTCAAGTTTTCTTAATAAAATATGCTGTCTCTATATTTGCATAACTTCCCGTATGCCTCCTTTGAATTGTTTTGGAGAAGAATCAATAGTCAATAAAAGAAATCCTTGCTATTTGTGACCTTGGAGCTGTGGGTTGAACACATAAGTAGAAGCTCATTAACATTCCAATACCTAAAATTTGAAGCACCTGTGTATTTGAAATCTCTGTTGTTTCTCCCAATATCTAGGGCATCTGTCTGTTTATTGCAGAAAGTGTCAACCTTTGCTATTCAGTAGAATCACATAGGGAGTTTTTAAAAACCATTAGTCCCCAGGTTATGTCCCTAGAGACTCTGATTCCATTGATCTGGAATGCAACCTGGGCATCAGGAATTTCAAAGACTCCAGAGTTATAGACAACCAAATATGGAAGTTGGTACTTAGTCAGCAGTCACATGGGTCTCTGGTCCTTCCTCAGTTTCAGTGGTTCTGGAGGATGGCTCCTTACATTTTGAGGTCTCCTTTGAAGTCCCTTCACTACCAAGTAAATTTTAATTTTCAGTATGGCCCATCGTCCATAAATGTCAGACCATGCCAACCTGAGCCTTCAGGACAGGTCTCCTAAATGGACATGAATTAGTGAGAGTTACCTTTCTCACAATCTCAACAGAAATAAACCCTGATAAATACCCAAGTGTATCAGTTCATACTACATCAAATTACCATAGACTGGGTGGCTTAAACAGCAAAGATTTATTTCTCACAGTTCTAAAGACTGGGAAGTCCAAGTCTGGTGAGGTCTCACTTCCCAGTTTCCAGACAGCCATTTTCTCCTTATACCCTCACATGCTGAGAGAGAAAGCTCTGGTCCCTTCATCACCTTATAACAGCATTAACCCCATCCATGAGGGCTCCATCCCTTGACGCAATTACTTCTCAAAGATCTCACCTCCCAATACCATCACATTAAGGTTTAAGATGTCAACATATGAATTTGGTTGGGGGTTCATTTGGGGAACATTTGGTCATAACACCCAGTAACAGAGATTAGCTGAATGAAGAAATAGTTTGAGTATAAACTTACAAAAAAAACTTAGTTCTGGTAATGTGCCTGTTTAAAAATTATAATGTTTTGTTCAATTCTGTTGTTTTTCTTCTGTATACAATAAGCTAGAATTGTTACTTCAGTATAGTATGAAATACATAGTATGATTAAAGTTTGTAATTTAGCTGTAAAGTGGTGTACTTTTTTTACTGTCACAGGAAGACTGAAATCAAATGGAAACTACCAACCAAAGAAAGAACATCTTATAAGATGATTGGACCAATGAGAAAGAATACTGAATTTAGCATTAAATTATTTCCACTTCACACAGACATTTATGAAGCATCTACTAGGTGGCTGGCACTGTGCTAAGGACTCAAGATTCAAAAATGCCTTGTTTAGGGCTGACCATCTAGTGAGAGAACAGATCGTTTCAATACACTGTGATCAGTGCTCCACTAGAAAGGAACAACAGAGCAGGAATCTTGACCTCAAAAAGGAGAATAGTGAAGGGGTAGGGAAACCTAATGAAGGAAATGTCTTTGCTATATTTTAAAAGATTGTTAACCACGTGCAGTGAATAGTTTAGGTGTTTAGGGGATAGAGCCTCAGTTAAAGAATGCTCCAGCTTCCTCCAGGTTCTGAACCAGCTCAGAAGTGGACTCAGCTAGGGATCAAACTAGAGATCAAAATCTCAGCTTTATTATTTCTACCTTTGCATTAATCTAAGAGGAAGGGTGGCTTTGCCAGGAGAGGAGGAAACAGTGATGGGGGAATCCTGTGATTTTTGACTCCCTATCACAGTGTGCTTTCTGGAATCTACAGTTATATAAACAGAGGAGTTTGCTAAAAATGTTCAAATTACTCATTATTGTTCACTTAGTGAGGCAGCTGCATCAGCGTCCTTAAAAGACCTATGAGGAGAATATACTTTTAGTTCTCACAAATTGTAATTGGAAAAAAAAAACTTCTTTGTTTTTATTTGAACTTATATCAGAGTCAATTCTAAGTTGTATAATCTATTTGGCACACACTGATTTATGGACACTCATATTTATCATCAAACTTGGTCCTAAAAGCTAAATGGGAAATGTCCAGACTAGCTTCTTATAGAGCATAGAGACCGCACAGTCACACAATACATTTTTTAAAAAGTATTACTGCAGGGTTTATTTTGAAATTTATGTATATATATATATATATATATACATATATATATACACACACACACACACACATACACATACACAAACACATGTATATAATACTGATCTCTATCAACCACCATGTAAATTTTTGTGGGGGGCAAGTTAGACCCAAAGGTAATCAAAGCCACAGTAAAGCCACCTCTACTAGATTATCTGAAATTAGGAGCCATGAAATTTAGTCCCTCCTTCTGATTTCTACCTGGGAAGAAACAGTCACACAAAGCCTTCATGTTTATAGTAGATTTTACCTAAAGTCTTGTGAGATAAATGGGGTTTACATCACAATCCAACAGGTAATTTAAAACTGAGAATTAGATGCCCATACCATTGAAATGACCTTCTGCCATGTACTGAAGTTGTCATTTCTATAATACTTTCGAACCTCCCACCAGGTTTCTCAGCGATCCTCTCCCTTCCCCCACCCCCCTCAAAATGTGAGTATCCTAAAGTTATCTATAAAAGCTGATGGCCTTCCAGAAAGCATTTTTCATGCTATTTATTTTTTATCAGTACAGGTAATAACATTATAGCTTACAAAATGGATTTTCTAAGCTTTACTAGTTATGTTATAATCAGTAGATACTAAAAATTCCAAGAAATAAAAAACTTTTTTCTTCCTTCTATAACCTCTCTGATCTTTAAAACTTAACGTGATGGTTAATCTACTGTAAATAGTTCCAACATCATCAGATTGTTTTTGTGTTCTGGATTTGCATGAAAGAACAATAATGATGAAACCCATTCCATTCATAATGTTTATGTTTAATACTGTGAGGAGTTGTACTTTTTATCAGCCCATTGAGCACTGAAGCTCAATTTTAGAGTACAGATCACACTGTCAGACAAAATCATAACCTTTTAAGTGTATTGCTACATACTATTAATGGCATTCTATTAAAATAACTTTGGGCATCAGAGTAGATCAATCTACTTTGGAGGTATGGGCTGAAAATGTTTATAAAATGTTTTATTAAAATGAGTAATCATGAAATGTAAATAACTACAGATATTTTCATTGTTCTTTTTATACAGAAGATACACAGAAACTATGATGTAGATTAACTTAGATCAAGGCCATGCTACGTGTATAATACAGTGGTATTATGATATGGATATAAATGACTGCACTTAGTTTTGGTAGAGTGGTTGCCACGGAAATGTTTATCATTTTGTCAGTGAAGGTCAACACATGAAGGCCTGCTCATTTTTTAAGTGGAGCTTGAGGTAACTTTATAAATGTGAATTTAAAAGACAACTTGATGGTCTGATGGGTTTAGATTGGGGAGGAGGATGTATGCAGCAGAGAAGAGCATAAGGAAAGCACAAGGCACATACTGGGAATCAGGTTTAATAGTTCAGAATACCTGCCCATTGTTAAATACTGAAATGCGAGGCTAGAATTCTGAAGTAACCTGGCTTGATAATTTTATATATATTTATATTTATATTTATATATTTTTATATATGTATATATTTACATATTTACATATTTATATATAAATATATATTTCTATACTTATATATTTATATATTTATATAAATATATATTTATATATTTATATAAATATATATTTATATACTTATATATATTTTTATATATTTTTATATATTTTTATATATAAAAATATATATTTTTATATATTTTTATATATAAAAATATATATTTTTATATATTTTTATATATAAAAATATATATTTTATATATTTTTATATATAAAAATATATATTTTTATATATTTTATATATTTTATATATTTATATATATATAAATTTATTAATATATAAATAATTAATATATATATAAATTAATATATATAAAAATTTATTAATATATAAATATATATTAAATATTTATATATATTTAATATAAATATAGTTATATATATTTAATATAAATACAGTTATATATATTTAATATAAATAGTTATATATATCTAATATAAATACAGTTATATATATCTAATATAAATATATTTTTATATATCTAATATAAATATATTTTTATATATCTAATATAAATATATTTTTATATATCTAATATAAATATATTTTTATATATCTAATATAAATATATTTTTATATATCTAATATAAATATATTTTTATATATCTAATATAAATATATTTTTATATATCTAATATAAATATATATATACTTAATATAAATATATTTATATATTTAATGTAAATATATTATATATATATTTATATATATTTAATATAAATATATTATATATATTATATATATATTTAATATAAATATATTATATATATATTTAATATAAATATATTATATATATATTTAATATAAATATATTATATATATATTTAATATAAATATATTATATATATATTTAATATAAATATATTATATATATATTTAATATAAATATATTATATATATATTTAATATAAATATATTATATATATATTTATATTATATATTATATATATATTTAATATAAATATATTATATATATTTATATATATTTAATATAAATATATTATATATATATTTATATATATTTAATATAAATATATTATATATATATTTATATATATTTAATATAAATATATTATATATATATTTATATATATTTAATATAAATATATTATATATATATTTATATATATTTAATATAAATATATTATATATATATTTATATATATTTAATATAAATATATTATATATATATTTATATATATTTAATATAAATATATTATATATATTTATATATATTTAATATAAATATATTATATATATATTTATATATATTTAAAATAAATATATTATATGTATTCATATATATTTAAAATAAATATATTATATGTATTCATATATATTTAAAATAAATATATTATATGTATTCATATATATTTAAAATAAATATATTATATGTATTCATATATATTTAAAATAAATATATTATATGTATTCATATATATTTAAAATAAATATATTACATGTATTCATATATATTTAAAATAAATATATTACATGTATTCATATATATTTAAAATAAATATATTCCATGTATTCATATATATTTAAAATAAATATATTACATGTATTCATATATATTTAAAATAAATATATTACATGTATTCATATATATTTAAAATAAATATATTACATGTATTCATATATATTTAAAATAAATATATTACATGTATTCATATATATTTAAAATAAATATATTACATGTATTCATATATATTTAAAATAAATATATTACATGTATTCATATATATTTAAAATAAATATATTACATGTATTCATATATATTTAAAATAAATATATTACATGTATTCATATATATTTAAAATAAATATATTACATGTATTCATATATATTTAAAATAAATATATTACATGTATTCATATATATTTAAAATAAATATATTACATGTATTCATATATATTTAAAATAAATATATTACATGTATTCATATATATTTAAAATAAATATATTACATGTATTCATATATATTTAAAATAAATATATTACATGTATTCATATATATTTAAAATAAATATATTACATGTATTCATATATATTTAAAATAAATATATTACATGTATTCATATATATTTAAAATAAATATATTACATGTATTCATATATATTTAAAATAAATATATTACATGTATTCATATATATTTAAAATAAATATATTACATGTATTCATATATATTTAAAATAAATATATTACATGTATTCATATATATTTAAAATAAATATATTACATGTATTCATATATATTTAAAATAAATATATTACATGTATTCATATATATTTAAAATAAATATATTACATGTATTCATATATATTTAAAATAAATATATTACATGTATTCATATATATTTAAAATAAATATATTACATGTATTCATATATATTTAAAATAAATATATTACATGTATTCATATATATTTAAAATAAATATATTATATGTATTCATATATATTTAAAATAAATATATTATATGTATTCATATATATTTAAAATAAATATATTATATGTATTCATATATATTTAAAATAAATATATTATATGTATTCATATCTATTTAAAATAAATATATTATATATATTCATATCTATCTAAAATAAATATATTATATATATTTATATATATCTCATATAAACATATTATATATATTTATATATATCTCATATAAACATATTATATATATTTATATATATCTCATATAAACATATTATATATATATTTATATATATCTCATATAAACATATTATATATATATTTATATATATCTAATATAAATATATTATATATATATTTATATATATCTAATATAAATATATTATATATATATTTATATATATCTCATATAAACATATTATATATATATTTATATATATCTAATATAAATATATTATATATATATTTATATATATCTCATGTAAACATATTATATAATATATTTATATATATCTCATATAAATATATTATATATATATTTATATATATCTCATATAAACATATTATATATATATTTATATATATCTAATATAAATATATTATATATATATTTATATATATCTCATATAAATATATTATATATATCTAATATAAATATATTATATATATATTTATATATATCTCATATAAACATATTATATATATATTTATATATATCTCATATAAATATATTATATATATATTTATATATATCTCATATAAACATATTATATATATATTTATATATATCTAATATAAATATATTATATATATATTTATATATATCTCATATAAACATATTATATATATATTTATATATATCTCATATAAATATATTATATATATATTTATATATATCTCATATAAATATATTATATATATCTCATATAAATATATTATATATCTCTCATATAAATATATTATATATCTCTCATATAAATATATTATATATATCTCATATATATATTATATATATCTCATATAAATATATTATATATATCTCATATAAATATATTATATGTATCTCATATATATATTATATGTATCTCATATAAATATATTTTATATATCTCATATAAATATATTTTATATATCTCATATAAATATATTTTATATATCTCATATAAATATATTTTATATATCTCATATAAATATATTATCCATATGTATCTATATTTAATATAAATATATTATCCATATTTAATATAAATATATTATCCATATGTATCTGTATTTAATATAAATATATTATCCATATGTATCTGTATTTAATATAAATATATTATCCATATGTATCTGTATTTAATATAAATATATTATCCATATGTATCTGTATTTAATATAAATATATTATCCATATGTATCTGTATTTAATATAAATATATTATCCATATGTATCTGTATTTAATATAAATATATTATCCATATGTATCTGTATTTAATATAAATATATTATCCATATGTATCTGTATTTAATATAAATATATTATCCATATGTATCTGTATTTAATATAAATATATTATCCATCTGTATCTGTATTTAATATAAATATATTATCCATCTGTATCTGTATTTAATATAAATATATTATCCATCTGTATCTGTATTTAATATAAATATATTATCCATCTGTATCTGTATTTAATATAAATATATTATCCATATGTATCTGTATTTAATATAAATATATTATCCATCTGTATCTGTATTTAATATAAATATATTATCCATCTGTATCTGTATTTAATATAAATATATTATCCATATGTATCTGTATTTAATATAAATATATTATCCATATGTATCTGTATTTAATATAAATATATTATCCATATGTATCTATATTTAATATAAATATATTATATATTTATATATTCATATATTCATATATTCATATATTTATATTTGATATATATTCATATATTAATATATTTTTATTTGATATATATTCATATATTAATATATTTATATTTGATATATATTCATATATATTAATATATTTATATTTGATACATTTATATATATTAATATATTTAAATTTGATATATTTATATATTAATATATTTAAATTTGATATATTTATATATTAATATATTTATAGTTGATATATTTATATATTAATATATTTATATTTGATACATTTATATATATTAATATATTTATGCTTAATATATATTTTTATATATTAATATATTTATGTTTAATATATATTTATATATAAATATATTTATGTTTAATATATATTTATATTTATATATTATATTTATATATAAAATTATATATAATATATATAAATATTATATAAATTATAATATATATTATTTTTATATATATTTATATATAATATATATAATTTATATATAAATATATATAAAAATAATATATATTATAATTTATATAATATTTATATATAAGTTTTACATATTTTTATATATAAATATATATATTTATATGTATTTTTTATATTTTATATATATAAATTTATATATTTATATATAAGTTTTATATTATATATATATAAATTTATATATTTATATATAAATTTATATATTTTATATATATAAATATATTTACATATAAATTTAATATATAAATATATTTATATATAAATTTTATATATTTTATATATTAATATATATTTATCTATAAATTTTATAAATTTTATATATAAATATATATATTTATATAAAATTGATATATATTATATATTTATATATATATAATTATATATATAAATATATATATTTATATATTTTTATATATTTATATATATATATATTTTTTAGATGGAGTCTTGCTCTGTTACCCAGGCTGGAGGGCAGTGGCACTCTCTCCACTCAATGCAACCTCTACCTCCCAGGTTCAAGCAGTTCTCCTGCCTCAGACTCCCCAGTAGCTGGGATTACAGGCACACACCACCATGCTTGCCTAATTTTTGTATTTTTAGTAGAGACCAAGTTTCACTATATTGGCCAGGCTGGTCTCGAACTCCTGACCTCAAGTGATCCGCCCACCTCAGCCTCCCAAAGTGCTGGGATTACAGACATGAGCCACTGCGCCCAGCCAATAATGATAATTATAAAGAGAAATGAAACTTTCAAAGATTAAGGTCACTGAAGTATGATAAATGAAACTCGGAGTCATTGGTTTGTTTCCAGTTTACCAGATTGGAAGTCAATGGGATTGTTGTCAATGGGACTTTTGACATTGAGAAGAGAAAAGGCCTAGTTATCCCATTACTAGTAGCATCAAAATACAGGGACTGCAGCTACTATAAGGAGAAATGGGGATCTTAATAGGAAGATAGGAGGTGATAAGCACAGAGCCTTTCTCTCTTCTCCATCCTCCCCTTGTGCCACTGCCAACCTTTTATACTAAATAACATCTCAATCTACCCAAGCAAGAATACATTGCTTTGGATATGGCACATTAAGAAAATGAACATGCTTTTACAGCATGGGACACAATTCTTAACAGCATATATTAATTGCTGATCAATTTAGTCACAAGTTGAGAATTTTGTGTGTATTGCATTCCTTTTCAGTAAATAAAACATTTCTCATTGATACGATCTCTATGATATTCAGGAACACACCCCATAGAACATCTTGTACATAAACCATAACGTTTCATTTCATTCTGCATAAGCTTGAAGTCTTTAAATGGATTCCACAACTTCTTTATAGTAAGAAAGTCTTTGTTTTTAATAAAAGAATAAAGGATTCAATAAATTCAACAATTCAGTAAACAGATTAAATATTTTAAAATAAAAATTTGTATGGTTACATCAAACTCCCTATTAGCTCCTTTTTGTATTTTAAAACAATTTGCAATAAGCACTACTCAGGAACTTGTGGCATGTATTTATTGATTGTCTTCACATAGAAGTTAAGGAATAGGTCAGAGGTAAGGTTCAGATCAAACGCTTGGAATAGCTTAAAGTAACTACTTCTCCCTTTAAAGGCTTTTTGTTTAGTATCAAGTTTCTAAAGTTAGACTTGGAAAGTTGTTCCTAAATGCAATAATTTTGTCTTTAGATAGAAATACATTTCAAAAAACAAAAGCTGACGAGTGTTGGTGAGGTTGTGGAGAAATTGAAACCCTTGTACACTGTTGGTGGAAACGTAAAATGGTGCAGCCTCTATGAAAAACAGTATGGAGGGTCCTCGAAAAATTAAAAAATAGAGCTGCCATATGATCCAGCAATCCCACTTCTGGTATATATTCAAAAGAATTGAAATCAGGATCTTGAAGAGGTATTTGCATTCCCATGTTCATTGCAGCATTATTCACAATAGCCAAGATATGGCAGCAACCCAATTGTTCATCAACAGATGAACAAAGAAAATGTATATACAGTCATACGGCACTTAATGGAGATACATTTTGAGAAGTGCATTGTGAGGCGATTTTGTCACGTGAACATCATAGAGTATACTTACACAAACCTAGATAGTACAATCTTCCTATATATCTAGGGTAAATGGTATAGCCTATTGCTCCTGGATTAAAAACCTGTACAGCATGTGACTGTACTAAATAATGTAGGCAATTATAAGTATTTATACAACTAAACATAGAAAAGATACAGTAAAAATATGATATAATCTTATGGGACCACAGTCATATATGCAGTCTGTGGTTGACCAAAACATTGTTATGTGGCACTTGACTGTACATACAATGAAATATTACTCAGCCCTAAAAAAGAAAAAAATCCTGCCATTTGCAACAACATGATGGACCTGGAAGACATTATGCTAAGTGAAATAAGTTACAGAATGACAAATACTGCATGATTTCTCTTACATAAGGCGTCTAAAATAATCAAACATGGACTATATGGACTATAGAGGCAGACAATAGAATGGTAGTTACCAAAGGCTGTGAAGAAGAACATACGGGGAGTTGTTCAATGGGTATAAAGTTATAGTTAAACAAGATGAGCTAGTTCCAGAGATGTGCAGTACAACATAGTGTTTATAGTTAACAATAAGGTATTGTGCATTAGAGCTGGGCATGGTGGCACATGCCTGTAGTCCCAGCTACTTAGGAGACTGAGATAGGAGGATCACTTGAGCCCAGGAGTTCAAAACTAGCTTGGACAACATAGAGAGATCCTGATTCGAAAAAAAAAAAATAGATCTCTTGTTAAGTGTTCTCATCACAAAAAAAAAAAAAACAAACAAAAACTACAAAGGGACACAAGGAAACTTTTGGAAGTGATGGATACGTTTATTTTCTTGGATGTGATGTTGGTAACAAAAGTGTATACATATGTCCAAACTCACCAAATTGTATACATTATGTGCAGTTTTTTGTATACCAATTATATTTCAATAAAACTAGAAAAAAGAAATATATTTCAGTCGACATTGACTGCCAAGTTATTGAACAAAGAGCAAAATATTTGCACCAAAGGGCATTTTATATTATATAAACTCTAGATTATAGATTATTTTTAGTCTTAAGATTGTAAAATAGATTTTGGCTTACTGAATGTCTTCTAATAAGGCATGTCTCCTTGGAAGAAAGAACAGCAATTACTAGGGCATCCAACATACTGTGGGAACCCAATGAAAGGTGAAAGCTGACACCCTGGAGGAAAGGTTGTTACTATTATCTATGAACTCTCAACATTAATAAAGAAGATATCATTTTTATTTTGTTTTTCTTTTTTTTTTTAAGCCCTCATCCATATGTGTTGTCAAGGGTGATCATTTTGTAAAGGGGATGGATGCAGTAAGGAGAAGAAGAAATGACTCAGTGATATAAGGCTAATAACCAGCTTTTATTCTTGTTTTGACTTGATTGTGCTTCTCTGCTATCCAGGCTATGCACTGTCTTTCACTGAGATATAGACTCCATGAGGGCAGATGCCATGTCTGGTTTGTTCAGGAGCATCACTCCAACATTGAGCACAGAACCAGGCATGTAGCTGACCTTCAGTAAATATCTCCAGAAGTATTTAAATGAACCATGCTGTTCAATGATATTAAAAAATGTAGTTTTCCTTGAAATTTGAAAGTAAAAATTTTGCGTTACACATATTATATATATTGACCCAAGACATCTTAAGAAACAAGTTTGTTTTATTTGTAGAGACCAAATCAGTGTAATTGGGATATCCATGACCTTAAATATTTGTCTTTTCTTTGTGTTAGAACCATCCAAATTCTTTACTTTTAGCTGTTGAAATATACAATAGGCCAGGCACGGTGCCTCATGTCTATAATCCCAGCTCTTTGGGAGGCTGAGGTGGGAGGATCACTTGAGACCAGAAGTTCAAGACCAACCTGCCCAACATAGCAAGACCCCATCTCTATTTTAAAAAAAGAAGAATAAATATACAATGGGTTATTGTAAACTATAGTCACCCTACTGATCTATCAAACACTGAGCCTTATGTCATCCATCAAACTGTATCTCCCACCCATTTTCAACCAAAATATTCAGATGATTTAAAGTGATCATTTATTAGGTTTAAATGATCTGCATAATGCCACAGCTTTTTATTTTTGTAGCCCCAATATTGTTCTGAGATAGGAGCAAAGTGTTACTAAACACTTAACAACAAAGCAGAATTTGGGAAGTAATTTTTTTAACAAATATCTTCCAATTGCTTGTTGAAATTCTTTCTTCATGAGTCCCACATAAGTCATTCATTTATTCACTAATTCAACAAATATTTGTTGATATTCCATTAGGTCCCAGATGCTGTGCTAGATACTGGGAATACAGCTGGTAGTTTTTAACAAGTTAAATATATACCTATCACATGACCCAGCAATTTCACTTGTAGGTATTTACTCAAAAGAAATGAAAATCTATATCCCACAAAGACTTATGCATTCATGTTCTTGGCAATTTTATAATTTTATCAAGTTTTGTATGAATGTCCTTGGCAAGCTCCAGCAGAAAACTGGAAACAACCCAAATGTCCAAAAGATGAAACAAATTGTGGTATATCCATAGAATACAATACAAGACAGCAATAAAAAGAAATGAACTACTGATACACGTAACAATATGTATAAATGTCAAAAACTTGCCAAATGAAAGAAGTCAGATACAAAACAATACATACAGTACACAATTTATTATACCACTTATATGAAATTCTAAAACACTCAAAACTATGGTATGGCAAATTTATGTTATATATGTTTTAACACAATTTAAAATATGAAAAAAATCTATAGTGATATTAATAACAAGCAAACAAGTGGTTTCCTGGGGCCTAGAACTGACTGCAGAGGAACACGAGGAAAGTTTTTGGGGTGACAGAACTGTTCTATATCTTGATTATGGGATTGATTACATAGAGGCATACACTTGTCAAAACTCATCAAAGTGTACACTTAAAATAGGTACATTTTATTGTATGTAAATTATACCTCAGCAAAGGTACTTGGTGAGGAGAGAGTTGAAAACCTACCAATGGGTACCATGCTCAGTGCCCAAGTGATGGGTTCAATTGTACTCCAAACCTCAGCATCACACAATATATCCTTGTAACAAACCTACACATGTACCCCCAAATCTAAAATAAGAGATGAATTTTTAAAAAAAGAAATGTGCTATCAAGCCTTGAAAAGACATGGAAGAACCTTAAATGCATATCGCTAAGTGAAAGGAGCCCATCTGGAAAAGCAACATACTATAGGATTCCAACCACATGACATTCTGTAGAAGGCAAAATATGGAGGCAGTAAAAAGATCTGTGGTTTCCGGAAGTCTGGGGGCAGAAGGCAGGGATGAATAGGTGGGGCATAGGGGATATTTTAAGACAATGAAACTATTCTGTACAATGCAGTGATGGCGGACACAAGTCATGTCATCATGTATTTGTCAAAATCCATAGACTGTAAGAGAGAAAAATGTGAACCCTAATGCAAACTATGGATCTTAGTTAATAACTTATCTATATTAGTTCATCAACTATAAAAAATGTACCACACATTGCAAGATGCAAGATGCTAATCATAGAGGAGAAGCTGGGGTAGGGGAGGGGATACATGGGACTCTGTACTTTCTACTCAATTTTTATGTAAACCTAACACTTACCTAAAAAATAAAGTTTATTTATTTATTTATTTTGAGACAGAATCTCGCCCTTTCATCCAGGCTGGAGTGCAGTGACATGATCTCGGCTCTCTGCAACCTCTGTCTCCCAAGTTCAAATGATTCTTGTGCCTCAGCTTCCAAAGTAGCTGGAATTACAGGCACGCGCCACCACGCCTGACTAAATTTTTTTTATTATTATTTTTAGTAGAGATGGGGGTTTGCCACGTTGGCCAGGCTGGTCTTGAACTCCTGACCTCAAATGATCCACCCACCTTGGCCTCCCAAAGTGCTGGGATTACAGGCATGAGCCACCTCACCCATCCAAGTATATTAATTTTTTTCTAAGTATGTGAAAGTCAGTTATATGCATATTGATGAATAATAGGTTGTCATTGTCTTCCCCCAGTCATTTCAAAGATTCTACTGTGATGCCAGTATGTTAATGCTGCTGCACAGTAAATTATCATAATCTTAGAAGTTTAAAATACACAAATATATCACCTCACAGTTTTTGTGGGTCAGGAGTGCAGACTGGGTCTCTGCTCAAGGTCTCACTCAAAGTCAAAATTCAGCCAAGAACATGATGTCATTAAACCCATTCAGGTTGCTGGCAAAATTCGGTTCCTTGTGGGTAAATGACTGGAGTTTCCGTTTTCTTGCTGTCTCTCAGCTTCTAGAGGCCACTCTCAGTTCCTAGCCATGTGGCTCTCTCACAACGTGGCTTCTATTTCATCAAAGCCAGCAGGAGACTCTCTTTTAAAGGCTCACCTGATAACATCAGGCCAGCAAGGATAATCTCTCTTTTGATTACTTTAAAGGACGTTAATCATATCTGCAAAACTACTTCACCTGTCATATAACATAACCTAATTGGAGGACTGATATCCTGTCACATTCAGAGATTCTTCTGCACTCAAGAAGAGGGGATTATATAAGGCATGTACACCAGGAAAGCAAGAATCTTAGGGACTATGTAGAATTCTGCCTACCACAGTAGGCCCCTTGGCCTCCAACAATTTGTGTTCCTTCCAAAGGGGAAAAAACTTCCTCCCTCCCAAGGTTTCCCCCATCTTCTTACAGCATCAGCTCAAAGTCCAAACTCTCATCATCTGAATTATCTATATCTGGTGAAGATGAGGCTGGGTGTGATCCATTAAGCTCAGTTCTTCAAAGCACAATTCCTTTCTGTGGACTTGTGAAACTAGAGACAAGTCTGCTCCCAATACTCCATCACACAACGGTGGGACTGACATAGAATAACAGTTACAGACATACCAATACAAAAATGGGGAAAGGGAATAAGGAAATGGAAGGTAAAAATGAGTTACTGGTATATAACAATTCTGTCATTCATCTGGACAAATGTTGGATTTTTATTGATTAAGTTTTAAGATCTGGGAATAATCTTCCTTGACTTCCAACCTACCCTTTGGGCTCTTGGTTCCATTGTGAGTCATCCTTGCTTTTTCATGGAAGGTAGCACATGTTTGATTAATCTATCAGCCTGCTTCCTACCAATAGGATTTTGCTAGCTCTAAAAGCTCCTGCTTGCTCACAAGTTCCAAAGCCAATTCTACAATTTGTCCTCCCTAAAGACAGGGTCTCTCTCTGTCACCCAGGCTGGATTGTGGTGGTGCAGTCAATAGCTGACTGCAGCCTCAAACTCCTGTGCTCAAGTGATCCTCCTGACTCAGCCTCCCAAGTACCTGGGACTACAGGTGCACACCAGTACATCTGGCCCACATTTGTATTAGTGTTTTATTGTTCCATAATAAATTACCACAAATTTAGCAGCTTAAAACAAAACAGTTATTATCTTATCATTTCTGTAGGCCAGAAGTCCAGGCACAGCTTACCTGGGTTCTCTGCTTCAGGGTCTCACCAGGCTGCAATTCAGATATTTCCTAAGGCTACAGCCTCATCAGAAGCTCAACCTGGGAAAGATCCACTTCCAGGCTCATTCAGATTGTTGGCAAATTTCAGTTCTTCGGACCTATAGGACGAAGGTCTCTGGTACTAATTCATAACATAGCAGCTGGCTTCTTTTTTTTTTTTTTTTTTTTTGAGACGGAGTTTCACTCTTGTCACCCAGGCTGGAGTGCAATGGTGCAATCTCCACTCACCGCGACCTTCACCTCCCATGTTCAAGCAATTATCCTGTCTCAGCCTCCTGAGTAGCTGGGATTACAGGCGCCTGCCACCACACCTGGCTAATTTTTGTATTTTTAGAGATGACAGGGTTTCACCATGTTGGCCAGGCTGGTCTTGAACTCCTGACCTCAGGTGATCCACCTGCCTTGTCCTCCCAAAGTGCTGGGATTACAGGCATGACCCACCACACCCAGCCCAGCAGCTGGCTTCTTCAAGGCAAGTGGGAGGGTCTTTCTCACCCCAGTTGGCTGGGACCAAGTCTTTTATAACATAACAGTCGTGGGAATGACATTTCATCACCTTTGATATATTCTATTGACCAGAAGCAAGTTCACAGGTTCCAACCACACTCATGGGGAAGAGATTATACAAGGGCATGACTCATTGGAGTCCACCTTAATGTGTGTACACTCACGTTCCTTTGTCTCCATCACCCTCTTCAATCTGAGAAAAACACCTCATGGCCTTTCACATTAGTATCCCTAGTATTTGGCATATAGCCTGACCTATAGGAGCTAGGAGCTCTAAATAATAATTCAAAGCTGCAGTTATCAAACTTTTGGTTTTGGGACCCGACTATCCTCTTAAAAACATTACTGAGGACCTAAAAGAGCTTTTGTTTACATACATTATATCTGTTAATACTGAGCGTTTTAAAACTCATTCATTCAAAAGTAACAATCACTTATTATGTATTAACATATATAGCATTTTTTAAAAATAATTATATTTTCCAGACAATTTGTGAGAACATTGCTTTACATTTTTGCGATTTTTTTTAATGCCTGATTTAGTAAAAGGCACCAGGATTCTCATACCTGCTTCTACATTCAATCATCATGCCTGGGTATGGTGGCTCATACCTATAATCCTAGTGCTTTGGGAGGCTAAAGCAGGAGGATCACTTGAGGCTATGAGTTTGAGACCAGCCAGGGAAACATAGAAAGACCCTGTCTGTACAAATAAAATAAAATGAAATAAAAAATTAGCCAGGACTATGCCCGTAGTCCCAGCTACTCGGGAGGCTGAGGTGGGAGTATCACTTAAGCCCAGGAGCTTGAGATTACAGTGAGCTGTGATCGTGCCACTGTACTTCAGCCTGGGTGAATGAGACCCTGTAAGACAACAACAACAACAACAACAACAACAACAAAATCATATAGCCTCTGCAAAACTCCACTATACGTGAATGGGAGTTAAAAAGGCAAATGATGTCTTCACATTATTATGAATATAGTTTGACCTTGTGGGCCCCCTGTAGGGATCCAGATCAGTCTTTGTGAACCACTAATTTAAATAATTGTCGTACATTGAGAAAAGGGACTTTGATTCATTCAAGAAGTATTTACTGGGTCCTACTCTGTGCTGGGTATTGTTCAAAGCAGTCAACTAGACAGATCAGGTGTCTGTCCTCGGGTTGTTCACAGCAGGTGGGGCAGAAGGATCAGGGACTGCTGGAGTTGACATGTGAGCTGAGATGTGATTTTATTTGATTTGATTTGACTTTTTTTTGGAGCCAGAGTTTCACTCTTGTTGCCCAGGCTGGAGTGCAATGGTGCGATCTCGGCTTACTGCAACCTCCGCCTCCCGGGTTCAAGTGATTCTCCTGCCTCAGGCTCCCGAGTAGCTGGGATTACAGGCGTCCACCACCGTGCCCAGCTAATTTGGGGTTTTTAGTAGAGATGGGGTTTCACCATGTTGGCCAGGCTGGTCTCGAACTCCTGACCTCAGGTGATCCACCCACCTCGGCCTCCCAAAGTGCTGGGATTACAGGCCTGAGCCACAGCGCCCAGCCCAAGCAGAGATTTAAGTGACAAAGGGCAGGCCTATGGAGAGGTCTGGGGAAACAGTGTTCCAGGCAAAGGAAGGGGGCCCTCCAAAGTCTCTGAGCCCTGTCTGGCAAGAGAGCAGCCAGAAGTGAGGGTGGTTTGAGGTTGCAGACGTAGGCAGGGCCACATTGAGCTAGGCCCAGGTAAGGAATTTGAAGCTTTAACTCTAAATTTATTTTTTCCTCATTCTAAAACCATCCCAATAAACTTTATAAAAGTAATCAGGGAAGAAAGTGTGGGGGAGGGGACAAAAATAAACCAAGCTTGCAGCCAATTCGGCATTAATCATGAGGTCAGCTTCCTCTCTGACCTGCTTGCTCAGAGTTGTTTGGTGCCTATTGTCCTAGAATCATGCAGACCCTGTCACAAGATTATAGTTCCCTTCTATTGCTCTATAGAGAACAACTTGAACATTATGAAATACTCAGTTTTCCCTTTGAGATAGTCTTTCAGACCCTGCATACCAATGAAACTACTGCCTCAGCTGGCCTGAAGGATCCCACTGATGCCAGCTGGTCTGAGGAACCCCATGAGAAACTGATTCAGCAAAGAATGCAGGTTCCCTATCCTGATGATTTCATCTCCCTTACTCCGACCAATCAAGGACCCCAATTTTCCAGCCCCTCGCCCTCTGTGATCCTCTTAAAAACCTCAGCCCAGAACTCTTGGGAAGATAGATTCGAGGATCTCTTCCCATCTCTTTGCTAGGTGCCCTGCAATCATTAAACTCTTTCCCTGCTGCAAACTCTGCTGTCTTCATGTAATGGGTTTGTTACTGCACAGCAGGCATACGAACCTGTTGATCCTATATCTCTATCACCTAGGCTGGAGGGCAGAGGCACGATCATAGCTCCCCGCAGCCTCCACCTCTTGGGTTCAAGAGATCCTCCCGCCTCAGCCTCCCGAGTAGTTGAGACTACAGGCGTGCACCACCACCCCTGGCTAATTTTGGGTTGGTTTTGTTTGTTTGTTTATGTTTGTAGAGATGAAGTTTCGCTATGTTGCCCAGGCTAGTCTCGAATTCCTGGCCTCAAGTGATCCTCCAGCCTCGGCCTCCCAAAGTGCAGGGATTACAGGCAGAAGCCACCATGCCCGGCTAAAAACCTGAATCTCTTGACGGTGAAGAGAAATAAGGAGGGGGTAAAATGGCTAAAGGATGTCTGTTTGGAGGCAAGGAAGGTCGCCCAGAGGTCAGGCACGCTCCCCTCGGCGGACACAGCTGGGCTTCTCAGAGACTCCTAAATCCTGCCTCGCATCTCCAATCGGCTTAACGACGCGAAAGAGCTGGGCGACGCGCGCGCACTCTCGCGGAAGCTTGAGTCTCGGCGCCCGCCGTAGACGTCGTGACAGAGGCGGCCCGTTGCCTTGGAGCCAGAGAGACGCGGCTGGGCCTCCGCGGCTGGGCCTCCACGGCTGTGGAGAGGTCCTGCCACGGGCCTTGTTCACCATGTCGGTGCTGGATGCGCTTTGGGAGGATCGGGATGTCCGTTTCGACCTGTCCGCGCAGTGAGTTTCCAAGATTCCCGAGGGATCTTCAACCCTGTAGAGGGCGCCGCCGTGCGCGTTAGGGACCCGCGGGCGGAGACTGCACTTCCGCAGCTCGCGGCCCTGGTGAGGGTGGGAGGCTTGCGCCGATCGTCCGCGCCTCGAGAGACCTCAGGCTGGTTGGGCCACTGTGGCCCTCTCGAGGCCGGCGCCGCGGCAAGAGCGCATCGGCATTACACAGTTTTGGTCCCATGCGACCTCCGGTTCCCCCATCCTGGCCCGCGGGACGGATCAGGAATGTGAACCTGAGCACGACCGGGGCCACCCGGGGCTTAGCGTCCCGTATACACCCACGTGAGCTTGGGATTTCAGTTTCATGGAAGGATCGTAGGCCAGGGGCTCAGGAAACTAGGGTTCTAAAAGTAGATGTGTAATATCGACCCACAGTGTGGGCCCTTGGGCAGATGTCTTCATCATTCGAGCTAGAATCCTCATGTCTGTAAAATAAGGGAGGTGGGAGTAAGGCAGTCTTCAAAAATTACTAACCACGCAAACTTTATGTCCTTGGTAAGCTTTCATCTAGTTATTCATATCAATCACCAACAAGAAGGAGTCTTCTTTTGCAACCTGTTTTTGGAAATTATCATACATTAAATAGAAACCATGTTTTTGGAAAGTATCGTAAAGAAAAAGTGGTTAGAAACCTCGTGCTCCAAAATCCAGGGCGGGAAATGCCGGTTGGGATACTAAGTGTTGAGAAACGCTAAAGCTAAGATTCCTGGATTAATGGCATGGAGCTTCTTAGCTACTTCTTATCGTTCCTTATCATGGACCTCCCCTCCTTAGGTGGAATCGTTCCTTATCATGGACCTCACCTCCTTAGATGGAAAAATGAAATATTGATACATTTCTCAGGTTAAGTATAGCTAGATATCTAATGCTAACATGTTAGACCCTTTAAGAAGATGAAAGAGAAAGGAATTCTTAAAATTACGGACTGTAGTAACATATTGCGCACTTTCTATGATATTGTCTGTCATTCTTTTTTTTTTGAGACAGAGTTTCGCCCTTGTTGCCCAGGCTGGAGTGCAATGGCGCGATCTCGGCTCACTGCGACCTCCGCCTCCCAGGTTCAAGCAATTCTCCTGCCTCAGCCTCCCGAGTAGCTGGGATTACAGGCATGCACCAACACGCCTGGCTAATTTGTATTTTTAGTAGAGACGGGGTTTCTCCATGTTGAGGCTGGTCTCGAACTCCTGACCTCAGGTGATCCGCCCGCCTCGGCCTCCCAAAGTGCTGGGATTACAGGCGTGAGCCACTGCGCCCGGCGACATTTTCTGTCATTCTTGTAGGATTCTTAATCCAAACAAAAGTCCGTTTCAGTAACATTAGTAAACATTTATCAATGTTTTATTACGTGCTAGTTACTGGGCCGATAGCTAGAGACAGCAAATAATAGGAAATGATATTCATATCCCCCTGTTCTAGTGCAGGAGATACATAAAGACAACCACTATAATAAATGTGGTAAATACCATTCTGAAAAAATGAGTGAAAAGCTGAGACTCAGAAACAGAACAATTTATTCTACCTGGTGAAGTTCTTGAAGAAGAATAAATATTCATAGTATTTGAGTTGTTCCCTGAAGAATGGGCAGAGCCTTGTCAGGGTAGACAGGAGGAGAGTATTCTAGAAAAGAAGAAAAGAATTTAGCGTTAGAAGCAGTCTTGGAGCTGTAACCTCATTAGCTAAAGGCAGGGTCTGCTGCAGAGAGAGGTTGGAAGTACAAATAGATAAATTAGCCAGATTGTAACATTTTTAGCTCAGGATTTTGGACTTCAACTTCTAGGCAGCAGGAGAATATAGAAAGCTTTTAAGCAGGGAAATGATATGGTCATATCTGTATTTTCAATGGATAGTTGAGTTGGCTTTATGAAGAGTGTATTAGAAGGCTCTTTTAGATATTTTGCTAGGTTTTTTTTTTTTTTTTGGACACTGTAGAATGTATTCTGTCTGTCAGCAAGCTGCTCTTATTTCCTTTTGTCACCTGTATCTATTTGTCAAATTCCAAAGATGCTTTTCATACAGCTCTTCTTTAACCATTCCTTCTATAATTTCCTGATGTCCTTTCCTCTACTCAGAAACCTCTGGAGGTTCTCTCCTGTGCACAGGATAAGGCCTAAACTTATCAGATTGGCATTCTGAGTTCTCCATAGTCTGGTTCGTCCTTAGTTATCCAACAATATTTCTCTCACTACCTCCCAATATGGTCCTTCTTTCCAAGCTTGGCCAGCCTTCTCCCATGTCCTTACCATTTCTTATTCCTGGTCTTTAATCATGGACTCTCTTTTCTTTTCCTTTTATTTTTCAAAATTCAACACCTCCTACCAATCTGGCTTACTCCAGATGGCCCTGGTCACTCCAGGCCCCACTGATCTTCAGGTTCTTGAAGTTCTTGAAGACCTTATTTCTAAATGCATGAACATTTGGTACAGTATTATTTATGCTGTTAGCTGTTTTATGTACATATGTCTCTTTTCTCCCTAAATAGATTGTAAGCAGGTATAGTTGTAGCTATAAAATTCAAACCTTTATATTCACTTTAGGCAAATGAAAACAAGACCTGGAGAAGTCCTTATTGATTGTTTAGATTCCGTTGAAGACACCAAAGGAAATAATGGAGATAGAGGTGAGTATATTTTTAAATGTATCTTATATTCCTGGTTTGATTTACAAATGTTGAATCATATTAGCTAGAGAATATATGAAACAGCATCATTTGTCAGTGTAATTGTGAGAATAGGAGAGTTAAATTCACATAAGACTTTTCTCAGATTTAAACAGAAGAAAGGATAGGTATTAAACATGTAGTTTGGTGCTTCAGTAAGTCCTGGTTCTAACATCACCTTTATCCATTGTAGCTGTTAAAACTCAAGTAGACCTGTTTGCAAGGGGCATTAGTTCTGACGGTTAGATCTGTCTTCCCAAAAAAGGATATGGGGTAGTGGAATATAAGTAGGTCATAGCTGTAGTACCTGGAGCCATGCTTCCTTTTCAAAAATTCAGGAGTAATGTACCATCGATCACCTATGGTTGTCACCTAGACATGGATATGTGGAGAGCAAATTTAGTCCTGCACTGTGAAATCTATTTGTAGGTCAAGTACTAGAAAATCCTGTGAGTCTTCTCTGACTGTCACCAAGGACCAGCACAGCTGGACCCTAGAGCCCCTCCCAAACCAAATCTCCCTAAGGTTGGGACTTTTAAAAGTCCAGGCTGCCCATAGCAGCTATCTGAGGAGCCAGTGACCATTAGGTCTTGAAAGCATCACTACTTCCAAGGAAAAAAAATAGATGTGGAATGACAGCTTAATGTATCCAGAATATGTTTTAGTGGGAGAAGAAGTTTAGGAGGGAGGGATGTAAACCTCTTATTGGAAAGGGGTAAGAGGGGAAATAGAGCAGACTTCATTCAGGAAAGGGGGAATCAATAACTCATAGAGAAGGAACAGTAAACCTTATTAGCAGAACATGCTTACTGTAGCCCTTTGAGTGGCTGCTTACTTCCTGAGACTTTCTTCTGACCTGCTCTGAGGTGGCAGGTAGGCAGCAAGCCCTGTTGTAAGCCTGCTTCTCTGAGATCAGTTCCCCTCAGAGACCTTATTTTTAAATGCATGAACTTTTGGTACAGTATTATTTATGCTGCTGGCTCTTTTATGTACATATGTCTCGAACTCCTGACTTCAAGTGACCCACCTGTCTCAGCCTCCCAAAGTGCTAAGATTACAGGCATGAGCCACTGCTCCTGGCTAATGTACATATGTCTCTTAATAGAGACATATTAGATGGTAAATATGTCCCTAATAGATGGCAAGTAGGTATAGTGGTAGCTATAAAATTCAGACCTTTATATTCATTTTAGGCAAATGAAAACAAGACCTGGCGATGTCTTTATTGATTGTTTAGATTCGGTTGAAGACACCAGAGGAAATAATGGAGATAGAGGTGAGGGCAGTTCCCCTCAGAAGAAAGGCTTAGAAAGGGGCCTGCTGCCTACTTGCCACCACCTACAGGCAGATCCTTTTAGTGGCTAGGGCCCATCCTTAAAGTAATGCTTAGATCACACTTCTGAAATGCTTCCTGGTGTACGTCAGGCTCAGATGAGAGTGGAGTATGAAGATCTGGCAGCAAACGAAAAGTCTTAGTTTGTGCTTTTGAGGGTGGAATAATAATCCCAACTATCAAGATGGCTGTATCTTGACGAACTCAGAATTAACTTGAGAAAGCCAATAGAAAGTCTCATACAGATTGGCAGGAACTCTTCATAAAACATTTTTCGATTCCTCAGATATTCATTGAGTGCAGAATCCTATACTAATACTTTAGAGTAGGATGGGCAGAAAGCTTCCCTGACCAGAAATCTCCAGTGCCTGAAATCCTACTATTAATAAAAATAGGCCAACTGCAATGGCTCTTGCCTGTAATTCCAGTACTTTGGGAGGCCAAGGTGGGAGGACTGCTTAAGGCCAGGAGTTAGAGACCAGCCTGGGCAATATAACAAGACCCTGTCTCTACAGAAAATAAAAAGAATTAGCCATGTGTGGTGTTGTGCGCCTGTGGCCCCAGCTACTGGGGAGGCTGAGGTGGGAGGATGACTTGAGCCCAGAAGGTTGAGGCTGCAGTAAGCCATGTTCATGCCACTGCACTCCAGCCTGGGTGACAGTGCAAGACCCTGTCTCAAAATTAAAATAGAAATAATTGTGTGTATGTGTGCACAGACCTCAAAAACCTTTTGAAATTTTACAGGAGTACGCAGCGCTTCTGGTCATTAAGGAGTTAAAAAATGGAAGGGGAATCCTGCCTTCTAGCCGTCTCCCTCCCCTCCCTTTCAGCAGTTTGAAAATGACCAAGTTAAGACATTGCCAAGTTCAAGAGCCCCTTATGTTAAAACTATATCCCAGAAGATTAGCATATTTAATCCATTTTCAACTGTTAGTACCCTGACTTGAAATTATCAGATTAACTTTGCACACTGCCCATAGCTCATAGCCCAGTTATAGAGATAAAATGCTGCTTAGGTGTAAAATGGCATAAGGAAAATATAACCAATGTATCTATAATCAGAAAGTAAGTCATAGAAATGAGTTTGTAAAGAATTAAAATATTATATTAAATAGCTGTGTGAGAATAAAAGGGACAGCCATATTTCAGTGTTTGGGAGATTAGTAGAAACAGGAACAACTATACTTTGGTATTAGGCAGGGTAGAGAGGAAAGTCCATGTCTGGAACACTGGGTTTGGAGCCATAGGCTGGGGTTCTTCAGCAGAAAAGAGGTAGCATTAAAAATCCTAGAGATTGTAGGAGATATACCAAGAGCAAAGAAAAAGGCAAACAGAGGTGGTTGGTGGTTTTATATGGCAAACCCTTCCCACTCCATAATTTCTCCTGGGACTGACAGAAAAATATAAAAGAATCAATAGATGTCCTGAGCCCATAGCCCACTTGTAAAGATAAAATGTTGCCTAGGTAAAATGGCGTAAGGAAAACAGGTATATCTATATAAAAACCAAAAAAAGTCAAAAATGAGTTTGCAAAGGATTATTTTTTAAATAGCTATTATTTGGGGAATGTTTATTGACAGTCACTGTTCTGAATCTTTTATATAAATATAATCTCATTTAACAATAATAAAAACAGTAAAACAAAAAGTTTAAAGTAGATGCAGTCATATTTATTTTCAAATGAGGAAACTGAGGAATACAGAGGTTAGTTTACTTTTCCAAGGTCACGTAGCTAGGTGATGAACCTAACTGCCTACATTGATTTCTAAACTGGGAGGGTCATATTATTCTCTTCTCAAAGATTTTTAGTCCTCCCCAATTCCAATCCTAAACCCCACCCCCAACTCTACTGCCTCCATTGCTAACAGATCTAAGTCTGAATTTCTTTGTCTAGCATTAAAGAACTTCTAGTATGTCCAAAAACAACTTTTATCGCCTGTGCTGCTGTCTTCCATTTGTCCATCCAGGTCCAGCATTCTTCTCCACCCTTTTCCCCTTGCCCTGGAAAGATGACTTGTATAGAGTACATCTAAGGGTTCCTTGTATACTCTGGCTTCCAGTTGGAAGAGCCATGGCAGAAGATCAAAGGGAGGCAGGAGTTTGAGGTCTGGGTATTTATTGCCCTGGTTCCTTCCCAGTGAAGGGTTGGCTGTGTCTCTCCTCTCAAAGCAGTCAGCTCCATAGGACTCTTGTTGCTTCCAGATTTCATGAACTGCTGCTCCCTCTTTTGTAAATAAACCTCAGTTATCCTAACTTGAGTGTGCCATCTGTTTTCCGTTGGACCAATGACTGAAGGATGCTATACCTAGTCTTCTATGATCTTGTGTGAACTTTACACTCCAGCCATGCTGGATTACTTATTATTTGTCAAAGATATTCTGTAATTTTCCACAATCTCCCTTGAGAATGCTTTCATCTTTTTTAGAGCCATGTTTGCTATCCACTTTTCACTCCAGTATTCGTACAGACCTAGTTTCTCTGATTTTAGACATTATAGAGGTTTTCAGAAATAGTATGACCTGGCTGGCTATAGATTACTCATAAAAATAATTTTATGGTTGTAATTTGTTGGTGAAATAATGTGTTTAAACAAAGTGAGTCTTATTATTTCAGAATATCTCAAAGCTATGATAATATGCTGATTGTATTGTACATCTGTAATACACCTAGTATACCATTCTCAAATTTATTGTTTTTCTCTTGGAGCATCAGTAAGAGATCACTGTTGTACAGGACACATTTTGAGAAATGAAGTATCTAACTTTGTATTTCAGTGTATGGACATCAGTCTGATGCTAAGATCAAAAAGTATAAAGCCTTAAATAGACTTCAGCCTGACCATAACTTCTTAGGAACAAAATAGTTTGCTCACAGCAAAATTGTGTGTATAAATATATGGTTCATTTAAATGAGAACTGCTAAGAAAGTACTCATATAGAAAGGATTAGTGTGTATGTGAGAGTTCTTTGAAAAGTGTGATTTCAGTGAATAGCTGTGTAATTATCCTATATTCATTCTCAGTTGTACACATATGACTTGCTGGGACCCAGAACAACTTCTACCAAGACAAAAAAACTAGTACACAATTCTTTCCTCAGTCAGTTTGAGTTAGAGCAAAGCTATTGGCAGAGAACATCTGTATCCCTTATATAACTGTCAAATTTTGTTTCTCTGGGATTCTGAATCATATATTGTATACCTTATATAGGTTGGATATGCACAATATTTTCAGTTAATATATGAAAAATATCTGAGTGTTGCTTCTAATACTGGGCCAGAAGTTCCATATCCATCTCATTCAGTGCTGCAAAAATGGGTTCTTATTTAAGTTAACCTATTTTTTGTCTGTGTGCTTTTAGGTAGACTCTTGGTAACAAACTTAAGAATTCTCTGGCACTCTTTGGCATTATCAAGAGTCAATGTTTGTAAGTATCTTTGTTAGATAAGTCTGAAGAAAAAAAATCCTTTGTCAGGTGAATTTGCATGGTGCCTTTGATACCAAAGAAGTATGTAGAAATATTAATAAAAATTAAAACCTTCAGAAATCCTAGACATCATAATGCAAACAAAATTATCCATTATTATTTTGGTTTGTCCATTTTGTGTCTTGGACATATAGAAGATTAGGGCTTTAACCTTGGTTCTTGTTTTTTGATTATTTTTGAGAACATACTATCATCCCCTGTTTTGATTAATCCCAAAGAAGGAAGAAGCTCTAATAAAAGTATAATCTTTTCATTGTGTTAAATTTTGTTTCACTTATTTTTTTAAAGTATTTTAGATTATCCAGCTAGACTTGTTCTTTTTTAGTAGTAGTGCCAAAACTTTCAGTAAATAATGCTGCAGAGGCTTTAGGGATGAAGACTTCCTTTTTCCTGTGTTATATTTTTGTTTGTTCAAGGAGACAGAATTGACCCTCTAGTTTTTTTAATTATTTAATTTATAGTTATTTCTTTAAAACTTTTAAAAGTTTATTTCCATATATGTTTAATTTTTTAAACTGTTCAAAGTTCTGTATATACTTTTTTTTTAGAAAAGTATTTTTTCTCAGTGTACCATATCATACTCTTTACATTCTTTGCTTTTGGATTTTAGCTGTCGGTTACAATTGCATATTGAATATTACAACAAGGACTGCTAACTCTGTAAGTCTAAAAAATCTTATTGCAATATATATATAGTAAAGAGACTAGATATTTGAGATTGATGTTTGTTTTCACTATAAAGGAGAAATTGCTCTTAAAATCTGAACTTTTAAATAAATTTGTCCTTACAGAAATTACGAGGCCAAACTGAAGCTCTGTATATACTAACAAAATGTAACAGTACTCGTTTTGAATTTATATTTACAAATTTGGTTCCTGGAAGCCCTAGACTTTTTACTTCTGTGATGGCAGTACACAGGTATAGTAATACTTTATGGATTATTGAATATTTTTTGTTTACTCTATGGTTTTAGACTGCAACAGTCCCCAACCTTTTTGGCACCAGGGACCAGTTTCATGGAAGACAGTTTTTCCACGAATTGGGTGAGGGTATGGTTTCAAGATGATTCAAGTGTATTACATTTATTGTGCACTTTATTTCTATTATTATTATATACTCACCATAATGTAGAATCAGTGGGAGCCCTGAGCTTGTTTTCCTGCAACTATATGGTCCCATCTGGGGTGATGGGAGACAATGACAGATCATCAGGCATTAAATTCTCATAAGGAGGGCACAGTCTAGATCCCTCGCATGTGCAATTCACAGTAGGGTTTGCATTCCTATGAAAATCTAATGCCGCTGCTGATCTGACAGGAGGCAGAGCTCAGCTTTGCTTGCTCACTCACCCCCCAACCACTCACCTCCTGCTGGGCAGCCTGGTTCCTAACAGGCCACTGACCAGTACCCATCTATCTGTGGCCAGGGGGTTCGGGACCCCTGTTTTAGAGAATAAAGCTTAGAAGTGTGGTACTGTCTTCCTCCAAGCTCTATTGTAAATATCAGGAAGATGTTGAGAAGAACATGTTTTATTATTTAATAAACACTTTGAAGGTATTTATAAAACACATAAAACTACTGAAGATTCATTAAAAATTTCTACTGACGACCAGATTAAATTAGCTACCAAGGTAGGTAAAGTGAAATAAAGAATTCATTCAATATAGCTAAACAAGTTGCATAACTAATTAATTTAAAAGGTTATTTTTCTAGTAGGTAGAAGGCATGTTTGAGTGTTTTCCCTGAAGAGTTTTATTGGTGTTTTGGTTTGTTTTAGGTTTGTGGCCTTTTTTTATTTATTTATGTTTAAATAGAGGTAGGGTCCTGCTTTGTCACCCAGGCTGGAGTATAGTGGTGCAGTCATAACTCACTGAAGCCTCAAACTCCTGAGCTCAAATGATCTTCCTGTCCTAGCCTCCTGAGTAGCTAGAACTACAGGCGTGCACCACCATGTCCTGCTAATTTTTGAAATGTTTTTGTAGAGCCAGACGTGGTGGCACACGCCTGTAATCCCAACACTTTGGGAGGCTGAGGCGGGTGGATCATTTGAGGTCAGGAGTTCAAGACCAGCCTGGCCAATGTGGTGAAACCCTGCCTCTACTAAAAATACAAAAAAATTAGCTGACCATGGTGGTGCATGCCTGTAATCCCAGCTACTCTGGAGGCTGAGGCAGGAAAATTACTTGAACCAGGGAGATGGAGGTTGCAGTGAGCTGAGATCGCCGCACTGCACTCCAGCCTGGGCAACAGAGCAAGACTCTGTCTCAAAAAAAAAAAATTTTTTTTTTTTAGAGACGGGGTCTCACTTTGTTGTCCAAGCTGGTTTTCAACTCCTGGGCTCAAGTGATTCTCCTGCCTCAGCCTCCCAGAGTGCTGGGATTACACATGTGAGCCACTTCACCCAGGCTGTTTTGTTTTTATATTTTTTCTTGTTGTTTACTAAATTCTTCTCTTTTTACTACCTCGGCTTTTTTTCTTTTTTAAACCAGCCCTAAGTGCTATGATTTTTTTTTAAGCTTTGCTAAGATGACAGGATATAGACACATATGTATGTGTATATATGTGTGTATATAATTGTTTAACTTGTATTTACCAGTGAGGTTGACATTTTTCATATATTTTTTGTATTTTTTGGCTTCTCATAAATTTCCTTTTTTTTTTTTTTTTTTTTTTTAGAGACAGAGTCTTGCTCTGTTGCCCAGGCTGGGGTGCAGCTGCTATCTCAGCTCACTGCAAGCTCCACCTCCCAAGTTCACCCACCATTCTCCTGCCTCAGCCTCCCGAGTAGCTGGGACTACAGGTGCCCACCACCACGCCTGGCTAATTTTTTGTATTTTTAGTGGAGACAGGGTTTCAACATGTTAGCCAGTATGGTCTCGATCTCCTGACCTCGTGATCTGCCCGCCTCAGCCTCCCAAAGGGCCAGGATTACAGGTGTGAGCCACTGGGCCCAGCCAATGAAATGTGCAATTTTTTTTTTTTTTTTTTTTTTTTTTTGAGACGGAGTCTCGCTTTGTCACCCAGGCTGGAGTGCAGTGGTGCGATGGTTGGCTCACTGCAAGCTCCGCCTCCTGGGTTCACGCCATTCTCCTGCCTCAGCCTCCCGAGTAGCTGGGACTACAGGTGCCCACCACCACGCCCGGCTAATTTTTTGTATTTTTAGTAGAGTTGGGTTTCACTGTGTTATAGAGACGGGGTTTCACTGTGTTAGTCAGGATGGTCTCGATCTCCTGACCTCGTGATCTGCCCGCCTCGGCCTTCCAAAGTGCTGGGATTACAGGCGTGAGCCACCGCACCCAGCAGGAAGCTAAATTTCTTAATTATACCCTTAGCTGTCATATATATTGCAAATATTATTTTTAGTTTCCTAGTTTGTTATTTGATTTTTAATTTTATTGATGTTTTAGTCTATATAATGGCTTAATTTTTTAATTGAGATATAATTCACATAAAATTTTACATAACAAAATTTACGATTTTAAAGTATACAGTTCAATAGTTTTAGTATATTCACAATACTGTTCAACTATTGCCAAGATCCAATTCCAGAATATTTTCATCACTCCCAAAATAAATCCCTTACCCATAGCAGTCATTTCCCATTCCCTCCACTCCACAGCCCCTGATAACCTCTAACTTACTTTGTGTCTATATGGATTTGCCTGTTCTGGAAATTTTATTTACATGGAATCATATAATATGTGGCCTTTTATGTCTGACCTCTTTCACTTACACAGTGTGTTCAAGGTCCATTCATGTTGTAGCATGTATCAGTAGTAGTAGCAGTTCATTCCTTTTTGTAGCTAAAGAATATTCCATTGTATGGGCATACCACATTTTGTTTATCCATTCATGAGTTGATGGACATTTGGGTTTTTTACTTTTTAGCCATTATGAATAATGTTACTATGAACATTTGTGTATAAGTTTTGTGTCAACATATGTTTTCAGTTCTCTTGGGCATATACCTAAACCTTAGCTCTTTATTTCACTGAGAGAAGTACTGTGAAATGAAAAGTTCTAAATGGAATATGAAGGGAACAGAAGTTGCTTTTCTTTAATAGTATTAAAAACACTATGTGCTTCCCCCCCAAAATAATTTATAGCATAAATAGTTTCTATTTCTTCCACTGGTTAAGTATTGATGATAACAGCACTAAAGAAAATTAACATTTACAAGCAGAGTGCTAAAATTCTGCTCTTTCACAATTTATATATTAGAGGATTAAAATAAAAATTAGCAGTTCAACAATGAATATATGAATCTGTTGTTATTAAGGCTAAGAAAACTTTACTTTTGTTAAATAGGTAACTTAGCCTGTTTTATATGAAATATTAAAATTAATCAAATATTAATCAGGGTTTCTTTATTTATTATCAATAGACATTGAAAAAATTATAAGGATTTAATTCTCTTTCTCTCCCTCCCCCTGTCCTTTTTCCTCCCTCTTTCTCCCCCCTCCCTCCCTGTTCTTCTCTTCCTCTTTCCCCCTTCTCCCCTTAGGGTCCCTTTTGGAATCAGTACAGATTCATTCTAGTTTTCTGTATAGAGGTAGACATGAGCATGTTTTCAGGTTGCAGTGAGAAAAAGTAATTGTTTTTGTTTTGAGACAGAGTCTCGCTCTGTGGCCCAGGCTGGAGTGCAGTGGCGCAATCTCAGCTCACTGCAATGTCCGCCTCCTGGTTTCAAGCAATTCTTCTGCCTCAGCCTCCCAAGTAGATGAGACTACAAGTGCACACCACCACGCCCAGCTAATTCTTGTATTTTTAGTAGAGACAGGGTTTCACCATGTTGGCCAGGCTGCTCTCAAACTCCAGACTTCAAGTGATCTGCCCACCTCGGCCTCCCAAAGTGCTGGGATTACAGGTATGAACCACTGTGCCCGGCCGAGAAAAAGTATTAATAATTGGACGCCTGTTTATGTCCTTTGAAAAACAAGGAAAGGAAGAAAAGGTAGCATTTTGATAGAAAAAACAATTTCCATGTGTATTAAAAAATAGGGGCTGGGCGTGGTGGCTCACGCCTGTAATCCCAGCACTTTGGGAGGCCGAGGCGGGCAGATCACGAGGTCAAGAGATTGAGGCCATCCTAGCCAACATGGTGAAACCCTGTCTCTACTAAAAATACAAAAACTAGCTGGGCATGGTGTCGCGCGCCTATAGTCCCAGCTACTCGGGAGGCTGAGGCAGGAGAATCACTTGAACCTGGGAGGCAGAGGTTGCAGTGAGCCAAGATTGCACCACTGCACTCCAGCCTGATGATAGAGTGAGACTCCATCTCAAAAAAAAAAAAATAGGTTATTGAGATAAAATATGTAAATAATACACTAAAATACAAATTCTACAAAAAACTGTAATTGCCAGACCTTATTAAAAAGAAAAATATAGCTGGGTACAGTGGCACATGCCTATAGTCCCAGCTACTCTGGAAGCTGAGCCAGGAGTATCACTTGAGCCCAGGAGTTTGTGTCCGGCTTGGGCAAGATATTGAGACTTTGTCTCTATAAGAACAATTTTTAAAAATAAATAAAAATATTAAAATGTATCATAATTATTTGAGTAATGTTCATAAATACTAACAACTACATATTTTAGTAAGTAGACATAACCCAAGAAAATCACATTTTCAGTTTGAGTTGTCTTTTGTTTGTTCTTTTTCATAGAGCTTATGAAACTTCTAAAATGTATCGTGATTTTAAATTAAGAAGTGCACTAATTCAGAACAAGCAACTAAGACTGTTGCCACAAGAACATGTATATGATAAAATAAATGGAGTATGGAATTTATCCAGTGATCAGGTATTGTGCAAAGAGCTAGTGAACCTTTTGGGACAGTGTTTTGGTAATCATTTTTCCATTCATCATTGGATTTATATAGTCAATTCTAATTGTTAAAATTAGCATTATAGGAAAGCGTATTATTTTTCAATAAGTACAAGTTAGGTTGATGATAGCATCCCTATTTTCTTTCAATACAATGAAATATCTGATAATCCTGGAATGTCTCCTTAATTAATGAATAAAAAATTTGCGGTGCTATGCTAGGTGGTAAAGATCTAACTATGGAACAGAGTAACTCCACTCCTATCCTTATAAAGAATACAATCTAATGTAGATTCATGGGGGTTATTACATATGTTTTGTTTCTCTCTCTTGCTACAACTCCTTTGCCTTAACCTATCCAAGGTTTTGAATAATAATTTTAGTAAGGTCTAACATTTAGGCACTGTGTTAAGGGATTGATTTACATGGGATATTTAATCAGATCTCCATTTGACATTTGACAAAATACATCAAGAAGAAATTTCCCTATGGTCAGACAGTTGGTAGGTACTAATGATTTAATAATTAGGCAGCCTGACTCCAAAGTCCAGGCTGTCACTCATCTAATTGTACTGCCATCAATGAATGATGAAGTCATTGATACTCAATTTTGGTATTATTTGCTGCTGTAATAAGTTATTCTGGTGATTAGAAAATAAAGAATAGGTATCCAAAAAAATGATCATTTCTGTATCTCATTACTGTTTTTTACAGGGCAATTTAGGAACCTTTTTTATTACCAATGTGAGAATTGTGTGGCATGCAAATATGAATGATAGTTTTAATGTCAGTATACCATATCTGCAAATTGTAAGTACATACATTTTGATGACCTTATTTTAATGTAAAATAAATATTTTTTGTTCAATAGTTAATTGGACTTTTAGATGAGTTCTCTCTCCCTTTTTTAAGTGGTAGCAGTTATTAGCTGAGAGCATATTTTAAAGATGCTGATAATTTACTATGAAATATTTCAATGTAGAAAAGATCCAATTGTACTGCATTCCAGAGAAGCAGCACCATTATCAACTTGCTATTAGAAGAGAAATATACTGGATTCTAAAAATTTAAATAGTTATACAGAGTAAGGTGTCTCTTGGATTCCATCCAGAGGGCTTTAGCTATTAAAGTTTTCTGTAACTTTTTCATGAGGCAGGTATGTGGTGCTTCCTTGGCATAGATTTAGCACACTGATCCACGGTTTTTCTTGGCTCTTTTGTCATTTTCTGCTCTAAAGCTTTTAAAAGCCAAAAGGAATTTATTAATTCTGCGAATGAACTGCTTTCATTGTATTTAGATACAGAATGTAATACAAGCTGGATTCATACCACAGGTTTAGTGAAAGGAATCAAGATGATTTTTAGTGATAATACTTTCAGCTTAAGTTCAATTAAAACTGTTAAAATCAGGCTGGGCATGGTGGCTCTTTCCTGTAATCTCAGTACTTTGAGAGGCAGAGGCGGGAGGATTGCTTGAGGTCAGGAGTTCGAGACCAGCATGGGCGACATAGCTAGACCCCTTCTCTATTTAAAAAAAAAAAAAAAACTATTAAAATTCAAAATAAGAACTGACTATATCTGAGACCAGTTTGTTTTGGGAGTAGGTAAAGATAGTTCTTTGTACTCTGCTGCTGCTATGATAAATAAGTGACTCAGTGAAACAAACTGTAAACTTCAATACACTAAATAATTTTGTTTTATATAAACTACTTATAGAATTCTAGAACAAATTAGATGGAACATAAAAATAGTTAATGAAAATCCCATGAGGTTATCCTATGATAATTGCCCTTATTGTAGGATATATAGTCTTAAGACTAAGGAGTTTTATTAATATTTATTGAGTAGACAGAATGTATGTGATACCTGGAAAATACCGTTTTTAAGGAAAGAATTCCTGGCCCGTGAGAAGAATAATTCTTTGCAAAATATTCCCAACCCTATCTTTGGCTAAATTGTTTGATTTTGGAGTTTCTTTAAAATTTCTGATAATTCATTCATTTTTATGCCAAATTTTGAGTACCTACTCTGTGCCAAGTGCTAGAGATACAATCATGAAAATCGTGAACCAGTATACAGTTCCTGCCATCAAGGGGCTTTCAGTCTGTTGGAGAAAAGCAACATATTAAACAGAAAGCCATAGAATCTCATAGGAAGAAAATTATTTCTGGCTATCAAAAGAAATATAAGAGTTTGTAATCAAGGCTGGGACAATGTAACAAAATCTACATAGGTATTTGACAAATTGGTGTTTGTATTGCTATTGCTTTTTTATATTGCATTACATTAACATGTTATAGCTTGCCTAACCTAACTTCTATTATGCTGAATAATTACTGAGTAGTAAATAACCTTGTGCTTTCTGTTCTTTTTGTTATTTAAGAATAGAGTTGCCAAATATGGCCTCTGGAATTAATTCAAGTGGCCCAAACAACTTGCAATCTGATACCATCACAGTCTGTCACTGCGGCAGTCATAGTCTAACTTCAGCTCTACACCTCAGCCATTACCCTGACCCCACTCCTATAGATATTTATATCAGCTTCTTGCCAGTTTCTGTCTTACCAGCCTGTGTCACCCACAGACACCTGGTTAGATTACCTATTGAAAGCCAGAGTGCCAGTGTTCTGTGATTCTTTCTTTCCTTTTTAGACAGGGGTCTCACTCTGTCACCCAGGCTAGAGTACAGTGGCATGGTCTTGGCTTACTGCAACCGCCGCCTCCCAGGCTCAGGTGATCCTCTCACCTCAGCCTCCCGAACAGCTAGGTTGAGAACCACAGGCGTGCAACCGCCACACCTGGCTAATTTTTTTGTAATTTTTGTAGAGACAGGGTTTCCCCATGTTTCCCAGGCTGGTCTCAAATTCCTGGACTTAAGCAATCTGCCCACCTCAGCCTATATAGGCGTGAGCCCCTGCCCCTGGCCAGTGTTCTATGATTCTTAACTGGGATTGTATGTACTCTTGGTGGGGTGTAAAGTAGCCCAGATGAAAGGCCAGGTTTTCGTAACAATTATCATCAAAGCCTTTCTTCTTTTTCTCAGTCTCTTTCTCAAAGTTGCCTATCTGTCTAGAAGCATGGTATCCCATCATCACCTGCCAGATTACCCTTCTCTGGGCTTTTGGTCTGCTGGTCATAGTGTTAGGTCCTCCGTGATTCTCCCCTACCCTGCCAGCAGGTACATTTTGTGTCACTTCTACAGGCCCTACCTGCCATTCTGCCTCTACTCTCCCCTTCTCCCAGGCCGCTGGTTTCACCACCTATCTTCCGCTAACCAAGCTTAGTCCTCACATCACATTTACCAGTTGATGTTAATTACACTTAATCTATCCCAACCTTCCTTGATGTCTGGTGATAAATATTCAAACTTATTTTTAAAACTTAAATATTTTATATTAAACTTAAATAAAATTATTTTTAAAACTTAGATTACAGATGGGCACGGTGGCTCACGCCTGTAATCCCAGCACTTTGGGAGGCCTAGGTGGGTGGATCACGAGGTCAGGAGATCAAGACCATCCTGGCTAACACAGTGAAACCCCGTCTCTACTAAAAATACAAAAAATTAGCCGGGCGCGGTGGCGGGCGCCTATAGTCCTAGCTACTCAGGAGGCTGAGGCAGGAGAATGGCATGAACCCAGGAGGAAGAGCTTGCAGTGAGCCGAGATCACGCCACTGCACTCCAGCCTGGGCAACAGAGCGAGACTCTGTCTCAAAAAAAAAATAAAACCTTGAATAGAGGTTCTTTTAAGAATGTAGCCACCTATGATGTAAGAAACAGAAGGCACATGTGACTTTAAAAAACTAAACTAGGCTTAGGAGCTACAAAAGGCACTGGCTTACCAAAACTAAAAGATTGCTAGCCTTTTGTTTAAAAGTTCAGGCTGGGCACTGTGGCTTATGCCTGTAACCCCAGCACTTTGGGAGACCAAGAAAGGAGGATTGCTGGAAGCCAGGAGTTCAAGACCAGCCTAGGCAGCATAGTGAGACCCCTATCTCTACAAAAAAGAAAAAATTAGCTGGGCATGGTGGCACATGCCTGTAGTCCTAGCTAATCAGGAGGCTGAGGCAGGAGGAGGATCCCTTAACCCAGGAGTTTGAGGCTGTGGTGTGCTATGATCACACCATTGTAGTCTGGCCTGGGTGGCTGAATGAGATCTAATTAATTTAATTGTCTCTAATTTTTAAAAATGTTTACTCCCTGGAAGTGAGAAATATTTGAGTCAGGGAATTTTGTACATATTTCAGAGATGTCTTTCTTGTATTGCCTCTTAAAAGTTTGCCACCTATTTTCAGTATGAGTTTTGTTTCTTTTACTTGATCTCTGTGGGAGTTTAATGAAGGAAGGAGGGATAATTCTGTTCTTTAGATTATGAAAAGTAAATACTGTGTAAAGTTTAAAAACTGAGTTAAAGAGTCGCTATTCAGTTAATAAAAACTTGCATGTTTTTCTTTTTCATTTTGTATCTAGCGTTCAATAAAGATTAGAGATTCAAAATTTGGTTTAGCTCTTGTCATAGAAAGCTCTCAGCAGGTAAGATCTTGTATATTTTTATTAATCTTTGATTTTTAAAACTATGTGACAGTCTAGATTTTTAGTTTTATTTATATAGTAATCAGTTTACATCTGAGAAGAATATTAGCTTTAATATGAAGTTATATATGAAGTGTTTGAAGTCATACAGAAATCGTCCCCAGAGGAAGAATCCTGCTTATATTTTTTTGTTGGACAGACATGATCATTTGGGATCATCACTTATTATTAATGACAGAATCAAGTCATTGTGCCGAGGGCTTTTCATGCATTATCTCAATCTTTACACAATCCTACGATACAGCTACTATTTTTCCCCCATTTTATAGTCAAGGAAACTGAGGCTTTGAGAAGTTAGGAACCTTGCCCATGATCTCACAACTAGTGGTGGGGCTAAGTTTTGATCTCAAGTCTGACTGATTTACCAAGATTGTCTTTGAGAAACACAAACATATATTTGTGTACACACACACAGTTTGAGGTCTTATATTCTCACACACAGATTATATGCTAATTATAACCTGTTATGCTCCATTATGCCAGCTTTTTGCAGAAATACATTTAAATAAAACATGCTGGTCTCATGGTAGTAGGTTTCACTGGCTAAGAAAAATTTTAAATACATTTTTAAAAGTGATTTATAAAATTACTTATCATCTACATTCTAAATTTAAACATGAATGTCTGCTTACTCCTTTCCCCTGGCCTACAGCTGCCATTTATTGAGTATTTACTCTGTTCCAAGAACTATACCAAATGTCATATATATGTTTATCTTATTTAATATGACAACTTGATAACCATTTTATGGTTAGAAAATTGAGGCTTAGAAGGGTTAAGGAGGCCGGGCGCAGTGGCTCATGCTTGTAATCCCAGCACTTTGGGAGGCTGAGGCGGGCAGAGCACGAGGTCAGGAGATCGAGACCACAGTGAAACCCTGTCTCTACTAAAAATACAAAAAATTAGCCAGGCGTGGTGGCAGGCGCCTGTAGTCCCAGCTACTCCGGAGAGGCTGAGGCAGGAGAATGGCGTGAACCTGGGAGGCGGAGCTTGCAGTGAGCCAGAGATCACGCCACTGCACTCCAGCCTGGGCGACAGAGCGAGACTCTGTCTCAAAAAAAAAAAGAAAAGAAAGGTTAAGGAAAGTTTCTAAGTATCCTACAGCTAGTGAATTAGTGGTAGAACCAGAATTTGAACATAAAAGCATGTGCTCTTAATCCAGAACATATACTCTCACCTATTACAGTATGCTACTTAGTTTTTTAACACTCCTCTCAAAATACTGTATCATGGCCCAGTTTCTTTCCTAATTCTTCAAGGAGATAGCCTCAGGTGGCCCATTTCCTTTCGTCTTTTCATGTAGTCTGTTCCTTTTCAAGGCCTAGTTCAAGAAAAACTTAGTTCCCTTGGCCTTCACAGTCTACAGTGTATTTTTTAAATCTTGAAAGATTACCTTTGATATTTCAGATGAACTTATATTTGAATATACTTCAAAATAAGCCTGCGTTGGGGGACGGGTGTTCAGGTGAGGGCAAGGTTACAGATGACACAGGATTGGCCACATGTTGCTGCTTCTTGAAGCTGGATGATGGCTCCGTGGAGGCTCCCTTGTGCTCTTCTGTTTTTGTATATGCTTGAAATTTTTCATAATAAAAAGTTTAATTGAAAAAATGAACTTACATATTATGCTGTAAAATAAGGACAATTTGAGCTATAATTTATCTTATACTATAAATACTGTTCTTCAGTCTTGTTGGGTTTTTTTTTATTATTTTTTCTCTTGTAGAGTGGTGGATATGTTCTTGGCTTTAAAATAGATCCTGTGGAAAAACTACAAGAATCAGTTAAGGAAATCAATTCACTTCACAAAGTCTATTGTGCCAGTCCCATATTTGGAGTTGATTATGAGATGGAAGAAAAGGTACTTTGTTGAGTATGTGAAATAAAGTTTGCATTGCTTTATGCAATCTGTAAAATTCAGATGTAAATACCACTGTGCACCATTTAATTTTGAACTGTTTTTAAAATTGTGAATATACAGATTCTGCTCAAGTGGGCACAGCTCCTGGATTATCACTAATTTGTACCTACCACCTGTCTTCTAACTGGCTGCTTCATCATTCATTCCTGCCCCGCATACCTGCCCTTGTAGGTGGGCAGCCACCTGAGTAAATTTCCATGTGCAATGCTCCTCTGATACAGACTTGAGTCTCTCTGTCAGATTTTTATTTTACTTCAGCCCCCTATGAGCATGGGCAAACCTTATAGTCCTCATGAATACCGTCTTCTGCCTTAGTACTCCACAATATAGCAACTCCAGGAGTAGGCTATATCAGCACGGCCTGTATCCATTCCTGTTGATCTGTACCTCTGCCATATCAGTTATGAAATATTTTGCATATCCTGCCCACATGTCTGCTATTTGTCTTCTTCATGATTTCTTTCCTGGTTGCTGCTACTATTCCCTGCTCTCCAGGTACATGAGCTCTCTTTTGGCTTCACTTGTCTCTCCAGCTGGGACCCTTATCATCCAGTCTATCAGTGATGTCCTCACTACCTACTCCATTAGAGGTGTCCTTACTGTCCACTCTATCACCAGTACCCTTGCTAGAGGCGCTAACTCTGATGTACTTGCTGTCCCCTCTATTGTTGGTGCCCCCCACTGTCTGCTCTATCACTGGGACAATCACTGTCCATTCTGTCAGAGGTGCCCTTGCCATTTGCTCCACTGCCATTGCCCTTGCTGTCCTCTCTGTCCTGGTCCCATCACTGATCACTCGATTGTAGACTCCCTTGCTGTCTGTTCTTTTACTGGCACCCTCATTATGCACTCTATTGTTGGTGCCCTTGCCGTTTACTTTATAATCGGTGCCCCTGCTGGGGCTTGGCATGCTGAGCCATATCACAGCCATTACTTATATCTCTTCTTCTGCTCTTGGACTACAGCATGTGACTTTAGTGAGGCCCTTGTTGCCTGGTAGTGCTCCTTGTACTTAATTTTTTCTCTCCCTGTTGAATTCCATATATTTCTCCTTCTAGCTAAAACTTGCATCTGGGTTTCTGACATTGTATTACCATACACTGTATGTATTTCATCATCTGAACCATCCTTTCTTTTTTTTCCCAACATGCTCTTCTTTCAGCAGTCTCCCTTTCACTCTGCCTTCTCTGTATATTCCTTGGTAATATCACCTGCTCGTTCAGCTTCTTCAACTTGTACTTTTGTGGATGACTGTAGATCTTTCCTTCTGACCTTGACATATTCTTTCAGCTTATGGTTCCAAATACCCTTGAATATTTTCATATAGGTGAGCATCCCAAATGGTACGAGTGGAATTTCTTATTTCAGATTTATCTTAGTAATTTAAATAATTATGCAAGTCAATAAGATACACTAGGACTTGGATGAGCATCTCAAACTTGGCATACCTAAAACTGGCCTCCTCATCTTTTTCTCAAAAGCAGCAACCTGCTGATTTATTGATTTGTTTACTTATATGTTTTTGGCACTGTCAAAGTCAGCTGTACTCAAAACTTTGAAGTATTCCTTCATTTTCCCATTATCTCATTTTACACTTTCAGTCATACCAGTCTCTTCCCTGTTTCTAGTTATTACTCTTCTTTGTAGAATAATGTTGCAGAACAAGCATGGTCCTTAGAACCTGACTTTCAATCCCAGTTTCATCATTTATTTGTGATCCTAGGCAAATCTGAGCTTCAGTTTTCTCAAAATTGATATAGGGCTAGCCACGGTGGCTTATGCTTGTAATCCCAGCATTTTGGAGCAGCCAAGGTGGGAGAATCACGTGAGGCCAGGAGTTTGAGACCAGCCTCAACATAATAAGACAACATAGTGACACCCTGTCTGTACTAAATTTTAAAAAATATTTTAAAAACCAGGTGTGGTGGTGCCGGCCTGTAGTGTTAACTACTCCAGAGGCTGAGATGGGAGGATTGCTTGAGGTCAGGAGTTTGAGGCTGCAGAGAGCTATGATCATGCCATTGCACTGCAGCAATGACCTATCTCTTAAAGCAAGACCTTATCTCTTAAAAAAATAAAAGAGTAAAACAGACATAATCTTTCTTAGAAAGTTATTGATCATGTCCATTAAATGCCTGGCGCATGGGAGATGCTTGATAGGTTAGTTCCCCTACGCATTCTCTAATTTTCGTTTGTTCTCTTCTCCTGTTCTTTGACCCCAGTACCTAATAGCAGCTAGCTGTAATAGCTCACTGTCTCACCTCATGTGAGTCCCTACTCAAATGCCATCTCTTCAGGATCTTCCGTGACTATTCTTCTAAAACAGCAACTCCCATCACTTTATTCTGCTTGCTTACTTTCTCTCTCTCTCCTTCCTCCCTTCCTTTCAGAATTAATCAGCCTCCTCCACTGTAAGTGATCTCCCTGAAGTCAGCGATTTTTGTCTGCTTAATGGCTATATCTCCAGCAGTCAAAACTAGCACATGATAGGCTCTTAGTGAATATTCATAGTTGTTGGATAACTGTGTTAAACATCTGCTGTTTGTCATTCACTGCTCTAAGCATTTTATATGCACCATCACATTTAATCTTCCCAACAATACTGTGAGGCATATTATTATTATCCTTATCCCACAGTTAAGGAGACTGAGGCTTAGTTAATTTACTTGCACATAGTCACACAGCTCTGAGCGTGGCTGAAACACTAAGGCTATCCTCAGCTTTGTTATAACTGCTTTTTGTAGGTTGACGCATATAATAGTGTTGATAATTTATCATTTTGACTGATTAAAAATGGCAGTTTCTTGTGGTTCAACATAATATTTAGTTATCGGTCATTGTGTCTTATATTTTTCTCTACTCAGTAAATTATAAACCCTTTGTGAGTAAGGGTAGGATTTTATAACCCTTGGTAGTACTGGCATAGTACCTAATATAACAAAGGGGATATTCAAACATTTGAAAAATGAACAAATAAGTAAGTGTTAGTTCTACATTTTATTCTTTACCTTTAGAATATTCCATAAAAATATTAGTTCTTTTACTTTTCACAAATTCTATATAATGACTATTCTGAGGAAAATTGAACATTTGCTGTTATGCAAAACTTAGTTTTTCTAAACAATGTGAAAGAAATGTGAAAGTCAAGTCAGAGTTTTTTCTTTAAAGATATCTGAGTATCAAGTATGTGTAAATTTCTCTTTCTAGTTCTTTTCGTGATATTGACTTCAGATATGAAAGTTTAGGTTTAATTGATAAGTTTTATTACTTGTTAGTTTTTTAATAAAATAACATAAATTATACCGTGATTTTATAAGACTTTAGTAGTTTGTAATTGTTATTTTAACAGTATTTGCAGTTCTCATGGTACATTTAATATTGTCTCTGATGCATTTTAACATCTGCTGATTTTCAGCCCCAGCCGCTCGAAGCTCTGACAGTCGAACAAATTCAAGATGATGTAGAAATAGACTCTGATGGTCACACGGATGCTTTTGTGGTGAGCATCACAAAGGACAGCATTAAATTTCTTAAGGATTTTATCTCAGTCTTGTTTAATAAAATAATGGTGTGTGTGAAACACCATATAACTTGAGATTTTGATGGTATCTTAAACCTGAGTTTGAAGGTAATATTTTTAGTGAGGGGTTTCTTTTGTGACGATAACTTTTAAATTACCAAAATCAGAAATACTTTGAGGCCAGGTGCAGTGGCTCACACCTGTAAACCCAGCACTTTGCGAGGCCGAGGTAGGCGGATCGCTTGAGGATAGGAGTTTAAGACCGGCCTGGCCAACATGGCAAAAATCCATTTCTATAAAAAAAGAAAAAAAAGGAAAGAAATACTGAAAACACAGTTATTCAGAGGATTTTAGATATCTAAAGTTTTTTCATACTGTGAATAGAACATGTTAAATATTGTTAATTAAATTAATTTAAAATCTATACTTTTTATGAAATGTTCATCTCTTAATTTATAGGGATCTTGTTTTGAAAAGGACATGTATTTGAACAATAGCTTTCCTATTTCCAAATTGGTATCATTTAACTTATAGCCAAAATAATAGTGCTTTCTCCATTCTATGGCTATGAATCTGACTAGAATACCTGTCTGGTAACAAATACTTTGAAACAAAGGTGTGAAATTAGTATAAAATAATTATAAACTACTACTGCCTCAAACTATATGCATTTGCTGACACATTGAAGTACTTGTTTTGTTTTGCCAGTATCATCTTCTAAACCAAATGTAGGGAAGAAATTGTATAGCTTCTAAGTCATTCTTTTTCTTTTCTTTTTTTCTCTTTTTTACCTGTTTCTTGCCATATGATGATTAATTCATTCTTTTTTATCTCCTTTCAAGTTAATAGTGCTAATCATACATTACAAAGCACATTTTTTACAACTTAAGGTATAACTCTTGTAGACATGAACAGAGTGAATTCTGCTACCAGCATTGTAGAGATAGGTAAAAACAAATTACACAGTAACAGAATGTGAAATACATATAGTTATAAAATCATTCTGCAAATTAAGTTCCTTAGCCCACTGATCTATTCAAATATTATATGTCCAGTTTGCGAAATAGAATTTTCTTTGTCTTACAGGCTTATTTTGCTGATGGCAATAAGGTAAGGACATTTATTTTACCTACAGTATATGAAAAAAGTTTCTAAATTCCAACATTTAGCATTCACAAACTTATGTGAAACCTATTTTTTTGTTTTTTTCCTCTTCCTTGCCCACCTTCTCTATTCCCATCTTATCCTCCTGTCTCCCAAAAAGCAACAAGATCGTGAACCTGTATTTTCAGAAGAACTGGGGCTTGCAATAGAGAAATTGAAGGATGGATTCACCCTACAGGGACTTTGGGAAGTAATGAGTTGATTGACCTTGAGTTGAGATGGATTTCTATTAAAGATATCTCTAGTTTAAAGATACTAGTCACCTGCCATAAGTCATGGAATAGTTTTTATATTTACAGCTTTTATATTTAAAACTTGTAAGAGTTTTTTTAATGATTGAGGAAAAAGTCATTTAGAAAACTTCAGTTTTCTAAAAATTATATTTAAAATTGTAATCAAAATGTACCTAGTTTATAAATGTTTATTTTGTACTTAATACCTGTAAAGTCTTAGTCTTCAGATATTAAGTGACTGTATCATGTTCGGTTTAATAAAGAATTTATGCAGCACCATTTAACGTTTTGAAAGTATCATTTAAAAGAAAAAGACTATTCTTACGGAATAATCAAAATTCTGCTTTCTTAATTGTGAAAATCTGCTTTAAATATCCCATGGCTCCTGGCCAGGCGTGGTGGCTCGTGCCTATAATCTCAATACTTTGGGAGGCCGAGGCAGGCAGATCACTTGAGGTCAGAAGTTTGAGACTAGCCTGGCCAACATGGTGAGACCCGTCTCTACTAAAAATATAAAAATTAGCTGGGCGTGTGGTGGGCACCTGTAGTCCCAGCTGCCTGGGAGGGGCACGAGAATCACTTGGACCTGGGAGGTGGAGGCTGCAGTGAGCCAAGGATCGCACCACTGCACTCCAGCTTGGGCAACAGAGCAAGACTCCATCTCAATAAATAAATAATCACATAGCTCCAAATGTAAACCAACTCTAATACAAATTGTAATCCTTAAACCTGTCATTTTTGTAAAAACTAAAAATTACAACTAACTCTGGAATACATCAACCCCCCCTTTAAAGTGCTTTGGATGCTATTTTGTAAGAATTTCAATGTAGTTTTGGCAAGAATACATTTACTTTGTAAGAAAATAGCTTTGTTTATTAACTTTCTCTTTGTACTTATTGAAACTTCTTTGAATTTTCAAAAATAGGATATTATTTTTCTCATTTCTTGGTTAGGTAAGACTTGTTGACCTCTCTAGGATCATTCGGTGTTTTTGACCACTGTTTCCGTGTAAAACACATTGTAAGGAATCTTTTTCAAATAATTGAAATTAGCCAAAGGAGCCCTCTTCTTCCAGAGGGAAAAGTATGTAAAAACATTTAAAATAAGATGCAAGTCTGTGTACAACCATAGACATACAGTACAATCAAGTGCTAACCTAAGTTTATTAAAAATCAACAAAAGCTACAAATTGGTTTCTTCATTTAAATGGAAAAGGATTTCTACAATTTTAAGGGTTGAAATTATAATAAATCACCTTTAAGACGAGGGGAAAGAATGTATGAAAAATTTGTACTGGTCACAGATAAAATGCTGCCATAACTATTGTTTAAATATTGTTTTTTTCAAGCAAAAGAGACTATAAAATTGCTGACTAGTAAGGAATAATCTCAGATGTCATATGATGTTTGCATCTGACTCATTAATCTTTTCAAATGTTAGATGTTACATGTAGAGAGAAATGAGTCATTTATTGTTTAAACAAGGAAGCAGCTGTTAGTTTTTTCTAGTGTGTTAAAACCTTTAGTGGCATCTATAAATGGAAAAAGACTCAATGAGCTCTTCTTTCAGCTGTTGTTTTAGCAGCTGACAGTACCATTGACTTCACTGTGATGTAAAATAAAAGAAAAGGCCTTTACTCATGGATAGAGACCTTGAAGTTTAAAAATACATAATTCCTTGATCTGGGGCATTCGTTCATTCAACAAATACTTATAAAGCACTCACGAAACCCCTAGGCTATAGCATTTGAAAAGAACAGACACTCCCACAATCCCTGTCTTCATGGAATTTGTTTTTGGGGGTATGTGTAAAAATACCAACTTTTGAAATTACAGTATTTCTACAGCCCTACTTGAGTTCAGATAATGTGACAATATGACTGTGTAATAAAGTATTTAATGGGCCCAGTGCGGTGGCTCACACGTGTAATCCCAGCAATTTGGGAGGCCGAGGCAGGCGGATCGCGAGGTCATCAGTTCGAGACCAGCCTGGCCAACATGGTGAAACCCTGTCTCTACTAAAAATACAAAAATTAGCCAGGCATGGTGGCGGGTGCCTGTAATCCCAGCTACTCGGGAGGCTGAGGCAAGAGAATTGCTTGAACCCAGGAGGCAGAAGTTGCAGTGAGCCGAGACCGCGCCATTGTACTCCAGCCTGGGTGACAGAGCGAGACTCTGTCTCAAAAATAAATAAATAAATGAAAGTATTTAATGAATTATATTATACCATCTATATATAAACAAAGGACCAATTTTCTTTCAAATCATTACTTCTACCTCCATAATTAATACGGTATTCTATTATAATCAACAACTTACGTTATGTCCCCAGTTATATACTCTTTTTTTAAAAAGGGGGGGCTGTTCTCTATGACCGTTGTAGGACTTCATCTTGATTTTGCTGTGTTTAGTGATAACATTGTTCTCATGGGGTTGTATCTGTTCTATTTTTTAACGTTTTATTTAATGAATGATAATTTTTGATACTTAAAATTACAGATTATCTTTTGTGATCTTATTTGAATGTGTGTGGACTTTTTCGTTCCCTAGATTGACTTTTAATTATTTTTTCTGGCTCTGTGATTCCTTTTAACCTTTTGCTTTTATTTTACCTTATTATCGTTTGCCACATTAGATCATTTGTATGACAAGGCAGGATATGAATAAATAATTTTATAATTTAATCCAATATTAATTACAGTTTTGCTATGTAGGAATAATTTGGAATGTTTTAGAAAATTAGCAATTCCTCTGCATTTCTTTTTTCAATTATCATGGCAACATTAAAGGTTTTGTAAAACTAGTACAGAAGTAAACATCTTTAAGTTTACTACTTCTAAAAGAAATATCTATATCCCACTGTTCTGAGTAGAAAGTAAAAATTTGTATGTTAACAATTATTGGAAATGGGATCTTGCTTATGAGTATTCAAATGAACACATCTCATATTCTTGACCTTTGCATCATTAATTCAGAGAGCCAAGTAGCTTGACACTAGAACATATTTAGAGGAGTGACTCATTTTTATGATTCATTTTTCTGTTAATTCAATAAACATTTTCTTGTAGTAGCCTTTATTAGTATATCTTCTAATGTGTTATGTATTTTTAAGCTTTCAACTTCACTTAAATGTCTTGTTTCTTAGCTGTTTCCCTAGCGATTAAAAGTTCCAGTTGTTACTTTCAATCTATAACAGCTGCAAGAACAACTCTTCTTTCCAAGCCAGCTCTCCTAAATTCCCGTTGTTAGAGTTGGTATCTATATTTAGCTAGTGGGATTAAATTGCAAAGGCTTCAAGCTGGGCAAAGCACACTGATCTGCCTTTTTACAGCTAGACCTGTGTGCTGCAAGGAGCTAAGGCCTTCAGTGTCCCCTTCCTTACCCAGGTTTCTCACAGAATGGATTCCCAGCGGGAACTTGCAGAGGAACTGCGGCTTTACCAATCCACCCTTCTTCAGGATGGTCTAAAAGATCTCCTGGATGAGAAAAAATTCATCGATTGCACCCTAAAAGCAGGTGACAAAAGTCTTCCTTGCCACAGATTGATTTTGTCAGCTTGTAGTCCTTACTTCCGTGAGTACTTTTTATCTGAAATTGATGAGGCGAAAAAAAAGGAGGTAGTGCTAGATAATGTGGATCCTGCTATACTTGATTTAATCATCAAATACCTGTACTCTGCCAGTATTGATCTCAATGATGGAAATGTGCAAGATATTTTTGCATTGGCCAGCCGCTTTCAGATCCCCTCAGTGTTTACTGTCTGCGTTTCTTATCTTCAGAAAAGACTTGCTCCTGGTAACTGTCTAGCCATCCTAAGATTAGGACTTCTTCTTGACTGCCCGAGACTCGCCATTTCTGCCCGTGAATTTGTGTCTGATCGCTTTGTACAGATTTGTAAGGAAGAGGACTTTATGCAACTGTCTCCACAGGAACTGATCTCAGTCATTTCAAATGACAGCCTAAATGTAGAAAAAGAAGAAGCAGTATTTGAGGCAGTGATGAAATGGGTGCGAACAGACAAGGAAAACAGGGTTAAAAACCTTAGTGAAGTGTTTGATTGTATCCGTTTTCGCCTTATGACAGAAAAATATTTTAAGGATCATGTTGAGAAAGATGATATAATTAAAAGCAACCCAGACCTCCAGAAAAAAATCAAAGTTCTAAAAGATGCTTTCGCAGGCAAACTCCCAGAACCTAGCAAAAATGCCACGAAGACTGGGGCTGGTGAGGTGAATGGTGATGTTGGTGATGAAGATTTACTTCCTGGTTACCTGAATGACATTCCCAGGCATGGAATGTTTGTAAAAGACCTCATCCTCTTGGTTAATGACACAGCAGCAGTGGCTTATGACCCCACGGAAAATGAATGCTACCTTACTGCACTGGCTGAGCAGATTCCCAGAAATCATTCCAGCATTGTTACCCAGCAAAATCAGATATATGTGGTAGGAGGACTATATGTGGATGAAGAAAATAAGGATCAACCTCTACAGTCATACTTCTTCCAGGTAAGAAGGTCTTTTTGTATATGTAGTTGCTTAAAGGGAAGGCTGTTACTCACCATCCAGTTAGCCAATTTGTGAAGTATTCAGGCTGCTTGCATTTTACTCTAATTGATGACCTATTCTAGTCCCTTGCACTTTTGCTGTATAGAGCGTTGACAGAAAAATATTTGACTGTTTCGTTAATGTGTAATAAAAAGTTTGGTGAATAATGAGGTTCTAATTCATGTTTAATGACTTAAGATGTTCTTTATACTATTTTACCAAAAATGCCTTGTTTATAGATGATCGTGACTGTAATCCCCCAAAGCCCAGTATTTTAATAAAAACTAAATTTATTTTTTCTTAGCAGAGATGGGCTCTCACTATGTTGCCCCGGCTGGTCTCGAACTCCTGGGCTCAAGCAATCCTCCCAATTTGGCTTCCCAAAGTGCTGGGATTACCGGTGTGAGCCACCGCCCTCTGCTGTAAAAACTAAATTTAATCTTGTATACTCTTACCTATTAAAAATAGTTAATGTCTTTCCCCAAATAGTTTCCCTAAATCAAAGTTCTTATCCATTACAAAGAAGTAATAATTGGTCAGATTTTCTTTTTTAATTTTTTTTTCTTCTTCATCTGCTGGCAGCTCTAAATTGGTCAGATTTTCTACCTTCTTCCAAGTTTCCCTGAACTTCATTTGAAGTTCTTGGAGGTAGCACTTCATCTCTTATTTATGGTTACTGCCTGAAATATAATTTTGTTGAAAATGAAAAAGAATTGTGTACATATTCCACACACTTTGGATTATCTTCTAGGAAAAACTGTCTACACAAAAGTCGCTAATTTGAATTAATTATAGTTAGAAATTTTTATTATATCACATTTATTTGGATCAGAGATATACTTAGACATTATTAGAACTTAACAATCTGTTTTGTGAAACCACAGAATTTTCCAAGAAAATTAATTCTCCTAAACCAATATACCCTTAGTTGTTTGAAAGGAATTTGTCTTATATTATCAATGTGTTATACTTTATCAGTTTATGAAGGAGTTGGCTTAACCTTTGTCTTCCATAATGCCAATACTGAAACTTTATAGCTTACAACTGGCTCAAAAGAGTTTGTTTAGGTCATAGCTAATCATGGCCGGGGCTTATGGGCACTTTAGTTAGAAAGGCCAAAGATAAGCAAGTATACAATGTCATACCACAATCACTGTATGCTCTCAAAGTGTGTGACATACTTTGCATTCACAAAATACTATTATACCTTTAATCAACTTTTTCTAATCTTGAAAAATGTAGTTGTGATAATACATATTAATCATGTTTCTTAATTTTCAAAGTTCCAGTGAAGAATGTTATAAGTATTTGAATGTGGGTCAGAAAATTTCCCAAGCCCTAATTTTAAAGTCAAATAAACTTCAAAAAGGGCAAAGTCAATGAAAACAGCTATAAATACATCCACGAAGTAAGAATGTTATGAAAACACAGATAGTTAGATGACAGACATATAGGTAGATACCTACAAATGACAGATCCACGGAATAGTTGTTGCCATGGAATGATTCTCCAAAATTACTGGAGTTTTAAATTTCATTTTATATTTAATTTATTGAATATATCTATAACACAGTCCTTTTTACTTTCAAGTGTTCAGTTTAATCTTTGTCCTTCTCTTCCAGCCTAATAAAACCCTTACTTTTACTGACGCAGCTTCTCATTTTTGGTTCAAGAAACCTACTTAATGTTCTGTATAACAGAACATTAACAATAACAGTTATACAAAGTTGGAAGGTCAACTCCCTCTCACTGCAAATGCCTTGCTGCTTTTAAAAGGCACTAATAGAACGGTATGCCAGGATAAAAAACACTTCACCATAAAAGAGGGTTGTGACTCATCAGACAATATTTACATGAGAATTTCAGGTTTTATATTTTTCTGCTTGGTCACATCTATTTAAAATGCATTAATTTAGGAGTAATTTGACCTTTGATTGTATGCTGTAAATAGATTATGAGAATTTTTTCCTTGGTAAGAGAGGTTTTTTTCCCCCACTCATTAATTTGAATTAATAGATTCATCAAATCTTTGAACAGGTCTTAAAGTAATCTAGGTCCAAACCCTAATTTTAACAATGAGGAAAGCTGAACTCAGAGAAGTTAAATAGCTTGATAGTTCCTCTATAAAAGAGACTGGCAGGTAGTCTACTGTTCCATCTGCTAGAGAAAGTGCCCTCTAACGGGTAATATGGGAAGGTAGGCAGTACTGTACAGTATGAGAGTTAAGCCCACAGGTATGGGATTATGATGGCTGCTGTTTCCATTTTTAAAACCAACTGTGAATGTACATGGCTTGGATTTGAATATCACCTAAAAGTTCTGTGTATTTGGGAAAATTATTTAATCTTCCTGTGCCTCGGTTTCCTCATCTGTAAAATGGGGATGATAGAAATGCCTATCCTGGAGAACTAAATGAGGTTACCTGTGTAAAGCATTTAGTTCAAAGCCTATGACAACAGTCAAAACCCCATAAATGTTCATTATTATTTCTACTCTATTACACACCACCTTCATGATCAAAGAATTTCTTTCAGAAGTGAAAACATAAGGGATCAAAATCTAGCTGTTGAAATTAGTGAATGCAAAGCTAACAATGCACATGTGGAGATTAAACTTCTCATGTCATCTAGTCTTAATTAGCGCTTTGTTTAACTGAGGTTACTAGACCACATATAGATAGGCTTCCACAGACACCCCTGTCTATACCACAGCCACTTGTATGCACATCTATTCTTAGTATCCAATGAAACTGGGTTTTATTCATTTTATTTTTGAAATCTGGAAGTGGTACCAGAGAGAACAACAAATCTGCAACTGTACTCTTGCAGAAAACAGTTTTCTTGTGCCTTAGTGTGCTAAAATGCAAAGTGTAAAATATTTAAATTACCAAAAGTAAGTGATGAAACAGATGCCACCATCATCTACCCCAGGACATGGGCACAAGGAGATTTTCCTCCTTGGGAAAATCTTAAGCTTGCAGAAGTGGTGGTGACCAAAAATGAGCAGTTACTTATTAATATAAATTTTAAAAAAAAGAGAAGAGTATTTCAAGTGACTCCCAACAACACACTAGGAAATTCACTTTAACACCTGCCTGTATCAGGAATAATAAAGCAAAACACAGAGAACCTAAAATGTTTTTAAAGAAAGAAAAAAAGATATTGCCCAACATCCCAGTTGTTTGTGGACTGAGTGACAGGTCCAGCTGTCCCAGCTGCCAGCATGGGGAGCATGTTAAATATAGCACGCAGGGGTCATTCACATTCTGTGACCCTCCTTGCTATGACAACCTTTCTTTCCCCAGTGTCCTAAAAGTATGAGGATCTCCTGTTTCAAAGCTGAACAAGGCAATATGGGAGAAAATTTGACAAGAAACCTCACAGTTGTAATTAACCTCTGGTGATTCTATTTTATTTTTTCTTTTCTTGAAGCCTTGAAGATTTTGATATCTTTATCTGGTAGGCCAAGTAGATTTACTCATTCTTCTTGGTAATTATGAGCTACAATGTGATACTTTGGGGTTGTAGTTTTATTTACTTGTGAGATATTTGACTATCTCTATGACTTCTAAACAACATATAAAGTATAACTTTTTTGGTGTACTTCTAATTTTTTTCTAACAGGCTCCACAATCTCTCATATATATTTTTTTCAGCTCGATAGCATAGCATCTGAATGGGTTGGACTTCCACCTCTGCCTTCAGCCAGGTGTCTCTTCGGTCTGGGAGAGGTGGATGATAAAATCTATGTAGTTGCAGGCAAAGACCTTCAAACAGAGGCTTCGCTGGATTCAGTATTATGCTATGATCCTGTGTAAGTTGGCATGATATTCCTGTTCCCTAAGCATTCAAGTATATGCGTGCCTACAACACATTCATATTTTCAGAACCTGGAATTTACTGAAAGTATATAAATTCTGTCTCGTTTAATTTTAGGGCTGCAAAATGGAACGAAGTAAAAAAACTCCCTATCAAAGTCTATGGCCATAATGTGATTTCACATAAAGGGATGATATATTGTCTAGGAGGAAAGACAGATGACAAGTAAGTACCCTGAACTCTCATGATTTATGTCTAAATGACTTTTTATTAGAAGGGTTTCTTCCTCTTTTCTTTTTTTTTTTTTTTGAGACGGAGCTTCAGTGTTGTTGCCCAGGCTGGAGTGCAGTGGTGTGATCTCGGCTCACTGCAACCGCTGCCTCCTGGGTTCAAGCGATTCTCCTGTCTCAGCTTCCTGAGTAGCTGGGATTACAGGCATGCTCCACCACGCCTGGCTAATTTTGTATTTTTAATAGAGACAGGGTTTCTCCATGTTGGTCAGGCTGGTCTTGAACTCCTGACCTCAGGTGATCTGCCCGCTTCAGCCTCCCAAAGTGCTAGGATTATAGGTGTGAGCCACCGCGCCCGGTCTCTTCCTCTTTTCATTTGGATCTGCACACTAAAATGGGACATGGTTCTCACCTATCATATTGTGGAGGGAAAATCTTAAAATTTCAAGTCGCTGAAGTAAACATGTAGATACTCAGCATACTGCTAGGAATGCGCCTAATACCCCAATCATAAGCATCCTTACAGTCCAGGCAGTATCTAGGAGCATAATCAAGTCCTGTATTTCACTGATTTATAATTGTATTTTACTACATTAAAACCAATGGGTTTTCTTATTCATTTAGCCATAAGTAGATAAAAATTGAAATGTATCTTTAATGTAGTATTTAAAATATATCTTCTAAGACAACTGTGCATAAAAAATGTCATGGATTTGTACTTTACATTCATAAGAGGGACTTTAGATAGGTCAGTTTGAAAGAAAAGCGTGGTGATTGAAAAGAGGGAAGTAAAAAAGACAAAATAAAAACAAAAAATTAAGGCAGTTATTTCCTCAGCCGTGTTCTTCCACATATTTACTCCCTGACAGAGGTAATATTCAAAATGGCTTCCAACTGTTCAAAACTGAGCTCCCAGTAGCACCCAGTATCTTGTGAGAAAACCAGGATGAGGTTTCATATATAAACCTAACTTGATTTCCAGTCAATTCTTAAGGAACCTGTAAGAGGAAAGAGATGTTATAACCCAGAGAGAGGAGAAGTGAGCTCCGAATGCTTCAGAGACAGTCAAACCAGTATAACCTGTCTAGTAAAATAAGCATTTTCAGTTTAGATGGTGAGAACTAATATTCTGCCCCTAAAAAATCTGCCTGATTTGGCTTGTCATCATTTGCCCAGGCCATTGAATTAATAGTGATGTCCAACCCTGAAAAGGGAGCCAAAATTTAGAATTGTAAGGGCAAAGCAGGAAAGGAGAGTAAAATATAGAAATGTGTTAGATGTCAAGAACTCTATTCTGGAGTTAATGATTATTGGGTATTAGTCAATTTAAATGGTAAATATAGCACAGAAAAGGTGATTTTAAAAAGCAATGGTTTTTAAACATCTACCTGTATTCAAAGATAACATATTCTAAAATTTTTATATCCTCCCTAATCCCAGCTATTCCTATCAAATTTAAAGGAAGGTATATTATATGCTCACCTGGTGCCAGATCTTATTTTGGGCATTTTTCCTGAGTAAACTGAATGGAAAATCACTACTAAAGAGCATTCTGACTTTGGAAACACAGGAACCCTGCCAAATGATTTAAATTGTTTCCTTCAAGCAGCATTAGTAACTAGGAAATTGATATGTCGGTAAGAAGCATACAGTTCTTGTCAGTAGGAATATATCAATCTTGAGAATATGATTAACTAACACAACACTGCTTGACAAATGTCAAAGTCAAGAACTTTGAAATGAGTCATTATCTAAAAGTAAGTGCTGGGCTGGGTGCAGTGGCTCATGCCTGTAATCCCAGCACTTTGGGAGACCGAGGCAGGCGGATCACCTGAGGTCGGGAGTTTGAGACCAGCCTGTCCAACGTGGAGAAACCCCGTCTCTACTAAAAATACAAAATTAACCAGGCCCTGGTGGCGCTTGCCTGTAATCCCAGCTACTAGGGAGGCTGAGGCAGGAGAATCACTTGAACCCGGGAGACAGTGAGCTGATATCGCGCCACTGCACTCCAGCTTGGGCAACAAGAGCGAAACTCCGTCTCCAGAAATAAATAAATAAATAAATAAATAAAAGTAAGTGCTGAATTGCACCAGTTCCCACTAATGAATTTGAAGAACATGATTTTGGATAATGTTCTTATCAAGAAGTGTTCAGATGATACCAATAGTCAAATATTAGAGGAAATGCTTCTACTCCAGATAACTGGTCTTTTACACAATTAAGAAAAAAATTGTCCTCACAAAAAAGTTGAGGTGTTTTTCATCACCAAATATATCCAGTTAATCAATTATTATTTGAAATTCTGAACTCCCATCAAATTATAGATAACTTCAAGGAACCATAAAAAACATACTAAGGGCGGGGCATGGTGGCTCACACCTCTAATCCCAGCACTTTGGGAGGCTGAGGCTGGAGGATCACTTGAGCTCAGGAATTCGAGACCAGCCTGGCCAACATGGCGAAACCCTGTCTCTACCAAGCATACAAAAAACTAGCTGGGTGCGATGGCACATGCCTGTGTTCCCAGCTACCTGGGAAGTTGAGATGGGAGGATCACTTGAGCCCTGGATGCGGAGGTTGCGGTGAGCCAAGATCACACCACTGCACTCCAGCCTGGGTGGCAGAGTGAATAATAATTCAGATGAGTCCAGGTCTTTCTGGTAGCATTTAGCATGTAAAACTGTTCTCATGATTCATCAGCTCAGATGATTTGTTGTCTAATCCATAGTCCCAGATTTCTTAAAATGCACTGGTATGTTAGTGCTAATATAAAATAAAATGATATATCATATAAAATCTAAAGTAGGTATATTTGCACCTAATTATTTTTTAAGTTAACTGATTCGTTCCTAGGATATTCAGATAATAAATAAACTTACCATTTGTTATTGAGGTGCAATAAAAGGTTTATGATTTAATTTTTTACTCAAATAGAGTTAAAGAACTTCAATTGAATTTAGTAGATATGATTAAAATCAGCTGTGCCTGGGGTTCTAAGCAGCTATCCAGAAGTAAAGGTACCCTATCTTCCAATAGTATAATTAAGTTATAGTTTTGGTCCCCACATTTGGGCTTGTCCTTTGTTTAGTGACATATGTTCAAATTAAGAATTCTTTGGAGTTTTCTGATCTTCTGCCTTACTATATATTTTTCATGACAAGCAAAGCCAAATTATTAGTGAAGGTGCTGTCAAAAAAAGAAGGTTCTAAAAGGAACATTTGTTTTTCTGTTTACAGAAAATGTACAAACAGGGTGTTTATCTTCAACCCCAAAAAAGGAGATTGGAAAGATCTGGCTCCAATGAAAATTCCTCGTTCCATGTTTGGAGTAGCAGTCCATAAAGGCAAAATTGTGATTGCAGGAGGTGTCACTGAAGATGGTCTTTCAGCTTCAGTTGAAGCTTTTGACCTTACAACAAATAAGTGAGTTGCCACATCTTAGTATATAGCATGTGAACAACTATACATTTTAATTGTTAACTTTGGATAAAAAGTTATCTTTCTAATTAGGATGTGGGGAGGGGAGGGTACAGAGCCACAGATTACAAAGGAAGTATTTTCATCTGGGTTTCTTTTGTTGTTACTGGATGTAGATCTCGTCTAACATTCTAATGCATTACATGTCTGTAATCTGGAACATATGACCCTTAAGTCAGTGTTGTCATGCTCTATTTGTCCTTGTTATTAACTTTGTGAATTTAGAAATGCAAAGGTAATACTTGTGAATAATTTTGATTTTTTTATTTTTAAGAGACAAGGTCTGGCTCTGTCACCCAGGCTGGAGTGCAGTGGCACAGTCATAGCTCACTGCTGCCTCAAACTCCTGGGCTCAGGTGATCCTCTCACCTCAGGCTCCTGAGTAGCTAGGACTACCACTGTGCCCAGCTAATTTTTGTTTTTGTTTTTGTTTTTGGTACAGACAGGGTCTCACTATGTTGTCCATACTGGTCTCTGACTCCTGGCCTCAAATGATCCTCCCACAGTGGCCTCCCAAAGTGCTAGGATTATAGGTGTGAGCCAGCACGCCTGACCCTGAATAATTGTCTATGTGTAGACGGATATACATGTCTCTGTGGAATCATTTGATTTTAAATGTAGTTTCTTTATGAAAAGATCTTCACTTAACTTGTTAATGATTGATATCTGTAAAGTATGAATGCTTCCGAAGTTTTCATTCCTTTATGCTGTTTATAATTTTATTAAAAATTTCATTTTTAAGCTTTTATTGACTTAATGTGAAAAGATATTTGACAGCTATTCTTCATATAAAATTGGTCTTTTTAAAATTTTTGAGCTCACACATCTGGATGAGTATGTACCTTTTATATTCCTAGTTTAGCAATGAAGAAAAAAGAGAACTATTATTACTTTTTTTAGAAACATGTATGCCTGACTACAAAACAGACTTTAGTATCTGAAAATTACAAGGAACTTTTGTGGAACACGATTTAAATTATCGTTAAAAATAATGTTTTTGAAGACTGTAATGTGGGTAAACACTCATGATGTAAGTTAAGAAGCAACACACAAAAATTGTAAATATCTTCTTAGTTTCATTTATATGTATAGAAGCTTATATGTACATGCTTTTTAAAAAGATGACAAAATTACACCACATTGTTGCTTGTGATTATGTCTGTAAGGTATGATTATGGAGATATCTGCTTTCTTGTATACCTTTCTGTACTTTCCAGATTTTCTCAAACTTTTTTTTTTTTTTGAGACAGGGTCTCACTGTGTCACACAGGCTGGAGTACAGATTTTCTATAATGTACATATATTATTTTTATAATTAGAAAAAAATCGGCTAATTTTTTGTATTTTTAGTAGAGATGGGGTTTCACCTTGTTGGTCAGGCTGGTCTCGAACTCCTGACCTCAGGTGATCCACCCACCTAGGCCTGCCAAAGTGCTAGGATTACAGGCATGAGCCACCGTGCCCGGCCTTAGGGTTGCCATATTGAAGGCTTTATATTTAATGAAGTTACATCTTTCAAATATTTTCTAGTAGCAAACTTAGTCATTTACTTTTAGATGCCTGTGCTCCTTGAATTTTTCCCCCCCCTTAAAGACAGGGTTTTGCTCTATCACCCAGGCTGGAATGCAGCAATGCGATCATAGCTCACCACAGCCTTGACCTCAAGGGCTCAAGAGATCCTCCCGAGTAGCTGGGACTATAGGGACATACCACCAGGCCTGGCTGTGTGTGTGTGTGTGTGTGTGTGTGTGTGTGTGTGTGTGTGTGTGTGTGTGTGTGTGTAGACAGTCCATTTCGTTGCCCAGGCTGGTCTCATACTCCTTGGGCTCAAACAATCCTCCTGCCTCAGTGTGTGTGTGTGTGTGTGTGTGTGTGTGTGTGTGTGTGTGTGTAGGCAGTCCATTTTGTTGCCCAGGCTGGTCGCATACTCCTTGGGCTCAAGCAATCCTCCTGCCTCAGTCTCCCAAAGTGCTGGGATTACGGGCATGAGCCACCGCACCCAGCCGCTACTTGAATATTTATTTTTTATTTAGATGGAGTCTCGCTCTGTTACCCAGGCTGGAGTACAGTTGCACAATCTCAGCTCACTGCAACCTCCGCCTCCCAGGTTCAAGTGATTCTCCTGCCTCAGCCTCCCAAATAGCTGAGATTACAAGTGCGCGCCACCGTGCCTGGCTAATTTTTTGTATTTTTGGTAGAGGTGGGGTTTCACTATGTTGGTCAGGCTGGTCTCAAACTCCTGACCTCAGGTGATCTACCCGTCTCAGCCTCCCAAAGTGCTGGGATTACAGGCATGAGCCACCGCGCCTGGCTGCCTGGCCACTACTTGAATTTTTAAATTATTATTTCCTATAATTGTTCAGTAAGTACATCTGGCATTTCTTTAAGTTTTACATTGACTATATTTTTAATGATACCTAGATGGGATGTAATGACCGAATTTCCCCAAGAAAGAAGCTCCATCAGTTTGGTCAGCCTGGCTGGATCTCTGTATGCAATTGGTGGTTTTGCTATGATTCAACTGGAGTCTAAAGAATTTGCACCCACTGAAGTCAATGACATATGGAAGTAAGTTCTCACCACTTCAATTTTCAGAATCACATATTAAATCAGATGACTGATAAACTATTTTGTAGTAAATAATAAGCCAGATTTTCCCAACATGCAAGCTACTTCTTGGTAGTAGACTAAACACTTCAAACCTAATTGAACTTTTGTACATGCCACTTACTTGAACAAGTATCTACTTCTAGTTAGCTCTGAGCCTGGGAAAGAAATTATCTGGGCCTGTTTCTTACTGTAAAATGAGAGTTGGACCTTTGATACTCTCAGCTTCATTCCAGCTCTAAGAGTATAATGCTGTAGGCATCCAGTAGAGTGAAAGCCTCTTTGCTCCAGAGTGGTTTATTTCCTAACAGAACAGAGTTCTAAAAAAAATTTTATGTTTTTTACTTTTTTATTTTTATTTTTTTGAGACAGAGTTTCTGTCACCCAGGCTGGAGTACAATGGCAGGATGTCAGCTCACTGCAACCTCGGCCTCCCAGGTTCAAGTGATTCTCCTGCCTCAGCCTCCCGAGTAGCTGGGATTACAGGCATATGCCACCGCGCCCAGCTAATTTTTATATTTTTAGTAGAGACGGCATTTCGCCATGTTGGCCAGGCTGGTCTGGAACTCCTGATCTCAGGTGATCCATCCGCCTCAATCTCCCAAAGTGCTAGGATTACAGGCGTGAGCCACGTACCCAGCCTAAAGAAACATTTAACCTCTTGAGCTTTCCACTACTTCATTAGTTCTGTTTTCAATCTAATTTAAACAGCTTTCCAATTGTTTGAGGATTCAGCTAATAAATGCTTTTTTAAAATGAAAAAAGTCAAAATAGCAATCCATTTTACCTGCCTGAAGTTGCCAGGCAGTTCTCCTAAGTATGACACTTGAAACTGTTACTCCATTGAACATTTTAGTGAGGCTATTAAAAAAAAATTATGTTTTTATTTTATTTTGAACTGAGATCGCGCCACTGCACTCCAGCCTCAGCTACAGAGCGAGTCTTAAAAGAAAAAAAAAAAAAAGAAAAAAAGAAACACAGAATCCCAGACCCTATTGAATGAGAATCTGTATTTTTTAACAAGATTCTTAGGTGAATTGTTTGCACATTTAAGTTTATAAGTACAGCTTTGGAAGAGTGCCATTTATACTTAATCAGTGAAGGCATACCACTAAGCCTGAGAGTGAAAAGTGCGTATTATTTGTTCTATACCTTAACCAGCAGATGCTTTATTCCCAGATGCTGAACTAAAAAGGCTGAAAAGCTGGTACCTTAACCAAACAATGATTTGTGCATTAGACATCATTTCCCCATGTTGTAATATTAACTAGCTGTGTAGAGGGCAAGAAAAAAAGTGGCTATGCAAGGAAATTAACTATTATCCCTCCTCCCCCCAAAAAAGAGGGAGAAAGAGAAAAAAATGAGATTTCCACGGAGCAAAGAGGCTAGAATTAGCAAGACAGTGAGATGGGGAAAAGCTGGAAGCAGTAGGAAAAAAGGATGAACTAATGAAGGCTGGGAAGGTTAGGGTTTTTTGGAAAACAGGGCCTGGTACCAAATATATAAATGGGCAGTGATTCTCAACCCTAGCTGTATGTTACAATCATCTGGGATGCTTTTAAAATATACCAGTGTCTGGACCTTAACACAGACCAATTATATCAAAATTTCTGGAGGTAGAGTTGACCATCCCTAGTTCCTAAAACCTTCCCAGATGATTTTTTTTTTTTTTTTTTTTTGGTGAGACAGAGTCTCACTCTGTCACCCAGGCTGTAGTGCAGTGGTGTGATCTTGGCTCATTGCAACCTCCAGCTCCTGGGTTCAAGCGATTCTCCTGCCTCAGCCTCTGGAGGAGCTGGGACTACAGGTGTGCGCCACCATGCCCGGCTAATTTTTGTATTTTTAGTAGAGATGGGGATTCACCATATTGGCCAGGCTGGTCTTGAACTCCTGACCTCAGGTGATCCACCCACCTCAGCCTCCCACAGTGCTGGGATTACAGGCGTCAGCCACCGAGCCCGGCCCCAGATAATTCTAATCAGCAGCCAGGGTTGAGAAACACTGATATTAAGTAATTGTGCTGTCAATCAGTGGGACCTCCCTGAAGCCCTCCTGGTTCCTAAGGGTTATCAAAAGCCATGCTGCCCCTGCAGGGAAGAGTTACAGGCAGCAAAAGAAAGTACAGAATCTCCTGCTATAAAAGTGGCCCTGACATTGTTTAGGGAACCTGAAAGAGGGATCCTCTCTGATTGTGGTTTATTTTGCGATTAGAGCAGTGGTTCCCAAAGTTGCCTGCACATTCGAATCACCAGCGTGCTTCAAAAAATACTAACACCTCTATCCCACTCATATTGACTGTGATTTAATTGGTCTGAAGTATGGCTTGGGCTTTGGAAGTTTTAAAAGATCCATGGATGTTTCTATATGTGTAGACAAGTTTGGGAACCACTGGATTGGGTAAAGAGAAGAGGGGGGCATTCATCACTATCTGCTTGGCTATTTTGAGACTGGTATTTCCTAATTTGGGGTAGGATCTGGAGCATGATTCTCAAACTTTGCTGCATATTAGAAACACTTGGGGAGCTTTAAAAAATCCTGATGCCCAGGCCACCCTTCATACCAATTAACTCAATCTCAGAGTAGGACCTAGGCATCAGTATCTTTAACATCTCCAGCTGGTTCTATTGGCAATTAAGTTTGAGAACCTGTAATCTACTACAGTGGTTCCCAAAGCAGCATCAGCCTCACCTGGGTACTTATCAGAAAGGCAGATTCTCAGGTCTCACTTCAAATCTATTAAATTAGAAACTCTGGGGGTGATAGGGCCAGCGATCTGTGTGTGCACAAACCCTCCAGGTGACTTAGATGTGTGTTAAAGTTGAAGGCCGCTGATCTAGAGAAACGTGGCTGCCTATTTGCCCTCAATTTCCTAGTGAACCTCCCCAACCATACATGCAGAGGTGAAAACTCTCAGTATACAACATTCTCAACATAGACCCTCTTACTATGATATGTAAAAAAAAATTCCATTCTTGTATTTTTTTCTTGAAATCATTCCATTATTTAGGATTGACCAAGCTGAAAGTAAATATAACTGCCAGGAAGCAAACATTTTTAAACCTCATTTAACCTTAACCTCATATTGTTTAAATGTGGTCACTTTCTTTAGGTTATTTAAAACTATTATTTATTTGTTGTCCTGAATTTTATGTAATTAAGGTTATTCCCTTTATTAGTAGCAAAATATTTTTTGTATGCTTTCCTCTACATAAAAATCAGTGCATGGTACAATTATTGAGAACTAATTTGGAACGTTGATGAAATTAAGTCAGAGCATATCTTATGTAGGTACAAGCTAATTTTAATAATTATTTTAAATCTCCATTCATCACAGAATGATTTGGGGTAAATCTTTTTTTTTTTTTTTTTTTTTTGAGATGGAGTCTTGCTGTGCAATCTTGACTCACTGCAACCTCCGCCTCCCGGGTTCAAGCAATTGTCTTGCCTCAGCCTCCGGAGTAGCTAGGATTACAGGCGCACACTACCATGCCTGGCTAATTTTTATATTTTTAGTAGAGACAGGGTTTTGCCATATTGGCCAGGCTGGTCTCAAACTCCTGATCTCAGGTGACCTGCCCCCCTCGGCCTCCCAAAGTGCTGGGATCACAGGTGTAAGCCACCACACCTGGCTGATTTGGGGTTGTCTTGTGCCAGGTCTTGACAATTTGTGGAGAGATATTAATATATTATTTGTCCTCAGATGCCTTTGGGGCTTGAGGACATTGATATCGGGGGGGGGGGGGGAACTAAAATGGAGTGATAATTGCTATAATACCATATAAAGGATGATATGAGAAAGAGAAAGCAACAAACTGTGCTTAAGGAAGGTGAGAAAGGTTTCAGAGAGAAGGCGGCATTTAGAAGCTTCCCAAACAAAGAAAATATTCCAGGTACCAGGCAGAGCAGACATGTTCAGCACACATCGTACAAGGGAATTCAAGTTGTCTGTATCTTTATAACCTTGAATATTCAGAGATGAAGACCAGTTCTTACCTAAGTCAAGTGCAAAGTCTAAGAGTAGTCCTCAAACAGAGCAATAAAGGGGAAGGGGAACAAATTTTCATAAAGTGACGGCTGTGTATCAGGTGCCATGCTAGGCACTAGTGTATAGGAACAATTGAAGGCATAATTAAGTCTACCGATAGTCCCTGCTCTTCCTCAGTTCTTTCTCTTAAGCAAGAGTCTGCTTACTTTGACTCAGAGACCAGCCATCTTCATCAGTTCAAAGGTGAATGTTTAACTGCTTAGCTATTTATTCCTCTTCTCTGCAGTCTTTGATTCCCAGAGAATGCCGAACTGCCTAGGCATCCAGATTAAATACTGTGGCAGTAGTTCAGGCACATGCTCATCCAGACAATGCATATTTGGGAGATATTTAAGTTCTGTTCTACCAGGCAGGTGCATCTTCTTCTGAGTAAGAGCCACTAGGGTTTTTTCAAAGATCCACATTTGTATTCTGAACACAGGGAAACCTATGGAACTAAAGCTGCTTATTGATTACTTTTTTTTCCTCCATCAGGTATGAAGATGATAAAAAAGAATGGGCTGGGATGTTGAAGGAAATACGTTATGCTTCAGGAGCTAGTTGCCTAGCAACACGTTTAAATCTCTTCAAACTGTCTAAACTGTGAACAAGGTGACAAAACATAATAGATTGGGAGGTGGTTTGTTTGGTGAATGGGGCTTTAATTTATTCTGTTTTTTAAAAGCTTGTACACACTCATGTAGAAATTATTCAAGAAGTTATTGTCTAAGAGATGAGCAGTAGGTAACAAAACCTCAGTCATTGACTCTTCAATGTAATGATCAGAGTTTAAAACCATTTTCTAATAATAAATTAAATATTCAGTTGAGCAAATTATTTTGTGAATCTGTTTCACTCAATGGATTGTAAAGAAGGCTCCTAAATTTGAGTTGTTTGCTAATCATTTCATTTGCATCATTAGGGTATCCTTACACTGATTTTCTATTACAATTGGAAGTGGAGAATATGTGCATCTACACTAAAAAAGTGTTTAAAATATCAAAAACCTCTCCTCGTGCTTCAAAATGACAGGAATCCTGTGCATTATACTAAGAATTACATGCCATAAGATGACTTCAGAAATCCTACTTCAGAAGTGTAATAAATGGATGGGGAAATCGTTTGATGGGGAAAAGTCTCTTGTAAGTAAAAGTAGTCAAATTCAAATGGCCTTTTCTCTCCATTCTTTTTGCGACACTGGCTTATTATTTGTGGTTTCCAAGTCAAATTTTAAAAATTTTAATTTTTAAATTAAACCAGTAAATCACAGTCTTCAAGCCATTAACTACAGCATCTGTGGCAGGAGGGTGAGGGAGCACCCTTAGGAAATGGATTGATTCTTTAAACTGCTGGGGCAGAAGTTGGGGTCAGTGGGTGATGTGGAGGAGGAAGTGTATTCACTGGTTTAAATTTTGGCTACACTCCATGAAAGGGCTACCTATTTGCTAAATTTCTGACAGCAAGGAAGGTGACTGTATTATTTCATTTTCTGGGATGTGATATCCTCCATTCACTGTTCCTTCTTAGTGCATATAGTAAGTTGACTTCTCAGTCTGCTCATAACCATCACATTCAACTCTGTGCAAGTCATCAATTAATCATCACTTTTAGCCACACACCAACTTATGAGTCTCACATAGCTTTCATAGACATATATTTGACTTCTATCCTTACCCATATTATTTTCTGAAAAACCTGACTTGGGACTAATTTGGAACATTCATGATTATTTGTCAAGGAGTTGCATAAAGAACAGATCTAAGTGTCCATACACCTTTTTTTCTCTACCATAAATACAGAAATATATTTAACAGAAACAAGTTTTATTTTGGGTATTTAAAGTAGAATCCTGATTACTTTTCTATATTGAAAAATACTTTTCTTAATTATAGCATGAATACGGAATCAAGAAATTCCCAAAGTGGAAAATCCTACAGGTTCTTCAACAAATAAACTGTTAGGAAGAGGAAGGGGCACTTATAAAGACAGACTCAAAAGGGTGGAGGAAGAGGGGGCCACAGGGATTATGGTGTCCAGAAATGTACATCTGGGTGATAAAATTGTAAGAAGTACTTACTATAAAATCAGGATTGAGGTTAATTTTAGGGAGAGAATGCCAATCTACATAGATGTAAAATTAAGTTGTAAAAATAATGCTTCTTCCAGGGTTTGAGGATGATGATGTTCTGGAATCCGATATGGGTGATGGTTGCACAAATATACTAAAAACCACTGAATTATACACTTTTAAAGGGTGAATTTTATAGTATGGGATTTATATCTCAATTAAAAAATGCTTTTGTTTATAACAATCTAAGTTATTTAGATAGAAAAATCATCAATCAAAAAATAAGAGTATCTATATAAAGAAAACCATTTGAATCAGATAGCCTAGAGCAAGGGTCCCCACCTGGGCCACACAGCAAGAGGTGAACAGTGGGCAGGCAAGTGAGCATTACCACTTGAGCTCCACCTCCTGTCAGATCAGCAGCTACCTTAGATTCTCATAGGGGGACGAACCCTATTGTGAACTGTACATGCGAGGGAACTAAGTTGCATGCTCCTTATGAGAATCTAACTAATGCCTGATGATCTGAGGTGGAACAGTTTCATCCTGAAATCATACCATCCCCCAACTGCTGTCCATGGAAGAACTGTCTTCCGCAAAAAGGTTGGGGACTGCTGGCCTAGAGAGACTAGGAGATGTGACAGGTAAAAAGTTAGATCATGTGTAACAACTAGTGAAAGTATACCAGGGCTATTCAATCAAGATTTCCATGTACCACAAGTATATAATGACTAAATTTTTAATGATTTATATCCAAAGGAAACCCTTTATAACCCTCATCGCCTAATCATTTTATTCTAAAGTTGCATAGTAAAATATTTTAACCTATTCAATGGTTTAGTTCTTGTTATCACTTGCTTGAGAAATAGAACACATTTCATGGAAATTAAACACTGAATTTAGCATTTCCACTAATATGACTATGAGGAAATTCAGAAAGAGGAAGAGACAATGAGACATCTTTCACTTACTATTCTGATTTTGTTTTTCACAAAACGTTTTGTGAAGTTAATATTCCACAAAATCATTAAGTATTGGAGTTCAAATCATGCAAAGTCATTGGATATTTTAAACATGTACTTCAACTAAGCCTAAGCCAAACATCAGTGAAGCAATTTACATGCAAGACACATATTTTAAAGCTATGCTTATGATTGAAGGCACTCCAGCTACCAACTTATTTTGAGATAGTATGAATTGAGAGGGTCATGGAGTCAGAAGATAGCCACGGTTCAGATGGTCAATTACCTCCACCACCACCAGGTGGCGTAAGTGAGAGTAGTTAGGCTGTGGCCTGCTGAGCACAAAACCACCACTCTTAGAGGAAGGGTTGGGGATTATATCACATAGTAGGCCCTTAATAACCATTTTATTGAATAAATGTGTTGTAAGACAGGGAAAAGCCATTATTCCCTCAGTGTGTAGGATTACACCAGGTCAAGATGGTCCACTCAGCTACTACCCCATTTCTTTGCTTCCATTTAGGAGAAAATGTATCTCCTCCCATTTTCTCTTGAACAAGTCAGGCTTTCACATGCACCACTTCAAAACGACTATTTTCAAAGTACTAATGATTTTCATGTTGCTAAATTTAATAGCCATTTCCCATTTGTCATCTTTCCTGACCTATCAGCAGCATCTGATACAACTACTCACCTCCCCCTTGAAATGCTTTATCCACTTGGCTTCTACGAAGTATTACTTACCTTCCTTCCTCCTACCTCATTGGCCATCCCTGCTCAGTCTCCTTTCCTGATTCCTCCTCTTCCTCTTAATCTTTTAATGTTGGAGCACTTGAAAACTCAGTCCTCAGACCTCTCCTCCATTCACACTCTTCTCTAATCTCATTTTAAGCGATTTCATCTACTCTCATGGCATTGAATACTGCTGACATTTATACATTTATATCTGGGGCCTGGACCTCTTCCCTGACCTCCAAGCTCATTTACTGAATTCTCTATTTGATATATCCACTTAGATGTTTAAAAGACATCACAAACTCAACATATCTAAAACAAACTTGTGATCAACCCCCACCACCTGCCCCCCATCTTGCTCTTCCTGTAGACTATCCCCATCTTAGTTAATGCTAATGACATCCTCTTAGTTGCTTAGGACAAAAACTTAGAATTATCCTTGACTCCTATTTGTCTCATACCTTATATCCAATCAGTGAGCAAATTCTGTTGCCTTTATCTTCAACATACATCCAAAAAATCTCACTACTTCTTATTACCTCCACTGCTGCCACTCTCTCCAAGCCACCATCCATTGTTGTCTGGATTATTGCAATGACCTCATAAAGAGTTTTCTTTCTTACACATTTGCCTCATCGTAGTCTTTTCTTATCTCAACAAGGTAGCCAAAGTGACGCAGTTAAAATGTGAGTTCATATCATTCCTTGCTTGAAAAGCCTCCAATGGCTTCTCATCTCGCTCAGAGTAGCCAAGAGGTTGTATTTGACTCTGTTATCTCTTATCTTTTCTCTTATACACTCCCAACCCACTCCCCACTTGTTCTGCTCCAGCCACACTGGATCCTTTGTTATTCTCAAACATGCCAGGCATGTTCCCACCTTAGGACATTTGTACCTATTTTTTAATTGAGACAGGCCACTTTATTAAAATAAGTCCAAACGTAACACATAACATTCATTTTAAATAAAAACTACAAACATAACTTGACTTCTCCAAATATACATTCTCTCAGGTAGTCCATCCGAGCATCCTTTGTTGACAGTGCCATAGAGTTCCATTCAAACTGGGAAATCTGAAAATAAGTAATGTAGTTTGAATGAAAGTTTTAAAGCAACAACAAAAAACATTGAGGAAGACATATAAGCACTACTGATCAAAGCTGTAGGAATCCTGTGAAATTAGTTTACATAAGGATAGCCTGTGAACCTCTATTGGAAGCCAAGTGGGTCCTTCTGACATTGCCTAGAATACTTTTTTCTGCTCCTTTCATCCTCCTTTTCCTACAATACCAATGATGGACATTTTTTCCTACATAGTCTTCTATATTCATACGTAGTTGTTTCCTCTGATAACTCTATCCATCTCTACAGTGCCTCTCTCCTTTGTAAGATATAGAAATCACAAGATATGGATATTCTAAAGACAATAAAATAAATGACAACTTTTATTTATTTATTTTTATGAGACAGGGTCTTGCTCTATCACCCAGGCTGGAGTGCAGTGGGATGATCACGGCTCACTGCAGCCTCAATCTCCTAGGATCAAGCAATCCTCCTACCTCAGCCACCCAAGTAGCTACAGGCATGAGCTATTGTATCTGGCCTGTTTGAGTGATACATTTTAAAAAATATATTTAAAAAGGTAATTCTGGAACTTTCACATTAAAAGGAAGCACATGTACAGCTAGTGTCTCTGGGCTTTTTAGAGGCTGAATTACATGAGTATTTCATACCTGAATTACACGATACCCCAGAATTTCCAAATGTCGTTTTTTCATAGCAGATTTTCCTTTCATGTGAGGGATATTTCTACAAAGTGCTTTTGAATCCAAAAATTCCAAAGCAATCCTACATAAGATAAAAAATATTTACTCCTAAAATCAGAATAAGAAACTGAATAATTACAAGCTTTTCAGAAACAAGACTGCATCTTTATAAACTAACAAAAGCCAATGAATATAAATGAGTATATCAAGTTATGTTTCTACTAAGAAATTAGTAATTGATGACAAACCTATTTAGTTACACAAAATTATTGTAAATATTTGTCTGCTTTCATCCATTTTTTTGGTCCAATATATATTTACACATGCCTACTATATGTAAACCACTGTGAGAGGTACAAATATGAAGCAACACAGCTTATAGTCTAACAGAGAACACATGATGTATAGTAAGTTACTGTAATGCAGTGTAGGAAGTGGCTAAGTGCTATGAGAAAAGTAGAGAGGTATGGGAGCACAAAAGAAGATACTATTTTACTTCCAGTGGAGGACAATTCTTTTAGCACTTTAGTTAGGGAGATTGCTAGGCTTTGGACAGAAGAAGGGAGAACATTAAAGCAGAAAGGAGAGGAAAAGCAAAGTTACAAAAGTGGAATGCATGACATATGAGGAACAGATTCCACTACCTTCAGTCCTGGATCACTGACTTCAGTATAGTACACCAAATTTAACATCTAGATATTAATACAATCTAAAACTAAGAAACAAATTACCTTTCAGCCCCTGGTGGCAGCCTTGATCCAACTATTTCGATATTTGATTCCCAGGGCATTTCTGGTAGTTGTCCCAATGCTATATTATGGCTTCCATATGGAAGAGGTTTTTTTCTTTTATCCAAGATACACTCAAAATCTTAAGGAAGCATAGAAACTGGTAGTATGAATTAGGTAAAGTCTTACAGATAAAAGTTTAAGATATATTTGAAATATATATGCATGTAATATTTGTACACACACACACTCACAAAAGAATGACGAACCTCTCAAATTATCCAAGTTATTTTTATAAGATCTGGTCCAATGGCACCTCTCTTTGGAAATCAATCAATAAAAAAATCAACCAGAAGAATTACAAAACAATATTAAGTACTGGGCTACATTTAGCACTGGGCTAGGCCAAATCACATTAAAGAGTTTCAATCTCTTTAAGGCTCTTGATTACATTTGGAGAAAGCTAAACCAACTCATCTGAAAATTAATAAAGAAAAAGATACAAGCATTTATCCTGTCTTTTCTACATGAATTGTACATAAGAGTAACTAAACAGTTGATATGGGAAAGTCCTTTTTAGACAAATTCCAGCTAATAAATGTAGAAGGCATGATAGATGTAGAATATCGCTACTTTACCACCCCTCTGAATGATGGATTTAGGCAATGAGTGATCATTAATAACTGCTAAAATCAGCAGGTGAAAAGCTGACAGAGGAACTTTCTGTTGAATGAATCAGCTGACAACATACGAACCCACTGATGAGTCTTAATATATAAAAGACAACCAGGCTAGGCACAGTGGCTCACACCTGTAATCCCAGCATTTTGGGAGGCCGAGGCAGGCAGATTGCTTGAGCTCAGGAGTTCCAGACCAGCCTGGGCAACATGGCAAAACCCAATCTCTACAAAAAACTTAAAAAATAAGCCAGGTGTAGTGGTAGCTACTCCGGCTGAGGAGGCTGAGGTGGGCGGATCCCCTGAACCTAGGAGGTCAAGGCTGCAGTAAGCCATGCTTGTGCCACTGCACCTCAGCCTAGGCAGCAGAGCCAGACAAAAAAAAAAAAAAAAAAGGAAAGAAAGAAAAAGAAAAAGACAACCAGCCTTGTGTGCCTCCTGAGAGGATGCAAAAAGAAGTACAAGCCACTTATGAAGTTTTTGGCCAAAAAGAAAAACCTAAAAAAAAACCCTAAAATCTAATCAAATCTCTAGATATCACTAATGGTTTACAGCAAACCCAGGTTTACAGTAAAAACATTAAAAACTATCAGATGACATATTAAATGTTATCACAGGGCTGCAATTAGAAAAGTTCGAAATGCGGAAAAAAAAAACTTATTCTCAAATTTTAAGTTAAAAAAAGAAGTAGGAAAGGAAAAGTTGAACCAAAAACTGCAAACCAACCAAGTGGAATGTTAAGATCCCAATTTGGACAAACAAACTATAAAATAAACATAAAAGACACTTAAAACAGGAAAAGCAAAGGTATAGGGGTGCAGTGCATGAGACGTATGAGGAATAGGTTCCACTGCCTTCAATCCTTCACCATTGAGTTCATTATAGTAGGTCAAATCTAACATTTCGATAAAATGTTAAATTTTATCTAAAATTTCCCATATCTCTCTACTTATGTGACATTTCCCATAATTCTACTACCTTCAATCCTTGATCATTGAGTTCATTATAGTATGCCAAATCTAACATTTCAATAAAATGTTAAATTTTATCTAAAATTTCCCATATCTCTCTACTTATGTTAAATTTCCCATACTGCTGAACATTTCTTAAAAGATATTAAGAAATTATTATTAATGGTTATAGGATGATAATGATATTGTTGTTATGTTTTTAAAGTCATTCTTATCTTTTAAATATACTTCCTGAAATGATGTCTGTGATTTGAAAAGAATCAGATGGAACTCTGGTGAAAAACTCAGGCACTGAACCATCTTTAAGTTAATTATGAAAGATGAAATATATAGAATTCATTAAGAGAATGAATTCTAGAGCCAGAATGCCAAGCTCAAATCCTGGCTCTGTCATTTGCCAGGTATATAACCTTGGGCAATCAATAATGTTTGTGGACTTTAGTCTCCTCATCTGCAAATAATTTACATACTTCATAGGGATATAAGTTTACTATATGCATACACACACACAAGTACTTACGAAGTACTTAAAATGGTGTCTAACACATAATAAGCAATATATAAAGATAAATCTATTATTGTTGTTATATGAAATTGCAGCATTGTTTCACAGATGGACATACCAGCAAAAAAATCTTACAGATTGATTAAATCATAGCATACTCAATGAAATATGCAGTAACTAAAAAAGATGTTGTATAAGCATATCTGTTGGCATAGAAAAATATTCACAACATATAAAGTTATAAACTGCTATGATCTAAATGTGTCCCCCAAAATTCATCTGTTGAAACATAATCATCAATGTGTTAATAATAATAGTGGGACCTTAGGCCAGGCGTGGTAGCTCACACCTGTTATCCTAGCACTTTAGGAGGCAGAGGCAGGAGGACTGCTTGAGCTCAGGAGTTTAAGACCAGCCTGTGCAACATGGTGAAACCCCATCTCTACAAAAAACACAAAAATTAGCCTGGTGTGGTGGTGTGTGCCTGTAGACCCAGCTACTCAGGAGGCTGAGGTGGGAGAATCACTTGAGCTCTGGAGGCAGAGGTTGCAATGAACCGTGATCATGCCACGGCACTCCTGCACTGCACTCCAACCTGGGTGACAGAACAAGACCCTTTCTCAAAAAAAAAAAAAAAAAAAAAAAAAAAAGAGGCAGAACCTTTAGGAGACGACTAAGTCATGAGGGCAGAGCCCTCATTAATAAGATTAGTGACCCTATAAAAGAGCATCCTCTGTTGCCTTCCTGTCCCTTCTGCCATGGGAGGACACAGCATTCAAAGTACCGTCTTGGAAGCAGAGGCTAGGTCCTTAGTAGATACCAAACCTGTTGGTATCTCGAGCTGGGACTTCCTAGCCTCCAGAACTGTGAAAAATAAATTTCTGTTTTTTTTTTTTTTTCCTTTTTTTTTTTTTTTTTGATACAGAGTCTCACTGTCGCTCAGGTTGGAGTGCAGTGGCATGATCCCGGCTCACCCGTCTCCCGGGTTCAAGCGATTCTCCTGCCTCAGCCTCAGGAGTAGCTGGGATTACAGGCATGCGCCACCACGCCCAGCTAATTTTGTATATTTAGTAGAGATGGGGTTTCACCATGTTAGCCAGGCTGATCTCGAACTCCCGACCTAAGGTAATCCGCCCGCCTCCGTCTCCCAAAGTGCTGGGTTTACAGGCGTGTGCCACTGCGCCCGGCCAAATTTCTGTTGTTTATAAATTAACCAGTCTCAGGTATTTTGTTGTAGCAGCAGAAAAGGACTAAAACACAAACACTACAGAAGAAAACCTTTTTGTCTTTTTTTTTTTTCTAAGTTAGGAAAACAGACACCAAAAGCAAACAGTGGCTATATCATGGGTAATTTTTCTTTTTTGTTATCTTCCTTTTCTAGTTTTTCTATGTTAAGCATGTCTCATGTAATTTTTTTTTAAGAGATGGGGTTATATTCCTATTTTTCTGAAGAAAAAAAGAAAAGTATTAAAAAGAGATGGCTTCTCACTATATTGCCCAGGCTGGTATCAAACTTCTGGGCTCAAGTGAACCTCCTACCTCTGTCTCTCAAAGTAGCTAGGATTACAGGCTTGCACTACCATGCCCAGCTTCAATGTTTGTTTTTTGTTTTGTTTTGTTTTTGTTTTAGAGACAGAGTCTTGCTCTGTCACTGAGGCTAGAGTGCAGTAGCGTGACTGTAACTCACTGTAGACTCAACTCCTGGGTTCAAGAGATTCTCCCACCTCAGCCTCCTAATGGGACTACAGGGGCATGCCACCATGCCTGATAATTATTTATTTATTTAGAGACAGGGTCTTACTATATTGCCCAGGCTGGTCTCAAACTCCTGAGCAATGGGACTAGAGGGGCATACCACCATACCTGCTATTTATTTATTTGTTTGTTTGTTTGTTTGTTTATTTATTTAGAGACAGGGTCTCACTACATTGCCCAGGCTGGTCTCAAACTCCTGAGCTCAAGCTATCCTTCCACCTCAGCCTCCCAAAGTGCTGAGACTATGTGTATGAGCATGAGCCACTGAGCCCAGCCAATTTATGTATTTTTGTCACTCATACCCAACTCAATCCTGATTAACATAAAATCAAAGGAAAGTTGTGTTTTGTAGCACAAGATGAGAGCATTGACGATTATCTAGTTCACCTTCCTGCCCAGTGCAAAAATCACACACATCTATCATCTGAATACTCAGCCTCTGCCTCAACATTACTTCTTCAGAAAGCAGTCAATAATTCTCATTATACCAAGTTAAAGTCTTCCTTTCATTTTTACCATTTTGTTCATCTTTGAGATAGAGATATCTAGTTCTTCTACTTAACAATCCTTCAAACACTTTAAAACATTATGGTCCCCATAAGACTTCTGTTTTTCAGACTAAACATCGTTTTTTTTTTTTTTTTCAAGTAAGATTTATTGGGCTGGGCACAGTGGCTCACACCTGTAATCCCAATACTTTGGGAGGCTAAGCTGAGGCAGGAGGATCACTCGAGCCCAGGAGTTTGAGACCAGCAACATAGTGAGACCCTGTCTCTATAAAAAAATTAAAATAAAAATAAATTCATTGAGCACTTACTATGTTCCAAGGATAGTGTTAAATGCTTTACATGCAATATCTCAGTTAATCCTATCAAGTAGGCATTATTATCCCCATTTCACTGAAGAAGTTAACAAGGTTCAGAAGAACTTGCTCAAGGATTGAAATCCATGCAATCCTAGTCCTCTCTAGTTCTGTATACGACATGATTAGACAAGATCCTTCACTATCTGTCCTCCTTTGTTTCTAGACCCTAATTGTCACTGTCTCTTAAAAAGGACAACATGTAAAAAAAAAAAAAAAATTAAGGTGTCTAAAAAATAGAAAACAATGGGATTACCAACTTTTTTGTTATTATTAACAATATAGTTTAAATAGTATTTGATTTTTGGCTACCATTTACACTGTTAGTTTATACCAAGTTTATAATCCTTTTAAATATCCTGTATATGCAGAGGTTTTCTAAACCTAAATTTAGAAAGTTTATGTTAATTATCTTGAAATTTTATCTTTTTCATTTAAGATCACCACTTGAATGTGGCAATATCTTTGAAAATTTTATATTGCAATCAACATAAGTTAGTCCACCAGCTTTATGTGATCCACAATTCAATCAGAATGCGTTCTACAACTAGACCAGTTGAGAAACAAGATTAATCAGGTTAGCATCAAGCACAGTATCTTTGGAAATCTTCATCCAGGCTGATAGACCAACTTAGTTTTTCAGATGAACTTAAAACAATGAAATAGAAATTAAAGAGTCATTTCCCTTATTTTCACACACTGAATGGAGAAGACAGAATCTTTTGAAGATCCAGAAATGTTCAGTGAATCTGAATCTGGGTTTTACTTAGAATTGGTGGAGGACTGACCTTAATTTTTTTTTTTTTTTTTTTTTTTCTAAAGAATAGAAAACGCTCTTGGTTATCAACACTGGGCCACGGGAACTTGAGGATTTATTCTATTGCTCTTTCTACCTCCGTTTGAAAATTTTAATAATAATAACAACTTGAAAAAAATTCAAAAAACTTTTAAAAATTCCAACTGATAAGATGATTCCACTCAAATTAGTTTGATTTTCTGAAAGTAACTAATAACCTACCCAATAACTTACCTACTTTGTGGTAGTAAGGCGTAAGAACCGAGGCTTTTACACAATTGATTCCTCCTAGCACCTCTGCTAACATTTTATAAATCTGCTGTTGCGTTCCATCCATGCCACCAATACCTTTATAAAAAAATAAATAATTAGTCTACTTAATCTTTTTTTTCTTTTGTTTTTCCTTTGAGACGGAGTTTTCGCTCTTGTTGCCCAGGCTGGAATGCAACGGTGCAATCTCAGCTCACTGCAACCTCTGCCTCCCCAGTTCAAGCAATTCTCCTGCCTCAGCCTCCCAGGTAGCTGGGATTACAGGCATGAGCCACCACGCCCGGCTAATTTTGTATTTTTGTTAGAGATGGGGTTTCTCCATGTTGGTCAGGCTGGTCTCGAACTCCTGACCTCAGGTGATCTGCCCGCCTTTCAGCCTCCCAAAGTGCTGGGATTACAGGTGTGAGCCACCGCGCCCGGACTTAATCAGTTTTTTAATGAAAATCATCCCAATTCTACAAACTGAAAAATAAAGATTAATAATTTCAATATGAGCTTCAATGTAGTGTCTTATATAATGACACTAAATTCAATACAAGTTCTTTACTCTCAACTAGGAGGGTTATGTCCCAAATATGAAGAAATTCTTATAATGTTTCACCTACAATATCTCATATAAAATATTAAACAGGTCATGGCACTCTTGGGAAGGCTCATGTCATGTTTAAGTATAACAAGATTAACAATGTACTACCTAATAACTTACTTTAGAATTAAACTTTGCTATCTGACTAAAAGAAAATTCAAACCTTTATTATATTGTTGACAGAAGCGGTCATGAAACCATGGAATCTGAAACTCAGGGCATTCCAAGCAGACTGATCTATTTAACTCCATAAGATGAAACTGGACTCTTGCACTTCGAGATGGAGATAAAACTGAAATTAATAAAATACTAATGAATTTTGATAGCTGAGACCTAGGAAAGACAACCCATTTTTTTCACATTCATTTATCCCCACTATTAGTAGATGCTTTTATTCTAACAGTATTTAGAACTGTTTACATTTCTAATTTACAAACGTATGCTTTATATTTTTAAATTATTACATTCAGTGACATGATTAGGACCAACTCCTGCACTGTTCTCATTAATCATGAATGTTAAAAGTACATTTAAAAAATACTCCCAGCAGGGCACGGTGGCTCATGCCTGTAATCCCAACACTTTGGGAGGCTGAGGTGGGTGGATCACCTGAGGTCGGGAGTTCAAGACCAGCCTGACCAACATGGAGAAACCCCGTCTATACTAAAAGTACAAAATTAGCCAGGCATGGTGGTGCATGCCTGTAATCCCAGCTACTCAGGAGGCCAAGGCAGGAGAATCGCTTGAATCCAGAAGGTGAGGTTTTGGGTAACCAAGATCATGCCATTGCACTCCAGCCTGGGCAACAAGAGCAAAACTCTGTCTCAAAAAAAAAAAAAAAAAAAATACTCCCAAGAATTTTCATTCACCTAATACTCCACACTTAGGATTTTATCCTAAGGAAACAATGATTCATGTATAACAAATCATTACTTACAATGATGAGGAATTGGAAACAATCTGTGACAAATTTTATTATATCCATGTAATAGGATATTATGTAGCCAATAAAAAAAGACATCAAAAAATATTTAATAACATGGAAAATTGCTCAAAATATAGTTAGATGGAAAAAGGCAGCATACAAAAGTGAATATATAAATAATCCAAATTTTGTTTTAAAATTCATATAGGGGCCAGGCATGGGGGCTTATGCCTGTAATCCTACCACTTTGTGAGGCCAAGGTGGGCAGATCACTTGAGGTCAGGAGTTCAACACCAACCTGGCCAACATGGTGAAACCTCGTCTCTACTGAAAATAGAAAAATTAGCCGGGCATGGTGGCACATACTTATAATCCCCGCTACTCGAGAGGCTGAAGCAGGAGGATCAATCACTTGAAATAGGAAGGCGGAGGTTGCAGTGAGCTAAGATTGAGCCACTGCACTCCAGCCTGGGAAACAGAGCAAGACTCCATCTCAAAAAAAAAAAAAAAAAAAGAAAAAGAAAGAAATGTAAAATAAAATAAAATTCATATAGGGACTGGGTACAGTGGCTCATGCCTGTAATCCCAACACTTTGGGAGGCCAAGGCAAGAGGATCACTTGAGGCCAGGAGTTAGAGACCAGCCTGGGCAACATAGCAAAACTCTGTCTCAAAATATAAAAATAAAAAATTTAACAAATTAAAATTAAATACAGGCTGCGTGCGGGGGCTCACACCTATAATCTCAGCATCTGGGAGGCCAAGGAGGGAGAATCACTTGAGCTCAAGAGTTTGAGACCAGCCTGGGCAATACAGTGAGATCCCAGCTCTTAAAAAAAAAAAATTAGCTGGGCATGGTGACACACGCCTGTGGTCCCAGCTACTTGGAAGGCTGAGGTGGGAGGATCACTTGATCCTGGAGTCCAAGGCTTCAGTGAGTTATGACTGCACCACTGCACTCCAGCCTGGGCAACAGAGTGAGACCCTGTCTCAAAACAAAACAAAAAAACACAGATATATAAACATTCACATAGGAGAAGGAGAAAGACAGAAAAGAAATACTCCAAAACATTAAAAGTGGTAGTTTTACTTGTTAGTAAGATGGGTAATTTTTTATTTTCTATTTTATTCCTGTGTTTTCCAAATTTCTACAATAAGCATGAATACTATTAGAAACAGAAAAAAGTTATTAACATTAAAATTCTTCAGTATAGATAGACCTGAGACTTGGATATAAAGTACAACAGATAATTAAATAAATTAAAAGATAGATACATACTTTCAAGTTGAGAATCCAATCTAGCTAAGAATTTGATGTTAAAAATTGCCTTTAGCAGATCTTCTGGAAAATATTCAAGTGTGGCCAAAGAGAAACCAAGAAACACTAATATAAAAGGATCCAATATACCTAAAAGAAAATTAAGATTTTTTTAAAGGTATAGCTGCCTCACTTATATATACACTTATAATTTATTCAGGCAAAGCCAGGTTTTAAAAAAAAATGATACACAGCCTTGACAAAACTAATCTACACTGTTACAAGACAGGATAATGGTTAAGTGGTTACCTTTGGGTGGGGGCCAAGTAGGAAAAGCGGACAAGAGGAGAAGGGTACTGTGATAATACTCTGTGTCTTGATCTCAGTACTGATTCCCTAGGTGATTCAATTTGAATAAATTCACAGTATTATACTAAAGTTATACGAACATTTGTTTTTACACTTTAGTAAGAAGTTTTAAAAATAGCCTTGGAAAAAGAATCCAAAACAAAAGGACAGTGGTGCATGTAAAAAGAAGTGATCCCAGTGTTGATGATAATACAATAGTGTTCAGAATATGTTACATACCATTCTAAACACTTTAGATATATTAACTCACTTATATCTTATATCAGTAGAAACAATTATCTCCACTTTATAAATAAACATTAGGAAGCAGAGAGGTTAAATGACTTGCCCAAGATCAGAGTTGGCAGCGGAAGGTAGGGTTTAACCCAGAATGTCCAGCTCTGGAGCCTGGATTGTTATACTATGCTGCTCTCTGGGAATCTCAGATCTCCAAGCAGAGTGTACAAATGTTTGAGGCTGAGGTCTTGCCTAGCACCTCCTCCTTTACTTGTCACCCAGCAGCATGGCAGATGCCCCACAGTATAAGGCTTCAACTATTTACCTGATTTGCCTCATCCAAGAGACATTTCTAATGTGGCGGAAAGGGTCACCTAAAATGCCTGACTGGCATAGGTATTCTTACTAAGGACAGAAGAGACAACATTAAATCTTTCCTTTTCAATTTTTTCTAAGTTTATTTAATAAAGAAAGACCAGATCATAAATGAAGTTAATAGTGATGATTTCTACCAGCAAAACTAATCTGGCAAAATTCATCTTTACTCAAAACAATGAAAATTATTACTCCATTAGTTATTTAAAATTTTACTTATAAAGTTCCCTAGGAATTTTTAAAACTTTCTCTGATTAAGTTTTAAAAACTCAAAGCTGTACTTATCAATCTTTCTTTCCTTATACTCTTTAGCAACAAAATGTTCTAATTTCTAAGACTCTATTTGGAGAACCTGGGAAGAGATGCACTTTCATTTCCTTCTGGTTGTCGACACATGACTGAACAACCAGGAGAATACAGTCTAAGTCTCAATTTAAAGTCTCATCTTTCTACATATAGTTGTGTTACTAAAAAGGGGTATAAATGTATACCATACATGCAACACATTCATATACACATATACATATACATATCCCAGCCTCACGTTGTAGGCTGTGACACAGTAGTATCAGACATGGTTAGATGCTGTCTGGCCCATAGATCCCACAAAAATGTAGCAAAGTCCATTAGCATGATGCAGACACAATTAATATATTTATACTTGTTTCACACCAGCTTCACCAGAGGTCTAAAGATCTATATAAATCCCTAATGTAGAGCCTAACATGTTATGCTGGATAAGGAAGCTCTCAGTATCTGTTGCTTGGTAGATAACTGGGTAATTCTTACTCTTCAGGCAGAGCAAAAAGATCTGAGGAAACCAGTCTCTGGCTGTCTCTCCAACTTTATCTCCTACCAACTCGGTCTCCCTCATCTACTCCTGCCACACTGAATCCACTGTTCCTGGAAAAAAACAAACATGCTCTCACCTGAGGGCCCTTTCCAGTTCCCTTTCTTTCATCCTGGGACTCTCTTCCCTATCTCTTGACATGCATCACTCTCTCAATTCATTTAATCCATGGTTAAATGACATCTCCTCAGAGAGGCAGTCCCTGAATCCCTTATCCAAAATAGCACTCCATCTCACACTTACCATGATGCTCCAGCCTACACACTTACCCTGCTCTAATGTTCTTGAAGGTACTTATCACCATCTGACCTTACAGCCTTGTTTATTGTTTATGTCAATCTCCCCCTAACAGAAAGTAAACTCGATCATGGTAGTTTATCTGTTTTTACTCTCTCCTGTATCTCCAGTGCCTAGAAGAATACCTGACAGTAAGTACATGGAAAGTGTTGACTGAAAAGGAACGGTTACTGAGCATTTCTCCTCTAAAGCTTCTATATCATACTGACAAGTACATAGTGTGAGTCTGAGAAGAAAAGTCTCATAAAGCGCTAATCCTTCAAGGTCAAACTGTTCCAAACACAACTCAGGACCCAAAATAAAAAGGAAAAGGAAAAAGAAAAAGTAATTTCCTGTCTCTGCTGTCCTCACATATTGCTTCTGCTAAGGCTAACAGCAGGAAGGACTATTTCTATTCTACTTTTTTCTAGTACTGAAATATTACCAAAAGACTTTTCTGGCCAGGTGTGGTGGCACATGCCTGTAATTCCAGGACTTGGGAGGCCAAGGTGGGAGGACCGCTTGAGTCCAGGCATTTGATATCAGCCTGGGCAATGTAGCAAGACCCCATCTCTAAATTTAAAAGATAATTTTTTTAAAGACCTTTTTGAGAGATGCAAAATAATCAGCATAAGAGCAGCAACCCTTCAAACAATTCACAAACATCTATTAAGGTTCTTAAGAAACATTTTTTTACTTTTAAAAAACAATCTGGCAAGACTACGTCTCAAAAAAAAAACCAAAATCTAAATAGACAGAAACAATCAGACATTATGTGCCTCCAGATGTGATCTAAATATAAGGTACACAGCACTACATACAAGTTATTTTTGCTGCAAATGTTTAATCTGAACCTAACCAAGCATCTATACCTAATTTCTAGTTTACTGCAAATGCAGGAGATGGAGAAGCAAGTTAAAGGAAAACAATCAGACAAATCCAGAATGTGGCACAATTTATAATAAATGGCCAATCATTTTATAAAAATAAATATCAAGCAAAAAAGATGGAGGAAAAGACATAACTACTCAATGCTGGTTGTTTAAAAAAAAGTTATAGCCAGGCACGGTGGCTCACGTCTGTAATCCCAGCACTTTGGGAGGCTGAGGTGGGTGGATCACCTAAAGTCGGGAGTTCGAGACCAGCCTGACCAACATGGAGAAACCCCGTCTCTACTAAAAATACAAAATTAGCTGGGTGTAGTGGCGCATGCCTGTAATCCCAGCTACTCGGGAGACTGAGGCAGGAGAATCGCTTGAACCTGGGAGGCGGAGGTTGCAGTGAGCCGAGATTGCGCCATTACACTCCAGCCTGGGCAACAAGAGCAAAACTCTGTCTCAAAAAAAAAAAGTTATAAAAGATAATTTGGTGACTCGGGAAAATTTGATTACGGACTAGGTAGTAGATGGTACTTGTTCATTTTCTTTGGTACTGGTAATGATACCAGTATTGTAGTTACATAGGAGAATGTCCTTATAACCTGAAGTACATAGAGCTGACAACTGGAAGGTTCATCATTACGCATACACGCTTGTGCACATACACAGAGCAAATGTGGCAAATGTTAATCAATACTCAATCATGACTGTGGGGCTACAGTTTATTACACAGATGTTTGTTGTATTGTTCAATTTTTCTGTATATTTGAAAACCTGGATAACAAAAAGTTAAGAAAAAAAAAAAACAAGTCAATGCCAAGAAAAGAAAAAAAGGAAACAAAATTCTAAACTATAAGAGACTGAAGAGATAAAAACCAAACACAATGAGTGAATACTGGGCGCAAAACAACTACTCTAAAATGTATTTTGGTAACACTTAGGGAGACTGAAACATGAACTGTGTATTAGATATTAGGGGACTATGATTAAGTTTCTTAGGTGTGGCAACAGTATTGTGGTGGTACAGAAGAATGTCATTATTCTTAGGAGATGTATGCTAAAGTAATTAGGGATGGAGGGTCACAATGCCTACAACTTTGAAATGGCTCAGAAAAAAAATAAGAGAGTCAGAGAAACAAACGGATAAGGCAAACACTGTAAAATGTTAACATTATTGAATCTACACGGTGAGTATATATGTGTTCTTTGTTTAATTCTTTATACAAGTTTGACATTTTTCATAATTAAAATGGATACAAAGTTTTTATAGGGCCGGGCGCAGTGGCTCACACCTGTAATCCCAACACTTTGGGAGGCCTTGGCGGGGGGATCACCTGAGGTCAGGAGTTCCTGACCACCCCGGCCAACATGGTGAAACCCTGTCTGTACTAAAAATGCAAAAAATTAGCCGGGTGTGGTGGCACATGCTTATAGTCCAAGCTACTGGGGTGACTGAGGCAGGAGAATCACTTGAACCCAGGAGACAGAGGTTGCAATGAGCCAAGATCGTGCCACTACACTCCAGCCTGGGCGACAGAGCAAGACTGTCTCAAAAACAAACAAACAAACAAAAAACCTTTTTTTAGGTAGATAATTCATGGCTATTATGGTTACCCTTTAAATGAGGGACATCTCCTAGCTCAGCAGCAACAAGTATCCTCTGACTTATTCACTCAATGTATTACCAAACAATATACCTACCTAAGTAAGAATTAAGATGTTGCACGCAAGTTCCCAAAAATTCATCCCTTTGAGGTGGATCATAGTTCAATACGCTGAATGGACGAATAATAGCAGGGATTGTAAAAGGATGGATCTGTATAAAAAGAACAAAAAATTTATAGTTTAAACTTTAGGAAAATAAGACAAAATTTTTACCTAATTATTTTTTAGGAGAAATCTTTTCCTATCATCGCTACAGTTAAATAATAAATATATCACCCTGCTTATTAATTTTTCCATCCTGCTATAATTTATTTAACCCCACCAACATTATTAATAACCCCAAAAGTGTTAATGTAACAAAAAAGAAGTAAATCAGATAATTTACAAATTTATTTTGTTAGGTGTAAAATTCTGTTCTGGCTGGGAGTGGTGGCTCATGCCTGTCATCCCAACACTTTGGATGGCTGAGGTGGGAGGATTGCTTGAGGCCAGGAGTTCGAGATTAGTCAGGGCAACATAGTGAGACCCTGTCTTTATTTAAATTTAAAATAAGTAAATAAATTCTGTTTCAGAATTCATTAGTCACTAAATTGAATAGGAAACAGTATCAGCAATTTCCATGATAATCAGTACATTTTATATAATAATCATAATATAATTAAAGAAGTTTCTTAAATTATAATCACTAGCATTTATTTTTCTTTCATTTGCTTTTTTATTTCATTTTTCACTCATTCATCCAATACTTAATGACTTCCAGGCACCATACTAAGCAAGTTAAGACAAACTTTTTATTTTCATTTGTGAGAAACACTGTCTTTTAAATAAAGGCCTTGCCCTGATATATTTATGATAGTGATTTTGTAAGTGAGCTGCTTCTCACATAATCCATAAAGCGGCATTTTACAAGTAAGTCCCAGAAATAAATCTGCAAGAAGATGCAATGACAATTTAAGAATACAGTTGCCAATGGATACCTTATAATTTTCTCAGTTTTCAAGCTTATCTCACACTTTTGAATATAATTGCTTTTAAATGGTAAAAATAATACCACACGATTATAGAAATAAGAAAAAGTAAAACCAAAAATCATTCATACTCCACTGTCCTAATATGAGTATCCTCAAAGAATTGATTACTAATCTTAATACTGTAATGAACCAAAGAATGATTGCTGATCTTTCAAAATCTACAATGCCGGAATAAGAAAGTGACTTTAAGGAAAGGAACAACAAATCGCTGAAACAGAAACCAGAGTTTTCTTTGTTTTTCTTAAGAGACGGGGTCTCACTCTGTCACCCAGGCTGGAGTGCAGTGGTGCAATCATAGCTCACTGAGCCTTAATTCCTGGGCTCAACCAATCCTCCCACCTCAGCCTCCCAACCGCTGGAATTACAGGCTTGAGCTACCACATCTGACCCAGAATTTATTTAATTTTTAAACCTCAAATTCCAATCCAAGTTCTCAAAGTGCCTATGATAAAAATTATGCTTGCAGAAGTTGACAACTCCATAAAATTAATGTCTACCATTTAAATTTCACCTTTTCAATCTGCTGAACAACCACTGAGGCTATCCTATCAAGTAGCAAAGTACTGAGGTAATCAGTACTAGAAATAAAAGATGCAATCTCCCCAACATTTATGTAATTAATATCATCCATGAAATGCTGTAAAGTAGCAATCATTTCTTCAAGAAGTGACTCAGGAAACGTGTTTCCTTTGAGAGATTTAAGTTCCTTCCGTAACAGATCCAAACTGTTGCTGTGTTGTAGTCTCTGACGACCATAGTGATCTAATTTTTGAAGTAGTTTCAGTTGTTTCGCAGTCATATTATCCAAATACATGTGATCATGCTGAATCCATCTTAAAACAGATGTGGCAAAACTACTCAGGTTATTTAGGTCACACTGTGGTAAAACGGCTTCAATTCGGGATATCCCCACTTCGTCCAAGTGAGGAGAAGGGAGCAGGGAAATAGCACAGACCAGAACAGACACCTCAGTTGGTATGAAACTATTTTTCAAATAACTGCAAAATGAAAAACGAAAAGAATAAAATACATCAGCAACAAACCCAAAATATATATGTATTAAAATATGAATATATATGAGTACTACAATTAATAGGTAAGATGATGATTCAAAAAAACCTCTTTCAAACTATGTTTCTCCTCTAATCTCAAACCACAACAATCATCAGCCACAGAAGACTTCTGTAACCAAATGTGTGGGAGTTCTTCCAAGCAGCGGACACCAGCTGGGTGTCCAATTCAGTTCTGACGCAATCTACCTGGGGACAGTGTCAGATCCCACAGGCTGGGAACTTGGTCTCTAAGACTAACCTCTCCCACAAAAACCCCAGACTCCAGTTGCAAAAGTAGGCCTCCAGAACTTCTGAGCAACCGGCTTCAAGTTGGGTTTCCCACGACCTCCTCTTTGGGTTTGATTAATTTGCTGGAGTGATTCACAGAACTCAGGGAAGCAGTTGTTTATGTTTACAGGTTTATTATAAATGATATTATAAAGAATGCAGATGAAGGGACAGTAGGGTGAGGTATGTGGGAAGGGGTGCAGAGCTTCCATGCCCTCCCTGACCATGCCACCCTCCAGGAACCTCCACGTGTTCGGCTATCTGGAAGCAGTCCAAACCCAGTCTTCTTGGGTTTTTATGAGCTTCATGACATCAACATTTCCTCACACAGGGTGTAGGGTGGGATCTCTCAGGGGAGCATCTTAAGACCCACGATCAGAAAGGTGGAGGGAGATTAGAGTCCTGCTTTGGGGCAGGAGAGAGATTCTGTTTCCAGAGGCCTAACATACCCAACATTGTTAACAAAAGACTATAGCAAGAGCTATAGAAGTTATGAACTAGTAACTAGGACAAAAGCCAATATATGTAACATCACAGGTGGGCATAATACAAGTTAATTTAAGAAGAGTTAGATAGGCCAGGCACGGTGGCTCATGTCTGTAATCCCAGCACTTTGGGAGGCCGAGGACAGGGGTTCGAGACCAGTCTGGCCAACATGGTGAAATGCTGTCTCTACTAAAAAGACAAAAAAATTAGCTTAGCCAGGCATGGTGACGTGCACCTGTAATCCCAGCTACTCAGGAGGTTGAGGCAGGGGAATCTCTTGAACCAGGGAGGTGGAGGTTGCAGTGAGCTGAGATCGTGCCACTGCACTCCAGCCTGGGCAACAGAGGAAGACTCCATCTCAAAAAAAAAAAAAAAAAAAAAAAAAAGAGTTAGATAAATTCAAAGATGACAGGTCCATAAAGGATTATTCAGGAAAGCCTAAGTCTTCCTGATGCCCTCCGTCTCAAAAAAAAAAAAAAAAAAAGAAAAGAAAAGAAAAAAAAAATCTTTAAGTATAGAAATAGTGGAAGGAATAAAGGAATAAAACAGGAAGACCTGTTCTGAAGCACAGGCCAAAATTTTTTATTCAAAAATAAAACCACAGTCCCAGGGAAACAAAAGGTCCATGTCAGAACAATGTTTCCAGTGCTGTCGCTGAAGAAAGAACTTGGGTTCAATTTCTGATATGACCTGTCAGGCCCTGGCATACAGTGATCACGTAATAAAATTGGTTCCTTTTTTGTTTCCGATACACAGTCCAACATTTAAAACAAATGAATAAACAAACAACAACAAAAGAAACAGGACATAGTTGACCCCATTCTCTACTTCATTCCCAAATCCCCATGGCAAGAGTCCCACCACCAGGACAATAATTGTTAAAAAAAAAAAAAAAAAAAAAAAAAAAATTGAAAAACTGGGGCCAGGCATGGTGGCTCACACCTTTAATTCCAGCATTTTGAGAGGCCAAGGCGGGGGATAGCTTGAGCTCAGAAGTTCGAGACCAGCCTGGCCAATATAATGAAACCCCATCTCTACTGAAAATACAAAAAATTAGCCGGGCGTGGTGGCACATGCCTGTAATCCTAGCTACTGGGGAGGCTAAGGCATGAGAATCGCTTGAACCCGGGAGGCGGAGGTTGCAGTGAGCCGAGATCACGCCATTGCACTCCAGCCTGGGTGACAGAGCAAGACTCCGCCTCAAAAAAAAAAAAAAAACTTTAGGTATAGAAGTAGTGGAAGGAATAATACAATCTAAATTAAAACAAAATTAAGGCTGGGCGCAGTAGCTCACTCCTGTAATCCCAGCACTTTGGGAGGCCAAGGCGGGCAGATCACGAGGTCAGGAGATCGAGACCCATTCTGGCTAACATGGTGAAACACCGTCTCTACTAAAAATACAAAAAAAAAATTAGCCAGGCGTGGTGGTGGGCGCCTGTAGTCCCAGCTACTCAGGAGGCTGAGACAGGAGAATGGCGTGAACCCGGGAGGCGGAGCTTGCAGTGAGCCGAGATCGCACCACTGCACTCCAGCCTGGCCGACAGAGCGAGACTCCATCTCAAAAAATTAAATAAATAGCTGGACGTGGTGGCTCACGCCTGTAATCCCAGCCCTTTGGGAGGCCGAGGTGGGCGGATTACCTGAGGTCGGGAGTTCGAGACCAGCCTAACCAACATGGAAAAAACCCCGTCTCTACTAAAAATACAAAAAAGTTAGCCAGGTGGGGTGGCGCATGTAATGCGCTGTAATCCCAGCTACTCGGGCGGCTGAGGCAGGAGAATCGCTTGAACCTGGGAGGCGGAGGTTGCGGTGAGCCGAGATTGTGCCACTGCACTCCAGCCTGGGCAACAAGAGCAAAACTCCATCTCAAAAAAAAAATAAAAAATAAAAATAAATAAATAAATACATTGAGTTACTTTTAAAATATTTTTTAAATTAATTTTTTTCTGGAGACAGGGTCTCACTCTGTTGCCCAGGCTAGAGGGCAGTGGCGTAATATAGCTCATTGCAGCCTTGACCTCCTGGGCTCAAGTACTCCTCCTGCCTCAGCCTCTCTACACACTGTTGATATAGGTACATGCCACCATGCCCAGCTAATTTTTTGTTTTTTGTTGTTGAGACAGGGTCTTGCTTTATTGCCCAGGATGGTCTTGAACTCCTGGGCTCAAACAATCCTCCCAGCTCAGTCTCCCAAAGTCCTGGGATTACAAGCATGAGCCACTATGCCCGGCCATTTAAAATATTTAAATTAGCATACTAAAATAATCGTAATATTAATACTCAGTGTTAGCAAGGGTGTACTGATACAGGCATTCTCATTCACTATTAGTAAACTTAAAAAGTTGGTGTAACTTCCTGGAAAGTAATTTAGCAGTACGGCTTTGAAAACTTTAAAAGTATTTTAATTTTATCATTTGACATGGTCAATCCCTGTCTGGGAAACTAACCTAATAAACTAATATAAAATCCAGGTAAAAGATGTATGTTGTTATTCATCTTTTTTTTTCTTTTAAGAGGGAGTCTTACGATGTTTCCCAGGCTGATCTCCAACTCTTGGGCTCAAGTGATCCTCCTGCCTCGGCTTCCCAAACATAGCTGGGTGTAGCTGGGATACAGGTGCACACCACCATGCCTTATCATATTTTTTACATGGCTAAAATGTGAAAACAATCTAAATAATGAGGGGGAATAGTAATAAGTGAATTATGGTACAGTCATATGATGGGTATTAACCAGCCATTATAAAAGATTTACAAAAAGTTCTTAATGATGTAGTTCTTAATGATGTACAAGGTAAAATGGCCAAAAACAAACAAAATTGTATGGTCAACTAGGAAAAAAAATACATATATGTAGTATACAACAAGGAAATAAACTATATTGTTGACAGTGGATGAATGAGTTTATGAATAATTTTTATTTTCTTCTTTATATTTTTTTCCTTTCTTTTCTTTTTTAGAGATAGGGTCTCACTCTATAGCCCAGGCTGGAGTGCTGTGGCATGATCATACTTCACTGTAAGCTTGAGGTCCTGGGCTCAAGTGATCCTCCCGCCTCAGCCTCCTGAGTAGCTAGGACTACAGGCATGAACTACCACACCCTGCTAATTCTTTAGTTTTTTGTAGAGACAGAGGCTTGCTATGTTGAACACACCAGTCTTGAATTCCTGGCCTCAAATGATCCTCCTGCCTCAGCCTCTCAAATATACTTTTTTCTGTTTTCCAAAATTTTCAAAATGATTTTTATATATTTGGCCCAGTGCCTGACACAACCAGGCACTTAGTTAGTACTGCATATTTTATTCTTATAACCACAAAAAATTAATATACTATTTTATATTAAGAAATGAAAGCCTTCAAAAAGCTGCATCATTGTGGAGCTACCAATCTTGAGATACTTTTCTACAAATAAATCCCCAACAGATACAATTTCTCCAACCTCCACTTGGTGTTTTTCCTTGTGATACCTTCTCAATTGTCAAAGCTTAGATATTTGCGTATATTTATTTATAATACCACAACATACCCACCAGAACAGCTCAAGTTAAAAAGCATGAGCACTGTCCTGGGTTATAGGGGAAAAAAAGTAAAAAAATATCAAGTGTTGGCACAGATATGGAGCAATAGGAATGTGTACATTCTGTTAGTGGGAGTAGGGACTGGTAAAACCACTTTAGAAAATGTTCAGCAGCATCTACTGAAGATGAGGACATGCATACCCTATGAACCAATGATTACACTCGCTGGCACACAGAAATGAACATGTATGTTCACTAAAAAATATACATGAATTTGTTCATAAACAGTACTGCTGATAATAACCAAAAACCGGAAATAAATCGAATATCCATCAACAATAGAATAAATAAATAAATTTTGTTATATTCTTACAAGAGAATACTATACGACAAAAGCATAAACAAATCTTATAAACTTAGTATTGAGCAAAAGAAGCCTGAGACAAAAGAAATCACACTGACCAGGCGCAGTGGCTCATGCCTGTAACCCCAGCACTTCGGGAGGCCAAGGCAGGCAGATTACTTGAGCACAGGAGTTTGGGACCAGCCTGGGCAACATGGCAAAACCCCATCTCTACTAAAAATACAAAAAGTAGCTTGGTGTGGTAGCACGTGCCTGTAGTCCCAGCTACTCAGGAGGCTGAGGCAGGAGGGTCACTTGAGGTCACTTGAGGTTGCAGCGAGCCGAGATCACGCCACTGTACTCCAGCCTGGGAAAACGAATGAGACCCTATCTCAAAAAATAAAGGAAATCATACTAATGATTCCATTTATATAAAGTATAAAGGCAAAACCAATCCATGCAGTTACAAATAAAGATAGCTAATCTTGGAGGTGAGGACAGGGTAATGAGGAAGGCATATGTATATTTTATGTAGATTATATTTCAATAAGTTAAAAAACAACAACAGACATTATTCCAGTACATGAAAACTCTGGGTTCTTTGAGCTGTTTCAGGACCTATTTACATAAGAATTTATGTAAATTATTAGTTCAAATAGACTACATTCCTTCTAATATCTACTTGAGATTATCTGCACTGAAGTGGAAGAAGGTAATTCTGAAACATGAAGTGCCTATGATTTTTATATAACAACACCAAACTTTCAAATGTTAGTAACTCAAACACTTTTGATATAATTTTAAACTACAGAGATACATAAAGGCTCTCCTTACTCAGAATTTAATAAGCTTTAACATTATCGTATGTGCTTCAAGTCTTTTCATAAAAGCAACAAAACATTACAGGAAAGTGAAATCTTCTTTGATGCTCCCACTCCTGCTCTTATTTTTCTGTTAACATACCTAGAAGTATTCATCAGTACTGAATAATTTAATTTTTTTAAAAAACACTGTGCAATGTATGTTTACAGCAGCACAATTGACAATTGCAAAGATGTTAACCAACCTAAATGCCCATTGACTAATAAGTGCATAAAGAAAATGTGGTAAATATACACCATGGATATCATGGTGTATATTTAATACACCTTTAATCAGCCATTAAAAGGAACAAAATAATGTCTTTTCAGCAACTTGGGTGGAGCTGAAGGCCATTATTCTAAGTGAAGTAACATAGGAGGGGAAAATAAAAAATTGTATACTTTCACTTACAAGTGAGCTAAGCTATGAGTACGCAAAGGCATACAGAGTGATATATAATGGACGTTAGAGACTCAGAAAAGAGAGGTTGGTAGGCGAGCTAGGGACAAAAAAACAACACATTAGGTACTAAGTACATTATTCAGGTGATAGGTGCACTTAAAATCTCAGAATTCACCACTATACCATTCATCCATGTAACAAAAAACCACTTGTACCCCAAAAGCTACTGAAATATTTCTTAAAAACATAAAACATAGGCCAGGTGCAGTGGTTCATGCTTGTAATCCCAGCACTTTCGGAGGCCAAGGCAGGCGGATCACTTGAGGTCAGGAGTTCAAGATAAGCCTGGCCAACATGGTGAAACCTAGTCTCTACCAAAAATACAAAAATTAGCCAGGCATGGTGCCTCATGCCTGTAATCTCAGCTACTTGGGAGGCTGACAGGAAAATCGCTTGAACCTGGGAGGCGGAGGTTGCAGTGAGCCGAGATCATGCTCTACTGCAGCCTGGGTGACAGGGCGAGACTGCATCTCAAAAAACAACAAATACAAAAAAAAAATAAATAAAAACATAAAAATATAGAAAATTTTTTAAAAGCATGCAAAAAAAAAAAAAACCAAACCCACTGTGCAGACATAAATCATGCCTGGGCTAGTGTATAATTTCTAATTTAGAACATAAAATTCATAATTGAGAGGTAGTCTATGTGAAATTCTAGACTAAATATGGAAAGGGTGAAGAAACAATAAGCATCTTATCATCTTACCATCTTAAGAAGAAAGTTATTTTTCAAGAAAAAGATAAACTTTCTTATAACATCCTAGTACGCTAAATTCTCATCTGATAACATGTTATTTCATATTACTCAGTTCAAAACCTTTTTAACCGTAATTGCATATCACTTTATTATAATAAAAATCATTTTCAACTATATGCTTGGTCTTTCAGAAATCACAGTAAGAAATCAGGCCGGGCGCAGTGGCTCACGCCTGTAATACCAGCACTTTGGGAGGCTCAGGCGGGCAGACCACGAGGTCAGAAGATTGAGACCATCCTGGCTAACACAGTGAAACCCCATCTCTACTAAAAAAAAAAATACAAAAAATTAGCCGGGTGTGGCGGCGGGCACCTGTAGTCCCAGCTGCTCAGGAGGCTGAGGCAGGAGAATGGCGTGAACCCAGGTGGCAGAGCTTGCAGTGAGCTGAGATCGTGCCACTGCACTCCAGCCTGGGCGACAGAGCGAGACTCCATCTCAAAAAAAATAAATAAATAACGGTAAGAAATCAAACTAGATGGGCATGCTGGTTCAAGCCTGTAAAACCAGCTACTCAGGAGGCTGAGGTAGTAGGATTGCTTGAGCCCGTGAGTTTGAAGATGTGGTAAGCTATGATCATGCCACTGCACTCCAGCTTGGGCAACAAAGTGAGACCCCCATCTCTACAAAAAAAAAAAATTAGCCAAGTTTGGTAGCACTACTACTTGGGAGGCTGAGGCGGGAGGATCACTTCAGCCCAGGACTTCGAGGCTACAACAAGTTATGATTGGCTGCCGTGAGCTATGATTGCACCACTGCACTCCAGCCCAGGGGACAGAGTGAGACCCTGTCTCTAAAAAAAAAAAAAAAAAAAAAAAAAAATAGATACATCTGTAGAAAATAAGGTGATTTTAAATTATAAAGGGAAAATTCTACATGAAAACACTTTTTCGCTGGGCATGGTGGCTCACATCTGTAATCCCAACACTTTGGGAGGCTGAGGCAGGTGGATCACCTGAGGTCAGGAGTTCGAAACCAGCCTGACCAACACAGTGAAATCCCATCTCTACTAAAATTACAAAAATTAACAGGGTGTGGTGGTATGCGCCTGTATTCCCAGCTACTCGGGAGGCTGAGGCAGGAGAATTGCTTGAACTGGGGAGGCGGAGGTTGCAGTGAGCCAAGATTGCTCCACTGCACTCCAGCCTGGGCAATGAAGCGAGACTCCATCTCAAAAAAAAAAAAGAGGAAAAGAAAATAAAACACTTTTTCCCCAACATCACCATTATGTCTTATTCTCAAAAATTTAATAAGCCTTAAAATAGGCATGAATGCAAGACCGAAAGGCCCTAAATATGAACGCTCCCAAATGGAGTTTAACTTTCGTCAGCAGTCCCAATCTTTTCATGGTGACTCCATTTTGCAGGAAAGGAGAATGGCTTTGCTATTCATCAGTTTATTGCCATTCCTCCCCTAGGGAACTCATCACCCTGCTGGCCTCATTTCCATTTCAAAATATACCCAGCATGGGCACTGGCAGAATGGCCACGGAGGGAGATAAAGTGTCTTAACATTTTTACTAATAAGCTTCACAATTTTGCCTCCATAACTTCTAGCACCACTGTACATAGTTAAACAAAACAAATATTGTGGCTAGAAAATGAAACACTGAACAAAATTTCTATTTTAATCTTACCTAAGCAGTAATTCTCTAAGTTTCGCAAAAAACTCCTTCCTTTGGAAATGCAGAAAAGTCAATTCTTGAGTTATCTTCAACAACTCTAATGGTTTATAGCTATCCAAATGTTTATGCAGAACTGAAGTAACTCTAAAAAGGATAGAGCATATATTATAACCAGTTCATTCATTTATTACACATTTACTATGGTGCTTTCACGCCAGACACTCCGTTCTGTGCTGGAGAAATGGCAATGAATGAGATGAGATTCTCTATTCTTGAAGAAATGTCTCAAGGTGGCTCTAGAAATGTAAACAACTAAAACAGAATGAAGTAAAAGCAATCAATTAAGTGTGAATGAAATAATATTCACTTATCAATAGTACAAGAAGAGAAAAGCATAGTTTTTCTTCCTCAATTAAACAAATCTCACACAGCATCAACTTCCACATCCTCCCCATAACAAAATCTTTACCAAGAGTTACCAATAATTAGCAAAACTAATTTAATTTTCTTCCATAAATCCACTGGCCCTCAAATGAAGATGCTTAAAAGCAAAGGGAAATGCTAAGAGGCAGTAAGTTGGAAAAAAATGGGACAAAGAAATATTAAAATAAAGGAACATATAATAGGTCATGAAAAATTAGGCATATACAATTAAGCATATGTAAAAATATAAGTATATATTTTTTCTTCTGAAATCTCAAGTTACCAAAAAGCCAACAAATGGCAGTATGACTTCAAGGTAACATTGTGGTGTGAGACAATTCAAGTTCATATAGACATTGACTGTGCTGCAGAAACTTTCCTTTTGAAAATTACGGCCTTGGTGGTAATTTTGGGAGAATTGCTTGAGCCCAGGAGTTCAAGATCAGACTGGGCAAAATAGTAAGACCCTATCTCTACAAAAAATTTTAAAACTAAGAAAGAAAAGTAAGAAAACAAAAAGAAAAGAAAAAAATAAAAGGAGGGTCTTTATGCTCTCTATTTTACAAGGTTATGATGCTCTGCTTGAGTGTAATAGTACAAATAAAATGAAAAAGCTATAAACAATTGTCATTTCTACTTTGAAAAACAAACCAGCACTTTGGGAGGCTGAGGCGGATGGATTCCTTGAGCCCAGGAGTTGGAGACCAGCCTGGGTAACATGGCAAAACACCATCTCTACAAAAAATACAAAAATTAGTGGGCATGGCGACACGTGCCTGTAGTCCCAGGTACTCAGGAGGCTGAGATGGGAGGATCAATTGAGCCTGGGAGGTGGAGAGTGCAGTGAGTTGTGATGGCACCACTGCACTCTAGCCTCAGCAACAGAGCCATACCCTGTCTCAAAAAAAAAAAAAAAAAAAAAAAACGGCCGGGCACAGTGGCTCAACACTTTGGGATGCCGAAGTGAGCGGATCACTTGAGGTCAGGAGTTCAAGACCAGCCTGGAGGGCTGGGTGCGCTGGCTCAGGCCTGTAATCCCAGCACTCTGGGAGGTTGAGGTGGGTGGATCACTTGAGGTCAGGAGCTCCAGACCAGCCTGGCCAACACAGTGAAACCCCGCTTCTACTAAAAATACAAAAATTAGCCAGGCGTGGTGGCAGACGCCTGTAATCCAGGCTACTCAGGAGGCTGAGACAGGAGAATCACTTGAACCCGTCTGGGGCAGAGGTTGCAGTGAGCCAAGATGGCACCACTGCACTCAAGCCTGGGAAACAGAGCAAGACTCTGTCTCAAAAACAAACAAACAAAATTAGCTGGGGCATGGTGGTGGGCGCCTGTAGTCCCAGCTACTCAGGAGGCTGAGGCAAGACAATCGCTTGAACCAGGGAAGCAGAGGTTGCAGTAAGCAGAGATAGTGCCACTGCACTCCAGCCTGGGCAACAGAGTGAGACTCTGTCTCAAAAAAACAAAAAAAAAAGAAAAGAAAAACAAAGTAGAACATAAACAGTGGCTTAAGCATTAATTCCTTATTTCTTCAAAACAACTGGTAGATTAAAGAAGAAAACCATTTTTCCTTAGAAAAAAATAGGTGCTTGTGAATGACAACAAACTTAACGTCGTAAATTTCAGAAAAGATACCTTTTAATCAGACATGAATTTCTGCTTTCCATATCTCCCATTGCTCCCAACACTGCCAGGGCTTGCTCGCCAGTTAGGTCCTCTGACATCAGTAACATAGTTGATTTAAGTCTAGAAGAAAAAAAAAAAAAAAAAAAGTTTTTGGTTGAAAGACTGAAAATTAGCTTGCAATTTTTTTTAAATAACAGTTCTTGGGTAACAAATAGGAAAAAAATATATAAACAAAAACTGAATCCAATATATAATTCTAGTGTTCTCCCCACATTACTCAAATATAAAATATTACTGAATAAAGAAAAATATATTGTCTTCTTCAATGAAATTCAGGCCTCATTATAATCCAATCTTAAACTGTTTGAAAAATACAGGTAAAAGATATTTTAAGATTTTCAAATAATACAAGGTTATAATGGTTATAAAATACTATGATTCAGTGAAATTATTCAATACTAAAGAGCTAAGAAATGAACAGTTGATATTCTGACAATTTCCCAAATGTTTTAAAACTGAATAGGAACATCTAGGAGTCAATAAACCTGCATATTATCAGAAATCTCATATACTAAGCACTTGATATAACAGTATAAACTGAAAATTAACAAAGCTGGTCCATTTTGACTATGATTAGTTGTCATTTGAACTATCCAAAGTAGTGCAGTAATGTTAAGTACCATGATACGTGTGTTTTTTAGAATCATTTAGAAAGCAAGCTCGAAAGGTGACATTTGAGGATAGGATAAACTAATTGTCTATTCACACTGGATAACTCCATGCCATCCTTTCCACCAACCTTTTCAAAGGTTTCAAAACCAGTTTCTCCACAAACTTTTCCCAACCACTTCAGTCTATATTTTTCTCTCACTTCTGTCTGCTCACAGCACTATCCATATCACTAATTTTATTGTTTCTTCATAAACTATGTTGTTACGGTATTTACATATTTCAATTATATCTATCCTCTCAATTGCAATATAAATTCCTTGAAGACAGACTCAGTTAAACCCAACTGTTTTACTGCTTTAGCACTGAGATTTTAACAGTACTTGGTGACAAAAAACAGTTCCAATAAAGTTTGTTCATGTGTGTGTTTCTTCGTCTGTTTTGAGATGGAGTCTCACTCTGTTGCCCAGCCTTGAGTGCAGGGGCATGATAGCTCACTGCAACCTCCGCCTCCCAGGTTCAAGCGATTCTCCTGCCTCAGCCTCCAGAGTAGCTGGGATTAGAGATGCCCACCATTGCACCTGCCATCACTCCTGGCTAATTATTTTTTGTATTTTTTTGTTTGTTTTTTGAGACAGAGTTTCGCTCCTGTTGCCCAGGCTGGAGTGCAATGGCACAATCCTGGCTCACTGCAACCTCAGTCTCCCAGGTTCAAGCGATTCTCCTGCCTCAGCCTCCCAAGTAGCTGAGATTACAGGTGCCCACCACCACGCCCGGCTAATTTTTTGTATTTTTACTAGAAACGGGGTTTCACCATGTTGGCCAGGCTGGTCTCGAACTCCTGACCTCAAGTGATCCAACCGCCTCAGCCTCCGAAGGTGCTGGGATAACAAGCATGAGCCACCACACCCGGCCCTTTTTTTTTGTATTTTTAGTAGAGTCGGGGTTTCACCATGTTGGCCAGGCTGGTCTCAAACTCCCGACTTCAAGTGATCTGCCAGCATTGGCCTCCCAAAGTGCTGAGATTACAGGTGTGAACCACCGTGCTGGGCCCCAATAGTTTTTTTCAATAATCACCTTGTTTCCATCTTGATATAGTCTTAAGATGTGCTCTAAAATTTTTTCATATAATTCAAAGTACTTTTTTTTTTTGAGTCAGAGTTTCGCTCTTGTTGCCCAGGCTGGAATGTAATGGCGCGATCTTGGCTTACTGCAACCTGCACCTCCCGGGTTCAAGGGATTCTCCTGCCTCAGCCTCCCGAGTAGCTGGGACTACAGGCACTGCCATCATGCCCGACTTGTCTTGTATTTTTAGTAGAGACGGGGTTCCTCCATGTTGGTCTGGGTGGTCTTGAACTCCCGACCTCAGGTGATCCACCTGCCTTGGCCTCCCAAAGTGCTGGGATTACAGGCATGATCCACCGCGCCCAGCCACAAAGTACTCTTAAAAAATAAAACTTTCTCCGTAAAGTTTTCCCTAACAGAGTAATGATACAGATTCCCCTATTGTGCAAGTCTTGGAACCCCTGCTTAAGTGAATCTACTAATCATACTTATGTGTTAGGACTATTATATAAAATTCTTATTTTTTTCTTTTATTTTTTCTTTTGAGACAAGGTTTCATTCTGTGCCCAGGCTGGAATTCAATGGCGCGATGTCAGTTCACTGCAGGCTCAACCTCCTTGGGCTCAGGTGATCCTCATGAGTAGCTGGGACTCTAGGTGGGCACCACCACATCTGGCTAATTTCGTATTTTTTTTGTACAGACAAGGTTTCATCATCTTGCCTAGGCTGGTCTCAAATTCCTGGGATCCAGGGATCCACCTGCCTCGGCCTCCCAAAGTGATGGGATTAAAGGCGTGCAACGCCGTGCCCAGCTTGTAATTCTAAATATTTCATACAATTATGCTGGGTGGGGGAAGTTTATGTCTAGTATAAATCCAGTCACATGGCCTAGGAAGAGAAACTCTTATCTATTAACCGTATTTGTATGTTAATTTAATATTTGCTCATCATTATATTTCAAATATTACTACCTACATCAATATCTAGCAAAACTGGAAATTCCTAAATGAGAGGCGCCACACAAAATTTGCTCAAACCTGACATGGGAGCATATGCCCAGTGCATAATAAATGCTTTGATGATTATTGTGATGAAGACAGCAAAGCATAAAATGGCCCTCTGCTATGACTACTATAATTCTAAATATTCCACAGACTTACACTGGGTGGGGGAGTCTTATGTGTGTAAATCCAGTCACGTAGCACGAAAGGGAGAATAAAAACACACGGCGTTTCCCCTCATTTTTTTTCATGTTGGCCCAGTATCAGAGGTTTACCTTTCAGAACACAGCAACAGACTAAGAGTTTGAGATGTAAATCAGAATAATCAGAAAAAGAATCAAGGAGCAGAGCATAAGAGATTATTTTCCCTTCCACAACCTAATGGGGTGATATTTGTACCTTCCAGAGCTGCAAGGAGACCTAAGCTTGAAGGCTCCACGTATTCACAACAAAAAAAGTAATGCATTTTAAACTGAACTTACTGTTTCTTTTCTTCAGGTCCTGCAATGGGTCCCAATGCTACAAACAATTTTACAAAGCTAGCAGGATGATTACACAGAGGAATCATTTCAGTTAGCTTCTTTTTAGCCATTATAATAAATTCAAAACTATTAAACTGTAGAAATTTGTATACACTAAGTATTTTACTGATGGAATCCAAATCAAGGTGGTCCACATTACTTAAAAATACGTTATTACATCTTTCTAATAGTGGTTGATAACGATATCTAACATTTCGAAGAAACTTTGCTATGCTTTTTGCAACGTTGACCTCAGAAGAATCTATGGTGTCAAAAAGAAGTTCTGTTTTTTTCACCAGTTGTTGTTGAAAATGTCGTGATATTAAAGAAGATATGTTGACCATCAAGACAGACAAGGAACTGAAAAAGAAAAAAGATGCAAAGATTTTTACATCAATTAAGAATGATCAATTCTTTTTTTTTTTTTCTTTTTTTTTTTGTAGAAACAGAGTCTTGCTATGTTGCCAGGGCTGGTCTCAAACTCCTGGGCTTAAGCAATCCACCCACGTCAGCCTCCCAAAGTGCTGGGATTACAGGCATGAGCCACTGCACCCAGCCACATAAGTGTATTTTTTTTTTTTTAAAAAGGCAGGGGGCTGGGCATGGTGGGTCATGCCTGTAATCCTAGAACTTTGGGAGGCTGAGGTGGGCAGATCACTTGTGGTCAGGAGTTCGAGACCAGCCTGGCAACAAGGTGAAACCCCATCTCCACTAAAAATATAAAAATTAGCTGGACGTGGTGGCGAGCACCTGTAATCCCAGCTACTCAGGAGGCTGAGGCAGGAAAATCGCTTGAACCCAGGAGGCAGAGGTTGCGTCATTGCACTCCAGTCAGGGAAACAGAGGGAGACTCCATCTCAAAAGAAAAAAAAAAAGGCAGGGAAGTAGGGTGGAGTGGGACAAGAAAAGCAGGAAACTACTATAATTTAATTTTACCAAAGTGCTAATCACTTTGTAAATATGAGAGAAAAAGCTGTATCTGAAACGCCAAAGACAATCATAGTACCGGATTATGAAGGTTAGCATTGACAGTAAGTAATCTTATGTTAAAAACAAAACAAACCCTCAAACCACTGGTATGAAAACCAGAGAAACTCCTTAAATGTTAGTTTCAAATTAATAGTTCCTTGACATTGAGCAAATGTAATTATTAACTCTCCTTTATGAAACTGAAAAGAAAGCATTCCCAGATGGAAAGAATAAAAAAGACATAATTGTATGTAAAATTTGTGAATTTGTTTATAAATTAATTATAAATTAATTATAGATTAATTTATAAATTAATTTATTATAGATTAATTTATAACTAATTTATTATAGATTAATTATAAATGTATTATAGATTAATTATAAATTAATTTATTATAGATTAATTATAAATTTATTATAGATTATTTATTAATTTATTATAGGTTATTTAATTTATTATAGGTTAATTATTTATTAATTTATTATAGGTTATTTATTAATTTATTATAGGTTAATTATTTATTATAGATTAATTAATTTATTTTTTGTGTTTTTTTGGATTTTGTTGTTGTTGTTTCGAGTTTTGTTGCTGGGTTTTTTTTTGTTTTTTGTTATTGTTGTTTTGAGACAGAGTCTTGCTCTGTTGCCCAGGCTGGAGTGCAGTGGCACAATCTCAGCTCACTGCAACCTCCACCTCCCAGGTTCAAGTAATTCCTGTGCCTCAGCCTCCCGAGTAGCTGGGATTACAGGCGCCCGCCACCATGCCCAGCTAATATTGTATTTTTTGTAGAGATGGGATTTTTGCCATGTTGGCCAGGCTGGTCTCGAACTCCTGACATCAAGTGATCCACCCACTTCGGCCTCCCAAAGTGCTGGGATTACAGGTGTGATCCACCACGCCTGGCCAGTGAATTCATACTTAATTTAAATACTTCCTGGGTTTACTTAATGATATAATAATAATATCTACTATCCATTACTGAGAAACTTCTATGTTCTAGATACTTATTCAGAGGCCATTTTCAGTGGGTTTCTGACTGCCTTTGTTCAGAACTATCTTTTCAAGGATGTTTGCATAGCAAACAGCCTAGGAGAATAGAGATAATGTCTCCTGTTGGAGCAGATTAGGCATGCTTTATTATAAAAGATGCAGGTTTCCTAAGCTCAGAGCTCCTCTCCTGGATCACAACCCATTATGGGAATGAGAGCTCAGGGAATCAACACAAGAAAATGCTGGTACTCTGCTACTGCTATTGCTATAAAAAACAAAGTCCTCTGTCTCTGACCTCAGAGTCTCAGGCCTTCCTACGGCACGTAGGAAAATGTGGCAGGCAAACTTAGCTTGCAAATAGGTAAAAACTCAGATCCTCCACAGACCTCAACAATATTGTATTACACTTTATGTACCTTATGTCTAATCCCCACAGCAACATTGCAAAGTAGCTATTACTATCCCTCTTTTGCAGATGAGGATAACGAACTTCCAAGAGCTTAAGTAAATTACCCTTAAGTCACATAAACTAAGAGTAGCAAATCTGACTGCATCCACATCCAAAGCCCAGGATCTTTCCACCACAACACAAGATTCCCTAAATAAATTTACCTTAAGTCCTGTGTGGTTTCCAAGTTCCTATGAACAATATCAGCTATTTTTCCCATTAATGGACTAAAATACAAACGCTGATCTGCTAGGCAAGAGGAAAATTCTGAGAGCAGTTTAATATCAAACCTATTAAAGGAAATATACAAAGGAGAACATTAGTATTTACTTTCACTTAAAACACATAATACATAGTTATAAAATTAAAAGCAATCAAAATAGTAAATTACATAAAATTATTTTTTTCTAAAATGTTATTATTATAAAAGTAACAAATAGCAACAGTTAAAAAGTCAGATACTGTAGAAAGGTTTTGAAAGGGAGAAAATCACTAAAAATTATTTGAATGATTTACTTAATTTTTTTAGATGACAGAACAATTTTGACTCAAGGTTGCATATTAACAAATATAATGGCTGCTACTACAACAGTGCTATGAAGAACTCCAGAATTTTTTTAATAAGAGAAATGATCCAATTTCTTCCACAAGAAAATGGCAAGACAAAAGAGAGGAAAAAGGAACTGTTACAGATTTTATGACTTTGAATTCACTAAAAAACAAGCATAAGAAAATTCATAGCAACACATATGTAATAGCAAAACCCTGCAAAAAACCCGAATGTCCATCAAGAGTACAATGGATAAACTGCACATACTCATACAATAGAATAAAATTATGGAATCATACAACATAATGGATAAATCCTTAAAACATACTGAGCAAATTAAACTATAAGGGTACATACTGTAGGATTCCATTTCTATAGAAACAATTTATGGTGTTAGAGGTCAAGATCTTTTTTGGGTGAGAGGACTAGAAGAGAACATGAAAAGAACTAATGATGTTGTTTCCTTATCTTGGTGCTGTTACATAGCAGTGATCAGTATATTAAAATTCATCATGCTGTATGCTTATGACTAGTATAATTTTTATACATTATTTTTCTGTAAAGTTTACTTAAAAAGAAACAAAAAAATTTAAGAGACACAGTAATTGTGAACCTTACTCAGAAACTGATTTAAATAAACTGCCTATAAAAAGACCGTTATAAGACAATCAAGAAAATTTGAACACAGACAAGGTACTAGGTAATATCGAAAATTTAAATTTAACTTTATCAATGTTATTATGTTTTTTTTTGTTTGTTTGTTTGTTTTTTTTTTTTGAGACGGAGTCTTGCTTTGTCGCCCAGGCTGGAGTGCAGTGGCGCGATCTCGGCTCACTGCAAGCTCCGACTCCCGGGTTCACGCCATTCTCCTGCCTCAGCCTCCCGAGTAGCTGGGACTACAGGCGCCCACTACCACGCCCGGCTAATTTTTTGTATTTTTAGTAGAGACGGGGTTTCACCGTGTTAGCCAGGATGGTCTCGATCTCCTGACCTCGTGATCCGCCCGCCTCGGCCTCCCAAAGTGCTGGGATTACAGGCGTGAGCCACCGCGCCCGGCCTGTTATTATGTTTTTAAGACACAGTGTCTCACTATGTTGCCCAGGCTGGACTTGAACATCTAGGCTCAAGTGATCCTCCAACCTCAGCATTTTTATTAAAATTAAAAAAAAAAAATTTTTTTGTGGGTACATAGTAGGTACATATATTTATGGGGTACATGAGATATTTTGATACAAGCATGCAATGCAAAATAAACACATCATGAAAAATGGAGTATCCATTCCCTCAGGCATTTATCCTTTGAGTTACAAACAATCCAATTACGTTCTAAGTTACTTTAAAATGTATAATTAGGTTATTATTGACTATAGTCACCCTATTGTGCTGTCAAATAGTAGGTCTTATTCATTTTATTTTATTTTTTTACCCATTAACCATCCCCACCTCCCCCACAATCGCCCGTTACCCTTCCCAGCCTCTGGTAACCATCGTTCTGCTCTCTACGTCCATTAGTTCAATTGTTTTGATTTTTAGCTCCCACAAATGAGTGAGAGCATGCGACGTTTATCTTTCTGTGCCCGGCTTATTTCACTTAACATAATAATCTCCAGTTCCACCCATGTTGCAAATGACAGGATATCATTTTTTTTACGGCTGAATATTACCCCATTGTGTATATATACCACATTTTTCTTTTTTTTTTTTTTTTTTTTGAGACGGAGTTTCGCTCTTGTTGCCCCAGGCTGGAGTGCAATGGCGCGATCTCGGTTCACTGCAACCTCCGCCTCCCAGGTTCAAACAATTCTCCCGCCTCAGCCTCCCGAGTAGCTGGGATTACAGGCATGCACCACCACGCCCAGCTAATTTTGTATTTTTAGTAGAGACAGGGTTTCTCCATGTTGAGGCTGGTCTCAAACTCCTGACCTCAGGTAATCAGCCCGCCTCGGCCTCCGAAAGTGCTGGGATTACAGGCGTGAGCCACCGCACTCGGCCTTTTTTGTCTTTTTTTTTTTTGAGAGGGAGTCTCGCTCTGTCACCCAGGCTGGAGTGCAGTGGTGCGATCTCGGCTCACTGTAAGCTCCGCCTCCCGAGTTCACGCCATTCTCCTGCCTCAGCCTCACGAGTAGCTGGGACTATAGGCGCCCGCCACCACACCCAACTAATTTTTTGTATTTTTAGTAGAGACGGAGTTTCACCTTGTTAGCCAGGATGGTCTCAATCTCCTGACCTCATGATCCGCCCGCCTCGGCCTCCCAAAGTGCTGGGATTACAGGCGTGAGCCACTGCGCCCAGCCACCACATTTTCTTTATCCATTCATCTGTTGATGGACACTTATGTTGCTTTCAAATCTTAGCTATTGTATACAGTGCTGCAATAAACGTAAGAGTACAGATATCTCTTCAATATATTGATTTCCTGTCTTTTGGGTATATACCCAGGCAGTGGGATTACTGGATCACATGCTAGCTCAATTTTTAGTTTTTGGGGGAACCTCCAAACTCTTCTCCATAGAGCTTATACTAATTTACATTCCCAAAAACAGTGTGCAGGGTTCCCTTTTCTCCACATCCTTGCCAGCATTTGTTATGAATGTCTTTTGGATATAAGCCATTTTAACTGTGGTGAGATGATGTCTCATTGTAGTTTTGATTTGCATTTTTCTGATGTTGCACCTTTTCATACGCCTGTTTGCCATTTGCACGGGTCTTTTGAGAAATCGCTACTCAAATCTTTTGCCCATTTTTTGATCGGATTATTAGACTTTTTCCTAATTAGAGTTGTTTGAGCTCCTTATATATTCTGGTTATTAATCCCTTGTCAGATGGGTAGTTTGCCAATATTTTCTACCCTTCTGTGTACTCTCACTTCACTTTGTTGATTGTATCCTTTGCTGTGCCACCTCAGCCTTCTGAGTAGCTGAAACTACAAGCGTGTGCCACCATGCCCAGCTGGTTCTATATTTTTAAAAAGTCCTTAGAGAAACACACTGATGTATTTAAAGATGAAATGATATTATTTAAAATATACTGAAGTGTACTGAGAGTGGGAGGGGATATAGATAAAACAAGACTGGCTATGTGTTGACAATTGTTGAAGCTGGAGGATGGGTACATGGGAATTCGTTGTACTACTCTTTCTCCTTTTGTAAATGTTAAAAATCTTCTATAATAAAAAGTTTTTTTAAAAAAATTTGGATTTCTTGGGAGGCCAAGGTAGGAGGATTCCTTGAGCCCAGGAGTTCAAGACCAACCTGGCAACATGGCGAAATCCCATCTCTACTAAAAATATAAAAATTAGCTGGGCGTGGTGGCATCCACCTGTGGTCCCAGAAACTTGGGAGGCTGAGATAGGATGATGGCTTGAGCCTGGAAGTCTGAGGCTGCAGTGAGCCCTGGTTGTACCACTGTACTCCACCCTGGGTAACAGAGCCAGACCCTATCCCAAAAGAAAAAAATAAATATGGATTTCAAATACATGTTAGTTATCCTTGCCATGATTCACTATATAGTACTAATCCAGAATAATCTACCCCATTTAAATCATTACAAATTATATTTATAAAACAGGCTGGGCACGGTGGCTCACACCTGTAATCCCAGCACTTTGGGAGGCCAAGGTGGGCAGATCACAAGGTCAGGAGTTTGAGACCAGCCTGGCCAATATGGTGAAACCCTGTCTCTACTAAAAATACAAAAATTAGCTAGGTGTGGTGGCAGGTGCCTGTAGTCCCATCTACTTGGGAGGTTGAGGCAAGAGAATCGCTTGAACCCAGGAGGCGGAGCTTGCAGTGAGCTGAGATCACACCACTACGCTCGCGCCTGGGCAACAGAGCAAGACTCTGTCTCAAAAAAAAAAAAAAAAACATAAGTTTATAGATATTTTAGCAAGATCATTGTACTTCTGAGTTATTCTGAAATAAAGAAAAATTTAAAAGAAATGCTTGATTCACTATAAAATACAATCATACATGTAATTTAATTAATACAGTAATTGTAAAACACAAAAGACCACCTATTTTACAAGTGATTTGTTCAAGATGCATAATACACATAACGTATCGTTGCTTTGAAGAGAAATAAAATGTTGTGACCTATTATCAACAAATCTAACCCCAAAGATCCAGTAAATAGATAATTTGTACTGTTAGCAAAAGGAATAAGATTACTCTGCTTACCCTCAATATAGTTATAGGTAGAGAGTATAAAAGAAGACAAATGGGTTTAGCTAATAAGATTAACTTAAAATCACAACTTAGTAGATTAATACAGAATTTCTAAATCTGGAGAACTGTTCTGTCCCTTAATTTAATCCAGCCCATGTAATAAAGGCCTACAGAGTTTACCAATATATAAGTATTTATTATAGTTTAAGCTTTAAGAGGCAATATGTTAAAAATATTTTAAAAATCAGAATGGTCGCTCCTCTCTGTCTACAAATAAATAGCCTGTTGTTTCTCCTTCATCTTAGTCAAGACGTTCCTGTCTGGTTTCTATTTGATTTAGAGGGAGAGTTGCTCTGTAGTTTTTAATATCCGCCTATCTCCTCCTCACCCTGATTTTTTTCTTTCCTCCCTAACATTTGCCTTATTCCCTAACAATAGACTACAATCATCCAGAATTCCTAGATTAAAAAATTCAGTTTTCAGAAATAGATGAAGATTTCCCAAAATGAGTCTGCTATTATCTCAGCCCTTTTATAAATAAAGAGCTTCTGATATATAATTAGAGAATAAATTTCTCTCTACTCACAAGATTTCCCATTTTTCTGAATGATTATCAAGTAAGGCAACATGCTGAAAATAGAGCTGTGTACAATATAGGAAATATATCTGAATTAATACTGTCCACAGCAGTGGACCTGAAACTCACTTTCTTTAAAAAGCTTCTAAGTCACCTATAAGCTCTGGTCATTGCCACTCCATAAAAATGGAGTAACAGACAAGTAGCTACAGATGCTTCTAAACAGTGTTAAATGGCCTTCCTCTCTACTAAACTAGGGTCTCTTTTTTTCTCCTTTCCTGGCTCCTGCACTTCTAGGTTTTTATTGATAGCCAATTAATCAAGAATCTTTCCTTTCTGAAGTATTCTTCTAGAAAAGAAGATTCAAAAAGGCTAGTTCATGAATAGCTGTGACTCTATCTTATTTATATTTCAACTAATTACATGTGTGGAAAAGTATACTATTCCCCACTCTTAAAGAGGAAAAATATGAAATACTTTCTTTTCTCTCTTAAAGAATACACAGCCAGGCATGGTGGCTCATGCATATAACCCCAGCACTTTGTGAGGCCAAGGAGGAAGTATTGCTTGAGCCCAAGAGTTCAAAACCAGCCTGGGCAACATGTCAAGACCCTGTCCATTAAAAAAAAAAAAAAAAAAAAAGGAGACAGAGAGAAAAAGAGAGAAAAAGAAAGAAAGAAAAGAAAAGAAAAAAGAAAAGACATGGCTGGGAGCGGTGGCTCACGCCTATAATCCCAGTACTCTGGGAGGCTGAGGCAGGTGGATCACGAGGTCAGGAGCTCAAGACCAGCTTGGCCAAGATGGTGAAACCCAATCTCTACTAAAAACACAAACAATTAGCCCTGCGTCATGGTGGGTGCCTATAATCCCAGCTACTTAGGAGGCTGAGGCAGAGAATTGCTTGAACCCAGGAGGCAGAGGTTGCAGTGAGCTGAGACCACGCCACTGCACTCCAGCCTGGGCGACAGAGTGAGAATCCATCTCAAAAAAAAAAAAAAACAACAACAACATATTACACAATCAAAAACTTTAAAACTAAACTGAATTTAAATACATTTTTTTCAGTGAAGCTTGACAGGCATCAGTTCCCTGTTCTTTTCCTTCAAGATTTCACTCCGTTAACCCTGAAAAGAATAACCCTGACCTTCAAGGTGAACCCAGGGTACTTGCCTTTCTAGCCTTCTCCATGCTTCTGTAACTAGTGCTTCAACTAGCGGGTCATGGGCCTCACCAGCAAACCTTAATAAAAAAGAAAGAATCCTCCATACATAATCATTTTAAAATCATTAAAAACATATGCAATACAAATTATAATGCAAAAGTGAAACTCAAGTTATTTCCTCTTATATAGGCAGTCCTTATTTCTGGTCCACTCTTATTTCAATATTCTGATTTTTTGGTACAGCCTAATAAACATCTATACTTTATCCCATGCCCTCTCACCCTTTTATCTGCTTATTTCAATATCCATGCTACTGACCAATGATAATGTTCAACAATATATTTATGTTAAAAGTACATATAATATGTCTTTGTTCTGATTTAAATACTTTTGATCAGGCATGCTAGCTCACACCTGTAATCCCAGCACTTTAGGAGGCTGAGGCGGGTGGATCACTTAAGGTCAGGAGTTCGAGACCAGCCTGGGCAACATGGTGAAACCCCGTCTCTACTAAAAATACAAAAATTAGCTGGGCATGGCGGCATGTGCCTTTAATCCCAGCTACTCAGGAGGCTACGGCAGGAGAATTGCTTGAACCCTGGAGGTTGAGGTTGCAGAGAGCCGAGACTGCACCACTGCACTCCAGCCTCGGTGACAGAGTGAGACTCCACCTCATAAATAAATAAATAAAATATTTTTATAAGAAAATGTTTGTAAAAAAATTAAAAAGCTAATAGTCACCAATCACCTTATTCACAAAACTTTAAGCATCCCCTTCAAGTACCTCAGAGAAAACAACTTTGTAACCTGAGAAAGACCACCAAAAAACATGGAATCATCCTTTTTCAGTTTAACATCAATCCCCAATATAAGCCCTAAGCCCCTTTCCTATAAATGCTAATTCTCTTACAAAAACAACTCACACATCTCTAACTTACGTAATGCTGATATTTACAGCCATTTAAATAACCCTTGAAGGTTGGGTCATCATGTGAGAAAACTGCTCTTTTTCATCAATGAGACTAATAAACAGATTAGGTGTAACTTTTTTGTGTTTTTCCCCCTTGTACAACTGCTGAAGCCTTCATTCAGGGAACCCAGTTCTTTTGAAGGCTGGATTTCCTTGCAAACAACACATTTCTTTTTATTTTTTTTCCTTTTTTCTTTGCTCTCTTCATTTTTTCTTCACAAATCCCAAAACTGGAATGTAATATTTCTTAACATTTATCTCTGAGTTTTTCCATTGACACCAAGGAAGCCCTTTTTTACATAACACCTATCAACCATCCACATAATTTGTATAACATTGTTATCAAATACAAATGAATCTACAAAATCATTTTATTTCTTTTTCCTTTTAAGGGCTATTATTGAGAAACAACCTATTGTACCAATACCCCCTAGAAAACATATCTGCCATCCATTTAATTACAATAATGAGATTGCAAACAAGTTATCACAGACAAAATTTACTAATTGCTGATTGTTATTAGGCATTACTTTTTTTTTTTTTTTTTTTTGGAGACAGCGTCTCGCTCTGTCGCCCAGAATGGAGTAGAGTAGCATGATCTGTGCTCACTGCAACCTCTACCACGTGCATTCAAGAGATTCTCCTGACTCAGCCTCCGGAGTAGCTGGGATTACAGGTGCCTGCCATCACGCCCAGCTAATTTTTGTATTTTTAGTAGAGGCAGGGTTTCACCATGTTGGCCAGGCTGGTCTTGAACTCCTGACCTCAGGTGATCCACCCACATCAGTCTCCCAAAGTGCTGGGATTACAAGTGTGAGTCACCACACCCGACTGGCATTAATCTTAAATCTAACTGCTTACCTACTATATCCTCATCTGCAGCCAACCACATTTTCACAAAATTCCACAATAATCCAATTTCAAATGCCCACAGTTAACAATAGTATTACAGTTGTTAAAGGAGAATTGCTTGAACCTGGGAGGCGGAGGTTGCAGTGAGCCAAGATTGTGCCACTGTACTCCAGCCTGGTGACAGAGCAAGACTCCGTCTCAAAACAAAACAAAACAAAACAAAAAAATTAGATTATCAGGAAAACTACTGGTGAAAAAAATTATTTTTCATTTTGAAGAGATTTTTAGACCTGGCATGGTGGCTCACGCCTGTAATCCCAGCATTTTGGGAGGCCGAGGCGTGCGGATCACAAGGTCAGGAGATCGAGACCATCCTGGCTAACATGGTGAAACCCCGTCTCTACTAAAAATACAAAAAAATTAGCCGGGCGTGGTGGCAGGCGCCTGTAGTCCCATTGACTCGGAAGGCTGAGGCAGGAGAATGGCGTGAACCTGGGAGGCAGAGCTTGCAGTGAGCCAGATCATGCCACTGCACTCCAGCCTAGGCGACAGAGACTCCTCAAAAAAAATAAATAAAATGAAAATAAAGAGATTTTTAGAAAATTAAAATGTAAACTATATAATCATTCCATAAAGTATAAAAGTAAATTACTTACTGTTGTGTGACGTATAACACATTCACCAGGGTATTGTCATTCATTAATTTGAATTTATTTGTAGCTAAATTATGAAGAGTAAGAAATTGAGGATGGTCTCTGACATACTCAGCATTTTTTAACAGGCTGGTCTTCTGCTTTTGAAGCTTCCAAAGCATATCAAATGCACATCCCACTTGCTTTTCTGAAAGTATGGCTTTGTTTCTTTCAATAAAATCAAATATTTGCTCCTCATCTGTACACTTATTCATCTGAATAATTAGTGGTTCACAACTGATGGGTCGAAATTGAAACACTCTCCAGGAGAATGGACAAATAGCTCTTAGACGAAGCATATTTGTAACCAATGAGTCTAGGAAAACAGGTGTTTTTTTCATTTATATCACAAGTTTTCTTAGGTAAACAAAACCATCTGCAACTAGTCGTCAGGTGCAATAAGCAGAGATACAAATAACAGTTTTTCCTTCATGTATTTTGTTTCCATTACAATGACTGTAAACCCATTCCAACGTACAGCTTCTATAAAAGAATTGGTTTAACATGGTTATGCTTACATCATTAATATCAAAATGATTCCAAAATTCAAATTAAAGTAATACATTTTTTCTGCATTAACTAAAGATTTTTTCTTAGTCTAAACCAGATAGCAGAATTTGATCCAAAAATAAATGTCCAGAAAAAGGGGCTTCTTTCTGCACCCCATTTTAAAAGTGTTTTAAATCTGACATTTACATAAAGTTTTCAAATTTACCATAAAAGGAAAAAAAAGCCCACAAACTCAGAGCTGTCTTTTCGAAAAAGAGGAAAATTGTTTAAAATAAATAATCACCTTCGAAGTTTCTAAAAAGTGTAGGCATTAATTCAGAGCCATATATATTTATACATACATATATATATATACTTTTTTTTTAATTTTTCAGAAGTATGGTCTCTGGTTTATTTGCTTTCAGGATAATTTCTTGCCCCTTTTTCTTGTGCCCTTAAAGAGCTCAACTAATTCCTTTCTTTAGAAAATAAATAAATAAAAGTCATATAATTTAATCATTACCGGCCTTGGATAGGTTTTAACCAATGAACGACACAATTAAAGCACCAATCAAGAAATACTAAGAAATTAAGTAATGTTTCAAGTCATGCTGAAACAATAAAAGAACTAAAGATAATTATGAAAAAAAAATAATTTGTTTTAAAAATATGCTATAAATGTTTACATTTATACTTGAGAAGTAATGGTTAGAAAAGCGGGGACTAAAGTCATATAATCTAATATTTCTGCAACATGTTACCATTTACAAAGAACGTTTGAAACACATTATCTCATTAAATTCTCTCAGCTAACCTTCCAGGTCGATATTATTTCCATTTTACAGATAAGGAAAAATAGGTTCAAAAAGGTTTAAAAAATTCTTCTAGTACTAGTGAAGCAGGGACTACAACTCAGTTCTTTCCACTTGAACAACCTCATTACACAAACCAATCAACGCGTATCACTAAATGCATGTCTCAGACCCCTCTCTACGGCTGTGCCAAACAGTCTGTTCACAAGAAAAAACGACGCGACAGTACAGGCTATTTTGTGGCAAGCAGTACAGCATCCTGACCTAAGCTGACCTGGGTCACACACCTGCACAAGAAAACCCTGCACAAATCAAAGGTATCCTCAAGATACTATATTCATCCACTGAGCTGCTCAAAGTAGAGGCAGCTCAATGGTTAGCATAGAAAGGTGTCGAGTCCCCAGCTTTGCCCCAGCTGAATGACCTTAAGGAAGGAACTTAACGCAGGAGGGGGCCTTGGGACCCTAAGGGGTATCTTCTGCGCCGGGCATAAAGGAGAGCTGAACAAATGAGTGAATGAATGGGGTCTCAGCCCTGCCCTAGTCCATCCGTACTTCAGAGAACCCAATATCCCGAAGGGAGCCTCTGTATCTCAACTGAACCCTATGTCCCCATCCCGAAAACGTGCTGGGTGGGAAAAGAAAAACAGCCGCTGCCACATGGTCCCGACTTGCCAGCAAGGTTTTCCCTCAGCGCGCCGCAAATTTTCTGGAGGATCCTGGGGTTATGAAAGCTCAGAAGTCAGGGTTATTCCTGGTCCCAACACGGAACGCAACAGGCTCGGATGTCTCGCCCAACCCTCATATCCCAAGGTTTATAACCTTTCTTCGAGAGACATGACCTTTCCCATGAGACCTTGCCCCCAAACCAGGAAAAAATGCCCGGCAGGCGCAGCGTGCACTGCGGAAGTCACGCACTACATATCCCAGGGTGGGTCGCGGCGAGGTGGGTGAAATGGACGTCGCTCACGCATTTTGGGGGAATTCTGGGCATTGTAGTTCCTCATTGAGGGAGGCTCTAGCGCAGTACATAGCTTAAGCTGTTGAAGAAGATAGATATAGGTCGTTTAGGTGATTCTCTACTATCTAAGGTTGTTCTCCTAGTCCTTGGAAGTCTACTACTTTTATAATATACACAAAAATATACTTAGGAAAATGAAATTTAAAAATGTAAACATGGAAAAGACACGTACAGATTTTTCTTATTTTTTAGTGTATACGAAATAACTCTGTCGAGTAGCTTTGAAAGTATGCAAACTCTTACTCTCAGTTTATACACTTATGTCGTGGATAGGTACCAGTTCTCAGACCATATTTTTTTTTTACTTACCATGGTATTTTAATAGTCCCAAGATTTGACACTTGACACTTAAAAAAAAAACCACTAATAAATAACCAAAGTGGAATGCTTACCAAAGTTACAACAGACATAATTTTCAGCTGATAATCACTACAACAAAGTAAGGCTCTAAAGGTATCAAACTGATATTTGTTGGAATATGCTGTGCAACTTTCTTATTGTGTGGGTTACAGAGGAGACTCTTGGTTTATGTGGTCATGGTTATTGTCGTAAAACCAGTTTTAGCACAATTTTCTTTTCTTTTCTTTTTTGAGACAGGGTCTCACTCTGTCTCCCAGGTTGGAGTGCAGTAGTGCAGTCTCCGCTCACTACAACCTCCGCCTCTTGGGTATAAGCAATTCTCCTGCCTCAACCTCCCAAGTAGCTGGGACTACAGGTGCACACCACCATGGTTGGCTAACTTTTTGTAGTTTTGGTAGCGACAGGGTTTCCCCACGTTGCCCAGGGTGGTCTCGAACTCCTGGGCCCAAGCAATCCACCCACCTCAGCCTCCCAAAGTGCTTGGGATTAGAGGCATGAACCATCTTGCCCAGCCTAAATTTTCAATAGTTCTCACAGTCTATGCAAAATGTTGAGGCATGCTCACACTGGAAAAAAATTAAAACTTGAAGACTTCCTTCTAGAATGTCCAGTAACCAATATATATTTATTCTGACATTTCTGAAAACAGAGCAAAATGAAATTGAATAGGTGCTGGCATTCATCTGATGTATCAGGTTTACTTTATGACTGACTAGTCTTAATACTCCTAGATTTCGGGGTGTATAGGCAGCAGAACATTTTAAATTTGTTCAAGTAGAATATGGGAAAAATTAGAGTCAAATGAGAATACATTTTTTGTCTACTGTCAGTAACCTTCAATTAACCATGAAGACATAGGGGATGAATGGTTAAGCCATCGAAACTAAAATAGTTGTTTGTTTGTTTTTTCGAGACGGAGTCTCAGTCTGTCACCCAGCCTGGAGGGCAGTGGCCCAATCTCAACACACTGCAATCTCCACCTCCTGGGTTCAAGCAATTCTTCTGCCTCAGCCTCCCAAGTAGCTGGGACTACAGGCATGCACCACCATGCCCAGCTAATTTTTGTATTTTTAGTAGAGAAGGTGTTTCACCGTGTTGGTCAAGCTGGTCTCAAACTCCTGACCTCAAGTGATCCCCCAGCCTTGGCCTCTCAAAGTGCTGGGATGACAGGCATGAGCCACTGCACCTGGCCTGGTTGGATTTCTTCACTAAAAACTTGATTGGTCATTTGACTTCCTTTATCACGAGCCTGCTAAGGCATAGAGAGTCTCTGATAGCTGGGTCTTAAAATGAAAAAAGAAAAGTTAACTTTCGTTTCAAGTCTTGTAAAATTTCCTACCTTTCTTAGGTTGCCAATATTTACATTGGGGAATACGGTCTACTTCACTTTTTGGTTTGGAGATGAACATTTACTCATTAAAAAATTGTTTCCCTCAACCAAAGAGCCGTGGTTTTGAGATCTGATACCAATGATGTCCTCGTGAGTTTTATTGCTCTTCTTCTCAAGTTTTTTTTCTCAATTAAAGGTACAACCAATCCCACGGCTTGCTTGGTGATTTGTAGCATCTCTGCAATGCACCAAGGGGTATTTTTTCCATCATCTTCGGGATTGCGAATTATAGATCTCAATGTGTGGAAATAGCCACCTGCTTCTTGATGTCTGCAGTGCAATCGCAAGAGCAATAGGTTCAGGACCTATTCCTATGTTTTCTAGGTCTTCTAGACTTAGCCACTGATACTGGTTTACTTTATCAACTTCATCGTCTTAAGAGGTCACAAAGTAGCAGAGTTAGAAAGCAGCAACAGCACATCACATCTCTGTGAGTAGCACCAAGGAGGGTGCACTCTGAAAACTGTTGCTTTAGCCAAGCCATAAAAATTACAACACAGGCTGGGTGTGGTGGCTCACGCCTGTAATCCCAGCACTTTGGGAGGCTGAGGTGGATGGATCACGAGGCCAGCAGTTTGAGACCAGCCTGGTCAATATGGTGAAACCCCATCTCTACTAAAAAAAATACAAAAATTAGCCGGGCATGGTAGTGCATGCCTGAAGTCCCAGCTACTCGGGAGGCTGAAGCAGAAGAATCACTTGAACCCGGGAGGCAGAGGTTGCAGTGAGCCGAGATGGCGCCATTGCACTCCAGCCTGGGCGACAGAGCAAGACTCTGTCTCAACAACGACAACAAAAAAATTACACCACAATACATTTTAATATTAAATAAATTCTACTCCTACTAATTAGTGTTACTTTCATCTCAGCTTCCAATTTTGGCATTAATATTTACATCAGCCAGGCCAGGAACCGTGACTCACACCTGTAATCCCAGCAGTTTGGGAGGCTGAAGCAGGCAGATCAACTGAGGTTGGGAGTTCTAGACCAGCCTGGCCAACACGGCAAAACCCTGTCTCTACTGAAAAATACAAAAAAAAAAAAAAAAAAATTAGCCGGGAGTGGTGACACGCACCTGTAGTCCCAGCTACTCAGGAGGCTAAGGCAGAAGAATCGCTTGAACCTGGGAGGCGAAGGTTGCAGTGAGCTGAGATTGCACCACTGCACTTCAGCCTGGGCAACAGAGTGAGACTCTGTCTCAAAAAAAAAAAAAAATTACATCAGTCAAACATGATCCTTAGTCAAAAATATGTCATTAACAAAAAGCACTTGGCACTTAACAGATGGTTGAAAAATGTCACCCTCCCCACCCTCATTTTTTCTAAAATCTTAGCTGCAGTAAATACTTAATTGTCCTCCCCATCCACCTTTCAGGGGGTGGGAGGTAAATCACATTTAATGTGAACAAGAGACAAAAAGAGAAACCCTTTAGGTACCTGCCTACCCCCCACGTTTGCCACTCCAAAGGAAAAGCTGCTCTATTCAGTTTTGTTTTCCCACCACTGAGGCAAGCCCTCCTTCCACACTATGAAGACGTAAATTACCAACACCAGGTGAAGGCCGACCACTGCAATAATGGCCACTAAAAGGCACTGTCTTCACGGGACATTAACATCAGACTTTGGAGAAGTAATCCACAGGAAAAATGTAACCCCACAGAAATATTAACCATAAACCCCGCAAAAAGGAAAAAAAATCTTGAAAGTCATGGCCAGAACGCCAACAGAGTTGGGCTCCACGGCGGCGACTGCATGATTGGCAGAGCCTGTGGGAGTCCACCATTATCAGTCAGTCTGGCCGGTGGTCCATGCCTCAGAGCTCAGACAACCGCCTGCACCCAACCTCATGCCTATAGCAAATGATGCCAATGCAGCAAATGCAATTGGGCAGCTGGGACACGTCTAGCTTCTGGATGCTCAGTTCCTGACAGTTGGCAGCCCACACTTTTTTTTTTCAAACAGCTTTACTGAGATTTCATTTACATCCATAAAATTCACCCATTTAAAGTGTACAATTCAATGGCTTTTTAGTATATTCACAGAGTTGAGAAGCTATCACTCACATTTAGAACATTTTCATAACTCCAAAAAGAAACCCTGTAACCATTAGCAGTCACTCCCCATGTCTCCCTCACCCCCTCCTGTCCTCCAATACTTTAGACAACCACTAATCCCAGACAATAATTTTGTACAGCACTGATTTGGGTTGCTTGGAACTAGATCAACTGATAATAGATCTGAGATGAAGGTAATCTGAATGCACAGCATAGAAGGGGTTTTCAAACAAATGTAAGAAAAACATAAAGATGAAACAGCATGATCCGAGTCATTGCCTTCCAGTCAAAAAACACCAGGAACACATATAGTTAAACAAAGTTGGGTTTATTGACTGGTTGCAATGAAGTAGGCTGTACCCTAAGAGGTGTCTCCATAAGAAGGTGTTAGAAAGATGTCATTATAGCATACAGTCTTGGCCAGGCACAGTGGCTTACACCCATAATCCCAGCACTTTGGGAGACTGAGACAGGCAGATCACTTGAGGTCAGGAGTTCGAGACCACCTTGGCCAACATGGTGAAACCCCATCTCTACTAAAAATACGAAAATTAGCTGAGCATGGAGGCACATGCTTATAATCCCAGCTACTTGGGAGGCTGAGGTGGGAGGATCACTTGAATCCGGGAGGCAGAGGTTGCAATAAGCCAAGATTGCACCACTGCACTCCAGCCTGGGCAACAGAGCGAGACTCTGTCTCGAAAAAAAAAATTTTTTTTAGCCTTGTGTTAAGTGATTTTGGAGAGTTTTAGAGTGGTTTCTCTAGATTGGATGCTGTGAGTAAGCAAGGGTAATTCTATTCTAATAATCTTGATCTAGAAGGCAGGAAGAATGAACTGAGGTTAAAGCTGTAATTCATAAAGAAACAGCAGCCATTCATATTAGCAAGGATAGATGGATATTTGGTCTTTTTTTTTTTTTTTTTTGAGACAGATTCTCACTCTGTCACCCAGGCTGGAGTGCAATGGCACGATCTCAGCTCAATGCAAGCTCCGCCTCCCAGGTTCACGCCATTCTCCTGCCTCAGCCTCCCAGGTAGCTGGGACTACAGGCACCCGCCACCACACCTGGCTAATTTTTTGTATTTTTAGTAGAGACAGGGTTTCACCGTGTTAGCCAGGATGGTCTTGATCTTGTGACCTTGTGATCCGCCTGACTTGGCCTCCCAAAGTGCTGGGATTACAGGCGTGAGCCACCATGCCCGGCCGATGTTTGGTCATTTTTATAGTTTGTACAATGTTCTTGTTTTTGTCTGAAACAAGATTATGGAAGTGTCTGGTTTTTTCCTTGATCCATCACAATCAGAGAATGGCATGCTTTTAAAAAAAAACTAAACATATTATTGGTGATACAGTAGACAACTATTAATAGAACAAACAACAGTTTGTTGTTGATCTATGGGTAGAAACAAAAAGTTTTATTACTCTAAAGCAAAAGTCACAGTAAAGGTTAATTGCAGTAGCCCAGGCAACCTACCTTCCTTCTTCTGGTATCAAATCCCATTCCTCATACTACAGTGACTGAAGTGATCCAGGCTAGGCCAAATCTAATACTTTAGGCCCACAGCCTATTAGATTGGTAGTGGTATCTGGTGTAACAAATAAAGCCAAACATCAGTGATTTAACCCACATAATTTGATTTATCAGTCACACCACATTCCAATGTGGATATCCCTAGTCAGTGGAAGAGGACTTTTCTCCAAACAGAGATTCAGGGAAGTAGACCTCTTCCATAGGCCCTTCCCCAGGGCCTTAAAACATTCTGGTTCAGCTGACAAAACAGGAAGAGAGGGAATGGAGAAGGCATAGCACTTCACAAACATTTTGGCCTGGATGTCCGCTCACTTTCCACTGACACAAAGTATTTTTTATTTTATTTTATTTTATTTTATTTTATTTTATTTTATTTTATTTTATTTTGAGACGGAGTCTTGCTCTGTCACCCAGGCTAGAGTGCAATCTTGACTCACTGCAACCTCCACCTCCCGGGTTCAAGCGATTCTCCTGCCTCAGCCTCCCAAGTAGCTGGGATTACAGGCGCCCACCACTGTGCCCGGCTAATTTTTGTATTTTTAGTAGAGCTGGAGTTTCGCCATCTTGGCCAGGCTGGTCTCAAACTCCTGACCTCATGATCCACCCATCTCAGCCTCCAAAAGTGCTGGGATTACAGGCATGAGCCACCACGCCCGGCCCCAAAAAACATTTTTAAATCCTTACCTATGGGATAATAAATGTTGTTTCAAGCCACTAAGATACAAGGGGACAGCTAAAAAACGTAGTTCTTAGCAGAACAGACACTTTCCAGTGACACCCCCTACTATGTAAGTGGGAGTACAAATTTTGGAGCTGTTCTGCTATGTTAATAAAATACTTCTCTGGCATTTGATGATTCGGGCTAGCAGAAACTCAGATCCTTATGATGTGAGGTCATCACTGGGTGAGGTGGTACATACTTGTAGTTCCAGCTACTCTGGAGACTAAGGTGGGAGAATCTCTTGACTCCAGGAGTTGAAGTCCATCCTGAGCAACATAATGAGACCCTGTCTCTAGAAAAAAAGAAAAAAAATGAAGCTATGTAGAATTAGACAAGTGAAAAGTTCCGTGATAATCAGTCTATTCTTTCTTCTCTGTGTCAGTTATCCCTTGCTATGTGACAAAATCATCCCAAAACTTAGTGGCTTAAACAACACTTATTTTTATATATATACACATATATACACACACACGTACATATATATGTGTGTGTATATATATGTATATATACACATATATAGTATATGTATACATACACACACTAGGATAATAAATATATAAGGAAACTATAGGATAATAAATGTTGTTTATTATATACACTATACATACAGTATCCTTCCATTTATTTATTTTTATTTAACTTTTAAGTTGTGGGGTACATGTGCAGGTTTGTTACAGAGGTAAACTTGTGTAAATGGGGGTTTGTTGTACAGAATATTTCATCACCTAGGTATTCAGTCTAGGACCCATTAGTTATTTTTCCTGATCCTCTCCCTCCTCCCACTGTCTACACTCTGATAGGCCCCAGTGTGTATCGTGCCCCTCTATGTCTTCATGTGTTCTCATCATTTAGCTCCCACTTATAAGTGAGAACATGTGGTACTTGGTTTTCTGTTTCCGCATTAGTTTGCTAAGGATAATGGTCTCCAGCTCCATCCATGTTCCTGCAAAGGGCATGAGATCATTCTTTTTCATGGCTGCATAGTATTCCATGGAGTATATGTACCACATTTTCTTTATCAAGTCTACCATTGATGGACATTTAGGTTGACTCCATGTCTTCGCTATTGCGAATAGTGTGGCAATGAACATACATATGTGTATGTCTTTATAACAGAACAACTTATATTCCTTTGGGTATATACCCAGTAATGTGATTGCTGGGTCAAATGGTATTTCTGCCTCTAGGTCTTTGAGGAATTGCCACGCTGTCTTCCACAATAGTTGAATTCATTTAAACTCCCACCAGCACTGTAAAATGTTCCTTTTTCTCCACAACCTCACCAGCACCTGTTATTTTTTGACTTTTTAATAATAGCCATTCTGACTGGTATGAGATAGTATCTCATTGTGGTTTTGATTTGCATTTTTCTGATGATTGGTGGTGTTGAGCTTTTTCATTATGATTGTTGGCTGCATGTATGTCTTCTTTTGAAAAGCGTTGTCCGGGCGTGGTGGCTCACACCTGTAATCCCGGCACTTTGGGAGGCCAAGGAGGGCGGATCGCCTGAGGTCGGGAGTTTGAGACCAGCCTGACCTACATGGAGAAACCCTGTCTCTACTAAAAATACAAAAAATTAGTCGGGCCAGTCTGTGGCCCAGGGGTTGGGGACCCCTGTTTTAAGGTATTGCAGAATTGTTCCCTCCACACACAGCGAAGTGTAAATCCGTTTAATCTCTGAACTATCTAAAGATGAATATGCTGCTGCTCTCCTGCAATAAAGGGCAATGACTTAAAAGGGGTGGGGGTGAAGAGGCAGAAATGTCCTCTGTTTTACTGCTATGTAAACTGGTCAAGCCCCTTAGAAGCACCACCACATACCTAACTGTTGTTGATAATTAATTTACCTGATGCAAATGAGTGAAAAATTTAAATGATCATAATTTACGTTGCCTTTAAACGACAGAACAATTTAAGTTCTCTAGTTAGCTAGTTCCTTTAAAACACACCCCACATCACTACCAGAATCACTGCCCATCCCCCCCCACCCCCCGCCCAAACAGCAATGGTTATTTATTTCTAACATAAGCCGGGGACCCTTGCCCCTTAAAATAATTAAATAATATATGCCATATTTTCTCTAGAAGGCACTAGATTTGGCATCAAAAGACTTGCTTTGGCATTCAAGAACAGTGTGTTTGAGGAGGAGGCATTTATCTTCCCTGAGCCTCAATTTCTTTATCTGTAAAACAACAAAGAACATCAAAGGTCTTTGTAATTTCTTCCTCTTTCCTCAAATAACACTTTGCTCATTACTGCGTTTTTAGAACTTATATCCTAGCGTTAAGTGGAAGCTTAACTGGAAGCTCCATGAAGGTAAGCCTTCCTTTCTGATAACCTAGCGTAAGATCAATAAATGTTTATTAAATGAGGCACTTTACTTCACAAAGGATATGGCATTTTAACGGTTACAAGCGTTCCCAGTCAACACATCCACAAAGCATTAGGCCACCTATAAACTAGGAATTTAAAAGGCACCCAAATCCCAGAAGTCCTAGGAGGGCGTGGTGACGCAAGCCGGTGAACGCGGGCCGATGCTGACAACCCACTCCTGACGCGCTTCCGGTGCGACGCTGTCTCTCCATGCCAGGACTGAGTTGTGGGGGAGGGAGGCGGTTAGCGGGCTTTAGCGCCTTTTCTGGCGGCGGTAGATTTGAAGCGCTTCAAAGGACCGGACCCAGAGAAGAGGAAAACTCTACCGGTGCAGGTAAGTGGTATGAGGCTCATGTTGTTCTGGCGGCGTCATTTCAGCTGTCCCTGCGTACGAAAGCGGGAAGGGCCTGGGAAGAGGGGCGGAGCCGGCGCGGCTGACCGGGTTGGGTTTACCGTCTTTCCCTCGAGGTATCGGGGCTGCTTGGGCCCAGAGGAGGTCCCTGAGGACCGCAGCAGTGCCTTTGCCGCTGTTGCAGTAGGAGAAGTCTTGCAGTCGAGCCCCGGGGCCTGGGGACGGTCCTTCCTCTGCCAGCCCCCGCCCTCCCCACTCAGGCGCACACCTCCCTCACTGACGCATTTTGCCGCACAAGCTGTAACATGGCGGCAGCGACTGCGGCCTGAACTCTAGGGAGCCGGGTTGATTTTTAAAGCTTCAAAATCCTAAGACTCAGCACTGTTGCGGGGTAGGTGGCGGGACTGGTGGGGAAGGGGGAGACAGCCTGACGTCCTGTCAGGCTAGGGTTGGAGAGTGACGGGCGAAGAGCCTGAATCACAGGGATTGAAATGGAAGACTAGCTTTCCTCCTCTTTCGACCTTTTCCTCTCATAGCATAGTGGCTGTCGTGCAGTTAAGTGGCAGAGGCCACTTTGTTAAGCATTTTTCTAAAACTCAAGTCCAGGGTCTTGAGCTCTCGCGAAGTTCCCCCGTGTTTCGGAGGAGCTGTGAGCTGCGCAGGCCTTTTAGGAGGAGATAATTACTCTTTAGGAGGAAGATGATGATTTCGGAGCTCAGTATGCCTGAAGGGGAAGTATGCTAATTTGGCTCTTGGTTAGTCTTTTTTTTTTTTTTTTTTTTTTTTTTTTTGAGACGGAGTCTCGCTCTGTCGCCTAGGCTGGAGTGCAGTGTCGCGATCTTGGCTCACTGCAACCTCCGCCTCCCGGGTTCAAGTGATTCTTCTGCCTCAGCCTCCCAAGTAGCTGGGACTACAGGCACGTGCCACCATGCCCGGCTAATTTTTTGTGTTCTTAGTAGAGACGGGTTTTCACCGTGTTAGCCAGGATGGTCGATCGTCCTGACCTCGTGATCCGCCCACCTCGGCCTCCCAAAGTGCTGGGATTACAGGCGAGAGCCACCGCGCCCGGCCAGCTCATGTTTAGTCTTAAGGAGCAAAGTCTAGATGTGCTGGCAAGGAGTATGCACAATCGTTTTGGAAATGCTATAAAAGCACGATTTTGTGCATTGATTTTAATTTCTTTCCACGATAGCCCTTTCTGTGTGTAACCAACATTTTGCAGTAATGAACACAAATACAAAAGTATTTGCTTTTATAGTTTGGTACTAACATAGTTGTCCAAAGAACAATTAGATGTTTTAGAAATTAGGGGGGCCTGATATTAACTTTCAGTAGTTAAAACCAGGAAAAAAGAGAGTGAGTGTGTGTGTGTGTCGGTTACACACAGGTTTTTGTCTTTGTGTATTCCTATTTGGTAACAGGATGGCCGGTAATTGCTACTTTGTAACAGTGACGGGTGGGGGGGGGGGTGAACATTTTATAAATTTTGAAATCGTGCTATAAAATCCAGAAAAGATACATTTAGAATGGCTGCTTCTCTCCTGTTTTTAATATATCCTGAAAATTTATCCGTTTTAGCACTCCCCTTTTTTTTACGTTAACGAATTGGGACAGAATTATTTCTGTAACAAATTACATGGTTCTGTGTCTTAAACAAGAGTTCATTGTACATTGTTTGACTATTTCTTTATGATTCAGAATTATTGATGCTCTGAGATCCTGTAGGGTCTTGTAGTAGGATTCTGCGCATTTGAATTGTTGGTTTCCTTTTTAAGGCTTTTCTCTGCAGTCAGTTGTCAGGGTTGCCTTCCCCTGCTGTCAGGAGTGTATAAGTATGTAAACTTCTTAGGTTAGAAAAATTTGGACTTTCTGGCCCAATCATCTTTCTGAGCTTCAGTTTCTTCACCTACCTGCAAAATGACATTTTGATCTCCACCTTCCATCAACTGTGGGCTTGAAAATTAAATACTCAGCTTTGTTAAAATTGTGTGTGAAATTGGCTTTCATTAACTCAGTGATTCCTTTATGGGTGAAGAGTGTTCATTACATTTATTTTTAACCATATAGTCGATTTACTGTGGTGCTTATTGTTGTGGTCTTGCAGTATTGATGACTTCTACGTATTTTTGATATTTTGCCTTAAATTAGATTTTCTGTGAGGCAGCATCCTCTTCTTTATACAAAGGGAAAGTGGAAGCCATTCATAATAAAGTACTTCTGTTAGGACACTATCTGGGGTTAATTCTTTAAATAGTAGTTGCCCCTTTTAGTTAGGCTTTTTTCCTTCCTATTAGTTTATAAATAGAGTATTTAAACATAATTATAACATGATGTGTATTTTTAGAATCCCAGTGTACTAAGATGTCATGAAGGAATACATAGATAATTAATGCAAGTGACCTGAAGAGTTTGTTGCAAGTCTTTCTGTTGCATTGTGGCATTGCATGCTTTTTGCTTTTATTTATTTATTTTTTTCAGACAGAGTCTTGCTCTGTCGCCCAGGCTGGAGTGCAGTGGCATGATCTCAGCTCACTGCAACCTCCACCTCCTGAGCTCAAGGGATTCTCGCGCCTCAGCCTCCCTAGTAGCTGGGAGTACAGGCGCCCGCCACCACACCGGGTAATTTTTATATTTTTAGTAGAGAAGGGGTTTCACCATGTTGGCTACGCTGGTCTCAAATTCCTGACCTCAAGTAATCCATCCGCCTCCGCCTCCCAAAGTGCTGGGATTACAGGCGTGAGCCACTGTGCACTGTGCCCAGCCTGACTTTTGCTTTTTTTTTTGAGACAGAGTCTCGCCGTCTTGCCCATACTGGAGTGCAGTGGCGTGATCTCGGCTCACTGCAACCTCCGCCTCCCGGGTTCAAGCAATTCTTCTGCCTCAGCCTTCCTGAGTAGCTGGGATTACAGGCATGTGCCACCACACCCAGCTAATTTTTGTATTTTTTATAGAGATGGGGTTTCACCATGTTGGTTAGGCTGGTCCCAAACTCCTGACCTCATGATCTGCCCACCTTGGCCTCCCAAAGTGCTAGTATTACAGGCGTGAGCCACCGTGCCCAGCCCTTTTTGCTTTTAATGTTAGGACTAAACTTCAATTTTCATGTTGCTTAAGTGTCGGTGATTTTCCCTGGTTTAATGCATAAATGGTCACCATAAGAATTCGGTATTTTTATTTCTGTAGGGCAAAACTTGCATCCTGAAATTTACTACAGACAGTATTCAGAGAATACTGCTGTTATTGGGAGTTTGTACTTCTAGCAGCAGATAAGAAAACTTTCGAACTTTGTTTTAGAATAATGGCTTAAAATGATCACACGCTTACTGAAATTTGATTATATAACACTTATAAATATAAACATCAATCTTTTATATTAAAATGATTATTTTAAAAACATGAATGATGGCCGGGGGTGGTGGCTCACGCCTGTAATCCCAGCACTTTGGGAGGCCGAGGCGGGTGGATCACCTGAGGTCGGGAATTCCAGACCAGCCTGACCAACATGGGGAAACCCCGTCTCTCCGTTTCTACTTAGAATACAAAAATTAGCTGGGCATTGGTGGAGCATGCCTGTAATCCCAACTACTCGGGAGGCTGAGGCAGGAGAATAGCTTGAACCCGGGAGGTGGAGGTTGCAGTGATCCGAGATCACGCCATTGCACTCCAGCCTGGGAAACAAGAGCGAAACTCCATCTCAAAAAATTAAAAATAAAAATAAAAACATGAGTTATTCCTTAACTCGTTTTATAAATGAACGAAGCGTATTTGTGTGTGCGTGTGTATATACTAAGCTCTTGTTAATTATTGTGTACATTTTAGCTTATAATTAAACCATTGAATCATGGTTATATGGTGAAAAGTAATATTAAGCCATTATGTGGAATATTTGTGAGTAAACTATTTTACCGTGAAATTGTAGAAAGTACTAAATCAGAACTTTTGCTTTTTTCCATTTGTGAACTTGAGCCACTCATTTCATCTCTTTTGTCCTCTTGTTCTTGATCTATAAAATCAGAAGATTGGATCAGGTTCTCTTAGAGTTCCTTGAAACTCCAAATGTTCTTATTTTTTTACGTAGGAATTACTGGATTGAATAATGGGGTTAGAACTGTGTGTATATATGTATATATCTTTGAAAACAGTGGGGGTAAATTTTTTTTCTTTTTTGTTTTTGGTTTTGGTAAATTTATTATTATAAGAACTTAGATAAGGCGGAGTGCGGTGGCTCACGCCTGTAATCCCAACACTTTGGGAGGCCGAGGTGGGTGGATCACCTGAGGTCGGGAGCTCCAGACCAGCCTGAGGAACATGAAGAAACCCTGTCTCTACTAAAAATACAAATTTAGCCGGGCATGGTGGCGCATGCCTGTGATCCCAGCTACTCGGAGGCTGAGGCAGGAGAATCGCTTGAACCCAGGAGGCGGAGGTTGCGGTGAGCCAAGATCGCACCATTGCACTTCAGCCTGGGCACAAGAACGAAACTCCCTCTCAAAAAAAAAAAAAAAAACCTTAGATAATTGCAAGTACAACATTAAGAGTATTAGCCGTGAGTTCCCAGTTAGTATTTGCTTTTGTAGTTTGGTAGTGACATAGATGTATTATATTTTTATGTCTCTCAGATCGTATATATAGTAAGTGCGTAATATCCTTATTTAACACTGAATTAGGCAACATTATGGGTTATCTCTGTAAGTTTTCTAGAGGATTTAAGAATTTCAGAAGTGTCTATACACTGTTAATCATGTTGCTACCAGTGCAGTGGTTTGCATCAGGATGGTTTGTGTCCATCAGAAACATCAGTGGAAGGGACACTACATGAAATAGCATAATTGTCTGTCTTGACACCTCAGAATGTTAGCTTGTTTCTACTTTATTCATTAGCAACTTGGCATTTGTAAATATACTCAAATGTTTTTGATGCGGTGCATTTTCGTTTCTCATTTGATCTATATGAACTACATTAAGAGTAGGCTAAAGAGGCTGGTAGGAATGTTAAATTACTTTCCTTGAAAGTAATATTAAAGATCTGCTATAGTTTTAATTAATTTAACTTACATGATTTCATGTAAGAGGTGGAAATCTTATATATAAATTGTCTCCTGTTTCATCAAATTTAGCAGATAAGAATAATCCTTTCTTTCTTGGTTGTAAACTGAAGTGGATTCTGGTTTTGGGGTTTTTTTTGGGGGGGTTGTTTTTTTGGGAAACAAAACACTTCCTAGTAGATCTAGGGAATGGGTTCTGTTTCAGTTGTGGAGGAGGCAGAGAGGATGATTACTGGTGGTAGGTTCTGGGAGAATTTACTGACTACAGATATATGTTAGTAATATCCCCATTTAAGAAGCTAGCAGTCCGGGCGCAGTGGCCCATGCCTGTAATCCCAACACTTTGGGAGGCTGAGGCAGGCGGATCACCTGCGATTGGGAGTTTGAGACCAGTCTGACCAACTTGGAGAAACCCCGTCTCTACTAAAAATACAAAATTAGCCGGGTGTGCTGGCGCATTCCAGTAATCCCAGCTACTCGGGAGGCTGAGGCAGGAGAATCTCTTGAACCTGGGAGGCAGAAGTTGTGGTGAGCTGAGATTGCACCATTGCACTCCAGCCTGGGCAACAAGAGCGAAACTCTGTCTCAACAACGACAACAACCAAAAAAAAAAAAAAAGAAAGAAAAGAAAAAAGAAGTAAGCAGTACATGTTTAAGAGGATAGGCACTGGATTATAATAGAGTCTAGTTCTGTTCATGCCTCAATTAACATTCTTTTTATTTGATAACGTCACTGTGTTTGGTGTTGAAGATACAAAGGTTTCGAATTGGTGGAGTTTATGATAAAAGAGTAACATTTAACAAGGGAGGATCATTTAAACCTTAGAAAGTCAGGGCCTGGAGCGGTGGCTCACGCCTGTAACGCCAGCACTTTGGGAGGCCGAGGCAGGCGGATCACCAGGTCAGGAGATCGAGACCATCCTGGCTAACACGGTGAAACCCCATCTCTACTAAAAAAATACAAAAAATTAGCCGGGCGTGGTGGCGGTTGCTTGTAGTCCCAGCTACTCGGGAGGCTGAGGCAGAAGAATGGCGTGAACCCGGGAGGCGGAGCTTGCAGTGAGCCGGAGGTGGCGCCACTGCACTCCAGCCTGGGTGACAGAGGGAGACTCCCTCTCAGAAAAACAAACAAACAAACAGACCTTAGAGAGTCAGCGTGAAGTTCCCAGAGAGTGAACTCTGGCTAACTAATTATCTGGCTAATTAGCATCTTAAAGGACACACGGGAATCAGTGAGGAGAATCCTAAGGGTCAGAGACTTGCTTGGCATCTTAATCGTTAAAAATAATTTACTCAGACTAGGCAATATATCCACAAAAAAAATTTAAAAAATTAGCTGGAGGTGGTGGCTCACGCCTCTAGTCCCAGCTACTCGGGAGGCTGAGGTAGGAGGATTGCTTGAGCCACTGCGTTCCAGGCTGCGGTGAGCTGTGATCTTACCACCGTACTCCAGCCTGAGCGGCATAGCGAGACCCTGTCTCTAAAAATAGAAAGAATTTACTTTGTATTCTTTCTAGATTAGAAACTCGGTGCTATGCTGACTTCCTCATAATGTGTGAAACTTCCAAATAACTTTTAAATATAATAAAGTTACCATATGCCTACTTATAAATGCCATGTCCGCTACTATATATTTTAATAATTAGTTGCCTATATTTTTGTCCTGTTTTTCATTTAGTCATGTTATTTTGGGATTAATATAGAAAATAGTTTATGAAACTACAAGAAAATTTTTTTACATATGAACTGGTTACCTCTTACTGATTTTTTTATGAAATGTGTTTGTTGCAGAAGTTTATAAATGATAGCACTTTGTGATATTTTTAAATTGTATTACTTTATTATTGAAATACAAAAGTGACTATATTGTTGATAAATATTAAAAATAACATTTAATCACCTGCATAGGAAAAACAAGAATATAATAAAAGTATTAAAAGCTATAGCTAAGTTTTAGAATTTTGTGCATTTTGTATGATTAATTTTTTTCAGTGAGCTTATTAGCTTTATTGCTTATCTTATTAAAAATGTGTTTTCATTATGATGAAAAAAGATTCAGTATATTATACTTAAATTTCTGAAGGAGTCAAGCAGGTGAGGTAAGTACATGAGGTCAAGTAGACAATAAATTTTAACAGCTAATAAGCAATAGCTAGAATTAGGTCAAACTAGAACATATATATGTCATCTATTGGGAGCAGACTATGCTCATTGCTGTGTAGAAATGGGGCACAGTGCCAGATATTGTGATTTTTTTTTTTCCAAGAAAAATTTGTCTGGATTTTAGCTGTAGTTCATACTAAACAAATTTGCAGCAAACAAATCACCCACAGATTACTACTACACTGAAAATTTTGATTATATTCTAGTATTTTTAGGCAATTCATGATTTTTTTTTTTTTTTTTTGAACAGAGTCTCACTCTGTTGGCCAGGCTGGAGTGTAGTGGCATGATGACTGCTCACTGCAGCCTCAACTTCCTGGGCTCAAATGATCCTCCCACTGCAGCCTCCCAAGTAGCTGGGACCACAGGCCTGGGTCATCACACCCAGCTAATTGTCATTTTTTAAAATAGAGATGGGGTCTTGCTGTTGCCCAGGCTGGTCATGGATATTTTGTTTAAAATTGTAAGGGCTTAATTTTCCCCTGAATCATGTTTTTGGTATCTCCTAGCATTACTTTTTCTCTTTACTTTTACTTGAAAAAAAATGAAAAATTGACCAGATGCTTGTCTTACTGCATCTGGTTTCAGATGTCTTTTTTTTTTTTTTTTTTTGAGACGGAGTCTCGCTCTGTCACCCAGACTGGAGTGCAGTGGCGCGAACTCTGCTCACTGCAAGCTCCGCCTCCCGGGTTCACGCCATTCTCCTGCCTCAGCCTCCTGAGTAGCTGGGACTACAGGCGCCCACCACCACGCCCAACTAATTTTTTGTATTTTTAGTGGAGACGGGGTTTCACCATGTTAGCCAGGATGGTCTAAATCTCCTGGCCTCGTGATCCGCACGCCTTGGCCTCCCAAAGTGCTGGGATTATAGGCGTGAGCCACAGTGCCTGGCTCAGATTTCTTTTTTCTAATAGAGATGCGTTCTCATTATGTTGACCAGGCTGGTCTTGATCTCCTGGGCTCAAGTGATCCTCCTGCCTTCGCTCCTCAAAGTGCTGGGATTACGGGTGTGAACCACCGTGGTTTCAGGTATTATTTAATAATCCAGGAAATCATAATTATAGAGGAAATAGGATATACTGTTTCTGATTAGTAATTAGTAACTTTTTATAATGATTAGTAATTAGTAGCATTTCAGTAATGTTAGCGACACAGCATGTGAGCCATCTTTTGTTGTCACCATTGTTCTTCATTAGCTGCTAATATTAAAACATTTACATATTCAAGGGATTTGTGTAGTAATTTTAATAATCATTTGCTGCCTTTCATCTTTCTTGCATTTGAGGCATATGTGATTTGTCATTTCAGGAAAACTAATTTTAATCAATTTCTATGAAAAGTGTATCCTTGAGTGATAGACTCTGAATACATCTTATAGCCATTTCCACACATGTACATTATGTTAGAAGAGTGTGTGTGTGTGTATATATATGTATATCTTAGGAATTTTTTCTTTATAATAGCAGTACATTTATTATTTATTTATTTATTTATTTATGTTTTTTGAGACAGAGTCTTGCTCTTGTCGTCCAGGGTGGAGTGCAATGGCACAATCTCAGCTCACTGCAACCTCTGCCTCCCGGGCTCAAGTGATTCTCCTGCCTCAGCCTCCGGAGTAACTGGGATTACAGGCACCCACCACCATGCCCGGCTATTTTTTTGTATTTTTAGTAGAGATGGGGTTTCACCGCATTGGTCAGGCTGGTCATGAACTCCTGACCTCGGGTGATCCACCCGCCTTGGCCTCCCAAAGTAGCAGTACATTTATTAAAGAAAACTAGAAAGAAGTAGGGAGGCAAAAGCCCTCTCCAGTCTTACAAACACACACAATAATGATTTATTTCCTTTCACTCTTTTTTTTTCTTCTTGTAAGTCTTTGCCTGAGCTTGAAGGTCGGGAGTAGTTTACACAATCATAATTATATTGCATATGCTGCTTTATATCTTTTTTTTTTTTTTTTTTGAGACGGAGTCTCATTCTGTCACCCAGGTTGGAGTGCAGTGGCGTGATCTCGGCTCACTGCAAGCTTCACCTCCCAGGTTCACGCCATTCTCCTGCCTCAGCCTCCAGGTGGGACTACAGGCGCCCGCCACCATGCCAGGCTAATTTTTTTTTTTTTTTTTTTGTATTTTTAGTAGAGACGGGGTTTCACCATGTTAGCCAGGATGATCTCGATCTCCTGACCTTGTGATCTGCCTGCTTCGGCCTCCCAAAGTGCTGCGTTTACAGGTGTGAGCCACCACGCCCGGCCCACTGTTTCATATCTTGATTATTTTTCCAAATTATTAATCTTCGTAAGCATTGCTTTAATTATTGTTGAACCAGAGACAATTTCACTTTTTTGTGATATTATGATAGGTTGCTTTTGATTGTATGTTGCTAAAAAAGAGCACCAGGGTAGCCAGCTTTATACCTGACGGCTTTCTGAATTTAGAGTAGTTCCTCATAATAGATTTCCAACAGTTGAATTTTACTGGTTCAAAGTATAAACACTTATGAATTTCTCATATTCTTAAATTTCAAAGGAGTTGTATATGATCACTAGTAGTAGTATAAATTCCTGTTTCTCTCCATTTGTACATGTGTTGAGAGTTATTCTTTTAAAAGATCTTTGCTGTTGATAGGCAAAAAAAAAAAAACGCATTTTATTAGTACTTTTTTAAAAATAATTGTTTCCTGATTACGAAATTGAAGAAAAATTGGAAAACAAATACATTAAAAATTGCCCTGAAACCCATGGCCTACACATGATGATTGTTAACATTATGGTGTAAATCCTGTCTTTTTAATGTGCTTACTGATACGTGTGAAATTGGGATTTTATAGTCTATATTGTTTACTAACTTGCTTTTTTCACCTGGTACGACTATTTTGTCATTCATGAACAATCTGGTAATTTTTCTTCTTCAGTTTTACTCTTTTTTTTCTTTTCTTTTCTTTTTTTTTTTTTTTTGAGACAGAGTCTCTGTCACCCAGGCTGGAGTGCAGTGGCACAGTCTCGGTTCACTGCAATCTCCACCTCCTGGGTTTAAGACATTCTCCTGTCCCAGCCTCCCAGGTAGCTGGGATTACAGGTGCACATCACTACGCCCAGCTAATTTTTTTGTATTTTTAGTGGAGACGGAGTTTCACCATGTTGGGCTGGCTAGTCTTGAACTCCTGACCTCAAGTGATGCCTTGGCCTCTCAAAGTGCTGGGACTACAGGCGTGAGACACCATGCCTGGCAGTTTTATTTTATTTTATTTTGAGATGGAGTCTCACTCTGTTGCCCAAGCTGGAGTGCAGTGGCATGATCTCAGCTCACTACAACCTCCGCCTCCCAGGTTCAAGCGATTCTCCTGCCTCAGCCTCCTGAGTAACTGGGATTACAGGTGCCCACCACCTCATGCAGCTCATTTTTGTATTTTCAGTAGAGATGGAGTTTTGCCATGTTGGCCAGGCTGGTCTCGAACTCTTGACCCCAGGTGGTCCACCCGCCTCAGAGTGCTGGGATTATAGGCGTGAGCCACTGCACCTGGCCTATTCATTTTTATAGTAAGTTTTTCAGTGTCTTAAAAGTTACCCTTTTCTTAATTTTTAATTTTTGTGGGTACATAGTAGGTATACTTATGGGTTACGTGAGATATTTTGATACAGGCATGCAATGCATAATGATCACATTAGACTGAATGGAGTATCCATCTTCTCAAGCATTTATCCTTTTTGTTACAAACAATCCAGTTATACTCTTTATTTTTAAATATACAATTAAATTTTTTTTGAGTATCATTAGTCACCCCATTGTGCTAGCAAACACTAGGTTTTATTGATTCTTAACTATTTTTTTGCACCCATTAACCATCCTCACTTCCAGCCCCCATTACCCTCTCAAGTGTCTAGTAACCGTCTCTCTCTTATCTCCAAGAGTTCAATTGTTTAAATTTTTAGCTCCCACAAATAAGTGAGAACATGTGAAGTTTGTCCTTCTGTGCCTGGCTTATTTTACTTACTATAATGACCTTCCAGTTCCATCCATGTTGTTACAAATAACAGGATCTTATTCTTTTTAATGGTTAAATAGTACTCCGTTGTGTATATGTATCACAGTTTTTTGTTTTGTTTTGTTTTTTGTTTTTGAGACTGAGTTTCGCTCTTGTTGCCCAGGCTGGAGTGCAGTGGCGCGATCTTGGCTCACTGCAAGCTCTGCCTGCTGGGTTCAAGCGATTCTCCTGCCTCAGCCTTCCCGAGTAGCTGGGATTACAGGCATGCGCCACTACGCCTGGCTAATTTTGTATTTTTAGTAGAGATGGGGTTTCTCCATGTTGGTCAGGCTGGTCTTGAACTCCTGACCTCAGATGATCCACCCGCCTCGGCCTCCCAAAGTGCTGGGATTACAGGTGTGAGCCACTGCGCCTGGCCTTTTTGTTTTTTTGAGACGGAGTCTCGCTCTTGCCCAGGCTGGAGTGCAGTGGCGCAATCTTGGCTCACTGCAACCTCTGTCTGCCCCCTGGGTTCCAGAAATTTTCCTGCCTCAGCCTCCCAGGTAGCTGGGATTACAGGCACACGCCACCATGCCCTGTGAATTTTTGTATTTTTAGTAGAGGTGGAGTTTCATCATGTTGGCCAGGCTGGTCTGGAACTCCTGACCTCAAGTGATCCCCCTGCCTCAGCCTCCCAAACTGCTGGGATTACAGGCGTGAGCCTTCGCACCCGGCCGAAAAATTGTGTTTTGAGTGGCCTAAACCCCTAGATCCCAGGGAAACTTTGGCCTTAGGGAAAAGCAGATGGTGCCAGAGGTAATGCCAGCAGAAAGCTCACCTCACCTCCTTCAGACTGCTCAGTGAGGCAGGAAAGCGGAGAACTTTCTTGAAACACTCAGCAGCCTGAAGGGCCTCACTCCCCATGAAACCTAAAGAAAATTGAAGACTTGAAGGCTCCAGGAGTCACCTAATGCAGCAGTCCCCCAACAGTGTCTGCCTTTGGAACCACCCAACCAGCACTAATATCTCTCCTGGTCCATTTTTTTTTCTGAGACGGAGTCTTACTCTGTTGCCCAGGCTGGAGTGTTGTGGTGCAATCTCAGCTCACTGCAACCTCTGCTTCCCGGGTTTAAGCGATTCTCCTGCCTCAGCCTCCGGAGAGTAGCTGGGACTACAGGCATGCGCCATTACGCTCAGCTCACTTTTGTGTTTTTAGTAGAGACAGGATTTCACCAAGTTGGCCAGGGTGGTCTTGAACTCCTGACCTCAGGTAATCTGCCCACCTTCGCCTCCCAAAGTGCTGAGATTACAGGCGGGAGCCACCACACCCAGCCCACATATTCTTTATCTGGTAATCTGTTGATAGATACTTAAGTTACTTCCAAATCTTGGATATTGTGAATAGTGCTGCAGTAAACATAGGAGTGAAGATATCTCCTTGATATATGATTTCCTTTCTTTTGAGTGTATACCTAGGAGTGGGATATGTTATAATAATTTTTAATAGATAATATATTCATGTGGTATAAAATTGAAAATATGAGGTTATAAAGTGAAAAATCTTAGCCCTCTTTTCCAGTTACCCATTTTCTCTCTCCCTAGATGCCTTTTTGTTAAGCAAATACATACTTGTAAAATTTAATTTAATTTTGTTTTTGGAGATGGTCTGAGGCTGGAGTGCAGTGATGCTACCATAGCTCACTGCAGCCTCAAAATCCTGGGCTGAAAAAGTCCTCCCACCTGATCCTCCTGAGTAGCTAGGACTACAGGTGCACCCCACCATGCCTGGCCCCACTTTAGTTTTTCTCTCTTTTTTCTTTTTTTCTTTTCTTTTTTTTTTTTTTTTTGAGACAGAGTCGCACTCTGTCACCCAGGCTGGAGTGCACTGGTGCAATTTTGGCTCACCACAACCTCCGCATCCTGAGTTCAAGCAATTCTGTGCCTCAACCTCCTGAGTAGCTGGGACTACAGGCGTGCGCCACCACACCCGGCTAATTATTTATATTTTTAGTAAAGACATGGTTTCGCCATGTTGGCTAGGCTGCTCTCAAACTCCTGATCTCAGGTGATCCACTTGCCTTGACCTCCCAAAGTGCTGGGATTACAAGCATGAGCCACCATGCCCAGCTCTCTCTTCTTTTAAAAATATACAAAGACAGTATATCCTACACACTTCTGTACCTTGCTTGTTTGTTTGTTTGAAATAGAAACAAAATTCTCCCTATGTTTCCCAGCCTGGTGTTTCAATCCTTCTGCCTCAGCCTTCCTAAGTGCTGGGATTATAAGCATGAGCCACCATGCCTGGGCAACCTTTTTTTTTTTTTTTGATACAGGGTCCCACTCTATCGCCCAATCTGGAGTGCCATGGCACAATCTCAGCTCACTGCAACCTCCGCATCCTGGGCCCAAATGATCCTCCTGCCTCAGCCTCCCAGGTAGCTGGGACTACAGGCATGCGTCACTATGCCCAGCTAATTTTTATATTTTCTGTAGAGACGGTTTTGCCATGTTGCCCAGGCTGGTCTCAAACTCCTGGACTCAAGCACTCCACCTGTCTCAGCCTTCTAAAGTGTAAGCCACCGCATCTAGCCTTTTATTTTCTTTTTCTTTTTTTTTTTGGAGAGGTAGTCTTGCTCTGTTGCCCAGGCTGGAGTGCAGTGGCACGATCTTGGCCCACTGCAAGCTCTGCCTCCCGGGTTCACGCCTTTCTCCTGCCTCAGCCTCCTGAGTAGCTGGGACTACAGGCGCCCGCCACCATGCCCGGCTAATTTTTTTGTATTTTTAGTGGAGACGGGGTTTCACCGTGTTAGCCAGGATGGTCTTGATCTCCTGACCTTGTGATCCACCCAAAGCGGCCTCCCAAAGTGTTGGGATTACAGGCATGAGCCACCGTGCCTGGCTTATTTTCTTTTTCATTTAACAAAATAAGTTAACATTTACAGATTTTAGGAAATAGTTCTCCCTATCTTGGAGACAGCAGTAAATGAACAGATTTCTCATTCTTTCTAATAGCTTTGTACTTTCTACAGGTATACAATGGTATACCTGATTTATATTTATTAAATTATTTTGTATTATATATCAAATTATATATACATTTATTAAAGTATTATAAATATTTATATTTATATAAATACAGGTAAATATATATAAATACAGGTAAATATTTATATATAAATACAGGTAAATATATTTATATAAATACAGGTAAATATTTATATTTATATAAATACAGGTAAATATATTTATGTAAATATAGGTAAATATTTATATTTATATAAATACAGGTTTATATTTCTATAACCTATTCCTCCTTGATGGACATTTAGGTTTATAGCCTTTCACTACTACAAATTATGGTACATTGAATAACCTTGCACGTATCTTATTTTGCGAATGTGTAAGGATGTACATAAAGTAAATTCCTAGAAGTGGAATTACTGAGACAGAGAGTCTTAAATGCATTTGTAATATGGATATTTGTTGTCAAATTGGCAATCAAGTAATTCTATCAGTTTATCCCTTTACCAGCAGCAGCAATGAATGAGGTCATTTTTTATTTTTGTCAATCCAATTGGTGAAAAAATGTTACCTTTGTAATTTTAATATGTAAGATTATGATTTCTCATAGATAGTATTTCATTTCATCGGGGTATTTTTTAAGTAATTCTTACTACTGTACAATTATCTTTTTTCATGTGGCATTTAACACATTTTTTCATGTTATTTTAAAAAGCTTATTTTCTTAGGCAGTCCATCACAAACTAATTTACTTAACTATTGTGTTAGACATTTAAGTTGTTTGTGCTTACTGTTATTAAAAAAAAACCCAAGGACTATTTTATTTTAAATGGTTGCCTTTACAGATATTCCAGTACATAGAATTAGTAAAATGTTAAAAGGTACAATGAATATGAATATATTCAAGATTCTTGGCCTGTAATGCCAAGTTGCTTATCAAAACTGCTGGTGCCTTTTATGTTTTTTTTGTTATTTCGCTTTTTGTGAATTCTCTGCTCATATACCCTTAGGTGTCCTTTGAGCTTTAATTTGATAGACGGACAGTGAAAGGTTTTGGTTGTCACAGTGACTGATATTTAATAGGACAAGGGTTGCTTAAGGTTCTGCAGTGAGTTGGATAGCCCTACTCAATGAATTGCCCTAGTGCCCCCATTCCTAAGCACTGCTTAAGAAAATTAATATTCTCAGCAACTATGACAATGTATTTTCCCCAATTTTTTTCTTTTTAATTTCACATAGACAAATAGAAATAATTTTTTTCATAAGTTCAAATCTGTTTATCTCCATTATTTACTTCATTAGTGAATCTAAAAAGCTGTTTCATATCCAGGGTTCAGGTAAATATTCGCAAGTACTTTTCTTAGTTTCTATTTTGTGGGGAGGTACACATTTTGTGAGAGGAAAAAAAAATTTTTTTTTTTTTTTTTTGAAATGGGGTCTCACTCGGTCACCCAGGCTGGAGTACAGTGGCTTGATCTTGGCTCACTGCAACCTCCGCCTCCCTGGCTCAAGTGATCCTCCCACCTCAGCGTCTCCAGTAGCTGGGGCTACAGGCATATGCCACGATGCCTGTCTAATTTTTGTATTTTTTGTGGAGACAGGGTTTTGCCATGTTGCCCAGGCTGCTCTCAAACAGCTGGACTTAAGCAATCTGCCTGCTTCAGCCTCCCAAAGTGCCGGGATTACAGATGTGAGCCACTGCTCCCAGCCTTCTATGCTCTTTAAATGTTAAACAGCAGCACTAGTTGAGTACCTCTTATCCAAAATGCTTTGGACCATATTATTGCGGATTTCTGATTTTTTCAGATTTTGGAATGTTTGCAATATACTTACCAGTTGAACCTTCCAATTCTGAAAATCCAAAATGCTCCAATGAGCATTTCCTTTGGGTGTCTTTTTGGCACTCAGAAAATTGCAGATTTGGGGTTTTCAGATTTAGGATGCTCAATCATGATGTAGTAATCATGACAGTGAGACACTTTAAAAATGTCATTGAAAAACAAAAACAAAAATAAGAAAAAATATATATAATTGAAGATTTAAATTACATGCTTACCTGAGTTTCTTTCATAAGTCTGCTGTATAAAACCTAGGAAATGCAAAAACTAAAATAAAAATCACCTATAACTCATTTACTTAGAGATAGACTCAATATTTTCATTTATTTCCTATTTTGTTTTACTGTGCAGATACATTTTAAACTTTTATCAATTTTAAGTTGAAAAACTAATACATGAACATGTTCTTATTGCAAAAATTCAAACCTTATACGTAAAGCTGAAGGCCCCCAATGACTTCCATTCCTAGACTCAGTCCCTTTTGCAGAGATTCTGTGAGGAGTTTGGTATATATAGTATTTTCAAGATCTCTCTTTGTAGAAATAGGGTATTGTTTTATGGTGTTAAAAGAAATACTTACGTACAATTTACTTTTTTGTTTCTTTTGAACTAAACAGTAGGTTTCTTGTGTTACAGTGAAACTGCCATATAGTATTAAATAGCATTTTATACCGTAATTTGTTCAGGTTCTCCCCATTGTAAGATATTTTGAGTGTTTCCATTTTTTTGTTGTTGTTACTGCAATTTTACATTCTCACTTATGCCTGTCCTCTCAAATTTATTCATTCATTTAATAAATACTGATTTCTTGTCATATGCCAAGCACTGTTTGAGCAGTAAGAATAAGACTGAAAATTCAGGTTTATCACATCATGGAACTTATATTCTAGTGAGAGAAGATGGATATAAAAATTGAATATCAATTAGCAATAAATGCTTGGAAGAAAAATAAAGCAGAATAAGAGGATGTAAAGTGTTAGGAGGATGAGAGCTCCTTTCTTGAATACAGTAGACTAGGAATGGGCCTCTATAAGAAGGTGATACTTGAGCAACAAGGGGATGAACCATGTGAAGATGGTTTGAGAGCATTCCAGATGGAGAGAACAGCAAATGTAAAGGAACTGATGAAAGAGTAGGCTGTTGGGTGGCAGGGGGAACAAGCAGGATACCAATGTAGCTGAAATAAAGTTGAGGAAAATATTAGAAGATGTTAGGAAATGAAAGTTGAGGAAAATGCCTAGAGGTGAACAGGAGCTAAAATATTTAGAGCCGTATAATTGAAATTACAGTAGCCACAAGCCACATGTGCTTTTTGAGCACTTGAAATGTGGCTAGTCTACATTGAGATATGCTTCAAGGATAAAATATACACTGGATTTCCAAAGACTTGTACAAAAAAAAAAAAAAACTCAGTAACATTTTTATTTAGTATATTTTGAAGTGGTAATAGTTTGGACGTACAAGTTGAACATCACTAATCTGAAAATCTGAGGTCCAAAATGTAAACTTTCTGAGCATCACAATTGAAAATTTCACACATAAGTACTTAATACAAACTTTGTTTCATGCACAAAATTATTTTTTAAATTGTATAAAATTACACATACAATTCAGGCTACATGCATAAGGTATGTTTGAAATATAAATGAATTTTGTGTTTAAACTATGTCCCATCCCCAGGATATCTCGTGTATGCTAATATTCCAAAATTCAAAAAAAAATCTGAAACACTTCTGGTCCCAAGCATTTCCTATAAAGGATATTCAATCTGTACATACTGAGTTAAATAGAATATATTAAAATTAGCCTGGTTTTTGTTTGATTGTTTGAGTCTCGCTCTGTCCCCCAGGCTGGAGTGCAGTGGTGCAGTCTTGGCTCACTGCAACCTCTACCTCCCGGGCTCAAGCAATTCTCCTGCCTCAGCCTCCTGAGTAGCTGGGATTACAGGCACCCGCCACCACAGCCAGCTAATTTTTGTATTTTTAATAGAGATAGGGTTTCACTATGTTGGTCAGGCTGGTCTCGAACTCCTGACCCTGATCCGCCCGCCTCAGCCCCCCAAAGTGCTGGGATTACAGGCGTGAGCCACTGCACCTGGCCCAAAATTAGCCTCTTTTTGTTTGTCAAAATGTGGCTACTGAAAAATTTTATACCTGGGTGGCTCACGTTTTTATTGAGCAGTGCTGGTCTAGAGCCTTAAAATCCATGCTAAAACCTTTCAGATGAATGGTAAGACAGTTTTAGGCAGGGGAAGGATATGATAAGGTTTGTGTTTTAAAAGAATCATTCCACTCTGGCTATTTTGTGCAGAAGAGGCAGTACAGAATTAGGAGTAAAATAAGAGAAACCAGTTAGGAGGCTATTGGAATAGCCTAGATAAGAAATGATAATGGTAAAGGTAATGAGAACTTTTGGGATAGTTTTTGAAGCTAGAGCCAAATTACCTTCCTAGTGGTTTGGATAATGAGGTATGAGGGAAAGTGGAACCGAAGATGACCCCCAGGTTTTCAGCCTCAGCAGCTGGCTTGGACAGTGATAATGTTTACTGAGTATTCAAGGGAATGGAGGTAGAAGAATAAAGAGTTTTGTCTTAGATATATTAATTATTTTTAATAAAGTAAATTTTTATTGAAATATAACATAGCATACATAGCATATGAAACTGTCATTTTTAGAGTCCATCATTTTGGATACTATTTACACTTAATGCCTTTGTTTATTCTACGCTTTACCTTACCCTATCATCTTCCACCAAGTATTACGATTCAGCATTTTAAGTCCTTAAAATAAAATGCCTTATCAAAATAATGTCTGTTAAATAATAGCTTTCTGTTATGGAAATAAAGCTGTTACACAGAGTATCTCTTTGGTATTTTTTGTGTCTATACCAGCATATCAGTAAAGGCTGTTGCTCATAATCAGAAAGTACCCTCATATGTAAAATTGAATGTTGTGCTTTTACTCAAAATGTAAGTCTACCACATATACTATTTAACAATACCATACTGTTGTTAAAATACCCCACTTTTTCTTCTTATATGATTTTTGCTTCTTAAAAATCTCACATTGTAATCAGAACTCTCATTTTTGTTTTCTAGGAGCACAGGGATCAGTTGTCCTTGTTTTTTTTTTTTTTTTTGGTCTTTTCTTCATTTGAAGGTAATCTGCTTATTGAGTTCACTAATCATACAGAGTAAATACAATTTTCTGTTTGAGCTATTAATCTGTATTCCGGTTGATAAATAGAAAGTTGATTACATAATAATGGTTAAGGCTTAACTTTCAAGTCTTTTCTAATTGCTTCACAAAATGCAATCTAATCTCTAAAAAGAAAGCACTAATCATGTGATTTACCTCATAGAAATAAATATCAAAATAAATTCAAACTATATTTCTAATATTGTTTCACAGAATTTTTTTTCCAGAAATTTGTGAAAGATCTTTGCTATTTTAGTCTGCTTGTCTGAAACTGTATTTTACTCACAGATTAAGTATTGGAGCCATGGGAATAAAGGTTCAACGTCCTCGATGTTTTTTTGACATTGCCATTAACAATCAACCTGGTAAGAATATTAGTTGACATTTATAAATGGGTGTTTAATATTTTAAATTAGTAAAGAAGTTTAACCAACTACCTTCTTTTTCAGCTGGAAGAGTTGTCTTTGAATTATTTTCTGATGTGTGCCCCAAAACATGCGAGAACTTTCGTTGTCTTTGTACAGGTTTGTTCACATTTTCAACTGCCCTAATAGTAGTCTCAGTTGATTATGGCTTGCTTGCTTGCTTGCTTGCTTTTTTTTTTTTTTTTAGAGACAGGATCTTGCAACGTTGTTCAACTGGACTAGAACTCCTGGGCTCATCAATCCTTACACATAAGCGTCGTCAGCTGGGATTCAGGTGTGAGCTACCACACCTGGCATAGCTTGCTTTAATTTTTTATTTACTCTATTTTAGATTTCTCCATGCATATTACTTTTCTCTTAACATGAAGATTACACAGCAGTGACTAGGGCGTGAAAGTAATTCTTAGAAATATTATGGCTGGGCAGCCAGGCGCGGTTGCTCATGCCTGTAATCCCAGCACTCTGGGAGGCCCAGGGGGGTGGCTCACGAGGTCAGGAGTTCGAGATGAGCCTGGCCAAGATGGCGAAACCCCGTCTCTACTAAAAATACAAAAATTAGCCAAATGTGGTGGCGCACGCCTGTAGTCCCAGCTACTTGGGAGGCTGAGGAAGGAGAATCACTTGAACCTGAGAGGCAGAGGTTGCGGTGAGCCGAGTTGGTGCCATTGCACTCCAACCTGAGCTACAAGAGCGAGACTCCATCTAAAAAAAAAGAAGGAAAGAAATATTATGGCTGGGCATGGTGGCTCACCCCTGTAATCCCAGCACTTTGGGGGGCCGAGGTGGGTGGATCACTTGAGGTCAGGAGTTCAAGACAATCCAGGCCAACATGGTGAAACCCTGTCTCTACTAAAAATGCAAATAATCGGCCAGGCGTGGTGGCTCACGCCTGTAATCCCAGCACTTTGGAAGGCCAAGGCAGGCAGATCACCTGATGTCAGGAGCTTGAGACCAGCCCGGCAAACATAGTGAAACCTCATCTCTACTGAAAATATAAAAATTAGCCAGGCGTGGTAGTGGGTGCCTGTAATCCCAGCTACTCGGGAGGCTGAGACAGGAGAATCACTTGAACCCTAGATGGAGGTTGCAGTGAGCCAAGATCGTGCCATTGCTCTCCAGCCTGGTCAACAAGAGTGAAACTCCGTCTCAAAAAAATAAATAACAAAAAATCAGCTGGGTATGGTGGTGTGCGCCTGTAGTCCCAGCTACTCTGGAGGCTGAGGCGGGAGATTCGCTTGAGCCCAGGAGGTGGAGGTGGCAGTGAGCCAAGATAACTCCACTGCACTCCAGCCTGGGCGACAAGAGTGAGACCCTGTCTCAATTAAAAAAATAGAGGCCAAGTGTGGTGGCCCATGCCTGTAATCCCAGCAGTTTGGGAGTCCGAGGTGGGTGGATCACTTGAGGTCAGGAATTTTGAGACCAGCCTGGCCAACATGGTGAAATTCCGTCTCTACTAAAAAAAAAATTAGCCGGGTGTGGTGGCAGGTGCCTGTAATCCCAGCCACTTGGGAGGCTGAGGCAGGAGAATCACTTGAACCCAGGAGGCGGAGGTTGCAGTGAGCCAAGATCGTGCCACCGCACTGTAGCCTGGGTGACAGAGGTAGACTCTGTCTCAAAAAAAACCTAAAACCAAATATTAGTTGTAATGGTATATTATTTGAGAGTGATTTCTACATTCTCCAGAAATATGTGGGTGATTTTTTAAATGAATTTTTAAAAAAAATTCCTGAAAGGAATGAAAATATGATTTTAAGTCTGCAGGGTTCAAGAGGGGCATATTTTACATTTATTTTGCTTTCATACTACTTGGATTTCCTTTCTATTAAATGTCCTAATTTTTTATCTCTATAGGTGAAAAGGGGACCGGGAAATCAACTCAGAAACCATTACATTATAAGAGTTGTCTCTTTCACAGAGTTGTCAAGGATTTTATGGTTCAAGGTGGTGACTTCAGTGAAGGTGAGACTTGGAAAAATCATGTATTATTTTCTGTTAAATATCACAGATCTCAAAGTTAGACAAGTCCCTAGAAGTTTTAGTCCAATATTCTTGTCACTCTCGCTCCATTTAATCTTTGGTCAATTAGAAGTACTCATAGAAATATGTAAAAAAAGGAAGCTCATAGGCTGGGCGCGGTGGCTCACGCCTGTAATCCCAGCACTTTGGGAGGCCAGGGTGGGCGGATCACGAGGTCAGTAGTTCGAGACCAGCCTGGCCAACATGGTGAAACCCTGCCTCTACTAAAAATAGAAAAATTTGCTGGGCATGATGGCACGTGCCTGTAGTCCCAGCTACTTGAGAGGCTGAGGCAGGAGAATGGCTTGAACCCGAAAGGTGGAGGTTGCGGTGAGCTGAGATTGCACCACTGCACTCCGGCCTGAATGACAGAGCGAGACTCTGTCTCAAAAAAAAAGAAGGAAGCTCATAGAAAATAATTTTGCCTTTGACACATGAATTTCAGAAATAGGCTTCTGGATACAAAACAGAACACTGCATTCATCTCAGTAATCTGTCAAGTGTTTCTGTTTGATTTTGTCACAAGTGGTAATCCTTACTACAATAAAATTTTTACTTTTTTATTGTAAAAATATCAAAACTATAGTTTTAAAAAACTTTGAAAAAATGTTAACCTGTTGCAAGACCTGCATAATCATAATTAGAATCTGAAAGTTCTTTTTTTAAATATATTTTAATAGTCTTCGTCACATTCTTACTATCATAGCATAGGGGAAAGAAAGTAATTTGGGACCTTGTCGTTATTGACATTAATATCTTTTATGATTTGCTGCAATCTTCGAATATTGTTAATTCAACATTATTCAAAAATCTACTTTACAAGAAGTATTTTGTTTAGGTATCACCTTTGAGGAGCTTACTGAGAGTTATAAGAGTATGTTTTTCATTTTTAGGAAATGGACGAGGAGGGGAATCTATCTATGGAGGATTTTTTGAAGGTAAAAATGTTTACATTTATATTATGTTTTAAATATTTTGTCTTTTATTCTATTTTATTCTCTATGGAATCAATAACATTATTCATTAAAGGGTATACTAATGTCTAGCTGCCTTCAACTAATCTGAAGGTTAATTTTCTGGTAAAAAAAAATTGCTTTTTATACAGATGGGTTTTTTTTCTCCTTAGGACATTTTTACAACATGATTTGAAAGGGTTTCAATGATCTGTACTTAATTCTTAGAATTTTAATGATAGAATAGGAACTTCCGTAGGTCAATCTTAACTTTTATTAAAGGAGATTCAGCAATATTTCTTACAACGTCCAAATTTTAGGTCATTTTTTCTATGAACATTTTAAAAAATATCTTTGATATTCTAAAATTTGACTATAATATTTTCCAAAAATTTAAGTTTTCTTGCTGGAATTTTTTTGTTGATGTGAAGACCATTTGGAAAATGGTCTATAAGCATATTTAATGTGGAAATAATTTAATATTTTTCATCCTTCACTTTTGACATTTAGTGAAATTTTGTTTAAAATTCTACATGATTTGTTCTTAACATTCTAACCCAAGATTGGAAAACAAATTCCTCCTTTTGCGGTAAGTGATGCTATGGCAGAGGTTAAGTTAATGAGTCCAGACTAAATAATACTATGTGTGCCTCTGTGTGCTCAGAAATGAAACAGATGAAATGTAAAAGAATCTAATCTGGACTCTCTCACTCTTTTTTTTAAGAGATGGGATCTCACTGTGTTGCCTGGGCTGGAATGCAGTGGCTTTTCATGGGTGTGATCGTAGTGCACTTTAGGTTCAAGCTCCTGAGCTTCAGTGATCCTGCTTCAACCTGCTGAGTAGCTAGGATTACAGCCACACTACTGTGCTCAGCTGTTTCTTGCTTTTTAAAGATAGTTTCATTTTTTTATTTAAATAAAGTGGTGTTATCTTTTCCAAAAATTGTGAAGGACAAATATAAATGGAAAGGAAGGGGATTGAGATAATATTTGGGTTTTATAAGCAAATAATAGAAAATTAATAATATTTGAATCTTAAAAAGATGAGAGGGGAGGCCGGGCACGGTGACTCACGCCTGTAATCCCAGCACTTTGGGAGGCCGAGGCGGGCGGATCACGATGTCAGGAAATTGAGACCATCCTGGCTAACACGGTGAAACGCCGTCTCTACTAAAAATACAAAAATTAACTGGGCGTGGTGACGGGCGCCTGTAGTCCCAGCTACTCAGGAGGCTGAGTCAGGAGAATGGCGTGAACCCGGGAGGTGGAGCTTACAGTGAGCCGAGATTGGGCCACTGCACTCCAGCCTGGGCGACAGAGCCAGACTCCATCTCAAAAAAAAAGATGAGAGGGGAAATTGATTCATATTTGATTCTCTTCTTTCATAACCTAACTTTATTATCTAAGTAAGTTGTGTGTGGCACTAAATAATACATCAGATATGAATAGAAGTGAAAATGAAATTTTTTTGGAGGTTATACCTATAATATAACTGAAAACTTTACTTCTCTATAGACGAGAGTTTCGCTGTTAAACACAACAAAGAATTTCTCTTGTCAATGGCCAACAGAGGGAAGGATACAAATGGTTCACAGTTCTTCATGTAAGTATTTATTATCTGATCATTTAAAACATCCCATTTTTGGGCCAGGCACGGTGGCTCATGCCTGTAATCCCAGGACTTTGGGAGGCTGAGGCGGGCGGATCACGAGGTCAGGAGATCGAGACCATCCTGGCTAACACGGTGAAACCCCGTCTCTATTAAAAAATACAAAAAAATTAGCTGGGCATGGTGTCGGACACCTGTAGTCCCAGCTACTTGGGAGGCTGAGGCAGGAGAATGGCATGAACCCGGGAGGGGGAGCATACAGTGAGCTGAGATTGCGCGACCGCACTCCAGCCTGGGTGACAGAGCAAGACTGTCTCAAAAAAAAAAAAAAATCCCATTTTTGGTCTGTCATTTCTCTGTGTGCCTGCCATTGATTACTAATAAATAGGAGAGGAATCTATGAGGGACGGAATTGTTGAAGGAAGGGGAACAAATAGTTGATTTTTTTGTTGTTGTTTTTGAGACAAGGTCTTGCTCTGTCACCCAGGCGAGTGCAGTGGTGCAATCATGGCTCACCACAGCCTTGACCTCCCTGGCTCAAGCAATCCTCCACACCTCAGCCTTTCAAGCAGATGGGACTACAGGTGTGTGCCACCACACCTGGCTAATTTTTTAATTTTTTTGTAGAGACAGGGTCTCCCTGTGTTGCCCAGGCTGGACTCCAGGCTGGGATTACACATGTGAGCTATGGCACCTGGCCAAAATTGTTGAAGAGGGAAAATTGTTATAGAGGGGAAGTTAAATTGTTCTGCTAATGTTTTGAAATAATGGAGACTTGTCAAGAGAACACAGGAGCCAGGTTAAAGGTTTCCCACTAGCCAAATTAGGATAATTTCAGCATCAAAATAAATAACAGTAATATCAGTTTATGGTCAAATAGGAACCAGGAGTCTACACTGAGATAAATCAATGATTAAATAATGAGAGAGAAGGGAAGCTGTTCCCTTATTAGAATGTCAGCTAATAAATTTAAAAGGAATGGTGGAGTTAGAAAAGTCACCATTTTGTAATCATCACAGTAATGACTGACTCAGGCAAGAATCTTCTATTGATGCTAAATTTAGAGGGGTGATTTCAGTGAGAAACTAGATGTTTACAGAGTATTTCTCCGTAGATTACTTAATTACAAAGAATAAAATGCAGTCAGTTCTCACTATTCATAGATTCTGTATTTGCGAATTCACCTTCTCACTAAAATTTGTTTGTAACCTCCAAATGCTAAGGATTTCCAATTCCAACTACAAAAAAAATTGTGACCAGGCCTGTTGTCAGTAATGCCTGTTTTTAAAATCCTGTCTTATGGGTATAGGTTTGTTCTGTTCGGTAGCCTTGAAATCTCTTGTTCTGTGAGGAATGTAATCTGTCAGTACCATGTGGATTATTCTGTCATTTCCCTATTCTGTATTTGTTAACTGTTCAACAGTGAGAAATCTGGCGCCTGATTATCTTCAACATTTCTGTTCTTTATTGATTCCTAGAATGAACAGTTGCCATCCCATACTGCTGTAAAGAAGGACCAACTAACTAGAGTTCACTATTTCTTTATCCTTATTTTCGTTTTTAGACTGAGTGTAGGTAGTTAAACACCAAGTTTAAAAGTGACTTAAATTAGTTCTTTTTTGGTTTGGCTTTGTGATTCACTCAAAATGTGTCAGGTTTATTCCTTTCTGGTTATATTTCATTTTGTTCTCCTTCCTACCTAGTTTTGATATTTTTTTTTTGCATTTTTTTAAGTTTATGAAATAGTAACATTTCCAAAGTCAAAACAAAAAGAATACTGTGAAGTGTCTCTCCCACCCAACGCTTCCACTTCATTCCCATTTCCTTGTTTTTTTCACCCCAGTTCTGTCTATCCATGTTAATAACCAACCTAATTTCCAGTTTATCTCACTGTATTTCTGTTTGTAAACATAAGCAAATACATGTATACATTTTCTCACTTTCCCTTTTTTACACCGTAGATGGCATACCATGTATACTGTTTCACTCTTCGCTTAACAGTATATCCTTAAAACACTCCATAACAGTTTATGGAGATCATTCTTATTCTTTTTTGCGGCTGCATAGTACTCTATTGTTTGTGTATACCATAGTTTATTCAACCAATTGCACATAATGTGGATCTCTGATTTTCTTTTTAAACAAAACAACTTATGGCTGGGTGCAGTGGCTCACGCCTGTAATCCCAACACTTTGGGAAGCCGAGGTGGCGGGTGGATCACTTGAGGTTAGGTGTTCGAGACCAGCCTGGCCAACATGGTGAAACCCAGTCTCTACTAAAATACAAAAATTAGCTGGGTGTGGTTGTGGGCACATGTAATCCCAGCCACTCGGGAGGCTGAGGCAGGAAGGTGGAGGTTGCAGTGAGCCAGGGTCGTGCCACTACACTCCAGCCTGGGCTACAGAGCAAGACTACATCTCAGAAACAAACAAATAAAACAACTTATAATTACCTCTTCATTGTAAAAAAAAGAAGAAAAAAAAAGAAAGAAAACACAGATAAGACACACACACAAAAATCCCATTCCCAGAGCATCTTTCTGTGCATTAAAAATGTTTGTAGAGTGTCGTTCTGTAGTCAACTTTTGGCTATAATATAAATCTCTGCACATCACTAAATATTAGCTTTTTAATGGCTACATGTTAATCTCTTGCTTGAAAGTACTATGCATTATTAATCTTATTTTGGGACATTTGGTTTGCTTCCTGTTTTTCAAACTGCTCCAGTGAACATTGTTGTGCCTATCATTTGATGCAGTTTTAATATTTAAGAAGTTTACTTAATGAACTATTTACACATTTTTAAGCCTTTTCATATATATTGTTATGTTGATTTTCAAAAGGAAAGGATAGTTTACCGTAGCACCAGTAGTATGTAAATGCTAATTTCACCACATTCTCAACAGAGTATTATAATTTATTTTCCTCTTTTAAATAAAATCTTTCCTGTGCTAACCAAAACTCCTATGTTAAGTTCACATAATCCTTCATATATATATTCTCAGAATCTTCCCTCTAAATGTTTGTTACTCCTTATATCTTCCTATTTCATAGGTAACCCTTCTTCTGTGTTCTGTTTTTTAAAGGAAATAACTTCAATTTTTAGAGAGCTTCAGTCTTAAAAAAATTTTTTTTGTACTGTAACATATAGAAGATTTGCCATTTTAACCATTTGTAAGTGTACAATTCAGTCTTGTTTATAGCTATTTATTTATTTATTTATTTATTTATTTATTTATTTATTTGAGACAGAGTCTTGCTCTGTTGCCCAAGCTAGAGTGCAGTGGCACAATCATAGCTCACTGCGGCCTCAAACTCCTAGGGTCAAGTGATCCTACCGCCTCAGCCTCCCAGAGTGCTGGGATTATAGGTGTGAGCCACTGGGCCTAGTGAGTCATGTGTATTCACAGTGTTGTACAACCATCACCACTATTTCCAGAATTGTTTCATTGTTGCAGTTACTCTGTACCATTTCCCCTTTCCCCCAATCCCTGGTAACCTCTCTGAATTTGCCTGTTCCGCATATTTTATTTAAGTGGAATTCCACGATTTTTGTCCTTTTGTATCTGGCTTGTTTCACTTAAAAATGTTTCCAAGGTTTATTTATATTGTAACATGTATCAGAACTCCATTTTTTTTTTTTTTTTTTTTTTTTTGGAGACAGAATCTTGCTCTGTTGCCCAGCCTGGAGTGCAGTGGCGGAATCTCGGCTCACTGCAAGCTCCACCTCCCGGGTTCATGCCATTCTCCTGCCTCAGCCTCCCGAGTAGCTGGGACTACAGGCGCCTGTCACCATGCCTGGCTAATTTTTGTATTTTTAGTAGAGACGGGGTTTCACCGTGTTAGCCAGGATGGTCTCGATCTCCTGACCCCGTGATCCGCCCGCCTTGGCCACCCAAACTGCTGGGATTACAGGCGTGAGCCACTGCACCTGGCATGAAGTCCATTTTTTTTTATGGCTGTGTAATATTCCACTATATGTATATACCACATTTTTTGATTCATCTGTTAGTGGACATTTGACTTGTTTTCACATTTTGGCTATTGTGAATACTGCTGCAGTGAGCATTGGCATTTGAGTTTCTTTTTTTTAGTTCTTTTGAATGTATACCTAGGAGTGAATTGGTGGGTTATATGCTAATACTCTGTTTAGCTTTTTGAGGAACTTCCATACTGTTTTCCATAGTGGTTGCACCATTCTACATTCCTGTTAGCAATGTACAGGAGTTATTTATTTTTCCACATCCTTGCCCAGCACACTTATTTGCCACACTGTGTGTATCTGTAAATTACCATGAAAGCACCACAAGCTGTAATTTTTTAATTTTGGGATTACAAATAAGTTTTAGTGAACAGGCAGACTTGAAGTGAGGATCAACTATATCTAAATGCAAATCATATATATGCATTGTGACTGTAACATGTTATATGAATACACATAGTGTACACCTAGGTTTTTACATTTCTGGATGATTTTAGTGAGTTGAAGTGAGCATAGTGTTACAATGAGGAAACAATAGCAGGTCATTAATTTTATAATTAGGTAAACCTAAAAATTCAGCTATATGTTATAATTTTTTCAGTGGTATTGTACATGCTTTCACTAAAGATTAGCATAAATTATGCTCCTTTTTTCAAATTTCTAATAGCTTTTTGATAAGGTTTTTTAAAAATAAAAAATTTTATAAAATGCTAATCTTTAATTTTCATACCAGTGTTTTTAGTACGTATTCAAGTAGCAACCTTTTTACCTACATAGCTTTAAGGTTGATGGTGGGGGGTGGGATTTTTAAAAAATAATTTCGTTTGCCAGAAAATGCTTATTTTAATTTTTTTCCCAACTCCTAATCCAGATCTCTTGCAGCTAATTAAAAAACTTGTAAACTCTCAGCGGGGCAGTGACTCATACTTGTTGTAATCCCAGCACTTTGAAAGGTCTAAGTGGGAGGATCGCTTGAACCCAGGTTTGAGACCAGCCTGGGCAACATAGTGAGACCTGTCTCTACAAAAAATAACAAAAATTAGCCAGGCATGCACCTGTAGTCCCAGCTACTCAGGATGCTGAGGCAGGAGGATAGCTTGAGCCCAGAATGTTCAGGATGCAGTGAACCAAGGTTGTGCCAGTGCACTGCAGCCTGGACAACAGCATGAGACCCTGTCTCCAAATCAAAAAAATAAAAACAAAAAAAACTTGTAAACACGATATGAACCATTTCTGTTCAAGTCCAACAGTATATGTCTGAGGACCATAAGAATATAGCCCGTGCTTAACTGTTTAAAATGTTAAGATTGAAAAGCATTATTGTTAAACTCAAACACTGGTGGAATTGTTTCATAAATTTTGATATATCTACATGTAGAACATTATACAATTATGACTTCAGTAAGAACTCAAGTGCAAGAAACATTAATGGATAGAAATAACACTGAAATGTCTGTTTTAGTTACATAAAAGTTTTCAGCAGTAAGTAGATATTGCTTTTATAATTAGAACAACTTTGATAAATACATTATGTGGAAAGCATTTTGCCTTCTGTTCTACTTAAGATTGAGGTAATATGATTATATTAAGATAGCAGTTGATGTCTTTGTTTTCAACTTTGTTTCCAATACAGTTATTTTCTTTTTCTTTTTAGAGATGCTAACTTTGTTTTTCTCTGACTTTGTTTTTATTCTTCTATCTGATGATTTCCAAAAGAACAACGAAACCAACTCCTCATTTAGATGGGTAAAGATTATTTTATTTATTTTACAACCTGTTTTAAATTAACCTTGAAATAAGAAGCTTTTATTTAATAATTTTTTACTTGACACTTTAGGCATCATGTTGTTTTTGGACAAGTAATCTCTGGTCAAGAAGTTGTAAGAGAGATTGAAAACCAGAAAACAGATGCAGCTAGCAAACCGTTTGCGGAGGTACGGATACTCAGTTGTGGAGAGCTGATTCCCAAATCTAAAGGTAAAAATGAAGTACATATTTCTGAGAATACTTACACATACAAAATAAGCAGAGATACTCTAAATAGTTGACATGAAATTCATACTCAAGCTGAAAGAAAAATGAGGTTTTTGTTTTAAAATGTATTTCTGTGCTTTTATTTTTTACTTTTTTAGGTTGACAAAACTTGTGTATACTTACTGTGAACAATATGATGTTTTGAAGTATGTATATGTTGTGGAATGGCTAAATTGAGCTAATTAACATTTATTGCCTCACATAATTACCCCTTTTCGTGGTGAGAAGAACACTTAAAATCTTAGTGATTTTGGTTTTTTTTGTTGTTGTTTGTTTGTTTGTTTTGAGACAGAGTCTCACTCTGTCACCCAGGCTGGAGTGCAGTGGCATGATCTTGGCTCACTGCAACCTCCGTCTCCTGGGTTGAAGCAATTCTCCTGCCTTAGCCTCCCAAGTAGCTGGGACTACAAGCACCCACCACCACACCCAGCTAACTTTTGTATTTTTAGTGGAGATGGGGTTTCACCATATTGGCCAGGCTGGTCTCGAACTCCTGACTTTGTGATCCGCCTGCCTCGGCCTCCCAAAGTGCTGGGATTACAGGTGTGAGCCACTGCACCTGGCCAGTGATTTTCAAGAATACAGTACGTTGTTTTTAGCTATAGTCATAATGTTATACAGTAGAATTCTTGAACTCATTCCTCTGAGCTAACTGAAATTTTATATCCTTTACCAACATTTGTCCAACACATTTCCTTCTCTAATCCCATGGGAACCACCATTCTTCTCTGTACTTCTGTGACTTCAACGTTTTTAGATTCCACATGTAAGTGAGATCATATGGTATTCGTCCTTTTGTGCCTGGCCTATTTCATATAACATAACTTCCTCTGGGTTCATTCATGTTGCTCCAGATGACAGGCTGAATAGTATTCCATTGTGTATATAAACCACATTTTTTAAAAATCCATTCATCTATTGGTGGAAACAGGTTGATTCGGTATCTTAGCTATTGTGAATAATGCGGCAGTGAACATGAGAGTGAGATATCTCTTCAACACACTGATCTCATTTCCTTTGGATATATACCCAGTAGTGGGATTTCTGGATCATATAGAAGTTCTATTTTTAATTTTATTATTATACTTTAAGTTCTGGGATGCGTGTGCAGAACATGCCGGTTTATTACATAGGTATACACGTGCCATGGTGATTTGCTGAACCCATCAGCCCGTCATCTACATTAGGTATTTCTGCTAATGCTATCCCTCCCCTAGACCCCCTACCTGCAGACAGACCCCGGCGTGTGATGTTCCTTTCCGTGCGTACATGTGTTCTCATTGTTCAACTTCCACTTTTGAGTGAGAACATGCAGTGTTTGGTTTTCTGTTCCTGTGTTAGTTTGCTGAGAATGATGGTTTCCAGCTTAATCCATGTCCCTGAAAAGGACATGAACTCATCCTTTTTTATGGCTGCATAGTATTCCATGGTGTATATGTGCCACATTTTCTTTATCCTGTCTATCATTGATGGGCGTATGGGTTGGTTCCAAGTCTTTGTATTTTGAATAGTGCTGCAGTAAACATATGTGTGCATGTGTCTTTATAGAAGAATGATTTATAATCTTTTGGGTATATACCTAGTAATGGGATTGCTGTGCCAAATGGTATTTCTGGTTCTAGATCCTTGAGGAATCGCCACACTGTCTTCCACAATGGTTGAACTAATTTACACTCCCACCAACAGTATAACAGTGTTCCTATTTCTCCACATCCTCTCCAGCATCTGTTGTTTCCTGACTTTTTAATTGCCATTCTAACTAGCGTGAGATGGTATCTCATTGTGGTTTTGATTTGCTTTTCTCTAATGACCAGTGATGATGAGCTTTTTTCTTTTCATGTTTGTTGGCCACATAAATGTCTTCTTTTGAGAAGTGTCTGTTTGTATCCTTTGTCCACTTTTTGATGGGGTGGTTTGTTTTTTTCTTGTAAATTTATTTAAGTTCTTTATAGATTCTGGATATTAGCCCTTTGTCAGATGGATAGATAGCAAAAATGTTCTCCCATTCTGTAGGTTGCCTGTTCACTCTGATGATAGTTTCTTTTGCTGTGCAGAAGCCCTTTAGTTTAATTAAATCCCATTTGTCAATTTTGGCTTTTGTTGCCATTGTTTGTGGTGTTTTAGTCGTGAATTCTTTGCCCATGCCTGTGTCCTGAGTGGTATTGCCTAGGTTTTATTCTAGGGTTTTTATGGTTTTAGGTCTTATGTTTAAGTCTTTAATCTATCTCTTGAGTTAATTTTTGTATTAATTTTTGTATAAGGTGTAAGGAAGGGGTCCAGTTTCAGTTTTCTGCATATGGCTAGCCAGTTTCCCAACACCATTTACTAAATAGGAATCCTTTCCCTATTTCTTGTTTTTGTCAGGTTTGTCAAAGATCAGATGGTTGTAGATGTGTGGCGTTATTTCTGAGGCCTCTGTTCTGTTCCATTGGTCTGTATATCCATTTTGGTACCAGTACCATGCTGTTTTGGTTACTGTAGCCTTGCAGTATAGTTTGAAGTCAGGTAGTGTGATGCCTCCAACTTTGTTCCTTTTCCTTAGGATTGTCTTGGCTATACAGGCTCTTTTTTGGTTCCATATGAAATTTAAAGCAGTTTTTTTCTGATTCTGTGAAGAAAGTCAGTTGTAGCTTGATGGAGATAGCATTGAATCTATAAATTACTTTGGGCAGTATGGCCATTTTTACGATATTGATTCTCCCTATCCATGAGCATGGAATGTTTTTCCATTTGTGTCCTCTCTTATTTCCTTGAGCAGTGGTTTGTAGTTCTCCTTGAAGAGGTCCTTCACATCCCGTGTAAGTTGTGTTCCTAGGTATTTTATTCTCTTTGTAGCAATTGAGAATGGGAGTTCACTCATGATTTGACTCTCTGTCTGTTACTGGTGTATAGGAATGCTTGTGATTTTTGCACATTGATTTTGTATCCGGAGACTTTGCTGAAGTTGCTTATCAGCTTAAGGAGATTTTGGGCTGAGACGATGGGGTTTTCTAAATATACAATCATGTCATCTGCAGACAGAGACAATTTGACTTCCTCTCTTCCTATGTGAATACCCTTTATTTCTTTCTCTTGCCTGATTGCCCTGGCCAGAACTTTCAATACTACGTTGAATAGAAGAGGTGAGAGAGGGCATCCTTGTCTTGTGCCAGTTTTCAAAGGGAACGCTTCCAGCTTTTGTCCAGTCAGTATGTATTAGCTGTGGGTTTGTCATAAATAGTTCTTATTATTTTGAGATGTGTTCCCTCAATACCTAGTTTATTGAGAGTTTTTAGCATGAAGAGCTGTTGAATTTTATGGAAGGCCTTTTCCGCATCTATTGAGATAATTGTGTGGTTTTTGTCACTGGTTCTGTTTATGTGATAGATTATGTTTATTGATTTATGTATGTTGAACCATTCTTGCATCCCAGAGGTGAAGCCGACTTAACCGTGGTGGATAAGCTTTCTGATGTGCTGCTGGATTTGATTTGCCAGTATTTTATTGAGGATTTTCCCATCAATGTTCATCAGGGATATTGGCCTGAAATTTTCTTTTTTTGTTGTGTCTCTGCCAGGCTTTGGTATCAGGATGATGCTGGCCTCATAAAATGAGTTAGGGAGGAGTCCCCCTTTTTCTATTGTTTGGAATAGTTTCAGAAGGAATGGTACCAGCTCCTCTTTGTACCTCTGGTAGAATTTGGCTGTGAATCTATCTGGTCCTGGGCTTTTTTTGGTTGGTAGTCTGTTAATTACTGCCTCCATTTCAGCACTCGTTATTGGTCTATTCAGGGATTCAACTTCTTCCTGGTTTAGTCTTGGAAGGGTGTGTGTGTCTAGGAATTTATCCATTTCTTCTAGATTTTCTAGTGTATTTGTGTAGAGGTGTTTATAGTATTCTCTGATGGTAGTCTGTATTTCTGTGGGATCAGTGGTGATCTCCCCTTTATCATTTTTTATTGTGTCTATTTGATTCTTCTCTCTTTTCTTCTTTGTCTGGCTAGCAGACATCTAGCCAGAATCTATTTTGTTAAACTTTTCAAAAGACCAGCTTCTGGATTCATTGATTTTTTTTTTTTTTTGAAGGGTTTTTTGTTTCTCTTATTTCCTTCGGTTCTGCTCTGATCTTAGGTATTTCTCGTCTTCTGCTGGCTTTTGAAATTTGTTTGCTCTTGCTTCTCTAGTTCTTTTAATTGTAATGTTAGGGTGTCCATTTTAGATCTTTCCTGCTTTCTCTTGTGGGCATTTAGTGCTATAAATTTCCCTCGAAACACTACTTTAGCTGTGTCCCAGAGATTCTGGTATGTTGTGTCTTTGTTCTCATTGGTTTCAAAGAACTTATAATAATTTCATTATTTACCCAGTAGTCATTTAGGAGCAGGTTGTTCGGTTTCCATGTAATTGTGCGGTTTTGAGTGAGTTTCTTAATCTTGAGTTCCAATTTGATTGCACTGTGGTCTGAGACTGACTGTTAAGATTTCCATTCTTTTGCACTTGATGAGGAGTGTTTTACTTCCAATTATGTGGTCAATTTTAGAATAAGTGCAATGTGGTGCTGAGAAGAATGTATATTCTGTTGATTTGGGGTGGAGAGTTCTGTAGATGTCTATTAGGTCCACTTGGACCAGAGCTGAGTTGAAATCCTGAATATCCTTGTTAATTTTCTGTCTCATTGATCTGTCTAATATTGACAGTGGGGTGTTAAAGTCTCCCACTATTATTGTGTGGGAGTCTAAGTCTCTTTGTAGGTCTCTAAGAACTTGCTTTATGAATCTGGGTGCTCCTGTATTTGTGCATATATATTTAGGATAGTTAGCTCTTCTTATTGCATTGATCCCTTTACCATTATGTAATGCCCTCTTTCTGTTTTTGATTTTTTGAGGAGACTTCATTCGGTTTTCTAATAATGGCTGTACCGATTTACATTCCCACCAACAGTTTACAAGAGTGTCCTTTTCTTCACATCCTCTCCCTTGTTTTCTTTTTTTTTATAATAGCCATTGTAACAGGTGTGAAGTGCTATCTCAATGTAGTTTTAATTTGCATTCCTTTGATGTTTAGTGACATTGAGCATTTTTGCCATATACCTGTTGGCCATTTGTATGTCTTAGTTTGAGAAATATCTCTTCAGATTCTTTTCCCATTTTTAAATCAGGTTGTTTTCTTGCTGATGTGTTGTTTGCATTCCTTATATATTTTGGATATTAACCCATTGTCAGATGTATGGTTTGCAAATATTTTCTCCCATTCCAGACGTTGTATCTTCACTCTGTTGATTGTTTCTTTGGCTGTGCAGAACCCTGTTAGTTTGATGTTATCCCATTTGTCTTATTTTTGCTTTTTGTTGCCTGTGGTTTTGGGGTCATATCCAGAAAAATCATTGCCCAAACCAATGTCATGGAGCTTTTTCCGTGTGTTTTCTTTTAGTGGTTTTACAGTTGCAAGTCTTATGTTTAAGTCATTAAACCATTTTTAGTTGATTTTTATATGCATTATAAGGGTCTGATTTTATTTTTTTACATGTGAATATCTAGTTGTTCCAACACCGTTTATTGAAGAGACTGTCCTTTCCCCATTGTGTGTTCTTGGCAATTTTGTTTTTTTAACTGTTTTATCCTACTTCTCATTTTCTTCATTTACCATGAAGTCAGTTAACTTTTTCTGATTATTAATTTGCAATAATTTGCCCTTTTGCTTCCACTGAGTTTTTTTTGTTGTTGTTTTTTGTGTGTTAACTGTAGTTGTCTAAATAACCTAGTAAATAAATACCCTAAAGGAAGAGACTCTGGGGCTAGATGGCAATTCAAGAGAGGAAGATAGATTAGGAAACTTTAAGGGAATAAATTATTTTTTCTTTAAGCACTACTTAGATTTCAGAAGCATCCTACATGTTTGAGAAACTTCTTTTATTTAGACCAGACCATTTTATGCTAACATGACTAATTTGATATATTGTCTGAAATGGTAAGAACTTTAAATATTTTAAGTCTTTATATTTGAAATATGTGGCTGATACTATTTTATTACAGATAATGGGCTTGACATTCTAAAAGTAATGGAGTGAGATTACCTTCAAACCTGTATAGAAAATAGTAAAACCTTAAACTGACTCTGTTGTTACTAATCTAGGGAATAATAATATCACTAATTAGTTTCTTAGAGTTAGCACATGTGAGAGTCATCTGTAATGCTTTCTGATTCTCACAGTAACTCTATAGTATTACATATCCCTATTTTACAGACAAAGATAGTCAAGAAGATTAAGTTCTTTACTGTGTCAGGAAAAGAGACCTCAAACCCAAGTTCGAGAATTAGAACTTTTTCTGTTATATGTTACTGACTCATTAAAGTTTAAATGTCCTTAAAGTTTCTTAAGAATTGCCCTAAGTAGATGATTCTCATCTCACCTTCTGGGTACACTGATTTCCTCTATAATATTTAGAAACAGGTACATTTTGTTTTGTTTTAATTTTAAAACACCCGAGATGGGCATGGAGAAGGCAAAATGATTATTTAAAAAAATTTTTTTTGTCTGCATTCCATTTTGAGTCTGCTAATTTTATTTTCTTCCATGTGATGTCAAATAAATATTTGCAGGTAAGTTATTGCAATAAATTATTGCAGGTGTATGCTTCAGCTCATGGGATTTCTTGATGTACATGAGACTGGCTATCCTTATTTACAAACAACAGGTGTAATGTATGCCTTTTTTCTTGAAGATTCAGTAAAAAACAAGATGTTGAGAATCTTTGAGTAATATTCTACAAATGTAATTATTTACATTAAAAAATACGAAAAATAAAAAAAATCTGTAATGATGTTTGTTACTCTAAACCCTGAACCTACTGATGTTTAAACTTTAGAGTGTTTTTAGTACAGTAGGAATATTTTAGGTTAAGGCATTATTCTTCCCAAGTCATCTAGAAAATCTTCATCATTTATTCTCTACTTGACAACTAATTTTTTTTTTTTTTTAATATTTTAGTCTTTAAGGACACTTGTGTTAGGATCTGTTGCCTCCTTATAAAAGTTAAGTGGCCAGGCACGGTGGCTGACACCTGTAATCCCAGCATTTTGTGAGACTGAAGCAGGAGGATCGCTTGAGCCCAGGAGTTTCAGACCAGCCTGGGCAACATTGTGGGACTCTTCTCTACCAAAAAAAAAAAAAATTTTTTTTAATTAACCATGTGTAGTCCCTGCTACTTGGGAGGCTGAGGCAGGAGGATCACTTGAGCCCAGGAGTTCGAGGCTGTAGCCTGGGTGACACAACAAGGCCCCATCTCTTAAAAATATATAAATAAATAAAGTTAAGGATGCTGCGTGGTTTATATATTCAGAAAGAGATTGAGGTAATAAAAGAATTTTTGACCAGGCTCTGGCTTACGCCTGTAATCCCAACACGTTGGGAGGCCGAGGTGGACGGATCACGTGAGGTCAGGAGGTCGAGACCAGCCTGGCCAACATGGTGAAACCCTGTCTCTACTAAAAATAAAAATAAAAAAGTTTGCATTTTAAACCATAAACAGTAATCATAGACTCTCTAATAAATTTGTTGTAAAGATTCTTTTGGTACTAAAAGGGCAGTACTTGAATATTTGCCTAAAGGAGGAAGTAAATGAATGTAGCTCTTTATATATTACTTACATCTTTATAATGTATTGTCATCTGAAGAAATAAATGATGGTTTTGCCCATGCCATTGGGGCCAGGAAGTTGTGCTAAAAGTTGATGTAACATCCAACTATATGTCCCTCAAACTCATGCTAACCTAGCATACCTTGCCCTTATCAGTTTCAGCAATCTGAGATTTGGCCCTTTGTTAATATGTATCTGCCCAGGAGTTTCTAAAAGGTCAGATTTGTTTTGAGCCAGACTTCCAATGGCTGCTCTGTTCTGAATCACACTGTGAAGAGGAAAAGATCTTTAGTTTGAAAACACACACTTGGGCCCCTGTTATTCCATAATCCTTCAGTTACCATTCAGAACATTGGTCAGAGTAGATTTTGTCATGCATCTTATATATAAGCAGAGCTGTATCTTACATCCACTGAGTAAGTTTGATGGCCTTCTTAAAATAATTAATTGGGAACAGTCAAAAGGCATTGTAACACTGGTATTTATCATCATTATATTTAAAACCTTGTATGAGAGATTTACACCTGTTTTTTTTTAACTTCCTGAAAGAAAACAAAAAGAGTTCTGAAGAAATCTGACAGTCTTGGTCCATCTATATATGTTCTTGGTGAGTCTGGGTAATCAATCTTCCTGGGCCTTTCTCTCTTTGCAATTTTGAGATTGGAGATCCTTCTTTTTGTGACTATTTGAGTGTGCCAGAGAAAATTCAAAGTCAAGGAGAAAAACCTTCCAGCAGATGCAGAGATGGAACACTGGAAGCTAATAAAAGCTGCATCCCCTGTAGAGGCTCAGCAAAGGGCTGTCAAAAGTCAGAGTGGAGGATAGAACACAGACCAGTACCTTGATTAAGATATTTCCTAGTTTTTCAGGAGCTGACGTGACCTCAGATCATGCTGTTCTCTTCAGAGTTCACTGCAGTTGTTAACCCATTTATGCCGGAGGTTGCAAGTTTTTTGTGTGAAAAATCAGATCTTGGCAATGACCTTGAGAAGTAGGATATACATAACTCCCACAAGCTTAGCGTACCAATAATGAAACTAAGAGATGAGAGGATTGCTATGTTACGTAGTACACAGAAACACAAGAACAGAGTTGTGGCAACATGGCGGTAAGTAGTTGTATGAGAAGAAATGGCAGGAGGCAGATTGCCTGGCAGTACAGAACAAATAGCAGAGGAAGCAGCTGGTGAATCTTGTACTCAGGAGACAAGTGAAGAGGAACACTAGAGATTCATTTCTGTGGTGACAGGGTCCCATTTCAGTGTCCTTATTCTGAAAGTAATTTTGGCACTTTTATTGGAAAATAGTGAGATATTAAACTTAGAAACAGTTTAGGAGATGCGACCCATAATGTGAAATGAAATTGTCTGAAGACCATTTTAGGAATACTTTTGTTCTTTATTTCAAATCTTATTTTGATGGTGATTTCACAATTTCCTTCATTTTCAAGATTTCAAGTGAAATTTATTGGTGTAAAATCTGTGGGTCTCAAATAAAAAACAAAGCAGCATTTTCTTACCTTAGGTTTTTACGAATAAAATATTCTGGAGTTATTTCTGGTTTTGTTTTGTTTTTTTGAGACTGTCTTGCACTGTTGCCAGGCTGGAGTGCAGTGGTGCAGTCATAGTTCACTGCAACCTCGAACTCCTGGGTTCAGTCAATCCTCCCACCTCAGCCTTCCAAATAGCTGGGACTACAGGTGTGCATTGCCACACCTGGCTAATTTTTGTATTTTTGGTGGAGACAAGGTCTCGCTATGTTGCCCAGGCGGGTCTCAAATTCCTGGTTCAAGCGATCCTTCTAACTTGACCTCCCAAAGTGCTGGGATTACAGGTATGAGCTATGGAATTTGGTTTTTAACCTTAATATTATACTAGTAAGTTAAATGACTAATTGATAAGGTTACATCACACCATACCCCCAAGTAAAGGTCAGTGAAGAAGTTTGGGAAATCATTCTACTTAATAATAAGCAAACTGCATAATCTAAACTAATTAACCAGAAATGGCCCAAGTTGAAAGTGTTATTACTCTTTGTAATTCTTTTTCATCCATTATGATTCTTAACTTGCATTGTGGTTTTTGCTTTTAGTACTATTTCATTTTACCTTAAGGATACGTACATGCTTGTAAAAGAAACGCTGAAATCAATTTTGTGTAAGTAGTTAGGAAGTAGGGTTTTGTTTGTTTTTGAGATGGAGTCTCGCTCTGTCACCCAGGCTGGAGTGCAGTGGTGCGTTCTCGGCTCACTGCAAGCTCCACCTCCCTGGTTCACGCGATTCTCCTGCCTCAGCCTCCTGAGTAGCTAGGACTACAGGCGCCTGCCACCATGCCCGGCTAATTTCTTTTTGTATTTTTAGTAGAGGTGGGGTTTCACCATGTTAGCCAGGATGGTCTTGATCTTCTGACTTCGTGATCCGCCCACCTCGGCCTCCCAGAGTGCTGGGATTACAGGCATGAGCCACCGCGCCCAGCCGGAAGTAGGTTTTTTGAAGAGTCAGCTGAAAACAACTGTTGCCGTATTCGGAATTTAAAATTTTAATTTGAAAATATTATAATTGAGAAATTATTGTATATATTTATGGTATACAGCGTGATGTTATGATACATGTATACAATGCAGAATGATTAAATCAAGCTATTTAACATAGCTGTCACCTCAAATACTATTTTTGTGGTCAGAAATTTGAAATTTATCTCAGGACTTTTGAAATGTACAATACATTATTATTAACTGTTCTCACCGTGCTATGAAAATAGATCTCAACAAACTTATTCTTCCTGTCTTAACTGAAACTTTGTACCCTAGTTTTAAAAATTTAATACATTTATTTGGTTCGAAATTTAGAAAGTATAAAAGGATAATCTGTGAAAATCTCTTTCCATGAGTTTCCATTCTCACATTTTGTACATTATTCCACGTGTGTGTGAATGTTGATCTTGTAGAATGAATTTCCTAGAAATGGAATTGCCAGTTTACAGAGGTCGTGCATTTGTAATTTGGTAGACACTGCTACCAGAATATAAGAGGATAAGTGGCCCTACACCCTGTATAAAACTACATATTATTGTAAACTCTTTCACCTTTGCCAGCCTAATGGATTTTTTTTTTTAACAAATGCTAGTTTCAATTAGTGTTTCTCTGAGGAGTGTGATGTTAGTGTCTCCTTAAGAGCTATTTATGTTTCTTTTTATATGAACCGATTGTTGATTCCTTTACCGCCTATTATTTACCATTCTTTTATTCTTCCTTTCTGAAGTTCAAGCCTCCTCCTGCTATTTCCTTTCTCTTTGGAGAACTTCCTTTAACCATTTTTTTTTTTTTTTAAGGTTAGGTCTACTGGTGACAAATTATTCTAGTTTTCTGAAAATGTCTTTATTTCATCAGGGTTTAGGGGATGGTTTCAGGATGAAACTGTTCCACCTCAGATCATCAGGCATAAGCGTTTAATAAGGAGTGCTCAGCCTAGATCTCTCGTATGCACAGTTCACAATAGGGTTTGTGCTCCTCTGAAAATCTAATGCTGTCACTGATCTGACAGGAGGTGGAGCTCCAGTGGTAAGGCTTGCTTGCCTGCCACTCACCTTCTGCTGTGTGACCTGGTTCCTAACAGGCCACGGATCAGTACCAGGGACCATGGCTCTTCATCTCCATGTTCTGACATTACGTTGACTATGTATATCGGTATACTGTTCAGTTAAATAATACTTGTGACTTTGAGAAGGATACAGTTTCAATCATATTCTCAATATGCCTTAATCATATTTTAAAATTTAGGTTAACACACATTCTGAAACTCAAGCCACAGTCTTACAGAATCAATATTGATATTGTAATATCTCCCAATTTTTTGCCTTTTTACCCTTCTGTCCTTTAATGCCATCTCTTTCTCAATTATTTTCTCTCATTTTTTTTCTGAGCAGACTTATACAAAAAGGAACGTAAATTAAATTTGCCAAATATCAAAAGAGAGGAACTTTTTATTTTTTATTTTTTTGGAATGGAGTCTCAATCTGTTTCCCAGGCTGGAGTGCAGTGGCGCAATCTCAGCTCACTGCAACCTCCGCCTCCCGGTTCAAGAGATTCTCTGCCTCAGCCTCCCGAGTAGCTGGGATTACAGGTACCCTCTACCATACTCAGCTAATTTTTGTATTTTTAGTAGAGACAGGGGTTCACCATGTGGGCCAGGCTGGTCTCGAACTCTTGACTTCAGGTGTTCTGCCTGCTTTGGCCTTCCAAAGTGCTGGGATTATAGGCATGAGCCACCACTCTCCACTGAACTTTTTAATCTTAGAGCTTTTTTATTTGTTAAATCGGGATGGAGTCTCACTCTGTTGCCCAGGCTGGAGTGCAGTGGTGCAATCTCGGCTCACTGCAACCTCTGCCTCCTAGGTTCAAGTGATTCTTGTGCCTCAGCCTTCCGAGTAGCTGGAACTACAGGCGCCCATCACCATGCCTGGTTAATTTTTGTATCTCTAGTAGAGGCGGGGTTTCACCACGTTGGCCAGGCTGGTCTCGAACTCCTGGCTTCAAGTGATCTGCCTGCTTTGGTGTCCCAAAGTGCTAGGATTACAGGTATGAGCCACCACCATGCCTGGCCTATTTTCTTCTTATAGTTAATGTTTTCTGATTCTTGGGCAGATTATATTCCTATAAAAACAGTTATAAATCTCTTTCTGGCCTTCCATTTCATTTATTTACTTTGAGGAGGAGTCTCGCTTTGTCTCCCGGGCTGGATTGCAGTGGTGCAATCTTGGCTTACTGCAATCTCCACCTTTGGGGTTCAAGCGATTCTCGTACCTCAGCCTCCCTAGTAGCTGGGATTATGCGTGTGCACCACCACACTTGGCTAATTTTTGTATTTTTAGTAGAGACAGTTTTGCCATGTTGACCAGGCTGGTCTCGAACTCCTGACCTCAACTGATCCACCAGCCTTGGCCTCCCAAAGTGGTGGGATTACAGGCATGAGCCACTGCACCCAGACTTTTCATTTTATCATGTTATCTTGCTTCACTAGAATGTTTTCTTCAAAAGTGATATGTAAATTAAATAATTGTTTATGAAATGTATTTAATACACTTGGTAAGTGGGCTTGCTGTTGTGTGGTATGGTGTTTTATTGTTGTTGTTGTTTTGGAGACAGGTTCTCACTCTGTTCCCCAGGCTAGAATGCGGTGGTGCGATCATGGCTCACCGAAGCCTCGACCTCCCAGGCTTAAGTGATTCTCCCCGCTCAGCCTCCCAAAGTGCTGGGATTACAGGTGTGAGAAGCCATGCCCCTAGCCAGTGGGCTTGCTTTTTTTTTTTTTTTTTTTTTTAATTTCAAACACTAAATGGGCTTGCTTTTAAAGTAAATCAACTGTGATGTATTTCTCATAGGAAAGAATCTCAGTGCAAAATAAATAGAAATTAGACTGGTGATTAAAGCTTTTTTAATTGTGGGGTAAAGAGTTACCATATTTTAACAAGTATATTTTATGTTTAAGTGTAGTATTTTTATTTTGCTTGCACAATTTTATGTTTTTATTTCATTATGAATTTATTTTCTGTGTTAGATTTCCTTAAAATTTGATTTTTTCCCCCTGCATATCCCTCAGGTTTATTAGTTTAGCATATATAAGTAGATTTTGCAGGTTATGTGTTTTTTCATACCCACTCTGTCTCACCAGCAGCATAGGTATTGGATTCAGGTTAACAGTTGGGCTCGTGAGACAAAATTAGCTTCACCAGGCACTAAGGTTACTTACCCTTAAGAAAGGATATAGGGCAGGAAATGGCATGGCTGGTACATCAACAGCATAGAGGCGCTCTCATGATTTCCAGGCACAGCTTGCGTATATCCCAAACATCTCACACTTGATAATGTACCTGTTCCTTAGAAACACAACTGGGTAAGGAAGGATTATCTTAGTTCAGTGAAGCCATTACATCTACGGTCTCTTCAGCTTTTATACCTTGTTCCCATTCTCAAGTGCAGCAACATCTCATCAGTACTGGAAAAGCAGTCTGCACAGTGAACCAGAAGTCCTTGGTCAAGTACAAGTAACTTCAGCCAGATTTTCATGTATCTTGGGTTTAGTATATTCCTGTAAATTATCAGTTACAAATTTCAAGGATGATTCAGGCACAGCAGCACATGTGCCTGTAGTCCTAGCTACTCAGGAGACTGAGAGAAAGAGGATTACTTGAGCCCAGGAGTTTGAGGCCAGCCTGTGCAACATAGCAAGACCCCATCTTCATAAATAAACAAGGTTAGGCATGGTAGCCCACACCTGTGATCCCAGCACTTACGGAGGTTGAGACAGGAGGATCCCTTGAGCCCAGGAGTTTGAGACTAGCCTAGACAACATGGGGAGAACTTGTCTCTACAAAAATAAAAATTAAAAAAATTAGCAGGGCATGGTGGCATACACCTGTGTTCCCAGTTACTCAGGAGGCCGAGACAGAAGTATCACTTGAGCCCAGAAGGTCAAGACTGCAGTGAGCTATGGTCTGCACTCTAGCCTGGGCAACAGAGCAAGACCCTGTCTCCAAAAAAAAAAAAAAAAAAAAAAAAAGGCAAGAATAAATTTTCCAAATACCAAATCTTCACATGTTCCTGAGGCTAAGGTGGGGCTAAAGGAAAGGTCACAAATCAGCTGTTAACCCTTTCAACTAAGGTTCTGTAACCAAACAGCCAACAGATAATCCAAAGATATATTTTCTTTGTTTTCCTTGACTTTTTATTATGGAACATATTAATTTATACACAAGTGAATAAAATAATATAACAAACACTTTTTCTTTAGCTAGCTTCAGGAGTTTATTTATGGCCGATCTTGTTTTACCCATCACTAGCCACTTTTCCCTTTCCTATTATTTTGAAACAAATTCCAGGCATAATATTTTATCAATAAATGTTATTTCTAAAAGATGATTCTTAAAAACAATACCATAATGATACACACATACACATTCCTAAATATAAAAAATCCTGACAGTGTTCAGATTGTAATTGTTTCATTAATGTTAATTAATTTTTTGCTGTGTGAATCAATCCAAATGAAGTTCAGACATTGAAATTGGTCTTGTAAGTTGTGTTTTGTTTTTTAATAAATTCCCTCACCATCTTGTTTTATGTTTCCTTGAAATGTATTTCTCAAAAAAGGTAGGTCATTTGTCATGTAGCATTTTCTATAATTGAACATACTGGATTTTACTAATTGAGTCCTTACTATGTTATGTAATGTTGATCAGATGCAGTTGTGACTTGAAGAAATTCCTTTTAATGAAAACAGGAGTCACACAGGACAAGTTGTCTCTGTGTTTTGCAGCAGCCATGGGTTATCAGTGCCTCACAAGAAGTTGTAAAACAATGATATTTTAACACTATAATTTCTTTTTCATTTATTTCTGGAATGCTTCTGACAAAGAGCTATTTCCCTTCATCTATTTCATTAGCCAGTGGTGCAGTTTGTACCAGAAAGGCAAGATAAATGCTTTATACTTCATGAGTATCACTGTGAACTAATGTATTTCTAATATAATCTGATATATCTCAATTTATTGTAGTTCTCATGTATATATCAATATTGTCCCATCTTTGGCCCCGGTTAGCCTCTTCAAATCCACCATGATTTGAATGAGTATACCTTTAGATGGGTCAAGCTCCTCCCTATTTGTAGGATCTTCTTCTAATTCTTGTTATGTTACACCTTCTAGCTTCACTTATTTATATTAATTGACTGATCCTTTAAACTCTGAGTTTTTTTTTTACCCTTTTTAAAGTTACTGCTTCCTTAACTGAAATAAAATTTCAATTTAAGATGACTTTTTGTAGAGTCCCCAAAACATTCTATTCATCATGGGCAATTGACTTCCCTCTGTTATGAGTCTCCTCTTGAGCTAAATTTCTTAATTATTAGAAGACTGCTTGGGCATTGAAATATAAGCCCATGCCAGTGAAATCTGTTTCTTATCTCTCCATGTTTCTGTAAAGCAGTTTTTCTGTTATTTCCCTGCACTAGTTCTGCCAATCTTGATAATAAGAGGGAAAGTGGAAAACTACAAGATTAGAACATGGGACTCTTCATTGTTATTCTGTGCTTTTAAAAAAATTTCTTAATTCAGATGTTTGTTAACGTTAGTTTAGCATTTTAGACTCACCTATTTTTTAAAGTTCTTCGGATTAATAGATAAAACTTTGACCAGTGAATTCTGGAGATCTGGACTCTAATCCTGAGTCTTGACTCCTTTCCTGTACTTGCCAGTTCACATAGCTGGATGATCTAAGTGCTAAATACTGAACTTAGTGAGAATCTGCAGAAAATTTAAATCTCCTTCCACAAAGTTTGTCTAAAAATTGTTGATCAAAACCTTTTTGTTTTTATTAAAGTTAAGAAAGAAGAAAAGAAAAGGCATAAATCATCATCATCTTCCTCCTCCTCATCTAGTGACTCAGATAGCTCAAGTGATTCTCAGTCCTCTTCTGATTCCTCTGATTCCGAAAGTGCTACTGAAGAGAAATCAAAGAAAAGAAAAAAGAAACATCGGAAAAATTCCCGAAAACACAAGAAAGAAAAGAAAAAGCGAAAGAAAAGCAAGAAGAGGTCTTAATTTTACTTTTCTAATGCTAGCTTTATATTCTGATTTCCTTTCTGTAAATCTGTTAGGATTTTGGGTCAATTATATGAAACTGTTAAAATAGTGAGAAATATAGCATGGAGCGTAGGACTTTTGATATTCCACAGTCTATAGATTAAATTTTGGGTACGTTCATTTTCTTTTGAAACAAAACCTATCAGTTCATTTTTTTGTGTACTCAATGAAATAATGGCTTTGGTGTTACAGATTTGTGTGTTTTATAGGAGGATTATGGGATTTATGAAAATTGCAGAAAACCACCAGTTGTTTTTCCTATTTTCAGTAGCAGTCCCCTTTGCTCTTACGATAGCATAAGGATAGAAAGCAGATAATGTCAGTGTATTTTACTTTCTTTTCCATTTTGTTTGAAATAATCTGTGTTTGTACTAAAACTTGTCTTCATCTGCCTGTGGCTCAAATGCAATTAATTTCTTTACCCATGTTTTAAAGTATTTTAAATTTATCAGAGTGCATTGCTCACATAGTTTCATATTTTTTATCCATTTTGTAGGAAAATATTTTTTGAGAGTGTGATAATCGAAACGTTTTGTTTTGTTTGTTTTTTGATTGGTTAGTTGGTTTGTCAGAGGAATAGAAGATTTTTCCCATGCGATCACATCTTTGGTAAGGACAGGATGTTTATATTATAGTGATATAAAGGAAAGAAATACCAACAATTGGATACTTCCGTAAGGACATAATAACCAACTGTAACTTGTTTTGTGTGTTTCTGTCTGTTAAGTGCATCTAGTGAGAGTGAAGCTGAAAATCTTGAAGCACAACCCCAGTCTACTGTCCGTCCAGAAGAGATCCCTCCTATACCTGAAAATAGATTCCTAATGAGAAAAAGTCCTCCTAAAGCTGATGAGAAGGAAAGGAAAAACAGAGAGAGAGAAAGGGAAAGAGAGTGGTATGTGAATGTGTATATTTTGCCTTACATGTTTTACCACAGAACTTTTCTTTTTAAAAAGTTATTTATTTTAAACAAGATTTAATTGGTGACCTTGTCCCAAGATTGAAATCTTTTTTATAAAATGTTCTTCCGCATAGTTCTTTTTTGCCAACCACATAACTAGAAAGGGAAATTGACTTAAATTACAAGTAGATTCTGAAGTAAAGTTACACATAATAAACACTAATACAAAAAAGAGATGTTAAGCAGCATTCCAAGCCAATAACAAGATACTGTTTAACCAGTAAAACAAGATAGTGTTTTATAGTGTTATTTGTGTACAATTAAACTCTTAAGCAAGTAAGAATCTTGGTTTTTCAGTTTGTCTAATAGGAAAAACTGCTGTTTTCGTTACTCAGTTTACAACATTGTAATAAAAATTGATGTCATGTTCAAATCCTGAAAAAAGTTTACTACGTAAATCTACATTATTAATATCTGTAATGCTAATGGTTCTTTATCAGTCATTTTAATAACTATGTCCAGGCTGGGCGCAGTGGCTCATGCCTGTAATCCCAGCACTTTGGGAGGCTGAGGCGGGCAGATCACGAGGTCAGGAGATGGAGACCGTCCTGGCTAACATGGTGAAACCCCATCTCTACTAAAAATACAAAAAATTAGCCGGGTGTGGTGGCGGGCGCCTGTAGTCCCAGCTACTCAGGAGGCCGAGGCAGGAGAATGGCATAAGTACACCTGGGAGGCGGAGCTTGCAGTGAGCCGAGATCACGGCACTGCACTCCAGCCTGGGTGACAGAGTGAGACTCCGTCTCAAAAATAATAATAATAATAATAACTATGTCCAAAAGTAGAAAAAGGAATATTGAAATATTTTTCTTAGTTATGATCAGAAATACATTGTCATAATACAAGTAATAAAATTCTTGGCCAGGCATAGTGGCTCACACCTATAATCCCAGCACTTTGGGAGGCCAAGGTGGGCAGATCACCTGAGCCACCACGCCCAGCTAATTTTTTGTATTTTTAGTAGAGATGGGGTTTTACTGTGTTAGCCAGGATGGTCTCCATCTCCTGACCTCATGATCCGCCCACCTCGGCCTCCCAAAGTGCTGGGATTACAGGCATGAGCCACCGTGCCCGGCCCAGATTCATTTTTATTAAAGTAACATGTCCGGCCAATGAAAGTTTTTAAAAAAATGTGTTAACTTTCTGTTTGCTTCCTTCTAGTAATCCACCTAACTCCCAGCCTGCTTCATACCAGAGACGACTTTTAGTTACTAGATCTGGCAGGAAAATTAAAGGAAGAGGACCAAGGGTAGGTGATTCTTTCCCCAGAGATCTTCACAATATTGCATTTGTCTTCCTTAAATAATTTTAGGGTGTTTCTTAAATATTATTTTAATGTGCAAGTAACTAAAATTTAGGGGAGATGCAGGCATTGAATTATATATTCTCTTTCTTAAGCAGTTTCTGTATGTTGGTACTTCCCAACAGAAAATCCATGAGATATGAATAGATTTTACATTTACATGGTATAAAATGGGATCGAGGTCTTTCTTGTCTCCCTTGTTTCTTGGCAATCACTGTATCTCTATTCTTGTTAAAAATAAATAAAAATTAACCCTATTCTTGTATTTTATTCTTTTTTTATTTACTAGAGTGTCCTCATCAGAATTTAAATATCTTGTGCTTTCAAAACTTTATAGAAACTTGGCTATACTTTCCTGTCTTATGTCTTCACTTCCTACTTATTCCTCAAGCATTTTAGTTGTCTTCCACTACCGTTGTTCTGCTGAAAACAGCACTTGATACATAATCAGCTGCATGTCACAAATTCCAGTGGATTCTTTTCAGTCTTAATCCTACTTAATCTTGATCCTTGTAATATTCTTTCCACCACCCCCCCCTTTTTTTTTTTGAGATGGAGTCTCAGTTTGTTGCCCAGACTGGAGTGCAGTGGCATGATCTCGGCTCACTGCAACCTCTGTCTCCCAGGTTCAAGCAGTCCTGCCTCAGCTCCCCCTAGTAGCTGGGATTACAGGCACATGCCACCATGCCCAGCTAATTTTTGTATTTTTAGTAGATACAGGGTTTCACCATGTTGGCCAGGCTAGTCTCAAAACTCCTGACCTCAGGTGATCCACCTGCCTGAGACAAGGTCTCACTTTTTACCCAGGCTGGAGTGCAGTGGTACAATCAAGGATCACTGCAGCCTCAACCTTCCAGTCTCAAGCAATCCTCCCACCTCACCCTCCCAAGTAGCTGGGACTGCAGGTGTGCATCACCATATCTGGCTAATTTTTGTATTTTTTTGTAAAAATGAGGTTTCGTCATGTTGCCCAGACTGGTCTTGAACTCCTGAGCTCAAGCGATCTGCCTGCCTCAGCCTCCCAAAGTCCTAGAATTACAGGCATGAGCCACCGTGTCCACCCATTTCCCTAACCTTTAAATACTGTAGTACCTCAGGGTTCCCATTCAACTCTTCTCACACAGCATATACTCCTTGAGCAATCTCATGACTCCCATGGCTGGTAACTGTCAAATTTTTATCTGCATTTTTCAGCTCCAAAGACTCATTTGACTAATGAGTACCTCAGACTTGGCTTTTACAAAGTTGAGCACAAGCTCTTCCTCTTCAAATCTGAACCTTCTTTAGGTTACTGATTTTAGTGAGGGGCACCACCACCTGTGCAGTTCCTTCCCAAGAATAATCTGATTCTCCCCTTTCAGTTTATACCTTAACTATGCAAGTAACTTAACTATGGTAAGATACATGAATATATCTTACCCATCACCGAATACTGTCATTTCTGCCTCCTAAATATTCAGAAATTCATGTGTTTCAAGCTTTACCCCTGCCATGTTAATTCAACTCCATCATATTGTCTGAGCTGTAAATTTTGATAGTTCTCAATTTTTTTAAATCTCAGAACCTCTTTCATGTTAAAAATTACTGAGGACCCAAAAGAACTTCTGTTGGTGTGGGTTATATCTATCAATATTTATTATTTTAGGAATTAGTAGTGAGAAATACTTGAAACATAAGAATATATAAGCACACATTCCATTAGCTGTGAAAGTAGTGATATCAAAACATGTAAACTGAATAACACTATTGTATGATAATGAAATAATGAAAATGGAACAGGCAAATATTGTGATATTATTATGAAAATAGTTTTGACCCCGAGTCTTTAGATCCTAGATCCCACTTTGAGATTCACTGTCTAATCTTTTTTTTAAAATACTAGCCAGAATTGTCATTTAAAAATGAAAGTCTGAGTTTTGTGCCACTCCTTTACCATTGATCTTAGGGTAAATCCAAAATAACTACAATGGCCTATGACACTACACAAAACCTAGTCCTTGCTTACCTCATCAATGTTATGTAGTACTACTTTCCCTTGCAATTTTTAGCTTTGGCCATGTGTGGTCTGTCTTCTCATCATTTCTAAAGCATGCTGTGTTTCTTCTTAACTCAGAACCTTCCTGTCAGCATCTTTTCCCTTTTCCTTTTATACCCATTCTATTATAGCTGCATATATGTTTAACATATGTAATTATATGTTCATTCACATGCTCTCCAAGTCCTGTAGAATGTAAGTTCCAGGAAAGCACTCTCATATATCTTGGCTCGCTAATGTTCTCTCAGTATGTAATAGAGTGTTTGGTCATCCTAAGGGTTGAATAAGTGAACATCACATTTACTCTGTTTTCCCCACAATATGAGAAATATTTGCTTTGAAACATTAAGTGTATATAACATTTAGATTGGAACTTGGCAACTTATAAGTTGCTCTAGCATTAGTTGGTTAGGACTCTTCCATGGAGAAGACGTATGGCTAGCGGCTAAAGTTTTTGTGATTAATGTTTCTTGGAATTTGCAACATGACAACTTAAGTTTCTCTGCCTCATTGATTTCCTATATGAAAATTGGGAAATTTTAGTAATTTTCAGGGTATAGAAATATCAGACGTTTTATTTTAACCTGGAAACATATACTTTTAAGCTACTGTTTTAATGCTTTTTATATATTTTTTTATTTTGTACCCCTTACTACCTCCTGACCCTCACCCCAGTACTTCCCTCCCTCCCAGCACCCATGCGAGTCCCTCTATACTTTTATACATTAATTTTTCCCCATTTTAATTTTCTTTAGCGTTATCGAACTCCTTCCAGATCCAGATCAAGGGATCGTTTCAGACGTAGTGAGACTCCTCCACATTGGAGGCAAGAGATGCAGAGAGCTCAAAGAATGAGGGTATCAAGTGGTGAAAGATGGATCAAGGGGGATAAGTAAGATTTAACTATTATTATTTCAAATGTAATGATAAGTATTTGTTTTTACTATTATACATAGTTATTGTCATTTTAATTATTGCTGAATACCTTAAGAAAAGTAGAATATCATTTTAGCTAATAATATCTACAATTCTTTTCCTAATAACATTTCCCCAATTCTTTTTCTTATTTTTTAGGAGTGAGTTGAATGAAATAAAAGAAAATCAGAGAAGTCCAGTTAGAGTAAAAGAGAGAAAAATAACAGATCACAGGAATGTATCTGAGAGTCCAAACAGAAAAAATGAAAAGGAGAAGAAAGTTAAAGACCATAAATCTAACAGCAAAGAGAGAGACATCAGAAGAAATTCAGAAAAAGATGATAAATATAAAAACAAAGTGAAGAAAAGGGCCAAATCTAAAAGTAGGAGTAAGAGCAAAGAGAAATCAAAGAGTAAAGAAAGAGATTCAAAACATAATAGAAATGAAGAAAAGAGGATGAGGTCAAGGAGTAAAGGAAGGGATCATGAGAATGTTAAAGAAAAGCAGTCTGATTCTAAAGGAAAAGATCAGGAAAGGAGTAGAAGTAAAGAGAAGTCTAAACAGTTAGAATCGAAGAGTAATGAGCATGATCACAGTAAAAGTAAGGAAAAGGATAGACGTGCACAATCCAGGAGTAGAGAATGTGATATAACTAAAGGTAAACACAGTTATAATAGCAGAACAAGAGAACGAAGCAGAAGTAGGGACAGAAGCAGAAGAGTGCGATCAAGAACCCATGACAGAGATCGCAGCAGAAGCAAGGAGTACCATAGATACAGAGAACAGGAATACAGGAGAAGAGGACGGTCACGAAGCCGAGAGAGAAGAACACCACCAGAAAGATCAAGAAGTAAAGATAGGAGGAGAAGGAGGAGAGACTCACGGAGCTCAGAGAGAGAAGAAAGTCAAAGCAGAAACAAAGACAAATACAGAAACCAAGAGAGTAAGAGCTCACACAGAAAAGAAAATTCTGAGAGTGAGAAAAGAATGTACTCTAAAAGTCGTGATCATAATAGCTCAAATAACAGCAGGGAAAAAAAGGCTGATAGAGATCAAAGTCCCTTCTCAAAAATAAAACAAAGCAGTCAGGACAATGAATTAAAGTCCTCCATGTTGAAAAATAAGGAGGATGAGAAGATCAGATCCTCAGTGGAAAAAGAAAACCAAAAATCAAAAGGTCAAGAAAATGACCATGTACATGAAAAAAATAAAAAATTTGATCATGAATCAAGCCCTGGAACAGATGAAGACAAAAGCGGATGAGTGAGTTATATAAACTTACTTCCATTCTGTTTCAGATTTTAAGTTTGAGAGACTTGCTAATGAATCTCCTTTATGTTGTTTTCCTTTTCATTGTTTTTGGATTGTTTTATGTTTGTCCTTTTTTTTCTTAATGTGGATTTCATTGAGTTGATTTTTTGATAATCTGCAATCTGGATAATTTGTACTGCTAAAGTTTTAATAAACTTGACATGAGAAAAACACTTTGGTGTAGTACTGTGTGCTGTGTTTAACTATTTTATGTATGCATTACTGTGTTGCAACAATTAGCCAATAGCATCCTAATTTGTTTAGTCAGCCATTTGGAATGGTTGCAATGCATTGTTACAAAAGCTTGTGTTTCTCATGATTAAAGTAACTTTAGAAGCCACTAGAAGACATCTTGTATAGATTTTCTGATTGCGTTATAAATAGAGGTTTGCAGCGGTTTCTTTTAATTACACAGAAGCAGGGTCCTAATAATCTGAGATCTTAAATCATCACTTTTGATTTTATAGTAATTTCTGCTTTAAAATAGATGTATTTATATTGCACTTCATACTCTGTTCTTTATAGTTCGAGCCATAGCTTGTTTCCTATTAATGCTTTTCCTGTCTAGTTGTGTTTTACTTAACTGCCTATAAAAATCATAAGAGTAATTTTTTTCAGTTGATGTACTGATTGAGCTTGAGTTGCTGTTATACAGCATTTGACAGGAACTATACCTTGGAAAATCAGATTGTGATTCTCAATTCTGTGTTGCTTTTGGTTTGAAGAGTTTTGGGAACGTTTTAATTATTAATTACCCTTCTCTAAAATTAAAAAAAAAAACTTTTCTCATTAAAACATACCATTTGTGCAGGTCCTTAAGCTATACAGATTCTAAAAATTGTTAGTATTGAGACATTAACTTCTAAGATTTCTCTTTTTTGGCCTCCAACCTATATAGAATTGAGTGTTAACTCTGCATGGATTTTGTTTTTTTGTTTTAATTGAACTGACTTCTCTAACTCTCATAGCTGTGAGTTCCAAATGGCAAGAAAATGCATCTTTTCTATATATGTATCACGATAGGCTATAGCATGTTTATGACTCTGGTTTCTTTCTCTTCAGGTGGTTTTATACCATTACTGTTAATGTTATTTTAACTTGGCATGTATAACATTGCCATATAGAGTAGAGTAGAAAGTTGCAAATTTTGATAGTTTACAGAGTTAAACACTAAACATATCCAAAGTCCATTTAGAGTTTTGGGTGTTGTATTTTGCCATTTTTGTGATGTGTGGCCTTTTATTCTGTAATCTCTTCTAAATAAAACATTGAACATCCAGCAAACATAAAACCTGCCTCATTTGAAAAGGAATTTCAAAATTCCAATTAATAGGATTCTCTAGAGAGTTTTGTACTTTAATATTTGTCAGTGTAGTGTCAACTCTGTTACCAAGGTAGCTTCTTGGTAAATCCAGTAGCTACTCAATGCTATTTGTACTGAATAAAGCAATTATTAACATGATACTTCCCATTATTGATTAATGCAATATTGATATATTTGGCATTGTGGTAGCTGTTGCAGAATGAATAGTGTAATGACCATAAGATTGCTTGGAAAATTGTAATACAGATATCCACAATGAATTCTTTCCAAATTTTTTTTTTCCGATGATAAAAGTAGTAGATGTTTATTATAAAATCCAAGGTGATTGATTCCTTAGAGACTGACCACAAACCCACATTAGGGGTAATTGAGTCTGAGTGCCCAAGCTATATAACGTTATGTATTTTAAGCAAGTTATTGTTTGTCTTAATTTCAGTTAACTGCATTTTAAAATTGTTGTTATAAACTATTTGAGCTTTAAGAAAGGTGCTATTTAAAAAAGGATTTCTAATAACAGTTAAATATTTTTTTAAGTCCATGCTAAGTAAAAATTCTTACATGTTGTCTGATCCCAGAGCTTTATCTACTAAAAATTATACATAAGGATTTCCAAATCTTAGAGTTTCAAAAAGTAAGCATAGGGAAAAAATTGTAGTAATTTCTATAGGCAATATTCTGTTTGGGTTATCAAAAGAGCGACTCCATGCTCCGCATTATTTATAGTCCTTATTTTAAAGTTTTATTAGCTCTATTTACAGAACAGATGTGAAGGAGTTGAGAGGACAATCAACTAGATTTTATTTTTAGAATATAAAGAACATTTTTAAAATGATTAAACAGCATTAACTGTACCTCAGGATCTGCGCATGCATCTGAATAGCACACGGCTCAAATGGTCCTTTCCTTTTGTTACATTTAGTAGTTGTGCCGTCTTTAGTTTTTGCTTTGAACATTGTTTTCCTAAAAGTCAACTATTACTTTCCCATCAAGTTGGTTTTATAGTTATGTCTAAATTTATGGTTCATGTCGAAGTATTTTTGACTTAATATCCTTTTAAAAATATTTAAACTGATTTATTGCTCAATTGGTGATAGCTGAGAAAATTTTTTCAATATGTAGAATTTTCATGGTTATTTTGTATGAATTATTTTTCTGGGTAAGCCATCTGCCACAGAAATGGACACTATGGTGAGATTAATGTTAATGAAATGAGCAGTAGAGAAGCTACTGGATTGCTTTAAAACATTCTTTGATTAAATTACTACATAGTTGGTAAGTTCATAGTTTTAAGTTACTTAATTGAAGCCCTCAGAAGTTGCAAAGAATTTATCTGATAAATCTGCCTTTGCACAAATGTGATACTGATGCATGGACGGCTTTGCGGAATGACCTTTGATATTTGTGCCTAGTGGAAGGTATGGAGCTAAACAATTAAATAACTCTTCATTATGGATAGGCACATATTGGATCTCTGGTATTTTGGGTAGTGGTATTAACTTGACAATTCTAATTTATTTTTGTTAGTATATGTAGCAAGTTAGTATGTTTGTTAGTAGTTTATTGTACTTCATTCCAGTTGGTAATATAGTTTTCATCACACTAAACTTTTTATACTAAATTTCTGTAGAAGCTTGTTGGGTTTGCCTTCACCAGAAGGTACTTTAAATACCTACCATAGCTGATTTGTTATAAAGAAACAAAATGGGTGTTTTTCTGTTTCCTTTTGATTATGTTTACTGTAATTATTTCATTTTGGGTTTATACATTTACAATTGAATAAGGATTATAGGTTGATAAGCTGTTTATTGTGAAAAGATGTGTTTTGTTACAAATACTTGTTTTAAAAATTAATAAGCCCCCAGGAAGTACAGCATTGACTGGCACAACTGCCCATAGTGGGCTTCCCAACTAACTGCCTTCAGTGGATTCGGGCAAGTGCAAAGTCTTTGGCCTGTTGTGTGACAAAGAGGTATATATTAAAGGAAAAGAAAAATGACATGAATAAGAAAATTCCGTCAACAAGGTTGGAGTAGGGAGTTGTTGAGGGGTTTAGTTTGTTTTAAAAGGTATGGGAGGGAGTGGTGGGGTGGATTTGTGTTTCTGACTTTTTTTCTTTAAGCAAATTCCATATGTTACCAAAAGCACATGCTGTATATTTTCTTCCCCTTTTGTGTGTATATAGTATTTTGAAAGATAAACGAATTGGGTATTTGTATGTGGGATGTACAAAATTGTGGCCGCTCTCTTTGTGGAAGGAAAAAACATAAATGAAGTTAATGCACTTCTTTTCCTAGCCCAAAAGTCACTGTGATTATATTTTTTTAATGAAGTTTAGAAATAAAGCTGTTGTCTTCTCAATTGTAAAATTAGTTTCAAAATGCTGCTTCTCTTATCATTAGTCTAGTAATTGTTGAACTTTTCTGCAAACTGCATTTTACAAAATTTAAACTTGGAAGCTGTATTAACTTTTATAGTTAAACATTGTATTAAATAAACTATACTATAATAAACAGTTTGGTTTTGTATTTTTTAAATTGTATTATCCAGGCTTTTAAAAATTAAAAGCTAAATAATGAAAATAAACCAATTAAAACATACTTTTACTCTCAGATATACAGGTATTTACATTATGAAAAAACTGGACAAAGTTTTAACAATACTGAGCTTTAAGAATTTAGCCAGCAGGGACAATTTCCAGGTTTGAGAATAAGTTCTAATGTAAATATTTAATCATAATACTTCAGATTGTAGTGTGTCTTTTGCCCCAGAAAACTTTTAAGGTTAAGCTCGGAATTTGTATTCCTGTCTACTAGATCACTACCATTTGCTTCTTAAGTCCTCCGCATTTTTATTAGCATTAGGATCTCTGTAATAGATCCTGTGCCTATAACACTTAGAGTGGTGAAGTCATGTAAACATAAATGTTAATTGAATTCTGTAAAACATTACCTAGTTTGGGGGCTGTTTTTTCTTACATTAGACATAGGTAGGGAAAATGCACTTAGTTAACTTGAGAGTGCGTCATTGAAAATATATGCCTAGTTATACTGAATATTGACAATGAAAGGTATATACCTAGGTAAAAACCTGAACATTCAGTAGTTTGTATGTGTTAACACGTGAATATTATTAAACTCCCAAAATCTGGAGTGTTCTTAAAAGCTTTATCCAAGAAAATGTATAAAATGCGAGTGCAACAAATGACCTGCAAGCTGTGCATTAAAATACTTCAGGCATCAATTTGCTTTTTCTATTTACTTTCTAGGTTTCTTTCCTAAACGTATTTCCTTACCTGATAATTTTCTGTTATCATAATTTTGTTTCATAATTTTTACATTTCCCCACTCCCATCAAAGTCCTCTCAGTAATCAGAATGCCTTGTTCCAATTTATGTCTTTGCCACAGATTTTATCTACGAGTTTCTCTTATCAAATTAGCAGATTAGAGTAGTTGCGTTTCCACTGCTGTGCCATTCAGTTCTTTTCATTGAATTATTTTGTGATTAACATTGTGTAGCCTTACCTTTCTTCTCAGTATACTCTAGTAGAAAGCCCAGCCCAATTTAAAGTAAAATAAACTGTATATATAAGGCAGAAAAACTAGTAATGTCTGGTGTTTTATGTTATCCTTCACTCAAGCTAAGTTGGTTGTATAACACTTTTATGTAATTAACCGTTTTGTAGAAACTTATTTCCTGTTTTATAATATGGGGGAAGATAGCTGTCTAAAATTACTAGTTACCACTATATGTTGTATTTATGTAATTTAAATGAAAGGATATATGGCAGAAGTTCCCAGACTTTCTTGGTTCACTTTACGTGTGTGTCTCAGTAATTTTAACATGGTGTTATCCCTGCGCCAGAATAAATACCTAATAGATCGGTTTATTAAAAGGCCAGGAGCACACTTATAATCCCATAACTGGGAGGCTGAGGCAGGAGGATTGCTTGAGTCCAAGAGCTTGAGGCTGCAGTAAGTTGTGATTGTGCCACTGCACTTCAACCTGGGCCACAGAGTGAGACCCAGTCTCTATTAAAAAATAAATAAAAAGTTCACATAGCTAAAGTATATCTAACAACTTAGCCATTTGAAATTTTAAAAAATATTTTTACAGTTCCATTCTTAACCACAATTAGTTACTAATGGAATGTGTGCAAATGTTGGTCACAGCACAACTTCTCAAACCTCAAAATCAGATCACACACCATCCTCTACTATAATACATTGATTTTGTGCAATATATGAGTTTTATCCCATCAACTGCTGAAAATTCAGCTTTACAAACAGGATGTCATCAAAAGGCACAGTGCATTTAATATGTTGAACTACCTCAAGCTAGTCTTACAGATGTCAGGTAATTTGTTTCAAAAATTTGTGAGTTCACTGTGGTTCCTCAGTATGCCTTGGCGCACAATTTGGCAATCAGTAGATAGTGTTGTTTTAAATAACCAGCTATTTTACTCCTTTAAAACAGTTCATTTTTTAAAACCCGAGGTCCATAAACCCACAAACAATAACTCAGAATGATGGTAGCCTACAGAATCTGCCATTTTAAAAAAGTACAACCCAGGTATACTAAGCCACAATCTTAGATGTATGTTAGTCACTGTGCTGTGCAGTCTATTAGAGGGCATTGTGGAAGTCCTTAAAACTGTATGCACAACTGTAGAGTATATGTGTATGTGTACCTTACTGCTGAAAAAGCCACTAAGTTTTATCAGATTCCAAGAGGCTCATGACATAAGTAAGGTTTGCTCTAAGACTTGGTCTCTTATAGAATGATACACTGAACAATTTACACCTTTACCCAACATTCCCCTGTGTAGGAATCTATCTCAAAGGTTAACTGACAAAAATATGAAAAAAAAAGGCAGCTGTTAATTACAGAATTTATAATAGCTGAAGACTGGAAACCACACAAATAATCTATTGGTATGCCACTGGTTGAATAAACGGGTACACCCTTGCAAGAGAATACTATGTCAGTTGGAAAAGAAATGAAGATATTTATATCTGCTATGTTGTGTCTCTAAGCTATGTTAAGTGAAAAGAACGAAGTTATTTTGTGTAAGTAAAATATATGTGTATTTGCTTTTAAAGAGAAATACGCAAAGGACACAACAGTGAAATGGCAACCTAAGGAAGGAAAAGTATTTGCAAATCATTTATCTGAAAAGGGATCAATCTAGAATACATAATAACTACAACTCAACAACAAAACAAATAACATGAAAAAATGGGCAAAGGACTTGGAACAGATATTTCTCCAAAGATGATAGACAAATGGCCAGCAAGCATATGAAAAAACGTTCAACGTCACTAATCCTTAGGGAATGCAAATCAAAATCACAATGAGATATCATCTCACAGCCACTCAGGATGTCTACTGTCAAAAAAACATGTTGGTGAGGATGTGCACCTTGTGCACTGTTGGAAATGTAAAATGGTTCAGCTGCTATGGAGAAAAGTATGAGTTCTAAAAATTTAGAATTACATGATTCATCAGTTCTACTTCTGGGTATATATCCAAAAGAATGGAAAGGATCTTAGAGCTATTTGTACGTCCATGTTTAAAGCAGCATTATTCACAATAGCCAGGAGGTGGAAGCAACCCAAGTGTCCATTCATGAAGGAATGAATAAACAAAATGTGATATACATACAATGGAGTATTCAGCTTTAAAAAGGAAGAAAACTGACATAAACTACAACTTGGATGAACCTTGAGGACCGTACACTAAATGAAATAGTCACAAAAGGACCTATACTGTAGTGGTCAAAATTCACAGAACAGAATGGTGTTTCCCAGTAGCTGAGGGGAGGGGGAAATGGAGACTAGTTTTATACAGAGTTTCAATTGTGCAAGATGAAAAAATTCTGCAGATTGTTCAGCAATATGAAGATACTTAACACTATTGAACGATATACTTAGAAATGGTTAAGACATTAAATTAGGTGTTCTGTTTTTTACCTCAATAAGAAATGAAAAAAAAAACGGGGAATGCAGTTCACAAAATCACACAAAATTCAGTGGTACTAAGTACATTCACAGTATCGTGTAGCCATGACCATTATCTAGTTCCAGAAGTTTTTGGTGCTCCACCTGGAAACCCCCTACTCATGAAGCAGTCACTCCCCATTCCCCTTCCCCACAGCCCCTGGTAACTGCTAATCTGCTTTGTCTCTTTGGAAACAAAACAAGTTTTGTTGTCTAAAGTTGGCAAAACTACATGTAGAATTATTTTAAGTGACCTCAAAACATGATAATGTGTACATGTCTAGTAAGATTATAAAATAAACCACAAAGAAGTCTTCATTCAGTAATCCTATTGTTATGTAATAATGCTACATAATGTTATCTGATACTAACTGCTGAAGGACAAAGCAAATAAGCATATGAATTTCTGCTGAAGAGAAAAGAAATATATCAAGGAGAATATTATTCAGCCATAAACCAAAATGAGGCACTGATAAATGGCACAACATGGATGAACCTTGAAAATATGCTAAGTGAAATAAGCCAGACACAAGGCCACAGTATGATTCTGTTTATTCAAAATACCCAGTATAGGCAAAGCAGATGAAGTTACCAGGAGCTGTGGGGAAGGGGAATGGAGAGTGACTGCTTAATGAATGGGTATGGGGTTTCTAGTAAGAGCACTGAAAAATTCTGGAACTACACAATGGTCATGGCTACACAATATTTTGAATGTACTTAATACCACTGAATGTACATTTAAAAAGTAAACTTGTGTATTTTACCACAGTTAAAAAAAGGAATCTCACAATTGGGGTTTTATATATACCCAAAAGAAATACTGAGAACAATCAATTAAATCAGACATAATTGTACTTAGATGAAGAACAGCTTTATTCACAGAAATCCATTTACATTTGAAGCTCATATATGCTACAACTTAGTCTTCTCAATGTTAAAAATAATTTTTTTCTACCATGTAAAACCTAGCCTTCTCTTTGACTTTTGAAAATTATATTTTGGTCCCTGAGAGTTATAAAAAGGGAGCTGGACTCCAGTAACATCATTTGCCTGATAGCTGGGTCTTAATCCACCTCTGTCCACAAACACTGGTCCACGGCCACCTCCAGGTCCTTCCTGTACAGCTTTTACAAGAGGGTAAATGTATTTATTTGTTGTTTCCGATTCAAGTTCAATTACCTCTCTGGCATAGTCCTGAAATTCTTTCTCCTTTTCAGCCACAAGAGCTTCAGTAAGTCTGCAATAATCTAATTCTGCTTGTTTTGCTTGCTTTGCATTAAACTTATTTTTGGCCTATTTGGGAAAGAAAGGAAATTTAACTTAATATTGGTTAAGAACATGAACTTTCTAAATATACATGGCATTTGAAAATGTAGGTATAATTTTCAAAACTCATTAATACTTTACAAGTTCTGATTTAACAACTATATACTATCATTTATTTCAGAATCTTTCCTATCATGCTCAAAGTGGTGGCACAATGAAAATTTTATTAATAGCCTTATGTGATACATTTGCAAATAACACAGTGAAATAGCGAAAATTATGAAATTTAGATAAAACTCAGGTAACTGAGTTTAGAATCCTGTTTCAATCACTTACAAGATGTGAACTTTGGTGGTTTAGAATGCACACCCACCATTGTCTCTAACCATCCACTATTCTGGAGGAATTCACTCAACTCTACTGTGCTGGGTCAGCCCAATACACTATGTCCCCAGCCACATAAGATTAAATCAGCAGTGAATATCTGGACTAAAACCATTTACATTATCTATTTCCCGAAAATTTAAAATTGGAATAATGAGTGACATTTATCAATGTAGGTTGAGAAGGCACTGAGTGGAATAAGTAGGCAATTTGCCAAAAGCCAATTTACCAATATTTTATACCAATTTTGTCTTTTAATTCTTTATATTAATTTACATTAGATGAGATTCTTTTTATGGCTTTTCTGTGATGCTCTGGTTGGCAACTTCTCATTTTGTATTCTCTGTGGCATTTTAAGAAATGTTGAGTTTATTTTTTAAAATAACAGTTACTTTGACTACTTAGGAATATATTTAATATTCATAAAAATATTTCTCAAAATCCAAAATGTTGGCATAAAACAGTAGCCCAAACCTGATATCTACCATAAATTTAAATTTTTGATGGAATAGAGCAACCATATTAGTGTGAAATATCAAATTTTTCATTATTGAGTGCTACAATTCAAAATTCAGTTTACATACTATTTGTGAAATTGGGGATAAAATACCAGAGTTTTAAAAAGTAGAAAATGACAATAAGATTGGAGAAAAAGTCAAAAAAAAGCTAAAATCGATCTCTAATCAAAGGTAAAATGCTAATATTTGGGAACTTAATAAGCAGCAATTTGGATATGTTTAGTAAATGTAGGAAAATATTGAGGGAACAGAAAGAACCACTTGAAGCACAGAAAGGAAGTGACAATGGAAGGAAAGAATTACTATAATGGAACATATGATTGGTACCTCACATTTGATATGCATTAAGCATAAATATATAAAGAAAAAGTTCCAAAAAATTAAGTTTAAAATCCTAAAAAACGCTAACAGATGAAGGTAAAGTACCTTCGAAGTACATTTGGAAGATAATAGCTAATTAACTGAAAACTGGAAAATAAGGCAAAAAAAATCAAGTATTCTGTTTTTTCTTTAAAAATTGTACCTAAGAGGAACCAAGTATTTGATCAAGAAAACTTTACTTAAAGACTTCAACAAGTAAATCAGAAGGATTCCAAATACTGATCTTATTTGATCGTGATTGAAACAACAAACTATTTTGGCACCTGGCCAAAAATTTAAAACTTTTATACATCAAAGATATTATCAATGGAGTGAAAAGGTAACTCATGGGATGGGAGAAGACATTTCCAAATCATGTATCTGATAAGAGATTTAATACACAGAATATTTTTAAAACTTCTAAAACCCAACAACAAAAAATCCAATTAAAAAATGGAGGCCGGGCGCCGTGGCTCATGCGTAGTCCTAGCACTTTGGGAGGCCAAGGCCAAGGTGGGCAGTTCACTTCAGGTCAGGAGTTCGAGACCAGCCTGAACAACATGGTGAAACCCCATCTCTACTAAAAATACAAAAATTAGCCCAGCGTGGTGGTGGGCACCTGTAATCCCAGCTACTTGGGAGGCTGAGGCAGGAGAATTGCTTGAACCCTGGAGGCAGAGGTTGCACTGAGCCGAGAGCGGGTATCATGCCACTGCACTCCAGCCTGGGCAACAGAGCAAAACTCTGTCTCAAAAAAAAAAAAAAAAAAAAAGTGAAAAGCAAACAGAAAAGGACAAATATTGTCTGATTCCATTTATGAGGTACCTAGAATAATCAAATTCATTGAGATAGTAAAACAGAGGTTACCCAGACTGGAGAAAAGAGGGGATAGGGAGTTACTGTTTAACATGTACAGAGTTTTAGTACAGGATGATGAAAAACCCTGGAGATGTATAGTGGCGATGATCAATGTGAATGTACTCAATGCCTCTGAACTGTACACTTAACCATGCTTAAAATGGTACTTTTTATGTTATGTATATTTTACCACAATAAAAATCAATTTTAAAAAACTCAGCACTAAGAAAACAACCCAGTTAAAAATTGGCAACACTCTTAAATAGACACTTCACAAAAGAAGGTATGCAGATGGCTAGCAAGGATGTGAAAAAATGTCCATTATCTTTGGTCATTGGAGAAATGTAAAATAAAGCCATAAGATATCACTATACTAGAATAGTTAAAATTAAGGGATGACTATCAAGTGTTGATGAGTATGTGGAGTAAGTTGTGCTCGCATACATTGCTGGTAGGAATGGAAAATGGTACAACCATTTCAAAAACAGGTTTTAGTTACAAATGATTGGATGCTAGGTCCTGTACACATCTTTTAAAATCCGATGTCTCCATTCCTCAAATCTGAAACCTATGAGATCGCAATCAACATAGTCTCTGAGATACGGGAAAAAAGTAAAACAAGATGAACATTATGGCCTCCACATGCATTTGTATTTTCTTTAATATTTACTGAAGTATAGTAGACACTAAAGAAGGATAAACATTCATTTAAAAGATAAAACTCACATGGGAACTTCACTGGAGATAGAAACAAACCTCACATTTTTAATATATTTTATTGTGTCATAACCATAATGACCATTTTTTCTTACCTGACGAAACTGCTTGGGAGTAGAAAACTAGCATGAATACTGTATTATATACTTATTACTAACATAATTATAAACATTCAGGAATAATTACCATTTGCTGAATATGGGCATCTTGAACCTCTTGATGTTCTTTATCAGCTTTGCATTTTTTCTCCTTTTCATGTTCCCAGAAAATCTGATCTGCTTTCATGACAGCCAGCAATTGTTCTTTAGCCTCTATTTTTCTTTGTCTTTCTTCTTCCTCTTTATTTTTCATCTAGATGTTTAAAGGCAAAGGAAACAAATATAAAACCAGTTATAGCAACCAGTCTTGTCTGAAAAGGCACAGAGTCAGAGAGTTGAAGCAGAGGAGAGTCAGCCAGGAGCAATGCAGGAGCAGAAAAGTGCATGCACCTGGGGTGGTTCCCATGCGGCCAGTTTACTTTGGTTTTGTTCTATTTCCTGCATATCAGAAAACACCCAAGTGCTATAGGACAATCCTTATTGGCTTGAAAAAGAAAATACAGGAAAAGAAAAGCAAGATCTTCTCAAGGAAGGGAAATATATGTAAGTAAAAAATTAATTGCTCCAGCCATACGTGGTGGCTCACACCTGTAATCTCAGCACTTTGGGAGGCCGAGGTGGGCGGATCACCTCGGGAGGTCGGGAGTTCGAGACCAGCCTGACCAACATGGAGAAACCCTGTCTCTACTAAAAATACAAAATTAGCCAGGCATGGTGGCACATGCCTGTAATCTCAGCTACTCTGGAGACTGAGGCAGGAGAATTGCTTGAACCCAGGAGGTGAAGGTTGAGGTGAGCTGAGATCGCACCACTGCACTCTAGCCTGGGCAACGAGCAAAACTCTGTCTCAAAAAAAAAAAAATTGCTCCAATGTGTATAAACTATCCAAATTAAATGTTATGACAGTCATGTAAGATATGTTTTGAAATATTAAGAAACAGAAATGTATAATTTTTACATGGTTTGTCTTTAAAACCTACAAATGAAAAGTATACCAAATAACCTTTGCGTTTCAGATGGTTCTGAAACAGAAGAGATTATTACTTTGCATCTATAAATATCATCTTTTTTGTAACTGTCATGTCATCTTTGTTAGGAAGTAAACATTGTCCAATTTCAAAAATATAGGAAGATAATTCATACATTGTTTTTAATATCTTGGCTAGTTTTTGGTTAGAGAGGCAGATGAGATGGAAAACACAGTGGAAAGGTCCTAACTCTGTCTTTCTATTTTTATTTTCATAATTGAATTGTTTACCACAATGGCTCTATATTCTGCAATTTTTTTTAATTCTGCTTTGTTTTTTTCATCTTTTTCTCTTTCTCTTTTTTCCCATTCAGCCTCAGCTTCTGCAATATCTCTAGCAATAATCATATCTTCATTGTCAAGTTTCTCTTTCAATAGTTCACTCAGGAAGTTATGTATTCTTTCTCTTCGTTTCTCCATAAGCCTATAACAAAATAACCATACTCGTCAAATCTTCATGAACAGATGTCCAGTGGAGCCAACATAATTTAATTAGGGAATCTGAGATATTTTGCAGTCTCTTACAAAACTAAGCCCCATTGCTCCTTACATATATTATTTTAAGTGGACATTATTTTTTAACTATAAAGTAACATATATTCTAAAATCCAAAGACAGTAATATGTATAATCGGTGTGTGTGTGTGTGTGTGTGTAAGAAATAAGATCTTAAAATTATCTACATTGAAAAATATTTTAGGCCAGGTATGGTAGCTCATGCCTGTAATCCCAACACTTTGGGAGGCTGAGGTGGTAGGATCGCTTGAGCCCAGGAGTTAAGAGACCAGCCTGGGCAAGATGGCAAGACCCCATCTCCACAAATTTTTTAAGCTGGGTGGGGTGGCTCATACCTGTAATCCCAGCACTTTGGGAGGCCGAGGTGAGCAGATCACGAGGTCAGGAGTTCAAGACTAGCCTGACCAACATGGTGAAACCCTGTCTCCCCTAAAAATACAAAAATTAGCCGGGCGTGGTGGCAGGCGCCTGTAATCCCAGCTACTCAGGAGGCTGAGGCATGAGAATCGCTTGAACCCAGGAGGCGTAGGTTGCAGTCAGCTGAGATCACACCACTGCACTCCAGCCTGGGCGACAGAGCAAGACTCTTGTCTGAAAAAAAAAAAAAAAAAAATTTAGCCAAGCGCAGTGGCACGGACCTGTAGTCCCAGCTACTCAGGAGGCTGAGGCAGGAGGACTGCTTGAGCCTAGGGGTTCAAGGGGGCAGTGAGCTCTGTACCACTGTACTCCAGCCTGAGTGACAGAGTGAGACTCTATTAAAAAAAAAAGAAAAAAAATTTTTTTTGAGACTGAGTCTCACTGTCACCCAGGCTGGAGTGCAGTGGCACAATCTTGGCTCACTGCAACCTCCACCTCCTGGGTTCAAGCGATTCTCCTGCCTCAGCCCAGCTAGTTTTTTTATTTTTAGTAGAGAGGGAGTTTCACCATGTACCCAGGCTGGTCTTGAACTCTTGACCTCAAGTGATCCGCCCACCTCGGCCTCCCAAAATGCTGGGATTACAGGTGTGAGCCACTGCACCTGGCCACAGAAAATATTTCAATATTTTATCAGACTACCCTGCTTACTCTATCATTGGAGGCTGAGGCTATAAAAGGCCTTTATTTCAATAAAATCAAGGAAATAATCTAATAAAAGTTATCAAAATCCTAAATATCCATCCCCTCACAATACTCTGTCTGGAATTTATTCACAGCACTTTTTAAACTTGATCTGTTTAAATTTCTCCCTTTACACTATAAGGTTCCTTTTTTTTTTTTTTTAAGAGACAGGATTTTGCTATGCTGGCCAGGCTGGTCTCAAACTCCTGGCCTCAAGCAATCCTCCTACTTTGGCCTCTCAAATTCATTATGAGATTCCTCAGGTCAGAAATTGAATGGGTCCTCTCTCTAGTTAAGAGCTAAGCATGTGCCTGGTACATCATAAGAATACATCTTGTTAAATTAGGGCATTTTTATTTATGAAATTGCATAAAAAATAATTTTGTTGTGACAAATTCACTTAGTGAATTGGCAAAGCAGCATGTGAGAAATGATGAGAAAGGATACAGTGCATACTCCAAGGAAATTACAATTTAAAGTGGAGAAAAGACATTTATGCAAATGTCTTTATAGTTATAGAAGACAAAAGAGAATAAATGCCATGAGAAAGCTAGAAAATGATATGGACAAATGAGAAAAAAAGAAAGCCTTCAGAGAAAAGGTGACATTTCTGGTAGAATTCCAAAAAATCGTATTTTAAACAGTTTTCTTGATTGCTTACTATGCTCCTGACACTATTCCCGGTGCTGGGGACAGACATAACAGTGAACAAAAACATTAGAAGTTGGGCATGGTGGTGCGCACCTTTAGTCCCAACTACTCAAGAGGCTAAGATAGAAGGATCCCTTGAGGCTGTGAGGTTGAGGCTACAGGGCACTGTGATCACACCTGTGAATGGTCATTGTCCTCCACCCTGGGCAACATAGAAAGACCTCATCTCTAAAAAAAAGTTTTAATAAAAATAAAAATCTCTGCCCTAATGGGGCTTTCATGATTGCTGGAGGAGAGGGACAGTAAACAAAATAAATAGTTTTAAAAAATAGCCGGGCGCAGTGGCTCACGCCTGTAATCCCAGCACTTTGGGAGGCCGAGGCGGGCGGATCACGAGGTCAGGAGATCGAGACCATCCTGGCTAAGACGGTGAAACCCCGTCTCTGCTAAAAAATACAAAAAAAAAATTAGCCGGGCCTGGTGGTGGGCTCTTGTAGTCCCAGCTACTTGGGAGGCTGAGGCAGGAGAATGGCGTGAACCCGGGACGCGGAGCTTGCAGTGAGCCGAGATCGCGCCACTGAACTCCAGCCTGGGCGACAGAGCAAGACTCCGTCTCAAAAAAAAAAAAAAAAAAAAAAAAAAAAAAAAATATATATATATATATACACACACACATATATGTATGTATATATATATAGTGCTATATATCAAGCAACGAGGGCGAGGAAAGCAGGTAAAGTGATAAGCAATTGGGGAGGGGGTATAATTTTAAATAAAGTAGTCAGAGAAAGCCTCAATGAGAAGGTAATATTTAAGTACAGATCTGAAAGAGTTAAGAAAGCAAGTTACGTGCTGCCTGGAGGTGAGCATTCCCTAGAGCAGGCAGAGGCCAGTCCAGTGCAGGTGAGAAGAGGGAGAGGAGGGAATAGTAAGAGAAGAGGTCTGAGGGATAAGGCTGGGAGGGATGAGCTGGGAAGATGGAAATTTGGGTAGGTGGAGAGCCTTATGGGCCATTGTAAAGACTAAGTGAGATGTGAAGCCATCAGAGGATTTTGCACAAGGGGAAAGCATGATTTAGACAGAAACCCCCTGTACTGCAATCTGGCCTCCTACTCTTACCTCTACACCCCATACCAAACTGCTCACTAATATAAGCAATGTCCTCTAAATCTGATGAATACTTCATTTTAAAAATTGTACTTAATCCCATTACGACCTAATACTGATGACTGCTCCCTTCTTACTGAGACTCTTCTCTCTGATGTTTCCCTGGTTTTCCTCCAATCTCTGGAAACTATTTATTGGTCTTCGCGTTATCTTCTTTTTCCATTTGACTTTTAAATGGAGTTCCCTAGGGACTATGCCACCTTCATTTCTTACCTACTCACCCTAGGTGAGCTCATCTGTATCCACAACTCCAACTACCACTTATATACCAATGACTCACAAAGCCATCTTCAGCTCATACTTCCTCTGGGATGGCAGATCAGCATTTCTGACCATCTACAAGATGATGTCCTCACACCCACGTCCCAAACTGAAATCAAGTCACTGAATGCTCTAGTCGTATATAAAATAAGATCTCTGTTCCTAAAGACTACTCTCATAATAATCATAAAATCATAATAATTTCAGATAGTACTTTATTATACACATTATTAAAGCCTACCTGTGTGTTTCAGCCTCTTTTTCTTTCCCCATTTGTATAAGACGCTTTTTTGCTTTGATGAATTTTCTCATCTTTTCATCTTCTTCCTCTTGCTGCTGCTGTTCTACAGCTTTGATAATATGTTTATCCTGCATATGTTCCTTGGGGGAAAAATTGTATATATTAACTTATCACAAAGAAAAATATCTTTCAACATACCAATAGCTAACAAGAACCTGTCAAATGATCGCAGCTTCTGACCCAGTTATTTCTCTCCTGGAAATTTTATCCCAAAGAGATGATCAGAGAAGTGCATAAAGGTTTATGTGCCATGTACTTTATCTCAAAGTTATTTATAATAGCAAAAAAATGGAAACAGCCTCTAAATATTCAATCATAGAGAATAATCATTGAGAATATAGTTAAATAAATCATACTCTCAATTACATGAGATGTGATTCAAATAATATAATCAATAAGTAGGTGGAGGAAAGCAGAATATGTAACATTACATAGTATATTCCAATTTCACAAATACATGTAAGTACAACTTTATAATGTATAAATGACTGGAAGAAATGTGTCAAATGTTAACAGTAGTTATCCCTGGGGTATGAGATAATAGGTAACTTTTATACCTTCTTAATGCTTTTCTGTATTTCTCTTCAAGTATCTCATGTCTTTAAAGTATATAATTTAAAATAATTGTATAATAAGAAAAAATACACCAAATATATATATATATATAAAGTTCATTTAATGTTTGAATAGTCAGATGGTTCAAAAACCAAAAATGTTTTTTTACATACACAGTGTAGCGAGCGTCCTTCCACTCCACCCACTATGTCTCTTCCTAATCCTCCCTCCAGACTCAAATCACTATTGCTAGTTTCTTGTCCAAACTTTGCTTTTGCATACATATAAGAAAAAACAGATATGTATTCTAACAAAAATCATAAAAGTAGGTCACTAGTATTTAAAACAAAAAGTAAAATCTGTTCATATTAGCATATGTTCTATGATCTCAGCCTGAGTTAGCCATCATAAAAACAGATGCCATTGAGCACAATAGCCTGAATATATAGATAATTAGTATATTCTGTTATTTAGACAGGGTGTCTGTTGCCCAGGGTGCAGTGGCATGATCATAGCTCATGAAAGCCTTGAACTCTGGGGCTCAAGGGAAACTCCCACCTCAGCCTCCAGAGTAGCTGGGGCTACAGGCACGAGCCACTGTGCCTGGCATATTCTGTTATTATGTAAGTAGAAACCAATTCAAGGTAAAAGTTGTTAGGGGCATCACTGAATCTTCCAATATATTTATAACTCAGGGTCTACTATGTGCCCAGCACTCTTAACTAATCTCCTATTTTATGGGTTAATTTTAAAAGCCTGTAATCTGGATAGGAAATATATTGGTCAATATGATCAATATGAAAAACTAAAGCAAACAGCAAACTGTTAAAAGTGATTGTTTTGGATAATTCCTTACATGTTTTATTTTGCTGTTTTCTCCAAGTTTATTCTAATATTCACAAAGACTTTTTATAATACAAAAAATACAGATTTGATTAACACAGAGTTAATTCTCATTTTTCAATATTGAAAGCTTAAGCTCAAGGTCATATAGCCAGTAAATGGCAGAGTTAGCATTAAAAACTAGGTCTGTCCTACTCCAAGCCTACTTGGAGACATAAAAATTATTCCACCCCTTAACCAATAATCAGATTTTAATGAAAACAACAACAACATTTCAAGTAAAAGTCTTAGGAATTAAAATTTTCATAGCTAAAATAAAAAAATTAATAGAAGACTTAGAATACAAAGTTGAAACTCAGTAGAACAAAAAGAAAATGGCAGAAACAATTAGTTGCCTAAGCTTCATTAGCAGCAGGACCCAGATTTTATTCAGGGTAGAAATATGCTCAGCTAAAAGACTACATGTGCAGCTTTCTTTTCAGCCAGGTGTAACAAAATTATGACCAATGAGATTCAGGGAAAACTGTTAAGTGGGACTTCTTGGAAAATTCCTTAAAAGGAGAACAGCCTGGGCAACATACCAGAACCCATCTCTACAAAAAAGACCACAAAAATTAGACAGGTATGGCAGCACATGCCTGTAGTCCCAGCTACCAGGCAGGCTGAGGTGGGAGGATCACTTAAGCCCAGGAAGTCAAGGCTGCAGTGAGCCAACATCGTGCCATGCACTCCAGCCTGGGAAACAGAGTGAGACCCTGTCTCAAAAAAAGAGGAAGAGGAAGAGGAAGAAGAGGAAGAAGAAGAAGGAGGAGGAGAAGGAGAAGAGAGGAAGAGGAGGAAAAAGGAAGAAGAAAGAGGAAAGAGGAGGAAGAGGAGGAGGAGGAGGATGAAGTAGAGAAGGAGGAGGACGAGGAAGAGGAGGAGGAGGAGGAGGAGGAGGAGGAGGAGAAGGAGACAGGAAATAGAGTACTCCCTTTTGACCTTCATCCTTTCTTCCCTCTTGCTATCCAGAATGTGGAGATGAGGGCTAAAACTCCAGCAGCTATTCAGGGCCATGAGGCAAACTTGAGGACAGATGCCATCTATGTACAAAGAATAACAGAGTAGACCGGGCGTGGTGACTCACACCTGTAATCCCAGCACTTTGGGAGGCTGAGGCAGGCAGATCACCTGAGGTCAGGAGTTCAAGACCAGCCTGGCCAACATGGTGAAAACCCATCTCTACTAAAAACACAAAAATTAGTGGGGTATGGCAGTGGGTGCCTGTAATCCCAGCTACATGGGAGGCTGAGGCAGGGAGAATTGCTTGAACCCAGGAGGCAGAGGTTGCAGTGAGCTGAGATCATGCCACTGCACTCCAGCCTGGGTGACAGAATAAGACTCCATCTCAAAAAAAAAAAAAAAAAAAAAAAAGAACAGAGTAAAAAAAAAGGTAAGAAGGTGTTGAAGGTGTCTTAGTCCCTGTTAACTTTATAGCTGCCATTAGCAGACACCCCTGCATTTTAAACCTGTATATTATTTTGGGTTTTCTATCACATGCATTTAAGCCTTCTCTTAACTAATGAGAAAAGATTCTTAGACATTAGAGCATTATTTCAAAAACTCCAATGTCTATCAGAGGGATTCTAGAACAACAGAAAGATAAAATGGGAGGGGACAAAATTATCTAAGAAATAAAACAATAAAAGTTCTCAGGATGAAAGAAATACATTTACAGAATAAAAGCATCAACTGAATGCCCAGAAAAATGAATGAAGTCACATAATTCAAGGCACATCTGTAAAATTTTGGAGCACCAGAGATACAGACAGGACCCTAAAACCATTCGGACAGAAAGAAGAAAAAGAAAAAAAGAAAAATGGCCGGGCGCACTGGCTCACGCTTGTAATCACAGCACTTCAGGAGGCCAAGGCAGACAGATCACTTGAGGCCAAGAGTTCGAGACCAGCCTAGCCAACATGGCAAAACCCTGTCTCTATTAAAAGTACAAAAATTAGCCAGGTATGTGGCACATGCCTGTAATCCCAGCTAATCGGGAGGCTGAGGCACAGGAAGTGCTTAAGCCCGGGAGGCAGAGGTTGCAGCAGTGAGCCAAGATCATGCCACTGCACTCCAGCCAGGGAGGCAGGGTGAAACTGTCTCAAAAAAAATGAAACCAAAAAAAAAAAAGAAAGAAAAGTAAAAATGATTACATATGTCAGATGAAGATCATCAATGGCATCATACTTTGCAGTAGCAATACTGGATGCCAGAGGAATATGAAACAATTAATACAAAATTCTGAATTCTGAACCCAGAATTCTATAACCAATCAAACTATAAATCATGCATGACTTTAAAAGATAAGCTTTTCATACTATCATACTGGTCCTTAAAAAATAATAAAATAAATAAAAATGAGTAAAAAATAAAATAAACTTTTCAGATAATTAAAAAATTTTACCTCTCATACACCCATTCTTAAGGAAGCTACTCAAAGGTGTATTATAGCAAGACGAGGGAGTAAATCAAGAAAGAAAAAGACATAAGCTTCAGGAAATCAGAGATTTAGCCTTAGAAAGTAATATTCTATGCACACATCACAGTTTTTAATGTTAACAAAGGTGAAACACGTAACATACACCCTTACAAAAAAGGTCAAAATGTAAAATTAAAACTTTAAACTCCTAAAAATTAAAAAAAAGTTTGTGTTGGCTACCATTTGTACAACATATTTAAACATTTTCATTTTGTGGCGGCACATGAAAAAAGTGATAGTAGAAAATAAAGTTATTGGGGGTTTTCAAATAGCAGAATTGGCAGTTTTGCCATGTAGGAGAAGCAAATAAATATTAGTTTCCCCAAAATTCACATTTGAAAATATTTAGATAAAAGTCACAAAATTTTTCTCAGTACAGACCCCAATAATTAGCTGCTGTAGGTTACCTGTTTGAAAGGACAATATCTCTTTAGAGTATAACTTTACTAATTTGGGTATAGAGAAGAAGTCTTAGGAATAAGAACATGATCTTAAAGGAGAGAAGAGGAATGGAGGAAGACATAAAAGCAAGAAAAATGTCATGGTAATTGCAATCACTAAAAAACTGTATTCTCAGTCAGTGCAGAATACTGTCTTCTGTCTACAACAGGTGCTTATTCCCAAACTGTTATTGCAGCATGGATTTAATTTGCTTGGAGTTAGTCTGATCATTCAAATGTTTTATTGTGTACAGGGGAGCATTTAGAAGATATTTTACACTATTAGGAGGTTGGTCCTTAAGAACTCTGATACAGGCCAGTTGTGGTAGCTCACGTCTATAATCCCAGAACCATGGGAGGCCAAGGCAGGAGGACTGCTTGACCTCAGGAGTTGGAGACCAGCCTAGGAAACATACCCCATCTCTATAAAAAATTTTTAAAAGTAGCCAGGCATAGTGGTGTATGCCTAGTCCCATCTACTCAGAATGCTAAGGTGGGAGAATCACTTAAGCCTGGGAAGTCAACACTTCAGTGAGCCGTGATCACGCCACTGCACTCCAGCCTGGGCAACAGAGCAAGACCCTATCTCAAAAAATAAAATAAATAAAAAATCAGGAAGATATGTTACCTTTGTCCACCAGATTGGGCTTTAAAAAAAAGAACTTGGTACAACCTTTCATACCAAGTTTGGAAGTTTTGGCAAATGCTCCCACTGAATATACTTAATCATAGAGTCTTATGATACCTACTGTATTACTCCATTCTCAAATTACTATAAAGAACTACCTGAAACTGGGTAATTTATGAAGAATAGAGGTTTAAATAGGCTCACAGTTCCACAGGTTGTACAGGAAGCATGGCTGGGAGGCCTCAGGAAACTTAACAATCATGGCATAAGGCAAAGAGGAAGTAAGCATGTCTTCACATGATGGTAAGACAGAGAGAGTGTGAAGGGGGAAGTGCTACACACTTTTAAACAACAAAATCTCATGAGAATTCACTCACAAGACAGCACTAGGAGGATGGTGTTAAACCATTAGAAACCACCCCCCATGATCTAATCACTTCCCATCAGGACCCACCTCCAACACTCGGGATCACAATTCAACAAGGGATTTGGGTGGCAATACAGAGCCAAACCATATCATTCTGCTCTTAACCCCTCCCAAATCTCATGTCCTTCTCGTATTTCAAAACCAATTATGCCTTCCCAACAGTCCCCAAAGTCTTAACTCATTCCAGCATTAACTCAAAAGTTCAAGTCCAAAGTCTCATCTGAGACAAGCAAGTCCTTCCCACCTATGAGGCCATAAAATCAAGAACAAGCTAGTTAATTTCAAGATACAATGGGGATTCAGGCATTGGGTAAATGCTCCTGTTCCAAAATGGAGAAATTGGCCAAAACAAAGGGGCTATAGGCCCCATGCAAGTCCAAAACCCAGCAAGGCAGTTATTAAATCTTAAAGTTCCTAAATAATCTTCTTTGACTCCATGTCTCATATCCAGGGCATGCTGATCCAAGGGGTGGGTTCCCATGGCCTTGGGCAGTTCCACCCGTGTCTCTGCAGGATACAGCCCCCTCAGCTGCTTTCATGGACTGGTGTTGAGTGCCTGAGGCTTTTCCAGGCGTATGGTGCAAGATGTCAATGGATCTACCATTCTGGGGTCTGTAGGATGGTGGCTGACATTGTTTGGCTCTGTGTCCCCACCCAAATCTTCTCTTGAATTGTACTTCCATAATTCCCACATGTTGTGGGAGAGATCCGGTGAGAGATAATTGAATCATGGGGGCAGTTTCCTCCATACTGTTCTCATGATAATGAATAAGTATCATGAGATCTGATGGTTTTATCAAGAGGAGTTCTCCTGCACAAGCTCTCTCTGCCTGCTGCCATCCATGTAAGACATGACTTGCTCCTCCTTGCCTTCCACCATGATTGTGAGGCTTCCCCAGCCATGTGGAATTGTAAATCCAATTAAACCTCTTTCTTTTGTAAATTGTCCAGTCTCAGGTATGTCTTTATCAGCTGTGTGAAAATTGACTAATACAGTAAATTGGTACCAGCAGAGTGGGGCGTTGCTGAAAAGATACCCAAGAATATGGAGGTGACTTCGGAACTGAGTAACAGGCAGAGGTTGGAACAGTTTGCAGGGCTCAGAAGAAGACAAGAAAATGTGGGAAAGTTTGGAACTTCCTAGAGACATGTTGGATGGCTCTGACCAAAAACCTGATAGAGAAATGGACAATAAGGTCCAGGTTGAGGTGGTCTCAGATGGAGATGAAGAACTTGTTGGGAACTGGAGCAAAGGTGAGTCTTGCTATGTTTTAGCAAAGAGACCAGTGGCATTTTGCCCCTGCCCTAGAGATATGTGGAACTTTGAATTTGAGAGAGATGATTTAGGGTATCTGGCAGAAAAAAATTCTAAGAAGCAAAGCATTCAAGGGGTGACTTGGGTGCTGTAAAAAGCATTCCTGCTCTAGATCTCTAAAGCAGGGACTAAAGGCTGCTAGTCTCTTTACTAAAGCATAGTAAGAGTGACCTTTACTCCATTTCCCAATAAGTTCCTCATCTGCATCTAACACCAACTTAGCCTGGACTTCATTGTCCATATCACTATCAGCATTTTGGTTACAACCATTCAACAAGTCTCTAGGAAGTTCTAAATTTTCTCTCATCTTCCTGTCTTCTTCTGAGCTCCTGTTTCAACCTCTGTCTCTTACCCAGTTCCCAAGTCACTTCCATATTTTCAGGTATCGTTATAGCAATGCCCCACTCCCAGTACCAATTTTCTGTATTAGTCCATTCTCACACTGCTATAAAGAACTACCTGAGACTGGGTAATTTATAAAGAAAAGAGGTTTAATTGACTCACAGTTCCACAGGCTGTACAGAAAGCCTGGCTGGGGAGAGCTCAGGAAACTTACAATCATGGCAGAAGGCAAAGGGGAGGCAAGGCACATCTTCACATGTCAGCAGGAGAGAGAGTAAAGGGAAAAGTGCTACACACTTTAAAACAACCAGATCTCATGCGAACTTACTATCATGAGACCAGCAAGGGGAAAATCCACCCCCATGATCCAATCACATCCCACCAGGTCCCTCCCTGAACACTGGGAATTACAATTCAACATGAGATTTGGGTGGGGACACAGAGCCAAACTATATCAACCTCTTAGCCATTTGTATGTCTTCTTTCGAGAAATGTCTATTCAGATCTTTGCCCATTTTTAAATCAGATTATTAGATTTTTTTTCCTATTGAGTTGTTTGAGCTCCTTATATATTCTGGTTATTAATCTCTTGTCAGATGGATAATTTGCAAATACTGTCTCCCATTCTGTGGGTTGTCTCTTCACTGTTTTTTTTTTCCTTTGTTGTGCAGAAGCTTTTTAACTTGATATGATCCCGTTTGTCCCTTTTTGCTTTAGTTGCCTGTGCTTATAGGGTATTACTCAAGAAATCTTTGCCCAGTTCAGTGTCCTAAAGAGTTTCTTCAAGGTTGTCTTCTAGTAGTTTTATAGTTTGAGGTCTTAGATTTAAGTCTTTAATCCACTTTGATTTTATTTTTAAATATATATATATAGAGAGAGAGGTGGGATCTTGCTATGTTGCCCAGACTGGACTCAAATTCCTGGCCTCCAGTGATCCTCCTGCCTCGGCCTCCCAAAGTGCTGGAATTACAGGTGTGAGCCACTGTGCCTAGCCTAATTTGATTTTTGTATGTGGTGAGAGATAGGGGTCTAGTTTCATTCTTTTGCATATGGATATCCAGTTTTCCCAGCACCATTTATTGAAGAGACTGTCTTTTCCCCATGTATGTTCTTGGCACCTTTGTCAAAAATGAGTTCATTGTAGGGATTGAGCACAGTTGCTCACACTTGTATTCCAAGCACTTTGGGAGATGGAGGCAGACAGATCTCTTGAGGTAGGAATTTGAGAACAGCCATGGCCAACATGGTGAAACCCCATCTCTACTGAAAAATACAAAAATTAGCCAGGCATGGTGGTGGGTGCCTTAATCCCTGCTATTCAGGAGGCTAAGGCAGGAGAATCACCTGAACCTGGGAGGCAGAGGTTTCAGTAAGCCAAGATCACGCCCCTGCACTCCAGCCTGGGCAACAGAGCAAGACTCCACCTCAAAAACAATTTTAAAATAAATAAAAATTTAAAAATAAGAAAATGAGTTCACTGTAGGTGTGTAAATTTATTTCTGGGCTCTGTATTCTGTTCCATTGGTCAATGTATCTTTTTTCATGCTGGTACCATGCTGTTTTGGTTACTATATCTCTGCAGTATAATTTGAAGTCAGGCAACGTGGTTTCTTCAGTTTCATTCTTTTGTTCAGGATAGCGAGCTATTCTGGGTCTTTTGTGGTTCCATATAAACTTTAGGATTGTTTTTTTCTATTTCTGTGAAGAATGTCAGTTAGTATTTTGACAGGGTTTGCACTGACTTTGTAGTTTGCTTTCAGCAGTATGGACATTTGAATAGTAGTGATTCTTCCAATCCATCAACATGGAATATCCTTCCATTTTTGTGTCTTCTTCAATTTCTTGCATCAGTATTTTATAGTTTTCATGGTAGAGATCTTTCACTTCTTTAAGTTAATTCCTAGGTATTTTATTTGTAGCTTTGTAAATGGGATTACTTTCTTGATTTCTTTTTCAGATTGTTTGCTGTTGGCATACAGAAATCTTACTGATTTTTATGTGTCGATTTTGTGTCCTGCAACTTTACTGAATTTGCTCATCAGTTCTAATACATTTTTGGCACAGTCTTTAGGGCCTTCCAAATATAAGATCATATCATCTGCAAACAGGGATAAATTGACTTCTTTCTATTTTGTATGCCCTTTGTTTCATTCTCTTGTCTGATTGCTCTAGCTAGGACTTTCAGTACATTGTTGAATAACAGTGGTGACAATGAACATCCTTGTTGTATTCCAGATTGTAGAGAAAAGGCTTTCACATTTTCCCCATTCAGCATGGTTCTTAGCTGTGGGTCTGTCATATATGGCTTTAATTATGTTGAAGTATGTTCCTTCTATCCCGTTTTGTGAGGATTTTTATCATGAAAGAGTGTTGAATTTTATCAAATGCTTTTTCAGCATTTGGTTTTGTCCTTCATTCTGTTTATATATCACATTGATTGATGTCCATATGTTGAGCCATCCTTGCATCCCAGGGATAATTCCCACTTGGTCATCATGAATTATCCTTCTAATGTATTGTTGAATTAGTTTGCTAGTATTTTGCTGAGAATTTCTGCATCAACATTCATCAGAGACACTGGCCTGTAGTTTTCTTTTTTTGATGTGTCTTTGTCTGGTTTTGGTATCAGGGTAATACTGGCATCATAGAATGAGTGTGAAAGTATTCCTTTTAAAAGTATGTTTTAAGTGTGAAAGTATTCCTCCTCTATTTCTCAGAACAGTCTGAGTAGGATTGGCATTAGTTTTTCTTTGGAGGTTTGGTAGAATACAGCAGTGAAGCCATTGGGTCCCAGGCTTTTCTTTACTGGAAGACTTTTTATTATAGCTTCAATCTCATCCCTTGTTATTGGTCTGTTCAGGTTTTGGATTTCTTCATGGTTCAATCTTGATAGGTTGTATGTGTCTAGGAACTTATCCATGTATTCTTGATTGTCCAATTTATTGACATATAGTTGCTCATACTAGCCTCTAACGATCCTTTGAATTTCTGCAGCATCAGTTGTAATGTCTCATTTTTCATCTCTGAGTTTTTTTATTCAGGTCTTCTCTTTTTTTCTTAATCTGGCTAGAGGTTTGTAAATTTTGTTTATCTTTAAAAAAAAAAGACAACTTTTCTGGCTGGGCACAGTGGCTCATGCCTGTAATCCTAGCACTTTGGGAGTCCAAGGCGAGCAGATCACAAGGTCAGGAGTTCAAGACCAGCCTGGCCAATATGGTGAAATCTTGTCTCTACTAAAAAAAATACAAAAATTAGCTGAGCGTGGTGGTGAGTGCCTGTAATCCCAGCTACTCAGGAGGCTGAGACAGAAGAATCGCTTGAACCCAGGAGGCAGAGGTTGCAGTGAGCTGAGATCACACCATTGCACTCCAACCTGGTCGACAGAGCAAGACTCTGTCTCAAAAAAAAAAAAAATCAACTTTTCATTTCACTGTTTTTTTTGTTTTGTTTTGTTTTGTTTTGTTTCTTTCCATTTCATTTATTTCTGCTCTGATGTTTATTATTTATTTTCTTCTACTAATTTTGCACTTGGTTTGTGTCTAGGGATTTTGGGTTTGGTTTGCTCTTGCTTTTCTAGCTCTTTAAGATGCCTCATTAGGTTGCTTATTTTATATATATATATATATTTTTTTTTCTTTGAGACAGAGTCTTGCTCTATTGCCCAGGCTGGAGTGCAGTGGCACGATCTTGACTCACTGCAACCTCCACTTAGGGCTCAAGCAATCCTCCAGCCTCAGCCTCCTGAGTAGCTGGGACCACAGGCGTGCACCACCCTGCCTGGCTATTTTTTGTATTTTTTGTGGAGACAGGGTTTCACCATGTTGGCCAGGCTGGTCTCGAACTCCTGAGCTCAAAGAGATCTGCCTGCCTTAGCCACCCAAAGTGCTAGGATTATAGGCATGAGCCACTATGCCTGGCCTGATGGTACATTATTAATCCTTATACAACTCAACGTTCTTCTATAATAGCTGAAATCATTCTGTATAGCAGGATTTGTCATCCTGAGTTCATCAAACCAGAGTGTGAAATGAAGAACTTCTGCAAACTCTTTAGCAGAAGCCTGTTCTTGCACTAGATGCTGGGTGGGAGAATATGGGGTACTTGTCAAGGCTCCCTGAAGACCTTTTAATGCTGCTTCTAACCGCTGAGACAATTCATAAAATTTCTTTAATTTGCCTCCCAGTGGAACAAATGCACCCCATGCCTTCTCTTGCAACTTCTCATCTGCTGGCTGCTGGATTACCTCTTGTATTTCATCGTCACCTCCTCTGTATGACTGTAAGTCCTCCAAGATGCCGTTTGCATCTTTCAATACTACATTCACCTAATTAATTATAAATTTCCTTCTCAGATTCTGTAGGCTGGGCATTTTCAGGCACTGCTTGTAATTCTATCCTTATCCTTTTATCCTCCTCTTGAACCTCCAAGCACTCTCAGCCCCTCTCCTCTGCCCTCCAGGGGCTGAGCTGCACAGACAGCGCCTCAGCAGTGCTAGGGAAAGCCCCAGGCCTGGAGCTAGAGAGCAGTGGCACTGGGACTAGAAGACCCTCCAAACATGCCCCTGTGGTGAACTGCGACAAAAATATTACCATTTGTGGAGCACATATTAATGGCACAACAGACACCAAACATAAATCACCCCCTTCATTCCTCACAACTCTCAAGAAAATATATTCATTGTTTTAAAATCTCATTTTCTCTTCTTTCTTGTTCATGCATGAGAGCACATGCACATAAAACCACAGCAAATATAGCTATCCCAAAAGTATGCACTCCCTTAGAAACCCAACTTAATAGCAACTTGTTTTCTACTCCACTTTTTTTTTTTAAATATTAAAAGTTAGGCATTTGCAGGCACAGAAAGACAAATATATTATGTTCTCACTCATTATGTGTGAGCTAAAAAGTGATCTAGTGGAGGCAGGGACTAGAATGACAGTTATTCTATCAGAAGCTGGTAAGGATGTGGAGACACAGTGGGGATATACAAACTTACAGTTAGATATAAGGAATAAGTTCTAGTGTTTGATAGCCTAGTGGGGGGACTATAGTTAACAACAATATATTGTACATTTCAAAATAACTAGAAGATTTGAAATGTTCCCAACACGAAGAAATGATAAATGTTCAAGGTGACAGATAACCTAAATTCCCTTACTTGATCATTACATAATGTATGCATGGGTCAAAATACCACATGTACTCCATAAACATGTACAAATATATTATGTATCAATTTTAAAAGTTGGGCATTTGACTTTGAACCTTTTTGGAACTTTTGCCCTTTCAACTTACAAGAAACCGTCTCCTGCTTTCATGCATCTCTTCTCTTTTCTTTTCTAGTTTTTTTCTCATTTCAATTTCATATAATGCATTCTGTCGCTTTATTTCCTCAGCATCTTTTTCTTCACGTTTTTTCCTTCTTTCCTCTTCTTCCTCATGTTCCTTTATTCTAAAGCAAAAGCATAATTATAATTGAGAACAAAGCAGAAAAATAGGTTATATTTTTAAGAAATGAATTCAATTCCAACCTGGAATGAGTTGAAGCTGCAAGGAAAAATCTGTGAATTTCTTTGGGGGAAAAGAACAGACATTAAATAGCAGTGACTAAAATTAATCCAATCTTGGTTAACCTAGAATTGGCAATACTTTCCTTGCTTCAAAATTTATTTCATTACTCACCCAAGTAAGTGTTCTTTTCCTTTAGAAAGAACCAGTTAATGGGATGACAGTAAGAAGAAATGGTGACATTATTTTACAGAAAGGTTCCTAATCCCTAGTGCTTCCCAACTTCAGCCCTAGATGATGCTACATAAGCCGTGGGCCTAGCCTCTCAAGGAATGCAGTTTGATGGAATGAAAGGAAGAAAGGTCTCCTTACTCAACTGACCACTTGGGTTGTAGTTCTTTCTGTAGCCAGTATTGACTAGCTGATAATTTCTTCTGAATTGTGAGCCTCCCTGGCTATCTTTCAGAACATATGTGTGAGTTCCTCAGAGATCCCTGAGGGTCCTCCTCACTGCAGAGCCCTGATCTGAGTGATTCAGCTCCAGCTCCATCTCTTCAACTCACCCCTAAACCCCACCACCATCGCTACCAGGAGCTCCCACTCTAAGCAGTTGATTAAAGACTCCAGGTCTCAAAGGCCCTTCATCCAGCAGCCAAACCTCTGCATACTGGCAAGACAGCGCAAGCCCAAGTTGTCTCCTTGCCCACGGAAAACTCACACATCCTTGCTAGCCAATTAACAATATACAGGCTTTCTCACTACTCTATCTGCCCTCTCTCTCTTTTTTTTTTTTTTTCCTGAAAAGGTAGGCATAGGGCAGGTCGACAACCCACCTAAATAGATGAATGTCTGAGGAATAAACCTTTCTTTCTTTAAAAAAATTTTTTTCTATAGAAATGGGGTCTTGCTATGTTGCCCAGGCTGGTCTCAAACTCCTGGACTGAAGCAATCCTCCCGCCTAAGCCTCCCAAAGTGTTGGGATTACGGGCATGAGCCAATGTACCCAGCCAACCTTTCTTTCATATGCACCCAATCGAGAAAACATTTTTTACTGGAGTCCCCTCACTCAGGTTCAGGGAAGGGAAAATTCCCTTCCCCTATGCCATGGAGGACTATACAGTTAAGTGCGCCAACAAGTTCACTTTGTTACTGTTAAGCCAATTCAGGACAGGAGATTCCTACTTGATTTATCTGTGCAGAATAATAAGCTTTAGAGTCAGAGTCACTCTCTTTAGGAGGAGGTAAGAAAAAGATCACTGTTGGCCAATGCTAAACCAGGTTTATGATTGCCCTAAAAATAATTAAAAAAAAAAAACCAAGCTTCCAGAATTTTGTTAGAATTATTTAATATTTTATATCTACCAATCTCCTAGAAGCAAACTCACAAGTCAACAATCAAGATTTGAAGAACATGTCTGGGCGCAGTGGCTCACGCCTGTAATCCCAGCACTTTGGGAGGCCAAGGCGGGCAGATCACCTGAGGTCAGGAGTTTGAGACCAGCCTGGCCAACATAATGAAACCCCATCTCTACTAAAAAAAAAAAAAAAAAAAAAAAATTTGGCCGGATGTGGTGGTGCCCACCTGTAGACCCAGCTACTTGGGAGGCTGAGGCAGGAAATTGCTTGAACCTGGGTGGCAGAGGTTGCAGAGACCTGAGATCACGCCACTGCACTCTGGCCTGAGTGGGAGCAAGACCCTGTCTCAAAAAAAAAAAAAAAAAGATTTGAAGAACATTGTAAAAAGAGATTCATCCAATTCTAAGATCAGAAGCTTTCAAAGTTTTTAAATTGCTACTTTAAGGGAAAACAAGAAGATACTTTAAAATTTTTCAACTTTAGCATTTCTTAGCAAATCTGGAAATCACTAACATTATAACTATGCATCCATTGGATAATTCATCATTTCAGCAAAAAATTTACCTATTCTAAGAAAAATAACAAAAATGTCTCTAATGTCAGTTAAAATGTAATATATTGCCAGTGACTTACATAATAATTTACAATAATTAAAAATTTAATTAGCTGTCAAAAGAGACTTTTTCCTTAGTTTGGGTAGTTTGAATAGACTTGTCATCTATATGCCATTAATTTGGTTTAATGCAAAGTTAACTTGTTGAAGTAAATTTGAGATCCTCTAGTTCAAGGAAGAAACACATAACATTCATGTCATTACTTCCAGCTCCCATTCCCAAAGCAGAGTCAGCAACCAGCACAAACTCTTTCCTGCTGATTCTTGGTCCTTCTCAAACAATGCATTGGGAAGCCTCCACCAGGCAATCAGAGTTGAATATGTCAACGCCTTGCTCTTCCTGAGTCAGCTCCTTGCTATCCTTGATTCACATTCTGAAGATTCCAAATCTGTACTTATCTAGCACAGATCTGATTCTTGGGCTTATATAGATGTTGTATAGTTCTCCTGTAAAAGCAAGAAAGACCACTACCCAAAATTTGGTTCAGATGTCCAGACTGATGACACTACATCCCAAGAAAACTTGGTAGAAAGTATTACTCACATGAGGGACTCCTGGGAAGAGCTGGGCAGGCACAAGTAGGTCTTGATTGCTTTGGACAAAGCAGAGGGAAGTGGGACTGAGGAAAAGTTTCTGAGCAGGAGGGATTTAAATTAAGCACTTGTGCCAAAAGAGGAGGAGGAGAGTTCCAGGAGCCTTCTTATCAGCCTGTACAGATGTAGGGCCAAAAGGGAAGTGAGGGTGAGGCCTAAAAAAGAAGTCAGTAGTCAAACATCCAAACTGAGTTCTCTCTATTACAACAGACAGGTTTCATTCTTTCATTTTTAAAAACTGTTTTTTGAGACAGGTCTCACTCTGTCATCCAGGCTGGAGTGTAGTGGTACAATCATAGCTCACTGCAACCTCATAGTTCACTGCAACCTCAAACTCCTGGGTTCAAGTGATCCTTCTGCCTCAGGCTCCCAAGCTGGAACTACAGGCATGCATCACCACACCCAGCTAATTCCAGCTATTTTTTTTTTTTTAAGAGAGAGACAGAGTTGTTGCAGGGGAAGGATGGCTATCTGGGCTATTGGCATGAGGGTAAAAGAATTTGCCAAGACAATTGTAGATAAAGAAAGGCAAATTTATTAGAAAAAGTATAAAAATACGTTGCCAGTGAGGCAATGGGCAGCCTACAAGAGAGAGGCTGACTATGAGGAAACAAGGCTTGCTGGAGATTTTATAGGATAGTGTTTATGCTGTATGCTGAGGAGGGCTTTGTGCAGTACTGATAACATCAAGGTTGCAGTGAGCTTACTTGCAGGTGGCTGGTGGTAGTTGAGTACAGGAAGATTGTGAATTATTTGTGCAGAAGGGCTATACGTCCTGAACCAGGAAGAAAGGCAGGCTTGTAGCTTATCTGCATCTTCTTTTGGTTTTTTCTTGCTTCCACCAACCTGACTCCTTTTCCCTAATTAGGACTCCACAGGGGACTCACTATGTTACCCAGGATGGTCTTTGAACTCCTGGGCTCAAGTGATCCTCCCCGCTTGACCTCCCAAACTGCTAGGATGATAGGCTTGAGCCACCATGCCCAGCCTACCTTGATTCTTATAAAGACAACCCACTAGGCATCATCACCTGGCTATTACACAGGTACTTTACCTTCTCTATGTCTAAAACCAAATTCATCATCCTCCTCTTCTAAACTGATCCTTTTGGTCTCTTTTCTTTATTTTGGTGAACAGTACCACCATCTTTTCAGTTACCTATGCTAGGGACTTAAGAATTATACCTAACTCGTCTCTAATCCTTAGACCTCTCATTCATTTACCTAGTATTTATTGAATTTCTACTACAATGATAAAACAGACATGGCTCACTCAAGAAGCTCGAATTCTAGTGAGGGAGACAAGCAAAAACAAACAAACAAATAAAGTACAGGCATACCTCAGAGATATTGTGGGCTTGGTTCCAAACTAGTGTAATAAAATGAATATCTCAATAAAGTAAGTCACTCAAATCTCAATAAAGTAAGTCACTCAAGCCCACAATATCTCTGACATATGCCTGTACTTTATTTGTTTGTTTGTTTTTGCTTGTCTCCCTCACTAGAATTCGAGCTTCTTGAGTGAGCCATGTCATCTACATCTACTGATGTAGCCATTCCATCTACTTCAGGCTTTTGAAGGCTGAAGTGGCTGTGGCAATTTATTAAAATAAGACAATGAAGTTTGCCATATTCATTGACTCTTCACAGAAGATTTCTCTGTAGTATGTAATGCTGTTGGATGGCATTTAACCCACAGTAGGACTTCTTTCAAAATTAGAGTCAATCCTCTCCACCTGCTGCTGCTTTATCAACTAAGTTTATATAATATTCTAAATCCTTTGCTGCCATTTGAATGGTTTTCACAGCATCTTCACCCACAGTAGATTCCATCTCAAGAAACCACTTTCTTTGCTCATCCATAAGAATCAGCTTCTCATCCATTCAAGTTTTATCATGAGATTGCAGCAATTCACTCACATCTTCAGGCTCCACTTCTAATTCTAGTTATCTTGCTATTGACACCACATCTGCAGTTACTTTCTCCACTGAAGTCTTGAACCCCTCAAAGTCATCCACGAAGTTTGGAATCAACTTCTTCCAAACTCTTATTAATGTTGATATTTTAACCTTCTCCCATGAATCACAAATTTTCTTTTTTTTTTTTTTTTGATGGAGTTTCACTCTTGTTGCCCAGGCTGGAGTGCAATGGCGCAATCTTGGCTCACTGCAACCTCTACCCCCCGGGTTCAAGAGATTCTCCTGCCTCAGCCTCCTGAGTAGCTGGGATTACAGGTGCCCGCCACCATGCCTGGCTAATTTTTGTATTTTTAGTACAGACAGCATTTCACCATGTTGGCCAGGCTGGTCTCTAACTCCTGACCTCAGGTGATCCAACCACCTCGGCCTCCCAAAGTGCTGGGATTACAGGCATGAGCCACTGCGCCTGGCCCAAATGTTCTTAATGGCAACTGGAATGGTGAATCCTTTCCAGAAGGTTTTCAATTTACTTTCCCCAGATCCATTAGAGGAATCATTATCTACGGCAGCTACAGTCTTATGAAATGCATTTCTTTAACAGTAAGACTTGAAAGTCTAAATTACTCCTTGATCCATGGGCTGCAGAATGGATGTTAACAGCCATGAAAACAACATTAATCTCTTGTATATCTCCACCAGAACTTATTACTGCTCATTGACAATGACCAAGTGCATTGTCAATGAGCAGTAATATTTTGAAAGGAATATTTTTTCTGAGCAGCAGATGTCAATAGTGGGCTTAAAATATTCAGTAAGCCTTGCTGTAAACACGTATGATGTCATCTTAGCTTTGTAGTTCCATTTCAGAGCCCAGGCAGAGAAGATTTAACATAATTCTTAAGGGTCCTAGGATTTTTAGAATGGTAAATGAGCATTGGCTTCAACTTAAAGTCACCAGCTACATTAGCTGCTAACAAGGGAGTCAGTCGGCCCTTTGAAGCTTTAAAGCCAGGCATTGATTTCTCTTCTAGCTATGAAAGTCCTAGATGGCATTTTCTTCCAATGTAAGACTGCTTCATCTACACTGGAAATCTGTTGTTTAGTGTGGCCACCTTCATCAGTGATTTTAGCCAGATCTTCTGGATAACTTGCTGCAGCTTTTACATTAGCACTTGATGCTTCACCTTGTACATTTATGTTATGGAGGCAGCTTCTTTCCTCAAACCTCATGAACCAACTTCTGCTAGCTTCAGGTTTTTCTTCTGCAATGTCCATACCTCTCCAGCCATCACAGACTTGAAGAGAGTTAGGACCTCATTCTGGATTAGGCTTTGGCTTAAGGGAATGTCAGGGCTGGTTTGAGCTTCTATCCAAACCATTAGAATTTTCTCCATATCAGCAGTAAGGCTGTTTGGCTCTCTTATCATTTGTTTGTTCACTAGAGTAGCACTTTCAATTTCCTTCAAGAACTTTTCCTTTCCATTCACAGCTTGGCTGTTTGGTGGAAGAGACTCAGCTTTCAGCCTATTTTGGCTTTTGACATGTCTTCCTCACTAAGTTTAATCATTTCTAGCTTTTGATTTCAAGTGAGAGACGTGCACCTCTTCCTTTCATTTGAATACTTAGAGGCTATTATAAGGTTATTAATTGGCCTGATTTCAATATTGTTGTGTCTCAGGGAAGAAGGAGGCCCAAGGAAAGAGAGAGAGATAGGAGAACAGTGCTTGGTAGAGCAGTCAGAACACACAAAATATTCCTCAATTAAGTTTGCCATCTTATATGGGTACAGTTCGTGGCACCCCAAAACATTACAATAGTAACATCAAAGATCACTGATCACAGATCACCATAATAGATACAGTAATATTGAGGAATTTGAAATACTGCGAGAGTTACCAAAATGTGACACAGAGACATAAAGTGACACGCTGTTGAACAAATGGTGCTGATAAATTCGCTCAATGCAGGGTTGCCACAAATCTTCGATTTGTAAAAAACACAATATCTGCAAAGTACAATAAAGCAAAGCAGAATCAAACAAGGTATGTCTATAAATAGACAATGTAATTACAAATCGTAGTGTTTTTTAAAAAATAAGAGACTAAGTAAAAGAGTAATAATTGAGGTACTTAGATAACTTTGACCAAAGTTGAACTCTAAGACAGGAAGGCCTCTCTGAGCTGGTAAGAGGTCCACAGATGAAGAATGGAAGGGTAAAATTCCAGACAGTAGAGAAAACATGAGGCAAGCAAGAGTTTGGTAGATGTTCGAGGCCCTGGAAGATCAGTATAATGGAGGCATCATAACTAAGAGGAAGGAATGGTAAGAGAGGAGGTTGCGAAGTAGGCAGGCCAGATCATACAGAGCCTTGGAGGGGATGTCAAATTTCCACTTTATTTTAAGTTGAATGGAAAGCCATTGAAGTGCTTAAGGTAGAATAATAATATGATCAATTTTCATCTTGATAAAATATCTCTGGATGATAAGTAAAGAAGAATTTGGCAAATAAATAATGTGAGGCCAATTAAGAGACTGATACAACAACCCACGTGAATATATGAGGGTGGCCTGGACTAGATGATGGCAGTAAATTCATGATTTGTTTTGGAGAAAAAAATCAACATGAATTGCTGAGAGATCTGATGTGGAAGATAAAGGAAAATGAGGAATCAAGGTGAATTATTAGGTTCCCGGTTTGAAAAACTGGTTGGATAAAGATGCCGCTGGAGGAGGCGGAGCTTGCAGTGAGACAAGATCGCACCACTGCACTCCAGTCTGGGCGACACAGCGTTGACTCCGTCTTAAAAAAAAAAAAAAATGCTGCTGGAAACGCTGGAAATCAATAATTCTGTGTAGACATTTTAAGTTTGAGATACTACGAGACATTGAAATGGAGATACCATGGAAGCAGCTGGATATGTGAAGCTGGGGTTCAAAGGGATGGTCTAGACTAGAGTTATCAGATTTAGGATGGCACTTACATCTGTAAAATGGATGAGATCACTTAAGCCCTCTTCTCTCTTTCTACTCTTTCCCTAAATAATCTTTATCTAGGAAAAAGTGATGCAAACTATCCTATGACCATTTTTTCTTTTTTTTGTGTGTGAAGCTGATGGGATTAACAGACAGTAATTAGTGAGTTTTTTCTTAAGCAAAGTCTATGTGTCTGTTCCTAGAGGAAGCCTTACCTATATATAGAAGAAAGAAGACCTATACAGTGTCTATAGCTACGGTGTTAAGTTTCTTTTTAATAATTATGTATAAGATTCCTGGTCAAAATCCCTCTATTTTGGGATTTTGGTGTCACTGTGGTATCTTATTTGTCTTATCGCCGTCACACCCACTGGGCTATGAGTCACACAAAGACTCTTATACTAGTCAAAGCCCCACAGTAGCATAGGATAGATTGTTTAGAAAGCATGTGAAAATTTTCACTTTCAGGCACAGGGCCAGCAGCTGTGCAATGTGTTTCAGTTTTCTATTGCTGAATAACTAATTACTCTAAAACTTAATAGCTTAAAACAATGAACACTTATTATCTCATACCGTTCCTGAGAGTCAGAAACCTGGGAGTGACTTAGTTGGATGGTTCTCAACTAATGTTGTAGTCAAGATGTCAGTTGAAGCAGTAGTCATCCAAGGGCTTAAATGAGCCTGGAGAATCCACTGTCACATACTTGGTGTCAGGATACCTCAGGTCCTTGCCACACGGACCTCTCCATTGATCTGCTTGAGTATCCTTACACCGTGGCAGTTAGGTTCCCCAATGAGCAATCCATGGGAGACAGCAAGGAGGAAGCCACATTGCCTTTAGTATCCTAAGCTTAGATGTCACACACCATTATTTCGACACATTCTATTTCTTGGAAATGAGTTACTATGTATAGCCACACTTAAGAGGGAGATAAATTGGGCTCCATCCTCTGAAGGAAGGAGTATCAAAGAACATGTGGAAATATTTTAAATCACCGCAAGGTAGCACTTGGTAATACAATTAATAGGGCATGCAAAAAGAGACTTGCCCCTTGGTAATCTGCAATTTCCATTTCTTTGTGATTAAAATAATTAAAATATGGTCTCTGCCCAAAGAAGACAGTCATTCCAAATTTTGGCAGGCCTTAAGGCACATGACCTACAAAAGACACCATGAGCCGATCCTAGCCTATCTCTCCAACCTTATCTTTCACAATGCCCCCTTTGTCTTTTATACTACAGCCATCTTGACTACTTGGAGTTCTCCAAATCCACCATATTCTATCCCACTCTGGGCCTTCACTTGTGCTTCAAATACCTCTACAGCCCACTCTTAGCATGGCTTATTACTATTCATTCTTTGAAATTAGGCGCAGGAACCAGTTTCTTCTGCAAAGCCTTCTCTAGACTGGGTCAGATACTCATTTTACATGCTTCCACACACCCTCTACACATATTTGCCAAAATATTTATCATTACATTCTAATTATTTGTTCCATTTCTGTACTCTCCACTCCCAGATTCTGAACTTCTTTTTGAGATGGAGTTTCGCTTTTGTTGCCCAGGCTGGAGTACAATGGCACGATCTTGGCTCACTGCAACCTTCGCCTCCCAGGTTCAAGCAATTATCTTGCCTCAGCCTCCTGAGTAGCTGAGATTACAGGCATGTGCCACCATGCTTGGCTAATTTTGTATTTTTTTAGTAGAGACAGGGTTTCACCATGTTGGTCAAGCTGGTCTCGAACTCCTGACCTCAAGTGATCCACCCACCTCGGCCTACCAAAGTGCTGGGATTGGGAGGCGTGAGCCACCGCGCCCAGCCATGAACTTCTTAAGAAGACTACATCATATTCATCTTTGTATTCTCAATGACTAGAATAGTGACTGGCAAAAGGAGGTTGTTCAATAAATGTTTGTATGAATGAATGAAGGAATATCCTAATGAATGAATAAATAGCCTATTTTGAAATTTTGCTCCTGAATAAACTCTTATTCAAGAAAAGGGAAAGTAACTCTCCTTTGCATCTCTTTTCTGCTACATGCTCCTCTTCCCAACTCAGGTTAATACCAGTGCTACTATTCCATTTCTATTGGTTTAAAGAGGTTTTTTATAGGTTCATCCCTATTCCTAACAGTATTTTAAAGTAACATGCATTCTGAATTCTATAAAACCCATACATGAATAAACATTAAACAGAATATAGCTTGGCGATAAGTTTGTAAACTCATACACTTAAACAAATATATAATAATAGATTTATAATTTCCTATGTTGTTTCCAATTACAGATTTGAATGTTTCTTATTAAATTTAAGCTGTAGGACTTTGGAAACAAATTGGCAACCCAGGTTCACATGTTGAACATCTCTATTAGTCAGGGGTTCTCCAGAGAAACAGAACCAGGAGGGTGTGTGTGTATGTGTGAGTTTATTTGGGAGAATTAGCTCACACTATTACAAGGCGAAGTCCCACAATAGTCTGTCTGCAAACTGAGGAAGACAGAAACCCGTAGTGTTCAGTCAGAGTCCAAAAGCCTCAAAACCAGGGAAGCTCACAGTGCAGCCTTCAGTCTGTGGCCAAAGGCCCGAGAGCCCCCAGCAAGCTGCTGGTGCAAGTCTCAGAGTCTAATGACGGAAGAACCTGGAATCTGATGTCCAAGGGCAGGAAAAGCAGAAGGAAGCATCTGGCACCGATAAATAAGGAAGCCAGAAGGGTCAGCAAGCAAGATTAGCCTACCTTCTTCTACCTGCTTTGTTCTAGCTGTGCCGGCAGCCGACTGGATGGTGCCCACCCACCTTGAGGGTGGGTCTTCTTCTCCCAGACCACTGACTCAAATGTCTGTCTCCTCTGGTGACACCCTCACAGACACACCCAGAAATGACACTTTACCAGCCATTTAGGCATCCTTCAATCCCATCAAGCTGACATCTAATATTAACCATCACACATCCTTCCTCTCCTAATTCCCCAAAATGCAACCAATATAAAGGAGAAATTCTATACCACTGGTCTTACCCACATAACTGAATTTTCAAGAGATTTCAAAAGAAAATAGAACAGTTGAGAGTACAGTGAGGATAGGTAACACTTGGTCACCATGCACAAGGACAAAGCCCACCATGAGAAGTAAGTAAAGGAATTTATGCTGACGTCAGAGCTTGATGAACATTTCCGAGACTGCACTGAAGATATGCCAAAGAAACAACTAAAATAAATCCTACACCAGCTTGAACCTCTAACCTACTGACACGTACTACAAGGAAAAAACACGATGTGGCCCAAACACAGCCCAGATACAAAGGCTATAGGAGGATAGACAGCCTATGAAGGTGTTAGCACTTGCCAGGTAGCTTGCTGGAAATCTGACTGCCACCTCTGAACTGCAATATAACAAAAGAGATTTCTCAAACACAAGTGATTCACTGGTCAAAGACTTGCCTTCCTGTGCCAATGGCTTTGTCCCTAACTTGTACAAACCTTTAGATCTCTACACTGTCAAAGAAAAACATTACAATAAATCCAAAGGTTTTTCTTCCCTTGTTACTAAGGACTGAATTGAAAAATACACAATTTGGTAATATATATATATATTCTGAGAACTGATGTCTGTGTCATTTAGACATAATGTGATTTTGATAAATTATATATGTGACATACAGGTATGTGAAAAAAGCATGTAATAAGACAATGCTGCTAATTCAAATTTCATTTTATAAAATGTGAGTATATATGTTCAGGAAAAAAGTCTGTGTTGCCAGATCAATGACTGCCAGAGGCTGGGAGCAGGAGATAGAACTTACAGCAAAGGGGCATGAGGGAAATTTTGGGAGTGATGGAAATGTTCCATATCTTGATTTGAGTGGTAGTTATGCAGCTATACTTTTTAAAAGGTGAATTTTACTGAATGCAAATTTTATTTCAATAAGGCTGATGCCTCCTTCATTAAAAAAAAAAACTCTGCATGGCTATACACCAAAACAGTAATAGTAACTTCCTTTGGTAGTTTAGATTTATTATTCAAAAAAGACTCACTCTCTTCCCCTTCCTGTCTCAATTTAATGGAAGTCTACTTCTCTGTTCCATTATTGTTGTTGGGGTTGGCCATGTGGTTGCTTTAGACTGATGGAAGGCCAAGTATACTTCCTTGTCCATTGACTTTGGGTTACGCTGTGTTCTTGCATGCTCGGGCTTGCTCTCTTGCATCTCTATCAATACCATGTGAAAAGTTTCCCCATGTGGCTGCTTCATCCTGAACCTCAGAATGTATACACATGGAGCGGATCAGAATCCTCTCCACAACAATAAGCAAACCCAGCCAGTCCTACAGCTTGAAGAAAAGCTGCCCAGCTGATTCCAGCCTAGATCAGCCAACCCCCAGATGCATGAGAAGTAAACATGTTTTTTTTGCATGCCACTAGATTGTGTGGTTGTGTATTATGTTGCATTATTATGACAATAATAACCAATATACAATCTCTGGGTAAGAAAGTGATAGTGATTTTTAACCTCCTTTTTGTACTTTTTCTACTGACTAATTATTTTAGCATGTATTACTTTTATATTTAGAAAAAAGCTACATCCATTATGAGAAAACAAGAAAGGTACAAAAAGGTATTTTATGTATACATACTGTTTTAGATGATCTTCGGCAAGAGCCACCCTTTCTCTGTGTCGTTTTTCTGCTTTTTCTTGTTCTTCTTTAAAAGCTTTTTCAATGTTGAGTTTCAACTGTTCCTCCCATTTTTTATCTGATCTTATCTTACTCTTTCGGAATTCAATCTGGGCATCACGTTCTTTCATAACTCTACTAAGAAGAAGTCCCGACTACAAATGAAAAATTATGGTACTTTAAGGAAATGATGCCTAATTATGTACAGATATGTTAAACATATATAAAAATACAAGAAAACTCAAGTAGTACATGAAAGTTTTTCACTCTTTCTGTCTGGTAAAATTGATATTGCTTTGCATTTTCAATGGCCTTTTTTCTTTTTCCTTGTTTGTATATTTCTTCTTCCAGATCAAGAATTTGTCTTTCTGCCTCTATTTGTTCATCACGCTTCTTTTTGGCTTCAAGTTTCTGTTCTTTCATCCCCTGTAAAAAGACAAACACAATCTTTTGTTTTCATTTTTCAATTTAATTTTACTACAGTTTAACATAATATGATAATTTGAGCTTTTATTATGTTTTTATTGTATTTGTAATATTTTATTAATAAATAAAATATGAGGCTACACTTATGAGCTTATCTTTTAGACTGACCTTTTTAGGTAGATAACACATTTACATGGTTCAAAATCCCAAAATATTATAGAGGTATATGAACTTCTCCTTTTGTATTAATCTGTTCTCACATTTCTATAAAGAAATACCAGAGACTGGGTAATTTATATAGAAAAAAGATTTAATTAGCTCACAGTTCTGTAGGCTGTACAGGAAGGATGATGCTGGCATCTGCTCAGCTTCTGGAGAGGCCTTAGGAAACTTACAATTGTGGCGGAAGGCAAAGGGGGAGCAGGCATGTCACGGCCAGAGCAGAAACAAGAAAGTGAAGGAAGGAGGTGCTACACACTTTTAAATGACCACATCTCACGAGAACACAGTCACTATTTCGAGGATAGTACCAATGGAGATGGTGCTAAACCATTCATGAGAAATCTGCCCCCATGATCCACTCACCTCCCAGCAGGCCCCACCTCCAACACTGGGAATTACATTTCAATATGATATCTGAATGGAGACACACATCCAAACTATATCACCTTCCAACCCATCTGCAATCTCCTCTCATTCTAAGATAACCACTATTAGTTTCTTTTGTCTACTTCCAAAGTTCCTCTCCACAGTTACACAATAAATATATATCTCACTACTTTTGCTCCTTTAAAAAACCAACAGTTGTATATTTTATATGCTCTTCTATAACTCTGAGGCCTCCACTCCTCATGTCATATGAGGTCTTCCTTTTCCTTATTGGTCCTATTTCCTATGTCCTAAGAAAACCTTGTTTACTCTGATATCCTGAAGATATTCTATTATTTATGTTAAAAGTTTTAGTGTTTTGCCATTTAAATTTAGGTGTTTCGTCTGGGTGAAATCCATTTTTCTGCATTCTGTACTATTGAGATGTAATTTAATCTCTTTCATATGCCAATTATCCCAGTATCAGTTGTTGAATTCCCACCCTTTCCTTTCCTATTTGCAATGAAATTTTTGTTATATGTCAAGTTCCTATATATAACATGGGTTTGTTTCTAGGTTCTCTCTTCTGACCTATTATTTTGTCATTCTCCGTGTCTATATCATAGTTTTTACTACTATGGGTTTATAGACAGTCTTGCTGGTAAGATGAATCATCACTTATTATTCATCTTTAATACCAATGGAGAGTTAAAGCGTTACATGTGCTACTTCTGTGTTACAAAAAAAAAAAAAGGATATATCCCCATCCCCTATCCCTTTATGTACCAGGGACCTTTTTAAAATCAAGTTTTCTATATTATAATTTACATGTGCCCTTATAGTGTAGAGTTTACAAATGCATACAGTCACTTACAAAATAGTTCCATCCTCCCAAAAAATCCCATCGTGTCTTATAGTCAACCACTCCCCCTACCAGTAGGCCCTGGCAACCACTGATCTGTTTTCTCTCCCTATAGTTTTGCCTTTTTCAGAATGTCGTATGTTACATATATTAGTCCATCATACAATTCTTCCCTCTTTGAGAAAAGAAAGAGAATTAATAAATTATGACCATTGTTCCTAAAGCGAGGTACTATAAGTTTTCTATGTCCTTTCCCAAAGATAAATAATGTATACTGCAGCAAAGTAAGGAAACAGGCAATGTTAAAAAGAAAAAAAAAAACAAGTGAGAACTCTCTAGACCGAGTTTATGCCTATCTGTAGTTTTAATAATTCTTTCATAAAACAAAAATAACCCTGCCTCTCAGTGCCTCAAACAATGGAGGAAAGTAGGGTGGAGGGAGGGATTACCTTTTCCCAGCATTTCTCCCCAGGCGAGATAATAAAAGGAGTCAGGGGACATCTCCCCAATTCAAAGAAGTTTCCCATTCATGCATAAGGAGCTAAACTGGGCTACTGTAACCCTCAGGTAGAGGGAGGCTAGCAGATGCACAGAGAGGAGCACAGCAAAAGCACTATGCAGTTCCAGAGAGAGGAAGTGGCAGGCAAGACAGACAAATCAGAGGCAAATGACGAGAAGCTGCCTTGGTTCTTCACAGTTTCGAGTACTCTGGCGTTCTGCGCAATCCTGCATCAAAACAATAAACAGCATGACTCTGATACTCAAACTAGATAAAGATATTTCAAGAAAACTACGGACCAATATTCCTCATGAACACAGATACAAAAATTAATAACATTTTAGCAAATTCAATCCATCAAAAGGATAATACATTAAGACCAATGGGGTTTTATCTTAGGAATGCAAGCTTGGTTGAATATTTAAAAATCAATCAATGTAATTCACAGTTTTAACAAACTAGAAAATAAGAACCTCGTGATAATCTCAATAGACATCAAAAAAGTACTTTAAAAAATCTAACATCCATTTCTGATTTTAAAAGAACCAAAACACTCAACAATTTCGATATAGAAGGCAACTTCAACCTGATTAGGGACATCTACAAAAACCATACACTTAGCATCATACTTAAAGGTGAAAGAATGAGTACTTTTTCCCCAAAGTCAGGAATAAGGCAAGAATATCTACCTTCACTACATTTATTCAATATCATATTGGAGCTTCTAGCAAGTGCAGTAAGTCAAGAAAAAGAAATAGGCATCCAGATTGGAAAAAAAAGAATTAAAACTGTCTTTATTCTCTGATTCCATGATTGTCTATGTAGGAAATCTGATGGAATCTTTCAAGAAGGGACTAGAACTAATAAGTGAGATTAGCCATGTTGCAGGATACCAGATCAATACAGGAAAAATTTACTGTATTTCTAAAGCTAACAATAGCAGATTGAAACTTTTAAAAATACCATTTACCATAATATTAAAAATATGAAATATTTAGGGATAAATCCAACGAAAGATGTATAAAACCTATATACTGAAAACTATAAAACACTGCTGACAGAAATTAAGACTTAGGCTGGGCGCGGTGGCTCATGCCTGTAATCCCAGCACTTTCGGAGGCCGAGGTGGGCGGATCGCCTGAGGTCAGGAGTTCGAGACCAGCCTGACCAACATAAAGAAACCCAGTCTCTACTAAAAATACAAAATCAGCCAGGCATGGTGGCGCATGCCTGTAATCTCAGCTACTCCAGGAGACTGGGGCAGGAGAATTGCTTGAACCCGGGAGGCGGAGGTTGCAGTGAGCCGAGACCTTGCCATTACACTCCAGCCTGGGCAACAAGAGCAAAACTCCGTCGCAAAAAAAAAAAAAGAAAAAAAAGAAAGAAAGAAAGAAATTAAGCCTTAAACAAATAGAATATGTTCATGGTTCAGAAGATTCAATATTGTCAAAATGTAACTATCTCCAAATTGATCTAGAGATTCAACACAATCCCAGTAAAAATTCCAGCTGGCTTTTTTGCATGAATTGACAAGCAGATTCTAAATTTCATAACGGCCAGGTACAGTGTCTCACGCCTGTAATCCTGGCACTTTGGGAGGCCAAGGCTGGCAGATCACTTGAAGTCAGGAGTTCGAGACCAGCCTGGCCAACATGATGAAACCCAGTCTCTACTAAAAATACAAAAATTAGCCGGGCATGATGGTGCGGGCCTGTATTCCCAGCTACTCAGGAGGCTGAGGCAGGAGAATTGCTTGAACCCAGGAGGTGGAGGTTGCAGTGAGCCGAGATCAAACCACTGCACTCCAGACTAGGCGACAGAGTGAGACTCCGTTTCAAAAAAAAATTAAAAAAAAATAAAAAATTAAAATTAAAAGAATCATAAGGATGTGCAAAGGACCTAGAATAGTGAAAACAACTTTGAAAAAGAACTGATTTCAAGACCTATTATTAAATCTACAGTCATCAAGACAGTGTATTATTGGAGTAAAGACAGATAAATAGAGCAATAAAACAGAATAGATAGTGCAGAAATGTTGCCTGAATATATATACGCAAGTGGATTTTCAAGAAAAGTTCAAAGGCAATGAGGTGGATAAAGAATGGTATTTTCAATAAATTATGCAAGAACAATTGATCTTCATACACAAAAACAAAAAAAATCAATACCTCACTGCATATAAGCATATATTTAAAATGGTTCATAGACCTATACAGGAAACCAAAAAATATGTATTTCTTTCCAACTTTTATTTTAGGTTCAAAGGTTACATGTGCAGGTTTGTTACACAGGTAAATTGCAAGTCACAAGGATTTGGTGTGCAGATAATTTTGTCACCCACGTAATCAGCATAATATCCAGTTGTCATCTTCCTCCCACCCTCCTCCAACCTTAAGCAGGTGCCAGTGTCGGCTGGGCGCAGTGGCTCAGGCCTGTAATCCCAGCACTTTGGGAAGCCGAGGCAGGTGGATCACGAGGTCAGGATATCAAGACCATCCTGGCTAACATGGTGAAAACCCGTCTCTACAAAATAAAATACAAAAAATTAGCCAGGCATGGTTGCGGATGCCTGTAGTCCCAGCTGCTCAGGAGGCTGAGGCAGGAGAATGGCGTGAACCCTGGAGGTGGAGCTTGCAATCAGCCGAGACTGCCCCACTGCACTCTAGCCTGGGGGACAGAGCGAGACTCCCATCTCAAAAAAAAAAAAAAAAAAAAAAAAAAAGTGCCAGTGTCTACTGTTACCTTCTTTGTGTCCATGTGTACTCAGCATTTACCTCCCACTTATAAGTGAGAACATGCAGTATTTGGTGAAATCTAAAAGTTTAAAACTCCTAAAAGAAAACATAGGAGAAAATCTTTGTGACATGAGATTAGGTAAAGATTTCTTGGATAAGCCACTAAAAGAATGATATATACAAGAAAAATTGATAAACCATAATTCACTAAAAGTAAAAACTTTTGCTTTTCAAAAGACACAGTAAGGAAATGAAAAGTCAAGATATAGAGTGGGAGAAAATATTTTCAAGTCAAATACCTAATAATGAATTTGTATTTGGAATATAGTTTAAAAATTATCTAAGCTCAATGACAAAACTAATTTTAAAATGGGAAAAATATTTGAATGGATACATCAACAAAGAAGATATACTGGTAGAAAATAAGTTCAGGAAGAGATATTCAACATCATTTTTACTTAGAGAAATTCAAATTAAAACTATAATGAGATATTGCACACCTATTAGAATGTTTATAATTAAAAAGACCAACTATACCAAGTGTTGTTGAGGATGGAGAGGAAATAGAACTCTCAAAGATTACTATTGGGAATGCAAAATTACAACTACTTTGGATAACAGTTTGAAAGTTTCTTACAAAGTTAAATATACACCTATCATAAAAGACAGCTATTCTACACGAAGATATTTACTAAGAGAAATGGAAGCATATGTCCATACATAGACTTACATGTGAATGTTCATAGCAGCTTTGTTTGTAATAGCCAAAAAGAGAAACAGCTCAAATGTCAACGTTTCATTGATGTCAACCATCAAAAAGTGACCAAATAAACAAACTGTGGTATATCCATACAACGGAATACGATTCAGCAATAAAAATTAACAATTGATACCCACAACATGAATGAATCTCAAAGTAATTGTGTTGAATGAAATCTGTAATAGGAAGCAGATCGGTGGTTACCTAAGGATCCGGAAGAGGAGCAGGGAGGAATAAGAGGGAATAAAACAGGTCATGAGGAAATTTTGGGGTGAAGAACATGTTCATTATCCTAATAGTAATGATGGTTTTGGGGTTTATACATATGTCAAAATTATAGGATTGTACATTTCAAATATGTCCAATTCATTGTATATCACTTATACCTAAATAACACTGTTGAAAATATGTTTCAATGCATTTTTATGAAATTTTACATGTAAAAAAATTTATAAAAAGAAGCATAAGAGTACTAAGAAACAAGAGTAAGTCTTCAGTGCATGTGTACTCCTGGATGGTTAATACTTACTGCATATGTATTAGTCCAATGTTTTACCACTTCTTGAGATCGCAAATGCATTTCTTTCTTTGCCTTTCTTTCTGCACGGAGGCATGCTGCTTCTCTTGTCAACCTGTCAAGGCTATCTTGAATCCTTTTCCACTCATTGTGTGGAATTATGGTGACCTGCTGGAGATCTACTTTGCTAGGTAGAAGAGGCAGATAGAGAACTTGATCTTCTTCAGAGTTTCTTATTTCTAATAAATTGTAAAAAATGATTATTAAAGACTTACAGGAACAGTTTAAGTGATATTCATCTGAGAAGTTCTGATATTGGCATGATAACTGGAAATTATTTCAAATACTTAATTTACTCTTGTTATCCTAAGAACAGCTATGATTAAGTGAAAAAAAAATACAAAGCCTTGAAATCAGAAGGCATATATTTGAGTCCTTGCTTAATCACTTCCTTACTGTGTAAACTTGGGCAAGTCATTTAACTTTTTGGAATCTCAGTATCCTCATCTTTAAAATAGAGATCTCCTAGTAATACCTATCCCAACAGCTTGTTATAAAAGTATTTTTCAAAGTTAACAAAGTGGCACTTTATAAATGGATAACTTTGTGGGTGTTCATCTTTTGGGGCTGTAGGCACTATGACTGACTCTATTCAACCTCTTCCCACTGAGCAGCAGCAACATAATTTGGAGAACTCACTATAGTCCCAGGGTGGGCCTAATTGGTTTAAGAACACTTGTATCTCCATTGTCAATCATTATTTCTTTAAAAAGCAAAGAAACAGGACAAAAGGTTTACTTGCAACTTTTAGAAAAGTTCTTCCTTGTTCTTCTGGGAGAGACATCCAAAAGACTCTCAAGCTAAGTACGAACAAGGAAGAAAGACAGATAAACAGCTACGACCACAAGAGAAACCAGCCTTGAATGAAGCTATTACTGCAAAGAAGCTGTTACTGCAAAGAAGAAACAATGGGAGAATCTGAGGCAATGATGATCTCTTTATTCTGCTAATCAACTCAACCTGAAGCCTGGAGTGCCTGTTATAAAGTTAAAAAATGTCCTTATTTTTGAAGATGATTGAGTTGGGTGTTCCGTTATATGAATTTAAAGCATCCTAAATGACACAGTGGAACTGATAACAGATCTCCTTGGAAAAACGGTCCTATACCCTTTTAATCGATCCAGGTTCTTAATTACTAACAGCCAAACTTACTCTAACTAGTTTAGGCAGAAAAGGAATTAATTAAGGGGCATTAAGTAATGGACTCAATCTCCTAGAGAGCCATAGTCATCCTTATAAGCTATATATGCAAGACATCATACAAACCACATCATGAGGTTCCAGTGAGGGCCCATGGCAACCGGCTTTGTGTAGGCATCTCAACTTGCCCCATTTACAACTTGCCCCACTGGATACCATATACTTGAATACTTGAATCTTCACCACTGTTGCCTCTGAAATTGGTACTCTGTTGTTGCCATTTTCTATACACACACACACACACACACACACACACACACACAAACTGATTCAACATGCTGTTTGTTTCCTTATATTGCTCTCTTCAGAATATAAATCTGGCATATGTAAAATTGATTGGCTGAGTCTTTGTCCCATGCTTGCACTCTAACTGTAAGGGCGGCTGAAAAAGTGAATTCTGCCTTCTATCTTAAGGAGGTAAGACATCAAAGGAAGGAAATTCACCAAAATAGGAAAGGCATTTGAACAACGATGGGTGGCCACAGGCATAACAAAGGTAGGACAGCAGAGTGGGTAAGAGTGTGGATTCTGGAGTCAGACTACCTGAACTTTTTCTGAACATACAATATATTAACTATATGAATCTAGATAAAATTATTTTACCCTTCTGAATCTGTTTCCTTAATTGCAAAATGGGGTCATTAACAGTATCTACTGTAAGTAAAGAATTTAAGACTAGCGCCTGGTACATAATATGTTCTCAACAAATATTAGCTATTATTATTTTTACTATTAGTATCAGGAGAAGAACGAAACAAGTAGAGGGAAAGGCAGAAGCAAGAAAATCACATGGTTCCAGAAAGAGAAAGATAATGAAAGAAAAGCCTTTAGGACCAAATAAAGTCTTCTTGGGGTTTAAATTAAGGCAGGTAGAGGTGAGAACTTGGTGACTAAACTAAAGTGTGAGTTTACAACCACAGGCACTATCTTGCCTACCACATACCAAACCTCTGCACGCAGAATAAAGCCAAACAAAGCTGACTTTATCATGAATCTTTAGTTGCAAAGAGTATCATCATGACTCTTTAGTTGCAAATGACTAATCTAACTCACAGCAGTTACAATAAAAAGGAGAATACTGTGTCTCCCGTATCTAGGGATTGCGGTGTAACTTGATTCAGAACACTGTTCTACTTAAGAGTCATGACCAATACATCCTTACAGCCTTGTAACAAAATTCCTTTATTTTGCCTAAACCAGCTCAACTTGGCTTGTGTTACCTGCAATCAGAAGCTAACCAAACAACGGTCTCTAAGTTAAACCATCTGCCTTTTGATTAACAAATTGCTAGGCATGTTAATATCTTTGTCTGACCCAAGAGTCATTCTAAACTTAATTCGCTAAAATTCTAAAGAGGGTCAGTATAGCACATGGCCTATTCTGGCAGGAGCTGCTCTCCACAAAGTATACAGTGGTAAGTGGGCCTTGGCAGCGGTGGCAGGAGAGCAGGATGTTAGAAAGCTATGTAGTGCAAAGTGTGATCCCTCCTCTTTGATATCTCAAATCTTTAGTAGAGTTAACTGTTCACAGGATGTTTTATTCAAGTAGATCTTTTCATGGACTCTGATACAGGAACAAACAAAGAGAACAACCACAAATGTGGGAATAGAGTTGGGTAACCACAAAGAAAAAAAAAGCCCACAGAAAGCTTGGGAAAGGCTTTTTACTATCTCGGGCCACTGAAGTTGGGGCAAGTTCCCCATATCTTTGAAGATCAGGAGAGCCCTGGTTGAGATCAGAGCTATAGATGATTTCATATATCCCCACTTTAATCCACTGGTTGATGTAAAATTTAGCTCTTAGAGGGCAATCTTACTTCCAAGATTCCTACCCCACAGTAGCTCTCATACAATGTCAGTAGAGGCTGTTAGAGAAGTTGAAGAAGGGCAGGCCACAGTTGAACGAAGGGACATGAAAGACAGAGACAGATGGACAGAGAGAGAATATAAATAGGCAGACTCGCAAGCAGGAGAGAGGGGACAAAAGCAGTGGCAAGTTACCTAAAAGTGTCTAAAATCAGTCCATGTGCCTGCCATATTGACACATTTTCCATGGATTAGATCATCTTTTTGTTGAGTTATAATACACATAAAAATCCGCCACTGTAAACAGTAGCATTCAATGGTTTTTACTCTATTGTCAAAGCTGGGCAACTATCACTACTATCTAATTCAGAACACTTTCATCACTCCAGAAGGAAACTCTGTATGCATTAGCAGTCCTCTCCTCCTCATAGCTCCTGGCAACCACTAATCTACTTTCTGGCTCTACGGATTTGCCCATTCAAGACATTTCATGTGCATGGAATCATACAATATGTGGCATTTTATATCTGGCTTTTCACTCAAATAATGTTTTCAAGGTTCATTCACATTGTAGAATGTATCAATACTTGATTCCTTTTTGTTGTTGTTGTTGTTGCTGTTGTTGTTGTTGTTGTTGTTGAGATGAGTCTGTCTCCATTGCCCAGGCTGGAAAGCGGTGGCACAATCTCGGCTCACTGCAACCTCCATCTCCCGGGCTCAAGCAATTCTCCTGCCTAGCCTCCCAAGTAGCTGGGACTACAGTCGTGCACCACCACGCCCAGGTAATTTTTTTTGTATTTTTAGTAGACATGGGGTTTCACTGTGTTGGCCAGGCTGGTCTCAAACTCCTGGCCTCAAGTGATCCACCTGCCTTGGCCTCCCAAAGTGCTGAGATTACAGGTGTGAGCAACCAGAGCTGGCCCTAATTCCTTTTTATGGCTGAGTAATATTCCATTCTATAGATGTAGCACATTTTGTTTATCCATTCATCAGTTGATGGACATTAGGGGTGTTTCCACCTTTTGACTACTATGAATAATTCTGTTATGAACATTCACAGGTTTTTGTGTGGACATACGTTTTTCATTATCTTTGGTATATGCTTAGGAACAGAATTATAACTCCATAGTTAACATTTTGAGAAAGTAGCAAATTGTTTTTCAAAGTAGCTGTACTATTTTACATTTCCACTAACAACATATGAAGGTTTCAATTTCTCCACATCTTTCCCAACAGTTATTACTGTCCCTTTATTTTTTCACTCATCCTAGTGGGTGGGAAGTAGTATCTCACTGTAGTGTTGATTTGTATTTCTATAATAGCTAATGAAGTTGAGCATCATTTCATGTGCTTATTGGCTATTTATACATCTTGTTTGGAGAAATATCAGTTCAAATCATTTGTCCCTTTTTAAAAATGGGCTGTCTTTTTATTGTTGAGTTGTAAGAATTCTTTATAATCTGGATTATAGATCCTTAGCATATATATAATTTACAAATATCTTCTCCCATTCGGTGGATGTATTTGCACTTTTTGATAGTATTCTTTGATGTATTAATACTAAAGTTTTTAATTTTGAGGAAGGCCAAATCTATTTTTCTTGGGTTGATTGTGCTTTTGGTGTCATATCTAAGAAATTGTTGCCTAATCCAAGATAATAAAGATGTATGTATAAGTTTTCTTCTAATAGTTTTATAGTTCTAGCTTTTATATTTAGTTATATGATTCATTTCAAACTAATATTTGTATGTGGTGTGAGGTGTCTATAAATTTGGGAGTCAATATTCATTATTTTGCATATGGATATCCACTTATCCCAGCACCATTTGTTAAAAATTCTACTCTTTTCCCATTGCATTAACATTCTTGTCAAAACCCACTTAGTATAGATGTATGGGTTTATTTCATTATTTCTATTACACTCATCTATATGTCTTTCCTTAAGCCAACACCACAATCTCTTGGTGACTGTAGTTTTTTTTATTGTTTTTAGAAACAGGGTCTCTCTATGTACCCTGGCTGGAGTGCAGTGGCTATTCATAAGCACAACCATTGTGCACTACACCCTCGAACTCCCAGTCTCAAGTGATCCTTCTGGCCACAACCACCTGAGTAGCTGGGACTATAGGTGCACATTCCCATGTCCAGCCAATGAGTGTAGCTTTGTAGTAAGTCTTAATATCATGAAGCGTGAGTCCTCCTACTTATTAATATTTCTTCTGATTCAAAATTGTTTTAGCTATTCTATTGTCCTTTTCATTTCCATATGAATTCTAAGATCAGCTTGTCAATATCAACAAAAAAGCCAAGTAGAATTTTGATAGGAATTGTGTTGAATGTGTAGATCAATTTGGGAAGTATTGCCATCTGTCTTAGTCCATTTTCTGTTGCTATAACAGAATATCTGAAACTAGATAATTTATAAAGAAAAGGATTTTATTTCTTAGAATTATAGAGGCTCAGAAGTGCAAGGTTGAGGGGCTGCATTTGGTGAGGGCTTTCTTGCTGGTAAGGTCTCTCTGCAGAGTTTGGAAGTAATGCAGGGCATCATATGGCAAGGCGGCTGAGGATGCTAGCTCAGATCTCTCTTCCTCTTCTTATGAAGCCAACAGTCCCACTTCCAGCATAAGCCATTAATCCATTCACAGCAAGACCCCATTTCTAATCCATTCATGAAAGCAGATCCCTCATGACCCAATCACTTCTTAAAGGCCCCACCTTTCAATACTGTCATTTTGGGAATTAATTTTCAACATGAGTTTTGAAGGGGACAAATATTCAAACCATCTTAACAATACTAAATCTCCCAGCCCATTAACATGAAATGTGTATTAGTATATTTTCATGCTGCTGATAAAGACGTACCCGAGACTGGAGAGAAAAAAAGGTTTAGTTGGACTTACAGTTCCACATGGCTGGGGAGGCCTCAGAATCATGGTGAGAGGCGAAAGGCACTTCTTACATGGTGGCGGCAAGAGAAAACGAGGAAGAAGCAAAAGCGGAAGGCCCTGATAATCCCATCAGATCTCATGAGACGTATTCACTATTATAAGAATGGCATGGTAAAGACCAGCCCCCATGATTCAATTACCTCTCCCTGGGTCCCTCCCACAACGTGTAGGAATTGTGGGAGATACAATTCAAGTTGAGATTTGGGTGGGGACACAGCCAAACCATATCATTCTGCCCCTGGCCCCCTCTAAATCTCATGTCCTCACATTTCAAAACCAATCATGCCTTCACAACAGTCCCCCAAAGTCTTAACTCATTTCAGCATTAACCCAAAAGTCCATAGTCCAAAGTCTCATTTGAGACAAGGCAAGTCCCTTCTGCCTATGAGCCTGTAAAATCAAAAGCAAGCTAGTTACTTCCTAGATATGATAGGGGTACAGGTATCGGGTAAATACAGCCATTCCAAATGGGAGACATTGGGCAAAACAAAGGGGCTACAGGACCCATGCAAGTCCAAAATCCAGGAGGACAATCAAATTTTAAAGCTCCAAAATGATCTCCTTTGACTCTAGGTCTCACATTCATGTCATGCTAATGCAAAAGGTGGGTACCCATGGTCTTTGGCAGTTCTGCCCCTGTGGCCTTGCAGGGTACAGCCTCCCTCCTGGCTGCTTTCATGGACTGGCATTGAGTGTCTGCGGCTTTTCCAGGCGCATGGTGCAAGCTGTCAGTGGATCTACCATGCTGGGGTCTGAAGGATGGTGGCCCTCTTCTCACAGCTCCACTAGATAATGCCCCATTAGGGACTCTACGTGGGAGCTCCAGCCCCACAATTCCCTTCTGCATTGCCCTAGCAGAGGTTCTCCATGAGGGCCCTGCCTCTGCAGCAAACTTTTGCCTGGGTATCCAGGCATTTCCATACATTTTCTGAAATCTAGGTGGAGGTTCCCAAACCTCAATTCTTGACTTCTGTGCACCTACAGGCTCAACACCATGTGGAAGCTGCCAAGGCTTGGGGCTTCCACCCTCTGAAGCCACAGCATGAGCTCTACATTGGCCCCTTTCAGCCATGGCTGGAGCAGCTGGGACACAGGGCACCAAGTCTATAGGCTGCACACAGCACAGGGACCCTGGGCCTGGCCCATAAAACCATTTTTTCCTCCTGGATCTCTGGGCCTGTGACAGGAGGGGCTGCTGTGAAGGTCTCTGACATGGCCTGGAGACATTTTCCCCATGGTCCTGGGGATTAACGTTAGGCTCCTTGATGCTTATGCAGATTTCTGCAGCTGGCTTGAATTTCTCCCCAGAAAACTGGTTTTTCTTTTCTATTGCATAGTCAGGCTACAAATTTTCTGAATTTTTATGCTCTGTTTCCCTTTTGAAACTGAATGCCCTTAACAGTACCCAACTCACCTCTTGAATGCTTTGCTGCTTAGAAATTTCTTCTGCCAGATCAGGCTACAAATTTTCTGAATTTTTATGCTCTGTTTCCTTTTTAAAACTGAATACCCTTAACAGTATCCAACTTACCTGTTGAATGCTTTGCTGCTTAGAAATTTCTTCTGCCAGGTACCCTAAATCATCTTTCTCAAAGTTCCACAAATCTCTAGGGCAGAGGTAAAATGACGCTAGTCTTTTTGCTAAAACATAGCAAGAATCACTTTTACTCCAGTTTCCAAAAAGTTCCTCATCTCCATCTGAGACCATCTCAGCCTGGATTTTATTGTCCATGTCGCTACCAGCATTTTGGTCAAAGGCATTCAACAAGTCTCTAGGAAGTTCCAAACTTTCCCACATTTTCCTGTCTTCTTCTGAGCTCTTCAAACTGTTCCAATCTCTGCCTGTTGCCCAGTGCCAAAGTCGCTTCCACATTTTCAGTTATCTTTTCAGCAATGCCCCACTCTGCTGGTACCAATTTACTGTATTAGTCCGTTTTCACACTGCTGATAAAGACATACCCAAGACTGGGAAAAAGAGGTTTAGTTAGACCTACAGTTCCACATGGCTGGGGAGGCCTCAGAATCATGGCAGGAGTTGAAAGACACTTCTTACATGGTGGTGGCAAGAGAAAATGAGGAAGAAGCAAAAGTGGAAATCCCTGATAAACCCATTGATCTCATAAGACTTAATTACTATCACAAGAATAGCACGGGAAAGACTGGCCCCCATGATTCAATTATCTCCCCCTGGGTCCCTCCCACAACTCATGGGAATTTTGGGAGATAGAATTCAAGTTTAGATTTGGGTCAGGACACATCCAAACTATATCAAGATGTCTTTCCATTTATTTATATCTTTAATTTTTTCAATAATGTTTTGTAGTTTTTTAAAGGGTAAATTTTTGCTTATTCCTAAGTATTTTTCTTTAGAAATAAAAACTTTTCCTAAGTATTTTGGTGCTATTGTAAATGCAATTGGTTTCTTAAGTTCATCATCAGATTCTTCATTGCAAGTGTACAGAAATACAATTTTGTAAACTGATCATCTTTCAATGCCACTAAACTTTATTAGATCTTATAAATGTTTAGTACATTCTTTAGGATTTTTAATATAGAATATCATGTCATCTGTGAATATAGAAAGTTTTATTTCTTCCTTTCCAATCTGGATGGCCTTTTGTTTTGCTTGCCTAAATGCCATGACTAGAATTTCCAGTATGATGTTAAACAGAAGTGATGAAAGCAGGCATACTTGTCTTTTCCTGATCAGGGTTTCAGTCTATCACCATTAACTATGATGTTAGCTATCGGCTTTTCATAGGTCCCCTTCATCAGGTTAAGAAAATTCCCTTCTATTCCTAGTTTGTTGTTTTTATCATAAATGGATGTTAGATTTGTCAAATGTTTTTTCTATTAGGATAATCATGTAGTTTTGTTCTTTATTCTATTTATACAGTGTACTACATTAATTGTTTTTAAACCAACCTTGCATTCTTGGGATAAATACCACTTGGTCATGGTATATAATAATTTTTTATATGTTGTTGGATTTGGTTTGCTAGTATTTTATTTAATTAATTAACTTATTTTTTGAGATGGGGTCTTGCTATGTTGCCCAGGCTGGAGCACAGTGGCTACTTACAAGTGTGACCATAGCACATTACAGCCTCAAATTCCTGGCCTCAAGTGATCCTCCCACTTCAGCCTCCCAAGTAGCTGGGAGGTGTGTGCCACATCTAGCTGATGTGCTAAAACTATGTTGAAGATTTTTGCGTCTCTATTCATAAAGGATAATGATCTATAGTTTTCTTGTGATATCTTTGTCTGATGTTGGTATCAGGGTAATACTGCCCTTACAGAATGAGTTGGAAAGTGCTCCTTCCTCTTATTTTTTAAAAAGTTTTTGAAGGATTTATGTTAATATTTCATTAAATATTTAGTAGAATTAGCCAATGAAGCCATCTGGTACCCAGTTTTTCTTTGTGAGAATTTTTTCAATTAATAATTGAAGGTGGGATCACCTGAGGTCAGGAGTTTGAGACACGCCTGGCCAACATGGCGAAACCCCATCTCTACTAAAAGTACAAAAATTAACCAGGTGTGGTGGCGGGTGCCTGTAATCCCAGCTACTCAGGAGGCTGAGGCAGGAGAATCACTTGAACCTGGGAGGCAGAGGTTGCAGTGAGCTGAGATCATGCCACTGCACTCCAGCCTGGGTGACAAGAGCAAGACTCTGTCTCAAAAAAAAAAAAAAAAAGAATTCTTGAAGACTTTTTCTTTCAGTACTTTGAATATATCAGCCTGCTGCCCCTGGACTCCACAATTTCTTATAAGAAATTTGTTGTTAATCTTATTGAGGATTACTTTTATGTAATGTCATTTCTCTTTTGTGCTTTCAATATTTTCTCTGTCTTTAGCTTTCAACAGTTTGATCATGATGTGTACAGCTGTTGATCTCTTTGAGTTGAGTTTACCATACTTAGAGGATCACTGAGCCTTTTGATTGTGTAATGTTTTTCATCAAATTTGGAAAGCTTTTGGCCATTAATTCTTCAAAATTTTCTACCCCTTTCTCTGCTCTTTTTCTTCCGGAACTCGAGTTACATTTATGTTGGCATATTTGCTGGTGCCCTACATTTCTCTGAAGATCTGCTCATTTTTCTTCATTCTTTTATCTTTTTTTCTTTCTCATTATTCTGAGACTGAATAATCTCAATTGACTTATCTTCAAGTTCACTGATTATTTCTTCTGCAAGTTCAAATCTGCTATTGATCCCTCTAGGGAATTTTTTAATTCAGTTATTGTGCTTTTCAACTCCAACATTTCTGTTCAGTTCCTTTTTATAATTTTTTTAAATATTCATTGATATCCTCTATTTGGTAAGACAACATTTTTAATACTTTCCTATAGTTCTTTAGACTTTTGTTTTAGTTCTTTAAATATATTTACAATAGCTATAAATTTACAGAAGTTTGTATCTAGTAAATCCAACATCTGGGCTTACAACAACTGCAACTGCACAGTTTTAGGTCAGTTGGGGGGCAGTCTCTGATTTCCTATCTTTTCTCCACCCCTACTTCTGTAGACATCCTCCCCGCCACTTCCACTCCCCCTTTCCCTCTTCCACCCATTCAACTGAGCACAAAATGGCCAGACTTCCACAGAGCCAAAAGATGATTATTGAGGATGCTTTCAACTTGGTGGAGTCCATTTCAAAGACATTTTCTGTTGAAACCTTTTTCTTGTGTTTGGGTCATACTTTATTTCTTTTCATCTTTCATAATTTTTATTAAAAACTGTACATATATGTGTCAACTCTGGGAATCAGATTTCCACATACACCCAAAGTTTCTCATTCCTGCTGTTGTTGTTTGTTTCAGGACTTCTCTGAACCAATTCTGTAGTCTGTATTCTTTGTCACATGTGGCCACTGGAGTCACTGCAGTCTCTGGTTTGCTTAGTGGTCAGCTAATAACTAGACAGACATATCTTTGGATGACTGGAACTAACAAGTCTCCCAGTCTTTGCCAAAGGACTGTCTATGAGTATTAAGGCATGCCTTCAATGCTCGGGCAGGCAATTTACAACTCCATCTTAGCCTCTACTTCTTTCTTAAACAGAGTCTCAAGGTAAGTCATAGGTGAGAGGCATTTGCAGGTCTTTCCTGGGCATGTACGTAGCTCTATGCATGCACTTGGCCTTCTAGATTCCCAGGAATATGTCAGGAGCTTTCCAAAGCCCCCTATGGACATATCACTTCCCAACTGATCCTTTTAAGATTTTCGGTCAGCTTGTTGTTTGCCTCCCAACTGTATCACTGCCTGCCTGTTTCATGCTGTTATAACAGAATACCTGAGACTGGGTAGTTCATAAGGAATAGAAATTTATTGGCTCACGGTTCTGGAGGCTGAGAAAGCCAGTATCAAGGTGCCAGCATCTGGCAGGGGCCTTCTTGCCGCATCATAACATGATGGAAGGCATTACATGGCAAAAGGGCAAAGAGAGGGCAACAGGCACACACACACACACACACACACACACACACACACACACACACACACACACACCACAGAGACAGAGAGAGAGAGAGAGAGAGAGAGAGTGAGAGAAGAGGGCCAACTTTCCCACTTTTATAATGAACCCATTCCCCAGATAATGGCATTAATCCCTTTACTCTGCCCTCATGGCCTATCACCTCTCATTAGTCCCTACCTTCCAACATTTTTACATTGGGGATTAAGTTCCCACACATGCCTCTGATAGCTGTGATATTTAAAATTGCCACTGAACATTTGACAAACATACTTGGTGAGTCTGAAGTCAGACTAAATAACAATAAGCCTCATGAGTGAGATTTTCCAAGGAACTATCAGACGTGTCAAATAATAACGGTTGTCTGGCTTTGGAGTGGGTCAAATTCTGTTTTGTCCCCTCTACAAGTTGCTAAGTCACTATTTTTCACTGTGATTACTGTGGTTATCTAGGCTGCCATGGGGCTGGGAGGAAAGTACACGACTATGGCAAGTTAAAATGCCAAAAACCTTGCTGTTGTTACAAAAATCCAGCTGTTTTTCTTTAGTAAACACTCTACAAATTGTTGCAAGCCTTTGGTTAATTTCCAGAGTTCTGAAAAAGTCGATATTGATGATTTTTGCCACTGTTCTTGTTGATTTTATGGAGAAGAGGATTTCAGGCATAGATCCTATTTCACCATTCTGGCTGATGTCACCCCACTAAATCTTTATAAATTATTTATTTTACAAATAGCTGCACACATCTCTGAACCTCTCTCCAACTTAGCCTTCCCCTAAAAATGGAGATTAAAATTTAGCAGTGAGGCTCAGATGGAAGCTTTTGAGCTAGTTGCCGCAAAACATTATTTAACAACTATTAGGTAAATCTAAACCAGGTAGTGCAGAAATGCATATGCAGGAAAGTGAATGTGTGGGACTAATTGTGCTTTTCCAAAACTGGCCATGTTGGTACTGTTTCTTTCCTTTTACATGGCAAAAGTCCGCTGCTAACCTCATAAAACCTCCACTGCATAAATATCCACTAGTGAAGAATGACTGGCTGTCACTCTGCATCTGGTGCAGGGGGCACTATTGCTACAGAAGCTCGGGCAATGACATGAAGATACTTCAAATTGCCAAAGTTCTAGTTGTCACCATGACAACATTAATTGATAATTTACAGACGTAAGAAACTGTCGTAGCTAGAATTGATAGCTAGAATTGATAACAGGTCACCTGAATTACAGTACTTTATGTCGCACGATTTTTTTTAACTCTCTAAAAGCATTTGACTTAGAGAGAGACCTTATATTTACTTTAGAGAGGAGGAAATGGAGATATTTCCTTCAGAGACTTTTAGTAAAGACCAATCAGCAGGTTTGCAGAAGAGCCAAGCCTCTAAAGAGGTGACTTATATTTCCAAGAGATATTCCAATTCAATCAGTGAATAACAAACTTTAAGCGTGCGGGAAATTTAACAAAACCCAGACTCTCAGAGCTGCAACTGCGCAGTTGTAGGTCAGCTGGGGGTGGGGGTCTCTGATTTCCTATCTTTTCTCCACCCCTATTTCTGTAAACATTCTCCCACCCACTTCCACTCCCCGTTTCCCTCCTTCACCCATTCACCTGAGGGCAAGACGGCCTAACTTCACACAGAGCCCAAAGATGCTTATTGAGGATGCTTTCGACCTGGTGGAGTCCATTTCAAAAGGCAACTGAAGCCCTCATTCGGCATCCTCGCCTCTCACTCCATGCCGGGGGTCCAGAAACAATCCCTGTCCCTGGATAGGTCAGTTTAGCTCACCTGTACTTTCCTTCGCCCGTCCACAGCGCCGTCCAAACCGTACCAGCATCTCTGACGAGTTGTCCATGGTGCTCCTAGATCTGGAAAAGTGACTGTGGCGCCAAGCGCCGCGGACGCCAGCCGGTGGAGTTGTCACTCGAACCACGCGGTTGCTTGGCAACACCGCCGGAAGTGACGCCAGCCGTCGCCGAGGAACAAGGGAGGAGCTGCAGTTGGCGGACGGGCTAGAGAAGAGAGGCGCTTGCGCCTGCGAGCTGGGCTTGTGAGTGGGGCTGCCCAGAGGGCAGGCGTGGGGCGAGGCCAAAGGACTGAACCCGCAGGAGCGTCACGGGCGCCGGGGAGGCTGCCGACGGCGGGCCTGGGTCAGTGAGAAGCCCGTGGGCCCCCGCCCTGCCTGCTACCCCCATCCCCACCTGCGCGCTCCCCATGGGGGACGACCCCCGATTGGGTCTGATGCCTACCCTCGGGGTGGAGCCGGCAGGTGTGTGAGCGCGCGAGGCCTAGGCGTGGTGTGTGCGTCCGCAGATCTCCTCGCGGGTGGAGTGTGAGGAGCAAAGCCCTCCCTTAACTATAAAAACCCGCGGATTCGCTGACATAAACGCTGTTTTTTTAATCCTTTGGTTTCTGAGGCATGGTCAGGACTAGATGGGGCCAAGTTTTTTAAAAATAGGAATGTTAAAACTTAATGATATGCTTAGAACATTTACGTTAGGACCTTTGAGATATTTTAAATTTCTTGGTAAATACATGACCACAGAAATCTGTTAGGAGTAGCTGCGCGTTTGGTTTCAAAAGATCCTTTTCTAACACATTGATGTACAGATAACTTCATTACTAACAAGTTGGCTCTGACGTGTACACATAATGCACCAAATTGGAGTCTCTCAAAATGAAAGAACAAAAAGATTTTTAATAACGAATGTTCTAACACATAGTCGTGCTATTTTTCTTTAGGTTTTCTATCAGATGTTCCACGTAATAATGCTGGTAAGTATGGAATAATTAAGAAAATATTTGAAGACAGAAATTAGTTTGTGCACATACAGCACTGGTAGGTTTTTGGAACTATACCTTAAAAAGTGTCAAGGACTGGGGGCCAGGCGCGGTGGCTCACGCCTGTAATCCCAGCACTTTGGGAGGCCGAGGCGGGCGGATCACGAGGTCAGGAGATCGAGACCATCCTGGCTAACACGGTGAAACCCTGTCTGTAGCAAAAATACAAAAAAATTAGCCGGGCGTGGTGGCGGGCGCCTGTAGTTCCAGGTACTCTGGAGGCTGAGGCAGGAGAATGGCGTGAACCCGGGAGGCGGAGCTTGCAGTGAGCCGACCATCGTGCCACTGCACTCCAGCCTGGGCGACAGAGCGAGACTCCGTCTCAAAAAAAAAAAGTGTCAAGAACTGGGAAGGAACAGAGTTTTTACCCTGTTTGCAGGCTAACTTAGCCTGGCAGTTTCATGGAAGACACAAGACTATTCATTTCAGGAATGAATTACTCCCAGCAGTAGCCAGTATATCAGCAATTTTGCCTGAGTTCCCTAAAGCCCCAGTTCCCACAGGATAATGCAAAGTGGGCAAGAAGTCACCTAGATGTAGTGTGTGTCGAATTACAGGAAAGGAGCCCTGAGCTTAGGGAACCCAGATCTTTATCATTTGGACAAATAAGCATGTTTCTCAAGGCTGTCCAGTGTACAAACATCCTTGAGACAATAGTCTAGAGGAAAGGGCAGTCAGTAAGACATGCAGAACCACCAGAGACGCAGGGAAAATTGTCTCCCAACAAAAATTCTCTGGAATTTTAACAAAATTGGTTACCAAAGTATCGAATCTCATGATTTGATGTCAGTTACTTGCCAATTTGACATGGTGGTCAGATATAATTTGACTTCAGACTCGAGATTCCAGCTCCAACCTGTGGATTGTCACAACCAAGTCAATCTAGAGTTATTTGTCCTACACCCACCACTCTTTTATTTCTTTGTTGTGAATTTAATAAGGTAGCATATGCACTCTGATCTGAAACAGAGTTTAAATTATTCTGAGAAGAAAAAAAATTTTATTACAAAATTGATGTAGAAAAAGTGTGAACTACGGTTGAACCAACCATAACCATCCCACTGCACATGTAAACATTTTCTAAAACAAAAACAGGATTAAACTGTACACACTATTTTGTGACTTGCTTATTTAATTTGAACTGAATATCTTGGCTTTTACTGGCTGGCTATTCTGTTATATGCTATCACATGCATATCTTACTTATTTCCCAATTCTTGGATGTCTGTGTAGTTTTTAATTATCATTATTGTGTAAAGTACGCAGGATATTGTTACACTATGGAAACATTGCAGACATACCAAATAGACATAGATTGTGCTTTTGAAGAGAACAGTTAACTTTTTGGAATTTTAACAAATTGGTTTCAAAATAGATTCACATTCTTAAAACTAAATCTTTGTTCATATCCTTAATTTTTGGAGACCTTTTAATTTCTAGTACAGCACTAAATCTCAACCTCTATTGACAACAGAATGTGGAACTCCTCTATTATTAAACAAGTAAAAAGAAAAAATGGACTCTGAAAATCTCAATCAGCTTAACACTGATTTTATCCACTGGACAAAAACTTATTTTCACATAACATTTCTTATTTTCGACACCAAGTCGATACCAAGTGGAAAGCAAAACTTTGTTCTCCTATTGCCAAGAGATGCTTTTCTGACATAAGAAAAACAACATAATTAGAAAATACAAAAAAAAAATTTTTTTTTTTTTTTGAGATGGAGTCTCGCTCTGTTGCCCAGGCTAGAGTGCAGTGGCGCGATCTCGGCTCACTGCAAGCTCCGCCTCCCAAGTTCATACCATTCTCCTGCCTCAGTCTCCCAAGTAGCTGGGACTACAGGTGCCCGCCACCACGCTAATTTTTTGTATTTTTAGTAGAGATGGGGTTTCACTGTGTTAGCCAGGATGATCTCCATTTCCTGACCTCGTGATCCCCCGCCTAGGCCTCCCAAAGTGCTGGGATTACAGGCGTGAGCCACTGCGCCCGGCCTGAAAATACAAATGTTAAAGCTTTTAAAATACTTTTATTAATTTTAGGAGTTAAGAAGTTTCCATTATTTTGCTCCAAACCAGAAGACTCTGTTCCCTGTATATAGAATAGGAGTAATATTTGAAAACAACTGGCTGATGTTTAAAGCTGAAGATTGTCGTGATTGTTTATCCTAATCCCAATGCTGAAGTAAGATTGTCTTGGAAATACTAAGTTGGGTAAGTATTTTTTAAAGGTTTATGTTGAGTGGTGAGAAAATACTAATAGAAAAAGATGGGAAAATTTTAAAAGTGCACTTTCAGATCAGCAGGGGAACTATGTTACCTCAGTCTCATGCTATTTTGAGGCTAATAATTCAGGAATTTCAGTAATTTGTGGCTAATTAAGTTTAGGTTTGAGGCAGTTTTCAAACAACAGTGAGTTACATTTGAAATTTGTTTTAATTATAAATTCAGAATTCTCAAAAAGCATATTTAATTTAAAATGTGCCTAGTTACAGTACTAATGTGATTGTCAATTATGCCTTATTATTTATTACATTGTTTCTGTAGGAAAGTGAATTCTGCATTTAAATTTCAGGGAACCAGTCAGAAGCATCTGGATTAGGCATTTAGTGATACAAGGATCCAGAATAACAAAAACTATGTACCAGCCACATTCACACAACAGGTGATACCCCTATAGGTTAATTATTCTCTAGATATTCTAAATTAAGAGACACAGAATACTTAGTCTTATGTGAGTCAAGAGCTCTATTCTGTCTTCACTACTGGGTGTCTACTGTTATAAACTGGAGAATATGTGTGGTTAAATGCCATTTTTTCATTTTTAATTGATCTTTTTCTTATTGCTGTGGTTCTTTGCCTTTTTAGGATTTCTTGTAAAAACCTCAAAATGGTTATAAAGTGTATCACAGATGTGGTGTTATGGTTAGTGTGTACTTTGAAAGTAATGAATGTTTTTATGTAATTAAATATCTTTCTGCCGAAATTACCTACTTAGTGTTATAGTTTTAAACTAATGAGTAGTCATTAAATATTCTATTTTTTAACACTAGAATTTGGTACTTAAAAGCATGAAGTTTGGAATCAAATCAACCTAAGATTCCAGCTCTGGCACTTTACTAACACCTAACCACTTCAAGATCCAGCTTATATATCTTTAAGATGAGGATAATAATGATTCCTACTTAATAGGGTTGTGACAATTAAATGGTATGATATTGCAAAGTTTTTAGGTCAGTGCCTGACATATAATGACTCTCAAAATTATTATTATTATCTGTTTACACACATTAATTATATCTTTTTCTGGATATTCTATATAGTTATTTTTTATAAATAATGTTTATTCTTACCATCAGTTGACCAGCTTATTCTTTCCTTTTCTCTTGAGATTTATAATTAATCACCTTCATTATATTCTAATGAAAACAGAGACATAAGTAATTGTCACACCACAAACAGTATGATTACTCAGGTGTATTCAAATTATTTGGCACCCCAGAGCTAAACTATCTAGAACAGCTATAAACATGTGAAAACTCTTAACCAAGTTACTTCTAGTTTGGAAGAATTAAATTGGCCTCCAGTTCTCAGGTAATTTGTTTAGAATATCATATAGAGTACAGCAATCATTTAATTATAATATTGATATTTAGAAATTGATTTTAAGCTAAATACTTTCTTTTTTTAATTTTGTTGATTTCCACCTTTTAAGTTCAGGGGTACATGTGCAGGATGTGTAGATTTGTTACATAGGTAAGCGTGTGCCCTGATGGTTTGCTGCACAGATCATCACATCACCTAGGTATTGAGCCCAGCATCCACTAGCTGTTTTCCTGATGCTCTGCCTCCTCCCACCCCCACCCTCTGACAGGTCCCAGGGTATGTTATTCCCTTCCATGTGTTCTCATGATTCAGCTCCCACTTATAAGTGAGAACACATGGTGTTTGTTTTTTTTTGTTGTTGTTCCTGTGTTAGTTTGCTGAGGATAATAGCTTCCAGGTCCATCCATGTCCCTGTAAAGGACATCATCTCATTCCTTTTTATAGCTGCATAATATTCCATGGTGTATAAGTACCTCATTTTCTTTATCCAGTCTATCATTGATGGGCATTTAGGTTGATCCCATGTCTTTGCTATTGTGAACAGTGCTGCAGTGAACATACGCTTGCATGTATCTTTATAATAGAATGATTTATATTCCTTTGGGTATATACCCAGTAATGGGATTACTGGGTCAAGTGGTATTTCTGCCTCTACGTCTTTGAGGAATCACCACACTGTCTTCCACGATGGTTGAACTAATTTACACTCTCCTACCAACAGTGTAAAAGTGTTCCTTTTTCTCAACAACCTTGCCAGCATCTGTTATTTTTTGGCTTTTTAATAATAGCCATTCTGACTAGTATAAGATGGTATCTCATTGTGGGTTTAGTTTGCATTTCTCTAATGATCAGTGATGTTGAGCTTTTTTTTCATATATTTCTTGGGCACATGTATTGTCTTCTTTCAAGAATTGTCTGTTTGTGTCTTTGCCCACTTCTTAATGGGGCTGTTTTTTCTTGTAAATTTGTTTAAGTTCCTTATCAAGGAACTACATGATTCTTATCAAAAAGGATTTTGGACAGATTTTATGGGCAGAGTCTTTAACTATTTGGGAGCTAAAGGTGTAAGAGAAGATAAAATGAAAAGAGCAGTGACATCGATGCCTTTCACTTCAGGGATGGTGGAACTTTTCAACTTTGTAATAGTTGCTGGATATTAGACCTTTGTCAGATGGATAAATTGCAAAAATTTTCTCCCATTCTCTAAGTTGTCTGTTTACTCTGTTGATAGTTTCTTTTGCTGTGCAGAAGCTCTTTAGTTTAATTAGATACCATTTGTCAATTTTTGCTGTTGTTGCATTTGCTTTTGGCATCTTTGTCATGAAACCTTTGCCTTTGCTGTGTCCTGAATTGTATTGCCTAGATTTTCTTCTAGGTTTTTTATAGTTTTGGTTTTACACTTAAGTCTTTAATCCACCTTGCGTTGGTTTTTGTATATGGTGTAAGGAAGGGGTCCAGTTTCAGTTTTCTGCATATGGCTAGCCAGTTATCCCAGCACCATTTATTAAATAGGGAATCCTTTCCCCATTGCTTGTTTTTGTTACTAAATACCTTTTCTTAAAAAGTTATTTTACATCTTCGAAGATTTCATGTTATGTTAAATTTGTTCAGAATTTTGGTTAGTACACAGAGAGTCCTTTATACATGACGTTATTTAATATGAGGATTGTAAATATTTTAATCTAATAAAATAAGTGTGGTTTGATTGATAATTTAATGATAGTAAGAAATGCCTTTTTTTCTTTCTTATAACTTTTATAAGAAACACACCTCCAGGAACACAATAATACTATGAATGTTCTTTTTATATATTTTGTTTTCCACTTAAAATACTCAAATACGAACTTTGCTTCTTAGAGAAAAGTGGTTAGGTAGTGGTCTTGAAGTGCTTAATTACTTTGTTTATATTCCTCCCTTTAGCAGATTAACATTTAGTTATGTTTATTAAATAAGTATTTTAGCTAGATATGTAAACAGAGTTTGTTTAGGGAATAATATTTCCTCTTTTTCAGGGTAATCCAAATCTACTTCTGGAACCATGAAAATTTTGCTAGTTTTTGACTTTGACAATACAATCATAGATGACAATAGTGACACTTGGATTGTACAATGTGCTCCCAACAAAAAGCTTCCTATTGAGCTACGTGATTCTTATCGAAAAGGATTTTGGACAGAATTTATGGGCAGAGTCTTTAAGTATTTGGGAGATAAAGGTGTAAGAGAACATGAAATGAAAAGAGCAGTGACATCATTGCCTTTCACTCCAGGGATGGTGGAACTCTTCAACTTTATAAGAAAGAATAAGGATAAATTTGACTGCATTATTATTTCAGATTCAAATTCGGTCTTCATAGATTGGGTTTTAGAAGCTGCCAGTTTTCATGACATATTTGATAAAGTGTTTACAAATCCAGCAGCTTTTAATAGCAATGGTCATCTCACTGTTGAAAATTATCATACTCATTCTTGCAATAGATGCCCAAAGAATCTTTGCAAAAAGGTAGTTTTGATAGAATTTGTAGATAAACAGTTACAACAGGGAGTGAATTATACACAAATTGTTTATATTGGTGATGGTGGAAATGATGTCTGTCCAGTCACCTTTTTAAAGAATGATGATGTTGCCATGCCACGGAAAGGATATACCTTACAGAAAACTCTTTCCAGAATGTCTCAAAATCTTGAGCCTATGGAATATTCTGTTGTAGTTTGGTCCTCAGGTGTTGATATAATTTCTCATTTACAATTTCTAATAAAGGATTAATATGTCAGCAATTGAAAAGTGTACCACTTAAGATTAGGTTCAGCAGCATAAAACTAAAACCCCAAATACCAGAGGCTTAAAAAAAAAAAAGAGAGAGAATTTTTTTTTCCTCTCACATAAAAGAATTCCAGAGGTAAATATTTCAGGGTTGCTGTGTTAGTCCACCAACCTCAGCACTTGGCATTCAACCCATGATCCAAGGTTGCTGGTGAAGCTCTAGCCCTCACAGCAGCACTCTGGCCAGCAAGAAAGAGGGCAGTGAGAAAGTTACATCCCCTGCCTAAAGAAATTTCCCAGAAGTTGTACCCAACACTTCTATTTAAATGTCACTGGCCAAACTTAGTCATAATGCCTTACTTGTAAATAGCAAGGAAGGATGGAAAATATAGCTTTCATTCCAGGTAGTCATGTGCCCAGGAAAAGTTGGGGAAAAAAGTACAGAATTGAGTTAGGTACAGCTAGTGGTGTCCACTAAAGGTGGTTGATAGTTTATATTTTTTAATTTATTCCTGGAGCAAGTAAGCATATTTTATTCTCTTAAATATTCCTCCTTTTTTGAGACAAGGTCTCTGTCACCCAGCCTGGATTGCAGTGACTTGATCTCTGCACATTGCAGCCCCAACCGCCCGGGCTCAAGTGATGCTCGCACCTCAGCCTCCTGAGGAGCTAGGACTACAGGCTCGTGCCATCATGCCAGCTAATGTTTTGTTATTTTTTGTTAGAGATGAGGTCTCACTACTTTGCACAGATCTCAAAATCTTGGATTCAAGTGATCCTCCTGCCTTGGTTTCCCAAAGTTCTGGGATTACAGGCATGAGCCACTGTGGCCAGCCAGATATTTATTTTAAAAGTATGTCCAGTAGTTACAGATCTTAAAAAATAAAGTCTGATGCTTTATTCACATAAGAATAAAAGGCTACCAAATTTATATAATATCCTCCCAAACCAGTGTATTTTAAAGATAGGGATGCAGTATCTATTGTTGAAGTTTTCATCAATTTCAGGCTTTCCGTTTGAAGTGAAGTACATATTAATGTCCTTCAAATATTCTAACTTTATATCATAGCACCATAGACAACTACAGTAGCTAGTTTAATTGGTGTGTTGTTTATATTTGGCAATGCAGTTTTGAGCAATTCAATACTGTCTGTAATTTGCAGGAATACTCAATATTTAAGACTTCCATATAGGGATATTAGCAAAATATCAACTGATCTAAAATGTTTTATAAGTCCATGCTAATTTCTAGATTGATGTTTTAGCCATAAAAATGCAGTATTTAATAATACTGTATTTTCCAAATTATGGAAAGCTTCAGAAATAGAAATATTCAATGTAATTAGTACTCTCTAATCTTTTTTCTAGGTTGAAAAATCTTTGTTTTGCTTTAGGTTAGATTATGTTGAAACACATCTGTGTTTCAGATGTGTTCAGAGCTGAGGTCTCAGCTGAGGCTCCACTGAAGCAGGATTCACTTCCAAAATAACAGAGTTGTTGCCAATATTCAGTTCGTAGCAAACTACTGGAACAAGAATCTGTTTTCTTGCTGACTGAATTTCTTGCCATGTGGCCCTCTCCAAATGCTGGACATAAAAAAGTAGGCTGAGCACAATGGCTCACACCTGTAATCCCAGCAGTTAGGGAAGCCAAAGTAGGAGGATCGCTTGAGGCCAGGAGTTCAAAACTAGCCTGGGCAATATAGGGAGACCCCCATCTCTACAATAAATAAAAATAAAAGCTTTCATTTACAATGATGGTAGACCAAGAAATTTGTCCTAGATCTTCACTGAGAACATCTAGAAAAGCTGGCAGCTGAACAAAATTTTAAAAACATCTGGGCTGGGCACGGTGGCTCACACGTTTAATCCCAGCACTTTGGGAGGCAAGGCTAGAGGATCACTTGAGGTCAGGAGTTTGAGAACAGCCTCAGCAACATAGGGAGACCCCATCTCTTAAAAAAAAAAAAAGATAAACTAAAAATAAATTAATTAAAAACACCTGGTTGAAGACATCAGCGAGCTGGCAACAATGAAGAATTCCTAAGGAAACAGAAACTTTGTTAGGGGAGCTGTTTTCCCTTGTGTTGGCCAATTCTGTAAGTGGTAAGTGATTGCTGAGCTGTTGAATGGCCATTTTGACAACCTTATGGGACAAGGAAGAAGGGACCTGCACTGGTAAACCCTTTCCCTTACTTGGAGTGAGGATCCCAAATGGCTACTCATTAGGAGTAACAGTGGTCCAGAAGTAAGCAGGCCTTCAAAGGGATGGCAGCTCAGCTTCAAATACCCTCAGTTTCTGAAATTAGATTGAGGTTATCTAAGGTTTTTAGAGCTCTCAGATGCATGGCAGAAGCAAATCTACATTTGCTTTTCAGGAAGAAATTAACATCCTAGGTGTGGCAGACAGACTCTAAGGTGGCCACTATGATCCCTGTCCCCTGGTATTCCTTGTGTGGAGGGAGACTCCCATGACTTGATTCTAATCCATAGACTACCACGAAGATGATGAAATGGACATGATTACAGCAAATTCTAATGTTCATCTTAAGAGACTCTTGTTGACTTTGAAGAAGCAAGCTGCCATGCTGTAAACCAGCCTTTGGAGAGGGCCTCATGGCAAGAAACTAAGGGTGGCCTCTAGCCAGTAGTCAGCAAGAAAACAGATCCTTGTTCTAGTAGTGTGCCAGGAACTGAAGATTGCCAACAACCTTGTTATTTTGGAAGTGAATCCTGGTTCAGTGGAGCCCTAGCTGAGACCTTAGCTCTGGCTAACACCTTGATTGCAGTCTTTTGAGACCAGGAAACAGAAAGAAGCCAGCTAATCTGTGCTTGGACTCCTGACCCACAGAACCTGTGAGATAATAAATGTGTCTTGTTCTTAACACACCAGATTTGTGGTAATATTGTTACACAGTGTAGAAAACTAACAAACTAGGCCTCAAAATAAATCTATAAACAGTTTTGCAGGTACACTGTAGAACACACAATAAAAAGTAGCCACAGAAAGAGACATGAGTGTATACCAGCAGAAGCTTCTATTTAAACATCTGTAGGGACCTCCAGATATTGGAGTTTTCAGAGACAAGCTTAAAAAAAAAAAGAAAAAGAAAATTAAACTTACAAGAATTTTGGCAAAGAATTGAAAATTATATTGAAAACAAAATGAAACAGCTAGATGGGGGGGATAAGTTCTAGCATTCTTGTGCACTGTAGGATGACTATAGTTAATAATATATATTTCCAAATAGAGGATATTGAATGTTCCCAACACAAATGAGAAATGTTTTGAGTTGAAGAATATGCTGATTTCCCTGATCTAATCACTGTGCAGTAAATGTATCAACATATCACCATATATGCCATAAATATGTACAATTATTTTGTGTCAATTTAAAAAAATTTTTAAAGGAAACACTAGAACTGAAAATTAGCATGACTGAAATTAGGAAACTGATGGATAGAATTGACAGAACGGGCATAGCTGAAGAAAGAATTGGTGAATGAAAACAAATTAGAAGAAAAAATCCAGAATGATGCAGAGAGACAAAATAATAAAAATACAAAAGTTGAGACATAGATTTAGTAAGAAGATCTAACAGAGGAAATTTATGTCCCAAGAGAGGAGAGAGAAAATGAAACATAAGCAATAGTTTAAGAGATAATTATTGGCCGGGCGTGGTGGCTCATGCCTGTAATCTCAGCACTTTGGGAGGCCTAGGCGGGCAGATCACGAGGTCAGGAGATCGAGACCATCCTGGCTAACATGGTGAAACACCACCTCTACTAAAAATACAAAAAAATTAGCCGGGCGTGGTGGTGGGCGCCTGTGGTCCCAGCTACTCGGGAGACTGAGGCAGGAGAATGGTGTGAACCCGGGAGGCGGAGCTTGCTTGCAGTGAGCCGAGATTGCACCACTGCACTTCAGCCTGGGGGACAGATTGAGACTCTGTCTCAAAAAAAAGAAAAAAAAAAGATAATTATTAAAAACTTTACAAAATTGAAAGATAGATCCTGAGGCAGGACTTGGGTAAAACAAAAAAGAATACAAAAAATATATTTAAAAACTTTGTAAAAAAATTGAAAGACATCAAACTTCAGATTCAAGAACCTTATAAACCCCAAACAGGATAAATAAAATGAAAACCACATGAAATTACACCATTGTAAAACTGCTGATAACCAAAGATGGAAAAAGTATAAAGAAGCCAAAAGAAATATTACTTTGAAAGGAGCAACAATTAAGCTAATAGCTGGCATTTTTTCTTTCTTTCTTAAATGCTTGATAGAATACAACAGTGAAACTATCCAGACCTGGAGTTTTCTCTGTTGAAAGGTTTTAACCACGAATTCCATTTCTTTTACGGATATAGGACTATTCCATTGTGAAGCTTTTCTTGAGCAAGCTTTGGTAGTTTGATTGTGTTAATTATCTATTGCTACACAATAAATTATTGCAAAACTTAACAGCTTGGAAAAATAAACAGTTATCTCACAGTTTCTGTGGGTCAGGAATTCAGGAGCATTTAGCTGAGTAGTTCTGGCTCAGGATCAAAAATGGGTAAAGATGTTAACTAAGGCTGAAGCCATATGAAAGCTTGACTGGGGCTAGAGTATCTGCTTCCAAGGTGGCCCACTCGTGGTTTTTGGCAAGAAGCCTCATTTCCTTATTGGCTATTGACAGGAGGCCTCAGTTTCTCAGTGATAGAAAGGCTCAAGGTATTGCTGATTGGCAGAAGGCTTCATTTTCCAACTACATGGGCCTCTCCATAGTGCTGATCAAGTATCCTTAAAAAAAAAAAAGGTAGCTGTTTTCTTGCCAAGTGAGTGAGCCAAGAGAAAGGGCAAAGAAGAAACCACAGGCCAGGCGTGGTGGCTGATGCCCTTAATCCCAGCACTTTGGAAGGCCGAGGTGGGTGGATCACCTGAGCTCAGGAGTTCAAGACCAGCCTGGCCAACATGGAAACCCCATCTCTACTAAAAAGTAGCTGGGTGTGGTGGCAGGCACTAGTAATCCCAGCTACTTGGGAGGCTGAGGCAGGAGAATCGCTTGAACCCGCGAGGCGGAGGTTGCAGTGGCCGGAGATTGTGCCTTTGCACTCCATCCTGGGCGACAATGGCAAAACTCCGTCTTAAAAAATAATAATAACAATTAAAAAAGAAGAAACTACAAGGCCTTTTGTTACCTATGTCAGAAGTGGCAGAGGCCGGGCACGGTGGCTCAGGCCTGTAATCCCAGCACTTTGGGAGGCCGAGGCGGGCAGATCACGACCATCCTGACTTAACACGGTGAAACCCCTTCTCTACTAAAAATACAAAAAATGAGCCGGGCGTGGTGGCGGGCACCTGTAGTCCCAGCTACTCGGGTGGCTCAGGCAGGAGAATGGCGTGAACCTGGGAGGCGGAGCTTGCAGTGAGCCGAGATCGCGCCGCTGCACTCCAGCCTGGGCAACAGCTTGAGACTCCGTCTCAAAAAAAAAAAAAGGAAAAGAAAAAAAGGTGGCACACCATTACTTCTGCCATATTCTGTTTGTTAAAATAGAACACTAGTCTAACCCACACTGAAAAAGAGGAGAATTAGACACCACCTTGGGGTGAATGAAAGTCAAAAAAATGTGTGGACATTTAAAAACCACTAGTGTCACTTGAGGACTTTGTTCATTTGGTCAAAGTAGTGAAATTTATGAGCATGTTTTTCATAATGTTCTTTTATTAACCCTTTAATTTTATAGCATATGCCTATATGCCCACTATCTAGATTCTACCATTAACATTTGACTCTTCTTGTTTTGTCACATATCTATCTATTCTTCTATGTAGCCATCCTTTTTTTTCTTCTGCCTTTTTTACATAAGTATTGTCTTTTCTCTTTTCTTCTTTGCTCCCCAGTTGATTAAACCAGTGTTTCTCTGGGGCTGATTGGGACTCAAGTGTCTTCCAGCTTTGTGTGAGCTCTGGGAATTGTTTAGCTTATAGTTCTGAGGGTCATTCTCTGCCCAGGCTTACGGGGTTTTATCCTACACAAGTATGTCTTAGTATTCAACCACAGACTCAAGGGGGGACATCCTCCCTTGCAGATTTCTGGAACTCTTTCTTGATTTACCTTCTTCCTTTCTGGTACTCTGCCCTGCAAATTCCAGCCACTTTTGCCTCCCCAAACTGATCTCCATTCCTTCAACTCAACAAGACTACTGTGGTCTGTTTGGGGGATCCCCCCCTCCCCGCACCTTGGGCTGGAATGTGTCTCCAGGCAAAAGTACAGGCAATTATAAGGCTCTCCTCATTTGTTTCTTCTCTCTCAGGGACCACAGTTCTGTACTGCTTGTTGACCAATGCTTGAAAACTGTTATTTCGTGTCTTTTGTCCAGTTTTTAAATTATTTACAGTGGGAGGATTAGTCCAGTCCCACTTCCTCCAGAAAGAGTAATTCGGGAATCTCATTTTTATTTTCTAATGCAACATAGTGGTAAGACCTCCACTCTGAATTAGAAAGACCTGAATTTGAATTCTAGCTCTGAATTGAATAAATAGCTTCTTAATATTGTGGTTTTCTTTTAAGTGGGGATAATGAAATTCCCTATCTCCTGAGATTATTGTGAAGATTTACTGAATTAGGCATTGTATTAATTTACTGTGGCTGCTGTAACAAATTACTACAAACTGGGTGACTTAAAACACAGTTTTGGAGACCAAAAGTCCAAAACAGTTTCACTGAGCTGAAATCAAGATGTCAATAGGACCACGGTCCTTCGCAGGCCCTAGGGGGGATTCATTCCTTGCCTATTCCACCTTCTGGTGGCCACAGGCCTTTGGCTTGTGGCTGCATCACTCCAATCTCTGCCTTCATAGTTACATTCTTTTCTCCTCTTCTCTCTGTATCAAATTCCCCTCTGCCCCTTTCTTATAAGGATTGCATTTAGGACCCGCCCAGATAATCTAGGATAATCCCCTCATTTTTAAGATCCTTAATCACATCTGCAACCCATTTTTCTTACAAGGCAACATTTACAAGTTTCAGGGATTAGAACACGATGTCTTTCTGTGGCCGTTATTTAGCCTACTACGAGGTGATAAAGCATTTGACACACATTCACTAATAATCAAAACATTTAACAAACACTACAAGGCACCAAGGCACCAACCTATCAGATAATAATCACCAACTAATAAGAATGGATGCTGGCCACAAACCCCCCTAACAGTGCCTTTGGCTGAATAGCAGCCCTGTACTTGCCGTATGCCAGCATCTCACACATCCTATACACCGAATAAATATGAGTTCATTGAGATCCGACTTAAGTCATTTCTACTTCTTTTTAAATGTCTGGGCATGTTCTTTGGTCGTTTATTTGCAGGGTCTTGTGTTCTGCTTCTCTATTTGTCTGAGTACTTCATATAGGGAGGATGCTAACATTCGCATATTTGTGACAAATGTTTGCATTATATTGTGTTAATATTTTCTAAATCTTATGCTTGATTATATGTATCTAGATAATATGTTCTTAACCTTCATTTTTAAATATATACATTTAAATTGAGTATATGGCTTATTATCTCATTAGGTTGTATTAAACTTAATGAAACAAATATGCTGATATACACTAACTAGGCTTTTTGAATGCAAGATTCTTCTTTAAATCTTTTTCTTTGCAAACAAAAGGATCTCTGTTTTCCCCAAAGATAAGCAAATTTGTCATGGCCAGTTTTTATTATGCTTTAACATGCACTTATAAAATAGAGATGTTAGAGTTAAATGTGAATTGCAAAGACTTATTTTGTTTTTTTTTTTGGAGACAGGGTCTCTGTAGCCCAGGCTGGAGTGCAGTGATGCAATCACAGCTCACTGCAACCTCAAACTCCTGGACTTAAGCAATCTTCCAGTCTCAGCCTCCCAAGTAGCTGGGGGAATACAGGGAAACACCACCATGCCCAATTTATTTATTTATTTATTTATTTAGTAGAGACAAAGTTCTCGCTGTATTGCTCAGGCTAGTCTCAAACTGCTAACCTCAAGCAATCCTCCTGCCTCAGCCTCCCAAAGTGCTGGGATTACAGGTGGGCATCACTGTGCCTGGCTGAAAAGACTATTAAAGTCATGATAGGGTTGGATAGAGAAGTAGAGTATAGAAACCTCTTGTTTGTCACATGAGTCTCTTTAGGACAGTTGTAGTAGGCAGAATTCTAAAATGGTCCCCAAGACTTACCCCCGCTGTACACACCCTGTTACTGTAAATTTGATGTATCTACTACCTTGACTAGGTTACGTTTTATGGCACAGTTGACCTAATTATCCAGGTGGACCTGACCTAATCAGATGAGCCTTTTAAAAGCAAAGAATTTTCTTGGCTGGTTGCAGAAGAGAAAGTCAGAGGGTTGAAGCATATAGGCCATTGCTGGCTTAAAGATGGACACAGGTATATAGTAAGGAATGTGGGCAACCTCTAGGAGCTGAGAGCAGTTCCTGGATGACAGCCAGCAAGGAAACTGGGACCTCATTCCTGCAAGGAAATGAATTCTGCCAACAACCACTTGATCTTGGAAGAGGACCTCAAGCCTCAGATGAGAAACACAGTCCAGGCTGACACCTTGATTATAGCTTGGTGAGACCTTTGAGCAGAGAGCCCAGTCACATTATGGCCTTACTTATGACCTACAGAAACTGGGAGATAATAAACTCTTGCTTTAAATTGCTACATTTGTGGCAATAGAAAACTAATATCTAATTCCATCTCTCAAGGAATAGATAGCCTAATTTCACAAGCATACTTTTTTTGTAATTATGTGTTTAGCAATTTATACTATAAAATACTGAATTGTTTTTTATCCTTCAGACTAAACACCAAGCATCATTGTGATGTGTGAAGAGATGCTAGTTAAAATGTATCTGCCCTTGAGAGTTCTAAGGGTGATCTAATTTTTCTGCAAATCTATTTTTAAATTTTTAATAATATGAATATGATTTTTTTTAAATGAAAAATTTAAAGAAATAACCACCCCACAATCATCTACCAGTGAATGGGCCAGAGAAGAGCTGCCAGACAAGATTGACTAACATAATCATGAGGCCCAGAACACAGTGAAAATGCAGCATCCCTTGTTCAAAAAAATTATTAAGAATTTCAAGACACGGCAGCAGAGCATTAAACCAAGAGTGGGGTCCTTCTGAACATGGGGTCCTATGTGATGGCACAGGTCACAAAACCATGGAGCCAACCAGCTCTGTGCCGAGACCTCCAGCACCTTCCAGATAAAAGCTTAACTAAGAGCTACATACTTTCCAAAGGCACCATTGCTTCTTCACTGGGTGACATTTGCAAAATAATTGCCCATAATGCCACCATCTAGGACAATGAGATCCTTTCAGAATTTTCTCCAAGCTTGTATGTGTATATGGATGTGTGTTTGTGTATGTGTCTCTTTGACACAGGTGGATTGTTCTTAACAATTGTTGTACTATTGTGTCACTTAAAATTATAGCAGGAGTATTTTTCTGTATTAATAAATAGTATTTAAGAATAAAATTTAAATATTTACATATTTCCAATCTTTTAAATAAGAAAATCTCAGCAAGGTCTCAGAACTAAGTAATAAAAGGATACTTCAAAAGCAGGTTATCTTGAGTCAAGATAACTAAATTCTAGTCCTAGTTCTAACAGCTAATTAGCTGTGTGACTTTTGTAAATAATTTCGCTTTTCTGGAACTCATTTCATTTTCTGTAAAATGACTAGATTAATGGATTTTTATCCCCCTAAATACTTTCCAGTTCTAAAATTCTATAATTCCAGTATCATTATGGATTTGAGTGGTCTCTAGGTCTGGCTATGGCTATAAGGGGCTTTTAAAATCTATCCTTTGAATGAAACTAAGTCATTATCCAATTTTTAAGGCCTTTAGAAGGAGGTTTTTGTTTTACTGTAATTTAAAACCATTTGGGGGTCAGCCTTTGTCATGCTTAGTGTCAGGTTCCAGCCCAACTGAGGGCTGAGGGAGTGGGTGGATGTGGGGCAGGGAGCTGGAAGAACACTCGAGAGACAGCAGGTAGATGAGACATGGCCTTATTCAGCAGCCCCCACACCTGCAGCTGCATGGCCAGCTCTCCCTTGGCTTCAGGGTCAGTAGCTTAACTGTTTCTCTGGGCACAAGTGAGCCAAGCTGTGTCCTGGCTCCCCCACCGTCCGTCTGCAAAGGATGGCTCTGACTCTCTCTCCCAGTGCACCAGCACAATGTCAACAGGGCAATCATACATTTTACAGACAATAGTGGCATAGAGCCAACTGATGGCCTTCCCATGTATGGCTACATGGCTGTGATAACAAGTGGAGTTATATGCCTGCGCTCTAAACCTGCTGAGTCACACAGGATGTAAACATCCTACCTCGGCCTATCCTTAACCAAAGCACAGCCATGTTCCTTACAGTCCACCCCCTAGGCCAAGGGAGACATAGGCCTTGGATACAGGTTATATGCATAAGCTTTGGGTACATAGGCTTGATATACACACACAAGGCCTTATACATAAGTTTTGGGCACACGAGTTTGATAAACAGGCTTGGCACACAGGCCTTACATTCCACCCCCTGGAATGAGGGAGTTCTTTTAGTGGGGATCCATGCACATAGGGCAGCACCCTGAACTCATAGGTCACAACAACAATACAGAGAACAACAACCTACTATAAATATTCCTGTTATGTTACCTATGATTATTAGAGCCCAGCATAGGGTAGTGCCCAGAGACACCCACTGTCTCTGCAGAGGGTCATCAGTAAGGTGCTCAATAGCCTTAATCTCCTGTGACACCCCTTGTAAAGCTACCATTATGTTCTAGTGGATGTCAGGGATAAATGTACAAAATTGTGTCCCTCCAAGGGTACAGGTGCCACCCTGAGCAACTGTGACTATGTTTAAGGCCATCCGATTTTGCAGCACCACCTTCCTGATCTGATCAACCTCATCAGTTAGCAAAAGGAGAGCAACTCGGGTGTAATTCAGGGCCCGAGCTGTGTGCTCTGCAAGGGCTGTAACTTGCATTTGTATAGTAATGACACCTGCTCCAGGGATAGTTATTGCTAAGGGGTGGAGCCACCAGAGGGTGGCAAAAACTGGGAACGCAGTGCCTCCCAGTTATTCGGGCAACTAGGCAATGTGGGAAGCACAGTGGCAGGCACACAAAACCACCCCCAAGTAAAACATCCAGTCCAATTGGCTGGTAGATATCGCCATTTGGTGTCCCCACAGACCCATAAACTCTCAGGGGGCACAAAGTCCATTGGGGCCCAGCCTTGGTAAGGCCGCTTGTTCCACAACACCCTTGGTGTGGTGACATGTTATGTTTGCACAAACCTCAGCAGGCCACCATCCCACAGTGACTTCACCCCAGTGCTGCTCTATGCATCGTGGTACCTGTGATGGGGGCACCACGTGTTCTCCCATTAGCCAGCCCCACCCATCATGGACACTACGAGTCAGCCAGGGGGCAGGCTTGCCATGGGTTTTGCGACATCCCCTGTCCAAAGCCTGCCGTGTTGCATCCCACCAATTGTCTGTGGAAACACAAGTTTCTAGCCGTGTCCAGTTTTTCACAGAAGCTGGATGCATGTGCCAGGGCAAGCCATCCACAGCTGCTGCTGGAAGGGTAGTACGGATCCAACAGTTGGAGACATTGGTCACCTCAGCGTAGGTGTGGGCCCAGTCCACAATGCAGTTGGAGCATGCCAACCTACGGCCAGAATGACAAAGTAGGCACAGATACTAACAAGGGTAAATCATGTCCCTTAGGCCAAATGCAAGCCAACTTTTATCTCTAGATAACAATGTAGCTGCCAAGGGCTTCTGCCCTGGATGATGGTACCACACCTTATCAGCTGCTTGTGGTTCTTTTGGGTCCTGTATCCATGCCAAAGTCACAAGGGAGCTCATAATAGGCCACACAGACAGTGCATATGTTCCCCCCACCAGAGGAGGGTTCCTTTCCTGGCCATTCCCCTACGTACAGTCAATCATGGAGGCCACACATTAAATACCCAGGGAATAACATATAAGTCATACTGCAGACCCTCCCCCAAGGGGGCTATGATAGCCAACCATCTGCAGTGAGGGGCTTGGAGGGTCCATGGCTAACACCAGGTTTTGTTTGTTTGTTTGTTTCCCTACCTTTAGGGGCATTGGGGCAGGCAATAACAGATTGCCGTTTGTCCCCATACCTGCTTGGAGAGGGTCATCCTTCCTCTCGTAGATCTGGCCACATGGCCTGGCCCTACATGGGCTGGTGACTAACTAATTCTGTAACTTTCAGGTAATTAACCACAAGGTTAAGCGTTGATAAACTGCCCAGCATTGGTGTAGATTACCATGGGTGTCACCTCCTTGGTGATCCTCATCCGTGTTGCCCTGAGCTCAACTTATTAGCTACTTTGCCCACTCTTGGTATCAAACCATATAATGTCAGTAGTAGGCTGGACTGCAGCAGCAATCCAGGCAGCAGCAGTACTCTGGCTAGACCTGTCTATATATTATGCCTCATCAGGAATGGGGCCGGGGGTGCCTCAGGCCCCATGGCCTTATCTTGCATGAGGACTACAGGCCCTAAGACCTCTTGTAACTCTGCTGCTAAGGGACTTGTACTCAGTGTACTTCACTGCTCTAAGTAGGTGCCCCACTTTGATAAAGTGCTGTCCCAGTCTGTGCTGTCCCAGTCTGGAGGGGTCGCTACCCATGAACGTAGCAGCCATCCTGCTATTGGGTAAGTCATCTGCATGATGACTGTAGCCTGTTCTGCCATGCTCTTATGAGCCTGAAGGGCAGCATATGCAGTTACTAACTGCTTCCCAGTCCAGGGGGTCATTATCCATGAACATACCCATCCCGCTATTACTAACTGCTTCTCTATCAATAAAGACAAGCTCAGCTCCATAGTTGGGGCCAAAAGCCTACTGGCATACTCAAGCACTCCGTGCACTGCTATAGGCCCTAACTGAAACTATCTGTGGTCACATGCACATCTAGCTTAAATGGGCACCTCTGATCAACTACCCATAGGGCTTGTGCCTGCTAAATAGCCTGCTTGAGATAGCCAGGACAGCTGTCTCAACCTCACCATCCAATCCCAGGCAAGAGGGGCATTGTCGCTTTCAAATCTGCAAGATAATCAGAGGTTAATATGACATTATCAATAAAACGATGACACATGGTTGGGCTATGCATCTAGCCCTGCAGCAACACTGTGAAAGTCCATTGTCATCCTCCCATGAAGGCAAGCTGTTTGTGGCTCTCTGGAGCAATGTCAGTGGAGAAGAATGCATTATTCACATTCATCACAGAGTAGTACTGTCCCAGTTCCGTTGTCAAGCGGTTCATCAAATCCATGATGGAGGGTACAGCTGCATGCTGAGAGGGTGTTACTTTATTCAGTTCCCGATAATCCACTGTTATTCGCCCAGTTCCATCAGGCTTTCTGACTGGCCATACCAGGGAATTGTAGGGGCTATGGGTGCCATGCACTATTTGCACCTCCTCTAACTTCTGAATAGTCTCAGTTATGGCTGTATGCCCCCCTGACAAACAGTATTGATGAGTGGAGGTAACCTGTTGGGGTTGTGGCAGAGCTTGGGCTGGTGATGTGTATTGTCCCTGCAGTATCAGCTTTACTGCACTAACTCGGAGCCTGAATTCTCCAGCCATGGTGTGCAAGTCCAGACCATGCAAAATGTCCACTGCCAGAATATATTCAGGTATGAGAGAGACATACACAGTGTATAGGCGGAGAGCCAAGTGGCTGATGCCAAGATAAAGAGACACAGGTTTCACTTTCACTGACCAGCTTTCACTTTCACTGACCAGCTTTCATAGCTGGTAATAAATGCAGCTCTGCCAGAAAACTTATCCGGGTTCCCATAAATTAGGCTGCAGTCTGCACCAGTATCTACCAGTGCTAGGACCCGCTGTGACCCACTGTACATTAGTCGGGGACCAGCGGATTACTAGCACCACATACAGCCTCTGGTTGTCTGGTTCCCCACACCAAGCTGCATATCTCAGCCAGTTCCCTAATCAAACAAGAAAGTCTCCATATCTCCGCCTGTCTGCAAACAGTCCTTGAGTTGCGGTGTCCAGGCGGGAGTGGGTTGAACAACATTGCTTCGCCCCCCATTTAAGCATTCTCCGGAATTGCTGCTCCGGGGACAGTTGCCTCCAAAGAGCCAAGAGCATTCCATTGGGTTGCCTGTTAGTTTTCTCTGGAGCAACCCCAGCTGCAAGTAAATCAATCCACATCTGCATGCAGGTCACCTGCCTGGCTGCTTTTTATCACGTGGGATGGTTATCTGCGGAGGGGGCACCTTCCCCTTCTTTCTGGCACGGGTTCCCCGGTCCAGCTGATGCCTTCTGCCTCCCCCAGGGCTGCCATAACAGTAGTCACTTCATGTATGTGGCACCCCACATATGGGGTGAGAACAGCAGCTAGAGAGTCAAAAGCACTCGGGGGCAATGAGCCCAGCACAAGACTCCTCATGTGCGAGGTAAAGTGTTCATCATCTGGTCCCCGGGTGTTTAGATCAAACAGCCTGCTGCATACCCAGCTCTCAGAGTATCTGCACCAAATTAGTATATGATTGCCATTTACTCACAGTTTCTGGTGTCTTTCCGGCGTCATTCCAAACAGTCCATATGGCTGCCATTAGCCACTCGATTAACATGTGGTCATCTTGCCCTTGTGCTAACTGTCCACACAGCTGCAGCTGCTGATGAAGGGAGGGATGAGTTGTGATAGAATCCAGCTTCTCCCTCTCAGAGGCAGAGCAAGAAATGCTGTCAGTTCCCTAGGATACTGCCAACACTGTTTACCTAATTCCTGCAACTCAGTGGGGGTATAAACACTATAAGAGGTGTGTTCCACCACTGTGTGGCCAGGGGATAGGGGTGGGGGTCCCTGGGCTCTCCCCTGGGGTCCCATCAGCTGCTCATGGTCTGTCTTCTGATGGATCACAGGGCGAGCCCGCAGCAGAGAAGCTGCCTCCTCCTCAGCATCAGACCCAATGGGAGTGTCTGGCCAGGAGGACTGGCTGAAGGTCGCGCTGACAGCTGTTGCTAACTCCTGTTCCAGGTTGTTTATCTGGGCCTCTAAGCGCCCTGCTTGCACATGGAGGTCCCTCTCCACAACCCCCCTCCGCCCTGCCCCAGGTTTTGCTCCAAGCTGTGCATTTGGGCTCCCAGGCACTCAGCTTGTGCCTGAAAGTCCCTTACCTGTGCTGTGTCCTGCAGGGACTGAGCATGAAACTCAGTTTCTGACTGAGTCAGAAACGCCCATCCGACTGTGCCAGCAAGTCATTCCTTCTTGGTGCTGTGAGCTTCCAGATGCTTCTCCACACTCATGGGAGACCCATTCACTGCCTCCCACGTTTCCACTGGGGCCCACCCAAGCAGCACCTCTGCCACGGGGTACCACAGCCCATGCTGTGGCCACATAGCCAACCCGGGAGCCTCAGGGGCTGAAGACCTACTCACCTCATCCTGCTGACTGCACCAAGTATGCTCAGGGTTAGGTTCCAGCCCCAGCTGAGGGCTGAGGGGAGTGGGTGGATGTGGGGCAGGGAACTGGAAGAACACTAGAGAGACAGCAGGTAGATGAGACATGGCTTTATTCAGCAGCCCTCACACCTGCAGCTGCATGGCCGTCTGCAAAGACAGACAGCTCTGACTCTGTCTTTCTCTGGGTGCCAGCATGCCTGCACAGTGTCAACAGGGCATTTATAGCTTTTACAGACAATAGTGGCATAGAGCCAAGTGATGGCCTTCCCATGTTTTGACTACATGGCTGTGATAACAAGTGGAGTTATATGCCTGTGCTCTAAACTCACTGAGTCACACAGGATGTAAACATCCTACTTTGGCCTATCCTTGACCAAAACGCAGCCATATTTCTTACAGCCTTGTTCGCCATTTCTTATCATATTAGATTGTAGACTTGAACTTTACATATTACTTAGTTTTCTTGTCTTTGAGGTAATTTCCTTATCTGGCACGATATTGGCTCACCGCAACCTCTGCCTCTGAGGTTCAAACGATTCTACTGCCTCAACCTCCCAAGTAGCTGGGATTACAGGCATGCACCACCATGCGTGGCTAATTTTTTTTATTTTTAGTAGAGACATGGTTTCTCCATGTTGGTCAGGCTGGTCTCAAACTCCTGACCTGAAGTGATCCGCCCGCCTAGGCCTCCCAAATTGCTGGGATTACAGGCATGACCCACCATGCCTGGCCTATTTTTATTTTCATAACTCTCCTCTGACCTACTCACAGGTCCTCTCTGACCTTCAAGATTGTCCCTGAACCAGACAAAGTACTGTATGCAAGGGTCAAGTCACTGATTATCCCTTCATTTTCCTCTTATAAGCATTATCTTTCTCCTCTCTTCCTTTTTTTTTATTTCCCATCAATGTATTAGGACGGTATTTCTCTGGGAATCATGTTAAAATGCCAGTTCTCTTTCAATAAGCCTGGGGTGGGACTTGAGATTCTGCCTTTCTAACATATCCACAGGTTATGTTGATGCTACTCCCTGAACCACACGTTCAGTAGCATAGTATATTCCAGTGAAATGTGCTTTGTTAAAAAAGTTTTTTAAATAACCTCTTTCCCACAGAATTGTAGTAGCAATCCACAGAATTGTGAGTGTTGTACTGGACCCGTATTAACCAAATAGTGATGGCACTGTGTTTGGGAGACAGAAGAAGAGACCCAGAGCCAGCAAACAAGACATGGGGTTTCACTGGAGGCTTACCTACAGGGGACAGAGTCCAGTGGCGGCAGGCCGGACAGGATATCTGCATAGCCCAGTGATGGCCGGCTGGGCAGAAGAACTGCAACTGCTCGCAAAACACATACAGTTTATATACCATTTTCACCTAGCACCCTCCCCCTAACAACCTCCACCTGGCAACCTCCATTTAACCCAAAACAAAGGGCCTCAATGTGGCCGGGCGCGATGGCTCACGCCTGTAATCCCAGCACTTTGGGAGGCCGAGGCAGGCAGATCACGAGGTCAGGAGATCGAGATCATCCTGGCTAACAGGGTGAAACCCCGTCTCCACTAAAAACGCAAAAAAATTAGCTGGGTGTGGTGGCGGGTGCCTGTAGTCCCAGCTACTTGGGAGGCTGAGGCAGGAGAATGGCGTGAACTCGGGAGGCGGAGCTTGCAGTGAGCCAGGATCGCACCACTGCACTCCAGCCTGGGCGACAGAGTGAGACTCCGTCTCAAAAAAAAAAGGATAAAAAACCAAAGGGCCTCAATGTAGTGGCAAGTTCCATGAGAGGGGCTGGGGACTCAGATGTTTCTCATAGACAAGGAATGGCTCTCCAGGTTGGCCACTCCCAGATAGCTTGGAACTTCCACGTACATTCAGGTGCATCTGCCATAGAGGGCATTCTCAGTTATGCTTCAGTTATTGCATCAGGTATGTTTACCATACAGTGAGGTAGTGTGCCCTTTTTCCAGGAATGCTCACAGGACATAACTAAATTGTGCATTGATACTACAAATACTTCATATACTTAGATGCCTCTTGATTAACTCATCCTGCTGAGTCTAGCACCATTTCCTATAAAGACATTAAGAACCTGAAAGCAATCTTGACTGGCCCATAGGTCAAGTCTGGGTGCCACTGAAATAATCTGAAAGTCAATTCAACCCTTAAAATTGAGTCCAACCATCCTGTCTAAATAAGTAGCCGAATGTGATGACTTTCAAGCTTACCTGCCACAGAATAACCTGCCAAGAATAACCTACCCCAGCTCCTGTGCCTACCCCAAAGAGGAAGTACTAGACACAGAAATAAACGGTTAGAGTAGGACCTGGTATACTATGTGACTGAATGCAGGCTTTCTCAACTTTGGTACCATAGGCATTTGAAGCTAGATAATTTCTTTGGTGGAGGAGGATGGGGAAAGAGCTTCCTGTGCGGTGTAGGATATTTAGCAGCATCTCTGACCTCTACTCAATAGCAGAGCAGAGCAGTTGCTCCCCCAACCTCAAGTTATAACAACTAAAAATGTCTCCAGATACTGCCACATATCTCCTGCACAATAAAATTGCCCTTATTTGAGAACCCACTTACTTAATGCTTAAAAGTCCACTTGCGGATGAAGTGAAGTTACAGCAATTGTACATACTGTATGTATATATTAAATAATGGCTTCTCTTTCCTATAAAAAATTTTTGTTATCAAGTTCATAGCCTTGTCACAGCATAGCAATCATCATTTGAGCGTTTAACAAATATTTTTGATGCCTAACTCAATCAAAAGTTAGGCATTTTTTTGGTAATGCCTACTTTTACTTCTTGTGCTAGATACTTCTTATGTCAAGTACATATTAGATTATTTTTCTACCCAGGTATTATATATGTATTATGGCATACATCTATTCACTTAAATCTGCTTTTTTTTTTTTTTGAGATGGAGTCTCGTTCTGTCACCCAGGCTGGAGTGCAATGGCGCAATCTCGGCTCACTGCAACCTTTGCCTCCCAGGTTCAAGCGATTCTCCTGCCTCAGCCTCCTGAATAGCTGGGATTACAGGCACGTGCCACCACGCCTGGCTAGTTTTTGTATTTTTAGTAGAGATGGGGTTTCACCATATTGGCCAGGCTGGTCTCGAACTCCTGACCTCAGGTGATCCACCCACCTTGGCCTCCCAAAATGCTGGGATTACAGGCATGAGCCACCACGCCCAGCCTTAAATCTGCTTTTAAAAGTCTTTTGTAGCACAAGCTATAATCATATCTCTATTCTCCTTGTTTTTTAATGCTATATTTGATATCCATTTACTTTTACAGCATTTCAATGTTTTAGATCCTGGTTGAAACTAGCCCTGAAGAAGAATTAGATATTTCTGTTTACAGTCTTACAAACTCCTTTAAGGGACAGCTGATAGATTGATGAGATGAGGTACAGATGAGGTACACCATGAGATGCGGTACAGTGACTCTGTTAATAATGTGAGCAGTGTTGGAATTTATAGCAACCTCACTACTCGATACTGGATAATGCTTTTTTTTTTTTTTTTAGAAGATGGAAGAGTCCATTATTGACCTAATAACCCCAAAGTACATCTTCAGATGAGAACAGTTGTACAGGACATGTGGTTAATAATGAATTGACCAAACCCTTTTACCTAATACCCTACATTTTGTGTAACCTGTTGGATTTCTTTTTTAGGTGGACAGTGTGGTAGTTACGTTGTAAATAGATTTTTTTAAAGACGGGATCTCTGTCTGTCACTTAGGCTGGAGTGCAGTGATATAAACACGGCTCACTGCAGCCTCAACCTCCTGGGCTCAAGTGATCCTCCCACCTCAGCCTGCTGTGTAGCTAGGACTACAGATATGTGCCACAATGCCTGACTAATTTTTTCATTTTTGTGTACAGATTTGGTCTCGTCACATAGATTTTTAGATGTGCTCTGTAGGGCATATGGAACAGTATGTTCTGAGCCAACAGCTAAATCTATTCTACTTGTTTGTGTTGTACAAAATAATGTCTGTGTGATGATGGTTCATATGGAAACAAAATATTAACATGGATGTTTCCCAAAACAGAATTCTCCAAAACTCCCATTGTTTACGGAAGATGTTACTTAGCAAAAAAATTAGTTTCTCTTTTATATCTAAATAATAAATTTTCAGTCGTGTAGCTAAACAAATACCAAAAAAATATTTACAATTAAACTAAATACTGGTTGCTGCATGGACATTTATAATCAGTGTTAAATGGAAACCTTGCTCATTCACATTTTTTCTGCCACTCTACAGTTATACTCTGGATTTTATTACATACTGCTATGGTTTGAATGTGTTCTCTCCAAAATTCAGGTGTTGAAACTCAATGGTTGATGTGATAGCATTAAGAGGGAGGGGTTAGGCCGGGTGCGGTGGCTCACGCCTGTAATCCCAGCACTTTGGGAGGCCAAGGCGGGCGGATCACGAGGTCAGGAGATGGAGACCATCCTGGCTAACAGGATGAAACCCCGTCTCTACTGAAAATAGAAAAAATTAGCCGAGCGTGGTGGCAGGCGCCTGTAGTCCCAGGTACTGGGGAGGCTGAGGCAGGAGAATGGCGTGAACCCGCGAGGCGGAGCTTGCAGTGAGCCGAGATCGCGCCACTGCACTCCAGCCTGGGCAACAGAGCGAGACTCTGCCTCAAAAAAAAAAAAAAAAAAAAAAAAGAGGTAGGGCTTTCAGGAAGTGATTAGGTCATGAGGGCTTCTCCCCTCGTGAATGGGATTAAGGCCCTTTCAAAAGAGGTTTCACACAGCACTAAGCTAGCTTCCACCATGTAAAGGATGGCCTTCCACCTTGAGAGGACACAGCATTCCTCTCCTCTGAAGGATGTAGCAATAAAGGCCATCTCAGAAGGAGAAAGCAGCCCTCACCAGATAATCAAACCTGTCAGCACCGTGGTCTCGTACTTCTCAGTCTCCAGAACTGTGACAAAATCAATTTCTTTTCTTTTCTTTTCTTTTTTTTTTAAGACGGAGTCTCGCTCTGTCACCCAGGCTGGAGTGCAGTGGCCCGATCTTGGCTCACTGCAAGCTCCGCCTCCTGGGTTCACGCCATTCTCCTGCCTCAGCCTCCCGAGTAGCTAGGACTACAGGCGCCCGCCACCGTGCCCGGCTAATTTTTGTATTTTTAGTAGAGACGGGGTTTCACCGTGTTAGCCAGGATGGTCTCGATCTCCTGACCTTGTGATCCGCCCGCCTCGGCCTCCCAAAGTGCTGGGATTACAGGCATGAGCCACCGCGCCCTGCCAATCAATTTCTTTTCTTTATAAATTAGCCAAATAAGCCAGTCTCGGTCCTCCCCTCCCCTCCCCTCCCCTCCCCTCCCCTCCCCTCCCCTCCCCTCCCCTCCCCTCCCCTCCCCTTCCTTCTCCTCCTCTCCTTTCCCTCCCTTCCCTCCCCTCCCCTCTTTTTTTTGAGATGGAGTCTTGCTCTGTTGCCCAGGCTGGATTGCAGCGGCAGGATCTTGGCTCACTGCAACCTCCGCCTCCCGGGTTCGAGCGATTCTCCTGCCTCAACCTTCCAAGTAGCTGGGACTACAGGCACACACCACCACCCCTGGCTAATTTTTTTGTATTTTTAGTAGAGATGGGGTTTCACCATGTTGGCCAGGCTGGTCTCGAACTCCTGACCTCAGGTGATCCATCCACTTCGGCCTCCCAAAGTGCTGGGATTACAGGCGTGAGCCACCACGCCTGGCCAGGTATTTTCTTATAGCAATTCCAAAAAGGACTAAGACATGTAACAAAATCACAACTCTTTTCACCACCAAGTTTAAGCAATATTTTATTATCCTCAGTTCAATATGAAAGTATATTCTTTGGGGGATTTATTGACAACTTAGCTCTTTTCACATTTAAATCCAGAACACTATCGTGTTCTACAATTTTTGGTATTAAAAATACTTCATTCAACAAATATTTTTGGGTACCTACTATGTGCAAAAAACAAAATAAACTGTGGAAGTATAAGAAGTGTAGGATTATATCTTACAAAGAATGATGTCCTTCAAAGAATTTACAATTTGATTGAAGAGGTGGGATGTGAACATATATAATACATAATACCAAGATATGCTTCATAAACATCTTAGTAATCATCACACTAACAAAAGTACTTGAGAGGAAAAGATGATTGAGTTTTGTAATCAATCAGTTAATTGTGAAATAAGAGAAGCCTTATGAAAGAGGTAGACAGTGGTCCATGCCTTAAAGCAAGCTTATCCAACCCATGCCTGTGGGCTGCAAGTGGCCCAGGATTGCTTTGAATGTGGCCCAACACAAATTTGTAAATTATGTTAAAACATTATGAGATTTATTTGCTTTTTTTTTCTTTTTTTTTTAGCTCATCAGCTGTCATTAGTGTTAGTGTATTTTCTATGTGGCCCAAGACAGTTCTTCTTCCAGTGTGACCCAGGGAACCCAAAAGATTGGACACCCCTGCCTTAAAGGATAAGAAGCATTAGGATAGATGAAAAGGACTCCACAGAACTTTCCAGATGATGGAAACAATATGAACTGAAATGGGAGTGAGCACAGATTGTTCATTAGGTAGTGATGAGGGGGCTGGCTTGATGAAGTTAAGGGTTTAAACTGGGGGGTAGCAGAATAAAGCTTTGTAAGTGGAATTTGGCCAATTTATGGTCTGGTTTGAAACCCGATTAGAGGAGTTTGAACTTTTTCTTGGTAGCACTTATGAGCAAGTAAAGGGAAGTGATATGGCCGGGCGCGGTGGCTTACACCTGTAATCCCAGCACTTTGGGAGGTGGAGGCAGGCAGATCACCTGAGGTCAGGAGTTCGAGACCAGCCTGGCCAACATGGTGAAACCCCTAATTCAAAAATTAGCCAGGCGTGGTGGCGCACACCTGTAATCCCAGCACTTTGGGAAGCTGAGGCGGGAGAATCACTTGAACCTGCGAGGTGGAGGTTGCCATGAGCTGAGATCATGCCATTGCACTCCAGCCTGGGCTACAAGAGCGACACTCTGTGTCAAAAAAAAAAAAAAAAAAAATTGGGTGGGAGGATGTGATGTGAGGAAAATGGTGTTTGGGGAGGATTAAAGATGGTATACAACTTCAGAGGGAAATAGAGAGACTGAGACAGAAACATCTTGCAGTAAACCAGATGAGAAGTGATAAAGACCTGGATAAGAGTGATATCAGAGGGAATGAAAATGAAGGGATGGATAAACCCAATGCTTTGAATTTGAAAAATGAAAAACAGCACAAAACTTTTAGACCATATGCTGCAGGAGGGCAGAGTCTGTGGATTAAGTCACTTTTGCAATTTCTTAAACAACTATGTGCCCTTGAGCAAGTTTTTAAAGAAACTGAGTCTTACTCTTAATCCAGTCGTTTTCATTTACACAACAAACATTTGTTTGTTTGTTTTTTGAGACGTAGTCTCACTCTGCTGCCCAGGCTAGAGTGCAGTGGCACAATCTCGGCTCACTGCAACCTCAACCTCCCTGGTTCAAGCGATTCTCCTGCCTCAGCCTCCCAAGTAGTTGGGACTACAGGTGCGTGCCACTAAGCCCGGCTAATTTTTTGTATTTTTAGTAGAAATGGGGTTTGACCATGTTAGCCAGGATGGTCTCGCTCTCCTGACCTCATGATCCACCCGCCTCAGCCTCCCAAAATGCTGGGATTTCAGGCATGAGCCACCGTGCCCAGCCACAATATATATTTCTTGAGCATCTGTTACATGTTTTGAACTATATATAGCAATGAGGAAAACATGAAAATCACTGCTTTCACGGAGCTAACATTCTAGTGGGAGAAACGCAATAAGCAAAATACATAATATAAATGGTAATAAGTACTATGGATTAATATAAAGCAGGGAAGGGGAATAGAGAATAGCACATTGTAGTAGCGAAATCTTTTTTTTTTTTTTTTTTTTTTTTTTTTGAGACAGAGCCTTGCTCTGTTGCCCAGGCTGAAGTGCAGTAGTGCAGTCTTGGCTCACTGCAACCTCCACCTCCCGGGTTCAAGTGATTCTCCTGCCTCAGCCTCCTGAGTAGCTGGGACTACAGGCATGCACCACAATGCCCAGCTAATTTTTGTATTGTTAGTAGAGATGGGGTTTCACCATGTTGGCCAGGCTGGTCTTGAGCTTCTGACCTCAGGTAATCCGGCCAACTCCACTTCCCAAAGCACTGGGATTACAGGCATGAGCCACCATGCCCGGCTGCAAAATCATTTTGAACACATTGGTAAAAGAAGGAATTGCTGGGAAGGTGGCATTTGAGCAAAAACCTGATGGAACCCTACAAGCACAGACAACTAAAGCAAAAATGGATAAATGGGATCACATCAAGTTAAAAAGCTTCTGCACACCAAAGGAAACAATCAACAAAGTGAAGAGACACTCCACAGAATGGGAGAGAATACTTGCAAACTATCCATCTGACAAGAGATCAATAACCAGAATATATAAGTCTCACAAACAACTCTATAGGAAAAAATCTAATAGTCCGATTTAAAAATGAGCAAAAGATCTGAATAGACATCTCTCAAAATAAGACATACGAATGGCAAACAGGCATATGAAAAGGTGCTCAACATCATTGATCATCAGAGAAACGCAAATCAAAACTACAATTAGGCAGGGCAGGGTGGTTCTCACCTATAATCCCAACAATTTGGGAGGCTGAGGTGGGTGGATCACTTGAGGCCAGGAGTTCAAGACCAGCCTGGCCAACATGGCGAAACCTTGTCTCTACTAAAAATACAAAAATTAGCCAGGTATGGTGGTGCATGCCTTTAGTTTCAGCTACCTGGGAGGCTGAGGTGGGAGAATCAGGGAAAATCGCCCGAGGCTATAGTCGAGGCTGAAGTTAGCTGTAATCATGCCATTGCTCTCCAGCTTGGGTGAAAGAGAAAGACCCTTTCTTTAAAAACTCTTAAAAATAGAACTACCATATGATCCAGCAATCCTGCTGCTGGGTACTGCTGCTGGGTATATACCCAAAAGAAAGAAATCAGTACATTAAAGAGACATCTGCACTCTCATGTTTGTTGCACCATTGTTTACAATAGCCAAGATTTGGAGGTAACCTAAGTGTCTATCTATAGATGAATGGATAAAGAAAACATGGTACATATACACAATGAAGTACTATTCAGCTGTAAAAAAGAACGAGATCCTGTCATTCGCAACAACATGGATAGAACTGGAATGTCATTATATTAAGTGAAATAAGCCAGGCACGGAAAGACAAACCACATGTTCTCACTTATTTGTGGGAGCTAAAAATTAAAACAATTGAGATAGAAAGTAGAAGGAAGTTTACCAGGGGCTGGGAAGGGTAGTGGGGGACTGTGGGGATGTTTAATTGGTACAAAAACTAGTTTAAAAGAATAAATAGGACCTAGTATTTGCCAGCACAACAGGGTGACTATAGCCAATAATAATTATACATTTTCAAATAACTAAAAGAGTATAATTGGATTGTTTGTAACACAAAGGATAGATGCTTGAGGTGATGGATACCCCATTTACCATGACGTGATTATTACACATTGCATGTCTGCATCAAAGTATCTCATGTACCCTATAAATATATATACCTACTATGAACCCACAAAAATTTTAAAAAGGCCGGGCGCAGTGGCTCATGCCTGTAATCCCAGCACTCTGGGAGGCCGAAGTGGGAGGATCACTTGAGGTCACATGTTCGAGACCAGCCTGACCAACATGGCAAAACCCTATCTCTACTAAAATACAACAATTAGCTGGGTGTGGTGGCATGTACCTGTAATCCCAGCTACTCGGGAGGCCTAGGCAGGAGAATCACTTGAACCTAGGAGGCAGAGGTTGCAGTGAGCTGATATCACACCATTGTACTCCAGCCTGGGTGACAGAGCAAGACTCCGTCTCAAAAAAAAAAAAAAAGAAAATTAAAAAAAAAAATCCTAATGGAGGTGAGAGAGCCAGTCCTGTAGCGGTAGTTGGGAAAAGAGCAGTCCAGGCGAAAGGAATAGCTAGTAGCGAAGCCTGGAGAAAGCCCTGAGGCACCGCCTCTTGGTGAGAGGCAAAGCAGAGCTGGATGTGGGGATCCAGGAGCCTGTTATAAGTACTCTGGCTTTTACTGAATGAGCCAGGAAGTCTTTGGCGAGCTTTAATCTCTGACTTATAGAATAATATCAGTCTTTCTTGGGTTAGTTGAGCCAATGCTCTTACTTGTATTCTTTCTCCATCGCTTATAATGGAAAAAGCCCTAGTTTATTATCCTTCTGTCTTGTATTAATTTTATCTGGGATTGAGCTCTGTGGCACAGAAACGTATTCTCAAATAAACTGCTATCTTTTAAATGGTAATAATACTCCCTCAAACAGTAATAGGCTAATTTCTGTTTTGGGACCAGATCAGTGGTCTTTCAAATCTAATAAGTTTGAAAAACTATGTACTCACTTCCATATTTTTAAATCGATATTGGAAACTTTTCATCACAAGTTTAAATATTTGCCAAGGTTGTAATTTCTAACATGTTATAAATAATGAATGTTAAATAATACTTTTAAATCTATTTAGTAAAAACTAAATATAGCCGTTCCAAACCACTGTCATTCATTTAAAAATACATAAAGAAGTTGTTCTTTAAAAGTGGGAAATTTTTGGCTTCCTAGTACTTACCATGGTCTGTGTTCTTACACTGACTGTATAGAAACAGGAGGCAGAGTAAACCGACCCCACATATACCTCAGCCCAGGCCCTGTGCTGGGTCTGTATTGTGAATCAGGAGACATGGAGTTCAGAAAAAAAAACTGTTGGAAGTTTTTATTTTCTCATTTTTAAAATTTAGTTCTCAGTCTTCTTTCTTCTTGAGTTCGTACTTCCATTCTACTTCTCTTAGAGAAGGTTGTCCCACTGAAAATACAGGCAGTCCTCACTTTGCAGAATAATACGGGACCTTCAAAATAACTGTACCAGTTGAAAATGTATAATGTGATCTAAATAATCAATGGGAAAAATTATGATTGTCCTATGACCTTTACATTTTTTTGTCACAACATTATGAACTCTCTTACTATTCATTAAAATGTATAGGGAAATAAAGAACATGGTAAGACTGATATTTACTTAGTATACTGCAATTTAAAATATTAGAAACATTGATAAAGTGTTGTGTTTCTTTGTAAACACTTAACAATAGTAGTTTGCTTAGTTTCTTGCCTTCTTGTCATAAAACTTATGATTTGGCGTACTCATCTTTCTACGCCTTGGTGGACTGTCATAGTTTTACGTTTGGATCAACTTCCAATGTGTTATCCTTTGCATTTTCGATGTGGTGAAATATCTCCAAGAGTTCCTTTAATGTGAAGTTTTTTGCCGGGATCACTTCCTTTGAGACATAAGGTGACTCACTTATGTCATGAGTTCACCTGCACTAAGTTCCCTGGCTGCATATCTGAATTCTCTCCAATGGTGGTAGTGTAAACATTCCCATGGTCAGCTATTTCCTCTATAACCTCATTGTGTTCATTTCACTTTTTTTTTGTTGATTTTTTTAGACGGAGTTTTGCTCTTGTCACCCAGGCCGAAGTGCAATGGCACAATCTTGGCTCACTGCAACCTCCGCCTCCCAGGTTCAAGTGATTCTCCTGCCTCAGTCTCCGAGTAGCTGGGATTACAGGCACCCACCACTACGCCTGGCTAGTTTTTGTATTTTTAGTAGACACAGGGTTTCACCATATTGGCCAGGCTGGTCTCGAACTCCTGACCTCAGGTGATCCGCCTACCTTGGCCTCCCAAAGTGCTGGAATTACAGGCATAAGCCACCATGCCCAGCCATTTCACATTTTGTTTGCGGTATTGTCACTTTTTATTTCCATGCCATACTTTCATCTTTGTTGGTCAATACCCTTTCTCAATCACCCATTTTTGTAAAATGTCACATGGGTTTTTTACTAGCAGACCAGGAGACAATGCAACTGCAAGCCTTACTGTCTGTATGTGAACTGACAGATGCACAGAGATCAATCACTGACAGACTTTGAAAGAAGATACATGATTGGTCACTGATCAGGATGCGCATTTGTTAATGTAGTAATTCATGGACCTGAGGAGCTAGCAGCAAATTTGTATTTTATGCAGTTACTCAGAGTTAATTTACTTCAGTAACTGGAATTTGAAACCTTGTTCTCAGGGGACAGGTGTTATTTAACTAAACCGTGGTAACTAAAATTCATACATATTGGAACCATTCAAAGAAAGGATTTTTGGCCAGGCCAAAAAAAAGAAAGACTTTTCTGTATGGTTTTATACTGAATATCTTTTATTAATCTCTTAACCTTCTCTGTGACAAAAATGTATATAAATTACAATTTGTATGTCCTTGATTGTTTTATATCCTTGGTTATTTTACAAATCCTGGTCTAATTAATATTATAATTATTAGTATAATTAATTAAACATAAATATGTTTAAATCAAAAGTAAAAAATTATTAAAAATTTTTTCAATCTGATGAATAGGGCTACTTTCATTTAGAGTATGAAGTCAAGTAGTGCTTACTGCTGGAATGAGACAGTATTTAGGTTCAATAATGTTCCTGCTTAACATTTCTATAGACATAATCGCTGAGAAAACATGTTCACAGAGACAAATAGGTAAGAATGAGATAAATTTTATCATAGTGGCCGGGCGCGATGGCTCATGCCTGTAATCCCAGCACTTCAGGAGGCTGAGGCAGGTGGATCACCTGAGGTCAGGAGTTCAAGACCAGCCTAGCCAACATGGCAAAACCCCATCTCTACTAAAAATACAAAAATGAACTGGGCGTGGTAGCATGCACCTATAGTCCAGCTAATCAGGAGGCTGAGGGAGGAGAATCGCTTGAACCTGGGAGGCAGCAGTTGCAGTGAGCCAAGATCACACCATTGCACTCCAGTCTGGGTGACAGAGTAAGACTCCGTCTCAAAAAAAAAAAAAAAAAACATGAAAAACCTTTATTATAGTAATGCCATTCATTTTGTCATTCCCTCCAAATTATTTGCCAAAAATCCTCTTTCACTTTTGCTGGAGACCAGGAATTGGAAACCTGTGACTTGCAAAAGCATTTTTACCTAGTTATTAGAATGTTCACTTTCTTGTTTTACAGGAAACATACCAAAAAAGGTTTTACCAAGACACATCGGCTGCAGGGCAGCCACAGATACCTGTGTTGGTTGTGTACTATACAACTCCTGAGAGCAGTGTTTACACTGTACTCTACTTAAGTTGCATGAGCTGGAATTGTGCAGTGCACAATTTGCAAAGCTGTATGTGGTAGCCTTATACATTTTACCTACTATTGTTTTTTATTTTGAGACAGAGTCTCACTCTGTCGCCCAGGCTGGAGTGCAATGGCGCAATCTCGGCTTACTGTAACCTCCGCCTCCCAGGTTCAAGAGATTCTCTTGCCTCAGCCTCCTGAGTGGCTGGGATTATAAGCGTATACCACCACACCTGGCTAATTTTTGTATTTTTAGTAGAGATGGGGTTTCACCATGTTGGTCAGGATGGTCTTGAACTCCTGACCTCATGATCTGCCTGCCTCGGTCTCCCAAAGTGCTGGGATTACAGGCGTGAGCCAATGGGCCTGGCCTTTTTTTTTTTTTTAACTTGGCAGCAACTTGTTTAATCCAGTATGTAAATGAAGTATACAAAATGTTCTATCTATGCCCATCATCTACACACATTGTTAATGATATCACAGCATATCAAACATTTAATGGCATGGCTGTACTTAGTGGAAAGATGTACTAATAAGGTAAAAATTATAAATAAAATCATTATTTTTAGAACTCGGAGTCCTTTGAAAGCTGAAGTGTGATGTCAATAAGTCATCTAACTCCACGCCAAGCTTAGTATCTGCCAAATCATTTATGTCTCATTTCCATGGCAGCACTTTATTTCTTTAAGACTTGGAACCACAGATGGCACATCTGTTTTCTTGAACGGTATCATTAATTTATTTGATTTATGAATGCTAATTATATGTTTCTGAATGCATCAAATCTATCAGCATTTGCAATGGTCTCTTTGATAAGCACACGGTAAAGAGGAACTATGCCAGGCAATACCCTTCAGGACCTGCTCTTTTGGCAAAGTGAAGCAGTATAATAGTCTAATATGTAATATACACCGATATACAATTTTAAGTAGTAATTCACAACAAGGGAACATCAGGAAATGAAAGCAAGAGTTTTAATTGGTTCATGCAGCCATCTGAAATAACTGCATAAATGAGAATATAGTGAATTCTATTATTCACGAATCATTTATATTACATGTAGTTATGATTCCAGAAGCCCTTACTCCAAGTTAGATGGAGCCTATATTTTTTTATACATCAAACTTGGCAAACAGTAATTATAGCTGCAAAAACAGCCATCTCTACACTTCAGTGACAAAAATGGAGAGAAGTCTCCTTCAATCAGTCACAATTGTGTCCTTGAATGGCAACAGTGACAACAGCATCACTATCAGTTATGAAGGGCAAGCTATAATTACTATTAACTATGAAGTTCATAATTTCTGAAGAAATGTTAAGAAGATGCTAATTTCCAAATTAAGGTTGTGATGCAGAATTAAGTGTAAATATTCTTTCATTATAGTAGCTAACATTTATATATCAAGTCCTAAGTGCTTCATTATTAATTTGTCTTTCCAATAACCTTAGGTTAGGTTGAGAAAGTATCCATGTTGTCTGTGTTTTACAGATCTGAAGACGAAGGATCAGAGAAGTTTAGTAATTTGTGAGAGGCTATATGTTGGATAAGCGGCAGAGATGAGCCTTAAGCCTGAAACTAAATCTCATATGCTTTCCTTTTCTAACTATACTGTTTACCAGATGTTGGGATGTTAAACTTTCATCCTTCTTCCTTTTGGGTCCAACACATTCTCTTATTTGTCCATAAGAATCACCTGCTGCTCTTGATTAGAATGCAGATCCCTAGGTCTCCACCCCACAGACGTCTGTGCGTGGGGTGTGGTAGTTGTGGGGGCTGCATAACCAGCATCTTACATAATTCAATTAAGATGATCTGACTTGTGGAATTAAACTAAAACCCACCCACAGGAGAACCAACAGATGCTATTTATTCAGAGTTTGCTGTAGAAGGGAGTCCCACTCCCCATCACTTGACTTTGTCAGAGGCTCAAAGGTGGGGCAGACGAGTGGGAAAGCTTTATAGAAGTGAAGAAAAGCCCCCGGTATTCTCTGATTGGAAGTTGTTGGCATGGGAAAGCTGCAGGTGGGCTACTAGAAGCGGGGGTATTTTATGTGATTGGTTTGCAGAACATATTTGGCTTTCTCTGGTTGGTGCAGAGGTGGAACTAGGGGTAAAAATAGGGAAGTTGCACTTTGGAAGACCCAGGCAGGAGGATCGCTTGAGTCCAGGAGTTTGAGACCAGCCTGGGCAACATAGTGAGACCCTGTCATGAAAAAAAATTTAAAAATTTTCAAAAATTGCACATCTGTAGTCGTAGGTACTTGGGAGGTTGAGGCAGAGGATCTCTTGAGACCAGGAGATCGAGGCTGCAGTGAGCTAAGATCGTGCGACTACATTCCAGGCTGGGCAACATAGCAAGACCCTGTCTCAAAAAAGAAAAAAAATAGGGAAATTGCCAGTCGTTGACTACTTCCTGACTGTTCTGGTTCAGCTGCTACCAAGGTTGTGGTCTGGCTTCCTGGGCTTCTTATGTGGTTCAGAGTTCTGTTGTCACATACTATCTGGCCATTCATGTATATTGCGTACTCTGGGAAACACGTGGTCTTCTGGTGGTGGTGAAGGTCCCTGTGAGCTAGGGACCATCTGTCAACACTCTTATCACTACTAGTGTCTATCCCTATCAGGCACTAGAAGCACTTAATACAATCTTGCGAATGAATGAATGAATGATATACAAAAATATTTGATACTGGCTTTAGCTGGAACAAGAAAATGAACTTTGTGTACCACATAGACATCTGTGACTAGAGTGGCCGTCACCAGAAAGGCTGCTCCTTCCAGCTACTATGCTCTAAATACAATAACCTCAATCTTAGCACGACTGGGCTTCGCCTGGACTTCGCCTTGACTTCGCCTTGGCCCCGGCTGCCCAAAGTTTCTCTCAAAGCTTCAGCTTAACCCCTGATGTGCTCACCAGCACCAAGGCGTCCTCCTGAGTGCTTTGCTGGGGGTGGGATGGCGTTTGTGGGAAAGGCCGGCTACTTCTGGCATTTCAAAGGCGCCTCCAATCCCTGACCTTTAGTTGTGCCCCATTCTCTCCACTCTTTCCCCCTTCTCTGCTCTCACAATTGAGTCTGGGCTGGTGAAGCCTACTGAGGGAGGGGAGTGTACACACATGCACACGCGCGCGCGCGCGCACACACACACACTCATATATGGTGTTATTAATAATTCAGGACTCAGAGTTTATCTAAGAGAAGACGCTCGACCGGGTGTGAGAGAGCGCGCGGGACAGAGAGCGAGCCAAGGAAGGGGAAGGCGGCGGCGCGCGCTGTCTCCTGGGGAAGCAGTCCCACCTGCTGTGGGGGGCGCCGCTGGGGAGGGGCCGAGCCGCGCGCACGCCCGCACGCCCCGCCCCGCTCGCCGCGCGGCCCGGCGACGGGGGAGTTCCCGCGAGTGGCCTCGCGCCCAGACTGTGCGGGGGGCTGTTCGGGTGGAGGCGGGGGAGCCGCCGGGACACCAAAATAGGAGCTGCTTGTGGGGTGGAGCGGCACTAGCTGGCGGCCTCCGAGCGCCTCTTCCAAAGATGGTCAGAGGGGCCGGAGGCGTCCCCGCTCCCGCTCGCTGCTAGCCCGCGGGCCAGCGCCGCGTCCCGAGCCCCGGCGGGAGGTAGGTGCGGTGCGGACCCGCAGCCCGAGGCCGGCCTGCGGGGAGCGAGCGGGGCCGGGCGCGGGGAGCGGGGCCGGGCGCGGGCAGCGAGGCCGCGCGGGAGAGGAGCGCAGACAATGGCCGCGCGGGCGCCGGGCCGGGCCGAACGCATTGCGCTGGGGCTGCCTGCGGCGTCCTTCCCACACCTGCGCGGAGCGCCGGGCAGAGGGACGCGGGCACCGGGCCCGCGGGCGGCACGCGGCGCCCTCGAGTCCAGCCCCGCTCCTGGCCCCGGGGCGGGGCGGTCTCCGGGCGGGGACGTGGGCCGGGGCCCAGGCGCGGGGCGCGCGGAAACCTCTGCGGCGGGCGCGGGGGAGGGGGCGCGGGCTGCAAGGGCTGCGCCGAGCTGCCTTCCTTTCTCTCCTTCCTTAAGCGAAAGGGCTCAGGATTTCCCTTTTCCAAGACCTCTTCTTGTCCGTTTATATTTCCATCATCCCTTTCTTGGCATTTCGATGTGATTTGAAAGGGAGACGAGCTTGGGGAAAAGGTTGAATTGGGGCCGAGCCGAGACAGCTGAGGTCCGGCCTCGAGTGGGGTGACCCTCGGACACTTGCCTTGCCTAGTGTGGGATCTCATCTCCGAACGCCAGGCCAGGGTAGATTGCGGTGAATGGAATAGCAAATCAGTACTCTCAAAAGGACTACTGAAAAATCGAGGAGCCTCATTTCAAGCTCCGAGCTACCCTGAATTTAAATTGACCACCATATAAATGATCAAACAGTCCATCCACATTTTGCATTTATTATTTAGATGCTGAACTTAGTCCAGTTTTGGAGCATATCCGATGCTAGTCAAGTTATTTAGCGTTGATTATTTGAGAGAATGTGCAACATTGAAAACACATTTGTTATTTCATATTTATTGCAGCCATGGCTCTAAAAGGACAAGAAGATTATATTTATCTTTTCAAGGATTCAACACATCCAGTGGATTTTCTGGATGCATTCAGAACATTTTACTTGGATGGATTATTTACTGATATTACTCTTCAGTGTCCTTCAGGCATAATTTTCCATTGTCACCGCGCCGTTTTAGCTGCTTGCAGCAATTATTTTAAGGCAATGTTCACAGCTGACATGAAAGAAAAATTTAAAAATAAAATAAAACTCTCTGGCATCCACCATGATATTCTGGAAGGCCTTGTAAATTATGCATACACTTCCCAAATTGAAATAACTAAAAGAAATGTTCAAAGCCTGCTTGAGGCAGCGGATCTGCTACAGTTCCTTTCAGTAAAGAAGGCTTGTGAGCGGTTTTTGGTAAGGCACTTGGATATTGATAATTGTATTGGAATGCACTCCTTTGCAGAATTTCATGTGTGTCCAGAACTAGAGAAGGAATCTCGAAGAATTCTTTGTTCAAAGTTTAAGGAAGTGTGGCAACAAGAAGAATTTCTGGAAATCAGCCTTGAAAAGTTTCTCTTTATCTTGTCCAGAAAGAATCTCAGTGTTTGGAAAGAAGAAGCTATCATAGAGCCAGTTATTAAGTGGACTGCTCATGACGTAGAAAATCGAATTGAATGCCTCTATAATCTACTGAGCTATATCAACATTGACATAGATCTAGTGTACTTAAAAACAGCCTTAGGCCTTCAAAGAAGCTGCCTGCTCACCGAAAATAAGATCCGCTCCCTAATATACAATGCCTTGAATCCCATGCATAGAGAGATTTCCCAGAGGTCCACAGCCACAATGTATATAATTGGAGGCTATTACTGGCATCCTTTATCAGAGGTTCACATATGGGATCCTTTGACAAATGTTTGGATTCAGGGAGCAGAAATACCAGATTATACCAGGGAGAGCTATGGTGTTACATGTTTAGGACCCAACATTTATGTAACTGGGGGCTACAGGACGGATAACATAGAAGCTCTTGACACAGTGTGGATCTATAACAGTGAAAGTGATGAATGGACAGAAGGTTTGCCAATGCTCAATGCCAGGTATTACCACTGTGCAGTCACCTTGGGTGGCTGTGTCTATGCTTTAGGTGGTTACAGAAAAGGGGCTCCAGCAGAAGAGGCTGAGTTCTATGATCCTTTAAAAGAGAAATGGATTCCTATTGCAAACATGATTAAAGGTAAGTGGAGATTATGTTTATTTTGTATTTTTTAGATGTCTGGGGCTAGGCCAGCAGTCTCACTTCTCTTGAATTTATCACTTTGGGATGCTATCTAGGAACTATAGTGAATTATACAAATAATGCTACACAGAATGTTCCAGATAAAAACAGTATAGCATAGTTCCCAACTTGTCTGAGAGTTATGAGAATTTATATTCAAATCAAGGGCTAGATGAAGAGACAAATCTGGACAGTTTTTCATTTTTTCATGTTCTTAAAATTGAACCCTTTAAAATTCTGCTATTCAACTTTTTCCTCTCAAAATACGCTGATCAGCTCTCAAGAGGTCCTTCATTAAAACCTTGGAAGGTTTGGTCCCTACAGGATGTAACAAAGTACATTCTTCCAGGAACTAGAGACAACGTCTGCTTTTGCAATTCAGTCCTCTCTGAGAGGGGCATACACCATACTCTCCCTCATGTGGCCCACAGAACCCGGCACACCCCTGGGTCTCAATATCTGTCTGATAAACACTATTTTCTGCTGTGTTTGGCGATTTGTTTGCCTTGCTCTCCTTCTCTCCCACTGGAAAAAAAGTTAAACGGGAATCTTATTTCATTGTATTTATTCATTGGTGCTGAGGAGTTGTACAAAAACAACTGGTGGGTCGTTACCAAATTTGTATCATTTTGTCCCAAATGTTTCTTCCCAGGCTTTTCTGTTTCTTTTTTAATGCTGGTGAGAGTGTGGGAATTTGACCTGGTCTGGAAATCTGACCTGGTATGATCCTTGGATGACGGGCAGGAAGCTGAGAGGCAGAACAGTCTTGGGATCAGGCACGCTGCCTCTGAAGCTAAACTGCCTGCATCCAGATCCCTGCTTCCCTCTTACTTGCTGATGAGCTCTGGCAAATTGTTTAATCACCCTGTGCCCCCAGTTTGTCATCTGTATAATGGGGATGACAATATTACCTAGTCTCGGATCATTGAGAGGATTAAATTAATCTATGCTTGTGAAGTGCCTAGAACAGTGTCTGACACAGAGTAAGCATGCTATAAATGTTACGCATGATTGTCCTGAATGTCGGTATTGAAGGACATGTCAGCCCTTATAGAGCAGAAATTGATTTCATGTGAAGTCGTGACCACTGTCACACCAGGGTGGGAGAAGGTAGCAGAAAGCCCGGTGCTGTTGCTCCCCTGGTTTTTGTCTTTGCCTGAGTCTCACCACTACTTGCCGATTCCAGGAGGGCTCTGAATGTCCTGACCCCTCTTCTGCAAAAGAAATAAGAAAAGTCCATATATTTAAGCAGCTATTGTAAACTAGCATACATTTCTGATTCTGTTTTTTAAGGATGATATAACAGTTTCAATGGTTTTGTGGTTCAGAGTATATTTCTTTTTCTTTTTCTTTTTCTTTTTTTTTTTTTTTGAGATGGAGTCTCACTCTGTCTCCCAGGCTGGAATGCAGTGGCGTGATCTTGGCTCACTGCAACCTCTGCCTCCCGGGTTCAAGCAATTCTCCTTCCTCAGCCTCCTGAGTAGCTGGGATTACAGGCATGTGCCACCACACCTAGGTAATTTTTGTATTTTTAGTAGAGACGAGGTTTCACCATGTTGGCCAGGCTGGTCTTGAACTCCTGACCTCAAGTGATCCCCCCACCTTGGCCTCCCAGAGTGCTGGGATTACAAGGGTGGGTTCAGAGTATATTTCTTTGAGAATGAAAGCTTATTACTTTACTGAAATTTTAAAAATTTATATTTAGAACAGTGCTTGTTGAAAAAAAATGTGCTGCGATGGTGTATCTACTGTGAAACAAAAGCCATATGCATGCTTGCGTTAACCTTGAGTGGAGTAGGAGACCCTCATACCTCAAAGTCCTCCCTCACCTGCTAACTGGGTCTGAAATTCCAGTTTTATACTTTGAACTCAAAGCTTTGATTCTTGTTTATATCTAGTCATCCCAGGGAGAGGTAACACTGCCAGTTATGTGCAGTTTTGACTACTACTTGTTTTGGTGGGTGGGCTCATACAGAACTTTTTTTAAACAATTTTTAAAATTTTATTTTTAATTTTTAAAACTAGAAATGGGGGGTTCTCACTATGTTGCCCAGGCTGGTCTTGAACCCCTGGCCTCAAGTGATTCTCCCACCTTGGCCTCCCAAAGTGCGGGGATTATAGGTGTGAACCACCTCACCCAGGCATACTGAACTTTTAGATTCCCATTTTTTGGTAGAAAGGATAACATTTTTTTCAATTCGTTTTATTTTGTAGCCTTGAAGTGAAATAGCAGCTTTCTCTGGTAATAAACTTAATTTGGGTACAGTCAAATTTAAAATTTATTACCTTTTTTTGGTCCTGGACCCAAATTAAGTTCACTAATGTACAGAGAATAAATAAATACTTGGCTGTTTAGGAACTCCTGAATCTTTATTTTTTTCCATCATAACTGCTCTACTTATAAATCCACTTTTATTTTGGAATAGAAAGGAACAAGAAGATTGAACTGTATCATGCAAAATGGTGCTAGGTAAAAGTTAGTGGAAAGACAAAACCAACATTTTCAACTAAAATGATCCTCATCATCTTTCTTCCTTTTTTCATCTTCGCTCCAAACCTATTTCCTCCCCCTCCTCCCCTCCCCCCTCCTCCCCCTCCTCCCCCTCCTCCCCCTCCTCCCCTTGCTCCCCTCCCCTTCCCCTCCCCCATCCCCTCTCCCTCCTGCCTTCTTCTTCTTCCTCCTCCTCCTTCCCCTCCCTCTCCTTCCCCTCCTCGACTTCCCCCACCCCTCCTTGTTTTGGCATCAGTGATTCCAGTTTTTCCAGCTCAGGACCTCAAAATCGGTTTGGTTTGCCTCTGTGTCAGTCAGTCATCAAGACCTGTGTGTTTTACCTGTCTCTTTCCTCTATGCTCTACCCAAAGCCCCTTCAAAATCAGGCCCTCAAGACCGCCCACCCTGGCCAGTAACTATATCTTTCTGGTACCTGTTCTTCCTTTGTTAGTTGCTCTATTCCTCTGTTTAAAAACCTTTAAAATCTGGCTGAATTAAATCCAGATTCTTTGTTGGGCATCAGTATCCTTTGCTACATGGCTTCAACTTACCATGCCAGCCTTAAAGTCCCATGCAACAACCCTCAATGTGCCACCTGCCCTGGTCAAACTGGACTACTTAACATTGTCCAGTAAGCCTTTGCACTGGCTTTTCCCTCTGTCTAGAATGGCCTCCTCTCACCTATACTTGCCAACTTCCTACCATCACCCAGGTCAAATTCCACCACCACCTGCTGTGATTTCCCTCGTCAAATGCAGTGTTTTCTTGCCCTGACCATGCCCAGCAGTTCATCTGTCCCTTTTTTCATGGTGTTTCTTCCATTTTATATCTAGTGTTCTAATTACAGCCATGTGCCACTTAACAATGGGGATATGTTCTGAGAAATGTGTGCTTAGGCAATTTTGTCATGTGAACGTTATACTTAAACAACAGGCTATACCATACTAATCGTACAGCCTAATACACACCTAGGCTGTGTGGTATAGCCTGTTACTCCTAGGCTTCAGACCTGTACAGCATGTTACTATACTGAATATTCTAAGCAGTATAACACAATGGTAAGTCTTTGTGTATCTAAACATAGAAAAGGTACAGTAAAAATACAGCATAAAAGATAAAAATGGTAGACCTATTTAGGGCACTTACCATGAATGGAGCTTGCAGGACTGGAAGTTGTTCTGGTTGAGTCAGTGAGTAAGTGGGGAGGGATTGTGAAGGCCTAGGACATTACTGTACACTACTGTAGACGTTTTACTTTTTTTGAGACAGGGTCTTGCTCTGACACGTATGCTGGACTGCGGTGATGTAAACATAGCTCACTGCAGCCTTGACCTCCTGAGATCAAGCAATCCTCCCACCTCCGCCTCCCGAGTAGCTGGGACTACAGGCACATGCTATCACACGTGGCTACTTTTTTATTTTTTGTAGAGATGTGGTCTCACTTTGTAGTCCAAGCTGGTCTCAAACTCCTCCTGGGCTCAAGTGATCCCCTGCCTCAGCCTCCTAAACTGCTGGAATTACAGGCATTACCGTAGACTTTATATAGCTTATAAAAATACTTTCTTTTTATCCTTATTCTATAAGCTTTTTTTTTTTTTTTTGAGACGGAGTCTCGCTGTGTCACCCAGGCTGGAGTGCAGTGGCACTGTCTTGGCTCACTGCAAGCTCCGCCTCCTGGGTTCACGCCATTCTCCTGCCTCAGCCTCCCGAGTAGCTAGGACTACAGGCGCCCGCCACCACGCCCCGCTAATTTTTTGTATTTTTAGTAGAGACGGGGTTTCACCGTGTTAGCCAGGATGGTCTCAATCTCCTGACCTCGTGATCCATCCGCCTTGGCCTCCCAAAGTGCTGGGATTACAGGCATAAGCCACTGCGCCCGGCCTCTATAAGCTTTTTTATATTATATATATATAACTTATTTATTGATTTTTTTACTTGTTAAACTTTTTTGTTAAAAAGTAAGACACAGACATACACATTAGTCGAGGCCTATACAGGGTCAGGATCATCAATGTCAGAGTCATCAATATTACTGTCTTCCACCTCCACATCTTGTCCCACTTGCAGGCTTTCAAGGGCAATAACAGGCATAGAGCTATCCTCTCCTATGATAATAATGCCTTCTTCTGGAATACCTCTTGAAGGACCTGCCAGAGGCGTAGATTTATTTACACCAGCATCACCAGAAACACATGAGAATGCTTTATGCCATGTCTTTAAAACGGCTACCACGGTATCACTAGGTGATAGGACATTTTCCACTCCATTATAATTTTATGGAGATCATTGTGCATGGTGCATGGCTGTGTTTGTGTGCACGTCTCACCCTCTCTTAAGAGCACGAAGAGCCTTCCTTTTTTATTCTTTTGTCCCTTATAGCACTTAGCACAGTACCTTGCATTTTACCATCAGTAATAACAAAAACAACAATAAATTTAGCCCAGTGTTCACTGCAAAAAAGAACAAAAGATCAATCTAAAGATGTGATTTTAATTAATACATAGGTGTGGGAAATGCTACTGCCTGTGTCTTACATGATGTTATCTACGTCATTGGTGGCCACTGTGGCTACAGAGGAAGCTGCACCTATGACAAAGTTCAGAGCTACAATTCCGATATCAACGAATGGAGCCTCATCACCTCCAGTCCACATCCAGGTAACAAAAATACTGTCTCAAATAGTGTATGTTGTGATGTAGTTTAGTAGCATAAAGGATGGCTAAAAATGGACTGGAAATAGAAAATGCTGATTTTATTGTAGACTACGCATGGGTAGAATTAAAAGTCTCAAAATATTCATATATGTCCATCCAACAATAATCACAATGAGATTCTGATTGGGTCACATCTACAAATATTTTCCCTGATGTCTTTATACAATGCACATTATAAGTCTATGTAGTCAAAAATATTAGCGTCTTTAAAATTTTTTTCCTTTATGTGCCATCTTTCATTTATGACATTAATTATATAAAATACAATGTTCATAAGTAGTTGAAAAGCACCATTCTATCAAATAGTCAGAAAGGGTACCCAGTGATTGAAGTTCAGCTAGAGATTGTTTCCTGTTTTAGAAGCGTGTTCTTTCTAGGTTTCACTTACTATTAAGCACTCACTCCTACAATGTGCAGAGCCATATGTTGGCCTTACCTTAACACTCATACAGGGAACATGCTGTCTGCCCATAAGGAATGGTCTACCTTCTTGGATGTCTTCTGTTCTTTGACTTGTGTCTTTGTGAAGAGCTCAGAGGGAAGCACAAGTTTTAGTCTGTTTCAGTTATGCCATAGGTTTAAGTTGTTTTCATTAGGAAAGATTCATATCATTGTACCACCATGTTACCTTGAATCATTTTCCATAGAGCATCAGGCTTCCATGTGGGTCAGTGGAGGGGGTAGTTGAAATTCACAAGCTGGAACCATCTGAGAGGACTAGTAATACCATAGATCAGGCACTGGCTAAGCACTTCATATGTGTATTACCTCAGATTCTCACTACAAGTCTGTGAGCAGGTATTGTTTGTCACCATTTTACATATTTGGAAATGGAGGCTTAGAAACAATAAGTAACTTTTCCAAGGTCACAGTTTCACAGTTTGAAAGTGGTAGACCAGGGTTCAAAATCTGGCGGTCTGATTCCATAACTTGTGCTGTAGCCCCTAAACAATCTGTCTCTCCTTAAGGGAGCAGACTCTCCTGCTTTCAACCAAGGCAGCTACTTCCAGCCCATACATCATCTATCCCATATGATGGTTCAGCTGAAGCACACCTAAATCTGGTGCTGCATCTCCATATGCCCAGGCTTTGCATGAGAAGGAACTTTAGCCCCAGGCTTCCCTGGCTGCAAAGACACCATGGAATGGGTAAACTTCTCCCTCCTAGTAGCCCAAATGGACCATCCCAGACTCCCCACCACTTTCTGCTGTGATCAATGAAGTTATAATGGAAAGGAATAGTAACAACTCATAGTGAGAAATAGCTAGCATTTATTCAGTCAGTGTGTGGCAGGCACAAACTATTCCAGTAATTTTACATGTATAATCTGTTTAAACCTCAGAATAATTCCATGAGCTAGGTACTGTTTTTATCATATTTTATAGGACACTGAGGTACAAAGAGATTATATAAATTGCCCAAGGTTAGCCAGCTAGTGCTTATTAGAACTGAGGTTCAAACCTAGACAGACTGGCTTGAACTTCACTATTATCTCACCTGAACCTCATGTTACCCTTAGAAGTTAGATGTTACTCTGCCTATTTTGTGGATAAGCTTATCTTTACAAAGAAAATCCGATACATGAAAAGTCAGAATTCACAAATTAGAGGGCAGTTATTTATATTATAAATTTAATGTATATGTCATTAAGAGGTTCCCTCAAAAATAAGTTTTCCATAGCAGATTTCATATAGCTTATTAACTACATGAAAAAGAGTCTGAGAGACAGTGTCACTTTGGACTTAATCCAAAGTATTAATAAGTCATGGCAAATTGAAAATCCAAAATAAATGTTAAATTATAGTATAAATCAATGGTAACATAATATGCATCCACATGTAGTTTTGATTTACGTTGAACTTTTTCCTGATGAAACATAAAAAACAGATTTTAAATCAGTACCTTGCATGATGTATTCTGTTTAGCTTTCACAGTCCTTAAAATATTTTTGAACTGGCTTGTTACCAATATTTAAAATTTAAGAGAATTTCAAGTAAAAATCATTATTTCTGTCCTTTAGAAGAAATGGGAAGACCTAGCAGCCTTGGATGTATTCCTTCTAGGCAGCAGTCACGGGAGCCGGGGGGCAGCTGTTCCCCTAAATGAGGCTTGTGTGCTCCGTTTCACCACAGTCCTTCCAATTCTCCTCACGTCACTGACCTAGGGGGCCTGTGCTGTTGTTTTTCTTGCTCCCGGCTGGCTTTGCTCAGCTAGTCTGTTAAATCCTTAAGCTCTTGAAGGCTGTGCATCTGCATCCACTGAATTATAGCAAGGTTTGTTTCTTACGGATTTTAGCAGTACCTTCTGAGGAGTTAAAATGTCATCCTTGAGTTGACTTCATAGAGATACATTGCTTACACTGAGAAGAAATGACTACTATTTTTTTTAAAGATAATATAAGTATTATATTTTATCTTAACCCCTTTAATGGGGTAGTTTGTATAATTGGAAAACACGGGACTATAGTTACATTGAATTCAAGGTGACATTTATTGAGACCCTACATTGGAAAAGGTAGGATTCTGATAATTATGTAAGATGATTAAGTGCTAGTCTTTACTGCCGTAGGAGCTCAGAATCCAGGAGCAAATATACATACATAATGGAAATACAGGACAGTCTCTGCTAAGTTCTGTAAAAACAAGTGCTATTGAAATTGAGAATAAAAAGAGTGTAAGTCTAATTAAGGGAAATCTGACTATCTTAGAATGCTTCCAACAGTAGGTGGTTATGAACTGGGCCTTAAAGAATGGCCCCAAATAAGGAAGGTAGTTTTTGAGGGAGGGTTTTTCTGGCAAGAAGTCAGCCCAGTGGAGGAAGGTGGAAAGGAAAGTTTCAGGTGTATTCCATTACCTGGAAGTAGACATGAATGAATGGAATGTAAGAGGGTAGAATGGGAGATCGGATGGGAGAGCTCAGTTGGAGAGCATGTCATGGAGAGCCTTGAATGGCAGTCTGGGTAATTTTTTTTTTTTTTTTTGAGATGGAGTCTTGCTGTGTTGCCCAGGCTGGAGTGCAGTGGTGTGATCTCGGCTAACTGCAACATCTGCATCCCAGGTTCAAGCTATTCTCCTGCCTCAACCTCCCAAGTAGCTGAGATTACAGGCGCCGCTACTTTGCCCGGCTAATTTTTCATATTTTTAGTAGAGATGGGGTTTCACCATGTTAGCCAGGCTGGTCTCAAACTCCTGACCTTGTGATTCGCCTTCCTCAGCCTCCCAAAGTGCTGGGATTACAGGCGTGAGCCGCCACACCCAGCTCAGTCTGGGTAATTTTTAAAATGCAGAATCATAAAGGTTTTCGAGCAAGAGAATGATGTGTGATCAGCTCTAGGTTTTTTTTTTTTTGTTTTTTAAAGACAGTCTCGCTCTGTTGCTTAGGCTGGAGTGCAGTGGCACAATCTTGGGTTCAGCGATTCTTGTGTCTCAGCCTCCCAGGTAGCTGGGATTACAGGCATGCGCCATCACGCCTGGCTAATTTTTGTATTTTTTTTTTAGTGGGGACAGGGTTTCACCATGTTGGCCAGGCTGGTCTTGAACTCCTGGCCTAAAGTCATCCACCCGCCTCAGCCTCCCAAAGCACTGGGATTACAGGCCTGAGCCACTGCACCTGGCCCAGCTCTGGTTTTAAGAAGAGAACTCCTGGCTGGGCGCGGTGGCTCACGCCTGTAGTTCCTGCACTTTGGGAGGCCGAGGTGGGTGGATCATGAGGTCAAGAGATCGAGACCATTCTGGCTAACATGGTGAAACCCCATCTCTACTAAAAATACAAAAAAATTAGCCGGGCTTGGTGGTGGGCACCTGTAGTCCCAGCTACTCGGGAGGCTGAGCCAGGAGAATGGCGTGAACCCGGGAGGCAGAGCTTGCAGTGAGCCGAAGGTCGTGCCACTGCACTCCAGCCTGGGTGACAGAGTGAGACTCCGTCTCAAAAAAAAAAAGAAAAAAAAAAAAGGGAAGAGAACTCCTTTTAGGTAGATTGGGAGAAAGACAGCAAGGGGATCTACTAACACTATTGTGTTTAACCAAGGGAGAAATGCTGAAAGCCTGAAGAAGTGGTAGGAGTAGAAAAGAGGGGCCGATGTGAGGAATGTCGTAGATTCAACAGCTGATTGCTTCCTTGGCTGACAGCATACAGGAGATGAAGGAGAGAAAGGAGTTGACAGTCGTCTCAGGGTCTCTGGCTGGTTGTCTGAGAGAATGAGGTATACTGAAGGAGAAGCTGATAGGAAGGGAGAAGAGGGGAGATGATGAGCTCGATTTTATAGTTTAGAGCGAAAGAATCATTGGATAACCCAAAAGAGCTGTCCAGCAGGCAAAGGGAAATGTGGGTTTGCAGCTGAGGAGAAGGGAGGTAGCTGAATGTAGAGATCTGGGGATTGTTTGCTTGGATGGTGGCTCTGGGTATGGGGATGAATAAGATGCCTTGGTAGGGTGGGACCAGCAATACAGCTATGGGCAGAAACCTAGGAAACGGGCAGAGTTGAGGGATAAGCTGGGAGCAAAAGTGTGTGAAGAGCCGAGAGGAAGCAGTACGTGATAAAGAAGGACCTGTGGAGAGCTGTGTCAAGTGGGGAGAGAACTTTCCTGGCCCTGCCATTTATTTACCTGCCTTGCCATCGGCAAGTAGATTAAGCTCTTGGGCCTTACTTTCCAGTGAAATCAGGAAGTTAGACTACATAAACTTTACAGGCTCTTCAATGAGAAAAGATCTTAGGAAAAAAAATTGAAATCAATTCAAATGGATATTGTGGTTTTCTCTGAATCCCTCTAGCTGTTTGTTCATATCACTCATCTAACACTGAATACAGACTGCTGTGTGTTGATGTTTTATACTTGTGTGTAAACTTTTGAGCCGTGACAGATGGTGTCACTCCCATTCTTGATTATTCATTTGTTCACTCATTCATGTCCAACATATCTGCTGTGTGCATCCTACATGCTGCTATATACTCAGTGCTAGGAGCACAGTGAGCAAGGCACAGTCCCAGAGCCTCAGTGGCTTAGAGGGGTTAACTAACAAGAAAAAAAGCAATTACAGCTCAGGAAGAAAAAGTTCCTATCCACAACAATAGAACATGTGTTGTATTTGAGTAAAAGAGAAAAAATGATTAGGAATCACTTTACTTAAATATTTTTACTGCTATAGGAAGACAGATGGCTTTCTTAACATATGAATCAAAAATTGGGGTGTTTTGATAAACTTCAAGTAATTTAAGAAAAGCCTAGTGAGTGATGTTGAATCACTTTTACCAACTGATAAAATATTTGAACTATCATTTTCACAATAACCATTAGTTGAATGATTCATATAATTGATATAAGCAGTGTTTCACAAGTACTTGAAACAAGTAAATCCTATAAAAATTCAACATATAAATAACTGGAAAGTAAAAAATGAGTTTTTAACAAGTAGGATATTTTCTTGGATGTCAGTAACGAGAAAAATATGTAGAAGCGAAGCAAAAATGCAATCTTCTAAGACTTTCCTTAGCTGTCAAAACCTAGGGAGGGCCGGGCATGGTGGCTCACGCCTGTAATCTCAGTGCATTATTTGAGTCCAGGAGTTCAAGACTAGCACCTGGGCAACATGGCAAAACCCCATCTCTATTAAAAATACAAAAATTAGCCAGGCATGGTGGTGCGCACCTGTAATCTCAGCTACAGTGCACACCTGTAATCCTGGCTACTTGGGTGGCTGAAGCATAAGAATCACTTGAACCCGGGAAGCAGAGGTTGCAGTGAGCTGAGATTGCGCCACTGCACTCCAGCCTGGGAGACAGAGCGAGACTCTGTCTCTAAAAAAAAAAAAAAAAAAAAAAACTGAGGGAGAACTTTACTGATAAGAAGTTGTCTTCCACTCCTAAAGAGGAAATCACTTTTTTTTTTTTTTTTTTTTTTTTTAAGAGACAGGGTCTCACCGTGTTGCCCAGACTAGCCTTGAACTCCTGGGCTCAAGCAATCCTCCAGCCTCAGCCTCCCCAGTAGCTAGGATTACAGGTGTGCACCACCACACTCATCTGGAAATCACATTTCTGATTGTATTATTCTTTCTAAAGAGGGGCTTGCTTATAAGCTTTCCTTCTATGTTATAATGTGAGGACACATTGGGACACAAGCATACAAAGTACAATTCATTCATTATTCAACACATATTTATTGAATTCTCACAAGGTGCCAGACAGTTGCCATTCTCCAATTAGGAATAGGTTAGTGAGCAGGACACAGTTCCTGTGCTGCCAGAAGGGAGAGAGAGAGACGATAAGAAACACACCTGGCTCACACCTGTAAGCCCTGCACTTTGAGAGGCTGAGGCAGAGGAGGATCTCTTGAGGCCAGAAGTTGTAGACCAGCCTGGGCAACAAAGGGAGACCCCATCTCTACAAAAATACAAAAATTAGCCAGTTGTGGTGATGTGTACCTATAGTCCCAGCTTCTTGAGAGGCTGAGATGGGAGGATTACTTGAGCCCAGGAATTTGAGGCTATATTGAGCTATGATTGTGCCATTGCACTCCAACCTGGGTGACAGAGCAAGACCCTGTCTCTAGAAAAGAAAAGAAAAGAAACATTCCAGATAATGAGAAGTGCTATGGAGAGAATTAAAATAGGATGATGTGGTAGAGACGCCTGCCTGGCCACTTCAGGCTGGGTGGTCAGGGAATGCCCTTTGAAGAGGTGAGAGTAAGATAAGACCGGAATGACAGGAAGGACGCAGCTGTGCAGAGACCTGGGGAGAGGAGAGACTTCAAGGCAGAAGGAACAGCTCAGCGATAGTGCGCTAAATCTTTCCTTGCTTTAATTTGAATGCACTGACAAATCCTCCTCTTCCTTTGGGGCTCCAGTGAAAGGTTTTTAAGTGTAATTTTATGACTGATATTCCCAGAGAGTGAACTGACAGGCTAGGAGTGATGATAAAAGCGGGTGTGTGGAAGAAAACAGGGCAGAGACCAGGATGAGGCAAATGAGATGCTTCAGGCACAAAATGTAAGGCCATGCAGTGCAAATGACTCACAGAGTTCTGCCTCCCTGCATTTTGTACCCTAAGCACTTCGCTAGCCTCACTCTTGTCACAGCCCTGGGAAGAAGGGAGAAGAAGTAGAGTTGTGAGATATCCTGGTGCTTTGAAGATCCAGCAGGTTTGGGTGTAGAGGGGGAGATAAAATGGAAAACATTAAAACAGCCTAGGAGGAGGACCCCCCCCACCATATACATACTTCCAGCCCCAGGACCCGGATCCCACACAGCAGCCCTCCGCCTGGGGACACGCTTCGCGGCTTCTCAGGATGATAGACTGTCATGCCCCACGAGTCTGGGTACGTTTCTTTAGCTTCTTGAGTTCATAACTGGACTGGCAGTGTGAGAAGCACACAAGGCCACCCTGTGTGGCACCTGTGACAGGAGGCATGCCAGATTGCCTGCCATTGGTTAAGGAGACAGCTGCCAAGACCTGAAGGGACACCACTGCTTATCGAGTGTGTCTTTTTATAAGGATTCTACTGCTACCATCTTTTACAGATAGGTGTCAAGTAAAAGTTGTCTGTGTTGGGAAATTCCCAGAAAGGTGATCTGTTGGGTGAGTTCCTCCCTGGCCTCCTACAGAGCCAGCTAAGGACAAGCTGAAGGATAATGGCAGCATGGCAGGAACAGGCGATCTGAATTAGGTGACAGGGAATGATTTTCAGCCTCAGCGTTGCAGTATTGTGTGCCTGAATCAAAATGCCACCACTCCCCTATTTTTTGTGTGCTAAATTTTAAAGGATTATTACATTACCACACTGTGGAATCTCTTTTGTTTGTTATCCTTTAAAAAATTGCTGTTTTCTTTTTTTCTTTTTAAAAGAATATGGATTGTGCTCAGTTCCGTTTGAAAATAAGCTCTATCTAGTCGGTGGACAAACTACAATCACAGAATGCTATGACCCTGAACAAAATGAATGGAGAGAGATAGCTCCCATGATGGAAAGGAGGATGGAGTGCGGTGCCGTCATCATGAACGGATGTATTTATGTCACTGGAGGATACTCCTACTCAAAGGGAACGTATCTTCAGAGCATTGAGAAATATGATCCAGATCTTAATAAGTGGGAAATAGTGGGTAATCTTCCCAGTGCCATGCGGTCTCATGGGTGTGTTTGTGTGTATAATGTCTGACTGAATCTGCAGAAATGACCAAGCAATCACTTTTTTGGAGTATAGTTTTTTAAAAAAAAAAGAATGCAGGGTTTGAAGTTCCTTACCTGATAATTGTGTCTGGCACATGATAGGGGATCAGTAAATTGTAATTCCTAACCCTACTGTACTCCCAAATATGGTGATTCATGGTCAAGAAAAATCTTATATATATATATACACACACACATATATGTGTTTATATATATGTATATATGTATACATATATATGTGTGTGTATATATATACATATATACATATATATGTGTGTATATATATACATATATACATATATATGTGTGTATATATATATACATATATACATATATATGTATACATATATACACAGTTGAATCAGTGGGATTAATACCTATAATCTCTGGTTTTCAAAGGTAATATGGAATATTTGACACTTGGTAAAAGCTGAACTACCTTTGTAGTGAATCTTTTCCTCTTGGTAGCATCAACACTGGGGATAAATCAGAACCATTCTGTGGAATGAAATGTTTCTCAAGAGCCTATAATATAGTAGATAGTGCATATTAAGATGTCTGGCTGGGCATGGTGGCTCATGCCTGTAATCCCAGCACTTTGGGAGGCTGAGGCGGGAGGATCACTTGAGCCTAGAAGTTGGAGACTAACCTGGCGAGACCCTGTCTCAAAAAAAAAAAAAAAAATCCATTTAGCTAGCAGGAATTTGACATTTAAAGAGGGAATCTTCTCTACCTCTACAAAATCAACACTTAACGCTTTTTTCACCTTCAGAATTATTTAGAATGTGGATTTACTTTGTCTAGTTTTTTCCTTTATAGTGTAATTTATTGTTACTCTCTATTTACTGACTACCAGAGATATACAAAATACTGTGCAAAAGATTGTTACTGTTCAAAGAGCTTACAAACTAAATTTAAAAGAATGGCAAGTCTGAAAAATAAATGAGAAGATAGTCAAATATTTGTTTATGCTAAGAACTGTTTTTAATTTTCAGCTTTGATGTAAATTGCTAGCTTAGGTGTCTTTAGTTCAAGCATGTTAGGAAATCCTCTTTATTCTTAAATATAGATACATGTCTGCATATATGATTGAATTTTAGAGCCAGAAAGCATGTAGAGCAGTTGTGATTAGTAGAAAATACATTGACAAGAAGATATTTGCATTTATTTCCCGAAGCTGCCAGTAACTAGATTTTGTGACTTAAGTCATTTAACCTCTCCTTGATTAGAGCTTCCTGAGCCATGCACACTGGCACTGCAAATCACAGACAGGCCTAGATACAGATCCCCTCACCCCTTGCTACATCCAAAGGTGGCCTGGGTGGCTGGAGCCTCTGGGCCAGAACCACCTTTGTCCATTTTCCTCAGTGTGCCTACAGCATCGCTTTCCATGTGTGCCATAACTTGGGAATAGTTGGGATGTGTTGCTTAACTCCTTTACACCATTAGTTATCTGTGAGACCATCTATTCCACACTCTTCATTTTTTAAAAAGAGACAATAATTATTTTTAACTTACTGAAGTTTAAAACTACCTAGCATTTCTGATTAAAAAAAAATTTAGAAGGAAAATTTTAATGCATTTATTTCAGATGGCGTTTTAAATAGATACAACCCTTTGGAAACACAATATGGTACTACATAGCAAGGGCTGTAAAAATGACCATATCCTTTGCCGCATAAATTCTACTTCTATACTTTTAACCTTAAAAATAATTCAGAAAAAAGATAAATGCATGAAGACATTTATGTCTGCATTCTTTATAATAACAAAAATTGGGGAAAAAAACTCCATGTCAAGAAAGTGGGATAAGAAAAATAGTAAAGTATTATACTGCCATTAAAATAATTATTTGGAAGACTGTAGAAACGTGGACATGTTTGATACGGTAAGTAAAATGAGCACAATACAAAATCGTATGCATACTATGATTGTGACTTTGTAAAATCTTTATGCATGTGGAAGGTAATCTGCAAAACAAATTCATTGTGTTAGTGTAGCGGGATATGGAATGACTTTATTTATTTAAATCTTTTCTTTAATATTACTTTGTATTTTCAATAAAAATAAATCACTGTACATAGTAAGACTGCTTGAATTTGGGCTGATTGGGTTGAAGGATAGTCTGAATTAATGAAAACAAGTGAGTTATACACTACTTCAATCTGTAATTGAATTGTAGACTATTTTATTGCTCTGAAGAACATTTAGCAATTAATGCTAGAACTAATATGCTGCTCAGTAGTGCTTTAGAGATCCACTTTATAGCATAGGTGAGAACAATTGCAGTCACCTTCCCCTCCTTTGCCAGTTTATGTAGGTCCTGTGAACTCCTGAGTCAAGTCTGGCCTTGTCTGGAAAGTCTTTCCTGTTTCAGCCACAGTAAGACTCCCATTGTCACGTTTAAGAATTGGTCATTTATATATGAATTGTGTATCTCTTGGCTAAGTTAGAGATTATGGACCGCATCTTATTCTTGGCCTTCTCAAGATCTAGTATTTCATATGTACGTCCAGCATACAAGGACGATGATGTGGATTATTTTTACAGAAAAGCATGCTGGAGGTGCTTGAAGGATCTTGAAAATAGTTTGTGATCTGAGGTATTTAATTTTCAGCTCTTATTTTCTGTTTGTTTTTTGAATTTTTATTTTTATTTTTATTTTTTTATTTTTAGTAGAGAGAGGGTTTCACCATGTTAGCCAGGCAGGTCTTGAACTCTTGACCTCAGGTGATCCGCCCATCTTGGCGTCCCAAAGTGCCAGGATTACAGGCATGAGCCACTGCTCCTGGCCTCTTTTTGAATTTTTAAAATGCTGTACTTTGTGTCAGAAGCTCCTGTTTTCTGTTAGAAAACATTTTTGCTATGGATTTGTGCACAGCAAAAAGGATTACAAAGGTGTACAGCTTTCTGTCAACTTTTTCAAATTTGAAGTCACTGCGGTATGATGAAAAATATTTTACTAAGGCCAAACATTTTAGTAATCCCAGCCTGTAATCCCACACCTGTAATCCCAGTACTTTGGGAGGCTGGGGTGGGAGAATTGCTTGAGGCCAGGAGTTCGAGACCAGTCTGGGAAACATAGGGAGACCTTATCTGTACAAAAAATAAAAAAAATTAGCCCAGCATGGTGCATGCCTGTAGTTCCAGCTACTTGGGAGACTGAGTAGGGAGGATCCCTTGAGCCCAGGAGTTTCAGGTTACAGAGAGCCTTGATCACACTGTACTCCATCCTGAGCAATGGAGTGAGACCTTGTCTCTACAAAAAAAAAAAAAAAAAAAAAAAATATATATATATATATATATATGTATATATGTATGTATGTATTTTTGTATTTTTGTCTTTCACTAAAATCAAATGCAAGCCATTGCTTTGGGAGGTCAAACATTATTTTACAAAATAGTGAAAATCATGGAGATTATTTTAAGCGTGGATTAATTAAGATGAGTTTATCCAAATTTTAGAAGCTGTTATTTCTCTTAGGTTTTATTTTCAGTGTTTTAGCTGGAACTGAAAGAGGATTAGCATCTAGGGTACTTGCTCAAAGGCACATTGCCCTATGTTTTCACATTTATATAAATAAATATCTGTAAGCCCCAACTCTCAATGTGACTATATTTGGAGATACAGCCTTTATGGAAGTAATTAAGGTTAAATGAGGTACTGAGGATGGGGCCCTGATTTAACATGATAAGTGTCATTATAAGAAAAGACATCTTGCTGTCTGAAAGCCAGAAGCAAGCCCTCACCAGAACCCAACCATATTGGCACCCTGATCTCAAACTTCCAGCCTCCAGAACTGTGAGAAAAAAAATTGCTTGTTTGCCACCCATTATGGTAGCCCAAGCTGACTAATACAGACTGCAGAGGAGATCGCCGTTTGTATGATCAGTTTAGGTGCTGGATCAGCCAGTAGCAGACAGTCAGCCCTCCATCCTCCCTCCCTTCACGTATGCAAAGCAACAAAAAACACTTGTTTTATTAGTCTGAAAATGTCTGAAACTATAAATACGGCTTACATTTCTTAGGTCACAGCAGACACAGCTTGGGGCTTCTGTCTGTCTTAGAGCAGTTCTTCCAAAGGCTGTGACTGTGCTGATGCCCTAACTCTTTTTTTATGGGGCACTTACACTTGGACTATGCTATGGTTTGGATGTTTGACCTCTCCAAGTCTCATGTTGAAATTTGCTCCCCAGTGTTGGAGGTGAGACCTAATGAGAGGTGTTTGGGTCATGGGGGCAGATCCCTCATGGATAGATTAACCCCCTCCCTTGTGGGTGAGTTCTCTGTTCCAATGAGAGCTGGTTGTTAAAAAGAGCCTGGCACCTCCCTTCCTTTCTCTTCCTTTTCTTGCCATGTGATCTCTGCACACACAAGCTCCCCTTTGCTTTCCACCGTGAGTGGAAGCAGGTGTGAGGCCCTCATCAGATGCAGATGCCCAATCTTGGACTTTGCAACCATCAGAATCTTGAGCTATATAAACCTTTTTTTCTTTCTTCTTTTTTTTTTTTTTTGAGACGGAGTCTCGCTCTGTCACCAGGCTGGAGTGCAGTTGTGCAATCTCGGTTCACTGCAACCTCCGCCTCCCCGATTCAAGGGATTCTCCTGCCTCAGCCTCCAGAGTAGCTGGGACTACAGGTGTGCACCACCACGCCCAGCTAATTTTTGTATTTTTAGTAGAAACGGGGTTTCACCATGTTGGCTAGGATAGTCTCAATCTCTTTACCTCATGATCCATCAGCCTTGGCCTCCCAACGTGCTGTCATGAGCCACCCCACCCGGCCTAAATAAACCTTTTTTTCTTAATAAATTATCAGTCTCTGGTATTCTTTTATAACAATACAAAATGGAATAAGACAGAAAATTGGTACTGAGGAGTGGGGTATTGCTTTAACAATACCTAAACATGAGAAAGCAGCTTTGGAACTGGGTAATGGGCTGAGGTTGGAAGAGTTTGGAGGGCTCAGAATGTAACCAGACTTAGGTTCAGCTGCTGCCGCTTAAACACCAGACATTAGAGGCTAGGATTGGTGGGAGGAAAAGCAGGTTTAATTGGAGAGCCAGCAAACTTGAGAACCTAGTGAACAAGCATTCGAAAGTACCATCTTTATTTTTTTCTTCAACTTTTATTTTAAGTTCCCGGGTAGATGTGCGGATGTGCAGATTTGTTACACAGGTAAACGTGTGCCATGGTAGTTTGCTGCACAGATCATTCCATCGCCTAGGTATTAAGCCCAGCACCCATTAGCTGTTCTTCCTGATGCTCTCCCTCCCCTCAACCCCCATCCCCACAGACCGTAGTGTCTTGTCCCCCACCATGTGTCCATGTGTTCTTATCATTCAGCTCCCACTTAAATTGAGAACATGTGGTGTTTGCTTTTTTTGTTCCTGCATTAGTTTGCTGAGGATAATGGCTTCCAGGTTCATCCATGTCCCTGCAAAGGACATGATCTCATTTTTTATGGCTGCATAGTATTGCATGGCATATATGTACCACATTTTCTGTATCCAGTCTATCACTGATGGGCATTTAGGTTGATTCCATGTCTTTGCTATTGTGAATAGTGCTGCAATGAAAGTACCATCTTACATTTTAAAATTTACCATAGGATTTTTAAAGGGAAACTTGGAGACATGTGGAGGTGCAGGGTACAGGGTCTGTGTGTCTTGTTCCAGTGGTTATCTTGGGTAATGCCTGTCCAGACGTCTGGTTGGCATTATCTTGACTTCGGCCTGATGATGGTGGACTAATTGTTGGTTACTCCCTCCAAATGGGAGAATTCCTCAATGAGGGCTCTGTCCCTGATTTGTTTCAAGGTTAGCCTCTGGGATTTCTCAAGCAAGAGCCTAATTAGATAAGCATACATTGTGCTGAAAGGGAGTGTCTAGAGAGGGAAGGAAGAAAAAGAAAGTGGGTGATTTTTAACACCGAGGCCCCTGGTTACAAGAAGACAAAAAGATGAGGAATTTAGAGATTGGAAATTCTAAGAGGTTGGAACTTCTTACAGATTGATTAATTGGTTATGACCAAAATGCTGATAGAAATGTAGACAGTATGTCAAATGGGGACTTTTAAAAAATTTTTAAAAATTAAAAAAATATATAGACAGTAAAGGCCATCTTGACAAGGTCTCAGGTGGAAATGAGGAGCTTACTGGGAACTGAAGCAGAGATCACCCATGTTACAGCACAGCAAAGAACTTGGCTGCATTGTGTCCATGCCCTAGGGCTTTGTGGAAGACCAAACATAAGAGTAATGACCTAGTGTAATTGACAGAAGAAATTTCTAAGCAGCAAAGCAATCAAGAAGTGTATGATTACTTTTAACAGCATATGTTGAATTGCAGCAGCAAAGGAATGACTTAAAGGCAGAATTTATCATTAAAAGCAGAGTGTAAAATATTGGAAAATTCTCAGCCTGGTCATGTAATAGAGAAGGAAAGAGCATATTCAGGAGAGGAATCCAAGGGTATGGTCAAGCTGGAGCCACAGGTTGCTAAAGAGTTTAGGGTGACAAAAAGGGATCTAGGTACTAATAGTCAAGACAGTGGGGAAAAGGCCACAAAGGCATTTCACAAATCGAAATTTCCGCTGGGCAGCCACCCCTCCCATCACAGGCCTAGGGGTATTAGGAGGACAGATTGGTTTTGGGGAACAGGACCAGGGCACCACTGCTCCTCACTGCTTCAGGATGCTGTTCCCAGGCTGTAGCAGCTGTGGCTCAAATGACCCCAGGAACCCCAGATAAGATTGGTGCTGCTGCTCCAGAGGGCACGAGGTGGAAGCCTTGGTGATATCCACGTGGTATTAATTCTGCAGGCCCACAGAATGCAAGAGCTATGGAGATGTGGCTTCCACTTTGATTTCAGAGGATTTATTGGAAAGCCTGGGTGCCCAAGCAAAAGCCTGCTGCAGAGTCAGACCCTTCACAGCCAGCCTCTGCTAGAGTAATGCCTAGTGGATTTGCAGGAGGGCCACTGCCTTCCAGCCCCCAGAATGATAGAGCCACCAGCAGGGTGTACCTTCAGCCTGGAAAAGCCTCTGGCATTTGACTCCACCTTATGAGAGCTGCCACATGGGCTGCACCCAGAAAAGCCACAGGGATGGGTCTGCTCAAGGCCTCAGGACCCACCAGTGTGCCCAGGTTGCGGGACATGGAGTCATAGGAGATTATTTTGGAGTTTTAAGATTTAATGCCTGCCCTGCTGGGTTTTGGACACGCATGGGGCCTATTACCCCTTTCTTTTCACTGATTTCTCCCATTTGACATGGGAATGTTTGACATGGGAATGCCTGTATAACCATTGTATCTTGGAATTAAATAACTTGTTTTTTATTTTACATGCTCATAGCTGAAAGGAACCGTTCTTGAATCTCAGATGAGATTTTGGACTTTGGACGTTTGAGTTGGTACTGGAACAACTTAAGACATTTGGGACCGTTGAGATGGATGATTGTACTTTACATGTGGGAAGGACATCAGTTTTGGGGGCCAGGGGTGGAATGCTATGGTTTGGAAATTCTTCCCCTCCAAACCTCATGTTGAAATTTGATCCCCAGGATTGGAGATGGGGCCTAATGGGAGGTGTTTGAGTCATGGGGGCAGACCTAGAGCTGTGGTTGGCCAAGTTCCCTGCTGTTGGGACTAAGCTGGTGTGAATGAAGAGAACAGATACAGATGCCCAGTGACTGGGGATGGGGGATGATGTTAACGTCTTGGTTCTAGGCCTTCCTGACACAGTTCCATTCCTGTCTTTTCCACAGTTGAATGGTGATGTGACCCAATAGATCCTTTTTTGTTTTGAATCAAGTTTCTATCTCTTGCAACCAAAAATGTGCTAAGTCAAGGAAGGGCTTTGTCCCTTGTTAAGATGTAAATATATTTGGAAAGTGTATTGTGTTTTCTATCACTTCTGTAAGAAATTACCACAAACTTAGTAGCTTAAAGTAATACAAATTTATTTTATAATTCTGCAGGATAGAAGCGTGGTACAGATTTCACCGTATCAGTGTTAGGAGCCTTAATTCTCCTTTCCATGTAACCTGATACATAGATTCCAAAGATCAAGATGTAGACATCTTTAGGGGACCATTATTCTGCATACCACAGATAGTGATATATTGTCTTATCCTGACTTTCGCAATTCCATTTGATTTGAGAGGAGATTCTGACAGAAAGAAAAAGAAAAAAACAAAAAACAATGATGGGTGTCAGGAACTCCTGAGGAGTGGAAGATAGAAAGTAGGTTTAGGAAAAAAAAAGTTGGTGACAGGGTCATTGACTGTTAGACCATTCTGCCAAGGGCTGGAAGCAAAATATAATGCAAGAGAAGTGACTAATTGTGTCAAAGATGTAGATTATCAAGAGCCCCAGGTCTTTTTGCATATTAGGAGGCCATGTAACTTGAATCTTAATTACTCTAAGCCAATCATGGATAGTCCATCCTCCTTGCCAGTGTTTGGTGGAGGAATGTATGTGAAGCAGTTCTAACCTCTAAGATATTAGAAGAAGGGTTCTAGGGGGGTGGTCCTCTAGCAAAAAAAAAAAAAAAAAGGTTTTTGCTCCTAGGAGAGAGAAAGACTCAAGGTGATAAAGAGTTCATCTTTCTTGATGCTAATATAAAAAGTTGTTTTCATATAATTTATTTGCCAATTATTATTTTGAGACAAAGTCTTGCTCTGTTGCCCAGTCTGGAATGCAGTGGCCGGATCTCAGCTCACTGCAACCTCCGCCTCCTGGGTTCAAGTGATTCTCGTGCCTCAGCCTCCCAAGTAGCTGGGATTACAGGTACCCCACCACCTCCAGCTAATTTTTGTATTTTTAGTAGAAACGGTATTTCACCATGTTGGCCAGGCTGGTCTCGAACTCCTGACCTCAAGTGATCTGCCTGCCTTGGCCTCCCAAAGTGCTGGAATTACAGGCATGAGCCACTGTGTCTAGCCCAATTATTATTATATGTCAATCTATATAAGACAACCAAAGTATTACATAATATCAAGTATTTCATAAGGTGTTTTAGCTATAGCAATTATTATTTAACAGCTAAGAAATAGAGCAGTGTAAGAAAATAATATTTATAAAGTTATGAAATATCAATACTGATAGTAAAGCTTCATTAGGCCAGATGTGGTGGTCACACCTATAATCCCAGCACTTTGGGAGGCCCAGGCTAGAGAATTACTTGAGGCCAGGAATTTAAGACCAGCCTGTGCAACTCTATCTCTACAAAAATATCCAAAAAATTACCTGGGCGTGGTGGCACATGCCTGTAGTCCTAGCTACTCAAGAGGTTGAGGTGGGAGGGTTACTTGAGCCTAGGAGTTTGGGGCTGCAGTGAGCTATGAACATGCCACCACACTCCAGCCTGGGTGACAGAGTGAGACCCTCTGTCTCAAAAAAAAAAGCTTCATTAACTATGACAATAGTAAATAACACAACTTACCAATGCGTCACATTTGAAAGACTCTATATGAAATTAATTCTATTGTCAAGAAATTAAATGTGAGGAATTTTCATTTTTATTGAAGGTAATAAATAAAGCATCACCTAACATTATATACTAGTCGTTTTTCTTAATTTATTTATTTCCTCTTGAGACGGAGTCTCACTCTGTCGCCCAGGCTGGAGTGCAGTGGTGCGATCTCGGCTCACTGCAAGCTCCGCCTCCCGGGTTCACACCATTCTCCTGCCTCAGCCTCCTGAGTAGCTGGGACTACAGGAGCCCGCCACCACGCCTGGCTCATTTTTTGTATTTTTAGTAGAGACAGGGTTTCACCATGTTAGCCAGGATGGCCTCGATCTCCTGACCTCGTGATCTTCCTGCCTCGGCCTCCCAAAGTGCTGGGTTTACAGGCGTGAGCCACCGTGTCCGGCCTTTTTTTTTTTTTTTTTTTTTTGAGACGGGATTTTGCTCTTGTTGCCCAGACTGGAGTGCAGTGGCGTGATCTTGGCTCACTGCAACCTCTGCCTCCCGGGTTCAAGCGATTCTCCCGCCTCAGCCTCCTGAGTAGCTGGGATTACAGGCATGTGGCACCACGCCTGGCTAATTTTGTATTTTTAGTAGAGATGGGGTTTCTACATGTTGGTCAGGCTGGTCTCGAACACCTGACCTCAGGTGATCCCCCCGCCTTGGCCCCCCAAAGTGCTGGGAATACAGGTGTGAGCCACCACGCCCGGCCAAGATATACTAGTCCTTTTACAAAAGAAGACATGTATGTGGCCAAAAAGCATATTAAAAAAAAGTCGGTATCACTGATCATTAGAGAAATGCAAATCAAAACCACAATGAGGTAATATCTCACACCAGTTAGAATAGCTATTACTAAAAAATGAAAAAATAACAGATGCTGGTGAGGTTGTGGAGAAAGGAGAACATTTATACACTGTTAGTGGGAGTGTAAATTAGTTTCAGCCATTGTGGAAAGTAGTGTGGTGACTCCTCTAAGAGCTAAAAACAACTATCATTTGACCCACAGTCCCATTACTGGGTATACATATACCCAAAGGAATATAAATCATTTTACCATAAAGACACATGCCTGCAAATGTTCATTGCAGCACTATTCACAATAGTAAAGACATGGGATCAACCTAAATGTCTGTCAATGACGGATTGCAAAAAGAGAATGTGGTACACATACATCTTGGGATACTATGCAACCTTAAAAAGGAGTGAGATCATGTCTTTTGTGGGAACACGGATGGAGCTGGAGGCTATTATTCTTAGCAAACTAATGCAGGAAGAGAAAACCAAATACTGTATGTTTTCACTTATAAATGGGAGCTAAATTCTGAGAATACATGAACACAAGGGAGCAACAAACACTTTAGGGTGGAGGGTTGGAGGAGGGAGAGGAGCAGAAAAAATAACTATTGGGGCCAGGTGCAGTGGCTCACACCTGTAACCCCAGCATTTTGAGAGGCCAAGGTGGGTGGATCACTTGAGGTGAGGAGTTCAAGACCAGCCTGGCCAAAATGGCAAAACCCCGTCTCTACTAAAAGTATAAAAATTAGCCAGGCATGGGTGTGCATGCCTGTAATTCCAGCTACTCTGGAGGCTGAGACATGAGAATTGCTTAAACCCAGGAGGCAGAGGCTGCAGTGGGCTGAGATCATGCCACTGCACTCCAGCCTGTGCAACAGAGCGAGACTCTGCCTAAAACAAACAAAAAACACTGTTGGGTACTAGGCTTAATGCCTGGGTAATGAAATAATCTGTTCAACACACCCCCATGACACAAATTAACCTGTATATCAAACCTGCACATGTACCCCTGAACCTAAAATAAAGGTTGAAAAACAAAAACAATATAGTAGTCTTTAGTAAAATTGGGGTATATAAATTATAAAAATTCAAGAAAAGAACAAGTTGTGACACAAATTTTATGGACTATATAGCAATGAACATAAAAATATGGCCAACAGAACTGTCTTCTTAAAATCTGGGGCATCGTCATACAGTCTTTAACTCTGAATTGAATTTCGATGGTATTTTGAAGTTGTGAGTCATAGACTGTTAAACTCGTACTGGGGCCCTCTGAGTTAAAAGATAATATTTTTGTGGGGGCCTCACTGGACGGGTGTTGAGCATCCTGCTCAAACCTCCAGTGAATATTGTAGATCCCAACTGGCCGCCTCCTAAGGGTGTTCTGAGCTGGTTTAGGAAGAGTCACTGCAAATTGTGCCATGTTGGATACACAAGATTGCCAACATTTCAACTTTTACCTTTGAAATTCAAAACAGACCACAAGATTGTATACCTACAAGTACCTACAGAGGTTCTCGTTGGGAAATCTGAAATACCAGCACTGTATCCATCAGTCTTAGTAGAGTGTAGTTAATTATTACCCACCCCCCAACCTTTGTTCAGTGGCATTTAAAAGTCAGGCTGAGCATGTATAAACTGTGAACACTTTCAGCAGAGACTTGTGAAATACATCTTTCATTTGAAGGTTCACAGACAAACTTTTGTTTCTAGTTCTTTCCTGGACAGATAAATACATAAAAGTGGTACTTGTGGTTTCCCGAAGGTGTGTTTCTGCAGCCCTCCTCTAACCCTTCATAGCTTTTCCCTCCTCACACCTTGACCATCAAGGAAGTGAGTCGTACCTTCTTCCCTGTCTAGAGAACACAGGCCCTCCTTGTGCACGGGCAGACATTTGAGATAAGAGCTTTACTAGTTGTATGACTTTTTGAAAACTTTATTTACTGTTAAATATGATACGAATACAGAAATCCACATGAGACAAATGTACAGCTTGAGTTATTAAAGGGCAACTACCTTGCAACTGGCATCCATGTCAGGAGAGAATACCTTGCCAACTACCCCAGACACCCTCCACATGTATCTCCCAAACCCTTATCGATAACCTCTGTCTTCACTATGGGGATTATTTTCTTTCTCTTGGATATTATCCACCTGTATTATGAGCATCCTGTGGCTGCTGTAAAAAATTAAAATAGATGGCAACAGAAATGTGTTCTTTCAAAGTTCTGGAGCCCAGAGGTCTGAATTTGAGGTGCCAGCAGGGCTGCACCCCTGGGGGACCTAGGGAAGAATCCATTCTTTTCCAGCATCCTGTGGTTGCTGGCATTCCTTGACTTGTGGCCACATCACTCCAGTCTCTGCTCCCTGGTCACATTGTCTCCTCCTCTTCCATCTGTGTCAAATCTCCCTCTGCCTAACTCTTATAAGGACACTTGTTGTTGGATTTAGGGCCACCAGGATAATCTAGGATGACTTTCTTTTCTTTTCTTTTCTTTTTTGAGGTGGAGTCTCGCTCTGTTGCCAGGCTGGAGTGCAGTGGCAAGATCTCACCTCAGTGCAACTTCCGCCTCCTGGGTTCAAGTGATTCTCGTGCCTCAGCCTCCAGAGTAGCTGGGATTACAGGCACGTGCCATCACACCCGGGTAATTTTTGTATTTTTTTTGTACGGATGGGGTTTCACCATGTTGGCCAGGATGGTCTCGATCTCCTGACCTTGTGATCCACCCGCCTTGGCCTCCCAAAGTGTTGGGATTACAGGCGTAAGCCACCACACCTGGCCTCTAGGATGATTTTCCTAAGATCCTTAATTACATCTACAAAGATCCTTTTTCCAATTAAGGTAACATTCGTAGGTTCCAGGTAGTAGGACGTGGTCATATTTGCATTCAACTCACTACATCACCCAACTGTAAATCTCTATAAACACTGTATTTAGCTTTGCTTTGTCTTTTAGCTCTCTTATTTTATAAATTCCTTATCTATCTCTTCTTTATTTCAACTCCTGGCAGTGTATTTGTTGAAGAACCTTGATCATATATCCTACTTTTTCAATGTTGGTATTTTACTGATTCATGTTGTGTAGATTAGCACATTCCTCTGTTCTCTGTATGTCCTATACGTTGATACTTAGATCTAGAGGCCTAATCAGATTCAGGTTTGATTTTGTTTTTGTCAAGGCTACTTCATAGGTGATGATGTGTTTGACAAAAGATACCTAACATTTGGGCCAGGCATGGTGGCTCACGCCTGTAATCCCTGCACTTTGGGAGGCTGGGATCACTTGAGGTCAGGAATTCGAGACCATCCTGGCCAACATGGTGAAACCCCATCTCTACTAAAAATACAAAACAATTAGCCAGGCATGGTGGCGGGCACCTGTAATCCCAGCTACTCAGTAGGCTGAGGCACAAGAATCGCTTGAACCTGGGAGGTAGAGGTTGCAGTGAGTCGAGATGGTGCCACTGCACTCCAGCCTGGACAACAGAGTGATACTCTATCTCAAAAAAAAAAAAACAAAAAAAAAACCTAACGTCTGGTTGTCTGTGATGTTAGCAGCTGTAGATGCTCAATCCTAGATCCTTAATTCATTAAGGATTGCAAAATGGTGATTTCCAATGCTATTGTCTCTTCCTTTTTTTTTTTTTTTTTTTTTTTTTTTTTTTGAGATAGAGTCTCGCTCTGTCGCCCAGGTTGGAGTGCAGTGGCACGATCTCAGCTCACTGCAAGCTCCACCTCCTGGGTTCACACCATTCTCCTGCCTCAGCCTCCTGAGTAGCTGGGACTACAGGCGCTCGCCACCACGCCTGGCTAATTTTTTGTATTTTTAGTAGAGACGGGGTTTCACCGTGTTAGCCAGGATGGTCTTGATCTCCTGACCTTGTGATCTGCCCGCCTTGGCCTCCCAAAGTGCTGGGATTACAGGCATGAGCCACCGCGTCTGGCCGCTATTGTCTCTTCTTGGTCTATTTGTTTAAATACTTCTATAAAAAGAGACATTCCCTCATTTACTAGTTGTTTACTCAGAGTTACAGTTTGTGTAGGAAAGGCAGGTTAAATGCTTGATTCTTCCCTTTATTTACTAGTTTGCAAAATAGTTGTTAGCGTCCTCCAAAGATGATTTATTAGGTTTATTATTTTTTTTTTTTTGAGACAAGAAGTCTCGCTCTGTAGCTAAGCTGGAGTGCAGTGGCATGATCTTGGCTCACTGCAACCTCCGCCTCCCGGGTTCAAACGATTCTCCTGCCTCAGCCTCCCGAGTAGCTGGGACTACAGGCGTGCACCACCACGCTCAGCTAATTTTTCTTGTATTTTTAGTAGAGGTGGGGTTTCACCATGTTGGCCAAGATGGTCTCAATCTCTAGACCTCGTGATCCGCCCGCCTTGGGCTCCCAAAGTGCTGGGGTTACAGGTGTGAGCCACTGTGCCCGGCCGGTTAGGTTTTTAAAAAAATCATTTTTAAATTTAATCATTTTTAAATCATTAATTTAAACATTTTTTTTCAGTCCACTGCAGTTACTCTTATTCATGCATGATTTATTCCATCTTGAGCCAGTGGAGTCGTCTGCAGATTGTTTCCAACTACTTCAGTTAAAACCTTAATAGTTTTTGATAGCTTCTTTGCTATCTTGTATAACAAGATGCACCTGGCCCATTTTGTACAATTCCTGCCTCAAACCTGGAATGAACCATTTGTTTAAGCAGCACTAGTTTCTTTTAGTGAGAAATGGTATTTCTCATTAAAGACTATAGTCTGGATGCTAGGGATGCTTATTGCTACTGGATTGTTCGTTGTCTCTAGGCCTAAAATTAAAATACATAATAACACAGGTTGGGTGTGGTGGCTCATGCCTGTAATGTCAGCACTTTGAAAGGCCAAGGCAGGAGGGTTGCATGAGCTCAGGAATTTGAGACCAGCCTGGGCGATATAGCTCACTATAAATAATTCTAAAAATTAGAAAAAAAATACATAACACAAAAGCAGGAGAGGGGTATTAGAATTTAACATGTTTAAGGTTCTAGCATTGTCAGGGAAATGGTAAAAGCATTTTAACAACTATAGGTAGCCCTTTTTCCCACAGAAAGTATTCTGGTTCTCAAGGTCACCTGGGATATCACATTGTAACTCATTGCTTTATTCCACATCTCTCTCTCTCTCTCTCTCTCTCTCCCCCCCCTCCCTCCCTCCCTCCCTCCCTCACACACACATACACACACACACACACACACACACACACACACACCATTCTTAGAATAACAATGCCAACATGCAGTTTGGGTATGAATTTTTAATAATTCCAGATTTTATTTTATTTATTTATTGAGTTAGTTTGTTTGTTTTGAGATAGTCTCTCTCTCTGTCGCCCAGGCTGGAGTGCAGTGGTATGATCTCGGCTCACTGCAACCTCCGCCTCCCAGACTCAAGCAATTCTTGTGCCTCAGCTTCCCGAGTAGCTGGGATTATAGGCACACGCCACCATGCCTGGCTAATTTTTTGTAGAGACAGGGTTTCACAATGTTGACCAGGCTGGTTTCGAACTCCTGACCTCAAGCGACCCACCTGCCTTGGCCTCCCAAAGTGCTAGGATTGCAGGCGTGAGCCACCATGCCTGGCCGGATTTCTTAAACATTTTAATCAGAAAGCAGATGAGAAGGTGAGGTTGAAACTGGCAAGCTGCCACCTGAAACTTGAGATTTTAGTAAGAAGGAAAGAATGGTATGGAATTCCAGCCAGAAATACTAAACATACATTAAAAGTAGGAAAGTTTAGAGCATTTTGTTCTTCATAAAATTCATAAAGGGTTGAATTAATATTTTATTGTCATTTATAATCAGATGGCAGTATAGTCTCCATACTTATTGTAAATAAAAAAATTACAAGTTTTAAATAGCCAATGGCTGGTTATATTTTCAGAGAACATGATTAGATTGATTAATGGTTGCTTCAAGTTTTTTCTTATTAGCTCCAGATAATTCAACCACATTTTGTCTCTTTTTAAAAAATTGTAAGGTTGGCAGGGCATGGTGGCACATGCCTGTAATCCCAGCACTTTGGGAGGCCAAGGTGGGTGGGTCACTTGAGCTCAGAAATTCAAGACCAGCCTGGGCAATATGGCAAAACCCCCTCTCTACTAAAAATACAAAAATTAGCCAGGCATGGTGGTGCACACCTGTAGTTCAAGCTACTTGGGAAGCTGAGGTGGGAGGATTGCTTAAGCCTTGGAGGCAGAGATTGTAGTGAGCCGAGATTGTGCCACTGCACTCCAGCCTGGGTGACAGAGACCCTGTGTCAAACAAAACAAAACAAAAACAAAACTGGAAGGTTAGCATGCATTTGACTTCACACTCTGAAGCAACATCCTGACAGCCATATCCATTTCAAGGAACATCATACTGGAGTACTTTTCAGAGAGGTGTCCTTCATAATTTCTGAAAGTCTTTGAAACACGATCTTTGTTAGAACTTCCTTCTGCTTTTCTCTTCCCCAATTCCTAGTATAAGGCATTTATTCTCAGAGGTTCAGCTTTTAGAAAGGCTCTTCCATATAACATTTTTGCTTGTCAACATGTTAGGAGGTCCAATCAACACACACAAAAGAAAAGTATTTTCCAGTATTTTTAACACAAAGTTATTGGTTTAAAAACATGTCTATTCCCTTTTATATCTGCTTTTGAAAGAAGTTAGGAAGACAAGGTAATGGAGCCCATAATCTTTGTCTTCTTGAACAAGAAGAAACTTGTCTAAGAAAGTTTGGGGCAGGAATTGCACACAGTTAAGAAGCCCCATGAATCCAAACATTTACTCAGCCTCACTAAAATGACAACATACAACTGGTTTATGAAATTATTAGAGCTGCTGAAGGGTTCAGAAGCAGACTCCGGGGCAGCCAGCTGGGCTCAGAGTGGAGCAGGGTCAGGATGGACGAGGACATGCTAACCACCCTGAAGACCCTCATCTTCGTGAGAGTGGGGTGGGCAAGTCCCCCCTGCTCTTGAGGTTCACAGATGATACTTTTGATCCAGAACTTGCAGTAACAATAGCATGATGTGACTGCAAATAGTATGATTCAAATGTATGCCAGGTGAAACAAAGGGATCACTGTCATAGAAGTTGCCTCCAATTGCATTTGTCTGGAAAGCAATGTGAAGTGGACCACCTGCCAAAAAAAAAAAAAAAATACTCAGCGAGCTCCAAGCAAGTTTTGGGGGCTCCCCAAAACCAGTGAAGACTTCAACTATAAGTAGAATGTCAAAGCACTGTAATATGATAAGAAACCAAACCCCAAAATTAAACATGAAGACCAGTGTATGTGCTGAACAGCCCCATCTGGTGGACACAGGATTTGTGTTACCGACCTGAATGTTACCAAGAATTCACGATTCCTGGCATCCGTCGGTGTTAATTTAAAAGAGTTGGATTAAGTGACAAATACAGTAAAGCAAACCCGGCTTTGAGGCAAGAACCCCTTGAAGTAGTCATGCGGTGCTTTTGTTACGGTTCTGGGAACAAGTCTTCCTCATCCCTCCCACCTTCTCTTGGCCTGCTTGTAAACCTGAACCGCCAGGTACCTCAATTTTCTTCATGGCCAGACTGTTGTTAATATTGTTAAATTGGTGGAGGAAATGGGTGAGCCACTGCTTGCTCTGCACGTTGTCCTCCGGTGCGGGGTCTTCAGGTAGTACAGCAGCTGCATGGCTTTGGCCTGCAGAAGTAACTGGCCCATTCCCAAGCTGTCCCCCAGGATGTGTCTTCCAAAGAAGCCGGTCAGGAAGACAAGATGCCCGCTGTGGTTGTAGATAGGGAAGGTGATGCTGCTCAGGTCAAGCGTTTTGTCCACCTGCCAGGCGTCCAGGAGCGGGTTGGGGGGCACACAGAGCGTCTGGTGCCTCAGGGACACCTGCTGGTACTGGATGTGGCTTCCGTTTCCCCTTGGGACCTGCAGATCCTGCATCACGCTGCCCAATTTACCAACTTCGGCAAAGGTATCTGGTTCCAGCTATAAGTCGCTGTGGGAGACCACCAAAATGGAGGCGAAATTGGCCTCGGGGCTCCTCCTGGAGAAGCGGTAGGAGTCGGTGGTGGTGAAATGGCCCTGCATGAAGCCCACTCAGCCTTGGCCGGGCTCCCCTGGGCGCACGGCTCCTCCAGACCTTCTTCGTCCTCGGGCAGGTAAAGGAAGCCGGAGCCCAGCGCGGCCGGCAGCATCATGGGCGCCAGAGGAAGATCAGGGGCGCCCACCACCACCCCAGCCACTGGAAGGCGCGGGACAGCGGCCCCTTCAGGCGGTCGGCTTGGCAGTCGCGGGCAGACGGCTACGGATTCGGGGTTTCGCCCCAGCAGGGGTGCGTCCTTCCAACCCACGCCGGGGTGGCTGCGGCCCCTTATCCAGCAACGGTCGCCGCTCCGAGGGCTGCCCTGACGCCCAGACCGGCCTCGATTCGGTCCTTGGTCCCAACCCCGGGACCTCCACCGACCCGGACCCAGACCTCGAGCTGCGCTGTCTGGCCCCGGCCCGGCTCCGGCTACCCCTCCGACTCTGACCGACCCCGCTCGGACTCCCGGCCCGACTCCGGGTAGTCGCCCAGTCCCTCTTCCTGGGCGCCAACTTCAGCTCCCGCTTCGCCCCAGGCTCGGGTCCGGCTGCCCCACGACCTTAGAGGAACAGAAACTCATTTCCAGGAAGCACAGGCGGGACAGCAGGTGAAAAAGCCGCTGCGGGGAGCAGATCTCCGCCCCACCCGACGGTTTCCTGGAGGCATTCTAGGGGAGTCTGTTTGAGCTCTGGCGGCGCGCCCCGACCCGGAGGCGGCGTTGGGAGCACGTGGCTGGCCCGGATGCCCAACAAATCTTAAATGTGTTTGAGGCGTGCCTGGGCTCTCAGGGGTTCAGCAAACACAAGGAACGCTTCTTCAGGGCCATCAGATGTGTGCTTATCCTACGGGACTCGCAATTTATTGGGAGAATTTGGTGTTTCTCTCATACACAAATAACAGAAATTCCACATGTCCTGAGTGACAGATATTACCTTTCTTGGGGTTCACCCAGTAGCAGTTTCAGGTAACGCTTTTGTGAACTTGATACACTTAACTTAGTTATTATTTTTATTCTCTATCCACAAATGTAACATGTACATACATTCTCCTTGTGAAGAAGTATAGAATGAAAAGTGGGGAAAAAAATCTAAACCTCTTTATCCCATTCCTCTTAAAGGAAATGTTAAAAAGTGGGTCTACATCCTTACAAGCCCTTTCTATGCAATACATGCATATCAAAGATATAGCAAATATACCTTTTTCATAAATATTGTACTATTCATGTTATGCAGATTATATTTTTCATCTACGGTGGCAGAGGATTTGAGTATGTCAGTGCATATAAATTTATCTTATTTTTTAACTGCTCTATACTTTTCCAATGTGTAGATGAAACATAATTTCACCAGAATCTTATTGATGGACTCATTGATTGTTTAGTCATTTGCTTTTATAAATAGTGCTCAGTGAATGAATGTATTTTATTTAACCTATACACAGGAACCATATCTGTGAGATAATTTTTTAGAGTGGATTCACTAGGCCAAAGGATAGGTTCTTTTAAAGTGTTAGAGCTATTGAGAAATTAAAATCCAAAGGAGTTGTATTAATTTATACCCTCATAAGCAATATATGAATTTGCCTTAGCCTATCCCACAGTGTCAGCAAAGTGTTTGGTTTGTGCCACTGGTATCTTACTTTGGTTTAATTTTGAATGTATTGCTTAGCATCCTCATCTTTCTGAGTGAACTATCTTATCTTTTGTGTGCCTATTCCATTCAGAAGTTTTCCCTATGGATTGCTGAGATTTTCTTCTTGGTTTATAGGAACCATTTATATTTTTTTAAAAATGACCACCTTTCTTGTGATCAGAGTTACAAGCTTCTCCCCATTCTGCTCATTGCCATGGCTTGTTTTTGTAGTTCAATTAACTAATAATTTTATGAGTTCCAAGTTTTTTGTCATAATACTTTTTTTTTGTGATTATAAAAAAAGTTACTAGAAAATTTAAACCAAAGTTGTGGCCAATAGAAATGATCATTAATGGCTGGGTGTGGTGGCTCATGCCTGTAATCTCAGCATTTTGAGAGGCCAAGGCAGGAGGATTACTTGAGGCCAGGATTTTGACACCAGGCTGGGCAATATAATGAGATCCCATCCTTAAAAAAAAAAAATTTAGTAGACTGGGCTCAGTGGCTCACACCTGTAATCTCAGCACTTTGGGAGGCCGAGGCGGGCAGATCACCTGAGGTCAGGAGTTTGAGACCAGCCTGGCCAACAGAGGAAACCCCGTCTCTACTAAAAATACAAAAATTAGCTGGGCGTGGTGGTGCGTGCCTGTAATCCCAGCTACTCGGGAGGCTGAGGCAGGAGAATCGCTTGAACCCTGGAGGCGGAGGTTGCAGCGAGCTGAGATTGCACCACTGCACTCCAGCCTGGGTGACAGAGCAAGACTCCACCTCAAAAAAAAAAAAAAAAAAAAATTAAACATTATCCAGGTGTGATGGTGCACACCTGTAGTCCTAGCTACTCAGGAGGCTGAGGTGGGAGGATTACGTGAGCTCAGGAGGTGTAGGCTGCAGTGAGCTATGATTGTGCCACTGCACTCCAGCCTGGGTGACAGAGCAAGACCTTCTCTCTAAAAAAAAGAAAGAAAGAAAGAAAGGAAATAAAAGAAAGAAAGCAGAAATTATCATTACTGTCTTGGCTGGATACAACTGTAGTCTTCAAGTGTATTTTGTAGCTTTGTATTCCCTATTTGAGTTTTTCATCTTGCGTAGCTGTAATATATTTAAAAGTAGTTCTAACTGGACATCTTTCCATAGTGACATCCACCTTCTATGAAGCTCTGTGCTTTTATTCCATAAATTATAAAGAAGTTATTGGCCATTACAATGGATGAAATGAAACTTTGAAATTTTTTTTCAATGAGGAAGCTCAAAGTTTGACAAGAAAACAACTGCAAAAATATAACAAAACATCTGTGGAAGTTGCACAGCATCCTGGCTCATAAAATCAGGATCGGAAACCATCAGTCTCCTTCCCGTTTCTGTTTCCTTTCTTGTCTGTAAAAACCAAATATTTAGGTCAGGCACAGTGGCTCATGGCTAGTCACCATTTTGGGAGGCCCAAATGCGTGGATTACTTGAGGCCAGGATTTCAAGACCAGCCTGGACAACAGGGGAAAACCCTGTCTGTACAAACAGTACAAAAAATTAGCCGGGCATGGTGGCGTGTACCTGTAGTTCCAGCTACTTGGGAGGCTGAGGTGGGAGGATCACCTGAGCCTAGGAGGTTGAGGCTACAGTGAGCCGAGATCACACCACTGCACTCCAGCCTGGGCGACAAAGCAATACCCTGTCTCAAAAACAACAACAACAAAACAACCCCAAACATTTAAAAGAATTTAAGATGAGGGAAAGGAGAGCCACTCGCCCAGTTCTCCAGTGGCCTAGTGTCCCTAACTTGTAGAGCAGCTTTACTTCCAGTCTTGGGGCTACTTTGCAGTCAGTTCTTTGATTGGAGAAGCGCCTTGCACTTTACCAGGCTTTCCTTATGAGCAGATAGTTACGGGTTAGCCTATAAGACATTATGATCATGTCACTCCTCTGTTCACATCCCTGTGATGACTCCACATTTCACTCAGAGCTAAAGTCAAAGTCCTTACAATTATATGCATGGGTGCTACAACGACTCACACAAAGATGGACAGCCATAGGCCTGGGTGAAATCTCAGAGAGTCTGGTTTCAAACAGGAAGATGGGAGCAATGGATACTGTGACAATTGACAGTCTCTGCTAGACATTAAAATGCTATGAAGCCACTATAATTAAAATTCTGGGCCGGGCACAGTGGCTCACACCTGTAATCCCAGCCCTTCGGGAGGCCAAGGCAAGCAGATCACTTGAGGTCAGGAGTTCGAGACCAGCCTGGCCTACATGACAAAACCCCATCTCCACTAAAAATACAAAAATTAGCCAGGCGTGGTGGTGCATGCCTATAGTCCCAGCTACTTGGGAGGCTGAGGCAGGAGAATCACTTGAATCCATGAGGCGGGGGTTGCAGTGAGCCAAGATCACACTACTCTACTACAGCCTGGGCAACAGAGTGAGACTCTGTCTCAAAAATAAAATAAAATTCTGCTGTGTTATATTTCAAAATAATGTAAGAAAATTCAAGAAAAACCTGTGGGGTAGTGAGACATGAATAGACCAAGGATAATTGAAAAACATTTATCTAATGCTAACTTTTCTTATATGCCTGGGTGCATATTCATGGAAGGAGTGTAAATTGACACATTTCTGGTGAACAACTGAGAAAAATATATTAAAATTACAAATTGAAGACCGTTTCGAACATGAGAGTATTTTGTTAGGGCGGGAATGTTTCTTGATGTGTACTTCTAGGCTTAAGTAGCTCTCCTGGTTTAATGCCGCTGGCCTCTCTTCTCCTCCTCACTTGCTTCTCCCTGAGAAAGGAGGGATGACTCCTCTAATTGTTAAATTTGTAAAGAATAAACTGGGAAGGCCGCATTCAGCCCATCATCTTCCTAAAACCTGCATGGGGAGACCTATGTTTGAAGAACATTGCCTATGATTAAATGGAAAGAGATCCAGAATTGGGAAGCTCTCTTATCTGCAAATGTAAGCAACATGCTTCAACATCAGCTGTCACCAGTAATGAAGTGACATTTTAATCACCTATCTGCCTCTTTTGTCTTATTTCCTAATTGGCTTAGAATTTGGGTGAGGATGAGGAGTGTCATTTATTGCTATAAGATCCAAACACACATCTACGGGTTTATCCTACAGACATACTTACATATGTATGAAGTTACATGTGTACAAGGTTATTCATTGTAGCATTGTTTATAATACCAAAAGACTGAGAGCAATCTGAATGTCCATAGAGAGGATTATTTAAATCAGACACTGTTGCACAATGGACTACTATGCAGCCAAAAATATTAGTAAGCTCCAAGATATATTAAAAAAACAGAATCACAAAACAAAAACAAGGTACAGAATTGTGAGTATAGTATGCTATAAATTGTGCAAGAAAAAGAAAAATATATAAATATCTGCTAATACCTTCATAGCATATTTCAGAAATAATATATAAGAAATTGATCAGTTTATTTATTTTATTTTGCCTCCAGGGAAGAAAACTTGGTACGTAGGGGCATTTTCTATTTGATACTCCCTAAAGTCACAGAAATCATGGGTGAGTGCAAATTCAGAGCAGAAATCATGTGTCTGAAAGTACTATCTTTCAAATCTTGTTAGTAGATGGTTACAAATTAATTACTCAATCTTTCTGTCAAATCAAAATGCATTTGTACTTATTTAGCTAAGGTGTAAAGTGAAGTGATTATTATAATTCTACTTTTTTTAAAACTTAATTATGTTTCATTAAATTAGCATATAATTGAGTACCTAAATGAAACTTTCAGATAAATAGAATAAAAACAGAGGTACAAGGAGAGTTGCAGTACATGGCAAGTTTCATCGTGAAAAGTTTTTTATTTGCCTTATTTTCATTTACTCAAAAAAATACTTATTGAGAGCCTCCTCTGTGCCTTGCTTTAAAAACTCTGGGAAAATGGGAGCAAGACACTCTCTTTTCTTAGTATGGCCTACTCTAGTAGGGGACGCAGATAACAAGTAAACAAGCAGGCCAGGCGCAGTAGCTCACACCTGTGATCCCAGCACTTTGGAAGGCCAAGGCAGGCAGATCACCTGAGGCCAGGAGTTCGAGACCAGCCTGGCCAACATGGTGAAACCCCATGTCTAGTAAAAATACAAAAAAATTATCCAAGCATGGTGGCACACACCTGTACTCCCAGCTACTTGGGAGGCTGAGGCATGAGATCGCCTAAACCCGGGAGGTGGAGGTTGCAGTGAGCCAATATTGTGCCACTGCACTCCAGCCTGGGTGACAGAAGAGACTCTGTCTTAAAAAAAAAAAAAAAGTAAGCAGTAAGCTAATTTTTTAAGTGATAGTGCTAAAAGACAATAACACAGAGCTATGACAATACAGAGTGGCTAAAATGGGAGAGGAGGAAGGATTATTTTTTCCAAGTTGATTTTTGGGGAGAGATACAATTTATTAAAGAAGCATGTATAATATGCCCCCCATGCCTACTCCTGTTGTGGGCACTGGGCATAAAGCAACATAGAAGGTTAAATCTTTGCTCTCAAGAAGCTTAAGACATTCCATTGATACAGACTGACAATAAACAAACAAGCAAATTGATGTTTAATATGCAGAGTCAGATTTACTGTGATACCCTGGGGAGGGCTGGTAATTGCTGAGGGCCATAGAATGTTCTAGGTGGCAAGTGGAAGCCAGGTTGCAACAACTACACATTTTTATATAAGCATTTCTAGTAAATTGCCTAAACAAATCCTAGAAGGAAGAACTGAAGCTCCAAGACTCCAGCAATTTATGATTTATTTTCACATTCTTAATATTCACTTTCATACTTTTTATTTATTTATTTATTTATTTATTTATTTATTTATTTATTTTTTTTTTTTGAGACGGAGGCTTGCTCTTGCCCAGGCTGGAGTGCAGTGGCGTGATCTCGGCTCACTGCAAGCTCCGCCTCCCAGGTTCACGCCATTCTCCTGCCTCAGCCTCCCAAGTAGCTGGGACTACAGGCACCTGCTACCATGCCTGGCTAATTCACCGTGTTAGCCAGGATGGTCTCGATCTCATGACCTCGTGATCCGCCCGCCTCAGCCTCCCAAAGTGCTGGGATTACAGACGTGAGCCACCGCGCCCAGCTCATACTTAATTTTTAATTGCAATTTTTATATTTTGTTTCTTTAAAAAGTGCCCCCCCATTATAAAAACTTCAGGCCCCACAAAATTTGTATGTTCCCATAATAAGATATCAGGTGGTAACAAGTTTGTTTTTTGTTTTTTTTTTTTGTTTTTTTTTTTTTGAGATGGAGTCTCTCTCTGTCCCCAGGCTGGAGTGCAGTGGTGCTATCTCAGCTCACTGCAACCTCCACCTCCCGGGTTCAAGTGATTCTCCTAACTCAGCCTCCCAAATAGCTGGTACTACAGGCGCTCACCACCATGCCCAGCTAATTTTTGTGTTTTTAGTAGAGAGGGGGTTTCACCATGTTGGCCAGGATGGCCTCGATCTCTTGACCTCGTGATTCCGCCCACCTCAGCCTCCCAAATTGTTGGGATTACAGGCGTGAGCCGCCATGCCCGGCTGGTAACAAGTTTTATGAAAAAAAATGAGAATGAAGATGGCGGAGTAAAATCGTTGTGGGGGAAGTACTATTAATATAAGGTGGTCAGCTACGACCTCTCTAATAGATGATGTTTGTGCTGAGCCCTGAAGGAAGCAAGCTATAACCTTGGAAACAGTAGGTACAAAGGCCCTGAGGCATGTGTACTGTGAAGCCATCTATAGACTTATTATCTAAGAGGATGTTCCCCAGGCTAAATTAATTCTTTTAGAATATTTTATATCTCCAAAATCAAGGATCAGTTATATTAATAAATACATACACTTATTAAGCTACCCATTTATAAGAAATATAAAAGGTGCATTTTCATGAAAACAGGTTCATTTTCTTCAGATGAGGGTGGAATTTAGGATTGTACACAGTCTACAGGCTGACTCCTGCATTCACCCTTGTCTTCTACAGTGATACTCCTGAAATCCTAAAATGATTAAGTTCTGTTTCTATCAGTTGGCCCTCCTAACACTCTGCCTCTAAGAACCAGAACAAACCACTTTGCATTTTCTGCGAGTCATGCACTGTTTAGACACTAAGGAGGCCTGAGCAGGAAGAATCTGCCGGTTGATAACTCTTAGCTCTGTTTTTAGAATAAACACACCCATTTAATGAAAACAGTGTGTGCACTGAGTGTTATTTTAAGGGAAACAGAACAGAAAGGAGAGATGGGAGAAAACCAAAAGAGATCAAAAGGCTATTAAACAACCTGGAATTAATAATATACTTTTTAAAAAAGTTTCAACCAGAGTATCCTGTTTCTTTGCTGTCCACCTCCTATTTAAAAAATGGTCATGACAGAGAAGCATGATGAATTTAACTAGACTACAAGTGTACTGAGGCAGAAGGCAGAGCCTAAGTTTTATTTACTTTTGGATCTTTAGGGCGAAGCACATGGTAAGCACACCATACATAATTTGTGCAATTAGGAATTCATGTTAAACTGTGTGATAGCAACCATAATTATTCTACATCACGTGGTGATAACATGGGCTTCATTTTATATATGGATTTCTCATTGTTTTTCCAAGGCCTGCCCACAAAAAAAAACACAAGAAGATGAGGTGAAAAATTCCTAGGCCCTGCCGTGCAGCCACAGAAAATAGGAACCTGCCTGACTGTGGACATCAAATGAATTTCAAGGCCTGGAACCTGGATAGCATGGTTCACTGAGTCTAAGAATGATCACCTTATATGGTAGTATAAGTTGTTGCTGAGCTGATATAACTGGGAATATAGAAGGCAGGGAGCCTGTCATTCTCTGCCTCTTTGACCTGGTAGATACCTTGCTGTGCAGAGCTGGCAAGAATGCAAACTTTATGTGTATTCTGGGACATACAAGGGAGGCAATGGGAAGCAATATTTATCCTCCTGCATCTCTATCTTGTTTATATTCTTTGCTCTGTTTCTTAGTTCATCCAAAACTAAACCAAAGTAAAATCAACTTGAATGAAATCCAAGTCTTTATTCTCTCCATTCCCCAAACCTAGGCCAGATTCTATGGTCTGATTTTCAGCTTACATTCTATTGTCCAGCTCTGTTTTTACAGTAAACACACACATTTAATAAAAGGTGACAATTTGTGCACAGCGAGTATTATTTTAAGGGAAGCTATGGGAATATACTCTTGGCCTCAAAGAGCTGACTGTCTAGTGAGGGAGATAAAAAGTGTAAAAACCACTACTATCTCTAAAGTCAAGACAAAATTAGAGGGTCTAAGACCTATGGTAAACTAGAGGATGTTCAATCCAATAGATGTAATAGTGTAGAAATAGGCCTTTTCAAATTATATGTATATATTTTTTGTTTGTTTGTTTATTTGTTTTTGAGATGCAGTCTCGCTGTGTCACCCAGGCTAGAGTACAGTACACGATCTCAGCTCACTGTAACCTTCACCTGCCGGGTTCAAGCAATTCTCCTGTCTCATCCTCCTGAGTAGCTGGGATTACAGGCGCATGCCACCATGCCCAACTAATTTTTGTAGTTTTAGCAGAGACAGAGTTTCACCATATTGATCAGGCTGGTCTCGAACTCCTGAACTCAGGTGATCCACCCACTTCGGCCTCCCAAAGTGCTGGGATTACAGGCACTTATATTTTTTAATAGGATTTTAAAACACAACAAAAGATTCCCCAGTTTAACTCCAGACCTTCTCTGAGCCTGCAGCAGAGCAGCTAAACACTGGAACAAACAGTGCCTTAAATTTCTGGTATGGATTTTTTTTTTTTTTTTGAGACGGAGTCTCACTCTGTCGCCAGGCTATAGTGCAGTGGCGCGATCTTGGCTCACTGCAACCTCCGGCTCCCTGGTTCAAGCGATTCTCCTGACTCAGCTTCCCAAGTAGCTGGGATTACAGACACACACCACCAGGCCCAGCTAATTTTTGTATTTTTAGTAGAGACGGGGTTTCGCTATGTTGGCCAGGATGGTCTCGATCTCCTGACCTCGTGATCCGCCAGCCTCGGCCTCCCAAAGTGCTGAGATTACAGCCATGAGCCACAGTGCCAGGCCTCACATCATCACTTTCAAACTATCCTCCTTCCTCAAAAGCCCCACCTCTTTGTGTCTACATTCTAATGATCACCTAGTCACACCCCTCATTCACTGAAGGCTTGACTCCTAGCTCACTGTCTTCCTCTTCATCCTGACTGGTGTCCTCATTTTTATCCAGATAGCCTCCCATCTGACACCTGGGGTCCTCAACCCACCAACCTCACTGCTTTTTTTTTTTTTTTTTAACTCTCATGTCTATTCTATGTTCATTCTCTCCCTTATCCACCTTTGATGTCCTGGTCGTCATTATGAAAAGCAATTGTACTTCTTTTATATTCACTTGCCCATCTGAGTATAACTTCTCTGGGCCTGCACCAGAGCGGCCAAACACTGGCACAGTGCCTTAAATTTCTGACCACAAAGCTGAAACACTCTATATCTGCTCCATAATCCTAAAAGGTTTTCCTAGTAAGATTAATATTTTGCTCTCTGAGTCAGCTATTTTATATCTTTTCTTTTCCTAAAAATTTCAACCTTCCTCTTTTTTTCCTTTCCTTTTTTTCCCTTTCCTTTTTTTTTCTAAGATAAATACTGTAGAACATAAACCCTTCCTCATTGGCCCCACTCTCACATACTTTACTGAAAAAACATAAGCAACTAAACGGGAACTCTATTCTTCTAACCACCAAATCTTTCTACACTTGTGTCAGTATTTCCTGTTCTCCCGCTTGTTGTAATTCAAATGCCATCGCTCTATCAAAGCAGTCATGCTCTGGATTCTATCTTCTCTTGTTTTCTCAAGGACATCACTCTTGCAATTGTCCCGGCTCTCATAGATCACCAATTTCTCCCTTTATTATGTGGAATTTGCAATTCTTAAACTACCATCTTTTTTTTTTTTTTGAGATGGAGTCTTGCTCTGTCACCCATGTTGGAATGCAGTGGTGCAATCTTGGCTCACTGAAGCCTCCGCCTCCAGGATTCAAGAGATTCTCCTGCCTCAGCCTCCTGAGTAGTTGAGACTACAGGCACATGCCACCACATCTGGCTAATTTTTTGTATTTTTGTATTTTTAGTAGAGTAGAGGGTTTCCCCATATTTGTTAGGCTGGTCTCGAACTCCTGACCTCAGGTGATCCACCCGCCTCGGCCTTCCAAAGTGCTGGGATTACAGGTGCGCATCACCGTGCCTGAAACTATCATCCTTTAAAAAACCCTATTGGTGAAAAGATCCTCAGTTCCAGCTGGGCGCGGTGGCTCACACCTGCAATCCCAGTACTTTGGGAGGCCGAGGCAGGCAGATCACTTGAGGTCAGGAGTTCAAGACCAGCCTAGCCTGAAATAAAATACAAAAATTAGCCAGGTGTGGTGGCAGGCACCTGTAATGCCAGCTACTCGGGAGGCTGAGGCAGTAGAATTGCTTGAACCTGTGAGGCAGAGGCTGCAGTGAGCTGAGATCGTGCCACTGCACTCCAGCCTGGGCGACAGAGTGAGACTTTGTATTAAAAAAAAAAAAAAAAAAAAAAAAAAGATCCTCAGTTCCCTTTGGGAGGCCATCAACAAGGAGGGAGGAGGGAAGATACTTGAGCTCAGGAGTTCAAGACCAGCCTGGCCAACACAGCAAGATCCCATCTCTATTTTTAAAAATAAATAAACCTCAGTTGTCTTTAGATACCCTTCCAGGAACATCTCATTTCTTTGCCCCCCTTTACAGAAAAACTTCTTGAAAGAATTGTTAACCCCACACTGTTCCACCTACTCCAGGGCGTCCACCCTCATCACATCACTGAAACTACTGTTATCAGGTCATCTGTGACTTACATATTGCCAAATTCAGTAGATACTTCTTTTTCCTCATTTTGCCTGAGTCTTGTGCAAACTGATCTGATCCACTTGGACCCTTCTCAATTATTAGCTTCTTTTTGTAGGTATCAGTAGCCTCCAGTACATGTAGGTAAATGAGGGCTATGGGTCTCTTTTGATTCTGAACTGGGTACTTTATGAAGAACATTTTAGCAAACTACTAATTAGCCTCCCTTATAAACATAAAATCTTGAATTTTTCATTCTTCCAATTTGTGTCTTCCCCCAGAAACACCGATTCCAATGATTCATTCTGAGGTTCTGGCTACTGCTACCCCAAATTCCCGAATTAGCGCCCTATTTCCAGTGTCACCATACTTCGCCATATACTTCTCCACTGCAAGTGGAGAGGTACTACTAAAACCTTTGATTTTTCTACCTTGTTGACTCTTCTAAAAATGATTGGTTTTCAAGAAGAGTTATCACTTAGGATCTGTCATCTATAAATGATTATTGATTTTGATGATTTCTCAAGAATGATTTAATTGTTGTGATAGTGTATGATTGTCTGCTGCCCTACTCCACTGGCTGAGAGACCCATCAGTATCTAAGAGAACTTATCAGTTCAGTAGGGTCAGGGGTCTATTACCTTCTTAGATGGTGCTATTTAGTGCCATGCTTAGCACTGTTGGACTTGCAGCCAAACTAATTGGTTGCTCTTGAACAATATTAAGAAACCAACTCATTATTCTAAAAATTGGCGAAGGGAGAAAATCAAGCACTTATCTTCTTTTACTTGTATGTACATCAAGGAAACCAAATTGTGAATATGGTACTTTTTTTTTTTTTTTTATGAGAGAGGGTGTTGCTTTCTCACCAAGGCTGGAGTGCAATGTGCAATGGCCTGTTCACACACACACTGCCTGGGCTCAATTGATCCTCCCACTTCAGCCTCCCGGGTAGCTGGAACTACAGATGCTTGCCACCGTGCTCAGCTTTTTTTTTTTTTTTGTATTTTTTTGTAGAGATGGGGGTTTCACCATGTTGCCCAGGCTGGTCTCGAACTCCTGTAGTCAAGTGATCCACCCGTCTTGGCCTCCCAAAGTGCTGGGATTATAGGTGTAAGCCACCGCACCCAGTCAATTTTTTTTTTTTTTTTTTTGGGACAGAGTCTCACTCTGTCACCCAGGCTGGAGTGCAGTGGTGCGATCTTGGCTCACCACAACTTCTGCCTCCCGGGTCAAGTGATTCTCCTACCTCAGCCTCCTGAGTAGCTGAGATTACAGGTGCACACCACCACGCCCGGCTGATTTTTGTCTTTTTACTAGAGACAGGGTTTCACCATGTTGGTCAGGCTGGTCTTGAACTCCTGACCTCATGATCTGCCCACCTCTGCCTCCAAAAGTGCTGGGATTACAGGCATGAGCCACCGCGCCCCGCCCCAATTTTTTTTTTTTTTAACAGAAGAACTCCAGCTAGTGAATGCAGAAGAAATGACAGACTATTACTATTTTGACACTTGAATGAAATAATGGATCTAGGCAATGATTATTGATAGCTGCTGAAATCATTAGGTGAGAGGCTGATGAGGAACTTTATAATGATGGATCAGGCTGACAACACTTGAACCCACCGATTAATTTTAATATTCCAAAAAGAGAGGCATACAGACATTATGTACTTACTGGTGTGATGCAATAAGAACACAGCATTGCCTATGAAGCACTCTTCCAAAAATATCTAGCCTAAATCTTATCAAGCCTCTAGACCTAATTTTCAGTTTATGTGAAATACAGAAGATGGAGAAATGTGTTAAATAACACCTCAGGATACAATTAATCAAATCTGGAAAGTAACAGATTCTATAGGGAAAATGACTTGATTTCATCAACAAATAAACGGTAAGAAAAGCAGAAGAAACTATAGGTTGAAAGAAATTTAAGAGCCATTGTATATCACAATGCAACATGTGAATAGCATTTGGATCCCGATTTGCGTAATGCAACTTAAAAAATATAAGACAATAAAAAATGTAAATACTGACTGGATATTTGATGACTGAGTAATTTTGTTAATTTGTTGGGTATGATAATGGTAAATATGGTTATATATTTTTAAAAAGAGTCCTTATTCTTAAAGATACATAGATAAGACTTTGTAGATTAAATCAATATGTCTGTCATTTGCTCTAAAATAATCTTATGAGGGCTTTGGGAAGTGGGTTGGCATGTAGATAAAATAAGACTGAACATATGCTGATGCATGTGGAAGGTGGATGATGGCTATTCAGAGGGTTGTTATACTATTTATATTACACTTTTTACTTTTGAAGTATGCTTGAAAATTTCTATAATAAGAAGAAAACAAGCAAGAAAAAAAAAAAATCCAAACTTGAAACCAAAAAGCTTGCAACCCTCTGAGCTCTCCCCTTAAGAATTCTTTCCAGGCCAGGCACAGTGGCTCACGCCTGTAATCCCAGCACTTTGGGAGGCTGAGGCGGGTGGATCACCTGAGGCCGGGAGTTCGAGACCAGGCTGACCAACATGGAGAAACCCCGTCTCTACTAAAAACACAAAAAAATTCGCCGGGCGTGGTGGCACGTGTCTGTAATCCCAGCTACTCGGGAGGCTGAGGCAGGAGAATTGCTTGAACCCGGGAGACGGAGGTTGTGGTGAGCCAAGATTGCGCCATTGCACTCTAGCCTGGGCAACAAGAGCGAAACTCCATTTCCAAAAAAAAAAGAAAAAAGAATTCTTTCCAAAGTCTATGAATGGTTTATTTTGGGACCCCTGATTCTCTCAAAATTCCCCATGGCTTTTTCAAGTTAGCGTATTGCTTCATTTCTGTTTTTGAGTGATGAGGGTAGAATTATTTCCTCTGGGATTTTCCTACTAATTGCAGTCAGTAATGCTTATCAATGTATGGATTAAGGCTGTCCTCCCAGTAGGAGGTGCTACCTCAAAGTATGGTGGCAGCTTAGCCTTTAGAGTAAGTGCCAAAGGCCTTCCAGTGCTGCTCCAGTCTCCACACTGCTTTCCTGGGACCTCTGCATCACAGTGACATTTTTAGAATAGATTTGCTTCTGGAATAATTTTCCACCAATTTGCTGCCAAAATTGTGTGGGCCAGATTTCCTCCAGACTACAATTTACCCATCTCAGCTGGTTCTGCTTTTTTCCCCTTCTTTCCTTAATGAGGTTTATAGACTCTTTTAAATATTCCTGGTTTGACATGGTGGCTCACACCTGTAATCCCAGCACTTTGGGAGGCTGAGGCAGGAGGATTGGTTGAGGCCAGGTGTTCGAGACTAGCTTGGGCAACATGGCAAGACCCTGTCTCTACAAAAAAATACAAAAATTAGCCAGGTGAGGTGGTCTGAACCTGTGGTCCCAGCTACTCAGGAAGCTGAGGGTGGGATGGTCACTTGAGCTCAGGAAGTTAAGGCTACAGCAAGCTATGATTGTGCCACTGCACTCCAGCCTGGATGACAGAATGAGACCCTGTCATATGTGTGTTTATGTTTGTGTGTGTTGGACTTGCATATATATATCAAACATGCACGCCAGTCTTCTACCCTAGGGAGAGTGCTTCATGTTCTTATTTCATTGCCATTGCTGTTACTGTTGAAGTTTGCCCAGCCCTGTTTCTTTAGTGTGTATTCTGAACGAGGTCACATCAGAATTTGTGGGTCATGGTATTAAATGCAGTTTGGGGAAAGAGGGACTCTTTAGGAAAAATAATACCAAATTATGGATACAAAATTAGGCAGGAGGCCAGGCATGGTGGCTCACGCCTGTAATCCCAGTACTTTCTGAGGCTGAGGCGGGCTGATCACCTGAGGTCAGGAATTCAAGACCAGCCTGTCCAACATGGTGAAACCCCGTCTCTACTAAAAATACAAAAATTAGCTGGGCATGGTGGCATGCCTGTAGTCCCAGTATTGAGGAGGCTGAGGCAAGAGAATCGCCTGAACCCGGGAGACAGAGGTTGCAGTGAGATCGCGCCATTGCACTCCAGCCTGGGTAACAGAACGAGACTCTGTCTCAAAAAAAAAAAAAAAAAAAAAAAAAGGAAAATGAATATATATTTAGAATAAATAGGTAAATCACAACAAAGGCAAATAGCACAAGCATCACAAAATCCAGGACAAAAAACTACTTGAACGTAATTAACTGCCAGAAACCTTCCCATATTTTTCCCTACATTCTTTAGCCACATAGACTTTGGTTACTCTTCAATTTTGTAACATTTTTTACAGAGAGAGTATTTTCAATAGAGAGGGCATAAGGATAATTTACTTTTTTCTAGAATAATTAGAATTCCTCTAGAAAGTTTTTTTTAAATTATTGGTTGTTTAGGAAAGTGTCAGCTTAATAAGTTGTTATTGGTGATGTCTTACAAATATGTAAGAGTTCCCTGGTGGTCTAGTGGCTAGAAAAAATTTAAAAAAGAAAAAATATATTTAAGAGTATTACAAATTTGAGGACACTTTTGTAAGTCTTTTTCACATATGAGTGGTAAGATTTCAGGATGTGTAAGTGTATTTCAGGGCACTCATTAAACAGTTTGTCACCAATGTCATTAAAATGGTGTATCATGGGCCAGGCGCAGTGGCTCACGCCTATAATCCCAGCACTTTGGGAGGCCAAGGTGGGCGGATCACGAGGTCAGGAGATCGAGACCATCCTGGCTAATATGGTGAAACCCCGTCTCTACTAAAAATACAAAAATTAGCTGGGCGTGGTTGCGGGCACCTGTAGTACCAGCTACTCAGGAGGCTGAGGCAGGAGAATGGTGTGAACCCGGGAGGTGGAGCTTGCAGTGAGCCGAGATTGCACCACTGCACTCCAGCCTGGGTGACAGAGCGAGACTCCGTCTCAAAAAAAAAAAAAAAAAAAAAGGTGTATTATGATTTTAGGTTGTATTTGTTGATGTCATTGTTTTCTTTTTTTTTTTTTGAAATGGAGCCTTGCTCTGTCACCCAGGCTGGAGTGCAATGGTGTGACCTCAGCTCACTGCAACCTCCACCTCCCTGGTTCAAGTGATTCTTCTGCCTCAGCCTCCCGAGTAGCTCAGACTACAGGTGAGCACCACCTCTCCCAGCTAATTTTTGTATTTTTTTTTTAGTAGAGACGGGGTTTCGCCATATTGGCCAGGCTGGTCTTGAACTCATGATCTGCCTGCCTCGGCCTCCCAAAGTGCTGGGATTACAGGTGTGAGCCACCACACCCAGCCAATCTCATTATTTTCAAATCATAAAAAATTTTAATTTTTTCCAATATATTCTTATGATTTGCTCCACTTTGTTATTTGGATTATACACAATCCAAGAAGCTTATTCATTTCTTTTTTGAAATTTATTTACTCTTAATGAATCACTGATATTGGTATGATTTGAAAACTTCTCTCTTATAATTTGCTTCTTGAATACAGAATAATCTCCACTGATTTTGTCATTCATGTTTATGACTTTAGCTTCATATTCTATTAATTTTATCTGTTTTTTCAGTTCTTTAATAAACTAGGAACTGTAATTTCTTCACATCTTATTAAAATGTTTAAAAATGCCTGTTCAAATTACATTTATAGTGGTTTATTCTCAATTCAACTTCTTTTTAGACAGAAACTCAAAATACTTGTGTCACTTCAGCACCATTGAACACTGGGGAAGTGAAATGGAGGGAGATTTGAAATGGAAGAACAACAGTTTGATGATTTTGGTTAAAATATCTTTTACAAATTTAACAAAACCATATGACCTTATGAACATATTATTAGGATCCCTCCCAGGTCCTTGGAAAGGGCCAATATAATGGAGGGGTCCTGAAGCTTAAACTTTATTGGCTTCACTGCAAACCCTTCTTTGATCTTGAGTACATAACACACATCCACTCTTCCTCTTTTTGGACTAAGTGTTTTCCTGTGTTTTGTGTGCTAGATCTTCTTTTTCTCCTCCAGATACATTCTCCACCAGCTCCTTCTCTACCAGGAGGCTGATCTACGCAGAGGAGAGCACTAACAACAGAGTGGGGGAGGGGGGCATTCACTCCAGCCTTCATTCCCCTGGCTCCATTCCTGCAGGGTTGGCATGGCTTGGATGCATTCTCAGGGACCTCTCCGTACAGTCGTCTTTCTCACCAGTGACTAGCTCCTCCTTTCGCTCTGCCACCCTCCCCTTGGGATGGTAATGGAGCCCTCAATATTACTAACTTTGGGGTACCACAGTATCCCTCAGAATTTACTTATGCCCTTCCCACACCTTTGTAAAAAGTAGTTTATTACATTTTCCTGCTGCCAGACGATCATGGTAGCACATACCTGTAATCCCAGCTAGTCAGGAGGCTGAGGAGGGAGGATCCATAGAGCCCAAGAGTTTGAGACCCCATCTCAAAAAAAAAAAAAAATCTTGCTGAGACTCTGATACAGTCTGTAACATCAACCTTGTGTAGGCAGTAACTTCACTGTACATTTAACTTCCTCTAAAATCATTTTTAATTACTGTCTTTATTTTCAAGGGATCAGCATAGTCTTACCCCTAAGGTGGATATGATCAAAGGAGAATTATCTTCTATCTGCTTAATACCTGGATTTTTTATGTGGCTATTTTCATTTCTTTAAAAAAATCTCGTTCTAGGCAGGGCACGGTAGCTCACACCTGTAATCCCAGCACTTTGGAAGGCCAAGGTGGGAGGATTGCTTGAGGCCAGGAGTTCATGACCAGCCTAAGCAACATAGTGAAACTCTGTCTCTACAAAAGAATTTAAAAATTATCTGGGTGTGTGTGGTAGCGTGTGCCTTGTAGTCCCAGCTACTCTGGAGACTAACTAAGATGGGAGGATCACCTGAGCCCAGGAGTTCAAGGCTGCAGGAAGCCATGATCATACCACTGCACTCCAACCTGGGCAACAGAGCTAGACCTTGTTTCAAAAAAAAAAAAAAGGTATTTTTTAAAATTTGGATAACAATTCTAGAATTAGAATTAGACGTGGTAAAAATCTTTTCAACAAATTTTGCTGGAGCAATTATTGCTCATCCATATAGAAAAAGAAGGAACTTTGCCATCTGCCTTATATTATGCCCCAAAATTAATTTAACGTGAATCATAGAACTAAATGTGAAAATAAAACAATACAGATTCTAAAAGAAATTAGGGGAGAATATCTCTGAACATTTGGAGTAGGCAATGATTTTTTAAATGCAACATAAAAAGCACTAATTATCCAAAGACACCAATAGGAGAGTGAAAAAGAAAGCCGTAGTCTGGGGGGAAGAAATCCACAATTCCTACATCTGATGTAACCTTCATATCCAGATTCATATAAAGAATCCTAATTGATAAAATTGAAAGAATTGATAAAATTGGTAATCCTAATTGATAAAATTGGAAGAATCCTAATTTATAAAAATCCTAATTGATAAAATTGGTAAAAATTAATTTAAAAAACACTTTTTTTTTAAGAGACACATCCGGCTAATTTTTAAATTATTTTTTGTAGATTCAAGGTCTGGGTCTCACTATGTTGCCCGGGCTGGTCTCAAACTCCTGGCCTCCCAAAGTGCTGGGATTACAGTCGTGAGCCACCGCTTCTGGCCAACTCTCACAGTCTTTAAATGGGCAAGGCCCTGAACAAAGGAGGACATCAAATGGCAAATGAGCATCTGAAAATGTGCTTAACATTGTAAATCAAGGAAATGCAAATTAAAGGCGCAATGAGATACCACCACACCACCATGTGGCCAAAATTTAAGAGAATGACAGACCGGCTGCCCCGCCTCTGGCAGGGGTCCCTGGTGCGGGCGGGGAATGTCCCCGACGGAGCTTGATGAGAGGCGCACGCTGCTGGCAGGGCACCGCTGTGTGAGCTGGGACTGGCTCGCAGCCCACCGAGATGGCCCAGCAGTCGGACAAGGCCGTGAAGTGCTGCGTCCTGGAGGAGATTCAAAGCACAATCATAGCAAAAGCACCTGGGTGTACGATTTGACCAAATTCCTGGCAGAGCATCCTGGTGGGAAAGAAGTCTTAAGTGAATAAGCTGGAGAGATGCTACTGAAAACTTTGAGGATGTCGGGCACTCTACAGATGCCAGAGAATTCTCCAAATCATAAATCATTGCGGTTTCATCTGGATGACAGATAAAGTTAACTAAGCCTTCAAAAATTTTTTTTTTTTTGAGACGGAGTCTCACTCTGTTGCCCAGGCTGGAGTGCAATGGCACGATCTCAGCTCACCGCAACCTCTGCCTCCCAGGTTCAAGTGATTCTCCTGCCTCAGCCTCTCGAGTAGCTGGGATTACAGGTGCGCACCATCATGCCTGGCTAATTTTTGTATTTTTAGTAGAGACTGGGTTTCACCATGTTGGTCAGGCTGGTCTCGAACTCCTGACCTCGTGATCCGCCCACCTTGGCCTCCCAAAGTGCTAGGATTACAAGCATGAGCTACTGCACCTAGCCTTTTTTTTTTTTTTTTTTTTTCCTTCAAGAGATGGTTTAGCTGTATGTTGTCCAGGCTGTTTTCCAACTCCTGAGCTCAAGGGATCCCCCTGAGTGATTGGGACTACTAGCATGCACCACTGGAAACCCTTATTACTACTGTTGACTTTAATTCCAGTTAGTGGACCAGTTGAGTGATCCCAGCCATCTCAGCACTGGCCAAAGCCTTCCTGTGTTGCCTCTACATGTAGGCAGGAGACTAAAATAGCTTTTCAGAAGCCAATGAAAGAAAAGAGTGCTTTGGATTAGGGAGAAAAGAAGCCAGTGTTAATTAACTATTTCAACTGTCAGCAGCCTTCATCTGAAAGAATAATTTTTAATGTGTCTGTTTCTCTTTCCTCCTACACTAGAAACAGGAGTAATTGTTCGATTCTTTCTAAAACTTTTCTTTCTTTTCTTTTCTTTTTTTTTTTTTAGACGGAGTCTCGCTCTCGCCCAGGCTGGAGTGCAGTGGCGCGATCTCGGGTCACTGTAAGCTCCGCCTCCCAGGTTCACGCCATTCTCCTGCCTCAGCCTCCCGAGTAGCTGGGACTACAGGCACCCACTACCATGCCTGGCTAGTTTTTTTGTATTTTTAGTAGAGACTGGGTTTCACCGTGTTAGCCAGGATGGTCTGAATCTCCTGACCTCGTGATCCGCCCGCCTTGGCCTCCCAAAGTGCTGGGATTACAGGCGTGAGCCACCGCGCCCGGCCTTTCTAAAACTTTTCAAGTGTGCATTTTTATTCACCAACTTTATTTTGTCTCTTCACTACGTAGTTTACTTATTGTAAGCATGTACTTATTGTAAGCATGTACTTATTTTGTCTCTTCACTACGTAGTTTACTTATTGTAAGCATGAGCTTTTAATATTAATATTATATGTGGCTTAGAGTGGAATAATGGACACTGGAGATTACAAAAGGTGGGAGGGTGAGAGAGCAGGGGTGAGGACTGAAAAATTACCTATTGGGTACAATGTTCACTATTTAGGTGATGGATGCACTAAAAGCCCAGGCAGGCTTCGCCGCTACGTAATATGTACATGTTAAGACATCTGCACTGGTACTCCCTAAATATATAAAAATTAAAATTAAAATAAAAAAATAATATCTGGCTTTAAAACATGACAGTGCATTGTCCAGAATGTTTAGCAACTACATTGCTGGTGTGAGTGAAAAATGATATGACCACTTTGGAAAGCTGTTTAGCAATATATATTAGAGCTAAACACACGCCTGCCCTGTGACCCATAATTTCATTCTTAGGCATACACCTAACAGAAATGAGTGCAGAAGACATGGATAAGAACGTTCAGAATAGCTTTATTCATAACAGCAAAAAACTAGAAACAACAAAATGGTCAGAAACAGAAGAATGAGCCAGACGTCGTGGCTCACGCCTGTAATCCCAGCACTTTGGGAGGCCAAGGTGGATGGATCCCTTGAGGTCAGAAGTTTGAAACAAGCCTGGCCAACGTGGCAAAACCCTGTCTCTACTTAAAACAGTACAAAAATTAGCCACGCATGGTGGCAGGCACCTATAATCCCAGCTACTTGGGATGTTGAGGCACTTGAACCCGGGGGGGGCACTTGAACCCAGGGGGGCAGAGGTTGCGGTGAGCCGAGATTGCGCCACTGCGCTCTAGCCTGTGCAACAGAGCGAGCCTCTGTCTCAAAAAAAGGAAAAGAAATGGAAGAATGGATAAATCAGTTGTGGTATGTGCGTATACCACATGCTGTGGACTGTTTGTAGTTCCCCAAAATTCATACATTGACATCCTAACCTCCAGTGGGATGGTATTAGGAAGTGGGGCCTTTAGGAGGTAATAAGGTCATGATGGTAGAATTCTACCTCATGAATGGGATTTAGTGCCTTGTAAGAAGAGACTGGAGAGTTTACTTCCTTTCTGCTTTTCACCATGTAAGGATACATGAAGAAGATGGCCATCTGCAAACCAGGAAGCAGGTCATCATGAGACAGCAGATCTAACAGCATCTTGATCTTGGACTTCTCAGCCTTCAAAACTGCGAGCAATAAATTTCTGTTGTTTAAGACACCCAGTCTATGATATTTTGTTATAGCTGTCCAAACTGAGACCCAGATATATACATACTACATGACCTAGAACAGGCAAAGCTAATCAATGGTAGTTACTTTTAAAGAGGGTATTGACTGGGAGAGGAGCCCAAAGGAACTTTCTGGAGTGCTGAAATGTTCTATATCTCAATCTGGATGGTAATTACAAGGTGGTGTTCACTTGTGAAACTTCATTGAGCACTTAAAATTCATGCACCTTATAGTTTGTGTGATATAATTCAATTAAAAAAATGTTTAGCCCCCAAAGGCCCTTCTTTTCTCTTTATCTGTCACAGTTATTTTATTTTACATGAAGTCTTGGTAAAGAATCTGTGCTGTTTTATCAACTTCCATGTACTGTCTTCTATAGAAGATCTACTTATGATTTTATGCATGCTGATCTCGTCCACTTGCCAAATGTAGCAAATTGACCCAAGTAAATTTGGCTGTTCACAATTATCAGATAATTTAGAGGATAGTGGAGGTCACCAATTGTTAGACATAGGGGTGGGCTCTAGGTCTCCCCTTAATAACCTCACTTTCATATGACTTATTACAATGAAGGAAGTTTTTGTAGACAAGATTCACCTTCAAACATCTATTAGCAAGAAAACACAAAAGTAGTCCTACAATCTATTCCCAAAATTCAGGGAGACCCTAGATTTCTGGCTTTTAGGCAATCTGATATTCATCTTGCGCGCGCGCACACACACACACACACACACACACACACACACACACACACACACACAGAAATAGAAAAACTTAGCAAGCCTAGCAGCCTTCAAAGTGGTACTCTTGGCCTGGAGTTTTGATTTAGTTGAGTTTTCTGCCCCTTAGTGATGAATTCTCTCAATTGCCCTAACCAAAAGTCTAAAATATTATAATCATCTGCCTTGAATAATTTTTCATGGATTTTTTCCCCCTCGCATTTAAAGTCCAGGTTAGAATGATAAGTCCATTCTACGAAGCCATCTGGGTTGGTATGGAACTACAGGATGTTGGGACTTGGCTTCCTTCTATCTTGCTGCTTTGCCATACCTATGGTGTTTCCTTCATTTGCTTGGTCCAGTTTTGCTCATCATCCACATCTAGCTAGTTGAAGAAAAGAGAAAATGAGGTAAGAGAATAAACTCATTGCATTTAAGAATTACCTGGAAGTTGCACACATCACTTCCACTCATGTCTCATAGGCCAGACATTGTCTTACTAAGCTTCAAGGAAGGCTGGAAAAATGTAGTTTTTATTTCTGATTGGCCGTACATTTTGTTGAAAGCCACAGGTGATTTTATTATTATATAGGAAGGAGAGAGCCAAGAGATAAGTGACAGTCTCTGCCACAGTGACAAAATTGGTTTAGGTCAGCTTGCAAATCTTCTGTCTTAGTCTGTTTTGTGTTGCTATAAATGAATACCCGAGGCTGGATACTTTTTTTTAAAAGAGGTTTATTTGGCTCACAATTCCGCAGGCTGTATAAGAAGCATGACACCCACCAGCATCTTCTTGGCTCCCAGTAAGGGCTTTTCTGCTGAGTCAAACATGGTGGAAAAGGTCAAAGAGAAGCAGGCATGTGTGAAGAAAGACCAAATCTGAGGGGCACCCTGGTATAACAACCCATTGTTTCATAACAACCCATTCTCATGGGAACTAACCCATTCCTCTGAGAGCCAATCGGAAGGGAAAGTTACTGGCTACTACAAGAACAGCACCAAGCCACTCATAAGGGATCCATCCTCATGACCCATACACAATCCATAGCATCTTCTCATCAATATGTACTCAGTTGGTCCCTCCTTCCTTGAAACATTTCACTCTTTAGCTTCTATGGTGCCATATTTTCATAGCACCTCTCAGGGTCTGCTTATTCTAGCTGCTTTACAGGCTTCTCTTCTTTTATTCATTATCCAAAAAATTCAAATGCTAGAGGGGTCAGTCTGGGATCCTCCCATCTTTGTTGTCTATACTCTCTTTAGGAGAGCTCATATAATGACATGACTTAAAATGTCTGCTATATACTAATAGTTCCAAAATTTATATCTTTAACCCTGACTTCTCCAGACTCATACCAACTGCCTACTTGACATCTTTACCTTGATGTCTAATAAGCATTTCAACCTGAAACTGAGGGCTAACCTGATTTGGCCCACCAAACTTAACTTGTCTCATTTGGTTTTAGTTAATTTTAAAAGCTACATATTTAATAGCTAAAAGTCATGTAGCTAAGTAATATATAAATAAAATTCCACTAGCTTCCTTATAGATTACATATCTGAGATACAGGTCACCATGGTAATGGTTGCTTGTTTTTCAGGAACTTAGAGTTAGCTCTTGTCCAGCTTAAGCCAGCTGAGACCAACAACTCTTCAACTGGGCCTGCATGAGTGTCCAATGGGTGACCTTTTGGCATCACAGGACCAAGAGCTCCACCCTCAGATCATGCTAAAGCTGCAATTTTGTGGACATGTGTCCTATGAAGAGCTATGAAGCTTGACTATGCTTGTGCACATCACCAGTTGCCTCACTGTTTCTTACCCCAAGTACCTTTCCCCATGCCTCAGACCACCTTGCTCCTTTATCCCATAAATACCCTAAAACCCCATCTTTGGGAGCTGGATTTGAGATCTGTTCTCCTGTCTCCTCACTTGGCTGCTTCATGAATAAACCCTTTCTCTGCAGCAAAATTTGATGTCTCAGTGATTGGCATATTGTGCAACAGGCAGAACAAGCCCAATTCAGTAACAAAACCAAATCTTCAAAATAGAGCAATGCTATTACCCTAGACTAAATGTTCTTAATATGAGGCTGGGAGCAGTAACCCATTCTTACTTAGTGTTTGGAAATGTAGGTGGGATTATTCATTGTCACAGTGACTGGGGGGTGCTACTTACATTTCTTCTGAAATCTCTTTTTAAACTCAGCATTATGTTTGTGAAATTTATCAATGTCAATTCATGTAGATCTAGTTTATTTTTCCCACTGTATAGAATTTCATTATTTAATTATATCACAATTTAATTTAGTTACCCATTCTTTTGTGGTGAACATTTAGTTGATTTCCAGTTCCCTAAATTTACAAACCATACTGCTATGAATATTCTTTTTTTTTTTTTTTTTTTTTTTTTTAGCGACGGAGTCTTGCTCTGTCATCCAGGCTGGAGTGCAGTGGCATGATCTTGGCCCACTGCAATCTCCACCTCACAGGTTCAAGCAAGTCTCCTGCCTCAGCCTCCCAAGTAGCTGGGATTACAGGCACGTGCCACCATGCCTGGCTAATTTTCGTATTTTTAGTAGAGACGGGGTTTCACCATGTTGGCCAGGCTGGTCTCAAACTCTTGACCTCGTGATCTACTCTCCTCAGCCTCCCAAAGTGCTGGGATTACAGGCATAAGCCACTGCACCCGGCCCGAATATGCTTGAACATGTTTTCTTGTGTACAGATGTGAACATTGCTCTAGAGTATAATCTTTTTTTTTTTTTTAATGAGACAGAGTCTTACTCTTGTCGCCCAGGCTGGAGTGCAATGGCGCGATCTTGACTCTCTGCAACCTCCACCTCCCAGGTTCAAGCAATTCTCCTGCTTCAGCCTCCCTAGTAACTGGGATTACAGGCATGCGCCACCATGCCTGGCTAATTTTTGTATTTTTAGTAGAAACAGGGTTTCAGCATGTTGGCCAGGCTGGGAGTATATTCTTTAGAGTGGACTTTCTGCACCATCAGCTATGCACATCTTAAACTTTAGTAGATATTATCAATTTGTTCTCTAAAATAATTGTACTAAATGTATACCCAGAAAGATGGTCTTTTAATGTACTGACTTACAAAGTTATGCTATGAGAGATGGATACCAGTATGAGAGAGAGTCCTCTCCTAGGTACTGTAAATGAAACGTGAAGCTTCCTGGTCTGCCGCCAGGAATTCATTTTCCTCAGAGGGTGTGTCTGCATGGAACTCAGCTTCTGGAAGGGAACGAGGGAGAAAAAGAAAAGATAAGAAAAGGGTTGGACATGGTGGCTCATGCCTGTAATCCCAGCACTTTAGGAGGCTGAGGCGGGTGGATCACCTGAGGCCAGGAGTTCGAGACCAACCTGGCCAACATGGCGAAGCCCTGACTCTACTAAAAATAAAAAAATTAGCCAGGCATGGTGGCGGGCGCCTGTAATCCCAGCTACTCAGGAGGCTGAGGCAGGAGAATCACTTGAACCTGGGAGGCAGAGGTTGCAGTGAGCCGAGGTGGTGCCACTGCGCTCCAGCCTGGGCGACAGAGGGAGACTGTCTAAAAAAAAAGAAGAAAGAAAAAGATAAAAAAGAAAAGACAAGAAAGGGAGAGCAAAGGACCAGGGACCTGATGAGAACATGAAATAAATGTTTTTTTTGCCGGTGTGATTTCTGATAATAGGCTGTACCTGCAGTTCTGCCCAGATGTTGTGGGGCATGAAGAAGCAGTTATATTTGTTTAGGTGGCTCTGTCTGTAGGCAGAGTCTGACTCTTCTTTCTATTCCCAGTGTTAAGCCTCCATACCAGGACATTAACAGGCATGTAATAAACAGTTTGCTGAATGGATGAATGAGAGTACCCTGACACTCATATTATTTGTTCTGTTAAATACATATATTCTCACTGACTTGATCAAAACAAGAATTAAGGTTTCAATTGTGTCTGGCATAAAATAGAGACTAGATAAATATTCTTTGAGTGGATAAAAGATAATCTAATTAATTTGAATTTAAACTACCTGAGCACAACCCTGTTAAATATGTTTTTTCTCATTGGCCTTAAGAAAAGGAAAAAGAGCCCAGAGCAGTCTGAACTATGTGAGGTATGCAGAATTTATCAGGCACAGAGAGATATGAGTTTGGGACTTCAGTCATGTCCCTACACCCCTGTATTAGTTAGTTCTCATGCTGCAATAAAGACATACCCAAGACTGGGTAATTCATAAAGAAAAGAGGTTTAATTGACTCATAGTTCCGCATGTCTGGGGAGACCTCAGGAAATTTACAATCATGGTGGAAGGGGAAGAGGCATGTCTTACACAGTGGCAGGTGAGAGGGAGCGAGCAAGAGCAGGGAAAACTGCCCTATAAAACCACCAGGAGAACAGCATAGGGGAAACCATCCCCATGATCCAGTTACCTCCCACCCTGTGTGTGGTTCCTCCCCTCCACACTTGGGGATTATGGGGATTACAATTCGAGATGAGATTTGTGTGGGGACACAGAACCAAACTATATCAGTCGCCATGCTTGGGGGGCAATTGTTTAAAGTCACTTTGTCCCTTACTACGTGCTTCATCCATTTTCATGTTCTTCGAATTTGTGATACAAAGAAGAATGTATAGCCAATCAATAGCTTGTTATTGTAATGTAAGTTATTGGTAAACAATTTAGGAACTGCCTCTTTTTTCTTTAAAAGCTACTTGTAAGTGCTGCTAATCAGAGCATATATTCAGGGCAATTTGAATCCATGCTCTCATGTGGCAGTCCTCAAACTTGGCTCAAATAAACTGTCTACTTATATTAATTTTGCCTCAGTTTTTCCCTTTAGGTTGACAATATTGCATCAAGTTGAATACTCACAGCAATTGTATGAACTAGGTAGTATTTATTACCGGCCCCATTTATACCTGAGGAACAGAAGTTGAACAACTTGTCCAAGATCAGTTTCACAGCAGGAGGACCATTATTTGAAGCAGGCAGTCTGATTCCAGACACCCAGTTTTTACACGCTGTACTGTATTGTTTTCAAAACTCTTTAAGATTTCATGGATCTTTGATTTTTTTTTTAAATTTCACTTGTCCTTTTTTTTTTTTTTTTTGAGAACTACTACAATACGATGTGTGTGTGTATTCACACACATTTTTGGAAAATATCTGAAAAAAAACCCAAAACACTTCACATGAATGGAGGGCCAAAGGAAGGGCTGGGATACAGACGCCGTCCAGAAATACTTAAAAATAAATGTTTATACTAACACAAACTAGCAGCCATTCCCCTACAACCTGGAGTACTTTTTAACCTAATCTGTTTTGGATTGAGGGCGGGACTCTAGGGTCCCTGGGAGGCCCCGGCAGCCGCGCATGCTCAGAGCACAGGGACCGCTCCACCTCGTCCGTGGTCCCGCCCACCCAGGCCGCAAGAGCTGCCGGGACGGTCCCCATCTTCTTGGAGCGCTTTAGGCTGGCCGGCGGCGCTTGGAAGTGGAGTCGTTGCTGTTGCTCTTTGTGAGCCTGTGGCGCGGCTTCTGTGGGCTGGAACCTTGAAGGTGAGTAACTCTCGGTGGCTAATGAGAAGCTATAAAAGGGTCCGCTTTGCTGGTGCGCGACCGCGCGTTTCCGTTCTTTACTGCTTCTCGCGGCGTGCGTCCGTCCGCCCCTCGCCTTCCTCACGTTCAGGCCGAACGCCGCGTCGGCCGCAGCCGGAGGCGGCGGAGCCGAGGGGGCGCGGGCGGCGGCGAGGCTGCCCCCGCGAGGAATGCGGGATCCTGGGGTTCCCCGCACGTGGCTGGTGCCCAGGCAGTTCCGCGGTTGCTTAGAGACGGGGCTGTGGCTGCCCTCATCCCCATTGCGTCTTTTCGTTTGTTTTTTTTTTTTTTTACCTCCACCGCCTTCTAGTCTCACCGAAGGCTTGTGGCCATCTCTGTAAAGTTTCTGGGGAGGTGGGCACGGGGTAAACGCCGGAGGGTTCTGTGGAGCCTATGGGACTGACTGGAGGCCAAAGAACTTTGGGCCGCAGATGTACACCAGCGTCACTCTTTTGGTCTATTAGGGCCTTCATCGCTCACATCAGGTTTCAGTGTGAAACGGGAAAACGTGGGTAATATTTCATTTACAGTCGTACATTCTGGAAAAGTATCTGATGAAACGCAGTTCCAAAATTAGGCCAAATAGGTTTTGCAGGGTCTAAATAGTTATTTTATTTCATCGTTTGCTTTGTAGGGGGCCCTAGATCACGGTAGTAACTTAGGAGTGTAGATTGTGATAGACAAGACAATGCATAAAATTGAGTAATTTCTCTAGGGGGATGTGGATCACACAGTACCCCGTTGCAAGTGCTTCCTATGTGTATCCAGGGTATCGAATGCAATTGCAGTGTGTCAGGCGATGCTTCCAAGAAGTGTACCTACATCATTTCATAACTAGAGTCAACTAATGGCAATATTCTTGATGATTTGTTCACATAACTTTTGTACAATTGGGATGACTGGGTGGCTTAGTAGAGTCCTGGAGGCAAGTACTTTGTAAGTAGAAGACTTGGTTTGTAATTTCTAGCAAACCAATAGCACAGCTTCCTTTTTTCCCTGCAGTGCTAATGTCAGGAATACGAAACAGGAAACTGGCTATCCAATGTATTAGTAAATTAGCAGGCATACTCCCCAGTTTAATGTTGTGTTAGTGTGACCACATTCTCCCGTTTTTGTTTTCGTATGTTCCTTAGCATAGAGTATCTAAGGAACTGTAACATTTTTCACCTTAAAGTTATGATGCCTAACTTGGTAACAAGGTTTGGGTAAGTCAGTTGTGACTACATTTTAAAAGAAATGAGGCCGGGCGCGGTGGCTCACGCCTGTAATCCCAGCACTTTGGGAGGCCGAGGCGGGTGGATCGCCAGAGGTCAGGAGTTCAAGACCAGCCTGACCAACATGGTGAAACCCCGTCTCTACTAAAAATACAAAAATTAGTCAGCTGCAGCCGTGGTGGCGGGCGCCTGTAATCCTGGCTACTCAGGAGGCGAAGGCGGAATCGCTGGAACCTGGGAGGCAGAGGTTGCAGTGAGCCGAGATCGCACCATTGCACTCCAGCCTGGGCAACAAAAGCGAGACTCCGTCTCAAAAAAAAAAAAGAAATGAACCCATACCAAACAAATGCACAGAGAGCCGTGGTAATATACTGATAGTTATCTGTTTAAAACTGGAAATGGTTGGTAAGTGATTGGAGTTTTTTTCCCTAAAGCTTGCTTGACCAGCTAAGTGAAGATAAACAGTTTCTTGTTATAGAAGATGGGGCCCTCTCCCTCTCCCTCTCCCTCTCCCTCTCCCCCTCCCCCTCCCCCTCCCCCTCCCCCTCTCCCTCTCCCTCCCCCTCTCCCTCTCCCTCTCCCTCCCCCTCTCCCTCTCCCTCTCCCCTCTTTCCACGGTCTCCCTCTGATGCCGAGCCGAAGCTGGACGGTACTGCTGCCATCTCAGCTCACTGCAACCTCCCTGCCTGATTCTCCTGCCTCAGCCTGCCGAGTGCCTGCGATTGCAGGCGCGCACCGCCCCGCCTGACTGGTTTTCGTATTTTTTTGGTGGAGATGGGGTTTCGCTGTGTTGGCTGGGCTGGTCTCCAGCTCCTAACCGCGAGTGATCTGCCAGCCTCGGCCTCCCGAGGTGCCGGGATTGCAGACAGAGTCTGGTTAACTCAGTGCTCAATGGTGCCCAGGCTGGAGTGCAGTGGCGTGATCTCGGCCCGCTACAACCACCTCCCAGCCGCCTGCCTTGGCCTCCCAAAGTGCCGAGATTGCAGCCTCTGCCCGGCTGCCGCCCCGTCTGGGAAGTGAGGAGCGTCTCCGCCTGGCCGCCCATCGTCCGGGATGTGAGGAGCCCCTCTGCCTGGCTGCCCAGTCTGGAAAGTGAGGAGCGTCTCTGCCCGGCCGCCATCCCATCTAGGAAACAAGGAGCGCCTCTTCCCAGCCGCCATCACATCTGGGAAGTGAGGAGCCTCTCTGCCCGGCCGCCCATCGTCTGAGATGTGGGGAGCACCTCTGCCCTGCCGCCCAGTCCGGGATGTGAGGAGCGTCTCTGCCCGGCCGCCCCGTCTGAGAAGTGAGGAGACCCTCTGCCTGGCAACCGCCCCGTCTGAGAAGTGAGGAGCCCCTCCGCCCGGCAGCCGCCCCGCCCGAGAAGTGAGGAGCCCCTCCGCCCAGCAGCCACCCCGTCTGGGAAGTGAGGAGCGTCTCCGCCCGGCAGCCACCTCGTCCGGGAGGGAGGTGGGGGGGTCAGCCCTCCACCCGGCCAGCCACCCCGTCCGGGAGGGAGGTGGAGGGATCAGCCCCCCGCCCGGCCAGCCACCCTGTCCGGGAGGTGAGGGGCGCCTCTGCCCGGCCACCCCTACTGGGAAGTGAGGAGCCCCTCTGCCCGGCCAGCCGCTCCGTCCGGGAGGGAGGTGGGGGGGTCAGCCCCCCGCCCGGCCAGCCAACCCGTCCAGGAGGGAGGTGGGGGGGGGTCAGTCCCCCGCCCGGCCAGCCGCCCCGTCCGGGAGGGAGGTGGGGGGGCCAGCCCCCCGCCCGGCGAGCTGCCCCGTCCGGAAGGGAGGTGGGGGGGTCAGCCCCCCGCCCGGCCAGCCGCCCCGTCCGGGAGGGAGGTGGGGGGGTTAGCCCACCGCCCAGCCTGCCGCCCTGTCCGGGAGGGAGGTGGGGGTTCGGCCCCCCGCCTGGCCGGCCACCCCGTCCGAGAGGTGAGGGGCGCCTCTGCCCGGCCGCCCCTACTGGGAAGTGAGGAGCCCCTCTGCCCGGCCAGCCGCTCTGTCCGGGAGGGAGGTGGGGGGGTCAGCCCCCCGCCCGGCCAGCCACCCCGTCCGGAAGGGAGGTGGGGGGGTCAACCCCCCGCCTGGCCAGCCGCCCCGTCCGGGAGGTGAGGGGCACCTCTGCCCGGCCGCCCCTACTGGGAAGTGAGGAGCCCCCCCTGCCCGGCCAGCCGCCCCGTCCGGGAGGGAGGTGGGGGGGTCAGCCCCCCGCCCGGCCAGCCGCCCCGTCCGGGAGGTGAGGGGCACCTCTGCCCGGCCGCCCCTACTGGGAAGTGAGGAGCCCCTCTGCCCGGCCACCACCCCGGCTTGGAGGTGTACCCAACAGTTCATTGAGAACGGGTCATGATGACAATGGCGGTTTTGTGGAATGGAATGGGGGGAAAGGTGGGGAAAAGATTGAGAAATCGGATGGTTGCCGTGTCTGTGTAGAAAGAGGTAGACATGGGAGACTTTTCATTTTGTTCTGTACTAAGAAAAAATTCTTCTGCCTTGGGATCCTGTTGATCTGTGACCCTACCCCCAACCCTGTGCTCTCTGAAACATGTGCTTTATCCACTCAGGGTTGAATGGATTAAGGGCGGTGCAAGATGTGCTTTGTTAAACAGATGCTTGAAGGCAGCATGCTCGTTAAGAGCCATCACCACTCCCTAATCTCAAGTACCCAGGGACACAAACACTGCGGAAGGCCGCAGGGTCCTCTGCCTAGGGAAACCAGAGAACTTTGTTCACTTGCTTATCTGCTGACCTTCCCACCACTATTGTCCTGTAACCCTACCAAATCCCCCTCTGCGAGAAACACCCAAGAATGATCAATAAAAAAAAAAAAAAAAAAAAAAAAAACAACAATAAAAAAAAAAAAACTTCTGTTAACAAAAAAAAAAAAAAGAAGATGGGGTAGTGATTTACTGAAAGACAAGTTTTTTATAGTTTTTAGATTTTTTCATCACTTATTCCAAAGTGTTGCTTTGTTGAGATATTTGAGAACTGAGTAAAGAAACTGAACCCGTGAAAATAGAAATTCTTGATTTTTTAAGAAAACAATGGGATATTAATACTTTGTAAACATTATCTTTCTATTTTTGAGTTTTATATAAAAAATAACTTTGTGCTAATTTGGGAAATTTTACAGATAGCCGCAATGGCTGAAAATGGTGATAATGAAAAGATGGCTGCCCTGGAGGCCAAAATCTGTCATCAAATTGAGGTATGATTCCTGTGCTATAAACTGCAAAAACAAGCTCCTTGAAAGAAAATGTAGGACCTCAACACAAATACAGAAAGAACATTTAATTTCAGTACATGGACATATTCAACATTTGGTTTGCCTTTGATTCTTAGATGAACATATAATAGCATACAGTTTTATATTGGTGGAGCCAGGTTGTGAAACTTCAGATGTACAAACATTTCAAAAGGTAACACTAAATTAGAGTTACTTAATCTTTTTAAAATTTTAGTTTCATAGTCTCATATAGAATTTTAGCTTCATAGTCTCATATAAAATGAGAATAATAGTAGTTCCCTCCTCATAAGGTAGTTTGGAAGATTAGTGAATATAATGTTAAGTACTTAGAAGAATTCCTGACACATAAGTAACATAAAAGTCCTTGGTAAAGTACCTTCCCTGTTAAATAACACTGTATTTTTGATGATCTTAGTTTTTTCCTGCCCAGTCAGTTCTCAGCTATTGTAACTTTAATATAGTATCTTTTTTTTTTTTTTTTTTGAGATGGAGTCTCACTCTGTTGGCCATGTTGGAGTGCAGTGGCACTATCCTGGCTCACTACAACAGTATTGGCTCACTGCAGCCTCTGCCTCCTGGGTTCAAATGATTCTCCTGCCTCAGCCTCCCAAATAGCTGGGACTACAGGAGCACGCCACCACACCTGGCTAATTTTTGTATTTTTAGTAGAGACGGGGTTTCACCATGTTGGCCAGGCTGGTCTCGAACTCCAGACCTCAGGTGATCTGCCCACCTCAGCCTCCCAAAGTGCTGGGATTACAGGTGTGAGCCACTGTGCCCAGCCAGTAACTTTAATATAGTATCTGTTTTCAAAACCCTCTTAGCATTTTTTCAAATTTAGGTATTATGTTTATGTTAACATAATACCTCAAGTGATCCGCAGTACCTTTGCAGTACTGATGCAGGAGGATGGCTTGAGTCCAGGAGTTAGAGACCAGCCTGGGCAACATGATGAGGCCCCATCTCTACAAAAAAATTTTAAAAATTAGCTGAGTGTGTTAGCAGTTTACCTGTAGTCCTAGCTACTTGGGAAGCTGAGGTGGGAGGATTGATGGAGCCCAGAAGATAGAGGCTGCAGTGGCTGTGATCATACCACTGCACTCCAGCCTGGATGACAGAGCGAGACACTGTTTCAGGGGGCGAGGGAAAGAAACTTGAGAGTCTTCGTGAGCATACTCTGGCTGGGGAGGCTGCCTGATTTGCAAGTCGTTCTTTGTTCAATTAAACTCAAAAAGAAAAAACCTTAAAATCTTTGCAATATCAATAATGGTTGCATGGGAAATTATCTCTAAACTTAGGTTCTTGCTAAGAACCCCTCAGATCATATTGTTTGGTGTGGGGTTTTTCTGCAATTCTCAGAACTGCTTTTTTTTTTTTTTTTTTTTAAGCTGCACCTCTCTGCATTTAAAATGTCTCATGTTCCTTTTTTTGGTATTAATTTCTTTATGACTATGGGGAGAAAAATTAGAAATTATTCATTCTGTGTTTAATACTTAGAACAATACTAAGATGTATATAGAAAAGGTTGTATCTCTCCCACAACCTGCTAACTCTCAAATCCTACTCTTCTGAGGTTATCAAGGTTAAAAGCTTTTGACACTTTGCTTCATGCTCATACTAATTTTTTTAGTGGACCTTATATTTTACAACAGTTGTAGGTTTACAGCAAAATGGAGTGGAAGGTACAGAGATTTTCTGTATATCCCCTGCCTCCACACAAGCATAGTGCCTTCACCTTTTAAAACATCCCCCACCAGAGTGGTACATTTCTAACAATTTTATTTCCTTCCCTTTCCCCTGCTAAATATAGGATGCATTTTTGTGGAGAAAAGTTTTGTAATCAATAATCTTTTCATTCTCCTCTTTAATATGAAGGATGTTTCTAATTTTTTTAGCTGTAATCATTCTTTGACAAATATTCTTATATATAAATCTTAGTAAACATGTTTATTGATTTCTTCAAGGTAAAATTCTTAGAAGGAGCCATACTGGCTCAAGGATTATGCACATTTAAAAAACACTGATAATTGTCAGTTTACATCTACCTGAATGGCTAGTTCTCTGTGTTCAAGTCAATACTAGGTAGTCTTGGTTTTCTTTCTAATCTTAGCCAGTTTGTTAGGTGAAAAATGCTGTCTCGTTGCTTTAAATTGTATTTCTTTGATTAACAATGAAATGAGGTTGGATTTTTTTTTTAGTTTACAGTACATTATTTATTTATTTATTTTTTGTGATGGAGTCTCACTCGTCTCCCAGGCTGGAGTGCAGAGTGCAGTGGCGTGATCTCGGCTCACCACAACCTCCACCTTCCAGGTTCCTCAGCTTCCCAAGTAGCTAGGATTATAGGTGCACACCACCATGCCCAGCTAATTTTTGTATTTTTAGTGGAGACGGGGTTTCACCATGTTGGTCAGGCTGGTTTCGAACTCCTGACCTCGGGTGATCCACCTGCTTCGGCCACCCAAAGTGCTGGGATTACAGGCATGAGCTACTGCGCTTGGCCTATTTTTTATAATTTTTAAAAAAATCATTAGCTGGGCATGGTGGCATGTGCCTGTCGTCCTACTTACTTGGAAGGCTGAGGAGGAAGATCAATTGAGCCCGGGAGTTTCAGGCTGCAGTGAGCTGTGGTTGCACCACTTCACTCCAGTCTGGGCAACAAAGCAAGACCCGATCCCTGAAAAATAGTGTCTTTTTTTTTTTAGACAGAGAGACAGTATTGCTCTCCTCTCAGGCTGGAGTACAGTGGCGGTGATCTCAGCTCACTGCAACCTCCACCTCCCGGGTTCAAGCTAGTCTTGTGCCTCAGCCACCCGAGTAGTTGGGATTACAGGCGTGCACCACCATGTGTGGCTAATTTTTGTATTTTTAGTAGAGTCAGGGTTTCACCACTTTGGCCAGTCTGTTGTCGAACTTCTGGCCTCAAGAAATTGACCCGCCTCAGCCTCCCAAAGTGCTGGGATTATGGGCTTGGGCCACCGTGCGAGGCAAATAAAATATCCTTTAACTGTTTTCTATTAGGGTGTTCTCTTTTTACCCTTCTTCTTTGTAAGAATTCTTGACAAAATTTGTTTGTCTTTTACTTTTTATGTTACTTCTGGCATTCCAAATAGTCATACTTGGGTTTTTCCTTGGCTTGTATATTGAGAGTTCCTCTATGCTTAAATTTGATAAACATTTACTTTAACTTTTTTTTTTTGTTGTTGAGGCAGCGTCTTACTTTGTTGCCCAGGCTGGAGTACAGTGGCACAATTATGCCTCACTGCAGCTTCAACCTGCCAGGCTTAAGCAATCCTCCCACTTCAGCTTCCTGAGCTGGGACTAGAGTCACGTACCTCTATTTTTTATTTTATTTATTTATTTATTTATTTATTTATTTATTTATTTATTTTTTGGAGAGCTGGGGTCTTGCCATGTTGCCCAGGCTGGTCTTGAACTCCTAGACTCAAGCAATGCACCCACCTCAGCCTCCTAAAGTGCTGGGATTAGGCATGAACCACCACTCCTGGCCCCCCACCCCCTTTTTTGAGATGGAGTCTCACTCTTTTGTCAGGCTGGAATGCAGTGGCACAATCTTGGCTCACTGCAGCCTCTGCCTCCGGGTTTCAAATGATTCTTCTGCCCCAGCCCCCTGAGTAGCTGGGACTACAGGTGTGTGCCACTATGTGCAGCTAATTTTTGTATTTTTAGTAGAGACGGGGTTTGACCATGTCGGCAAGGGTGGTCTCAATCTCTTGACCTCCCAAAGTGCAGGGATTACAGGCGTGCGGCACCGTGCCCGGCCCCTGTCCCTTATTTTTTAATTTTAAAAAATTAGAAGGCCAGGTGTGGTGGCTCATGCCTGCAATCCCAGCACTTTGGGAGGCCGAGGTGGGCAGATCGCTTGAGATCAGGAGTTCAAGGCCAACATGGTAAAACCCTGTCTCTACTAAAAATAACAAAAATTCGCTGGGCGTGGTGGTGCATGCCTGTAATCCCAGCTACTCAGGAGGCTGAGGCAGGAGAATCACTTGAACCTGGGAAGCGGAGGTTGCGGTAAGCTGAGTTCATGCCACTGCACTCCAGCCTGAGCGACAGAGTGAGACTCTGTCTCAAAAAAAAAATAAGAATTGAGTGATTAACCAATTTATTCCAGTTCTTTTTATTTAACCATCTGTTCTTTCCACACTGATTTGCAAGAGGCTTTTCATATAATCTTTAAATATATTCTTCTTTAAGGTTTTCTAGTCTGTTGACACATCTGTTACACTATTTTAGTAATTGACATTTTAGTTTTATCTTTTTGCTAATTTGTAAACATTATTGTATATTTGGGGAAAGTGTTTTGCCTTTTGTAACTTATGTATTTTTAAATAACAGAACTTGGTACTGTAGAGTAATGTCAGGATTGGAGTCCATATTATACAGTATTCTGAAATACATTGTAATTATCTCACAGTATTATTTTGGCGACTTCAATTTGCCACGGGACAAGTTTCTAAAGGAACAGATAAAACTGGATGAAGGCTGGGTACCTTTGGAGATAATGATAAAATTCAACAGGTAACAAGCTTTTAAAAATAATCTTTAGGTTTTCTGTTTACAATGAGTGCTACTGCTGAGTCTTATGTTTTTATATGTACTCTTCAGGTTGAACCGTCTAACAACAGACTTTAATGTAATTGTGGAAGCATTGAGCAAATCCAAGGCAGAACTCATGGAAATCAGTGAAGATAAAACTAAAATCAGAAGGTCTCCAAGCAAACCCCTACCTGAAGTGACTGATGAGTATAAAAATGATGTAAAAAACAGATCTGTTTATATTGTAAGTGGGCCTGTAATGCATTTAAATATCTTACATTTATTTAGAAAGTAAAGTACGGAAGAATAAGGGCTCAGGAATCACAGCCTCACTAATTACTGAATGTCCTTTCGTAATATTCTTAACCTGAGTTTCTTTTGTTTTGTTTTGTTTTGTTTTGAGACAGTCTCATCCTGTTGCTCACATTGGAGTGCAGTGGTGTGATCATGGCCCACTGCAGTCTTGACCTCTTGGGCTCAAGTGATCCTCCCACCTCAGCCTCCTGAGTAGCTGGGACTACAGGCGCATGCTACCATGCCTGGCAAAAAATTTTTTGTAGAGACAGGGGTCTCCCTGTGTTGCCCAGGCTGGTGTCAATCTCCTGGGCTCAAGTGATCCAATCACCTTGACCTCCCAAAGTGCTGGGATTACAGGTGTGGGCCACCATGCCTAGTCCTAAGTTTTATCTTCATAAACGTGGATATTTTCTACCTTGTGGAACTGTTGTGAGAATTAAATGAAAAAAAAATATACCATTGGATGAAATCTTTGACATATTCTAAGCACCTATTGCCTATTAGCTGTTCTTATTTATCAGCAGCTAAACTTGATTGCAGTTTTCTTTAGTGTATTTTTAAATAGTTTTTTATTATGGAAAATTTCAGATACATATATAAATAGATTCAATAATGTACCATCACCAGCTTTAGTAGTTAATAACAGAACATGCAAATCATCTTGTTTTATTTCTGCTTCAACTGAATTATTTTGAAGCAAATACCAGATGAATCACTTTTATTGTACTGGAGAGTAGTGGCTCCTAAACAAGGCTGTTAAGTGATTAACAAAGAGAAATAGAGATAGATAGGTATATCCTGGGTTCATTTCAAGAAAAAATGAATCAAATTCTCTCCAATTGTTTATCTGAGAAGTCATTATTTGTTATTTGTACATTTCTTCCCACTCTTCACAGAAAGGCTTCCCAACTGATGCAACTCTTGATGACATAAAAGAATGGTTAGAAGATAAAGGTCAAGTACTAAATATTCAGATGAGAAGAACATTGCATAAAGCATTTAAGGTATGATAATACAGACTTTTTCTAGTTTTAAAATATAAGGGACATAACTTAAAAAAATATTTTCCTTCCTTTTACAGGGATCAATTTTTGTTGTGTTTGATAGCATTGAATCTGCTAAGAAATTTGTAGAGACCCCTGGCCAGAAGTACAAAGAAACAGACCTGCTAATACTTTTCAAGTAAGTCTTTTTGCTGATGTTTCTCCTGGCCTTTTAGTTATATGGACACACACTAGGGTAAGGAGCATGGAAGTAGTATCCCCTGAAAGGCCAATATTTTTAGTATCTTTAGATGACCTTTAAGAAATGCTTGATATTTGTTCAGTGAGAACTATAGTCTTTTCAGACTATAAGAAAAGTGTTCATTAGTACCTTTTCACTGTTAACAATTTTTTTTTCTTTTTCTTTTTCTTTTGAGACAAGTTTCACTCTTGTCACCCAGGCTGGAGTGCAGTGGTGTGATCTTGGCTCCCTGCAACCTCTGCTTCCTGGGTTCAAGCGATTCTCCTGCCTCAGCCTCCTGAGTAGCTGGGACTACAGGCGCGTGCCACCTCGTCCACCTAATTTTTGTATTTTTAGTAGAGATGGAGTTTCACCATGTTGGCCAGGCTGGTCTTGAACTCCTGACTTCAGATCATCCGCCTGCCTTGGCCTCCCAAAGTGTTGGGACTACAGGCGTGAGCCACTGCGCCCAGCCACTGTTAGCCATTATTAAAGGAGGTTATGTTTTAATACTGATTTTGCATCTAAAACTTTTGATCAGGCTGGGTATTAAAATTTGGTCTTTTGTGTGTTTGGAAAATATATCAATGCAGTTTTCATCTTATTTTTCATAGCCTATATATGTCTTTTTTTTTTTTTTACAGTACAAAGGATTTGAGATTTGGGTCACATTCTTTGTGAACGTGTGTCCGTCTAAGTGTCTAAAAATGGGGATGAACCAGAGCATTTTCATGATAAAATTAGGTGTAGGGCCATAGTTCCCTACTTTAGAAGACTGTGCATTAGTCTTCTAAATGGTATATACTAAACTTGATTGACTTAGAGATGCACTGTGATGGGTCATAGTATCAGTGTTAAATCCTCAAAAATTATTTAACATGATTTTCGTATGTTATTCTTGGATCTTGGGGATTTTAGAATTTTCTCCTTTTGTGGAATTAACACTATAGAAAACTGCAATATTATTTGCATGACTTCTGATACACTTTTTTTCCTATACATGAATGATAAATGAAAATCAACATGAAATTGCTAATGGATAGGGGGTTTCTTTTTGGGGTCATGAAAATGTTCTGAAATTAGTAGTGATGGTTGTACAACTGAATATACTAAAAAACATTCAAGGTACACTTTAAAAGAGTAAATTTTGTGGCACATGGATTTTTTCCTTAGTAAAGCTGTTATATAAAAAAAATGAGAGAGTAAATTCCTTGGCATATTTTGAATTTTTAGTTGATGATTATGTTGATAGTAAGCGTGTGCAACATTCATTGCTGTGCCATGTCTTAAGTTATTCAAAATAATCTGCAGTCTTAATTTTGTTCTCGTGAACTTAGCCTCTGTACTGTGTGTTCTTTAGGGACGATTACTTTGCCAAAAAAAATGAAGAAAGAAAACAAAATAAAGTGGAAGCTAAATTAAGAGCTAAACAGTAAGTATGTTGAACTAATCACGACATAATTTGAATTCCTTAAAGCTCTGACAGAAATATAGCTGGTGAGCTCTGAAATAGTGGCAGTAGACCTTTCTCTTTGCTAGTGAAACACTGAGATCTTAAGCTGCCTTGACAATCTCAGGGCCAAATTGCATTGCAGTCTAGCATTGGACGATCAAAAAAACCTAAGGACTTCTGGCTTTGGTTAAGTAAGTTTAGTGATCATGATTGGTTAACTTTATTAGGACTTAATTTTCTTATATAGTAAATAGAAGTATGTTATAATTATGATACTTTTATTTGTAGGGAGCAAGAAGCAAAACAAAAGTTAGAAGAAGATGCTGAAATGGTAAGTATATATTACTGCTATCTAGTACATCTGTAATTCAAAGTTAAATGAATAGCTTTTAAGTCTGAGGACTTTTTCAAGAAAATACGTAAGCAAAGCTATCTATAGTTGTTATTGCATTAAGTAATACATCAGGTATTATATTGAGGGAAAAGAGAAAACTAAGGATAGGAAATATGTTCTAAAATACGGAAAAGGCCGGGTGCAGTGGCCCACGCCTGTAATCCCAGCACTTTGGAAGGCTGAGGCGGGCAGATCAGTTGCAGCGCGGAGTTCGAGACCAGCCTGGCCAATATGGTGAAACCCCATCTTTACTAAAAATACAAAAATTAGCCAGGTGTGGTGGTGCATGCCTGTAATCCCAGCTATGTGGGAGGCTGAGGCAGGAGAATCACTTGAACCCAGGAGGCGGAGGTTGCAGTTAACCAAGATCATGCCACTGCAGTCCAGCCTGGGTGACAGAGTGAGACCCTGTTTAAAAATAAAAAATATAATAAAACACAGGAAAATATATTTTGAAATATTCAGAAAAAGTTCATTTATGCCTAGAACTTATTTTTATGAGAAAATGTCCTATAACTTCTAAAGATTCTAATCATAGGTTAATACTAACATGACTTTTATTTTTGACTTAATAAGATACTGATGTGTATTTCCATTTAGAAAGTTACAGGTAAAAATTTTTATTTGGGGAAAATAATGACTATAAAAATTTTTTTTTTCTTCTTTTGAGACCGAGTCTCACTGTCGCCCAGGCTGGAGTGCAGTGGCGCGATCTCGGCTCACTGCAAGCTCCACCTCCCAGATTCATGCCATTCTTCTGCCTCAGCCTCCCGAGTAGCTGGGACTACAGGCGCCTGCCACCACGTCCGGCTAATTTTTTGTATTTTTTTTTAGTAGAGATGGGGTTTCACCATGTTAGCCAGGATGCTCTCGATCTCTTGACCTGGTGATCCGCCTGCCTCAGCCTCCCAAAGTGCTGGGATTACAGGTGTCAGCCACTGCACCCGGCCTAAAAATTTTTTAAAGTATGATAAATACTGCCTAGAATTATTTTCCAAGATAGTTTAATAGCCAGATTTATGTAGTTTATAACTAATTAAATACCAGTTGTATAAGAGATCAAATAATATTGAAAGCCATTTTGGAATAAAGGATGACAAAGGAAAACACCAACACTATGAAACTACTTTATTTATTTATTATTATTATTATTATTTTTTTTTGAGATGGAGTTTCCCTCTTGCTGCCCCGGCGGAAGAAACTACTTTAAAATAGCATTTTGGTTTCTAGTCTTTTTCTTGTATAGCTGTAAGGTGGTGTGAGTCATTTCTGGTCTGTTGTTGCTTTTAAGAAACTTTTTGATCACTTTGTATATTTTTATAGAAATCTCTAGAAGAAAAGATTGGATGCTTGCTGAAATTTTCAGGTGATTTAGATGATCAGACCTGTAGAGAAGATTTACACATACTTTTCTCAAATCATGGTGAAATAAAATGGATAGACTTCGTCAGAGGAGCAAAAGAGGTTTGGAAACATCCCTATCCTTTTTAGCAATCAGTTTGAAAATCTGTAGAAACTTAGACAAAATTAGTAGAAAGTAATTTTAAAAATTGTGTTTATTAAATTAGTTTCTACTTGATCATCTGTTATTGTCACTAGATGTGATGTCTGATATTTTCTGAATTATACTAGTTTCTACTTGATCATTTACTTTGTTGTTATTGTCACTATATGTGATGTCTGATAGTTTCTGAATTACATTATGAACAACTGTTCATACTGATGATTGCAGTTTTACTTTTGTAGCATTCCTTTTCTACTGTTCAGTAAAATTCATTCAAACTGGTAAAGACATGGAAGGTTTGCAGGGTAGAAAAAATTACTTTGAACAAAGAAATTAATTGTGGGACTAAAAACCAAGGGTATGGCTTTTGTTTTCTGTCTCTGGTATAGGGGATAATTCTATTTAAAGAAAAAGCCAAGGAAGCATTGGGTAAAGCCAAAGATGCAAATAATGGTAACCTACAATTAAGGAACAAAGAAGTGACTTGGGAAGTACTAGAAGGAGAGGTGGAAAAAGAAGCACTGAAAAAAATAATAGAAGACCAACAAGAATCCCTAAACAAATGGAAGTCAAAAGGTCATTTATTCTGATTTTTCTTTAACAGTTTGGTTGTTGAACCCATTTACTTGAGCAAAAACTTTAATCAGTGTTCAAAAACATTGACAAGAGACTTAAAAAAAGTTCTTTACAGACTGCTCAATTGTGTCTCTACAGGTCGTAGATTTAAAGGAAAAGGAAAGGGTAATAAAGCTGCCCAGCCTGGGTCTGGTAAAGGAAAAGTACAGTTTCAGGGCAAGAAAACGAAATTTGCTAGTGATGATGAACATGATGAACATGATGAAAATGGTGCAACTGGTAAGTTTTTTTCTAAGTCCTTTGGTAGTTTCATGAGAAAATTTCTACTTCCATAAATAAGTGATTTGCCACAGAGAATAGGGATTTGGCTTTTCAACTCCTGGATAAGTGCCATTCTTGGATTATTACGATTTACCTCGGTTATGCTGTTGTATAAGTCAGGGACAGGATATTTGGAAGATGAATCTAGAGGTCAGGTCTGTACTAAGAGAAAAGCCTTTTCTCATTGGTGCAAGGAAGTTGTTGCATCTTTTTCAACAGTATCATTATTAATAATTGTGCTCAGTATTAAACTAGAGCAGTACTTACGTTGAATTTAACAAAAATTAATTGTTACGTTATAGGACCTGTGAAAAGAGCAAGAGAAGAAACAGACAAAGAAGAACCTGCATCCAAACAACAGAAAACAGAAAATGGTGCTGGAGACCAGTAGTTTAGTAAACCAATTTTTTATTCATTTTAAATAGGTTTTAAACTACTTTTGTTTGTGGGGGCTTTTAAAAGGAAAACCGAATTAGGTCCACTTCAATGTCCACCTGTGAGAAAGGAAAAATTTTTTTTGTTGTTTAACTTGTCTTTTTGTTATGCAAATGAGATTTCTTTGAATGTATTGTTCTGTTTGTGTTATTTCAGATGATTCAAATATCAAAAGGAAGATTCTTCCATTAAATTGCCTTTGTAATATGAGAATGTATTAGTACAAACTAATAAAATATATACTATATGAAAAGAGCAAAAACAGTTTTTGATTTTTTCTTTTTGTACCCAAAGCATTTAGGAAAGAACTAGAATATTAGCTTTTGACGATGGGCCTTTCCCACAGGCCATTTATGGTGTCTCCTAGGCTGGCTTTATATATTTACACAGGAAAGTTGATAACACTAGAAATAATTACTTGTCACAAAGCTTTCCTTTTTTTTTCTTTTTCGAGACTGAGTCTCTTATCGCGCAGGCTGGAGTTCAGTGGGGCAATCTCAGCTCACTGCAACCTCTGCCTCCTGAGTTCAAGCGATTCTCTTGCCTCAGCCTCCCAAGTAGCTGGGATTACAGGCATGAACCACCACATCCGGCCCAGAAAGCTTTTCAATACCGAATGTAGACCAGCCAAAATCAAGAGACTTACTGATTTCTTTTTGTGAAACTTGTATGATGCTGGCAGGTCATATCGAAGTTCTGTAAAACAAAAGCCACGTAAGGATAAAATTGTATTTCCAAGCGTTTAACCACCCTTGACTAAACAACAACAACAAAAACTAAGAAAAGTGTTAAGTGCTGGTAAGCTGAACATTTTAGAACCTTTAACTTATCCAAGTAGTGACTTCTGTATTCCTAGCATTAGCCATGGCAGCTTGGCATTTCTGTTATTATGGCCATTTATACTGAAATTTGAGGTTATAAGTGGTGAGTTTAGAAGGATAAAAAGTGGACGAAAAAGTAAATCCTATGAAAATGATGGTACCTTTCTATTTTTAATTTCCTAATAGTCTATAGCTAACTTAATCTCATACCATGCTTATTTCAAAATTTTCTTACCCAGAGTTTAATAATGGTACTAAGTACCCATTTTCCTCCTAAGCTCTAAAACGAAAACCAGTTTTTCATATTTCTTCCTTCTAAAGAATAATGTAGATTCTCCAAACTCTTTACTACTGATCTATTTTAGAGGGATGGCAGTGAGTCTACTACTCCTGTATGTCACAGCTTTCAAGTTTTAATGTGCAATCAAATCACCTGGGGATCTTGTTGAAATGCAGATTCTAGTTCAGTAGGTCTGGGTGGAGTCTGAAATTCTTTTTTTTTTTTTTTTTAAGACGGAGTCTTGCTCTGTCGCTCAGGCTGGAGTGCAGTGGCGCGATCTGGGCTCACTGCAAGCTCCACCTCCCGGGTTCATGCCATTCTCCTGCCTCAGCCTCCCAAGTAGCTGGGATTACAGGTGCCTGCCACCACACCCAGCTAATTTTTTGGTATTTTTTAGTAGAGACAGGGTTTCACTATGTTAGCCAGGATGGTCTTCATCTCCTGACCTCAAGATCTGCCCGCCTCAGCCTCCCAAAGTGTTGGGATTACAGGTGTCAGCCACCATGCCCGGCCTGAAATTCTTTATTTCTAACAAGGAAATCTCAGGGATTTTAATGCTGATGGTCTGAGGACCACATTTGGAGGAACAAGCCCTCTGGCTTGGTATAGTACTGGGACTGTTCTAAGGTGTTCCATACTGCATATAATACCTAAAACTGGCCGGGCGCGGTGGCTCACACCTCTAATCCCAGCACTTTGGGAGGCCAAGGCGGGCGGATGACCTGAGGTGAAGAGTTCGAGACCAGCCTGACCAACATGGTGAAACCTCATCTCTACTAAAAATAATAATTATAAAAAAAAAAACAGCTGGATGTGGTGGTGCGCCTGTAGTCCCAGCTAGTTGGGGAGACTGAGGCAGGAGAAGAATCCCTTGAACCCAGGAGATGGAGGTTGCAGTGAGCCAAGATCGTGCTGTTGCACTCCAGCCTGGGCAACAGAGGGAGACTCCATCTCAAACAACAAAAAAACACCCCTAAAACTGTCTAAGTAATGCAACACTGAAAATAACAGGAAGACGAACAGAAGTGTATATTACATTATTAATTATTATGAACAGTAATATATCTAGCTGTATGTTTAACACTACAGTGGCAATTCATTGTTAGTTTATTATTGTGAAAAAACATGTTCCCTTATTGCACTCTTACTTCAGGCTTAGATTATAATTAGCTTCTAGTTATATGCTTTTCCTGTTTTGATGTTTGTGACTATTACCCAATTTAGTAATAAAAATGTATCAAACATGATTTACTCATAGTGTTGATATTTAGAAGAAAAAGATAAATGTTATTTGATTCCAGGGGTAATTAGAGAATGAAATTAGAGGCCGGGCTCAGTGGCTCACACCTGTAATCCCAGCACTTTGGGAGGCCGAGGCTGGAGGATCACTGAGGTCAGGAGTTCAAGACCAGCCCGGCCAACGTGGTGAAACCCTGTCTCTACTAAAGATTAAAAAATTAGCCGGGCATGGTAGTGCATGCCTGTAGTCCCAGCTATTTGGGAGACTGAGGCAAGAGCATCGCTTGAACCCAGGAGGTGGAGGTTGCCACTGCACTCCAGCCTGGGTAACAGAGCAAGGCTCTGTCTCAAAAAAAAAAAAAAAAGAAAAAAGAAAATGAAATTAGATTATCTAGGAATAATGTGGTGGCATTTTCTATGAATGAATTTCAAACCAAGATCTGACCAACTCCAAGCCCACTTTTTTTTTTTTTTTGAGACGGAATCTCACTCTGTTGCTTAGGCTAGAGAGCAGTGGCGCGATCTCAGCTCACTGCAAGCTCCGCCTCCCAGGTTCACACCATTCTCCTGCCTCAGCCTCCTGAATAGCTGGGACTACAGGTGCCTGCCACCACGCCTGGCTAATTTTTTTGTATTTTTAGTAGAGACGGGGTTTCACCATGTTAGCCAGGATAGTCTCAATTTCCTGACCTTGTGATCCGCCTGCCTCAGCCTCCCAAAGTGCTGGGATTACAGGCGTGAGCTACCGCGCCCGGCCCACTTTTTTTTTCATTTGTTTGTTTTTGTTTTTTTGAGACTGAGTCTCCTCTGTCATCCAGGCTGAAGAACAGTGGTGCGATCTTGGCTCACTGCAACCTCTGCCTCCGGGACTCAAGCGATTCTCCCGCCTCAGTCTCCCAAGTAGCTGAGATTACAGGTGTGCGCCACCATGCCTGGCTAATTTTTTATATTTTTAGTAGAGATGGGGTTTCACCATGTTGGCCAGGCTGCTCTTGAGCTCCAAACCTCAGGTGATCTGCCCACCTTGGCCTCCCAAAGTGCTAGGATTACAGGCGTGAGCCACCACACCTGGCCCCCAGCCCATGTTTTTAGCCATTGTGCTGCTATACAGTGTTCTGCCTGAGTCTGGAGTGACCAAATACCTGAGTGCTATTAGAAATTTTCAGTAAATCGCACAAATTAGGACAGTCTCAGGCTAAGTGTTCATTCTGCTTTTACTCCATTTCCAATCTATTACCAATCATGCACGTTTTGCCACACTGTAAAGCATACTTTATCTTCTCAGCACCTGCATGAAAATTTTGGTTGGGCGAATACATGTTGGCCCTTTTGGATATTAGGATTGAGATTTGTCTTACCTGCTATAATATCTATCTTGATTTTCCATTCTGCAGCTTTCTTTTGAACATGCTGAACATAAATAATATGTTGTTATGAGCTGATTTTTAAATAATGATTTTTTAAAATTGCTTTTTACTATTACTTGAGATTGAGTTTTTAAGCTTAAAACTTCATTAGAATCTAGACCCTTATAAAAATTTCAATTGAATGGATAGTATTCTGAAAATAAGAAATCAATTTCAATACATTTAACAATCTGAACCAAATCACACAATAAATCCAAGTGATAGAAAGCTACTCATGCACCACATAACGCCATTTGGGGTTATCTAGGGACTGCATATATTTTGGTAGTCCCATAAAATTATAAATGGAGCTGAAAAATTGCTATTGCCTAATGATGTAGCTATCTTGACATCACAGCACAACACATTACCTTCTTGGTGTTTATATATGTTTAGATCAAAAGAATACCATTCTGTTACAATTGCCTGTAGTATTCAATACAGTAATAGATTGACAGGTTTGTAGCCTAGGAACACCAGACTATAACCACAGAGCCTCGGTGGTCCACTCTATGTTTGCACAATGATGAAATCACCTCAGGATGCATTTCTCAGAATGCATTAGTCAGAACATATCCGTTGTTAAAGGATGCATGACTATTTCAGAAATCTATCAAAGATGTGTAATGTTCTCATATGGTTTCTGTAGCATTATTTCATTGATATATACAGCTAGCTAGCCTAGAAACCATTTGGCAGAGATACAGGTACATGGGGAATTCTGTTCATGCAGTAAAACTGAGTTTTATAAAATTCATGTTATGCCAAGACTATACTTTCAGGGATCATTTCTATAGTTCGTTACTAGAGAAGTTTCTCCGAAAGTGTAGAGCACTGTATCATGAAAATGGCCATACCACCCAAGGTAATTTATAGATTCAATGCTATCACCATCAAGCGACCACTGACTTTCTTCACAGAATTGGAAAAAACTACTTTAAAGTTCATATGGAACCAAAAGAGCCCACATAGCCAAGACAATCCTAAGCAAAAAGAACAAAGCTGGAAGCACCATGCTACCTGACTTCAAACTATACTACAAAGCTACAGTAACCAAAATAGCATGGTACTGGTACCAAAACAGATATATAGACCAATGGAACAGAACAGAGGCCTCAGAAATAACACCACACATCTACAACCATCTGATCTTTGACAAACCTGACAAAAACAAGCAATGGGAAAAGGATTCCCTATTTAATAAATGGTGCTGGGAAAACTGGCTAGCCATATGCAGAAAACTGAAACTGGATCCGTTCCTTACACCTTACATGAAAATTAACTCAAGATGGATTAAAAACCTAAATGTAAGACCTAAAACCATTAAAAACTCTAGAAGAAAACCTAGGAAATACCATTCAGGACATAGGCATGGGCAAAGATTTCATGACCAAAACACCAAAAGCAATGGCAACAAAGCCAAAATTGATAAATGGGATCTAATTAAACCAAAGACCTTCTGCACAGCAAAAGAAACTATCATGAAAGTGAACAGGCAACCTACAGAATGGGAGAACATTTTTGCAATCTATCCATCTGACAAAGGGCTAATATCCAGAATCTATAAAGAACTGAAACAAATTTACAAGAAAAAAAAAACCCATCAAAAAGTGGGCAAAAGATATGAACAGACACTTCCCAAAAGAAGACATTTATGCAGCCAACAGACATATGAAAAAATGCTCATCATCACTGGTCATCAGAGAAATGCAAATCAAAACCACAATGAGATACCATCTCATACCAGTTAGAATGGCAATCATTAAAAAGTCAGGAAACAACAGATGCTGGAGAGGATGTAGAGAAATAGGAACGCTTTTACACTGTTGGTGGGAGTGTAAATTAGTTCAACCATTGTGGAAGACAGTGTGGAGATTCTTCAACGATCTAGAACTAGAAATACCATTTGACCCAGCCATCCCATGACTGGGTATATACCCAAAGGGTTATAAATCATGCTGCTATAAAGACACATGCACACGTATGTTTACTGCGGCACTATTCACAATAGCAAAGACTTGGAACCAACCCAAATGTCCATCGATAATAGACTGGATAAAGAAAATGTGGCACTGCCGGGCGCGGTGGCTCACGCCTGTAATCCCAGCACTTTGGGAGGCCGAGGTGGGCGGATCACGAGGTCAGGAGATCGAGACCATCCTGGCTAACACGGTGAAACCCCGTCTCTACTAAAAATACAAAAAATTAGCCGGGCGTGGTAGTGGGCGCCTGTAGTCCCAGCTACTAGGGAGGCTGAGGCAGGAGAATGGCGTGAACCCGGGAGGTGGAGCTTGCAGTGAGCCGAGATCGCGCCACTGCACTCCAGCCTGGGCGACAGCGAGACTCCGTCTCAAAAAAAAAAAAAAAAAAAAAAAAAAAAAAAAAAAGAAAATGTGGCACATATACACCATGGAATACTATGCAGCCATAAAAAAGGATGAGTTCATGGGATGAAGCTGGAAACCATCATTCTCAGCAAACTATCACAAGGACAGAAAACCAAACACCGCATGTTCTCACTCATAAGTGGGAGTTGAACAACGAGAACACATGGACACAGGGAGGGGAACATAACACACGGGGGCCTGTTGGGAGGTGGGGGGCTGGCGGAGAGATAGCATTAGGAGAAATACCTAATGTAAATGACAAGTTGATGGGTGCAGCAAACCAACATGGCACATGTCTACCTATGTAACCTGCATGTTGTGCACATGTACCCTAGAACTTAAAGTATAATTAAAAAAAAAATTCATGTTATGCCAAGCTGTGCAGAAAAGAGTTCACAGCAGGCCTGGCTGCTTATCCTTAGAAAGGCCTGCTTAGTTTGGCCCTTGTCTGGAGACTGGGAACTTAGATTTTGGGAAGCCTCCCACTCCCTGCTCCCTTAATAATAGTGTCTCACTGTGCCTAACACTGTTTATGCTGAACACCTGTTTTCCTACTGGGAGTCTAGAATTTGGGTATGTGTCAGAAAGGGAATTGCCTACATGATCAGTCCCTAATAAAAGCGCTGGGCACTGAGTCTCTAATGAGCTTCCCTGGTTGGCAATGTTTCACATGTGTTATCAATAATTCATGCTGGGAAAATTGTGTCCTGTGTTATCCCACTGGCAGAAGACTCCGGAAGCCTGGCCCTGGTTTACCCCATTCTCTGCCTAATGCACCTTTCTCCTTGCTGATTTTGCTCTATATCCTTTCACTGTAATACATCACAGCCATGAATAAGACTAGATGCTGAGTCCTGTGAGATTTCCTAGTGAATCATCAAACCTGAGGGTGTTCTTGGGGACACAGGTTTGGATACCAATGTTTACTGGTGTTTGCTTTCATATATAGTGAGTGAGGATTTATTTACTAGCTATGTTGTGTCCTGTTGCTTGCCTACATGTACCACTACTTATTATTAACAGTATAGTTCTTTTTAGCTGTTATATTTTATGCTTTTTATAAGGTTATCAGATTACCATGTAACTAGAATGTATTATTTCCAACTGGGTTCTTATGTACTGTATTTACATGAATTAAGTATTTTTCCTACAAAAGCACTTTAAAATCTTTGAATACATGTATGATTTAAATAATAATAGCTAACACATAGCAATTACACATGTCAGACACCGATCTAAGTGCTTTGTAAATATTAACTCATGTAATCCTCACAATTCTTATGAAGTACAATTGGTACTCTCAGTCCCTTACACTTAGAGTACAGGTGAGGATAGTATAGATGACAAAAGCTCAATTACCTTGATGATGAAACTCAATTACCTTGACCAAGAAAACAGCTGGGAGGCAGCAGAACTTGGATGTGAACCCAGAGAATCTGGTCTGGCTTCAGAATCTCTGTTCCTAAGTATTGTGTTATACTGACACTAAAAAAATGTACTGCCCCTTCCCCCAGTTTCCTGGACTACAACTTATACACCTCTCCATGTGTTATATGCTGCAAAAGTAAGAATAGGTGATTTCTGAACTCAGATCTGTTTAGCTCCAGGCTCAAGTGTTCTGAAAACCTGGCCTTACTGCCTCCCTTAAGTACATCAGGCCACACCGGGACAATGGGACAAAAGGGATCAACTAAGACTTACTCAGAGAAACCAAAACATACAGTAATCCTAGTTACAACACACTTTTCTACTCCTGAGTTATAGTCTCTCCTCTGGCAACAGTTCCTGTCTGAAAAAAATCTTTGAGGAAGTAAGTCTTATAGCCTGGAAAAAGGCCAATCAGATGCTAGCTGGTTAAGTGGAAAATTTAAGTGTCACATGTCAAAATGGTCAGGAAAAATAGATACTGTGGTATCTAGTATTCACAGCAAATCCTAAAAACACTGTCATGAATTTAAAAATAAATGCCACAGAATATCAGATGATTTGAACTTACTTCTCTAGTTGAGGATTTGTGTAAGGAATATACTGCTGTTCTTGCCATTTCCAAAGCAGTCTTGAGAAAAGCCATATCTGTCCCTGTGAAGAGTAGAAAAAAAGCTCCTATTTACCTCTTCTCAAAACAGAAGATTAAGTTAGTAGGATTTAGAAACATTTTCTTCCAAACTTCAAAACAGCCACCTTGAAATCTTTTAGCAATAAGGGTACAAATAAACTATCAAAATATTATTTTAAGGCTGGTAGAATAAAACCAGAATTATACTGTCTTGGTTAAATAAGGATAAAGTAAAAATTTTAATATTATATTCCAACATTAATGACTTCAAAAAGGGGAGAAGGAAATGCATAGAGTACTATTCAGAATCATCTTGGTGGGGGCAGGGTACTTTTTAAACTATGCATGTCTTTTTTTTTTTCAGTTTTACTCTTGTTGCCCAGGCTGGAGTGCAATAGCATGATCTCAGCTCACCGCAACCTCCGCCTCCCGGATTCAAGTGATTCTCCTGCCTCAGCCTCCCTAGTGGCTGGGATTACAGGCATGTGCCACCATGCCCGGCTCATTTTGTATTTTTAGTAGAGATGGGGTTTCTCCATGTTGGTCAGGCTGGTCTCAAACTCCCCACCTCAGGTAATCCACCCACCTCAGCCTCCAAAGTGCTGGGATTATAGGCGTGAGCCACCACGCCCGGCCAAACTATGCATGTCTTTTCCTACCCTCACTGACTTCCTAACCTCCTTGCCCACAGTACACACAAAATTAACAGCCACGGTGAGTCACTGTTACTGATGGGCACATGTAGAAACCCTTGGGTCTGTTAAGACATTAAAAAACAGATTCTGAAAGTATAAAATTCTTTCTATGTTTCGTATTCATTCATAAGGGTTAGGCAAATTATTCCTGAAGGCAAATGGGAGATATACAATAAATGACATGACTATCTTTGTTTACTTAATACAAATTTGTAAAAATGAAAGTTGAAAAACTCAGTTTCTTAGCCATGCATTAAACAAATTGAAATGTAAATTATAAGAACTATACAAATAAGAGATTGGTTTACTTAATGAAGAGTAATAACATCACTTAGCCTTGGTTTATTTAATGAAGAGTGATAAAATCACTTAGCCCAAACAGTGATAAAAATGGTTTTTATTTTTGTTTAATTTTTTCTAGACAGGGTCTTGCTGTTACCAAGGCTGGAGTGCAGTCGCACATTCATAGCTCATCGCAGCCCTGAATACCTGAGCTCAGGTGATCCTCCCACCTCAACCTTCTGAGTAGCTAGGACTATAGGCGCACCACCACACTTGGGAAATTAAAATTTGTGTGTGTGTGTGTGTGTGTGTAGAGGCAGGGTCTAACTATGTTCCCCGGGATGGCTACCAATTCCTGGCCCCAAAGGATCCTCCTGTATCAGCCTCGCAAAGCACTGGCATTACACGCCTGAGCCACTGCGCCTGGCCTTAAAAATGGTTTTAAAATCTTTTCTATAAATATACCAATATACCTGATTCTTGTTACAAACCTTTATTATTTTTGGTCCCAAAGGGAGGATTCATAATTACTGTATCGAACGACTTGGACATTCTGTTAGATAATAAGCACACATCACATTGAACCATGTCAATATTTGTTAACTCAAACTCTTCTGCATTCCTATTAAATATTTCCAATGCATCTTCATCTATGTCAAATCCAACACACAACCTATAAATACAAAACACACACAAAGAGTGGCGACTTATAGCTCCCAAGTAAAAACAAAACCAAAATTAGCTGTTTTTTTTTTTAAACCATATATCTTTTTAACCCAATTAGCACAGTAAGAGTGAGTGTTTTCTTCTTCTTTTTTTTTTCTTTTTTCAGACAGGATCTTGCTGTGCCACCCAGGTGAGTGTAGTGGTGCCATCTTGCACTGCTCAAGCAATCCTCCTACCTCAGCCTCCCAAGTAGCTGGGACCACAGGCGCACACCACCACATCCAGCTAATTTTTGTATTTTTTGTAGACATGGGATTTCACCATGTTGCCCAGGCTGGTCTCAAACTCCTGGGCTCAAGTAATCTGTCCACCTTGTCCTCCCAAAGTGTTGGGATTACAGGCATGAGCCACTGTGCCCAGTCAAGTCTAACAGCATAATTTCCAAACCTGGCAGGGGTTGGAAACTCAGGTTTGTATAAAAGGAACTGCTGCTTTCACCATTTTTATTTAATTTTTGTAGTTTGTTTAGATCTTCTGCCCATTCAAAATGTATTCAGTATCAGATTTTTGCTTCCTATATCTCATTCTGTGGAGTCTCATAAATATAATTCAGTTAATCCCATTGATGCTCCTTATTAAAGCCACCCAATACCCAAATAGCGTATATTGCATTACGTACCCTGCTCCTAACATTGCAGTTCCGATGCTAAGTACTCCACAACCACATCCTAGATCTGCAACGACTTTATTTTCAATGTCATCATAAGTGTTATGGATTGTATAGAGCATACATGCTAAAAAATAAAAAAAAAAAAGAATAAGTAAGCAAGCCGGTGACTAAAATCTAATTTGTGCAAATGACTCTTTCTAAAATAATTTCTTGTGTTGCATTACTTAGTCCTCCCCAAATGCCATTCCAGATTATTTTTGTAAAAGATAAGGGGTAATGATTTGGTATGTAGTAAGAGGCACCATAAAGGAAGCTAATACCCACCAGTGTTTCTCAAAAAATAGTCTCTGCTAGCAATGCCAAGAATGACAAAACTGTGACCAGTCTCTGAGGTAAAATAAAAAAACCGTCAAAACGTTTAGTTTTTCCTCAGCTTGTTAAAAACATTGCCATATACTCATATCGGTTCTTTCTTTGATGCTGAAATATTTTTAAGAAAGAATGGTAAGAGTAAATAGTTTTTAAAAAAATCCTTTGTCAACATAAATTTGGCAACTCTATCAATTTCCAAAATTGTTTTGAAATTTTACTTATCTGTGAAATCTATAAGACTAGGAACCACTATCAAACAAGCATTAGCATCACAAAGACATAGAATCCTTTTTTTTTCTTTTTTTTTTCAACACAGGTTCTCACTATATTGCCCATGCTGGTCTCGAACTCCAGGGCTCAAGTGATCCTCCCACCCCGGCCTTCCAAAGTGTTGGGATTACAGACATGAGCCACTGTGCCTAGCCACAGAACTTTGTTTTAACAAGTTTGTCACCAGAACACAAGCACCATAAGCTCCACAATGTAGCCTTTAGACACATATACTCATGATCTACAGACATATATATTCATAATCTACAAATGAGACCTGATAATAGAACTACTGGGTGTTAGATAAACTGAAGGTCAAACATGAATACCACCACCACCGATATTTCCCTGAAGATATCTGAACCCAGCAAGGACTGTTGGCCACTGATTCCTGCGGATCCAGAGGTTTTTTGTTGTTTTTTTTCAGAGACAGGGTCTATCTCTATCACCCAGGCTGGGGTGCAGTGGCAGATCAGAGCTCACTGCAGCCTGAAATTCCAGGGCTCAAGCAATTCTCCTGCCTTAGTATCAGCAGCTGGGACTATAGGCACATACTACCACACTGGGCTAATTTTTTTTTTTTTTAAGAGCTGGGGTCTCACTGTATTGCCCAGGCTGATCTTGAACTCCTGGGCTCGTCATCCTCTTGCCTTGGCCTCCCAAAGTGCTGGGATTATAGGGGTGAGTCACTGTACTTGGCCAGATTGTTACTATTTTTTAAACTGGATTCCACTAAAAAAACCTACAGTCAGAAGACTAGTAAGTCATTATTTGAGAAAACTGGTCTTAACCTAGACACAGTAGTTTTGTATGAATTTTTGGTTGGAATCATGACAGTATCTTGGAGTTAAGTGTAAATACACATGTATTCTCCTTGACTTTCATTGGCAACTTAGAAACAACTATTTTGGAACTGGAAAAAACTCCTTGCAGGTACTCTCAGAAAATTAATTTTCCTAAGGGGCCAGCCTCAGTGGCTCATGCCTGTAATCTCAGCACTTCCTGAGGCCCCAGTGGGAAGATCGCTTCAGCCCAGGAGTCTGAGACCATCTTGGGCAACATAGCAAGACGCTGTCTCTACAAAAAATAAAAAATATTAGCCAGGCATGATGGTGCATGCCTGTAGTCCTAGCTACTCGGGAGGCTTAGGTAGGAGGATCACTTGAGTCCTGGAGGTCAAGGCTGCAGTTGCCGTGATCACGCCACTGCACTCCAGCCTGGGTGACAGAGTGAGACCCTTATCTCAAAAAATAATCATAATAAAATTTTTTTCCCCTAAGGCTTCCCAATGACTTCGGTAACATAAATATATGTTGTCCTGTATTCTCTCTTGTACTCCCAGTATCAATGTCTGGCATGAAGCAACAATGCTAATGCTCAGAAAATCTGTTAAAATATGCATGCTCATCTTTACACAGAACATACTCTGATTTTGTTAAACTATCATTCCACTATCAACTCTGGTATTCATTTCTAGGGCAGAGTATATAGCACAAGAATCCTTGCGTAGGCAATTAGTAGCAATGGGAAATTGATCCTTATTTAGTAAATGTTTACTGAGCTCCTAAATAGTACCAGCGACTCTTCTGGGCACTGGGAATTCAAGTATGAACAAGACTAACAAATTCCTTGTCCTCAGAGAGACTGTAATGTGAGAAGAGAAAAAAACACATTAAAAAGATGTCTGGCAGTGTTAAGGGATATGCAGAAAACTAGACAGTAAAACGATAGTGTGTATGTCTGTGGAGGGTGTGCCTTGAGCTGCAGTGTCAAGGAAGGCCTCTCTAACGCGACAGGTGATCTTAGGGCAGAATTTCTCTAGACATTCTCTGTATCCAAATAACTGCTCTATTTTTATCACAGAGTAGACTGGACTAACGCCGAAAGCCGGGGCGTGGTAAACCAGCCGCCCTACCTGCAATGTGCGGCCTGGTAGGATACTGTTCTAGAAGTAGCTTGGGCTTTTCAAATCCATCCACTTGTTGCAGGCGACTCTCTAGTTCCTTAAGCCTTACTTTCTTCATTTTGTTTTAAAGTATGGACTCGTAGGGTTTGAAGGCACAGGATCTGCGGAGAAATCTATTGAACTGGGATCTTGTTTCCTCCCTACCCCCAACCTTCTCCCTTTTTCAGCACCGCTGGCCGGACCCGAAGACGCGCCCTAAGGAGACGCCCGGACGCAGGGCACGGGACGAGCCTCTGACCCACCTCCAGGGTAACCCAAGCCGCCCCAGGAGACGGCGGCGGCGCGTTGCTGGAGCAGCCCCAGTATCCCTCGCGCCACGACCACGCACCTCTGGACGCGACCCGCACCTCGGCCGCTGCCGGAAGCGCCAAGCCGCACGCGCGCACGCGTTCGCCGCCCAGCGGCCCGGCGCCGAGCTGCAGCGTTTATCTTGAGCCGGGGTTCCGCTGGCCACCTGGGGGCCTCATTGCCCCATCCCCTCTGCCTGCAAAGCCTGCGCTACTCGCTGACCCACGGCCAGTCCTCGCCGCCTGTCGCGTGCTCATTACCCTCTAGTTTGCCATGAGTACCTGCGGGCCCTCAAAGGATGGGGAAAGACAGAGTGAAAGGGATGCGGGAGAGAAAGTCACAGTCACTTTGTTGTATGGCCCAGAGTGACTCTTCTTGTTTCCCAAGTCTCGGCTCAAAAAGTAGCGATCTCCATTCACCTTTACCTCCTTCTCCATTCTCATGCCTTATTTTATTGTAACTTTGTTTCCCAATTTTTAGGTCATTTGTGTCACTTGCAATTCTCACAGGAGTGGTGATGTCAAAGAAACCCAAAGAAGAGATAGTGGAGAGGCAGGGCGCGGCGGCTCACCCCTGTAATCCCAGCATTTTGGGAGGCCGAGATGGGCGGATTGCTTGAGACGGGAGTTTGAGACCAGCCTGGGCAACATAAGGAGACCCTGTCTCTACTAAAAATACAAATATTAGCTGGGTCTGATGGCGCGAGCCTGTGGTCCCAGCTGCTCGGGTGGCTGGGGTGGGAAAATCGCTTGAGCCCGGGAGGCAAAGCTTCCAGTGATCTGAAATTGCGCCACTGCACTCCAGTCTGGTCGACAGTGAGACCCTGTCTCAAAAAAAAAAAAAAAAAAAAAAAAAAGAAGAAAGAAGAAAAGAAAGAGAAAGAGAAAGGTGGCCTACGAAAAGAAGAGGATGGTTGGATGCTTAGTAATGGGGGAAGTTTTATTATTTTTTCAATTATTTTTAAGACAGGAGGAGACAAATTCTGACAAGAATTGAGCTAATAGAAAGAGAGGGGTTAAAAATACAAGAGGATATTGGATGGAGTTGGGATCCTGAGAAGGCAGGATCCAGTGGTTAAGTAAAAGGATTGCAGGATTGCGTTTAAGCCTGTGGATGGACACCTCTTTGCATTATTAAAGGAAGAAGAAAAAGAGTGAATGGACGATGACGAAGTAGAGAAGTGTCTGAGGCTGCTACTTCTAGGAATAGTAGAATTCAAAGTTATCTGTTATGAGAATCAAATGAGTTAAAACATACAAAGTTTTAGCATGTGAAGTTAATACATAAAGTTTTATTTAGTTTATAATTTAGTGATTCGTAAAATTATTGAGCAAATTTAACTTATCACTGTTATATGATGATCGTGACATACTTAACTAATGTAGAAGACCAGGAATAACCTGTTTTAATTATGTTTCATTCATTTCAAACACAAGGTTATGGATTGGAAACACCCCTGTTCTTCTTTGTTGTTGTTGTTGTTTTTTTAGAGACGGAGTCTCGCTTTGTCACCCAGGCTGGAGTGCAGTGGCGCGATCTCGGCTCACTACAACCCCCGCCTCCTGGGTTCAAGCGATTCTCCTGCCTCAGCCTCCGGAGTAGCTGGGATTACAGGCGTGCGCCACCATGCCTGGCTAATTTTTGTATTTTTAGTAGAGACAGGGTTTCACCATGTCAGCCAGGCTGATCTCAAACTCCTCACCTCAAGTAATCCGCCTGCTTCGGCCTCCCAAAGTGCTGGGATTACAGGCGTGAGCCACCGCGCCCGGGCTTCTGTTCTTCTTTGGATTGCTTTTCCTACAGTTTTTGTTTTCCTTAAGTTGGGGTCTCATTCTGTCGCCCGCTGGACTTTGATAACAGTAGGAATGTACATCTCAAACAAAATGCAGATGCCTAAAGTACGTCTGAAAGATGATGTGAATAATTCCTGTAGTCTATGCAAATAAAGAAATAATTGCCCTTATTAAAGATTTCCTATAAGGTGAGTCCTTTATTTCAGTAGCTCTTAACTTAGAAAGTTGGGAGCCTAGCTTGGTCCAGAGGCGCCCAGGAGAGAGGGGCGGGAGGAAGGCTCTGCAGCCCGAGGGGGCGTGTGTAGGGGCGGGGCTGCGGGCGGAGGAGCGCGGACGCTCCGAGTATCGCGAGAGTTGGGCGGGCCGAGCAATCGCAGCAGTCTATTCCCTCACTCTCCCTGGAGGAGCCGCTGGCCCTGGACTCTCCAAATTCTGAGCTCTCATCATGGCGGCGGCGGCGGCCGCGGCGGCCGTCGGGGGCCAGCAGCCGTCACAGCCCGAGCTGCCCGCGCCGGGGCTGGCCCTAGACAAGGCAGCCACCGCCGCGCACCTCAAGGCGGCCCTCAGCCGGCCGGACAACCGCGCAGGTGCTGAGGAGCTGCAGGCGCTGCTGGAGCGGGTGCTGAGCGCCGAGCGGCCGCTGGCCGCGGCTGCTGGCGGCGAGGACGCGGCGGCTGCCGGAGGCGGGGGCGGTCCGGGGGCGGCCGAGGAGGAGGCCCTGGAGTGGTGTAAGTGCCTTCTGGCGGGCGGCGGCGGCTACGACGAGTTCTGCGCGGCGGTGCGGGCCTACGATCCCGCGGCGCTCTGCGGCCTGGTCTGGACAGCCAACTTCGTGGCCTACCGCTGCCGGACGTGCGGCATCTCGCCCTGCATGTCGCTGTGCGCCGAGTGCTTCCACCAGGGCGACCACACCGGACACGACTTCAACATGTTCCGCAGCCAGGCCGGGGGCGCCTGCGACTGCGGGGACAGCAACGTGATGCGGGAGAGCGGGTGAGTGGAGCCCTCCCCGCGGGCGAGGCGACCCTGGGCCGGGGACGTCGCGGGAGGGCCTGGAGCGGAGCACTGGGAGCCCACTCTGAGCTGTCAAGGGGAGGGTGCGGGGGAGGGTGCAGCCAAAGGGGATGGAGGTGACTGAGCTGTCAGCGGTGGAAAGGGGGTGGGGAGGAGAAAGAGGGGAGAGGAGAGCGGAGAGCATGTTTAGGAAACCGGGCTGTGAATTTTGGGGAAGCCAGGGTGGGTAAATGATAGCGAGAAAAGAGCCAGTGTATGGGATAGGAGGGGAGTGAGGGGAAATGATTTTTGGGGAAGCTCGTGTCGAGCTGTCAAGTGTGTACTTGTTGGGAAAGGCTGTAAAGCCTGGTTCTTGGGAAGAGACTTAGGTTGTGATTTGGATTGGCTGGGAGGGGATGTTATTGGGGACTGTATTGGCTCGCGGGATGATGAGAGCTGGGGAGGTGGTCTTGTACGTGCAGGGAAGGACGCTTGAGGAAAAGGTCTTCTGAACTGCCAGTGTGTCTGTCAGTGTGAGAGAAGGAGCTCTTGAGGGTTGAGGGAGGAGGGAAGGGGAGGGGCCTGCATGAAAAGTGACTGTTGAGCTGTCAGTGGAGTATTTGGTATGCTGGAATGACATTTAGAATTGGGCTACTGAGCAGTCAGTTACAGAATACCCTCCATACCAGGAGAACAAACAAAATACTGAGCGAACCAGGAATCAAGTGTTAGGTCTTCTCCAGTTAAGGGCACTTTGTTCACTCACTGATACGTGAACCTCTGTCTAAAAGGAGACAACAAATGCCCTTTTGACAGAAGCGATGCATCAGATGTTGGGACTTATGAGAAAAGACATTTCAGAGTTTGCAGTGAGTTACAGAGAGTTGGTACATGTAGGGTCGTGGCTTGGAACATGATGTCAATGTCAGGGACAGTCTGAGAAAAAAGGAAAAAGTGAAAGGGGCGATTTTGGATGGGCAGTAGTTGAAAGAATATTAGCAACTACAAGTTGCTATCAGTTATTAAACTTCTTCAATTTTCAGGTCTTAGGATTAATGACAGAGTACAATCTTTTTATAAATGGTCACCTTTTTCTTCGGAGTACTTGTAAGGTTACTGTTACTCCAAAATGTTTGTACCTACTATGCGCAAGCAAGGCTTCTTGGATATTAAAAATGAATGAAACATTGACCAACCCCTTACTCTACTTGCACTGGAGTAGAAAGTAATAAATTCCTTAAACAATAACTTGGTAGCTAGAGGAGGGAGATGAGGTTTCTGTGCAGAGGGAGTAAGAAAAAGTCTTCAGAAAGGAGGTATTTTGAATTTGCTAATAATAATACAACATAATTGCAGCTAACATTTGAGGTTTTTTTTTTTTTTTTTTTTTTTGAGACGGAGTTTCGCTCTTGTTGCCCAAGCTGGAGTGAGATGGCGCGACCTCGGCTCACTGAAACCTCCGCCCCCTGGGTTCAAGCGATTCTCCTGCCTCAGCCTCCCAAGTAGCTGGGATTACAGTCATGCACCACCACGCCTGGCTAATTTTGTATTTTTTTAGTAGAGACAGGGTTTCTCCATGTCGGTCAGGCTAGTCCCGAACTCCCGGACCTCAGGTGATCCGCCCGCCTCTGCCTCCCAAGTGCTGGGATTACAGGCGTGAGCCACCGCGCCCGGCCAACATTTGAGTTCTTGAACTGTATGTCTGATACTTTAAAAGTACTTTTTAAAATTTAATATTTGAATAGGTAAAATATAGAGCTAAAACACACACACACACACACACACACACACACACACACACACACACACACACGGAAGTTTTTCTCACATCTAGTCTTCTATCTGTCCAGTTCCTTCCCGCTTAGTTTCTCTTGGTGCAGAACAAGCAAAGATGTTTCCTAGTTTTTCAGTCTCTTTTTATGCAAAGGGTTACATACTTTCCACTGTTCTACATCTTGCATTTTTTGGTTATCTTAGATGTATTTTTCCTATTAAAAAATCAGTGTCGTCATTCTATTTTTTTAAAAAAACTGCTGCATAGTGTTCCATGTTTTGAATTTGCCATTCTTTAATTTCTTTTTTTATTTTTATTTTTTTTTGTGTGTGTGTGTGTGAGTTTGCCATTCTTGATTTAATGTCTCTTCATGGGCATTTGGCTTTCCAGTATAAAATTAAAAACGTGGTGTATCTGTCTTTTCCCCACCTGGTCAAGAGAGTCAGTGGGATAAATTCTCAAAAGTGTGATTTCCAAATTGCCCTCCCTAAGGCTTAGTACTAATTACTCTGTGAGACTGCCTGTTTTCCAACAGCCTCATCAACAGAGTAGTAGTAAAATTTTGGACTTTTATCTATTTGGTTAAAAGTGGCCAAATTCTTGGTGTTTTATGTGATTTAACTTATTTATTCTTTGACTCTGAGATTGTTACTTTTATTATTCTCATTGTACAGAAGAGGAAAGTAGGGCAGAGTTAAAAAACTTGCTCAAGATCACACAGGCAGTAAGCTAGGCATGCTGGCTCCAGGGCTCCGGAGCCAGACTAATCAACCATTTCTCTTTACTGCCCCTACTAAATAGCATTCTTACTGGTTTTTCTTTTCAATTCTATGTTTTATCTTTTTTTTTTCCTTAATATGCTATTCTTATTTGGGCCTTTGTTTCTTTCTTTTTAAACTTTTTTTGTTTGTTTTGTTTTAAAGAGGCACATCAAAACAGGAGTTGGAGCAATCCTTTACTGATATTTAGACATTTTTACTTCTTGGACTGGGTTAGCATTTAGGAAAGCCTCCAGAGAACCTGAAGGTAGGAAATAACATTGATTCTTTCCTGACTTTTGGAATACAGTGGTAATTATCAGGTTGTCGTGGATGAGATGCAAGTCTGATCGCTTGTGATGCTTCAGTGTACTACCAGAAATATGTCAGTGAGTTTCTTTGAAGGTATTCATACAGTTTTAGGGCATCCAGGCTATAGACAGTCAACATCCTAACCTCATGGTATTTGCTTTTACTGGTGTCTCATAGGTAAGTATTATTTTCCCAGTCTGGCAACCCTCTATGAGTTGGTACATTATATATATATATATATATATATATTTTTTTTTTTTTTTTTTTTTTTTTGAGAGAGAGAGAGTTTTGCTCTTGTTGCCCAGGCTGGAGTGCAGTGGCACGATCTTGGCTTACCGCAACCTCTGCCTCCCGGGTTCAAGTGATTCTCTACCTCAGCCTTCCAAATAGCTGGGATTACAGGGATGCGCCACCACACCTGGCTAATTTTTTTTTTTTTTCTTGTATTTTTAGTAGAGACAGGTTTTCTCCATGTTGGTCAGGCTGGTCTTGAACTCCTGACCTTAGGTGATCCACCCGCCTCGGCCTCCCAAAGTGCTGGGATTACAGGCATGAGCCACCACACCCGGCCGGATACATAATATTCAAAGATTTATTATTATCTTTGTCTGAAACCAGAGCTATTGCCTGTATGTGTCAGCAGTTGCCATGTCCAGTTTCATAAAGGGCAAGATTGAACAATAAACAGTATTGTGGCCATGCAATTACTCTGAATTTTTTCTAACTGCTTGGATTGGATAGAGTAATTTTCCTGGGCTATACAGCTAATTTACTGCCTCAAGAGAAATAGGTGATGTTGACCAGCTCTGCAACCTAAAAGACTGCCTCTGGAACCTTTTTAGAGCTGGAAATCATCAACAGCTTATAACAGTGTTCTCATGGGCAAAGGTGGACTACACTGGCATGAACAGAATGTTTGAACTTTTCTAAGTTTTTGATATTTTAAAAACCCCTTTAGATTGCCAAAGATTGAATGTGTGTTGATTTTGGGGTTTTTATTCTAACTGCCATAAGTTTGTAAATTTCATGGTGTAGTCACTTTTAGAGGAAGGATTTCTTTTTTTCAGCTGTATTTGTGCTCTTAGTAAATGAGAATAAATCTTTCTGTGCCATAATCCTTTTCACCAGTGTCTGACTGTTGCCTGTAGGATGTTCTTGATTGGAGATGGAGAAGAATCTTGAATCTATCACAGCTGTATTTATATTTAATTTTCAAATTAGCAATTATAGAACTGTGGGGAGGATTTAGTTATTTTTGACTGAGTAGTATTGATATAATCAATGTGGCAGTATTAGCAGATATACAAACCAAAGGAAGAAAGCAATTGAGGATTCATTTGTGGGATGAAATCACAAAGGCTATGGAAATTGTGTGCTAATAACTGTATGTGGCAGGGCGCGGTGGCTCACGCCTGTAATCCCAGCACTTTGGAAGGCCGAGGTGGGCAGATCACGAAGTCAGGAGATTGAGATCATCCTGGCTAACATGGTGAAACCCTGTCTCTACTAAAAATACAAAAAATTAGGCGTGGTGGTGGGTGCCTGTAGTCCCAGCTACTCGGGAGGCTGAGGCAGGAGAATGGCGTGAACCCGGGAGGCGGAGCTTGGAGTGAGCCGAGATCCCGCCACTGCACTCCAGCCTGGGCGACAGAGCGTGACTCTGTCTCAGGAAAAAAACCAAAAAAACTGTATGTATAACTACAGTTTTGCCACTAGTGAGTAAGTGCAGTCATTGTTAGAAATGCTTTATGGGGGCCGGGCGTGGTGGCTCACACCTGTAATCCCAGCACTTTGGGAGGCCAAGGCAGGCGGATCACCTTAAGTCGGGAGTTCAAGACCAGCCTGACCACATGGAGAAACCCCATCTCTACTAAAAATACAAAATTATCTGGGCATGATGGCACATGCCTGTAATCGCAGCTACTCTGGAGGCTGAGACAGGAGAATCGCTTGAACCCAGGAGGCGGAGGTTACAGTGAGCCAAGATCATGCCATCGCACTCCAGCCTGGGCAACAAGAGTGAAACTCCATCTGGAAAAAAAAAAGTGCTTTATGGGTGGATGAACTCAAAACAAAATGAAACAAAACAAAATAACCTGTAATGGAAAGTCTAAAATACACTCGTTCCTCAGTATATGGTATACATAGGAGACTGGTTCCAGAATACCCACCTCCCACCCACTCTTCAGGGTATACTGAAATCCTGCTTATATGAAAAGTCTGCCCTTCATGTATGTGAATGTCAGATCCCATGAATTCTGTATTTTTGATCCATGTTTAGTTAAAAAAATCTTTGTATAAGTGGACCCTTGTAGTTCAAACTAGTGTTGTTCAAGGGTCAACTGTAATGTCTGACTAGCTGGTTTTGGGCTCTGATGGGATACTAACTGGAAACTGGGATTTTAAACATTTAGTTCTCAAATTTTGGTGCAGAGAATGAGGAGTTTCATGTTCTGTCCTATATTACAGATATTTTTGTCTCCTTGCTTGTTCTTCCTCACATATTCTAAGCTCCTTAAAAGATAAGGACCACACTTTGCTATTAGCCAGAGGCCAGCACCTACTAAGTCTCTTGTACTTAGTAGGTGTCTGTAATTTTGAATTAAATTGGATAAAAAAGTGGCTGCTATACCCAAAAAGTTGCTGTAAGATTACATTGCTTTAGTTACTCATGAGGTGGCATTGATTATTAAATCCATAGCAGCTTTTTTCAGAGTGCTTTCATTCTTTTTTTAATTTCAGAAGTAATACACATTGATTATAACATAAAAATAAGTGGATAAAGTAAAAAGTAAAGGTGCCTTTCTCCATCCTACCCTTCAGTAAGAAATTTCTTTTTCTTTTAAGCTTACTTATGTATTTAAAAGAGATTAGTTATAATTTATCCAGCATTTCTAGATTTTTTTTTTTTTTAGTGACAGGTTCTCGCAGTGTCTCCCAGGCTGGAGTGCAGTGGTGTGATATCACAGCTCACTGCAGCCTCTACCTGCCAGACTCAAGTGATCTCCCACCTCACCCTCCCAAGTAGCTGTGACTGTAGGCACACACCACCACACACAGCTAAATTTCTTTTTGTATTTTTTGTAGAGATGGTATTTCACCATGTTGGCCAGGCTGGTCTTGAACTCCTGGCTTCAAGCAGTCTACCTGCCTCAGCCTCCCAAAGAGCTGGGATTATAGGCGTGAGCCACAGTGTGGTGCCTGGCCTGTGTTGTGGGAGGTTTTTAGGTTTTCTGATCTGTGGTAGCCAGAAATTGAACCACGTGAATGTCTGGTTGAATAGTGTTACTCTCTTCAGTAGCTTGCTTTTTTCCCCTTATCGTATTTATGGATACTATCTCAAAAGTAGAACTGCTTCATTTTTAAAGTTAAATAGTATTTCATTGTATTTCCATGTTTTTGTAATGTACTATGATTTTTGCGGTCAGTCCCTACTGATAGACATTTAAATTGTTTCCAGACTTGGGCTGTTGTAAACATTGTTGCAGTGAGTATTCTTGTATACACTTCTTCATATGTGTGTGAGCTTATGTATAAGGATACATTCCTAGAAGTTATATCTTGGTTGAAGGAAATTTGCAAATTCAACTTTGATAGAACCCTCCAAAGAAATTAATTTACATTCCTGCCAACAATGTATGAAACAATTTGTTTCCCCATATTCTGGCAGTATATATGGTGGTATCAGTGTTTCTGATCTTTGCTGCTCTTATAAGTGAAAAGTTATATCCCATTTCATCTGTTATCTCCCTGTCCCACTGCTTTTTCGTCCCAGCCAGGACTATTTTGAAGCAAATATCAGATACCTTATAATTTAATTTAAAAATATTTGAGTATGCATCTCAGTAAAGAGATGTGAACTCTAAAACATAACTCAAATGTCCACCAGCAGATGAATGGATAAGCAATATGTGGAATATACGTACAATGGAATATTTAACCTTAAAAAGTAATAAAATTCTGACACATTAGAATGTTACAATGTAGATAAACCTTGAAGACCTTATGCCAAATGAAATAGGCCCATCACAAAAGAACAAATGCTTGTATGCTTCTGTCTATATGAAGTGCCCGGAATAGTCAAATTCATACAGACAGAAAGTAGAATAGTGATTATCAGAGGCCAAGGGAAGGGGAGATTGGGGAGTTATTTTTTTTTTAACAGGTACAGAGTTTCAGTTTGGGAAGATGAAAAAGTCCTTGAGATCGATGGTTGTGATAGTTGCAAAACAATGTGAATGTACTTAATGCCACTAAACTATACACTTAAGATGGTTTTAAATGGTAAATTTTATGTTATTTATATTTTACCACAATTAAAAAATAATGTCAGGCATGGTGGCTCGCACCTGTAGTCCCAGCTACTCCCGAGGCTGAGATGGGAGTATTGCTTGAGGCTGGGAGTAAGAGGCTGCAGTGGATTATGATCACACCTGGGAATAGTCACTGCACTCCAGCCTCAGCAACATGAAGTGACCTCATCTCTTGAAAACAAAGCAAAAAACAAACAACTCCCCCCAAAACCACAATACCGATACTACACCTAAAATATTCATATTTTGTTTGTTTGTTTGTTTTGAGATGGAGTCTCACTCTGTTGCCAGCTGGAGTGCAGTTGCATGATCTCGGCTCACTGCAACCTCTGCCTCCTGAGTTCAAGCGGTTCTCCTGTCTCAGCCTCCCTAGTAGCAGGGACTACAGGTGCATGCCACCATGCCCAGCTAATTTTTGTATTTTTAGTAGAGGTGGGGTTTCACCGTATTGGTCAGGCTGGTCTGGAACTCCTGACCTCAGGCAATCCACCTGCCTTGGCCTCCCAAAGTGCTGGGATTACAGGCATGAGCCACCGTGCGTGGCCTAATTTTTTAATCATTATAAAACTCAGTTAAAACTATTTTCAATTATGAAACAATTTGAATTTACAGAAAAGTACAAAAGTAGTATAACAGACACCTTTGTACTTACCATTGAGATGAATAGATATTAACCTTTTGCCATGTTTGCTCTAGAGTTGCTTTTAGTCAAAAAACCAAAGAAAGGTCAACCCACCTCTCCCTTTCTCTTTTCCTCTCCAGACGTTACCATTTTCCTGAAATTCCTGTGTGCACTGTCTCTCTCTCTCTCTCTCTCTCTCTCTATCTATATCTATATCTATATCTATATCTATCTATCTATATATATATATAATTTTTTTTTTTGAGATGGAAACTCGCTCTGTCCCCATCAGACTCAGGCTGGAGTGCAATGGTGCGATCTCGGCTCACTGCAACCTCTGCCTCCTGGGTTCAAGCAATTCTCCTGCCTCAGCCGCCTGAGTAGCTGGGATTACAGGTGGCCGCCACCATGCCTAGCTAATTTTCATATTTTTACTAGAGATGGGGGTTTCACCATATTGGCCAGGCTGGTCTCGAACTCCTGACCTCAGGTGATCTTCCCGCCTCAGCCTCCCAGAGTGCTGGAATTACAGGCATGGGCTACCACGCCTGGCCCCACCAGGAATTTGAGGTCTTGTTTTTCTGCTTATTGAAACTTGGTGTTAATGAGGACACATGGACACCGGGAAGGGAACAACACACACAGGGGCCTGTTGGGTCGGGGGCAGGGAGAGGGAGAGCATCAGAAAAAATAGCTAATGCATGCTGGGCTTCATACCTAGTTGATGAGTTGATAGGTGCAGCAAACCACCACAGCAACCATTTACCTATGTAACCTGTACATCCTGCACATGAAATTCAGAACTTAAAAAAAAAAAACCAAAAGACACTTGGTGTTATATATATATATTTATAATATTTTACCAATCTGTTGGATACAAACATCTTTTTAAAATTTATATTTTCTTGACTAGTAAAGTTGAACATCTTTTCATATGTTTTGGGGCCATTTGGGCTTCTTTCTTGGTGAACTGCTGGTTCATATTCTTTGCCTGTTTTGTTTTTCTGTTTTACTGAGTTTTAAGAATGCTGTACATACTCTAGATGCTGATCCTTTGTTGTATAAATACCTAACTTCATCTTCTAGTTTGTGTCTTGTCTTTTTACCTTGAAATACATAATTTTGTTGTAAACGATTTTAAATTAAAAATGTAGTTTTTCTTCTACAGTTTGTATTACTTGTATCTTGTTAAAGAAATCTTCTTCACCCTGGTTTAAAAAAATGCTTATATGTTTTCTCCTGAAAGATTTAAGGTTTTTCATTGTACACTTAGGTCTTTTGTCCATCTGGAATTTATTTTTACATGTAGTATGAGATTGAGGTCTGTATTAGTCTGTTTTCGCACTGCTATAAAGAACTGCCTGAACGGGCCCGGAGGCTCACGCCTGTAATCCCAGCACTTTGGGAAGCCGAGGCAGGTGAATCACCTGAGGTCGGGAGTTTGAGACCAGCCTGACCAACATGGAGAAACCCCATCTCTACTAAAAATACAAAATTAGCCAGGTGTGGTGGCGTGTGGCTGTAATCCCAGCTTCTCGGGAGGCTGAGGCAAGAGAATTGCTTGAACCCGGGAGGCAGAGGTTGCGGTGAGCCGCGATCACGCCATTGCACTCCAGCCTGGGCAACAAGAGGAAAACTCCGTCTCAAAAAGAAAAGGAAAAAGAATGACTGGAGACTGGGTGATTTATAAAGGAAAGAGGTTTAATTGACTCACAGTTCAGCATGGCTGGGGAGGCCTTAGGAAACTTAGAATCATGGTAGAAGGCACCTAGTCACAGAGCAGCAGGGGGGAGAAGCGAGCAGGGAAATGCCAGATGCTTATAAAACCATTACATCTCGTGAGAACTCACTCACTATCATGAGAACAACATAGGGCAAACCATCCCCATCATCCAGTTACCTCCACCTCATCCCACCCTTGACGTGTGGGGATTATGGGGATTACAATTCAGGATGAGATTTTGGGTGGGGACACAACCAAACCATATCATTAGATCTAATTTTATCTTTTTCAATATGAGGATTCACTTATTGAACATTTTTTTCCTCCATTGATCTATAATGTCACCTCTATCACATACCAAACCTATGTGTATCCTAAGTTCTCTATTGTATTGATATGTCTCTTGTAACAATACCATACTACTTTATTAGAACATTAAAATGTATTTTGATATGGCAGGATTTCCTTATTATTAGTCTTCAAAAGGGTTTTTGGCTGTTCTTGGTTCCTGTTTTCATTTGAATTTCAGGAGCTTGTCAAATTCTCTGGAAAACTTCTGTTAAGATGTTGACTGGCATCATATTAAATATGAGGAGGTTGCAGAAAGATACATGTTCAAGTATGTTCATTGTAACACTGAAATAGGGAAAAATGGAAACAATGAGATTAGTGAACTGTAGTTTAATCATTCAATGGAATACTTTATGGCAGAATACATAAATTGCCATCCATCTTAGTCTGTTTGTGCTGCTGTTACATCAGACGGAGTAATTTAGAACAGAAATTTATTTATTCCAGTCTGGAAGCTGGGAAGTCCAAGATTAAGGCATTTGTGTGTGTGTGTGTGTGTGTGTGTGTGTGTGTGTCTGGTGAGGCCTTCTTGCATACTCACATGGCAGAAGCGGGGAAGAGGGCAAATGGGGCCTAAGGTAGTTCCCTCCAGCACTTGCTTAAGGCAGAGCCCTCATGACTTAATCACATCCCCAAAGGCTTCCGCCTCTTAATACCACCACAGTGGAGATTAAGTTTCAGTGTGAATTTTGTAGGGGACACACGTTCAGACTGGTGCTCTGCCTCTGCCCCTCGCCCCCAAAAAGTTTATGTCCTTTTCACATACAAATACATTCATTCTATTCCAGTAGCTCCAGAAGTCTTAAGTTTTTCTAGCACCAGCTCAAAAGTCTAAAGTTGAGTCTCATCTAAACATCATTTCAATCAGATACAGTGAGACTCAAAGATACGCTTCATCCTGTGGCAGATTTCTCTCTAGCTGTGAACCTGTGAAGTCAAACAAGTTACCTGCTTTCAAAACACAGTGTCTACACTGTTGGTGGGAATGTAAATTATTAATATTACAGCCACTGTGGAGAACAGTATGGAGGTTCCTCAGAAAACTAAAAATAGATTACCATGTGATCCAGTAATTCCACTACTGAGTATATATCCAAAAAAAGGGAAATCAATATATGGAAAAGAGACCTGAAGTCCCATGTTTATTGCAGCACCATTCATAGTAGCCAAAATATGGAATCAACTTAAATGCCCACCAATGGAAGAATGGATAAAGAAAATGTGGTATATATGCACAATGGAATATTATTCAGCCACAAAAATAATGAAATCTTGTCATTTGTAGCAACATGGGTGGGACTGGAGGTCATTATGTTAAGTGAAATAAACCAAGGGCAGAAAGACAAATATCACATGTTCTCACTCATGTGTGGGAGTTAAAAAAGTGGATCTCATGAAGATAAAGAGTAGATTGGTGGTTACCAGAGGGAAGGGTAGAAAGGAGGAGGGGGATAAAGATAAGTTAATTAGTGGGTACAAATATATGGTTTGATGGAAGAAATAAGACCTAATGTTAGATAGTATCTATCAGTAGGGTAACTGTAGTTTACAATAATCCATTGTAAATTACAAAATAGCTAGAAGAGAAGAATTTGAATGGCTGTAGCATAAAAAGACAAATATTTAAGGTAGTGGTATTCCAAGTACGTTGATTTGATCTTTACAGATTATATGAATGTATTACATTATTACATGTACTCAGAAACTATGTACATCTATTATGCATCAAATAAAACACACACACACACACACATATACTGCAATGGTGAGAGAGGCAAGCACAGATGTGTTCATTATGAAGGGAGGAACAGGCAAGAAGAGAGGAGTGACAGATCTCAAGTAAGTGTAAAACTCAGTAAGGCAAACAACATTAAATCTTAAGGCTTGAGAATAATTGTCTTGCTTTCTGGACACACTGTGTTGGGGGTTGGGTCCCCAAGGTGTAAGAATTAAAGAAAGAGGAAAGAAACACGAAAGGTGGCTTGCTGGTCAAGACAGATTTATTTTAGAGAAAACAAACCTGAGAGGAAACTTCTGGCCGAGTTAGGCCCACTGTCTTACAGACTAAGAGTTTTTAAGGATTCAGGGTGGGAGGCTTGGACTGCTTCTGTGTCTCTTTGTTGTGCTTATCTGGGAGGGAGAGTTGTGTGTCTGTTCCCATACTTTTTTCTGCAGCTACAGGCATACCTCCCGAGTCTGCTTTTAGCTTCCCTATCTTAGTGCACCTGAAGGGAAAGGAATGTGCTTATTAAGGCCCACTGTTTTACTGGGGCCCATTGTATGAGCCTGAAGTTTGGCAGTTACTCAAGAGACTTTCCCCCCACCTCCCTCTGGGCCCGAGCTGTCTTATCTGTGTTTTACTGTCTGCTCTTTCTGGCTGCTTGTAGTTAACAGAGAAGTTATTTCCTTGAAATGCATGAGGCTAGAAAGGAAGCTGGAACTAAAGTGGCGGTATCTGACCTAGATGATGGTGCTCCTGCTCTGACACAAGGCTCCTCCGGGTGGCTCCACCCCTGTAGCCTCTCTTGGGTGCAGTCCACATTGTACCTCTCACCGGTTGGAATCAGGTACCCGTGGTTCTCCCAGGCTGGAGTTGCAGGTTGGTGACTATGTGACTATGGTTCTGGGGTTTTGGGGGCAACCCTGCCCCGATAGCTCTACTGGGTGTTGCCCTTGTGGAGACTCTCTCTGGTGGACCTGCCCCTTCCCCCCACCGCAGACTCCACTAGGCATTGCCTTCCTGTGGACTCTGCTGCTGACCTGCCCTGTGACAGTTCTCTGCTTGAGCCTCAGGCTCTCTGGTACATCCTTGGAAATTTAGGTGGAGGAAGCCATGCCTCCACAGCCTGCAGAGTTAGCAACATGTGGACACTGGGAAGGCTGCTTACTGCTTGTTCCTTTGGGAGTGGCAGCCTTAGCAGCATCTGGGCCCACTTGAACTACAGGTGAGGTGCAAGGAGCACTGCACTGGAATGCAGGGAGCAGAGACTTGAGGTGGTGCTGTGCAGCAAGCCCTGAGGCTCCACAGGTACCCTGGGCCCCTCCCTTGAAACAGTTCTACCCTCAAGGCCCTAGCATTCTGGACCTGTGGTGGGTATGGCTGTCTCAAAGATCTCAACAGCTTTTGGGGTTATTCTTCCACTGTCTTGATGAAACAGTCATACCTTTGCCACACCCTTGGATTTTTTTCTCCTAAGCATGCTTTTTTATTCTTTACCTGGCCTGGTTGAGAATTTTCCAAATCTTTACATTCTATGTCTTTTTTGATTATAAATTTCATCTTCACCTCATTGTCTCTCCTTGGATTTTACTATAAGCAGCCAAGAGAAGCCATGCAGTATCCTGAACACTTTGCTTAGAGATTTTTTTCTGCTAAATATCCTAGTTTATAGCTCTTAAATTTTGCCTTTCACAAGGTGGTAGTGAGAGGTGACAGCGTGCTGGCAGTCCTCAGAGCCCTCGCTTGCTCTCGGCACCTCCCCTGCCTGGGCTCCCACTTTGGTGGCATTTGAGGAGCCCTTTAGCCCCCCCACTGCACTGTGGGAGCCCCTTTCTGGGCTGGCCAAGGCTGGAGCCCACTTCCTCAGCCTGCAGCGAGGTGTGGAGGGAGAGGCACGAGCGGGAACTGGGGCTGCGTGCGGCGCTTGCGGGCCAGCTGGAGTTCCGGGTGGGCGTGGGCTTGGTGGGCCCCGCACTCGGAGCAGCCAGCCTGCCCTGCTGGCCCCGGGCAATGGGGGACTTAGCACCCGGGCCAGTGGCTGCGGAGGGTGTACTGAGTCCCCCAGCAGTGCCGGCCCACCGGCGCTGTGCTCAATTTCTCGCCGGGCCTTGGCTGCCTTCCCGCGGGGCAGGGCTCGGGACCTGCAGCCCACCATGCCTAAGCCTCCCACCCACTCCATGGGCTCCTGTGCGGTCTGAGCCTCCCCGACGAGCACCACCCCCTACTCCACGGTGCCCAGTCCCGTCGACCACCCAAGGGCTGAGGAATGCGAGCGCACGGCGCAGGACTGGCAGGCAGCTCCACCTGCAGCCCCGGTGCGGGATCCACTAGGTGAAGCCAGCTGGGCTCCTGAGTCTGGTGGGGACGTGGAGAGTCTTTATATCTAGCTCAGGGACTGTAAATACACCAATCAGCACTCTGTGTTTAGCTCAAGGTTTGTGAGTGCACCAATCGACACTGTATCTAGCTACCCTGGTGAGGACGTGGAGAACCTTTATGTCTAGCTCAAGGTTTGTAAATACACCAATCAGCACTCTGTGTTTAGCTCAAGGTTTGTGAGTGCACCAATCGACACTCTGTATCTAGCTGCTCTGGTGAGGACGTGGAGAACCTTTATGTCTAGCTCAAGGTTTGTAAATACACCAATCAGCACCCTGTGTTTAGCTCAAGGTTTGTGAGTGCACCAATCGACACTCTGTATCTAGCTGCTCTGGTGGGGCCTTGGAGAACCTGTGTGTCAAAACTCTGTATCTAACTAATCTGATGGGGACGTGGAGAACCTTTGTATCTAGCTCAGGGATTGTAAACGCACCAATCAGCGCCCTGACAAAACAGGCCACTCGGCTCTACCCATCAGCAGGATGTGAGTGGGGCCAGATAAGAGAATAAAAGCAGGCTGCCCTAGCCAGCATTGGCAACCCGCTCGGGTCCCCTTCCACACTGTGGAAGCTTTGTTCTTTCACTCTTTGCAGTAAATCTTGCTACTGCTCACTGTTTGGGTCCACGCTGCTTTTATGAGCTGTAACACTCACCGTGAAGATCTGCAGCTTCACTCCTGAGCCCAGCGAGACCAGGAGCCCACCAGGAGGAACGAACTCCAGACGTGCTGCCTTAAGAGCTGTAACACTCACCGCGAAGGTCTGCAGCTTCACTCCTGAGCCAGCGAGACCACGAACCCACCAGAAGGAAGAAACTTCGAACACATCTGAACATCAGAAGGGACAGACTCCAGACACGCCACCTTAAGAGCTGTAACACTCACCGCGAGGGTCCGCGGCTTCATTCTTGAAGTCAGTGAGACCAAAAACCCACCAATTCTGGACACAGTAGGACATGGATACAATTCAGCCAATTTTTTTTGCCATTTTGTAAAAAGAATGGTCTTTCCTCCAGTTTCTGATACGATATTCCTCATTTCTGTTTAAGAGATCATCAGAATGGCTTTTGCTATCCATATTTCTACCAACATTCCATTCTTCCTTTTAGCCCTCACTGGAACTATCCTTAATGCTCCTTTTATGGCAATCTAAGCTTTTCCTAGCATTCACTTCAAAACTACTCCAGCCTCTACCTATTACCCAGTTCAAAAGCCACTTCCACATTTTCAGGTATTTATTATAGCAACGACATCATTTCTTCGTATCAATTTCTGGCTTAGTTCATTTTGTGCTGTTATAACAAAATACCTGAGACTGAGTAATAAAGAACAGAAATTATTTCTTACAGTTTGAAGGCTGGGAAGTCCAAGATCAAAGCACTCATATTTGGGATCTGGTGAGGGCCTTCTGCTGCATCCTCACATGGTGGAAGGGGTGAAAAGAGCAAAAGGGGCAGATCTTGTGTCCTCATATGGTGGAAGAGTGGATAAGCAAAAGGGGCCTGAGCTGTTCTCTCCAGCCCTTTTATAAGGCACTAATCCATCTGAGAGGGCAGACCCCTAATGACGTAATCACTTCCCCGAAGGCCCTGCCTCTTAATACCACCACAGTGGGGATTCAGTTACAAACCTGAGTTTTGGAGAGGTCACGTATTCAAACCATAATACCATCTATGTAGTATTACACATGGAATAATTATTGACTATTGAACCAGTCTTGCATTTCTGGGATAAAATCCACGTCATGATGTATTATCCTTTTATACATTGCTGGATTTAAGTTGCTTGTATTTTGACATGAGGATTTTTGTATCTGTAGTCAAGAGGGATGTTGTACTGTAGTTTTCTTCTTTTGCAATATCTCTGTCTGATTTTGGTGTCAGGGTAAAGCTGGCTTCATAAATGAGTTGGGAAGGGCACCCTCCTCTTTATTTTGTAAGAGTTTGTGTAGAATATGACATTATTCCTCTTTTAAATATCTTGATAGAGTTTGTCCGTGAAACAATCTAGGTTTGGAATATTTGTTGTTGGAAGCTTTTTAACTGTAACATTTGTTGAATAAGGTTTTAACATATTCCATTTCTTTTCTTTTTTCTCTTTACTTTTTTTTTTTTTTGAGACTGAGTTTCACTCTTTTTGCCCAGGCTGGAGTGCAATGGCGCGACCTCGGCTCATTGCAACCTCAGCCTCCTGGGTTCAGTTGATTCTCCTGCCTCAGCCTCCCTAGTAGCTGGGATTACAGGTGCCTGCCACCACGCCTGGCTAATTTTTGTATTTTTAGTAGAGATAGGGTTTCACCACGTTGGCCAGGCTGGTCTCAAACTCAGGCGATCCACCCGCCTCAGCCTCCCAGAGTGCTGGGATTACAGGCGTGAGCCACTGCACCCGGCCTCATATTCAATTTCTTTAGTGACCTGTATCATTTATTCAGTACTTTTTTTTCTTTATGTGAGCTTTGACAGTTTGAATCTTTCATGAAGTTTGTCCATTTCATCTAAGTTGTTGAATTTATGGGCAGAATGTTGTTTGTACTATTTCTCCTTATTTTCTCAATGTCTGTAAAGTATGTAGTGATATCCTCTCTCTTTTTTTTTTTTTTTTTGAGACAGGGTCTTACTCTGTCACCCAGGATGGAGTGCAGTGGTGCAGTCGTGGCTCACTGCAACCTCTGCCTCCTGGGTTCAAGCGATTCTTCCTCCTCAGCCTCCCCAGTAGCTGGAACAACAGGTGTGCACCACTGCGCCTAGCTAATTGTTTTGTATTTTTTGGTAGAGATGGCATTTCACCTTGTTGGCCAGGCTGGTCTCTAATTCCTGACCTCAGGTGATCTGCTACGTCGGCCTCCCAAAGTGCTGGGATTACAGGTGGGAGCCATCACGCCTGGCTGGCTTTTTCTTTATCACTTTTGTTACTTTTTCAAGGAACCAGCTTTTGGTTTTACTGATTTTTTGTTGTTGTTGTTCTCAATTTCATTGATATCTGCTCTTTATTATTTTCTTCCTTAGTTTTGTTTGAATTTAATTTCCTAGTCTTTTTATGGTTTCTTAAGGTGGCAGCTTAGATTTGTAGTCTTCTTTTCTAATAAGATATAATGCAATAAATTTCCCTCTAAGCACAGTGTACAGGCACCCCACATTTTTGATATATTTTCATTTTTATGCAGTTCAAAGTATCTTCTATTTTCTGTGATCTCCTCTTTAGCCAATGGGTCATTTAGAAGTTTTGAGTTTTTTAAGGCTGGGAGTGGTGGCTTCTGCCTGTAATCCCAGCACTCTGGGAGGGTGAGGGTGGTGAATCACTTGAGCTCAGGAGTTGGAGACCAGCCTGGGCAACATGTTAAGACCTCATCTTTATAAAAACTAGAAAAATTAGCCAGTCATGGTGGCGTGTGCCTGTAGTCCCAGCTACTCAGAAAGCTGAGGCAGGAGGGTTACTTGAGTCTGGGATGTAGAGGCTGCAGTGAGCCAGAATGGCACCACTGCATTTCAGTCTGGATGACATAGTGAGACCCTGTCTCAAAAAAAAAAAAAAAAAAAAGAAATTTTGAGTTTTTTTTTTTCCAGATTGTGACTATTAGTAATTCCTTTCCCTCTTCGTTGTCGTCTTCTTCTTCTTTCTTCTTCTTTTTCTTTCTTCTTTCTTCTTTCTTCTTCTTCTTCTTCTTCTTCCTCTTCCTCTTCTTCTTTCTTCTTTCTTCTTTCTTCTTCTTTTTCTTTTTTTTGAGATGGGGTCTCGCTCTGTCACCTAGGCTGGAATGCAGTGGTGCACCATCTCAGCTCACTGCAGCCTCCATCTCCCGGGTTCAAGCGATTCTTGTGCCTCAGCCTCCCAAGTGGCTGGGACTACAGGCACACCACCACACCCAGATAATTTTTGTATTTTTAGTAGAGACAGGGTTTTGCCATGTTGCCCAGGCTAGTCTTGAACTGCTGGACTCAAATGATCCACCTGCCTCAGCCTCCCAGAATGCTAGGAGTACAGGTGTGAGCTACGGTGCCCAGCCAGTAACTTCTAATTTAATTCCATTATAGTGAGATAGCATACTTATATGATGTCAATTTATTTAAAATAGTTAAGGTTTCTTTTATAGCTCAGAATGTCGTCTCTCTTGGTGAATGTTCCATGTGCACTAGAAAAAAGCGCTTATTATTCTGTTGTGGGGTGTAGTGTTTTATAAATGTAAATTTAGTCAAGTTGGTTGATATTGTTGTTCAGGTCTTCTATGTTCTTACTGATTTTCTGTCTGCTTGTTTTCTTCATTACTGAGAACGGTGTTGAAGTCTCCAAATACAATCGTGGATTTGTCTCTATTTCCTTGAAGTTGTCAATTTTTGCTGCTTGTATTTTGGAGTTCTGTTGTTAGGTATACACTTAGGATTGTTATGTCTTTGTGGTGAGTTAACTTCTTTATCATTATATAATGTCCTTTTTATTCCTGGCAATATTCCTTATTCTTTAGTCTGTTTTGTCTGATATTAATGTCGTCACCCATATTTCTTTTGATTATTGTCAACATGGCATGTATTTTTAAAACTCCTTTTTTTTAGGGGCTGGGTGCGCTGGCTCATGCCTGTAATCCCAGCACTTTGGGAGGCCAAGGTGGGTGGATCACAAGGTCAGGAGTTCGAGACCAGCCTGACCAACGTGGTGAAACTCCGTCTCTACTAAAAAGGCAAAAATTAGCCGGACGTGGTGGCATGTGCCTGTAATCCCAGCTACTCGGGAGGCTGAGGCAGGAGAATCGCTTGAACCCAGGAGGTGGAGGTTGCAGTGAGCCGAGATGGCACCACTGCACTCTAGCCTGGGCAACAGGGCAAGACTCTGTCTCAAAAAAAAAAAAACAAAAAACCTTCTTTTAAAGTATTTTTTTGGAGACAACATCTCACCCTGTCATTTAGGCTGGAGCGCAGTGGCACAATCATGGCTCACTGCAGTCTTGACTTCGTGGGCTCAGGTGATTCTCCCACTTCAGCCTCCTGAGTAACTGAGACTATAGGCATGTGCTACCACACCCAGTGAAATTTTTGTATTTTTTATGTAGAGACAAGGTTTTGCCATGTTGTCCAGGCTGGTTTCAAACTCCTGGACTCATGCAATCTGCTCGCCCCTTGGCCTTTCAAAGTGCTGGGATTATAGGCGTGAGCTACCATGCCTGGCCAAAATTTTTTTTTCTTTTAAACTGTTGGTGTCTTTTCTTAAACTCTTTGTGTGTGTGTGTGCTGGCAGTTGATCTTGTTTGGCCTTGCTTTTTTAAAATCCAGTCTTAAAATCTCTGACAATGGTACTTAGTCCATTTACATTTAAAACAATTATTGATATAGTTAAATTTAAGTCCATCATCTTGTTTCCTGTTTATCCCATCTGTTCTTTGTTTGCTTTTTCTCTCTTTTATGCCTTCTTCAGACTTTTAAAAATGTTTCCATTTACTCTTCTTTGTTGGCTTATGAACTGTAACTCTGTTGTTATTTTACTGATCTCTTTATGGTTTATAGTATATGTCTTTCACTTATCACAGTCTACTTATACTACTTTATGTGTAGTATAGAAACCTTATAATAGTTTGCTTCTTTTTAAATTTCCCTCTAAGCCTTTATCCTATTGTTGTCAAACATTTTACTTTTATATATTTAATAAACCCCTGAATATAATGTTATTTTTATTTACAGTCAACAATTTTAAAGAGATTTAAATAGTAACTAAAAAATCTTACCCATCTACTTACTATTTCCAGTGCTCTTTGTTTCTTTATGTAAGTTTCTATTTTTTTCTAGTATTTCTTTCTAATTATTCTCCACTACTGAGGAAAGATACTACTGTGTCACCTATCTAATACCTTTTGAATTACAAGTTTTCCATCAGTTTGGCTGATGGGAACAGACACCATTCTCAACCTTACATGTGAGCATGTACTGTTTTCCAATCCTTTCAAATGTTTTTATCCCTGGCCTTTGGTAGTTTCCACACAGTTATGTGCTAATTAGTACTCTGGCAAATAGTCGAATACTCAGGAGCACTCTGTGTAGATTTCTGGGATTATTTCTCTGTGGAATTCTTTACTTTTTAGTACTCTGTCCTGTAAGCTATTGCAGCATTGATTTTCCTAGATGCTTAGTTCTGTCTTCTCAGCTTCATAGAGTTTGGCCCCATTTTGATTCTCCTTCCTTTACTGTGGCCTGGAAACTCTGTCAAGGAAGTAAGCTCTGACACATATCATCACGTCACTTGCTTCCCATCTATCACAGATTATTGTCCTTCATTACCTGATGTCCAATATCTTGAAAACCATTGGTTCCTTTATTTTATCTGGTTTTTTGTTTGCTTTGGATGAAGGGGTTAACCCAACGACCTGGTTATTTTTGTTTTAGATACAGATTTTATTTAATTTACTTATGTTAATAAAGAGTATTTTTGAAGTAAGTATAAAAGTATCATAGTTTTGTTTTTTTTTTGCCTTTAGGGTTAAGTAGTACTTTGATTATAATAGATAGAAGAAAAAGTGGTATTGCCTGTCTTCTCTTGCAGAGAACAAATTACTTAAATGAGATGTTTAACTTAATTACGCACATATTTACAGTACAATATTAGGTTCTATATTACAGTTATATTTACTTTTTTATATTTATATTTAAGTTCACTTAGGGCAGTTACCTAAGTGAACTTTCTTTCATATATGTGCTCCCAGAAAGTCTATTGCTTTCTGCTCTATTTTTGGGAGAGGACTATCTCCTTTTGGGAAAGGACCCCACACCTGTTATATATATGAGTAATATATATGAGTAGATCTTGAAAACATGTAATGTCAAGTTTTTTAATTTTTTTTTTTTTGAGACAAAGAATTCTGTTGCCCAGGCTGGAGTGCAGTGGTGTGATCTCGGCTCACTGCAACCTCTGCCTCCCAGGTTCAAGTGATTTTCCTGTTTCAACCTCCTGAGTAGCTGGGATTACAGGCGCCTGCTACCACACTGTTCTGTGTGGGAAACATGCAAGGGGAGAAGAAAAGACAAACACATACAATCCCTTTAAGGGTAAACAACCTTTATCCCGCGTAAATGGCAATGCAGATATAATAAGCAAATAATATAAGCAAATGGATATAATAAGCAAATTGCAATGGGGAGGGGATAAGGGAAAAGATACATATATATTTATACTCACCAGACTATGGAGGATTCACCACCAGACTGGCAAGCAACAGCCTGGGCTCCAGAGTCGGCCACTTGTCTGTTCACAGATGAGGAGAGGTCTTTCGTGAAGCTTTGGCGCAGCGTGGGGCCCTAGCTGTTTTTGTAACGAGTTGTTTGGCATGAGGCCCAGTCAAGAGGGCCCTGTGTGACTGGGCTCAATGAACACAATAAGGTCAACTTGTTTTTGTGATTGTCTGTTGTTTTTCAATAACTAACATATAGGAATAGATTGAAATAGAGATTTCTCCGAAATGGTGCTGGATGAATGCCTCAAGGGGCTCACACAACCTCTTCTGGGACTTGGTGACCATTGTTTGTGTCCACGTTCAGTTGAGTTCAAATTTAATATTTAACTTTTCCTCCACACACACCTGGCTAGCTTTTCTATTTTTAGAAGAGATGGGGTTTCACCATGTTGGCCAGGCTGGTCTTGAACTCTTGACCTCAAGTGATCCACCCACCTTGACCTCCCAAAGTGTTGGGATTACAGGCATGAGCCACGGTGCCCGGCCTGATTTTTAAATTAGGAACTTTTAGCTTGTTTTTTATACAGTTGGTCAGATATTGTTAAGTCAGATAGAATTTGGATGGTATATCCCTCTCTCTAACCAAAATGCAGATTCAGTTGTTTGCTGCTTGCAGAATCCAGTCAACAAGAACAAGGTCTCGTATAAAGTAACTTTTTATTCCAAAGGTAGCTTAGGGGAAGGCTTCCTCCTCTAAGGATGCTGCTTTGCTTTTGGAGCAGAAAGGGAGCACTTTTAAAAGGGGGCCTAACATAAATGGCATGCAGGAGAGGAAGGAGGCAGGTGGGGATCTGCATGTTGGCTTGGTGCCTTATCTGCTGGGAGATCTAGTTGATGACTGCTGATACCTTTGTGGGCAGGATTAAGTTGTAAAAGTGGCTAAAAACCCTCCAGGTTAGGAGAGAGTTTTGTAGTGGGCACACTTTGGGTTGTAGCTGGACTGTTGTCTCTTGAGGCAGCCTTCCAGTAGGAGAGAGTTTCACAGTGGACACACTTTGGGTTGTAAGTCAACTGTTTTCTCTTGAGGCAGTCTCCTGGTGGGTGAGAGTTTGTTCTAGAGTTTTTTTTTTTTTTTTTTGAGACAGGGTCTCACTCTTTCACCCAGGCTGGAGTGCAGCGGCATGATATTGGCTTACTGCAACCTCTCCCTCCTGGGCTCAAGCAGTCCTCCCACTTCAGCCTCCCAAGTAGCTGGGACTAGAGGCACATGCCACCATGCTTGGCCAATTTTAAAATTTTTTGTAGAGACAAAGTCTCACTTTATTGGCCAGGCTGGTCTTGAACTCCTTGACTCAAGGGATCCTCCCGTCTCCTCCTCCCAAAGTGGTGGGATTACAGGCATGGGCCACCGCACCCGGCCTGCTCTGGATCTTTTAAGCACATATTTAGATGAATTTGCCCTGTAAGAGTTTTAGGTGAAGGGGAAGTAAAAAGTTATAATTGAGGCCGGGCACAGTGACTCATGCCTGTAATCCCAGCGCTTTGGGAGGCCGAGGCGGGTGGATCACGAGGTCAGGAGATTGAGACCATCCTGGCTAACACGGTGAAACCCTGTCTCTACTAAAAATACAAAAAATTAGCTGGGCGTGGTGGTGGGCACCTGTGGTGCCAGCTACTCGGGAGGCTGAGGCAGGAGAATGGCATGAACCCGGGAGGCGGAGCTTACAGAGAGCTGAGATTGCGCCACTCCACTCCAGCCTGGGTGACAGAGAGAGACTCAGTCTCAAAAAAAAAAAAAAAAAGTTGAATTTTAAAGGGCTAAGTAGGAAGTGGAGAACAGGGAGACATGGAGAAAAGAGAAAAACATAATAAAAAATATTTTCTTTTTCTTAGAAAAATGTGGGTACTTGGTTACATTTCTGTTTTTCTACTTTTAACTTAAATTTGGATTTTACTTTAAAAAAATCCAATTTGACAATCCTTGTCTTTCAGTAGGTATGCTTAGACTATTCACACTTGTTTTAATTTTTGATATGGTTTTATTAACATCTACCACCTTGCTAATTTTTTCTTCTTCTTTTTTTTTCTGAGACAGGGTCTTGTTCTGTTGCACAGGCTACAGTGCAGTGGCACGATCTTGGCTCACTGCAGCCTTGACCTCTTAAGCTCAAGTGATTATCTCACCTCAGCCTCCTGAGTAGCTAGGAACACAGGTGTGTGCCACCATGTTCGGCTAATTTTTGTATTTTTTGTATACACGGGGTTTTACCATGTTGCCCAGATTGGTCTCAAACTTCTGAGCTCAATCAAGTGATACGCCTGCCTCAACCTCCCAAAGCATTGGGATTACAGGCGTGAGCCATCGCAGATTATAGGCGTGAGCCATCTCACCCAGATGCTAATTTTCTATTTTGTGTTACTTTTTACAAACCCCTTTCCTACCCAACAGTGTTTGAGGTAGATATTATTGTCCTCGTTTTTTGGAGAAGTTAAAGATAATAGAGAATCTTACTCAATGAGTAGGTAGTTGGCCAGGCACGGTGGCTCATGCCTGTAATCCTAGAACTTTGGGAGGCTGAGGGGAGCGGATCACAAGGTCAAGAGATCAAGACCATCCTGGCCAACATGGTGAAACCCTGTCTGTACTAAAAATACAAAAACTAGCTGGGCATGGTGATGCGTGCCTGTAGTACTAGTGACTCAGGAGGCTGAGGCAGGAGAATCACTTGAACCAGGGAGGCTGAGGTTGCAGTGAGCTGAGATTGCGCCACTGCACTCCAGCCTGGTGACAGAGCAAGGCTCCGTCTCAAAAAAAAAAAAAAAAACAGTTAAGTGACAGAGCTGGGGCCCAGGTCTTCTGAATCGGAGTGTGCACCGAATAAATATTGGTTTGAAATGTGAACTACTCTTTTGCTGACTGCTGAAACATTTACATGAAGACATCTTTTGAGATGTTTTCATATTGCCTTTAACTTTGTCCTCCATGGTTATTTTTTTTCCCGGTAATTGTTTATGATCAGAAGACAATGTGGTTTAATCTCTCTGGGCATTTAGACTGCCTGTTTATAGATGGGCACATAGAATTTTTAACGCTAGAGCATAATTTGGAGGTCATTTACTACCAACTCTTCATTTTATAGTTGAGATATACCTTAAGACCTTTGGAACAGTGACTCAGATTTCTGTTTTAAACCCTTTCTTCACTAGCTAAGAGCACTGACCTCATTTGATTAAAAGATGAATGGAATAATGGATTAATTTGATAAATGAGATTAGGTAGGCTTTTGTGTTTTCTTTTCTATGGCTTTACATGCTTTTGGATCCTTTTGGAACGTGAGGTTGGCAAACTGTTGCCCAAGGGTTGGCAGCTTGTTTTGGTAAATAAAATGTTATTGGAACATACCACACTAATTTATTTACTTATTGCCTATGGCAGCTTTCACTCTACAAAAACAGAATTGAGTAATTACAACAGACTGCATGGCCCTCAAAGTAGAAAATACTATCTGGCTCTTTAAGGCAAATTGAGGCTGGGCGCGGTGGCTCACGCCTGTAATCCCAGCACTTTGGGAGGCCAACGCAGGCGGATCACTTGAGGTCAGGGATTTGAGACCAGGTTGACCAATGTGGTGAAGCCCTGTCTCTACTAAAAATACAAAAAAAAAAAAAAAAAAAAAAAAAAGCTGGGTGTGGTGGCAGATGCCTGTAATCCCAGCTATTCAGGAGGCTGAGGCCGGAGAATGGCTTGAACCCAGGGGGTGGAGGTTGCAGTGAGCGGAGATCACACCACTTCACTCCAGCCTGGGTGAAAGAGTAAGACTTCATCTCAAAAAAAAAAAAAACAACAAAAAAAAAACCAAACAAATTGAGTCCTTTAAGAGAGCCATAGGTTTTTATGGATATAGAAATTTATGTTTTTTTCAACCTAATTATTAGCAAATGTGTGTATGAATAATGAGTAAATTAAATAATTAACTTGAGATTTCATTCAAACCAAAACAATGAATGAATGTAAATTTTTTAATAGCTGTGTTTTGGCTTTACACACCATATGATAGCCTAAATATAACTAACACATAACTATTTGAATTCCAGTTTGAAAGGTGAGAGGGAGTAGTTACTTATGAATGCTTGAGAAAATGGTGCTGTCCTTAGCTGCAATACGGAACCCAGGATGGGAACAGGTGAATAGAGTTCATGGAGAAGAGCTGGGCAGGAGGCAGACAATTATTTAGAACTTTCAGTTTTGTCTAGTAATGACTGGTTTATCTTTTACCAGTTTATGATAAGCTATGAGCAGGGTCTTTTTGTCAGGCAATTAGAAAGATGTATAGGTTCTTTCTTATAATGCAAATACTTTTTTTCTTTCTTTTCTTCCTTCTTCTTCTTTTTTCTCTTCTTCCTCTTCCTCTTTTTCTTCTTCCTCTTCTTTTTTTTTTGAGGCATAGTCTCACTCTGTTGCCCAGGCTAGAGTGCCGTGGTGTGATCTTGGCTCACTGCAGCCTCTGCCTCCCAGGTTCAAACGATTCTCCTGCTTCAGCCTCCCGAGTCACTGGGACTACAGGTGCGTATCACCACACCTGGCTATTTTTGTATTTTTAGTAGAGATGGGGTTTCACCATGTTGGCCAGGCCAGTCTCGATCTCCTGACCTCGGGTGATCCACCCACCTCAGCCTCCCAAAGTGCTGGGATTATAGGAGTGAGCCATTGGGCCTGGCCCATTTTTTTCTTTATAAAGGGACTTCGTTTTTTTTTTTTAAATCTGCATGCATTTGTGTTTGTTGTTTATATGTGCATATGTATGTGGAAATGAATGAGGGAGAGAAGAAAGGAAGAAAAAGCTGTTTAAAAATTCTAGTCTTGGGACTTCCTTGGGCAAACCAAACACCACATGTTCTCACTCATAAATGGGAATTGAACAGTGAGAACACATGGACACAGGGAGGGGAATATCACACACTGGGGTCTGTTGGGGTTGGGGGCAAGGGGAGGGAGAGCATTAGGACAAATACCTAATGCATGCGGGGCTTAAAACCTTGATGACGGGTTGATGTGTGCAGCAAACCACCATGGCACATGTATACCTATGTAACAAACTTGCACATTCTGCACATGTATCCCAGAATTTAAAGTATTTAAAAAAAAGTTTATAAATGTTATCTTGTATTATAATTAATAATATGAAAAATTCTTGTCAGAAATATACATTGGCAAATAGTTTTTTAATGACAATAGGAAGAAAACCTGTAAGGTAGATGTTCTTCTTTGTCTCTGAAACTGTTAATGCATTACCATAGTTTTGGAAATTACATTTCTCATCATGGACTCAATTTCCCATCCTGTAATTAGGTACTCTAAAAGAAAGAGGTTTAGGTTTTTGTAAAGTGGAACCCTTTTTTTGTCATTGAGAAAGCGGGAAGTGATTACTTGGATTTCTTTAGAATAATATTGAGTAGGAATTTTAACTTAGATTAAGAGTTTCTGTATTGATAAATCTTAAGTTTTTTTAATATTATAAACTTACATACACAGGAGAGAGTTTATAAAATGTATATGTACAGTTTAAAGAATTTCAGTACAATGGACATTCATGTACCACTATCCACCTTATGAAATACAACATAAAGTGTTGATAAGTATTTTATATTACCTTATTTCTAATCTGAAATGAATTCAAGCTAACATAGTTATAAAATCTCAGGGTAAAGAAGTTTTCTGGTTGTTTTTTTTTAAGACTTAAAAAAGCAATAGAGAGTATTTAAGGGATTATGTGTTGAGATTAGGAAGAGGTTAAAAAGGTTCATCTTTAATGCTGGTATTAAAATACTATATATAATAAATTCTTAAACCAAGATAATTTCTCGTTTTCTTTAAAACATTGTCATTTAATGTTTTAGGACCGTGCAGCCTGGATTTTTTGAGTCAGTGCTGATTTTGATATTTTAATTGTTTCTTGAAACCATTGAAAATTATGGGAATTACAGAATTTTTGTTATTTTGGCTAGACTACATTTTCCTCCAGGTTGACTCATCTGGGAATAATATGCAGATTCTTTCTTGGACTTTGATTTGAGAAAATGTCTTCACGGGTATGGAGAAAAGGATGAAAAATTAAGAGATCCTGCTCTAAATCACCATTTAATTATTGGGTCACATGGATGTAAATTTATACTTTTGATAAATTTTTGCCAAATTGTTCTCATATATAATACGCTAATTTGTACTCCTTCCATCAGTATGAGAGTATCCATTACTTTTTATTTTTTTATTTTTATTTTTTTTAGTATTTATTGATCATTCTTGGGTGTTTCTCGGAGAGGGGGATTTGGCAGGGTCATAGGACAATAGTGGAGGGAAGGTCAGGAGATAAACATGTGAACAAAGGTCTCTGGTTTTCCTAGGCAGAGGGCCCTGCCGCCTTCCGCAGTGTTTGTGTCCCTGGGTACTTGAGATTAGGGAGTGTTGACGACTCTTAACGAGCATGCTGCCTTCAAGCATCTGTTTAACAAAGCACATCTTGCACCACCCTTAATCCATTTAACCCTTAGTGGACACAGCACATGTTTCAGAGAGCAGGGGGTTGGGGCAAGGCCATAGATTAACAGCATCCCAAGGCAGAAGAATTTTTCTTAGTACAGAACAAAATGGAGTCTCCTGTGTCTACTTCTTTCCACACAGACACAGTAACAATCCGATCTCTCTTTCGTTTCCCCACACTTCCCCCCTTTCTATTCGACAAAACCGCCATCGTCATCATGGCCCGTTCTCAATGAGCTGTTGGGTACACCTCCCAGACGGGGTGGCAGCCAGGCAGAGGGGCTCCTCACTTCCCAGACGGGGCAGCCAGGCAGAGGCGCCCCCCACCTCCCGGACGGGGCGGCTGGCCGGGCGGGGGCTGCCCCCCACCTCCCAGATGGGGCGGCTGGCCGGGCGGGGGCTGCCCCCCCACCTCCCAGATGGGGGGGCTGCCAGGCGGAGACGCTCCTCACCTCCCAGACGGGGTGGCTGCCGGGTGGAGAGGCTCCTCACTTTCCAGACAGGGTGGCTGCCAGGCGGAGGGGCTCCTCACTTCTCAGACGGGGCAGCCAGTCAGAGATGCTCCTCACCTCCCAGAGGGGGTGGCGGCGGGGCAGAGACACTCCTCAGTTCCCAGACGGGGTTGCGGCCGGGCAGAGGCGCTCCTCACATCCCAGATGGGGCGGTGGGGCAGAGGCGCTCCCTGTATCCCAGATGATGGGCAGCCGGGCAGAGACGCTCCTCACTTCCTAGACGGGATGACGGCCGGGAAGAGGCGCTCCTCACTTCCCAGACTGGGCAGCCGGGCAGAGGGGCTCCTCACATCCCAGAGGATGGGCGGCCGGGCAGAGACGCTCCTCACTTCTTAGACGGGGTGGCGGCCGGGCAGAGGCTGCAATCTCCGCACTTTGGGAGGCCAAGGCAGGCGGCTGGGAGGTGGAGGTTGTAGCGAGCCGAGATCACGCCACTGCACTCCAGCCTGGGCAGCATTGAGCACTGCGTGAACGAGACTCTGCCTGCAATCCCGGCACCTCGGGAGGCCGAGGCTGGCAGATCACTCGCAGTCAGGAGCTGGAGACCAACCCGGCCAACACGGCGAAACCCCGTCTCCACCAAAAAATACAAAAACCAGTCAGGCATGGCAGCGCGCGCCTGCAATCCCAGGCACTCGGCAGGCTGAGGCAGGAGAATCAGGCAGGGAGGTTGCAGTGAGCCAAGATGGCGGCAGTACAGTCCCGCCTCGGCTTAGCATCAGAGGGAGACCGTGCAAAGGGGAGAGGGAGGGGGAGGGGGAGGGAGAGCTATCCATTACTTTACTACCTGGCTAGCATAGTATGTCATCAAACTTTTGGTCTTTGCAAATATGATAGGTAGAAAAAAGGTGTTTCAGTCTAGTTTTCTTTCTTTTTTGGCCTGTGTGTTATTTATAGGTATGTTATTTATTTAATTTCTAAATTTGGGGAATTTTTAAATGTATCTTGTTAATGATTTCCAGTATAATTTTATTACATTCTTTTTTTTTTTTTTTTTTGAGACGGAGTCTTGTTCTGTCTCCCAGGCTAGAGTGCAGTGGTGCGATCTAGGCTCACTGTAACCTCTGCCTCCTGGGTTTGAGTGATTCTTGTGCCTCAGCTTCCCGAGTAGCTGGGACTTACAGGCACGTGTCACCATGCCCAGCTAATTTTTGTATTTTTAGTAGAGACGCGGCTTCGCCACATTGGCCAGGCTTGTCTCAAACTGCTGACCCTTCAGATGATTGGCCTGCCTCAGCCTCACAAAGTGCTAATGTGAGCCACTGCGCCCGGCCCCATTGTGTTCTGAGGTCTTACTTTATGTAATGTCAGTTTTCTTAAATTTATTTATTTATTTTTTTGAGACAGAGGTTCACTCTTGTTGCCCATGCTGGAGTGCAATGGCGTGATCTCAGCTCACTGCAACCTCCGCCTCCCAGGTTCAAGCGTTCCTCCTGCCTCAGCCTCCCAAGTAGCTGGGATTACAAGTGCCTGCCACCACGTCTGGCTAATTTTTTTTTTTTTTTTTATTTTTAGTAGAGATGGGGTTTCACCATGTTGGCTAGGCTGATCTGAAACTCCTGACCTCAGGTGATCCACCTGCCTTGGCCTCCCAAAGCGCTGGGATTACAGGTGTGAGCCACTGTGCCTGGCCAAATTTACTCTATTTTTATTTTTATTTTAAGTTTGAGGCAAGATTTCACTGTTTCCCAGGCTGGAGTGCAGTGGCACTATCATGGCTCAATGCAGCCTTGACCCTCCTGAGCTAAAGTGATCCTCAGACCTCAGCTCCTCAAGTAGCTGGGACCATAGGTGTGCACCACCATGCCTGCCTAAATTTTTAAGTTACGTTTATTGAGACATATTTTATGACCAGTAGAATGAGTGTCCAGCTTTTGTAGGCTGTAGTGTTATTGTCAATTAGGTCTAGTTGGTTGATAGTGTTTTTAGGAGTTATCTATTGTTGTGTAACAAATCACTCTAAAACCGAGCAGCTTAAGACAACAGGCATTTATTATCTCATAGTTTCTATGGGCCACGAATTTGAAAGTGGCTTAGCTGGGTGGTTCTGGTATAGCATCCCTCATGAGGTTATAATAAAAATCTAAGTTGGCACTGTAATCTTCCAGAGGCTTGGTTGGGACTGGAGGATCGACTTCTAAGTGGGTTACTCACATGGCTGTTGACAAAGAGGGTCATTTTCTAACCATGTGGGCTTATAATAAGGCTGCTTGAAAAACTTCCTTTAATATTTCTTGTCGCCAGGTATGATAGCAATGAAATGTCCCAACTTTTGTTTGAAAAGCTTTTTTATTTTTATTTTTTAAGAGACTGGGTGTTGCTATGTTTTCTAGGCTGTCTTGGCCTCCCAAGTAGCTGGGACTGTAGGTATGTGCCACCACACGGGCTTGAAAGAGTTTATTTCTCCTTAGTTTTGAAGGGTATTTTCTCTGTATGTTAAGAATTCTAGATTTTCAGTGTTCTTTGTATATTACTTTTCATTTAGTACTTTATTTATTTGAAATTTATTTATTTATTTTTGAGACAGAGTCTCTCTCTGTTACCCAGGCTGGAATGCAATGGGGTGATCTCAGCTCACTACAACTTTTGCCTCCCAGCTTCAAGCGATTCTCCCGCCTTAGCCTCCTGAGTAGCTGGGATTACAGGCACCCTCCACCACACCCAGCTAATTTTTGTATTTTTAGTAGAGATAGGGTTTCACCATGTTGGCCAGGCTGGTCTTGAACTCCTGACCTCAAGTGATCCACTCACCTTGGCCTTGCAAATTGCTGGGATTGCAGGTGTGAGGCACTGTGCCTGGCCTCATTTAGTACTTTAAATGTCTCTCCATTTTGTTCTGGCTTGCATGATTTTTTACAAAAAGTCTGCTGTTATTTGTATCTGTTCCTTTGTATATAATGAATCAGTTTCTTCTGGTTACTTCGATTATTTTCCTCCTAATCATTGGTTTTCAGCTATTTAATTGTCATGTGCCTCAGCATGGCTTTTTTTTTTTTTTTTTTTTGAGATGGAGTCTTGCTCTGTTGCCCAGGCTGGAGTGCAGTGGCGTGATCTCGGCTTCACTGCAAGCTCCACCATTCTCCTGCTTCAGCCTCCCAAGTAGCTGGGACCACAGGCACCTGCCACCATGCCTGGCTAATTTTTTGTGTATTTGGTAGAGATGGGGTTTCACCGTGCTAGCCAGGATGGTCTCGATCTCCTGACCTTGTGATCCACCTGCCTCGGCTTCCCAGAGTGCTGGGATTACAGGCGTGACACACTGCACCTGGCCCTCAGCATGGCTCTTAAAAAAATATTTATTCTGTTTGGAGTTTGAGTATTTTGGATCTGCAATTTTAGTTTTTAACGAATTTGGAAAAATTTCAGCCACTGATTCTTCAGATTTTTTTTGTCTCCCCTCCTCTTTTTTGGGATTCCAGTATAATGCAAGACCACCTTGTTATTATCCCACAGCTCACTGAGGTTCTGTTTACTTTTCTAGTCTCTGTGTTTTATTTTGGATAATTTTTATTGCTGTGTCATTAAATTCACTGATCTGTTTTTTCTAGTGTCATTCTACTGTTAATTCTATGTGGTGTATTCTTCATTGCTGATATTTTATTTATTTATTTATTTATTTTTGAGGCGGAGTTTCACTTTTACTGCCTAGGCTGGAGTGCAGTGGCACGATCTTGGCTCACTGCAACCTCCGCCTCCTGGGTTCAAGCGATTCTTCTGCCTCAGGCTCCCGAGTAGCTGGGACTACAGGGGCACGCTACCACACCCGGCTAATTTTTGTATTTTTTTAGTGGAGACGGGGTTTCACCATGTTGGCCAAGATGTTCTCGATCTCCTGACCTTGTGATCCGCCCGCCTCGGCCTCCCAAAGTGCTGGGATTACAGGCGTGAGCCACCGCACCTGGCCTTATTTTTTAATCTCTACAAGTTTGATACAGTTCTATTATATATCTTCTATTTCCATCATTATGCTTTCATTCCTGTCCTTTCTCTTCTTGAACAAATGGAAAATAGGTTTGTTAGTCTCATTATCTCCATCACTTTTGGGTCTATGTCTGTTAATTTTCTGCTGGTTATGGATCGTATGTTTCTGTGTTTGTTTTTGCATGCCTAGAAAACATTGATTGTATGCCAGAATTTCTGCACTTTATGTTGTTGATTGTGGATTAAGTTGTCTTCCTTAGTTAGGGTTGGATTTTGTTATGGAGTGCAGATAAGTTACTTGGACTCAGGGCTTATCTTTAAGCTACATTAGTGTGGGTTCAGAGCAACCTTTAGTCTCAAGTGAATTTATCTGCACTGGTAATGCAGTGCCCTTCGGAAGATTCTACGTGATTCCCATTTATTTTGAGGTTTCGCCATTCTCGCTGTTGGGAACATGAACTAATTGTTTAAGATGAGGGAGTAAATTTGGTCCTTGCTACTCCATCTTGACAAGTTTTTCCTCAGTGTGAGTTTTTCTGTTTTTTTTTTTCCTCAGTATAGTTTTAATGTGTTTATTGACTGACTTGAGCATCTTTTCATATGTTTAAGAACGATTGGTATTTCCGTTTCTCATTTTCTCTTGGATTGTCTTAGGAAAAATAGCCTTGTATTAGTCAGGGTTCTCTAGAGTGACAGAACTAATAGGATATATGGATGTATGAGATGGAGTTTATTAAGGAGAATTGACTCACACAATCACAAGGTAAAGTCCCACAATAGGTCATCTGCAAGTTGAGGAGCAAGGAAGCCAGTGGTGGATCAGCCCGAGTCCCAAAACCTCGAAAGTAGAGAAGCCGACACTGCAGCCCTCAGTCTGTGGCCACAGGCCTGAGAGCCCCTGGCAAACCGCTGGTGTAAGTCCAAGAGTCCAAAAGCTGAAGAACTTGGTATCTGATGTTCAAGGGCAGGATGCATCCAGCACGGGAGAAAGATGAAGTCTGGAAGACTCAGCAAGTCTGGTCTTACATCTTCTCCTGCCTGCTTTTTTCTAGCTGCTCTGGCAGCTGATTAGATGGTGTCCACCCAGAATGAGGGTGGGTCTGCCTCTCCCAGTCCACTGACTCAAATGTTAATCTCTTTGGGCAATACTCTCACAGATACACCCAGGAACAATACTTTGTATCCAATCAAGTTGACAGTCAATATTAACCATCACAAACTCTTTGACCAGTTATGAGTTGCAAACCTTTTTTCCTACTCTTTTCAAAAACAAATGCCGACTGGGTGTGGTGGCTCACGCCTGTAATCCCAGCACTCTGGGAGGCCGAGGCAGGTGGATCACGAGGTCAGGAGTTTGAGACCAGCCTGGCCAACATGGTGAAACCCCGTCTCTACTAAAATTACAAAAATTAGCTGGGTGTAGTGGCAGCGCCTGTAATCCTGGCTACTCGGGAGCCTGAGGCAGGAGAATCGTTGGAACCTGGGATGCGGAGGTTGCAGTGAGCCGAGATCGCGCCACTGCACTCCAGCCTGGGTGACAGAGCAAGACTCTGTCTCAAAAAAAAAAAAAAAGAAAAGAAAAGAAAAAGAAAAGCCCATGGGCATTTTTTTTTTACAGAAATGTTTTCTTGTCAATTTTTATGTTTATTAATTTTATATTTATTAATCTTTTATGTTTATGTAGTTATTAAAATCTAGTGGCTTCTAGATTTTATCATACTTAAGCTGTCTCTTCTACACAATTATTAAGTAACTCTCCCCACACCAAGTTGCTTCTAGAACTCTAATGATTTCACATTTTACATTTACCTTTTTGATATGTTAGGAAGTTATTATCAAGCTATAAGATGTGAGGAAGTTCCTCCCGCCTACCCCCAACTTCGCTGGTTTACCCAATTATCTCAGTATCATTTCTCTGATTAAGCCCTGTTTTCTGCATAGATTTGAATTTTGCCTTTATTGTAAATTCCACATGTATTTGGTTCTGTTTCTGGACCCATATTATTTTTCATGTACCGTTACCATATTGTTTGTTTCTGCTTCAAGGTTTCAATGTATATTTACTGTCTTAATAGTTTAATAGATTTTCAACATCTCTGTTTTTACTTTCAAGTTTTCTGATCTTATGTGCATGCCGTAATTTAATTTAAAATTTTTAGTTTTCATAAATTTTTTTTTCTGGTACCTTAGGGCCCACTAAATAATACTTAAACCCGTGTAGATGGAATTTAAAGTTTTTTCTTTTCGTTCTTAGAATTTATCTAACAGTTTTAGACATGGGATGGAGCTGTACTTTAGTCCTTCCTATTAGCGATGTAGAAATGTATATTTAGAAAAATGGCCCAGGAATATGTATAGGTGAATTTGGAACTGAATTTCTGATCTCCCTTTCTCTGCTTTGTAGTTTACTTAATTGTATTCATCATCATTGTCTATCTCTGTCCTACAGAATGTTAGCTTCCTAAAGGCTGGAATCAATACTTCTGATGATTTCAACTTTAAAATAAGTTTTCATCTCTGATAAAGCTGCTTCACTTTTATTACTCTTGTTTTTCTGAATTTTCTTAGTGATTCTTAGTTTTCCATATAAACTTTAGAATCAGCTTGTTTATTCTTTATTGTTATTTTCACTGGATCATATTAAATATATAGATTGGTTTAGGTAGCTATCATATATGTTTATGGTATGCCTTTTATGTCATTTTGGGCTTTATCCTAAGTATCTTTTGATAATTTTGTTAAAGTTTAGTCAAATGTGTCATTTAATGTTTCTGAGATTTCCCCACCTGTCAGATGAAGGGCACAGATGATATCATCAGGGCGTTTAACATGGGGTGGGGGGGTATGACTCTCCAGGAATCTCCATGAATTATCCAAAATTATATGCAGAATAATGTGTATCTGTATAATTTGTTGCAAAATAATGTGTAATGTGTGTAGTAAGTTGAGAATGGGATGTTCTTGCCGAAGGCTTACTTGTAGGGGAGCTTATTATCTCACATACTTTTCAAATTCTTGAAAAATGTGGTTTCGTTATTTGAGTTGGCCTCTCCTTGCCCTCCTTCTCCCCACCAAATATCAGTAACTTGCAAATAGACCACCAGAACCCCTGCCTCCCCTTTTGTTTCCTCTCTCCTCTACTTCTCCCACAGTCCAGGAGATTTACTTTTAGTCATTTAAATTTGATTTCAGAGGAATCATAAGGAGAGTTTCTGGGGGTAATGTTCTGTTTCTTGATCTTGAATTGGCATTTACATGAGTATGTTCATTTAGTGATATTTCATTGAGTAGCATACTTAACCTTTTAGGCAATTTGTTATTTGTTATGCTTCAGTGAAAAATTTTAAAAAGATGATGTCAAACAAAATTTAGAGAAGTCATTTTGTCTGTTTTTTTTTAGTTCTATTTTATCATTTTATTATTGCTGTAACATCCTTTCCCACTAAGGACTATTTAACCTTCTTAATCTTGCAAATCTATTGGGTTCCTTGAAGAAAGTTATCTGTGACCTCTGAGCTGCTAATGTGAATGTATTACTTCCTGCCTTATTTTTAATTTAGAGCTATACCAGTTGTTTAGAAAGCTCTTCTCTTGTTCACTTGGGGAGAGATTGTTAATACATGTTTATATGCAGTTTCATTTGTCAGGTCTTTGACTGATTTTACTGGTGTCTTTTGGTTAGCTCACTTGACTTATTGGTTCTACCTGTAGCCGTAGTTCATTGCTGATGAAGTGACATGAATTTTAGGATCAATTTAGGCGTTATAAATGGAGTAAATTTCTTAATGGCGGAATTGGTACAATCTAAACACACGAAGTAAAAATAGGAAACTTTCTCCCTTATCCTCCTCCAGAGCTTTGCATGCCTAGCCTACCTCCTTCATGTCATTTTGGCCTGTAGCCTAAATATCACCTCTTCAGAAAGGCCTTCCCTGACAAACCCAATCTAAAGGAGCCCCATGGATACTTTTTATGTATGGTGCTGTCAAATACTTTCTTTTTCTTTTCTTTTTTTTTTGAGACAGGATCTTACTCTGTCATCCAGAATGGAGTGCAGTGGGATGATCTTGGCTCACTGCAACCTTCTGCGCACAGGTTCAAGTGATCTTCCTACGTCAGCCTCCTGGGTAGCTGGGATTATAGGTGCATGCCACCACATCTGGCTAATTTTTATATTTTTTGTAGGGATGGGGTTTTACAGTGTTGCCCAGGCTAGAAATAATTTCATAGAATTTATTACTATCAGATATTTCCATATTCTTGTTTCTCTCTTTCCTCCTCCCTCAGAAAGTTAGCTCCATGAGGACAAGGCCTCCATATTCCCAGGGACTAGGTGCCAGGCATGTAGTAGCTCTTCAAAAAAAATTTGAACAACTGGGATTATTAAATGGGTCGCAGATTATTATTTAATTGGATGCCCTTAAAATAATTTTGTTGGCCAGGCACAGTGTCTCACGCCTGTAATCCCAGCACTTTGGGAGGCTGATGCAGGCAGATCACTTGAGGTCAGGAGTTTGAGACCAGCCTGGCCAACATGGCCAGGCAAAACCCCATCTCTACTAAAAATACAAAAGAAGGCCGGGCGCGGTAGCTCACACGTGTAATCCCAGCACTTTGGGAGGCTGAGGCGGGCAGATCACGAGGTCAGGAGATTGAGACCATCCTGGCTAACACAGTGAAACCCCGTCTCTACTAAAAAAAATACAAAAAAATTAGCTGGGCATGGTGGCGGGTGCCTGTAGTCCCAGCTACTCGGAAGGCTGAGGCAGGAGAATGGCTTGAACCTGGGAGGCGGAGCTTGCAGTGAGCCAAGATTGCGCCACTACACTCCAGCCTGGGTGACAGAGCGAGACTCCGTCTCAAAAAAAAAAAAAAAAAAAAAGAAAGAATTAGCTGGGCGTCATGGCACATGCCTGTAATCCCAGCTACTCTGGAGACTGAGGCAGGAGAATTGCTTGAATCCGGGAGGTGGAGGCTGTGGTGAGCCGAGATGGCACCAAGGCACTCCAGCCTGGGCAACAGAGTGAGACTCCGTCTCGAAAAAAAAAATTTTTTTTTTGTTCTACTATTAATTAAGTCTTTGTTTCAGCAAGTCTTTTTCTAAGACTTGATAAAATATTAATAGTAATTTTAAAAAAGATTTTTTTAAGAGACAGGGTCATGCTATATTGCCCAAGCTGGTCATGAATTCCTGGGCTCAGGCAATCTTCCTGCCTTGAACTGAGTATTATCAATTCTTTATTGAGCATCTGCTATGTTAAATGGTCAGTCCCCACACTATGCTTAGCCTGAATTACAAAAACCAGTATTTTTCGTCAGTCTTACAGTATATTACATCCACTTTGGACAGTTCTGCCGTACTCACACTAGTTCTCCCAGAGTTTGATTTTTTTACTTTTTTGACCATTAAGTTTTTAATCTCCAGTCTTCTAATACACTTCTGTAACCTCAGTCTCAAAATTACTTAGACCACTCTTGCTGTTCCTTTGGCTTAGCTACTTGGTACTCTGTTCAAATTTTTCTTTACTCCACCCAGTTGCTCTTTGGAATTGGTTTCTTTCCTGCACAAAGTGTCCAAGAGAGCTTTCTGTGTTTTCTAATCCTTTCTCTTTCTGCTTTCCAGGTCTCAATTCTTTTATTGCATCCTTCAGTTTCATGCCCGATTATGTTTTCCTATTCTTCTCTCCTGGCTTTCCTTTCATCCATTTTCTCTCCTTCACATTTATGCTTACAGGCTTTTTAATTAAGTTGTCTTTGATCACAACTAGCTCTCTAATCTGTCACACAGGCCAGATTCTCTTTTATCTTTAAAAGCTTTTACAGGCTGGGCACGGTGGCTAACGCCTGTAATCCCAGCACTTTGGGAAGCTGAGGCTGGTGCATCACCTGAGGTCAGGAGTTCGGGACCAACCTGGCCAACATGGCGAAACCCCATCTCTACTAAAAATACAAAAAATTAGATGGGCATGGTGGTATGTGCCTGTAATCCCAGCTACTCGGGAGGTTGACTCAGGAGAATCGCTTGAACCCGGGAGGCGGAGGTTGCAGTGAGCTGGTATGGTGCCACTGCACTCCAGCCTGGGCAACAGAGTGAGACTGTGTCTCAAAAAAAAAAAAAAAAAAAAAAAAAAAAGCTTTTATGGAAATACAGCTTTTAAAAAGTGTACTTGATTTTATTTAGATATTGTGTGTCCCAGCTGGAAGAAGTTTTTTTGTTTTTTTGTTTTTTTTTTTTGAGATGAAGTCTTGCTCTGTCATCCAGGCTGGAGTGCAGTGGCGAGATCTCAGCCCACTGCAACCTCCGCCTCCTGGATTCAAGCAATTCTTCTACCTCAGCTTCCTGAATAGCTGGGATTACAGGCATACGCCACCATGTCTAGCTAATTTTTGTATTTTTAGTGGAGACAGGGTTTCACCATGTTGGCCAGGCTGGTCTTGAACTCCTGATCTCAAGTGATTCGCCCACCTCGGCCCCCCAAAGTACTGGGATTACAGGTGTGAGCGACCGTGCCCGGACTGGAAGAAGTTCTTAAATTCATTTTTTCTTTTAAATCAAGGTTTAAACCTTAAGGTGTAATGCTTCCTAACCTTTATCATAATATGGCAGATGTGGAAAATAGTATTTGGATGGGACACAGAGGCAACTGAGGAGGCTGCTCAGGCTCTGCCTGTGTGTCTGCCTTGAGGACCAAGGAAAATCCATCTCTGCACTGTAATCTGCTGACCTAACAATTGAAAGACCTACCTGAAGGGTAGATAGACTTCAGCACAGTGTGAACATGCTAACTTTTATTTCGTATTTATGTATATATTTTCTTAAGAGTTGTAACTTTCATTAGATTCTCAAAAGGGTCCTTGAAGCAAAAAAGAATACCAATGATGTTTTAAATTGTGGAGGTAAAACCAAATGTATGGCATAACTTATTTTTTGTTTTTGGTTTAAGTTTTTCCTTTTGATTACAAAGTTGTATGTATGTTTGTTATATGAAATTCAAACATTATACGTAGAATTAATGTCCTAAGTAGAAGTATATCATATCATACCCTCAGTTAATTTCTACAAAGTTTGGTATGTATTTCTGAAAATGTCTTTCTTCTTATATATATTAACATTTGTTTCCCCTTCTCCAAAATAATATTTATAGAAGAGATTAAATGTATATACAATTCATTTCTCACTTAATTTATCTTAGATATAATTATACTTCAGTGCTTATTGATCTACCTAATTTTTGTAAAAATCAAAATATGTTATGGATCTGCCATAGTTTGGTTCACTTTTCTTCTATGATTAAATGCATGCATTTTTAACTTTTTTATATTGTAAATGGAGGTATAATGAACATCTTTGCAAGTATATTTAGGAGTATTTCTGTATAATAAATTCGTAGAAATGGAAATGCTAAGCTTGTGTTACGAACATTTACAATTTTAATAGATATGGTCAAGTGCCACCAAAAACTCAACCTGTTTTACGCTTCCATGTGTACAACAAAAATTTCTGAACATGCTTTCAACGAATTAGTAAAGGGAATCTTTCCTGATCTGCAAGATCAAAAACTGTTTTTATATTATGAAAATTTCCAAACATATGCAAAGGTAAATACAATAGGATGTTGAACCTTCCTGTGCCAATCATGCAGACTCAACATTTTTAAAGATTGTAGCCACATTTGCTTCAACTGCTTTTTTCTCTTTCGCAGAGTATTTTAAAGCAACTCCCCCAAATCGTGTTATTTTACCCAGACATGCTTCAGCATTCGTCTTTAAAGAGTAGGGATTTTTTTTTCTTTTTAAGATTTTTAGTTTTTTAGTATAGAAAATTTAAAACATATATAAAAGCAGTCAGCACAATGAACCTAACTAGTATGATCTTTTTATTAGGGAAAATATCCCTTGGTGTCATTTTTGACTGAAAGACAAATTTAAATTACAATCTTTTAAATGAATTCCTTAAACATCAGAAGAGAGTACTTTATTGACTTTGATATCTATCCGCATTCTGTTTCATGAACATAACAATGAAACCTCATGTATCTCTCAGTTTCAACAAGTAGCAATTCAGAGCTGCTCTTGGTAAACTCCCGTCTACTTCCCTTTATCTCACCAAATTATTTTGAAGCAGGTCCCATATATTAGAGCGTTTCATCTGTAAATCCCTGTCTCTGTCTAAAAGACAGGGAATTTACTTTTTTAAAATTTTTTATTTTTATTTAAGACAGAGTCTCATTCTGTCATCCAGGCTGGAGTGCAGTGGTGCACGATCTCAGCTCACTGCAGTCTCCACCTCCCGGGTTTAAGTGATTCTTGTGCACACCACCACGCCTGGCTAAGTTTTGTGTTTTTAGTAGAACAGGGCTTTGCCATGTTGGCCAGGCTGGTCTTGAACTCCTGACATCAAGTGATCTGCATGCCTTGGCCTCCCAAAGTACTGGGATTATAGGCATTACAGGCATGAGCCATTGCACCCAGCTGGGAATTCACTTTTAGTGATAATCACAGTGTTGTTGTTGTCACACCCACATAAAATAATTCCTATATCATCAAATAACCACTAACATTTTCTTGTATAACCACAATGGCATTATCACACTAATAAAATCAACTGTAATGAACTAGTACCCAGTTTATAATCAGATTCCCTTGGAAAGGAATTTCCTTTTTGAAAGACTAAAATATGCCTTTCAAAAATTCTTTTCAGAGTTGGTTTGTTAGAATTGGTTTACGTATTGCATGTGCTTATTGGGTGTCTCAAGCCTCTTTTAACCTAGAGTAGCCCTGGTACCCCTTTATTCCCCTCTGTCACTGACAGGTTACAGAAACTGGGTCAGTTGTCCTGTATAATGTCTCACATTCTCCATTTGTCTTATTTCCTTTTTTGTAGTGTCATTTAACGTGTTCCTTTATCTCCCGTACGTCTTGTAAATAGAAGTTAGCTCTGGAGACATGGTGCCATTCAAGTTCAATTTGTTTGATAAGAACATTTCATAAATGGTGTTGTGTGCTTTACTCACATCACAGTCTCTCTGCCTTTTTTTTTTTTTTTTTAAACTTCTGGTGATGCTAAGATTGATAAGGTTTTTTTTTTTTTTTGAGATGGAGTCTTGCTCTGCCACCTAGGCTTGAGTGCAGTGGTGCGATCTCGGCTCACTGCAACCTCTGCCTCCCGGTTTCAAGTGATTCTCCTGCCTCAGACTCCTGAGTAGCTAGGACTACAGGCATGTGCCACCATGCCTGGCTAATGTTTTGTATTTTTTAGTAGAGACGGTGCTTCACCATGTTGGCCAGGCTGGTCTCAAACTCCTGACCTCAAGCAATCCGCCCACGTCAGCCTCCTAAAGTGTTGGGATTAAGGACGTGAGCCACCTCACCCAGCAGATTGATAAGGATGTAATAGTCAGAAATTTTTCTTATGTAACCACAATATTGTTATCACACCTAATAAAATTAACTGTAATGAACCAAAGAACTGTAATGAACTGTAAGTAACTGTAATGAAAATTTCCCCTCAAGCTTTCCTCTAATGGCTCCATTGCATGGGTCAGTTATTTCACTAGATATCACAAAATGGTTTCTCCAGTTATTCATTTTTTGTTTTAATAAAATTCATTGCTTTATTAGAGAAAACTGGAGCATCTTTCCATTTGTTTATTGGCTGTTTGGTACTTGTTTTGTGAATTGTTCATGACCTTGCTTGATTTTTCTGTTGAATTCCTTTATTTTTCTTATCCATTTTTGAGAGTTTGTAATCATAGCTATGAATCTTTTATCTCATTTATAGATTGTAAATATTTTTTCCAGTTTGTTACTGTCTTCTGTGTAGAAGCTTTTGATTTACATAGTCAGTTGTTTTTCTTTTGTGGCTTTTGGTTTTAAGTCTTAACTTAGGCTTTCTATATTCTGAGATAATGTAGGAAAATAGTTAATTATCTTCCAGGCTCCATTTCTTACATTTGATTTTTAATGTATTCCGGAATATATTTCGTATATAGTATAAGATAGGAATCAAATTTGCTTCCTGCATTTAAATAATAGTAAATTTTGTTCTAAAGTAGTTTATTAAGTCTTCTTTCCACCATATTGATTTGAGATGTCACATTTATCACAAATTTGTATGTTCTTTTTCTGGACTTCATTATTGTTCATTTTAAATTAAGTTTTTTTGGTAGACTGGGTCTCGCTATGTCACCTAGGCTGGTTTTGAACTCCTGGCCTCAAGTGATCCTTCAGCCTCGGCCTCCCAACATGCTGGGATTACAGGCATGAGCCACCATGTCCGGCCCCTTGTGGTCCATTGATGTTAGCACATTACCACAGAATTTTAATTAAAATAATTTTATACTGTGCTTTAAGGTCCAGTTCATTATCATTAACCTTTTTTTTTTTCAGGCTTTAATAGTATTTTTCAGAAATATGATCTTCCATTTGAACTTTAGAATTAGTTTGTGATTAATTCTATTGGGATGTAAATCTAATGGCATTAAGTCTGGGTAAACTGTCTTTTATTATTATTATTATTTTTTTTTTTGAGACAGACTGTTGCTTAGTCACCCAGGCTGGAGTGCAGTGGCACGGTCTTGGCTCACTGCAGCCTCCGCCTCCCAGGTTCAAGCGATTCTTCTGCCTCAGCCTCCCAAGTAGCTGGGACTACGGGCACGTGCCACCATGCCTGGCTAATTTTTGTATTTTTAGTAGAGATGGGGTTTTGCCATGTTGGCCAGGCTGGTCTTGAACTCCTGACCCTCAGGTGATGCACCGGCCTTGGCCTCCCAAAGTGCTGGGATTGCAGGCATGAGCCACTGTGCCTGGCCAAAACTGTCTTTAAAAAAAAAAAAGATCAATTTTTCTGTTTAGGAATGTTGTTTTTCTCTATTTATTCATATCTTTTATATTTTACAGCTTAAATAGCTTCCCTTCCCTTCTACTTATTTCTAGGCATTTTACATGTTTAATGTGGTAATTATGTATTTGGTCACAGAATAACTTATTTGTGATTATTTGGATGTTGACTATAGAATAGTTTTCTTCAGGGTGGGGCACAGTGGCTCACAATCCCAGTACTTTGGGAGGTCAAGGCTGGAGGATCGCTTGAGGCCAAGAGTTGTACATCAGCCTTGGCAATGTAGCAAGACCCTGTCTCTACAAAAAGTAAAAATAAAAAAATTAGCCAGACATAGTGGCACATGCCTGAGGCTGAGGTGGGAGGATTGCTTGAGCCCAGGACTTCCAGGATGCATGTGAGTGACAAAGCGAGACCCTGTCTTTAAGGGAAAAAAAAAAAAAGAGTTAACTTCATTTTTCCTTAAGCATACCAATCATACTTGAAAATGAATATAGGCCAGGCACAGTGGCTCACGGGGCTGAGGCGGGCGGAGCACCTGAGGTCAGGAGTTTGAGACCAGCCTGGCCAACCAACATGGTGAAACCTCATCTCTACTAAAAATAAAAAAAATTAGCTGGTGTGGTGGTGCACACCTGTAGTCCCAGCTACTTGGGAGGCTGAGGTGGGGGAATCGCTTGAACCTGGGAGGCAGAGGTTGCAATGAGCCGAGATTGTGCCACTGCACTCCAGCCTGGACGACAGACCAAGACTCTCAAAAAAAAAAAAAAAAAAAAAGAATATAAACAAGATTAGAAGGAATGTATACACTTCAGTGTATAAACTTTTAAAATAAACTTCAAGGTTTTGTATCACTTACCTATTCATTAATGCAATAAGTTAGAAATAGGAAAAATGTAAATGCTTTTGAAGTGATCAACTTGTACTTAATGGTTTAAAAGAGTGGAAGTCATAAAGTGGTACCTGAAAGTAATAAATTTCAGTTTAAAAAATGTGCCCTGTAATGAGATTTTCTTTTTGTATTCTACTTGGAATTTAACTATTAATAGTATGGGTCTTTTCTTGGGAAAAATATACCTGAGTGCCATTTTTTATATAAACACTGGTTTAAAATTACATTCTTTTAACCTGGTACCTTAAAAATCATAAAGGAGGATTTATTGGCCTATATTCCATTTACGAGTATTGTAAATAGAAATAATATATTTTTAGCTGATTAGACATTACTGTTAATTTTTTTCTTTTTCATATTACAGGTTTTGCAAAAGGCATCAAATTAAATCAAGTTCAAATATTCCCTGTGTCCCTAAAGACTTACTGATGATGTCTGAATTTGTTCTTCCAAGATTTATATTTTGTCTTATTCAGTACTTAAGAGAAGGCTATAATGAACCAGGTATGTTTTAATCTACTTCTTGTTAGTACTCTTTTTAAATTGTAAATTTACAAAGTTTTAGTATTAATTATGAGGTGAATTTTTTTAGATATCATTTTTTTGTTTAACATTTAAAAAGAGATGACTATAAAATACGGATTGAATAGAAACACACTAAAAATAAATTATATAACCTTATATGTTACAGTAGACGTAGTTTCGTGCTTTCTGCTTCCGGGGTCATAAATGTTTTTGATCAAACTTATTTGAGCTTTTGCAGATGAGGAAGTAACCATTTTGTGGGGTTAACATGACTTTATTTGCAATATTATGATAAAGCAGAATTGAGAACTCCTGGAAATGTTTAAATTTAACTTAGATTTTTAGAAAATAAAATGTTTTATCAACTTTTTTTTTAGAAGTCTGTATATATTTTTATTCTCTCTATATATTATATAATAACTTATGATAGGGTCAAATTGCTGACTTCCAGATTACTGGTAGAATATATGGGTGTATAATCATCATGTTAATATTTAAAAGAGAAAATTACAGATGTTCTTCTTTTTAAGATTTAATCACAATCTTGATTAACATACTTCAGTTAGGTAAATATTTGGATTTAGATATCTATTAAAAGTTCTCAGTCTGACATTGTCAGTTACAGATATTCATTAGTAGTATGAATCAAATTTATTAACTTTTTATGATGTTTTTTACCTTTCTAATGATACTTGAATTTCTGTTCTATAAGAGATTACATTTTGCATTATTTTTAGAGGTTTAAAATTATTTAGTACTATAAATAATTTTATATTCATTTTGAAACTGTGGCACACATTTTCATCTTCTATCTCCATCCTTAAAGTGTAGGGGAATGTTATATAATGTCCTCGTTTCTAAAACTGTCTTGTTATCTTTATTGTGAGCAAACCATTATACTTCCTTATTTGTACATTTTAAGCAAAAACATACAATCCTTTGTTAAGTACTTCTACTTAACAGAGTATATATCTTAAAATATAGAAAAATAAGCTGGGCATGGTGTTTCATACCTGTAATCCCAGCACTTTGGGGGGCTGAGGGAGGAGGATTGCTTGAAGCCAGGGGTTCAAGACCAGCTAGACAACATAGAGACTCTGTCTTTACAAACATTTCTAAAAGTTAGCTGGGTGTGGTGGTGGCATGTGCCTGTAGTCCTAGCTACTTGGGAGGCTGAGGCAGGAGGATCCCTTGAGCTCAGGAGTTCAAGGCTGCAGTGAGCTATGATTACATCACTACACTCCAGTCTGGGTGACAGAGTGAGAGTGTGCCCTGTGCCCCACACCGCCCCCCAAAAAAAAGAACAGAAAAAAGAATATATAAAGAAAAATATTATTTTGATTTGGTTCCAAATTACTGTCTCTTCGGAATGAAGGAACCAGTTACTAGCTGGGTTATTGAAATTGCCTTATGCATTATTTCTTATATACTAGTTAGGAGACCTTTTTGGGAATTTATGTTTTGTATTACAGGTGTCCTATTTTAGAAATAGAAATTATTTATTATGAGAACCTTAAAGCTTATCATTAGTTTAATGAAAGAGTACTTCACATGAAAGTGTATTATATTTTTTGTTGTTGACATAACAGTTATAAAACGTAGACAACATAAGTACATAGCTTTATAATTATCTGTTATCTGAAAACACGAAGGAAAAAATGGAAGCATTTTTTATCTAAAGATGATCTGCATGAATGTAGGTTCATGGAAGTTTCTTCCTTATATTACTGCTTCTGTTCAGCATTAATTTCTGTCTGTGCAAAAAAAATTCTGCCTTTTTTTTTTTTTTGAGATGGAGTTTCGCTCTTATTGCCCAGGCTGGAGTGCAGTGGTGCGATGTCAGCTCACCGCAGCCTCCGCCTCCTGGGTTCAAGTGATTCTCCTGCCTCAGCCTCCCAAATAGCTGGAATTACAGGCGCCCACCACCACACCTGGCTAATTTTTTGTATTTTTAGTAGAGATGGAGTTTTACTGTGTTGGCCAGGCTGGTCTCAAACTCCTGACCTCAGGTGATCCACCGCCTTGGCCTCTGAAAGTGCTGGGACTACAGGTGTGAGCCATTGTGCCCAGCCAAAATTCTGCATTTTTGTGTAGAGATTACTGTTTAAAATTAAAGAAATTAAAGAAAGGGCTTGCAATAACCAATCCAAGGTAATGAAAACTCAGAGATCTTGTGGTTTCCCAATTTCTTTCAATTCTGTTTCTCATTCATCCAATAATCCTTATATCTGTGTTAGAGTTTGTTTCAGAGCCCTTGAAAACCAAGAGCAAACATTAATTAAACATCTACTATATTACTATATAAGTCACTGGGGAGAATATAAAGTTGAATAATATATAACATTAGCTTTACACTGAGAAAGTAGGTTTTGAGATTCTGAATAAATGTTGAATGAAATGGACATCCCCTTTCCTGGGCACACAGGTTCTCCATTACCTCTTTTATAGGTGTGGTTTTGTTCATTTGTTTGTTTTTGTTTTAAAAACAATTATGGTTAAGCTATCCATCTCTTTATTCATTTCCTTCCTTTTAGACCTTGGCTTCTGTAAAACCTCTCTATATTTTTCGTCTTTAATATTCTTTTTCAGTTGTTGTCCAAGCTTCTTTTCTTTCTCTCCATCTGTATTTGCCTGTTTTTTTTTTTAGTTTTTAATACAATTATTCATATTTATGAAAAGTTATCTTTCACTTTAGTTGCTTTGACCTTCAGCTAACATGTATCTGTATTTTTGGAATATCATAGGGGATAGGTTATTTGTTATACAGGTTTAAATTTGACATAATACTCTTATACTACTCTCAATTTATTTGAATTATATCTTGTTTTATTCTAGGATGTGATCTAAACTTTTTCTTAAATACTATCTTTTTTTGAAATGATCTTATGATGACATTTATATATGTGGAAGTATAGGGCCCACAGATCAAATGCTGCTGCTGCTTTTTGTTGTTTTTGAGATGGGGTGTCACTCTGTTGCCCAGGCTGGAGTACAGTGGCATGATCTCAGTTCACTGCCACCTTCACCTCCAGGCTTAAGCCATCCTCCTGCCTCAGACTCCTGAGTAGCTGGGACTACAGGCGCGCACCACCACACTCGGTTAATTTTTTGTATTTAAATGCTTCTTACACAAATTAAGTGCTTCATATCTTAGGAGGTCATCTGTGTTTTTCCATCTACCGTTTTCCAAAGGACTGAATTCCTGAGCAAGTCTACCCTTGCTTGGCTAGGTGCTGGGCAGATACCAATTTCTAAACAGAGTTCTTGTATTGACTTTTTTGATTATAAAATACTATAATTTAAGCCATTATAATTTTAAAAGAATAAATACTGTTATTTTTAGTAAGATATTTTAAACAAAATTACCCTTATTTGATTTTTTTTCTTTTTTTCTTTTAGCAGCTGATGGACCATCAGAAAAGGACCTTAACAAAGTCCTTCAGCTTTTGGAACCTCAAATTTCCTTTTTAGAAGATCTAACTAAAATGGGAGGAGCAATGCGGTCTGTTCTTACTCAGGTTTTGACAAACCAACAAAACTACAAAGATCTGACTTCTGGTGAGTAAAATGTTAGAAGAAATTTATAGTTTTCATATCTTACTATAATGATAAGAAATTGAGTCTTTTAGAACTTAAAGGTAAATTGTAGAATTTTCATAGAATGCTAAAGCTGGAAGTTATTAAGAGAACTTCTTTTTTTTTTTTTTTTTTTTTTGAGACGGAGTCTAGCTCTGTCGCCCAGGCTAGAGTGCAGTGGCTCAATCTCGGCTCACTGCAAGCTCCGCCTCCTGGGTTCACGCCATTCTGCCTCAGCCTCCCGAGTAGCTGGGACTACAGGCGCCCGCCACTACGCCCAGCTAATTTTTTGTGTTTTTAGTAGAGGCGGGGTTTCACTGTGTTAGCCAGGATGGTCTCGATCTCCTGACCTTATGATCCGCCCGCCTCGGCCTCCCGAAGTGCTGGGATTACAGGCGTGAGCCACTGCGCCTGGCAAGAGAACTTCTTGTTTTATGGATGAGGAAATTGAGCCCTAGGAAAATGAAATGGCCTGTTTAAACCTCACAATTAATTTATGTTGGAGTTGGTACTGGAACCTAGGTCTCCTAACTTTTGGTGTGACATGATAATTATGCTCTGCCTCTCTGTATTGTATTGTATTGTATTGTATTGTATTGTATTGTATTGTATTGTATTGTATTGTATTGTATTGTATTGTATTGTATTGTATTGTATTGTATTGTATTGTATTGTATTGTATTGTATTGTATTGTATTGTATTGTATTGTATTGTATTGTATTGTATTGTATTGTATTGTATTGTATTGTATTGTATTGTATTGTATTGTATTGTATTGTATTGTATTGTATTGTATTGTATTGTATTGTATTGTATTGTATTGTATTGTATTGTATTGTATTGTATTGTATTGTATTGTATTGTATTGTATTGTATTGTATTGTATTGTATTGTATTGTATTGTATTGTATTGTATTGTATTGTATTGTATTGTATTGTATTGTATTGTATTGTATTGTATTGTATTGTATTGTATTGTATTGTATTGTATTGTATTGTATTGTATTGTATTGTATTGTATTGTATTGTATTGTATTGTATTGTATTGTATTGTATTGTATTGTATTGTATTGTATTGTATTGTATTGTATTGTATTGTATTGTATTGTATTGTATTGTATTGTATTGTATTGTATTGTATTGTATTGTATTGTATTGTATTGTATTGTATTGTATTGTATTGTATTGTATTGTATTGTATTGTATTATTGTATTGTATTGTATTGTATTGTATTGTATTTTTTTGAGACAGAGTCTTGCTCTGTTGCCCAGGCTGGAGTGCAGTGGCGTGATCTCAGCCCACTGCAACCTCTGCCTCCTGGGTTCAAGTGATTGTCCTGCCTCAGCCTCCCAAGTAGCTGGGATTACGGGTACCTGCCATCATGCCCAGCTAATTTTTGTATTTTTGTAGAGACAGGGTTTTACCATGTTGGCCAGGCTGGTCTTGAGCTCCTGACCTCAGGTGATCTGCCAGCCTTGGCCTCCTAAAGTGCTGAGATTACAGGCATGAGCCACCACGCCCGGCCCTACCTCTCTTTCTTTAAACACAAGGCTGAGAAGTGATCCCCTTTCTTTAACAGTAACAACCATCATGTCTATGTTTTCACTTTTGATATTTTAAGTTTTTGTGTTGTATCGCCTAGGATTTTCTAATATACAGCTTAAGTTATAAAACTTGGAATTGTTGAATGGTGTATTGTTACACAAAACATTCATACGCCTTTCCCAAGCACTCTGCTTTCGATAACTGCATGCTTGGTATTACGAGAGCACAGACTGTCAAACCAGAAGGTGAATTCCGCAACATAATTATTATCTACCATATTACCTCTCTGACTTTCTTTACTGTAATTTTCAGGTTCCTTTAAAGTTCAGATCATGTCTTATTAATTTTTGTGCCCCACATTCCCTTGGATGTTTTAGATGCTCACCTACTTTGTAGATTTCATTATTTGGTATAAACATGCTGTGTATTCTCGGATTGTTAGTGCTAAACATAAGCACAAAAGTGTTATTTGAAGCTATCTTATATTATTCATTCTAGGGCTCCCACTCCATTAGAATATTCACCTATTTATAGATACTAGTTAACGAAAAGACCATACTGAGATTTTGAATGGAATATTTTTTTCTAATTTGAAGTTTGTTTTAATTAGGTCTTGGAGAAAATGCTTGTGTAAAGAAAAGTCATGAAAAGTACCTTATAGCTTTAAAGAGCTCTGGACTTACATATCCTGAGGATAAGCTTGTATATGGTGTGCAGGAGCCATCTGCTGGTACTAGTTCTCTGGCTGTTCAAGGTTTGTCTAAATATTTAATTTGAACAGTAGTAACTTTTCTGTATTAAAACCAAAAAAACCTCTCAAATTTTACTCATTATTGAAAAAATTTATTTTGAACTAAAACAGTATTATTCTTTTTAAGAAAAGTAATAAAAGTAGTAAAAATTTAGAGGCAAAAAAGAATAGATTGACCAAAGAAGAGAATGCATTTTTCTTAAATGGAATTTGATTAGCTTATTAAGGTTCTGGTTCTAACTCATGAAAAATGTACAGTTGCTATTCAAGAGTAGCCCAAAACTTTACTGCCTCAATATTTTAGTAAACTATGGTTTAAAACTAAAAAGAGATCCTTCTGAAACACCGTTTGTAATTACTGTATTAAATCTGAGTTTTCACTGGAGAATTCCTATTGAAGTATCAACCTGTTAGGTCCAAACTTATTTGAGATAAATGTTGGAGGCTGGGCACGGAGGCTTATGCCTATAATCCCAGCAGTTTGGGAGGCCGAGGTGGGTGGATCACCTGAGGTCGGGAGTTTTGAGGCCAGAATGGCCAACATGGTGAAACCTCGTCTTTACTAAAATACAAAAATTAGCTGGGCGTGCTGGCAGGCGCCTGTAAGCCCAGCTACTTGGGAAGCTGAGGCAGGAGAATTGCTTGAATCTGAGAAGTGGAGGTTGCAGTGAGGTGAGATTGCGCCACTGCACTCCAGCCTGAGCAACAGAGCGAGAATCCCGTCTCAAAAAAAAAAAAAGAAAAAAGTTGGACTTTGCCAAGATAACTGTTAGAATGAGGTGTCCTAACGTAACAAAACTTAGCTTTTTGATATTTGTATTTCTCAGAATAATTTGAAAATAAAGCAATATGTAGCAGCTATGAAGGACAACTATTTTTCTTCTCCTCCAAAGGTTTCGTAGGCGCAACAGGAACTTTGGGACAAGTAGATTCTTCAGATGAGGTGAGATTTAAAGTTCAAAACTTTTTAAAAAGTACAATTTTGTGCTTTTTTATACTTTTTTATTATTTTATACTTTTTTATAGTTCTAAAACTGTATAGATTTGTAGGCATTATGTAGTTTAAGTTTCTCATTCTATAGACAAGGACACTGAAGCCCATAATGGCTTCTGGGAAGCCTAGATCACACAATTACTTAGTGACAGAACGAGGTGTGTAACTAGATTTTTACTTCTTATTTATAATTCATTTTTCTTTTTCACAGTTTAAAAGTGGGTAGAAAGAGGTAGAGATTTCTCCTCAGAGGCTATCCCCAAATTTACCCGTATAGTTGTCATATGTACAATGAAATAATTTTTGAAAATTTTGCTAAGTTTAGGATAATTTATTAAAAGACTGTGAAATGGAACTGTTTTTCTAATCGTATAATAAAGTTACATTTTACATGTCAGGGATTTTTTTTTTAAAACTATGTACTGGGAAAAAGACCATCAATTTGAAATTTCAATTTTTATAGTGTTAATTAATAATAAATAGGAAAAATCATTGTTATATTTCTATATTTTATTACATAATTTATAAGAGAAAAATTGCTGTTATATTTGCTTATAATATTGTTGCTTATTCAACTTAAATTTTATATTTCTAATACACTTAATTATTAAAATCTAAAAAATAAAATTACATTTAAACATATATATCTTTTTTCTTTTGGAAATTCATTTTGAGTTGATAACGTAATGTGAATTAAGCCAAATATACTCCTTTTAAAGGGATGATTTCTGTTGTGGAAGTCTTGTAATTGATTTAATACCTTAAAATTTAAATTTTATAGTTTTTCCCGTCTAAAAAGGCTTTCACACAATGTTACGTTTTGTGGAGTCTCATTTTGGGCAATTTTCAAGAATTTTCATCAGATTGGAGAGGCAGTTTATTATGCTGTGTAGGAGTCTGACTCTGGAATTAGACTGCCTGGGTTTGACTTCTGGCTCCTTTACCTATTAGTAGTGTAACCTTGGGCAAGTGTCTTAACTTCTTCATGTCTAAATTTCCTTATCTGTGAAATGGAGATAATAATAGTACTTATTTCATGAGAATATTATGAGGATTGAATGAGTTAACATATGTAAGCACTTACAGCCCTGGTGCCCAGCATATTGTAAACACTGTATGTGTGTTAGTTAAATAAAATAGAGTAATTTAAAAAACTTATGTAAATGGTTAGCTTATAAATTTTGCTTCTGTTTTGTAACAAAATAACTTCTGAGAATCATATTGTTATAATGACAAATGGGAAAAATTTTCTGATATTATTATTTTATTATTATTATTATTATTTCATAAAATAATAATAATTATTATTTTAACTAAACTGTAATAATTCCATTTTGAAGATAGGGGAGGGGAATGGTGGAAGTAAGACTGAGAAGGAAGTAATTGGTAATACACATATAGTTTTAAACTACTTATTTTGCTCTAAGGGCATTTTGTGGGGAGGTGGAATGGCCTATTAAAAGGCGAGTTCTCAGAGTAGGAGTTGACTATGAATGGGTGAATGAATGGGCACTTCTTTAGCTAAAGCCACCTGAGCAGGGGTCTTATATCTGTAGCCAGTAGGAACTTTAGACAACTATTGCATGATGAAATGGTTTGGTCATTGTTCAGAGCACTTTATTAAAATAAACATCTTGACTTGATTTAAAACAACAAAAATCTGTGGTCTTAAGTTTATATTTATGTGGTAGGTTAGAATTGTCATATTATTTTAGCATGCCTAGCATTATGTATCCAACAGGCTTGCTAACAATTCTACTTTATTTTCATGAATTGAATTTTATTTCTGGATATGTAAAAAGCTGATCTTCAACACAGATGCCTTCTCCTCTGTCTAGGACAGAAGTAACAATCATTTTTATCTTGGCCTGAACTCTCCAGATTAGCATTTGAATTTCCCCTGGAGACTTTCATTGTACACAACTGCATTGCAACAACATTCTATTTTATGGTTGGGTGCTAGAAGGACATCCTTGTGTGTGTGTTTGTGTGTGCACGTGTGTGTGTATTGAGGGGCTTTTGAATCTCTTCTAGAAGTAATTTCTAGATGATATCAGATAATTTTAAATATTGCCCCTTTTTTATTCATTACTATTGCTTCTAATCTGTCCTTTTTAGGTCCTCACTTCTGTTTCCCACCTCCATCCTCAAGTAGGCCCCAGTGTCTGTTGTTTCTCCCTTTGTGTCGATATTTTCTCATTATTTATCTCCCACTTAAAGTGAGAATATATGGTATTTGGTTTTCTGTTCCTACATTAGTTGGCTAAGGATTATGGCCTCCTGCTCCATCCATGTTCATTTCTCTCAGATTCTGTTTCAGCAACTTCTGTGTATAGTATGTTTTATGTAACCGTTTGTTCCTTAATTATGATCATGTCTCAGTGTGAATATCATGGTAAATACTTTTTGATGTTAACAACTTTAAAATACTTTATTTCAGCCCCTAGTCTCTCATAATACATTGTTTTTGTTATAGCTGAGAAGATTTACTTTTAAAGCATGTGATGTATATTTAATACATTTAAGTAGTTTAGACTCTTTGACCTTTATTTTTTATTTATTTATTTTTTTGAGATAGAGTCTTGCTATCTCAATTACATACATATGTAATTATATATGTATATTTATATTTATATTTATATAATATATATTATATATTATATATTATACATGTATATTTATATTTATATTATATATTATATACATATATAATATAATTATATATGTATATATACACATATTTATATTATATATGTATATTTATCATATTTATATGTAATATGCATGTGTAATAAATAATATACATATATTTATATATGTATATTATATACATATATTTATATTGTATATGTATATTTATATATCATATATTTATATATCATATATTTATATATCATATATTTATATATCATATATTTATGTATATTATATATATTATATATGTATTATATAATATATATGTAAATATATATTATATATTAAAATATATATATAAAATAAGATGTTTGCTTTATGGTTTTAAACTTGTCAAGTCTTGAGTTAGAAAAGTCAGCTGGGTGTGGTGGCCCATAACTGTAATCCCAGCATTTTGGGAGGCCGAGGCGGGCAGATCACCTGAAGTCAGGAGTTCGAGACCAGCCTGGCCAACATTGTGAAACCCCATCTCTACTGAAAATACAAAAATTAGCTAAACATGCTGGCACATGCATGTAATCCCAGCTACTCAGGGCACTGAGACAGGAGAACCCCTTGAACCTGGAGGCAGAAGTTGCAGAGCTGAGATTGCACCACTGCACTTCAGCCTGGGTGACAGAGTGAGACTCCATCTCAAAAAAAAGAAAAAGAAAAGTCATGTGATAGACAAAAACGAAATGAAAATTAGTGTCAAGCAATTCAAGGGTTATAAAAATTGTGACTGCTTGAGCTAAAAGGGACTATATAATTCATCTTGTCTTTCTTATTTATGGATGAAAAAACTGAATTCCATAGAATTAACTGATTCACTCAGGCTAGTAAATGCCGTCTAGTTAGTGGTAGAGTTGAAATTGGGCACTAGTTCTTCTATCTGCTGGTCTAAGTGTTCTTTCTATAAAGTGGATAAACCATGATTGTCATTACTGTTGCTATGCAGCAAATTTGCCCAAAGCTTTATGTCTTAAAATTACCGTTTTATTTTGCTCACAATTTTATGACTTAGGAACATGAGAATGGCATCTGGGCAGTTCTTACTTTGGTCATCATATGTGGTTGCAGTTAGTTGTTGGCTGCAGCCATAGTCATCTGAGGGCTTCACACTGAGACGGAGATCTAAGATGGCTCACTCATAGGGCTGATAGTTGATGCTGACCATCCGGGAACTCAGCTGGTTGTTGATCAGTATGACAACATGTGGTTTCTCCAGCATGGTGGTCTCAAGTTGGACATCTTACATAGTAGTGACTTACTTCTCCCAGGCCAACAGCCCAAGAGTAGAAGCTGTAGAGCCTTTTCTGAGCTAGTCTTGGAAGGTATGTGGTGTCACTTCATCGTTTTTAGTTATAAACGAGTTGCTAAAATATGTCCAGATTCAGTGGGAGGTGATATAGATCCCACCTCTTGATGGGAAGAATGTCAAAGAATTTGTAAACATGTTTTAAAACTTCCACAACCAGGATATGACATTAGCCATTCTTTTCCCTGGATTCAGTTGATAATCCAATAATGGGTAGTGATAATAGCTAAATAATGTACCAATAATTTCTTATAAATTTTCTATCTATTTTAGTGGCACTATCTCTTGGGAAAAAATACAACTGATAAAGTAATGCCATTTTAGCCAGTAATGGCTATTACAGAGTTTTAATGAAAATCAAAGCTTTCCTTAAGTATAGTAGTTACTATTGTACATCAAGAGAATAAAAACTTATATTTAGATTATAAGGTTATTTTATTTTATTTATTTTGAGACAGAGTCTTACTCTTTTGCCCAGGCTGGAGTGTGGTGGTGTGATCTTGGCTCACTGAACCTCTGCTTCCCGGGTTCAAGCGATTCTCCCGTCTCAGCCTCCCGACTAGCTGGGACTACAGGCGTGTGCCACCACACCCAGCTAATTTTTGTATTTTTAGTAGAGATGGGGTTTTGCCATGTTGGACAGGCTGGTCTTGAACTCCTGACCTCAGGTGATTCACCCACCTTGGCCTCCCAAAGTGCTGGGATTAGAGGCGTGAGCCACCGTGCCCAGCCTGTAAGGTATTTTGGAGAGCTGACTTTTTTTTTTTTTTTGAGACGGAGTCTTGCACTGTCGCCCAGGCTGGAGTACAGTGGCGTGATCTTGGCTCACTGCAAGCTCTGCCTCCCAGGTTCACGCCATTCTGCCTCAGCCTCCCGAGTAGCTGGGACTACAGGCACCCGCCACCACACCCGGCTAATTTTTTGTATTTTTGGTAGAGACGGGGTTTTTCCATGTTAGCCAGGATGGTCTTGATCTCCTGACCTCGTAATCTGCCCTGGCCTCCCAAAGTGCTGGGTTTACAGGCGTGAGCCATGGCTCCCAGCCGAGAGTTGACTTTTAACTTTGTAAAGCAAAAGAAAATATACTGAAATTTTATTAGTATTCATTGTAGGTTAAAGAACAAAATATATTTTTGAATTTAATTACTAATGAGGCTATGAAACTACTGTGACTCTTCCGCTAGTCTGTTTTTGGGGTTGTGTATCATGTTTTAATCTGGTTTGTTTTTTGTTTATTAGTGGAAAACATTATTTTATTAGGACTAATGGCCTACATGGAATAAAAATTCTGTTGGTGGCTAGGCATCATAAGCAAGAAGCAATGTTAATTGAGTTTGTGCGATTTATTTGGAAAGAAAGATAAGAAGTTCCATCAACCCCTTTAAAAATGAATGATTATTATTTAAAATTTGCTTTTACTTTTGTTCTTCTCAAAGTATTTTTTAACATATATTAAAATGGTCAAAATGCAATAATTATTATAGAATAGAATAGATTAAGGTGAAAATAGATGAAGGGATAAGATAGATGGAAAGAGGTTGATAGAGGAAGAGTACTTAAATATAGATGTTCTTAAACAAATAACTATTTTGTGCCATTTAAATATTCATTAAGGCTTTTAATGTCGTGTTGCATTTTATTTGGAACTGTAGGCACAAATGACATATTTGCTTTAGTATTTATATTTGAAATTTAGTGAAGAGCTAGGTATGGCTTCAGGATTAGAATTTCTACACCATTACCTTATAGGCCCATGGGATTGTTAAGCAAACCCTTTTCGTGATTTTATTGTTGTAATTTAAGATATCATAAAGGAAGATAGGATGAGAATAAATGGACAATGACATTTTAATTACTACTATAGAGTAGGAATTGTAACAATTAAAAGATGTTTTGGCTGGGCGCAGTAGCTCATGCCTGTAATCCCAGCACTTTGGGAGGCCGAGGCGGGCGGATCACCTGAGGTTGGGAGTGCGAGACTAACATGACCAACACAGAGAAACCCTGTTTCTACTAAAAATACAAAATTAGCCAGGCGTGGTGGCACATGCCTGTAATCCTAGCTCTGGAGGTTGAGGCAGGACGATCACTTGAACCTAGGAGGCGGAGCTTGAAGTAAACTGACATTGTGCCACTGCACTCCAGCGTGGGTGACAGAAGGAGACCCTGTCTCAAAACAAACAGAAAAAAAACAAAAAGAAAACATTTACATTTAGCCCTACCATCCAAAGATTATCACTGTTGATAAATTTTGCTTGTTTACTTTTCTTTTTTTCCTGTGTACTCTTACATAATTGAGAAATAATCACTTTGCAAAATAAGTTACTGTGTAGATATGCTTTGAATATTCTTGTCTTTATTCAAGACACAATCCAAGTGAACAACAGCTTTCCAAAAATAATAGCAAAAGTAGGACAGTTGAAATAAAAAATCAGAGATACTTTTCATAAGTGAATAGGTAAAAGAAAAAAGGCTGGGCGCAGTGGCTCATGCCTGTAATTCCAGAACTTTGGGAGGCCGAGGTGGGCAATCACTAGGTCAGGAGATCGAGATCAGCCTGGCCAATATGGTGAAACCCCGTCTCTACTAAAAATACAAAAATTAGCCCAGCATGATGGCACGCGCTTGTAGTCCCATCAACTGGGGAGGCTGAGGCAGGAGAATCGCTTGAACCCGGGAGGTGGAGGTTGAAGTGAGCCGAGATCGCGCCACTGCACCCCAGCCTGCGCGACAGAGTGAGACTCTGTCTCAAAAAAAAAAAAAAAAAAAAAGTTAATTTTACTTTTGGAGGCATAAGGTTTAATTTTAATTTGGTATCATAAATTACATTAATGGTAAGGGTAGGGCAGGGAATCACATAAACTGTTGGTGGGAAAGGCCTTAGAAATGTTTAATGTATTTGTTTTCCAGTGCAGGAATTGATTTTACAACATTCCTGACAGTTGGTAAGCCTCTCCATAAATACTTGCAATCGTAGGGAGCTTACCTAGTTTATGAGGCAACTTATTCCCTTGATAGCTCTAATTATTAATTTCTTCTCAATATTGTGTTAAATATTGTAACTTTTGCATATTTCTTGTTTTGCCTTCTAGAAAGATTTTTATTTCCAGATGACACTTTTAAATATTTACTTTTAGATATTAATATTTTCTGTTGCGCATAGTTCTTTCTTTTCACTGTCTAGTAAACTCATTTTCTTTTAAAATCTACGTCCTGATTTAGTGCACAGTGATGGGACATCTTTTGATAAGCATACCGTGTCTTCATTAAGGCCCAAAGCTTTTTGTTATTTTTTTAGCAGCTATCCTAAATTGTTGGCAGGAGCCACAGAGGTCAAACAAAATGCCCAACATTTCCCCCTGGACCCCACCTTACAGCTGACAAGTTAGAACTCCCTTCTAGTGTTATACTTATGAAGTTGATTTAAAGCAAACAGTCTGATTATAGGGGCTTACATAAATCTTCAAGTTTCATCTTATTGTTATAGTCTTTTAAGATCTTTGTATTTCATTTTTGTAAGGTGACATATTAAATATTCCTTCTAGCCCTGTGTAGTCTGTGTTAATATTCTTTGAGTATTGTTGTAACCAGCTGTGAATTTACCTGACTTTTTTTTATGAAGCTCACATTTATGAAAAAATGTGATGAAAACTGTCTAGAAAATCCATCAAAAAAAAGAAAGGTTAATTTAGGTTGAGAAACCATCTGTAGATTTTGCAGATTGGGAGTTTGAATCTGTTTTTCTTGGATTTTCTTGTCTCATGTCTTCTTGTTTCTTTTCCAAAATGATTTGGACCTGTGTCCATATTTTGTGCCTGAAACACATGTAGCAATAGTGCCTACTTCCATGCTCAGGGTCTATTTAAGGTCTGAAAAGTTCCTGAGGGCTGTACAAATGCTGTCTGGGTTGAGATTGTATTTGATTTATTTCCTCTTGTCAGTTGGACCATCATCTTCTCTTAGGATCCTATACTGCTTCCTCAGGGACAAATGAACCTTAGCTCCACATCATGAATTTGGAGGAATGGGAAATTGTGGTTATGATAACTGTTTTGTTTTCGTTTTCCTTAATGCCTGAATTCTCTACTTTTGGGAGTTATTTCTGTTTGTTAACAGTACTGTACTTTCTAAAAATAAAAATATAGAACTTATAACTGATAATATAGTAATCTGTTATTGTTGGAACAAGTAATATTGGAAATCAGACTTGTATTTTAAGAAGATGTTTATTAACTTAAAACTACAATCCATATTTATTGTTGAATAAGTAGAAAATAAATATTAACAAAAAAATAACATTACCTAAATCTCTGTCACTTAGTGGTGACTCACTGTAAACCTCTGACATTCTTTATTTTTAAATTTTTTTCTTTTTCTTTCTTTCTTTTTTTTTTTGAGACGGAGTTTTGCTCTTGTAGCCCAGGCTGGAGTGCAATGGCACGATCTTGGCTCACTGCAACCTCCCCCTCCCGGGTTCAAGCTATTCTGCCTTAGCCTCCCGAGTAGCTGGGATTACAGGCATGCACCACCATGCCCAGCTAATTTTGTATTTTTAGTAGAGATGGGGTTTCTCCATGTTGGTCAGGCTGATCTCAAACTCCCGACCTCAGGTGATCCGCCCACCTCTGCCTCCCAAAGTGCTGGGATCTCAGGCATGAGCCACCACGCCCGGCAGTTTTTTCTTTTTCTTTTTCATCTGTGTTATGACTTTATTTATTTATTTATTTATTTATTTATTTATTTATTTATTTATTTAATTTTTGAGATGGAGTCTCTTTGTCGCCCAGGCTGGAGTGCAGTGGCACGATCTCGGCTCACTGCAACCTCCGCCTCCCGGGTTCAAGCAATTCTCCAGCCTCAGCCTGCCGAGTAGCTGGGATTATAGGTGCCTGCCACTACGCCCAGCTAATTTTTGTATTTTTAGTGGAGACGGGGTTTCAACATACAGGTCAGGCTGATCTCGAACTCCTGACCTCAGGTGATCCACCCACCTCAGCCTCCCAAAGTGCTGGGATTACAGGCGTGAGCCACCGCGCCTCGTCCTGTATGATGACTTTAAAATGTCTGACATTCTAACAGATTTTATGTATGTCATATTTTAATGGTTTCATGCTGTATATACTCCTGTATTGCTTGCTTTTCTCACTGATGACAGTTTTGAACATCTATAAAAAGGAATATACTAACAGATTTTATTTGTGAATGTTATCAATACTTAAATAATTTCATACTGCATATGCTAAAGGTTATGATTCTACCTCACTATCCCAGCTCTCCTAAACCAGGGATGTTACATATGAATCAACAACTTCCACATTATAATGACATATTTTCCCTATTTTAAAATAGCATGCTTTAAAATTGCCTATCATTTATAATAATAGTTTTTGAACATCTGTTTGGTCACAATGAATATAGAGCTCCAGGGTTGTTTTTCTTTATATGGTACAGGTGTGCTATTATTTATTTACCTAATCATCTACTATTGGAAACCAAAGACTTTTTTTTTTTTGCCATTATAAATAACATTGTGATGAATAGGTATGCATATAGTCCCAATTCACTTGTCCGATTATTTCTTTGGGTTAAATTCCTAGAATTGGAATTTCTGTTCCAAAGATTGCCAAATTGCCATTCAGGGAAATTTTACTACTGTATATTCTCACCATTGGTATGTAAGAGTACCTATTTTCCCACCAGCTCAGATGCAGATAATCTCCCTTCCTAGCTGTATTTGATATCTAGCATGATGTTAAGGCCAACTCAGTGGTCTGTGTTTTCAGACTTTTGTCTTTTGCCTTTGCTTATGCTGTACTCTCTTCTTGGCATGACTTTCCCCCTCTTTGCTTGGCTAATTCTACCTGTCTTTTAAGTGTATAAGGCCAGGAAATTTATAAAACTTCATATTGCCATGACCATCACTTGATCAAGGATACTGTTTTCATAGGAAGTTTATATTTGAAATTATGAAATAATTCTCACCTGGGACATAATGTGTTTTTCCAAGTTTGCCTTTTCTCTCAGGTCTTGGAGAACCAGTTTCATAAATGGCTATTAGCTGAAATCTTAAATTTCTGAACCCTCTGGGCCCTGTAGTATGCTTTTACATTCCTGTGTCTGTTTTCTGTCTTTTAAGGCTTCATATTTCTTTCTGGTGAATTTCTCCAGTGGCAAGCTAAGAGTGGCAGAGAGGGATTGTAGTTTGACTGTTAGTTCTGTTGCCTGGTGGATGGCCAGAGAGGCCTGGCAAAGGTGGAGATTAACAGGGAAGACATATTGAAGTGCCCAGTAAATGCTGAATGACTGAGCTAAGTAGTAGCTCTGGAAAACCCCAGAAAATGGCCCTGAGGATTGATGCTTGACGGAAACCCAAGTTAAGGCTATTATTTAGGCCAAGGAAGCTGCACCAGTAAATAGAGCTCCAGCATGAAGCTGAAGCTACTTTTCTGCTTTAGAAATTTGATGGGTGCTAATTGAGAAAAGTATCTTGGAATTTATACTACAGTTCTAACCTGCTACCAACACCATTGTTAGCACAACTGACTATATGCCACATTACTGCACCTCTTTATAATATTGGTTGGTTCATATATGTTTGGAAAATAGGGAAAATATGTCATTATAATGTGGAAGTTGTTGATTCATATGTAACATCCCTGGTTTAGGAGAGCTGGGATAGTGGGGTAGAATCATAACCTTTAGCTGGAGAGGAAAAAACTCTGAGTTCTGCTGCAAAGACAGCAGGAACCTTTTCAGCACTATACTAAGAAAATTAGAAATGAGCACCTACACTCAGGGCTTCTTCCCCAAGAGGTGCACCGCTACTTTTACCTTGGTTTTACAAGAGGCAGGCTGCCTTCTTTGCTCCTCTTCCCTCTGCATTGTCATAGTTGGCTGGCTTTCTTTACTCTGTTGTACAGTGTTAATATGCTCTGATCTAGCCTTAAACCACCACATGATGTTTGCCTGGGCCTGCAAATGATCTTCCCAGGTACCAATTACTGCTTTTGTTACTTCTCTGGTTACAAACTTGAATAGGTTGTGAGTGTCCATCCCTTACCCTTTTTTTTTCCCCATAAGCCTTGTTATTTTTAGTGCGAGGTTTTTCTAGGATATATATATATATATATATATATATATATCACATTGAGCAGAATGTATTTCCTTTTTGGATTTTTTTCTAAGCATATTTTAATTTGTTTTTATTATTATTTTTAACTGTCAACTCCAACTTCTAATATGTTGTGTTTATTTTTCAAAATTTGATTTGTTGAACTCATTTTTTCTTAGACCCTTCAAAGCCATTCCTCTATTCATTGTTTTAGTCCTCTCCTCTTCTCTCCTACCTTCCTATAATAATCTCTCTCATTCCACCCTTTAGCTTCTTCGTGCATTCGATGTTAATTTATAAGGTTAGGAAAATTTTGATCTTGGCATTTTGGGGTACTTAAGAGTCTTCCATTAGAAGCAGAGATTACATTTAAGAGCTCTTGTGTTTTGATATTTAGGGATATTTCACTGTATTTTAAAATCAAAATTAACACTAAAATATATATTACAGCAAATACATAGATGTTGATTAGTAGTATGTAAGCATGCATATATTAATGTGTTTAATGTAATTTGTAAGCACATTTATAAAGCGTATCAATTTATGAATGTGACCGTGTATAATGCTAATTTTATTTTCCTTCAGGATGATCAGGATGGTAGTCAAGGTCTGGGCAAGAGAAAAAGGGTAAAACTAAGCAGTGGCACCAAAGGTATTTGTATTTATTATTATTTTTTTCTTTGAATAAAATGCTTCTAAAAATGCCTAATCACTCAAAATACTTGATGGGCTAGCCATACTGACATCAAAGCTGTTTGAAGGGAGGCTTATGTTATTAGATTTATCTAATAAGTCTTGGAGAAAGTATTGTTAAGCGATTACTATTGGGTTTTGTTCATTATTTTCATCATAAAATATGCATTATCATATTTGAGTCCCCCCCAAAAGGAAGTCTTTTCATTGATTGACTGATTTGGCTCCAGTGTTTTTTGTGTGAATTTGTAGTTTGGCCTAGTTCCTTTTATAATCTGGGGTATGCAATTTCTAGAGTGAAAAAAGACAAGGGAGATGACATGGTGAGAGAGAAACAGACAGACACACACACACACACACACACACACACACACACACACGGAATGAACAAATAGTACTTAACACTTCATAAAGGCTCAGTAGGGGCTCACGTGTTTACTCAAAGGAGAAAGTATTATAAATATGCTTTGTAGTGAGGGACTAGATTAGTAATAATAATGAGTAATATTTATTGAACGTTTTGTATGTGTTAGACATGTTAGAGATTATGGCTAATGAGAGGTAGATCCTTAATTCATATCCCAGAGCCTAAGCTTTTAACCACAATGTTTACTTGACTGTCACTAAAAGCTTTTCTAGAATACTTGCGATTAGTTGACAAGTCTGTGCTTTGGATTTTTGCCAGGGATTTTCATATCTTAACGTGTGGTTGGTTTAGAAAGTCTCCAGAGGCTAAAATGTTATTTTGATGAAAATAAATTTCTTACTTCTGCTGTTGATTAAGTGTATCTTGTGAAATATCTAGGACTGCCTAGAAAGGTGGAATATGCAGGCACTTTGAGTTGTAGGTTCCTTTTCTAAGTCTCAGTTACTATGCTGCTGCATTTAACTTGGGGGTTGCTAGGAAAGGGTATGGAATTTGATCTGCAGTCCAGGATGCACACATACAGGTATGTTCTCCTTTTTTCTGGCTCAGCAGAGAACCTGTATGTCTGAAGGAAATTAGGAACTCATATGGCCTTCTGGCTCTTTAACTTATCAGATATTAAACTGAGTCCTTGTGACACATCTGAGTTGGAGATTGTTAGGCACATAGTTGAATTTAAGCTTTAGGGGTGCCCAGAAAATACCTGCTGTGGTGTAAGAGGTCATTGTTTTCCTTCAGCCTGGTCACACTCTGACTGAAGATACTTTTTATGCAGACTTAAGTTAAAGTGTTTTTTTCTTTGTCTGTTTTTAAATACCTGAACTTTTTTCACATGTGTGTTTGGATTGAGTGCCTTCTCTTCCTTGTAATGGTAAGAAATAGTACTGAGATTTAAAACTTCATCAGTTACCATTTTCAGTTTAAGTATGTACATGGAAGGAATGGCTTTGTGAATTACAACCCCAGGTGTTTTCAAAAACTGACCTTATTTTGAAGATATCTGAAGTTTAGGGAATGGCTCAATTTTTGTAAGAATTTTGTTCCACAGCTTGAAAAGTGCACTGAAAAGAAAATATGTAATGGTAAGGAAGAGGCCAGACACTATGCTAACCTCATCACTGCCTGTTCTCTAAACCTGCATTTTGAGGGTGAGGAAACTGAGGCCTTGAGGGCTTTAACTATATGGCCAAAATTCCAAGATTATTGCGCTAGTGAGTTGCAGAACTTGAACTCTGCTCTCTTAATTAAAACCTTTGCTTTAGTCATGCATTTACAGTGCATAATGATTCTTTAAAAATTTCTTTTTACAGTTTGACTTAAGGTAGTTTACACATTGTTAAAAGTCATGTCAAGATTTAAAGATAGTCAAACATAAGTAATGGAAGCATTTCTAACTACATTTTCATAATATTACACAATATAACACGTGCTTTAACATCTTGGGAGACTGACATCACCTATTTTAAGAACAACAAAGAAGACATTGCTGGAGTTTTTTTGGTCTGCAGATAAAAATATTGAATTCTACATAACTGCAACTATTTTTATTTTAGCAGAAGCCACAGCTTTCCTGGTATATTCAGGTTGTTTAATTGATTTAAAACATTGTTAATGTATATTTTCTTTTAAGTGCTTGACAATTAATAATAATTATGATGGCTTCAGGCTTTTCATTTGCCTAATGCAGGCTTGCAGAGTCATAACTATGAATTCTATGATTAATAGTACTAGTTTTATTCAGCTTTGTAAATACATTAAGAAGCACTTACCAATGAGAGCTTTCATTTTGGTAGTCTGTGAAATTATCAGTCACATTGTGTTAAGTGAATTGTGAGAATTAAATTAGGTACAGCAGTGTGCTGTGGATTATAATTTATTTTTTTCAGCACAGGGTCTCACTGTGTTACCCAGGCTGGAATGATCAGTGGCATGATCTTGGCTCACTGCAACCTCTGCCTCCCAGGCTCAAGCGATCCAATCCTCCTGTCTCAACCTGCCGAGTAGTTGGGACTACAGGCGCATGCCACCCCACCTGGCTGATTTTCGTATTTTTTTTAGAGACAGGGTTTTGCCATGTTACCTAGGTTGGTCTCAAATTCCTGAGCTCAAGCCATGTGCCCACCTCAGCCTCCCAAAGTGCTAGGATTAAGGTGTGAGCCACTGTGCCGAGCCTATATTATAATTTTTAGTTACAAATCTTAAATTCCTGCTACCTGATTCTCTTGGGCCCTGTTTTTATTACTTTTTGTCTTTGAATCTGTCAGGGAGTTCTTTTGACTGTATTTTACCTCATTTCTTGCAATCTTGGTTTTTGTTTTCAAATCATTGTCATGCCCTGGAAATGATCTGTTTCAGGAAGAATAGATTTCTGTTTTATAAGTAGAAAATTCTGAGTTTTGAAAATAATTACTTAATTGCTAATAATAAAGAAATGTAGCCTGGACAACACAGCAAGACCATGTCTCTTCAAAAAATAAAAAATAAATTAGCAGGGTGTGGTCTTGCACACCTATAGTCCTAGCTATTCGGGAGGGTAAGGTGGGAGGATAACTTGAGCTGAGGAGTTTGAAGCTGCAGTGAGCTATGATTACGCCACTGCACTCTGGCCTCCAGAGTGAGACCCTGACTCTTAAGGGAAAAAAAAAAAAAAAAAAAGATGTATAGTGTTACAGTGTACTTGTCTTTGTATGTTAACCACTACTATATATCACTTATGTCACCACTGAAATGGAATTAGGGAGTTGGAAGATATTTTTGCCTTTCTGTAGTTAAAATCATAATATCTTCAGAAAATATGATATTTTGGTGCTGTTTTTCTTGTTATTAATGAAAAAACTGTGTTAAAGTTATATCTAATAAGGACTGATTCAAGCCTTAGTAAATGCAGTGTTTTGTAAAGAAAGTGATGACATACTGAGCTTATTGTTACTCATTTAGACCCCTTACCTGGGGAGATGTGGTATGAACACATTATTCAATACTAGAAGAAGTATAAAGCTGGGGTAGTGTTAATTGAAAAAACTCTACAAGGTTATCCTGGAAGACACCTTGAACAGTGATGTAGTTAGGGCTGGACCTGAGGATTTTGATGCGTGTGAGATACTGTTTTTTCCAGTCTCTCATCTAAGTTTAGCCCCTGCTTAAGCAGTGTCACTGGAGCCAGTACATCATAGTTGACACTTCTTGTATCCTCTTGATGTCTTTGTGGATAATGCTTTCTTCCATTGAATACCTTTATTTAAAAAGGGCATCCATTCCCCCCATTCATTTTTCCACTTACTGCTTTATATTAAAATATATGCATTAAATTTTTTCTTATTTATATACTGTGTACATTATAGAAATCTAGCTTGTCAATATTATTGCATTATTGTAAGGATATTTTTAACTTTTAGATACTTTCCCATTTTATGGTTTATGGGTTATTAGTTATAAAATGAGATGAGCAACTTCAATCATTAACTGATAAATTTCATTTTTCTTGTGCAGATCAATCCATAATGGATGTTTTGAAGCATAAAAGCTTCCTAGAAGAACTATTATTTTGGACTATAAAATATGAATTCCCTCAAAAGATGGTAACTTTCTTACTCAACATGCTTCCAGATCAAGAGTATAAGGTATCTATATATTTTCCTGCTTTTCTGAACTTAGCTTTTCTTTCTTTGCCTTTCATTATTAAATCTTTTTTTGATATATTTCTCAGGTGAAGGTTGATATAACACTATAAACAAGTGTTAGTTTCTTCTCTTGATAACACAAGTTCTTCACAAAAGGCACAGTGTCTTAGCTTTGTGGCAAAGCAGCATTACTGAGCAGAATTCCAAAGGATTGCTTTTCTGCATGGAACTTGGTCTGGAGGGAATGCTGGGGAACAAACATTGAAACCACAATTTTTATTTTGCAGAAATAAATATGTAGTTACAAATTGTTCTAAATCCTGTGAAGAAGAGTACAAGGTGCTATAAGAATGTTTAATGGGGGCAATTGAATTTAGATTGTGAGATCAGGCTGGGAAAAGCATGGGTTGAAAAGTTGCTGGTCACAACTGCTAAAGAGAGAACAGTTATTGACTCATATACAAATGTTAGCAGGTGAAGTTTCTAGTCCCAGGGGGTCAGAACCCACCTGTTACTATCTTACGGTTATGGCAAAATGACGAAGCTCGGTGTATGAAAAGAAAATAAAGCATGCTGTTATTTTCATGCTGTAGGTTAGGAGAGACACTTTAATCGCGTCATTGTTTTGTGTGTCTTTATATCTGCTAAAAAAAAAAAACCAGAGAAAATGTACATGTAAAGGAAATAAGAGTAAAAATAAATACGGCTGGGCGTGGTAGCTCACGTCTGTAATCCCAGCACTTTGGGAGGCTGAGGTGGGCAGATCACCAGAGGTCGGGAGTTTGAGATCAGTCTGGCCAAACCCCATCTCTACTGAAAATACAAAAATTAGTTGGGCGTGATGGCGTGTGCCTGTAATCCCAGCTACTTGGGAGGCTGAGGCAGGAGAATTGCTTGAACCGGGGAGGCGGAGGTTGCAGTGAGCTGAGATCATGCCACTGCACTCAGGCTTGGGCGACAGAGCAAGACTCCGTTTTGGGGGAAAAAAATTTTTTTTTTTCTTTAACCATCAAAATATTTTGCAAATGTTCCAAAAAAGTGAAAGACTACCTCACCATTGAGATTTTTTTTTAGTTATCTTGGGCATTATTATAAATTAGTAATAGCTGTAAAATGTTAACATGATATATTGAAAATGATTTGAAATTAAAAATTAAAACTAATGTGTTTTTTCCTTTCTATTAAAATGTTTACAGGTTGCTTTTACAAAAACTTTTGTTCAGCATTATGCTTTCATTATGAAAACACTGAAGAAAAGTCATGAATCAGACACAATGTCTAACAGAATTGTGCATATTAGTGTTCAGTTGTTCAGCAATGAGGAGCTAGCCAGACAGGTAACAGAAGAATGTCAGCTGCTGGATATTATGGTCACTGTGCTATTATACATGATGGAAAGTTGCCTTATTAAAAGTGAGCTACAAGGTAACTCAGAATTATATTCACTAGTTCTATTATTATCAGTATTATTATTCTAGTATTATTAGTGTACTTCATATACTTAGTAATATTACTAATAATGATACTTAGTATTATTAATCATATTCTAGTATTAGTGAACTTTGTATAACTAGTCTTGAAAACACCTTATGTTTAAAAAAATTATAAAATAATACATGTTTGTTACGGACATCTTTGAAAATTTCCAGTGAAGTTTAAAGAAAAAGTTAAAAGCACTTGTAGTTTTGTTATTCACAAATACCTGTTGTTAGCACTTTGCTATATTTCTTTTCTTTTTGTGTGATGACTATATTTATAGATACAATAAATACTTTTTTAAAAGTTGCCATAGTGTATATGTCAAAAACATGCATTTTAATAAGTGCAGGTATTAATATCATGGCTATACCATAATTTATTTAGTCATTTCCTTATTAGACATGTTTCTGCTTTTTTATCATAAATTTGCTGCTATCAGTCTTAGATATTTTTATATGCTTATACTTTTATAACTTAAAAATTGGAATAAATCTTGCCTTTACTCCCTTAGTGAGAACTTTATATTCTTCTTTTGTGCCCACTATGTGGTTGATACTCTTCAACCTGCCATAATGTTTCTGTACCTCTTCCCGTTCTCATTTCTCTATAGTTACTTATCTTAACTTTACCTCCCTTAAATTCTATATATATGTATATGTGTGTATATATGTATATATGTATATACACACATATATAAATACATACATAATTTTTATTATTATTATTTTTTGAGACAGAGTCTTGCTCTGTACCCCAGGCTGGAGTGCAGTGGTACGATCTTGGCTCACTGCAACCTCCGCCTCCTGGGTTCAGTTCAAGCAGTTCTGCCTCAGCCTCCTGAGTAGCTGGGATAACAGGTGTGCATCACCATGTCTGGCTAATTTTTGTATTTTTAGTAGAGATGGGGTTTTGCCATGGTGCCCAGGCTAGTCTTGAACTCTTGACCTCAGGTGATCCCCCTGCCTCAGCCACCCAGAGTGCTGGGATTACAGGTATGAGACACCACGCTTGGCCAATAATATATAGTATTTAAATAGTTGCTATGTACCTGGTACTGTGCTGAATACTATTTATGTATTGTTTCAATTAAGCTTCTGAACAAGTCTCTGAGATTGGCATTATTATTATCCTTGCTTTAAAGATGAGTACGTTGAGGCTTAGGAAAGTTAAGCAATTTGCCATAGGTTATACAGCCAGCAAATGACACAGTTAAGAAGGATTTCCTGGCTCCTAATGTCAGAACTCTTACTATTCTTAACCTTGACACAGCCAGTCCCTGTCAAAGACACTTCGATAGGATGTGTCTTTACTTGTTGGCACTAGGAGCTAAACTTTAAAAATAACAACAAACAATACTTCAGATTAATTAAATCTTAGGACCTCTCCATTCTCTGAGGAGCAGAAATCTTATAGTTGAGCCTTGCTTTGTTCCACTCTTGCCTCTTTGTGCATATCAGCTCCTGTTTTCTCCTTATACTGATAATCTGTCTGTTCTCAGGTGTGACACCATGTCCTGAAAATTGATATGAACTCAGTGCAAGGCATAATGCGTTATATATAATAGCTAGCTAATTATGATAGCTACCATCTCTAGAGTACTCAACTATATGCTAGACTCTTTTCTCAGTACTTTATATGCATTATATCACTTAACCATCAATAATTCTTTGAAGATATTGTCATCTCCATTTTATAGATGAGGCAGCTGAGGCATAGGGAGTTGAAGTCAATGATCTGTGATCTTACAGCTCTGAGTGGTAAGGCTGGGTTGTCTAACTTCAAAGCCTGTACTCTTTCTTACCTACTTTGTGAGTCTGCCTTCCCATTGTAGGTATAGTGGGAGCATAATACATTATTTACATTAAAGAATATACTTCTTCACCTTTTTTTTTTTTTTTTTTAAAGATGGAGTTTCACTCTTTTTTTTTTTTTTTTGAGACGGAGTCTCGCTCTGTCGCCCAGGCTGGGGTGCAGTGGCGCGATCTCAGCTCACTGCAAGTTCTGCCTCCCAGGTTCACGCCATTCTCCTGCCTCAGCCTCCCGAGTAGCTGGGACTACAGGCGCCCACCACCACGCCCAGCTAATTTTTTGTATTTTTAGTAGAGACGGGGTTTCACCGTGTTAGCCAGGATGGTCTCGATATCCTAACCTTGTGATCCGCCTGCCTCGGCCTCCCAAAGTGCTGGGATTACAGGCATGAGCCACCATGCCTGGCTGGAGTTTCACTGTTGTTGCCTAGGCTGGAATGCAATGGCGTGATCGCAGCTCACTGCAACCTCCGCCTTCCAGGTTCAACTGATTCTCCTGCCTCAGCCTCCCGAGTAGCTGGGACTACAGGCGCCCACCACCATGCCCGGCTAATTTTTTTGTATTTTTAGTAGAGAAAGGGTTTCACCGCATTGGCCAGGCTGGTCTTGGACTCCTGACGTCAGGTGATCCACCCACCTCGGCCTCCCAAAGTGCTGGGATTACAGGCATGAGCCACCATGCCTGGCCTACTTCTTTGCTTTTTAAAGGAAAATTTAAAAGCTGCTTCATGTTTTAGTTTTACTAACTTCATGTAATATGATCTATTCTTTCCTAGAGATTTATCTACATATATTGCTTTTTCTTTTTTCCTTTTTGAAATAGTATCTGCTGTCATTCAGCTGTATTGATATTCTTATATTTTATTATATATTTAAAGACAGACTTTTCACAAAAATGGTGGTTTTTTTATTTTTTTACTTTTTAATTATACTTTAAGGTCTGGGGTACATGTACAGAATGCGCAGGTTTGTTACCTAGGTATACATGTGCCATGGTGGTTTGCTGAACCCATCAACCTGTCATCTACATTAGGTATTTCTCCTAATGCTGTTCCTCCTCCCGCCCCTTGCCCGGCCCCGGTGTGTGATGTCCCCCTCCCTGTATCCATGTGTTCTCATTGTTCAACTCCCACTTATGAGTGAAAACATGCGGTGTTTGGTTTTCTGTCCTTGTGATAGTTTGCTGAGAATGATGGTGACCAGTTTCATCCATGTCCTGCAAAGGACATGAACTCATCCTTTTTTATGGCTGCAATAGTATTCCATGGTGTATATGTGCCACATTTTCTTTATCTAGTCCATCATTGATGGTCATTTGGGTTGGTTCCAAGTCTTTGCTGTTGTGAACAGTGCCGCAATATACGTGTGCATGTGTTTTTATAGCAGCATGATTTATAACCCTTTGGGTATATACCCAGTAAAGGGATTGCTGGGTCAAATGGTATTTCTAGTTCTAGATCCTTGAAGAATCGCCACACTGTCTTCCACAATGGTCGAACTAATTTACACTCCCACCAACAGTGTAAAAGCGTTCCTATTTCTCCACATCCTCTCCAGCGTCTGTGGTTTCCTGACTTTTTAATGATCGCCGTTCTGACTGGCCTGAGATGGTATCTCATTGTGGTTTTGATTTGCATTTCTCTAATGACCAGTGATGATGAGCATTTTTCATATGTCTGTTGGCTGCATAAATGTCTTCTTTTGAGAAGTGTCTGTTCTATCCTTCACCCACTTTTTGATGGGATTTTTTTTTCTTGTAAATTTGTTTAAGTTCTTTGTAGATTCTGGATATTAGCCCTTTGTCAGATGGATAGATTGCAAAAATTTTCTCCCATTCTGTAGGTTGCCTGTTCACTCTGGTAATAGTTTCTTTTGCTGTGCAGAAGCTCTTTAGTTTAATTAGATCCCATTTGTCAATTTTGGCTTTTGTTGCCATTGCTTTTGGTGTTTTAGTCATGCAGTCTTTGCAGCAAAACGGTGTTTTAAATTCATAATTGAGAAAACAAAATTTAGAAGTACCTGTTCTTTTAAAAGAATCTGGAGTCTCTTTTCTTCACTAGGTGATTTAGCTGTGCTTATTACATGTGGTTTGCATTTGGCCTTTAAGGGAGAATATTTGGGAACAAGATGAGTCTTAAACCTGCCTCCCATTTTTTTTTTTTAATAGCTAGCTTTCCTCACTTTTTATATTCGTATCCTTACCTACCTCATTTTAATGTTCACTCCCATTGTTCTATTGAAATCCAAAAAATTGTCCATGACTCATGTAGACATAGTCCTAGTTTTCCCAGAATAGCCTTAAGTTATGCCTGTTAGTCTGATGTAGTTATTAATACAATTTCTTTTAAGCTCAAAAGCGTCCCAGTTTATATGATAAATTATGTGGTTTACCCTTTTTGTAAACTACATGTTGAGGAAGCCAGTGGTCATAGTTTAAACTTTACCTTGCTTGATTTTCAGTAGCATTTCACATTGTTGATTCTCTTTCTGTGGCCCAATACTCTTCTCTACTTGTCCTATCAATATTGGTGTTTCTTGGCACTTTGTCCTAGTGTCTCTGCTTTTCACACTTTTCCCATATTTTTCTGAAATCATATTATATGGTATCAGTTGCTTTTTACATATGCTTCTAATGCAGTTAGTCTTTTCTGGAAATTCTTATACAAATTGAATTTTCAACAAGCTGAAATAAAGATTGGTAAGATCTTTAAATATAATTTTTTTTTAGCAGTAAATTACATTATTTCCAGCCAAGTTCTAAAACTATCTTTGGAAGCCTTCAAACTTTGCCATACTATTTTTTCCTCTTTCAGTAGTAGCATAAGATATCGTGATACATATTTACTGCTTTTCTAAAAGTATCATAAGCTTTTCCCATTTTTACACTGAGTATTAGAATAAACCTTAGCTGTACTGAACTACCCATAACTAGCCACGGATATTACAACAGGATCTCTGTACTTTCTTTTTATTTTTTAGCAGCCTCTATCTAGCCTTGGCTTGAATTGTTGTTAGATGATATTTTAAAATTTTATCTATACTTTTAATAAATACAGGAGCTGATACAATGAGAATTTGGCCACAGCGATAGCTGAAGACTAAAGGGAAAAAGCCTTATAGTAGTATGTGATTCCTACCTTCTACTTTTACTTTTTTATATTCAATTTTATACCATATGCTTTGTGGTTCCAAACATAGCTCATAATTTTTCATGTCCCAGAAATTTTAGAATTTGTCTTTTGAAACAGTCTTTGTAAAGTGGAATCTAAAACCATGTGTTGTATGACATAGGAATGTCTGTAGATGCTCATAATCCCAGACTGCCTTTCCTCCCTGCATATCAAACTACTTATTGAACTATATTGTTTGGATGTCTATAAACACCTCAAACACACAGTGTCCATAGCGAAGACTCATTATTGCTCCATTAGTCTGGCTTCTTTTACATTATCTTGTGTGTGTGTGTATGTACATGAGCACATGAATGTGTGTTTTGATTCCACTGTCTAACTATCTAAACAGCTGTGCAGCCTAAAAACCTAGGAGTTGTCTTTGACTTCTTTTTATTTCTTGCAGATATAGCACACATTACCAACTCTGTCCTTCAAATCTTCTGAATATCTTTACATAGCCTCTTCATCACTGCATCTTTTTGCCACCACCATAGTTCAAACCATGGCCATCTCTAAGCCTCTTATCTCTAGTTGTTGTCACTCTCCTTCAGTCACGTTTTACATTACACTTCTTATAATGTTCTCTCTCTTAAAACCCCCTAGTGGCTTTCCATTCTCTTCATGTGAACTGTAAAGTCCTGACGCTGGTTTATAAGACCCTGTAGCCTCATTTGTACCATGCATCCTCTGTATTCTTTCTTCAAGTGATTCTAACCTTTTCTTAGGTACTGCTCCTTCTGCGTATAGCACCATCTGCTCCACCATCACTAGTTTATCTGGTTAATCCTAATTCCTGCTTTATTTTATAGGCCTCCGTTTAAACTTCACTTCCTCAGGAGAGTCTTTTTTTTTTTTTTTTTTGAGATGGAGTCTTGCTCTGTCACTTAGGCTGGAGTGCAGTGGCACAATCTCAGCTCACTGCAACCTCCGCCTCCCAGGTTCAAGTGATTCTCCTGCCTCAGCCTCTTGAGTAGTTGGGATTACAGGTGCCCGCCACCACGCCCAGCTAACTTTGTGTTTTTAGTAGAGGTGGGGGATTCACCATGTTGGCGAGGCTGGTCTTGAACTCCTGACTTCAGGTGATTCGCCCATTTTGGCCTCCCAAAGTGCTGGGATTACAGGTGTGAGCCACCATGGCCAGCCAAGTCTTTTCTTGAATTGTAGTCTAGCTTTATTTGTTCTTATGAGTCCCTGTACTTTTCCCATTGCAGCCCTTATCACATTCTGCCTTCTTAGATGTTAATCTCCATGAAGACAGAGATCATCTAAATCTTGATTTATTTATCACTTTATTCTCAGAGATTAGTTGAAAACTTGACCCTTAGTAGGTGCTCAATAAATATTTGTTGATGAGTGAATTTAATTTTACACTGAATCATTGCTCTTTATATCTGTAATGAGGAAAGTACCAGTTTGAGTAAAAATAGAAGTCCTAATCATTTTATTTCATTAATGATTCCAAGGTGTTTTTTACAAGAACAGTAGTATTTAAGCAGTGTCAGGAAAATAGTGAGTTTGATTAATTATATTCTACTTATTCATCCTCTGGTTTCAATTATATAGAACAGTGATTCTCAATTTTTAACTTAAAAAAAATCCCAACATTCCTTAGCACTGTTGCATCAATATCAATGGCTTACTAGCTGAGAAGTGGAACAGTAGTTGTCAGTCATGGCCAGGGGTTAGTATAAATAATTTGTAAAAAGCCCCTAGTCCTTACTTCCTCATTGAGTTAGACCCTCTCTCGTCCATTGAGAAGTACTGAAAGAGAGTGTACTTAACTTCAGTGGGCCCTGTTCTTAGATATTGTTAAACTTATTTAATATTTGGTAAAATAATTCTGTGGACTGAAACCTAAGTTTAATGTGTGGAAATTAAAAAGTGCAGTAGAGGCCCTCCTGACTGATGAGTATGACAGGTAGGTAGGTAGTTGAATAAGTTGGTTAAAGTGAGGAATCATTTAAAAAATATGAGCCGGGTGTGGTGGCACATACTTGTAATCCCAGCTACTGAGGAGGCTGAGGTGGGAAGACTGCTTGAGCCCAGGAGTTTGAGTCCAGCGTGGGCAACATAGTGAGACCCCCATCTCTGAAAAAAAATATATATACCTTAAACATTGTATTTTAACTTAAAACACAGAACTGTGTGTTCATTCTCCAGGCTTTTAACTTTGGGCAAAATATTTTCAGGATATGATTTCCTTGACTGGAGTTCTCGCTCATCTTTTTTATAAATAGCACATCTATAAAGCATCATCTGTGGATCCAATTTTAATCTCTTTAAAATAGAGTTAGAATATAAAGCAATCTGAGTGTAAAATATACTTAGGCTTTTATGATTTTTCTGTCCCAAGGTTTTTTAGCTTTTTTTCCTCGCACTTGTTTTTATTTTATTGTCTCTCAAAAGCATATGATTCAATTTCTGTAATACCTCTCTGTGCTTTCATATGTCATTAGTTCATATACTTTTGATCTAAATTGTGTAATTATGATAAAAAGAACAATTAGCATGAATAGAAACAAAAATTGACTCTAGGTAACCATACGCCCCACCCTGTGTACAGGGAATGAGCTATGAGCCTTGAGCATTCCATGTATTATGGGTATTAATATGTTTTACGGTGGGAATGGAAACTTCCTAGTCCAGTGAGTCAGTGAAGTTGGAATAGGTTAAACAGAGTGAATGCATATATACTAATAATTTTTAATGATAAAGATTTCGTACAAGCCTATCCTCCCACCACCCCCAATGATGTATTTAAACTTTGAGGATTTTTTTTTCAAGGCTTAAGAAGTTGGTGTGTGTGTGTGTTTCTTTTTTTAAAATGTGTGTTTTTTATCTCTGAAATATTGTTTGCTATAAATTGTATTGATGTATTGTTTGAATAGAAGAAAGCAATTAAATGTACATCTCTTGAAATCATACAGATTTGGTTGATAAGATGAAATGAGATTAATCTAGGGATAAAAATTTTTTATTGATTGCAACAGAAAATACTGCATTATATCATTAGAATCAAGAAAATAAGGTTTTATAAACATACAGCTACCTCAGTATCATGTCATATATTGGACATATGGTAATAATTACTATAATGATGTGCTAAGTACTTTTGTTAATGCTTCATGTAATTCTTTTAAGATGGATGTTTTTATTTTCTACTTTATAAATGAAGAAATTGATTCAGAGAGTGTAAATATTGTGCCTAAAGCCATATAGGTATTAAATGGAAGGCTGGGGTTTGAATTTAGGTATATCTGATTCTAAAGTATATATATTCTGTATTATTGGTTAAGCTTTTAAAAAAAATCTTATGAAATTTTTGGGCTGTGTGTGTCTTTTTTTTAGATGAAGAAAATAGTTTACATGTGGTAGTGAACTGTGGAGAAGCATTACTGAAGAATAACACTTACTGGCCTCTTGTTAGTGATTTTATTAATATTCTTTCTCATCAAAGTGTGGCCAAGAGATTTTTGGAGGATCATGGTTTGTTAGTTACATGGATGAACTTTGTATCTTTCTTTCAAGGTATGACTTTTATCCCTTTGTTAATTTTTTGGTTTTACAAAATTCCTAATGCTAAATGATTAAATATCAATTAAAATACAATAGCACATCATTCACGCTACACATGAAATATCTCATTTTAATTGGTATTTGTAAGTACTTTAATAAATTGTTCATAAAACATACCAAGGAGTTAGGAAAAATGTCAAATGATTGAAAAAGAAACAGGAGTATAACTTTTTAAGCATTTAAAAAAATTTAACTTAATTTTTTTATTTTTAGTAGAGACAGGGTCTCACTATGTTGCCCAGGCTGGTCTAGTACTCCTGGGCTCAACCAATCCATTTGCTTCAGCCTCCCAAAGTGCTGGGATTACAGGGATTAGCCACTGTGCCTGGCTTTGAAGCATTTGTAACCATTAATCTAGAAATGTGAAATCTATTGTCTGAGAAAGATTCGTAACACGTAAAGCTTTCAACTAACATCAATTAAAATTTTTTTGACTTTCTTATCAAAAGATATTCAGTTTATTACATGAGACAATTCATAAAATGTTTCTAAGAAAACCTAGTTTGTAAAAAATTCTAAAAGGACTAGATTGTTTCATTTTTAGCAATTTACTTATTTCTATATGTACTGTGTCAGTAATGCCATTTGTGTGCATAAATGTGTTTGGGACTGGGAAATATACTTAATATTTAATATGAATGTGTGCTTCCACTTGACAAGGTTTATATCTGCTTTAATTTTTGCCAGGTATGAACTTAAACAAGCGAGAACTAAACGAGCATGTGGAATTTGAGTCTCAGACCTACTATGCTGCCTTTGCTGCTGAACTTGAGGCCTGTGCACAGCCAATGTGGGGGCTTTTATCACATTGTAAAGTTAGGGTATGTTGGAAATATTTTTGTTAATTTCTGTGTTTATTTAAGAAAAAGACTTGTGAAAATATTGGTTTGTTCATTTGTATATAATGTGCAGTGTTTAATTTTGTTTCAAATTGAATTCAGCTTTGTGAAAACTGACCTGAGACAGTAATTTTCATTCTTAGGCAGTTTGGAATTCATTATTATCAGATTTTTCCAGCCTGTTGCTATTGTGAACAGTCTTCGGAACTTCATTAGTCTCCACATTCATCTTTATTGTTTCATTTGTTACCAGTTGCCTAATGCTTCTTGTCTTTCAGGGAGTAGGATAGTCCTCAATATTATACTTTCAAGATTCCAGGGACAAAACAAGTATAAATTCCACAAACCTTCCAGTGGTTGTTATATAATGTATATTATAATATATAATATTATAAGCATTGGTTTGATGGGTCTCCAGAAACCTTGGGCAGTCCAGACAAATGGAATCCCCTGACCCTATTAAACTAAAGACTTGACAAAAATTTTGATAATGGACACCATGCAGTTCCAGCCTGTTATTCTATACCAGTAATCATGCTGGACAAGATTTTGTAGTAGACATATTTTGAAGCCCTGGGTTCTAGTTTTGGCTCTGCCTCTTTTTTACTTGCGTGACTTGGTCAGCTCATTTAAAAATATTTGAATTTCTCAGTCTGTTTACTGACCTTTTAAAAACAAAGTGAAAGAGAAATGGGACAGTAAAGCCTGCTCTTTGTTATTGTGAAGCTGTCTTCCATCTACCACTTAAACGTATGTGTTTCTTTAAGTAGATTTATACTTTCTTTTGTTAGTTCAGCCATTCTCTAAATGCAGATGACTTACAGCCTTGTTCCAGTCTTACTAGGTTCAAATTTCTTTCTTTCTTTTTTTTTTTTTTTTTTAGAGGGAGTCTCTCTGTCGCCAGGCTGGAGTGCAGTGGCACCATCTCAGCTTACTGCAACCTCCATCTCCCAGGTTTAAGCACTTCTCCTGCCTGAGCCTCCCGAGTAGCTGGGATTACAGGTGTGCACCAGCACACCTGGCTAATTTTTGTATTTTTTGTAGAGACAGGGTTTCACCATGTTGTCCCGGTTCAAATTTCTAACAGGTCTGATTATTCATGTAGATCCCCTTGTAGGTACATGAATTTTCTCAGGTTCTGAATTAACTTTTAAAAACTATCTGTCCATACAATGTTTCCTTTTGTGCCCTTTTTGTCATTTAATGGTATCTTAAATTATGTAATTGTCCATTCTGGAAACTTTCTTCCCTTGCTGTACTAGCTGTGTTTAACCTGTAAGCAGATACTAAGAATCTTTCATTCTAGAAATATTCCTCTCCTGCTTTTTTCCTTTATTTCTCTGTATTTTAAAAATACGGATTATTAAGGTAATTTCTTAACTGGTTTTCCTGTTTCTAGACCCTTTCTACTGTAATCTGTCTCAATACCAAAGTTACTTTTCTAAGCTCTATATATCTCCCTCTCCTTTACTTAAAAATCATTCAAGTTCTCATCAGTCTACAGGATAACATCTGTTTTTCCTATAGAGACATTTAAAATTCTCCACAAGTTGCCCTCAACTTGTCTCTCATAATTCATTATCTTTTTTTTTTAATTTTTAAATTTTCTTTTATTTTTTGAGATGGGGTCTCACTCACTGTCACCCAGGCTGGAGTGCGAACTCAGCTCACTGCAACCTCTGCCTCCTGGGTTCAAGCGATTCTTCTGCCTCCACCTCCCAAGTAGCTGGGATTACAAGTGTGCACCACCATGCCTGGCTCATTTTTGTATTTTTAGTAAAGACAAGGTTTCACCATGTTGCACATACTTGTCTCAAACTCCTGACCTCAGGTGATCTGCCCACCTCAGCCTATAATTCATCTTCTTATACCCCCTCTCCCTCCATGCCTTTATTGGATTGATTATCATTCCTCAACATGCAGTGTTCTTTCTTGATTCCTGTGCTTTTGTTCAAGCTAGTCTCTTTCTTTGGCATATGGTCTTTCATTCTCTTTTGTTGGCTCAGTGTTTTTCTTGCATGAGAGTTATCTTGGAAGCTTAAAAAATATGTATGCATAAGCCCCAGTGTCAGAGGTTTTGATTCATTTGATATGCAGTGGGACCTGTGTAGTGATTCTAACCAAAATGAAGAACAATTAATGTTAACTCTTTGAAATTTTAAAGTTTTCTTAAAAAATTCTCAAGACTCAGATATATAATCTACTCATTTATTCCTCCAGTCAGGTTTGTTTTCATAGTGTACCTTGTTTAATTTCCACTGTAGCATTTATCAAAAAACTGTCATATAATATGAGGTTTGTTTGTTCATTTATTCAAAAAATATATGCCAGACATTGTTTAGATGCTTAAGTTTTTGGTACTGAACCAAATAGATATGGTTCTTGCTCTCATAGGGGAGATAAACCTTAAGTAAATAAACACATCGATTTACTTCAGAAGCTTTTGTAAGTGCTCTGTGGGAAAATAACAGGTTGTTATGAGGGAGAGTAATGAGTATGAGGACTGAAGATTTGAGTATCAGAGAATGCGTTTATGAAGAGAGAATATGAAGGACCCAGCTCTGTGAATATTAAATTGGGGTTAGTGTTGGTCGTGGGGGAGATAAGAGGGAATAGCCTACCTTCAGTAGGAAAGTGATTGGTCCTTTTTTTTTTTGAGACAGAGTCTTGCTCTGTCACCCAGGCTGGAATGCAGTGGCACAATCTTGGCTCACTGCAAGCTCTACCTCCCGGGTTCACGCCATTCTCCTGCCTCAGCCTTCCGAGTAGCTGGGACTACAGGCGCCTGCCACCAAGCCCGGCTAATTTTTTGTATTTTTTTTTAGTAGAAACGGGGTTTCACTGTAGCCAGGATGGTCTCGATCTCCTGACCTCGTGATCCGCCTGCCTCGGCCTCCCAAAGTGCTGGGATTACAGGCGTGAGCCACGGTGCCCGGCCGTGATTGGTCCTTTTAAGGAATTTGTGGCTGGAACCACAGAGTAAACAAGTTGGAGTTGGAGAGATAGGCAGAGATCAGATTATTATTGCAGGTATTCGCAGATCATGTTAAGTACTCTTGGATTCAATTTTAAGGAGAAGCCACTGAAGATTTTTAAGCAAGAGTTTAATGTGATCAGATTTACACTTAAAAGATCATTCTGTTCCTGGAGAAGACTGGATTTGAGCAGGAGTAGCGTGGGTGGGAAGCAGCAAGACCAGGAGTAAATAGACCAATTAAGAGGCTATGGTAAATTGATCTCACTTATATGTAGAATCTGAAAAAGTTGAACTTATAGAAGTAGAGAGTAGAATGTTGGTTTCCAGAAGCTGGGGCTGAGGGAGTGGGAAATAGGGAGATTTTGACTAAAGGGTACAAAGTTTTAGCTAGGGAGGAGGAATAACTTTGAAATCTATTGCACAACATGGTGACTGTAGTTAATAATAATGTATTTTACATTTCAGAATTGCTAAAGGAATAGATTTGTAATGCTCTCACTACAAAAAATGATAAATGTCTGAGGTGATGGATATGTTAATTAGCTTGATATACCCATCCCACAATGCATGTGTGTGTGTGTATATATATATATATATATATATATATCTCGAAACATCACATTGTACCCCATAAATACATGTGTTTATTATTTGTCAATTAAATAAAAACATGCTGTGACAATAGTCTAAACATGAAATTCAGGTAGCATATATTTGATATGTGTATATTCAAAGTATATTTTGGATATTCAAGATGTATTTTTGAGGTAGCATCTACAGGCTTGGTGATGGATTGTACATTGTTGATGAGAGAGAGAGACTTTTGAGTAACTGTGTATGGAAGTGCTATTTACAAAGCTAGTAAAGACTGAGAGAATGTCAGGTTTAGAGAGATCAGAGTTAGCTTTAAATAGGTTAAGTTTGAGATGTCCGTGAAATGTCCAAGTAGAAATGGTGAATAGGCAGTTGGATATATAAGTCTCATGCTCAAAAAGTAAGTCTGGACTGAGGTTATACATTCTAGACCCTTCGGCATATAGAAGATATTTATCACCAAGGGATGGATGAGATTAAATAGGGAGAAAAGAGATGTGAACCCCGAAGAAAGAACTGACATTTAGATATTAAGGACAGAGAGAAGAGAAAAATCAGAAGAATGCCATGTCAGGTATGTAAGCCCACGGAAGACAGAGCCTCAGTAAAGTGGGTTGATATGATATTGATATAAAAAGATCAATATTTTAAGAAGATTATTCTGACTACTGTGTTTAGGATGAATTTGAATTATGAGGCTGAGGTTATGTTTATCTCTTTGATAATGAAAAATCATTATTTCCGGGCAGTAGTTCATATTTCAGCTTTCAAGGCTAGAATTACAATGCAGTATGATTCACCTAATCTATGAAGTAAAGAGAACAGAGAGAAAACAGGCTCCTGTTGTCCTGGCAGTATCTGAGAGAGTAACTTCTCAGTTATAGGAGCGTCTGGTTCCTAGATAAGACATTCTCTTCGTGAGCACTTACACTATGTGAGACATTGTTCTAGGCACTTTTCATATATTCTTATCTAACATTCATTGCATCTCCTATAAAGTACATGGCATCATTCTGTTCTTTCAGAGGTTGAATAACTTAAGTTCACATAGCTATAAGTAGACGCTGAATTTGAAAGCCAATTCATCTAATTTAAAAACCAATGCTCTTTATCACTTTGCTGTCACTGTTTTTAAAGCCAGAATTTCCAAAGCTTTTTAGCTGCAGTGCTGTCAGGGTTTAGAAGTATAAACTAGAAGAAACACTATTATTTATAGGAAAAAATGTTATTTCTCTTTAAATTTTCTACTGTAAAATATAAAACTTAAGGATTAAGTAATTTAAAAGGAAACTTCACTTGATAAATTACTGTCTTTGTATGATTGCACTGAATGCTGTTTGATTCTTGAAAACATTAAGGGCTAGTTAAAACAAGTAATACTACCCAGATAGCTCAGTCAGTAGAGCATCATACTTTTAATGCTAGATTAACTAATGACATGAAGATTGGATAAGAGGATGACACGTTTCTAGAATTTTACTGATACTTGCTTTCTGAGGAGAAAAATAAGCTGCAAAATCTTCATCTGGTGGCAACTATAGGTTACTACAGACTTGATAGAAGATTAATGTGGTCTTGACTCTTCAGAGCACTTAACTATTTGTCAGACATAGTGTTAACCTATGATACAGAGCATTTTACTTACATCATTTCACTTGCCTCTTCAGAACAGTACTAGGAAGTAGGTTGTATTATGCTTATTTTTACATGTGGAGAAACTGAGACTCATAAAATTTAAGTAATTTGCTCAAGGTCATAAAACTAGTAAGTTAGCATGCATACTGACTTTTTTGGGGGTTGGGGGGTGGTAGTAGTGGGAAGATAGGAGAGAGACAATCAGAACATGATTATTAAATATGCTGTATTTATGAATGGAATTAACTTGTCACCTTTTTAAAGACTCTTAGTCCCTACTTGTCAAATTGTTCTCCAGAAGGGTGGTACCAGTTTACACTTGCGCTAAGAGCATGTAATGGTACCCCATTGCCCAAATGCTTGATGAAATAGGAGAACTTTCGGTTTTAAAAGTTTATTTATCTGTGAGTTACCTGCTACTTTAGTTTGGTTGTGACAGATTATTTATGATAACTTATAAGTGCCATTAATTTGTTTTCAATGAGAGGTATGGAATAGAATGTATCAAATACTATTTTATAAAGACAAATCTCATATAGCATAGATTAAAACAGGATGAGAATGTTAGTAAGTTGACCAGGTAAGTGATTTTGGTCTGGATTGTGGCAATGGAAATAAGCATGAAGCTATATTATAATATCAAGCAAGAATTGACAGGACATGGAGATGAGTAAGGTGAAGGAGAAGTCAAGAATGAATGTGAGACTTTCAGCTTTTTAAAAAGGCATATTTATATAATTTACATAGGTAGCTGATGAGTTTAACCCACGTGGGTTTGATGCTTTCTGCACTTACACATTATACATTGATGCCCCAAAATATCTTTTCTTAACTTAAAAAAAGGAGATAAAATTCACCATTTAACCATTTTAAAGTGTATACTATTCAGTGGTTTATAGTGTATTCACAAAGTTTACCACTACTACCACTATCTAATCCCAGAGTATTTCCATCACCCCCAAAAGAAATTGCATACCTCCCAATTCCAACCTCCCCTCCTCTCTTGGAAACCACTAATCTACTTTCAACCTTTATAAATCTATCTAGTTTGGACATTTCGTATAAATGGAATCCTATAATATGTGGCCTTTTGTGTCTGACTTCTTTCACTCAATGTAATGTTTTCAAGGTTCAGCTGTGTTGTAGCATGTATCAGTACTTCATTCCTTTGTCTGGCTAATATTTCATTGTATGGATATACAACATTTCATTTGTCCTTTCATCAATTGATAGATATTTGGGTTGATTCTACTTTTTGGCTGCTATGAATAATACTTCTGTGAATGTTTATATACATTTTTCCTGTGAACATATATTTTCAATTTTCTGGAAATATACATAGGAATGGAATTGCTTGGTCTTATGGTAACTCTATATTTAACTTACCAAAGAACTGCCAAGCTTTTTTTTTTCTTTTTGAGTTAGGGCCTCACTGTGTTGCCCATGCTGGAGTGCAGTAGCATGATCATAGCTCATTGCATCCTTAAACTCCTGGGCTCAAGCAGCCCTTCCACCTCAGCCTCCCTCCCAAGTAGATAGGACTATAAATGCACGCCACCACTCTTGACTAATTTTTAAAATTTTTTTGCAGAGACAGAGACTTGCTGTGTCCCAGCTAGTCTTGAACTCCTGGCCTCAAGTGATCCTTCTGACTTGGCCTCCCAAAGTGTTGCCATTATAGGCATGAGCCACCGTGCCCAGCTGCAAACAATTTTTACAAGCAGCTGTACCATTTTACAGTCTCATCAGCAATATATGAGGATTCCAATTTCTCTACATCCTTCCTAACACTTTATGTTTTATGTTTTTAAAATTACGGCCTCTCTAGTTGGTGTGAAGTGGTATCTCATTGTGGCTTTGATTTGCATTTTCCTATGATGTTGAGCATCTTTGTATGTGCTTATTAGTCATTTGCGTATTTTCTTGGAAGAAATGTCTTTTTAAATCCTTTGCCTGTTTTTTTTTGTTTGTTTTTTGTTTTTTGTTTTTTTTTTTGGTAGGCAAGCCTATCATTATTTCTATTTCTGTTTAATTTAGAACTTGCCTATTTTGGTGGATCTGTTTTACCACAAAACATTGTAGTTGTCTTTTACAGTACTTTTATTTCAAGTGGTACACACATCATTTCTTCTCCCAAATTCTGTTGTAAGTCAAGGTATTCACAGGTTACTTACAGTCCACATATGCTCTGCCCTTTCTTTTTAATTGTGTGAAATATATATAACATTTACCACTAACTATTTTTAGCTGTAAAATTCAGTGACTTGAAGTACATTTACAGTGTTGTACAACTGTCGCTGCTATCCATGTCCAATACTTTTTTGTCAGCCCCAAAGAAACTCTGTACCCATTAAACAATGACATTAGGGAATTTATAATAAATTGGGGGGGGGGGTGTCTCTTGAAATGGAGTCTGATTTAAATCTATTTAAAATCTATTTCTGCTTTCATTCATTTTTAGAAATGTATTGTAAAAAAGGAAGCATATTGACTGACTTAATTTTCATATTTGTCACTGGTTGTTTATGAAGGGAGAGTTTCTTTAAATGGCAAATATAATCTTAAAACCTATACATTTTACCATTTTATATATACACAATGCATATAATTACATATAATTTAATGTTGAAAATATATGTTTATATATCATAAATTTATTATATATAACTTACTATTTTAGGAAACTCAAGAATATACCCGAAATGTTGTTAGATATTGCCTTGAAGCTCTTCAAGACTGGTTTGATGCTATTAACTTCGTAGATGAGGTATGTATATTTTTTGATGTATGTAAAGACATTTAAGAAAAGTGTTAGATTTCATTTAATGTTGAAAATAATGAATACTTTTTCATAGGCGAGGGAAGGAAGTAATGAACATATTATTAGGCTTTGAAAAAGAAATCTAAAGGGGAGACTAGTTCTTTAGTTCTTTGACATTTAGGAGATTCTGGAGCGCACTAATATGTCTGCTTATTTCCTACAGAAGAGTGGCATGATTTGTTTTCCATTATTAAGTATATGTGTCTCATTATTTCTCAGGGTGAAATAGTTTCAGTTGAATATATAAAAGTGACAATGCAAATGTGAATAGGATAGGGGAGATTAATGAAAAGGGTATCACACAACTCTATTAATTGGACAGTGTTCTGTTTGTCAGAGTAGGAAAAGATGGACTTGAACAAAGGTGATTAGTGTTAATAATGAGAAGAGCTGGCACAGGACATGGTATGTATGAATTGAACAAGTAATTGCTTTTAATTCATTAGCCAAGTTTACCATCAGAAGCTCCTTCTATTCCTCCTATGAAGTAGGGTCAGAATATGCCATATGCAAAAGAAAGACCATGTTTCAGACAGCTCACCCCCACTTTATCTGATTTCTGAACCCTGGGCACACAGAACCGTTGCTGTGTGTTTGTGTGTATATGTGGAGGGCAGGCAAATTTTATCTCTTGTGTGTGTGTGTGTGTTTTCCTTTTTGTTTAAAAAATTTTTGACACAATCACAAATTTATTGAAAAGTTGAGTGGACAAAGAACTTTCTATTCTTGAACGATTTGAGAGTTCAGTTGTTGACTTGATGCCTCACTACCCCCATGCATTTCAGTGTTTCCTACAAACAAGGATATTTTCTTATATAGCCAGAATGCAACTATAAAAATCATTAATATATTATTAACATTTAATTCTTATAACTCATTCATGTTTTACCAGTTGTCCCATGATACCTTTTATAGAAAAAGGATCTGGTTCAGAATTGCATTTTGTTATCATGTCTCTAATCTCCTTCTGGGAGAAAAAGGGTCTTTCTTTCCCAGTCTTTTCCCAGTCTTTCTTTGTATTTTAGGACAGTGACTTTTTTTTTTTTGAGACAGAGTCTCACTCTGTTCCCCAGGCTGGAGTGCAGTGGCACGATCTTGGCTCACTGCAACCTCTGCCTCCCAGGTTCAAACAATTCTCCTGTCTCAGCCTCCCGAGTAGCTGGGATTACAGGTATGTGCCACCGCACCCAGCTGATTTTTTTGTATTTTTAGTAGGGACGGAGTTTCACCATGTTGGCCAGGCTGGTCTGGAACTCCTGACCTCAGGTGATTCACCCACCTCAGCCTCCCAAAGTGCTGGGATTACCAGTGTGAGCCACTGTTCCTGGCCAGGACAGTGACATTTTGAAGAATGCCTCTCCATTTGGGTTTGTTTCATGATTAGATTCAGATTATGTATCTTTTTCAGGAATATTACGGAAGTGATGTAGTCTTTTCATCGCATCCTATCTGGTAGTTTGTGATTTGTGTTCTTTACTAATGATGTTCCCTTTGATCACTTGATTAGGGTGGTACCTGCTAGACTCCTTCATCATAAAATTACCCTTTTTCTCATGTAATTAAAAAAGTATTTTGTGATCCAGTTTTCAATTCATTCATTTATTTTTATCTCTAGAGATTCATAGTTTCTATTTTATTCAATGGGTTATAAGCTATTGCTGTTACTATTTGATGCTCAAATTATTTCAGATTTGGCCAATGAGAGCCCCTTTAAGCTTAGTTTCTGCTTGTCCCATCATTTTTTGAGAACTTCCATGTTTTCTGGCCCATCAGGATGTTTCAGACTCATAGTTTCCCCACCCATTTCTGGAATCAATCATTTCTTTATGGATCCCTGGTTACTTTTAGTGTGGAACAGTATTTAGAAAAATCTAGGTGCTGCTTGTGCTCATTGCTATTGGGGTATCTCTGCTCCCAGGACTTCACAGTGAACAGAGGAGTATATGCACATAAGTACATATACATATTTGCATCTATATTTTTCTGTCTATAGTGAAAGCTGTGAGTTCAAACTGATATTTTTAATTCCAGTTTAACACTGTAGGATTTATTCTAGTTTTCTTCAACAGTGGGAAACCTGGCTTCCATTATCTTTAATATATTTACTTATCTATAAATACATATTTATGTATGACCAATCTCATATATAAATATGAGAAGCAACTCTCATCTCAGTTGCCTCTCTTTCCCCTGCATGGATGCCCTCTTTTCCCTGCTTTGACTCTGAGTCCTCATCCTATTCCCCCTTTTCCCACACGTGGACACCCTCCTCATCCTGCCTGGGCTCTGACCCCCACTTTGGACTGCCCTTCTGTGGAGAAGCCCTGTTCACCCTCTTTGTGCTTGAAACTCCCGCACCAGGCTCTTCCTCTTTTTGGATGCCCTCCTCATTCTGCCTTGGCTCTGATGCCTCCTGCTCTTTGCACATGTGGATAATCTCCTTACCCAGCTTGGATTTTGATTCCCTATTCCAGGCTGGCCCCCTGTATTGTTGCCCTCCTTACCTCAGTCAGGCTTTGATTCCCCATGCCAGGTCAGTCCCCATTTGGAGGCCCTCCTCACCCAGATTGGCTCTGATGCTCTACACTGGTCTGCCCTGCTGTGTGGGTCCCCTCTGACTCTGTCCACATCTGATGCCCTATGCTAGGCCACACCCCCTATGCCTGAGCAACCCCCGACATCTCAACCCCTCAATTACCCCCAGCAGTTGCCCTCCTCAGTCTGAGCTCTGACTTCCCTCTCAGTTTCCTAACCTTTAGATGCTTATTTTTACCCTGCTCCCTCTCTTTACCTCCCAGTGGCTTTAGGAATGGTTTAGGAAGGGAAGAACCCTTTGTTATCTTTAATTCTAATCCCTCCTGCCCTGAGTTAATTTTTCTTTACCCCTCATTACCCCTCCCCCAACATTTGTGTCAGCTCTTAGCCTTCAACCTAGATTTTGTACATTTGGATTTTGATTCTGCCCTGACCAACTCACCTTGATTCTTTGCCTTGTCTAATTGTTGGTCTTTAGGCTTAAATTTTGTTTATGTAAATGGTAATGAGTCAGTCTTCAGAGAGAACATTGTCCAGCCTTCACGGAGCACCATCCCACTTCCAACCTGCTTCCCTCCTTCTTCACCCTGTCCAGGGTCAGTCCCTCAGCTGGAGCTTTAACTGAAGCTTTTCTCAATCCAGTTTTCTTTGGTATTTGAAAGTTCCGGAATTATTGTTGAAATAGTAGCATCAGTAAGACAACAGTAAGATTGAACTGGGAGAAAATTATACACAAGAAAATGATATTTAAATTAATCATGCTTGGAATCATGAGTGTAGTGAAGGACAGTTAGAATCATGTATGACATACAGAGCAGCTGAACTCTAGGAAATAGTATATCTGTTTTTCACACAAATATTTTTAGGAAGATATTGAATGTTATCAAAAATTTAAATGGATTCTTAAAAGAAGAGAAATTAAGTATAGAACTTAAAGAATCAAATAATATGTTATTTATTTATTATTTTTTTCGAGATGGAATTTTTGCTCTTGTTGCCCAGGCTGGGGTGCAATGGCACAATCTCGGCTCACTACAACCTCCACCTCCTGGGTTCAAGCGATTCTCCTGCCTCAGTCTCCTGAGTAACTGGGACTACAGGCGTGTGCCACCACACCCAGCTAATTTTTGTATTTTTAGTAGAGATGGGGTTTCACCATGTCAGCCAAGCTGGTCTCGAACTTTTGACCTCAGGTGATCCACCCATCTCGGCCTCCCAAATTTCTGGGATGACAGGCACGAGCCACTGTGCTGGGTCCATGTCATGTTTTTATATGGTGCTTAAAGGTTTTATTATTCCTCCTTTTTTTGTCATTGGGAAGTGGAGATGCAGAGATATTAAATGACTTGCCAATTGTTATGTAGCAAGTTATGGTACTTCTGGGTCCACAGTCCTCATTTTGGAACTCCTTGTCTGGTAATGTTTTAACTGTATTGGTTGTTGGCAGTGGAAAGAGCTTTAACGTAGGCAGATTTCAGTGTAAATTGTGGCTCTGCCATAATTCAACTAGCTATGTGGCCTTGGACAGATTTTTTTAAGTTTAATTTTTAATATATTTTTACTTTTTTTTTTTTAACACTGCTGAGCCCATTTCCTCATCTATTGAAGGTGATAATATTAACCAGTGAGGATTGACTAAGAGGCACATATTACGTGTGTGATAAACATTAGTTCTTCTTCCATCCTTGTGGGTGGATGTCAGAAGTTATGGTAATCTAGTACAAATCAAGCAAATAATTTTTTTTTTTTTTTTTAAGACAGGGTCTCGCCATCTTGCCCAGGCTGGTCTTGAACACTTGGGCTCAGGTGATTCTCCTGCCTTGGCCTCCCAAAGTGTTGAGATTACAGGTGTGAGCCATTGTGCTTGGCCAATAATATGTTTTGAACTGAAGTAAGCCAGATCAAACAATCATATAGAAACAGGGGATGGAATACATTTTCCTATAAGATAGGCCATTTAAGAGTTCTTAAAAACATGAATATCATGTAGGGCAACAATTGTGAGTTTGTAGCAGGGTGGGTTTGGCTAGAGTCCTCTGGTAAGAGGAAAGTAGAATGTGCATTCATCCAGCAAATATTTATTGAATGTTTACTATGTTGTAAACATAGGGGATACAGTGATAAAACAGTCCCTGACTTAAGGAAGTGGAAAACAAGTATACGGTTAATTTGATTCCTGTGCTTCTGTAAAGTTGTGACCAGGTGCTGTGTGGGACCATAAAAGGGAGCACCTGATTTAGCCTGAAGAACCCAAGAAAAGCTTCTTAGTAGAAGTGTCAACTGAGCAAAGTCTTGAAGATACAGTAATCCAGTGGGAGAAGGGATATATAGCATTTGCGGCAGGGGGAATAGGGTATACAAAGGCACAGAAGCTTAGTAAGTTAGGGATACTACCTATGGTGCATGAATTTATGTGACAGAAGGTGAGGCTGGAGAGGTAAGCTCTTTCTTCTCAGGAATTGGAAGGTTATCAGGAGGCTAAAACCATAGGGAGTCATTAAAAGATGGTGAGTGGAAGAAGTTCAAGGTTAAATTAATGTTTAAGTAAGACTACCTTCTGGCAGCATATAGAGGGTAATAGGAGATATGTTAGTCAAGGTTCTTTTAATGCAAGGGGAAAAAATAATTTAAAGCAGCCTGAGTTAAAGAAGCAGTAATTTCATGTCTAAAACACCAAAAGCAATGGCAACAAAAGCCAAAATTGACAAATGGGATCTAATTAAACTAAAGAGCTTCTGCACAGCAAAAGAAACTACCATCAGAGTGAACAGGCAACCTACAGAATGGGAGAAAATTTTTGCAGTCTACTCATCTGACAAAGGTTCATCCAGAATCTACAATGAACTTAAACAAACTTACAAGAAAAAAGCAAACAACCCCATCAAAAAGTGGGCAAAGGATATGAACAGACACTTCTCAAAAGAAGACATTTATGCAGCCAAAAGACACATGAAAAAATGCTCATCATCACTGGCCATCAGAGAAATGCAAATCAAAACCACAATGAGATACCATCTCACACCAGTTAGAATGGCAATCATTAAAAAGTCAGGAAACAACAGGTGCTGGAGAGGATGTGGAGAAATAGGAACACTTTTACACTGTTGGTGGGACTGTAAACTAGTTCAACCATTGTGGAAGTCAGTGTGGCGATTCCTCAGGGATCTAGAACTGGAAATACCATTTGACCCAGCCATCCCATGACTGGGTATATACCCAAAGGGTTATAAATCATGCTGCTATAAAGACACATGCACACGTATGTTTATAGCGGCACTATTCACAATAGCAAAGACTTGGAACCAACCCAAATGTCCAACAATGATAGACTGGATTAAGAAAACGTGGCACATATACACCATGGAATATGTGTATATTCCAGCCATAAAAAATGATGAGTTCATGTCCTTTGTAGGGACATGGATGAAGCTGGAAACCATCATTCTCAGCAAACTATTGCAAGGACAAAAAACCAAACACCGCATGTTCTCACTCATAGGTGGGAATTGAACAATGAGAACACATGGACACAGGAAGGGGAACATCACACACCAGGGCCTGTTGTGGGGTGGAGGGAGGGGAGAGGGACAGCATTAGGAGATATACTTAATGTTAGATGAAGAGTTAATGGGTGCAGCACACCAACATGGCACATGTATACATATGTAACAAACCTGCACATTGTGCACATGTACCCTAAAACTTAAAGTATAATAATAAGTAAAAGCAGTAATTTATTATGAATACATAGGGGTGTCTCAGGGTTAGAGCACCTGGACCTCAGGGATGGACTGGAAATCTGAATAGGAACTCCTGTCGCCTGCCTTTGCTTTGCCCTGAGTGTATGTGCCTCATTTTTTCTTCCCTTCCTGTGCTTTGCCTATGTGGTGAAATACTGCCTTTTTATAGTTGCCTAATGTTACCATTTCAGGCATACTCCCAGATTGTCTGTGAATGTCTCTGAATCCCAGTTCAAATTTTTTAAGAGAGAAAGTCATTGCTCAAGCGGGGGTAGATGTCGCCTGCCCTGCCTCCAGTCAAGTATGGCTACTATAAACTTGACTGTCAGGCCCCAATCTCTGTGTTTGGTTGAGGTGGCAGAGAGTGGGAGAGGGAGACACATTCTGAGAAGATGGGAAGGTTGTGAGCTAGGCAGACACCACAAAAGGTGTTTTATGCAGGATAATGGTAGAAGTAGGGGTTATCACTAAAATCTAGGCACTAGGTGTTGAGGGCCTGAGCTAAGGTTAGTTAGGTGCAGTGTAGACAGAAAGAAGAAAGTGGATTTAAGAGATACTTAAAAAATAAACATCATTTGATACCTCATCAAATATAGGAGGCTTGTGAGAAGGAGGAAGTCTACATTTCATATTTAAATTACTGGGAATCTGGAGAATAAATATTGAGGAGGATTGAGTTTTATGGCAAAGATACTGAGGTTGGTTTGGACACACTGTATTTGTGGTCCCATGGAATATTAAGTATTGCTGTTCAGTAGACACCTGAATGTAAGATTTGGAGTTCAGGAGTGAGATTTCCACTGAGATTTGGGAATCATCTGGGTAGAGTTAGCAGCTGAAGCTGTGAATCTGGATAAATTCACATAGAAGACTATAGAGTGAAGAATGGAATCCAAGGACTATCAGTATATATAGGAATGGAAGAAGTGCTTATCAAGTAGCCAGTCTGTGACATTAGACAAGGAAGGAATATGGACTTTAACATTATGGAGAATGTGAATATAGGATATGCTAAAGCCCTGGAAGATAAAGTAGAGTTCATGGCTTACTAGTTAATAGCAATATGTACTGGGCACTGTGCTGTTTTACTTATTTCTCGCAGCTACCAAACTCTTTATTATTCCTACTTTAAGGATCAGACAACTTAGGCACAAAGAGGTAACTTGCCCGTAGTTTTACAGCTAGGTGGTAGAACCAGGATTCTGCACTTAGGAAGCAGGCACAGTGGTTCACGCCTTTGGTCCCAGCACTTTGGGAGGCCGAGGCAGGTAGATCACTTGAGGTCAGGTGTTTGAGACCAGCCTGGGCAACATGGTGAAACCCTGTCTCTACTAAAAATACAAAAATTAGCCGGTGTGGTAGTACATGCCTGTAGTCCCAGCTACTCAGGAGGCTGAGGCAGGAGAATTGCTTGAACCCGGGAGGCAGAGGTTGCAGTGAGCTGAGATCGCGCCACTGTACTCCAGTCTGGGTGACAGTGCGAGACTCAAAAAAAGGGTCTGCACCTAGGCTGGGCCTGGTGGTTCACGTCTATAATTCCAATCCTTTGGGAGGCTGAGGCGGGCAGATTGCATGAGCCCAGGAGTTTGAGAGCAGTCTGGGCAACATGGCAAAAACCCTGTCCCTACCAAAAACAGAAATTAGCCAGGCATGGTGGTGTGTGTCTGTAGTCCCAGCTGCTCAGGGGGCCGAGGAGGGAGGATGACTTGAGCCCGGGAGGCGGAGGTTGCAGCGAACTGTGATCGTGCTGCCACCATACTCCACCCTGGGCCACAGAGTGAGACCCTGTCTATTAAAAAAAAAAAAAAAAAAGAGTCTGCACTTATCCACTGTGCTTAGTGCCTCAAAGGAAATTGAGAGAGATTCTGACTTAGCTAGTTAGTGTAGAATATGTTACTAAGGTGATTATGGTAATGGAGGGCAGACTTTTTAAAATTTTATTTTTAATTGTGGTAAAATACACAGAAAACATAAAATTCACTATCTTAATCATTTTTAAGTGTATAGTTCATTAGTGTTATGTGTATTTGTATTGTCGTGCAGCCAATCTCCATAACTTTTTTATCTCATGAAATTGTAACTATACTCATTAAATAGCTACTCCCCATTTCCTCTTCCCCCAGCTTCTGGCAACCACCATTCTACTTTGTATCTCTACGAATTTGACTGCTCTAAGAACCTCATATAGGTGGAATCATATAGTTACTGTCTTTTTGTGACTGGCTTATTTTACTTAGCATAATGTCCCCAACGTTTATTCATGTTACAGAACATTGTTAGACTTTCCTTTCTTTTTATGGAGGGCAAACTTTTATTTATTAGAACAAATTTTTATAGCCTTTACATATTGAAGAGGATATTATTATCTTACTGGTTTTGAAAAAAATAATTATTTCAGGGATGGTGACATATTTAGACTCCGTATAACCTCTATAATGTAAATTATATACATTAGCATAATTATCTGAATGTCCGGGATAAACATTTTTAACAAGAGAATATTTAATAAGAACTTAAAAAGCATTAAAAACAAACAATACCTTTTCAGTTTTTAACTCATTTGTTTAAGAAGGACAGCTGTGGTGTATTTTTGCCCTGTAGTGATTTTGTGATCCATGGGATTCACAGATTTAAAATACAGTTTTTGTAATATTTACAGGAATGCCTAAGGTAATTCACATATTTTTTATGATGTTTTGTTATGGAGGCTGGTGTGTTTGGTACTGATTGGAAGCATCTTATCTAACTGGTGAAGGAATCTAACGATGCCCTGCATTTATACCTCTGTTTAGGGATGTGGTCAGAGTCTTCTTACTGTTTTGAATATGACAGTGGAGTCCAGATTAGCTCCCCAGTTCACTACTTTCGAACTTTAGGAAGTTACTTAAGTTTTCTAAGTTTGAATTTTGCTACTTGTAGAATGAGAATATTAGTAGCTCCTACCCCATAGCATTCTTCTGAGGATTAAATGTGGTAATGTGAATAAAGTGCTTAGCATGGTGACTGGCACATAGGAAGTGTTCAATGAATGTTATATGTGACTGTTATTACTGTCATGATGTTTGGTATACATGCGTTTGAAGAGTCCCAAATGGTCTACTGTAGCTGGAAATCCATTCCATCCCTTGTTTTAATAATAATTATTTGCTTTAGCTGAATTGAATTTAGGAAATATTAATCTGTGCTGGGTGCTTCAGAGGATTCAAAGTTGAGTAGAATACAATTTCTGCCTTCAAGAAACTTACACTTAAGTGTTTAAAGTGGAAAAATTTTATCTATAGTGATTTTAGAATCTGCATCTTCTAAAATGTTAAGTTTTGAACTAAAAGTATAGGAATAAATCCAGGTGAGAGTATGGTTTAAACATTTTACAACCATCTTAAAATTTCTATAAAATAGTCTTTGACTTGTGCATTTTGTTTGTTTATTCCAGCCAGCACCTAACCAAGTCACTTTTCATCTGCCACTACATCGTTACTATGCTATGTTTTTGAGTAAGGTAAGACTGTCATTAAACAATTCTGTTCTTTTTTTTTTAATTTTCAGAAATAAGAATTGAATTAGTAACTTTTTTTTGTAATTTTTAGGCTGTGAAATGTCAAGAACTAGATTTGGATTCTGTTTTACCAGATCAGGAAATGTTAATGAAACTAATGATTCACCCACTCCAAATTCAAGTATGTATTCAGGCATCTAAAAAGTTTTGAAGTGGATTCCTTGTTTAAGTGATTCTTCCTTTATTTATATGCCTTTCATTGTTATTATAGCTGAGATGTTTGAAAACTTTTTTTAAAAAGTTGTTATTGTATTTTTGCTAAATTATGTTTAGGTATTTTTCATTTTATGAGATTTACTTTTTAGTTTTACTTTTTCCAGGAATTCTTTTCATGATATTTGCTTCTGGGGTGGTATTTAACATACTATGTAGCACTGTTTTGGGAGTCAGGAGATCCAAAAGATTCTAGCCTTGGTGCTACCACTGTTTTATTTTCCACAAGGTTTAAGGTAATTCACCTCCTTGATTCTCAGTTTCCCTATCTGTATAGTGAGAGGAGAAAGAAGAGAGAAGAATTAGCTTATATAAGCACTGTGATTTCTTTTAATACCAGCAATGTAATTTGACAGGCCAGCTTTTTATATACATTAGAGGGACTTGCACTTCAGTTTGTTTTTCCTGGCAATTTTAGATTTGTTAATTATTATAATATTGAACTTGAACTCTGGGTGTTAGGAAACATAAAATTATGACTGCTTGAAGCCAGGTGTGGTGGCTCACGCCTGTAATTCCAGCACTTTGGGAGGCCAAGGCAGGCAGATCACGAGGTCAAGAAATCGAGACCATCCTGGCCAACATGGTGAAACCTTGTCTCTACTGAATATACAAAAATTAGCTGGGCGTGGTGGCGTGCACCTGTAGTCCCAGCTACTCGGGAGGCTGAGGCAAGAAGAATTGCTTGAACCTGGGAGACAGAGGTTGCAGTGGGCCAAGATCACGCCACTGCACTCCAGTCTGGCGACAGAGTGAGATTCTGTTTCAAAAAAAACAAAAAAAATTATGACTGCCTAGTTTTAGTTGACACTGGACATAAATACATGAAGAATTAAATACTGATGTAGTGAGAACATTTATTCTAACCTCCAATATTTGGAAAATTAGCAGTATAGATTTAAGATTGAGTTAGGGTGAATTAAAGATGTAGAATGTATTCATTGACTTTGAACAGTTGGTTTTATTTTATGCTTATTCTAATGTCTTTCTTTAAACATGTATATTAGGATTGTTGTTGTTACTTAGGGTTTTCTTGAGGGAGAAATAGAGTGAAACATAAGCATTGATTTCTTATGAAAGATGTCAGTGAAAATCATCATAAATGTATCCAGAGGCCAACATGGAAAACCAACTCATGTTTAAACTCTAAAAAAGTGGCTGTGTAAAAACATAATTCTTGTTAAAAAAAAATGTAAAAATGTATATGTCAACTGATTATCTTTAACATTGGACAGAATATCGGGCTTATACTATGATTACATCATTAAATATTTTGAAATGGTTATTTATAATATTTTGTAAAGATTGCGTTTAGATGATTTATTCTTTGTCCAATTTACTTTTATTAGGCAAGTCTTGCGGAAATCCACAGCAATATGTGGGTAAGAAATGGTCTGCAAATCAAAGGACAAGCCATGACGTATGTCCAGTCTCATTTCTGTAATTCCATGATTGATCCTGACATTTACCTGTTGCAGGTAAGCCAGCTAGATAATGCAGATATACTTTAGAAGTGTCTCATTTGTACCCAAGGGATTTTAATTTATAGAGGTGACTGAGTGATGACATGGAGAGGCCAATGCCATGGAAAGAATAATTTTTTACTTACATTTCCCAGGAGAAGAGGCATACCACCCAACACAAGGCTACAAGGAAAGCACCAGATTTTGGTCAAGAGGCAGAAAGGAGTGAGGGGAGAGCCTAGGCCAGAGCCTTTATTGGAGTTTCTGCAGGAAAGGCAAGGAAAGGCAAGGCAGGATTGGCTAATTTGAATAATTCCAGCAGGCTTTGAGGCATAGGGGCTGTACCTGGCTCTGCAGTACCTGGCCCTGGGTTGATTTAGGGGAGGGGAAATACTGGGTTGATGTGTGAGAGTTAGGTAAAGACAGTGGTTGGCTTGCATGACAGGCATTTTCCCAAGTAAGTTGTTTAGTATGTTCAGGAATTAACTGGCTCTGGGAGGGACTATCTGTCTTCAGGTCTGTAATGCCCCTCAAGATGTCAAAACATCATAATATACAGAAAATAAAAATCATGGCCAGGCGTAGTGGCTCATGCCTGTAATCCCAGCACTCTGGGAGGCCAAGGCAGGCAGATCACTTGAGGCCAGGAGTTTGAGACCAGCCTGGCCAACACGTCGAAACCCTGTCTCTACTAAAAATACAAAAATTAGGCAGGTGTGGTGGCACACACCTGTAAATCCCAGCTACTCGGGAGACTGAGGGATGAGAATTGCTTGAGCCTGGGAGGCAGAGGTGGAGGTTGCAGTGAGCTGAGATTGCACCAGCTTGGGTGAGAGTGAGACTCTGTCTCAAAAACAAAAAACAAAAAAAAGTAGAGAAAAACATGATTAATAGAAGAAGGAAAACTGAATATTGAGAAATAAAGCATTTTGTTTTCTTTTAAAGGTTTGTGCTTCTAGACTTGACCCAGATTATTTTATTTCATCCGTCTTTGAAAGGTAGGCATGATTTTATTAAGACAGATATTAGGAAGTGTCCAGTTAATTTTGTTTTAATTTATAAAAATATGTTTCAAATATTTCTTCTTGTAGATTTAAGGTAGTGGATTTGTTGACAATGGCATCACAACATCAAAATACAGTACTTGATGCAGAGCATGAGAGGTCGATGTTAGAAGGCGCTCTTACATTTCTTGTGATTCTTTTGAGTCTTCGTTTACATTTAGGTAAAACTCACTGATACTAATACTTAAGCATTAACTGTTTTCCTCCCTTTCTCCCCCTCCCTGTGGTAGTAACTGGCTTAGGGAAAAAAGGAAAGGATGTAGATAAATTTAAACAATGTTTCAAACTCTTGATATGTTGTACTGTAGGTATACCTTTTAGAATATCCTTTGCTTAAGGGAACTGCAAACAGCAGTTAAACTGCAGTTATGTTTGGAGCATAGCTTCTTTACTCTTTAATTTGAAGCATCTTATATTTGGTAAAACAGCTTAGTAAAAAGTGTGGTAAGTTTTTTTCTTTATAATTTATGTATATTCAGATTTGTTAATTCTGTTTTTAATAATTTTAGGAATGTCTGATGATGAGATTCTCAGGGCCGAGATGGTAGCCCAGCTGTGTATGAATGACAGGACACACAGTTCATTGCTGGACCTCATATCCTTTTAAAATTTTACTTTCTGTTAGTTGCAGGATCTAAAATAAGTAATTTTTATGATTAACAGTTTATCAATTTTTTGATTAATTTTTTTCAAAGTTGAAAAATAATATAGAAAAAGAAGAACACCAATTGTGTGCTCAAGTATGTATTCAGGCCTGGTGACTGTTTTTTTTTTTTTTTTTTAACCTCATATTATTACCTCTTGGGGAACTCTTCCTAGACTTTAGGGTAGATTTCAGGACTGAATGATGGCTTTGGCCACCCCAGCATTTAACCTTCTAGGACAGCATTACTGAACATTTTGTAAAAGGCAGCTAGGTCCATTTTGTCTGTGTAGCCAGGATGCAATTCATGGTTAACAGTTAAAGGTATATCTTACGATTATTATTACCAGGATTTTAAACATTTTGAGGGTTTTTCTGTAGAATTTAGTCTTAAAGGATTTTTGAATTTGTAGATTATTGTGTACAAACAGGGAACCTGTGGTTCTTTGTATAGGACTGAACATACAATGAGAATCTGATTATCTTTTTAAGTTAATCTTAATAAAATTTTACACAAAGATTATCAGGTAATTTTGTGATAAAAATTCTGGCCGAATTTAGTATTTGTATATCTAATGACTATGTTTGGAAGAATTGGCTAAACTTTTTATTTTGTGAAATAAGTCCTATTAGAATGCCTGTTTGACAACTTGATTTTTGTAAGCAGCCTCAATTTGATACTGTCTGATGATTTCCTTCAGTCATTATGAACTATGTGTCAGTGCTATTATAGAGTAAAAATGATCTCTGTGTCTTTCAATTTTAAAGATTTATGTACTTTAATGTGAGGAGAGAATCTTTTTGGTTTGCCTCTTTGCTTAAATTTGCTTAGCATTTTTTTCTTTGGGGATGAAATTTTGTGTTTTTGGAAAAACAATCTTTGCTCATAAAAATCTTGGCTAATTTTTCACAAGTTCTTTCTGTTTTTTAAGGAAAAGTTATTTACAAAATGGTAAAAATGAAGACACATTTTTAAAAGTTTTTCAATCGTTTTCTGAAATTTGATAAATTTATTTCGGGGAAAATATACCTGGGAACTACTGCAGCATACAATTTATTAGTAGGCTCCTAGATTAAGCGTATTTTCAAAAATCACAATTAAAAACAGTTATTATTGATCTGTTGTATTATATAGCCCTCTTGTGGCCAGCTTTGTATATTACAGCCAATTACTATTTGTCTACTTCAGCAAAATGAGAAACTAGAGTACCCTGGAAAGGCTATAAATCTGGCTTTTTGTTACTAATATTTTTTTCTTGACATATATATCATATTCCAGAAAATCCTAATCCCAAAAGTGGCATTATTCCAGGCAGTTACAGCTTTGAATCAGTTTTATCAGCTGTAGCTGATTTTAAGGCTCCTGTTTTTGAACCTGGAGGTTCTATGCAACAAGGCATGTATACTCCCAAAGGTATGTTTATATACATAAATGGACTCTTTCAAATATCAGTTCTTGAATGGTGAATTCTTCTGTGTATTAAAAGAAAATGTTTACCTTTTATTCATTCAAGCTTTGGTTTTCTTTTCTCCATTTTGTTATAAATGTATGTCTTTATTGGTAAACAGTGATACTGCTTTCAATTACTTAGAAATCTATAGCTTTATGTTACACTAAGACTTCTTAGATGACTCTAAACTATAAAGGAAATTTATATTTGAACTCTAATTCATTTTTATAAGTGATCATAACCATAAATGAACCAGAAACTATAAAACAATGTATATTAAAAAATATTTTGAATGTATTTACTCTCCAAATTTGATTTTGAAACAGCAAAAGAATCCTCACGACCCAAATTTTAACTTGAAATAGTTCAAATTAAAGTCTGTATAGGCCGGGCGTGGTGGCTTATGCCTGTAATCCCAGCACTTTGGGAGGCCGAGGTGGCTGGATCACCTGAGGTCAGGAGTTCGAGACCATCCTGGCCAACATGATGAAACCTGTCTCTATTAAAAATGCAAAAAAATTAGTCAGGCATGGTGGCAGGTGCCTGTAATCCCAGCTACTCGGGAGGCTGAGGCAGAAGAATCACTTGAACCCAGGAGGTGGAGGTTATAGTGAGCCCCTATCGTGGCCACTGCACTCCAGCCTAGGCAACAAGAGTGAAACTCCACCTCAAAAAAAAAAAAGTCCACATAGAATGCTGATAGCACTTACTTACATTTTGAACCTATGTTAAATGCACAGAACGTTTTCCTTAAGTGGATGATTGGTTTTGGAAGGTTTCTCCCCGATAGATTCATAGTTGACATCCTTGACAGGAGCCAGAAGTAAGTGAGGTCTTGATTTACACAGTCTTTTTTTGTTTGACTTTCATATTTTCACTTCTCTAAGTGAAAATTTTGAAGGAAGTAGCAGTTACGTGCTTCTTGACTCCCTCAACACGTTGTCTAAATGAAAAACCAATGCCCATTTTGAAGTTGTAAATAATATACACTGTACTGTGTGTGTTTGGCAAAGCAGAACAGAAAAGCCTTATTTGGGATTTTTCAGGGAGTTCACAAGGAGCAAGAAAATCCAGTCTCTGGTTGGAAAGTATTCCATTAAAAGAAAAGCACAGTATTTTTTTAGTGTAGAGGATATTTTGTGTGTAAAATTAGATGAATTTGGGAGTGGAGTGGTGCTGTGGTGTAGTGCAGTGCTTATAAAAGTGTGATGTGAGGATTACCTCTCTGTCAGACTCATTTGCGCTCCTCATTAAGAATGCAGGTCCCTGTGTCTCACCTCCTATCTGCTATCATCAGAATCTCTGTGGGTGAAATCTGGGAATCTGCTTTTTAAAACAAGCTCTTTAGATGACTGTTCTGAACAATGCTGAGATGGAATACTGGGCATTCGGAGATTAGAGCAAGGAAATTGAGTGTCATATTTAAATATCGTATGAATTATATTTGCTAGTTGTGTGGTTTAGGAAATTAGTTGTTTTTTTTTTTTTGTTATTTTTTTGGAGACAGAGCCTCACTTTGTCGCTCAGGCTGGAGTGCAGTGGCGCCATCATAGCTCACTGCACCCTTGACCTACTGGGCTCAAGTGATCCTGCCACCTCAGCTTCCCCAGTAGCTGGGACCATAGGCACCCACCACCATGCTGGCTAATTTTCATGTGTTTTGTAGAGACAGGGCCTTGCTGTGTTGCCCAGGCTGGTCCCGACTGTTGGGCTTAAGCAATCCTCCTGCCTCAGCCTCCTACAGTGCTGGGATTACAGGTGTGAACCGCCATGCCCAGCCAGTTTTTTTATCTTTGGATTTGGCTTCTTATCTGTAAAATAAGTTTTTAAACTTTTAAAAGTGGTTGAAACAAGCCTCTGGTTTCGGGGACTAAGCCTTAAGTGAATTTGTTATATTAATATAAAACCAACAAAAGCTGGCTTACTCCTGTTAAAGTGGGTGTGGGTAGTGAACCTAGCTTCTTCTCTGTTCTGCTATCTACTTGCTCCTAAAGTGGCCCCTGTTATACATCTGTGGTAATTCAGCTCCACGGAACACTGTTTGAAGCCCACTGGACTAATTAATCACTGAAGTTTTCTTCCATTGCTAAGGTTGTGCAATTCTGATAAAAGCTTTGGCATGTTAATTATGCAAAATAATAGACTTTAAAGAGAAGGACGATCAAGGCCGGGCGCAGTGGCTCACGCCTGTAATCCCAGCACTTTGGGAGGCCAAGGTGGGTGGATCACGAGGTCAGGAGATTGAGACCATCCTGGCTAACATGGTGAAACCCTGTCTCTACTAAAAATACAAAAAATTAGCCGGGCTTGATGGCGGGCACCTGTAGTCCCAGCAACTCGGGAGGCTGAGGCAGGAGAATGGCGTGAACCTGGGAGGCGGAGCTTGCAGTGAGCCGAGATCGCGCCGCTGTACTCCAGCCTGGGTGACAGAACGAGAATCTGTCTTAAAAAAAAAAAAAAAAAAAAAAGGACGATAAATGATTCTAGAAATACTGATAAAGATCTTTGTGAAGGACTGTCTTCAGAATTTTAAGTCATACTTCTGATACTTTAAGATGAATAGCTTGTTACATGAAACTAGGGACAGTGGTTAACAGTGTCTTGTGCTAGAAAGTTGTAATTATAGTGGATGGGTAGGGAGAAGCTTAAGCTTCTTACCATGTTTTCAAATGTTAAGAATTTTGCTAGAGAGAATGAGAGAAAAAAATCTAGTAAGGAGATACTCTTAAGGCGGTGGTTTCTAAAATTATTATCTCAGTCTATCCTTTAGATTTTTGCCACATCTAAATAGCCTCTCTACTGAAATATACTTAGTATTTCAGTATTTTTTAAAATGAGTTAACTTAAAAAAAACCTTGCCTCTTCCTAAGCGTGATTATTAGTGAGGTGTCATGAATTTTATTTGCAAGTTACAATTTTCTAATATACATTATACACATTAAAAATAATTACATAATTATTAAAATGAAAAGCTTTATATACTTAATACTTAAAATCATCTTGTGAACCATCAGTTGTACACATTCCACACACAGGATAGTGGTTCCTAATTATGCAGAAGGTAAGGAGACAAATGATCAGTTTTAGCAAAGGAGCAGAAAATCTTTTATAAACAAAAAAGACTTATAAAGTGGGTCTCTTCAAAATCAATAGCTCATTAATTATTATTTTTTTTTCTTGGAGACTGCGTCTCACTCTGTTGCCCAGGCTGGTGTGCAGTGGCGTGATCTTGGCTCACTGCAACCTTCGCCTCCTGGGTTCAAGTGTTTCTCCTGCCTCAGCCACCCGAGTAGCTGGGATTACAGGTGTGCGCCACCACGCCTGGTTAATTTTTGTATTTTTAGTAGAGACGGGGTTTCACCATGATGGCCAGGCTTGTCTCAAACTACTGACCTCAAGTGATCTGCCCACCTCAGCTGCCCAAAGTGCTGGGATTACAGGCATGAGCCACCGTGTCCAGCCTCATTAATCTTTAAATCTAGTTTTCATGTTTTTATTTTTAAGTACTTTTTTTGTTTAATACTTTTTTTGGGAAATGAGGTCTGTCTTTTGTTGCCTGGGCTGGTCTCAAACTCCTGGGTTCAGGTGAGCCTCCTGCCTAAGCCTTCCAAGTAGTTGGGACTAGAGGTGTAAGGCATCATGCCCTGCTTAACTTTAAATACTCTCAAAGATCCTAACCTGCTGTGTTTCTTTCTAATTGGCACCTTACAAAAAACAACAACAACAATGAAGTAAACTGTTCTGGTGAGGCATTGTTGTATTACAAAACTTTTGTTCTTTAGTGCTTGCTGAACTCAAGAGAACATTCCTGATGATGAAATTGTGATTTTTGACTTAGAAAAGTAATCATGGCATCAAGCTTCTTAAGGCAAATACTATAATCAGATTAAATTGTTCTGTGTTTTAAATGTAAAATATACTTAACAAATGTAATAAGTCAATAAATATTGATTTTATTTCTGAGAAGTCGATGTTTCTACTTTCTTTTGAATAATAGCTGAAGTCTGGGATCAAGAGTTTGACCCCGTAATGGTCATTCTTCGAACAGTTTACCGTAGAGATGTGCAGTCTGCAATGGACAGATATACTGCATTGTAAGTCCATCAAATTGATTAGCATCATAACAATATTTTATATTTATATGGAAAAATTTCAGTGATAACAGATATGATATGCTCTCATTAAAGTATACTTTCATTCTTTAAAGGTGAAAATAATAATTTAAGGTTTAAAAAATAATCTGGTGGAGATTTATGTTAAGATCTTTATCCAAAATTTGATGTTAATCTGATAAATTTAGAACATGATCACTAAATTAAAAAACAGAAACTTATTTAGTTGCTGTTCCATCAGTGGAATTAAAGGCTTGGTTTTGTGTTGTTCTACTTTTGAACCAGTAGGGGAGGCACAAGTTAAGAGAATAGAATTCTCTGACATCAGAGATGGTGACGGGTGTCTGTAATAAGTGAACATATTTCTGTGTTCATGACAACTGGGAAAATGGCCAAAGCAAAATTAATTTTACTTGTAAATATTTAACAAAATAGTTTACGGTATTGATGACTGCAGAAGACAAAAATTTTGAAAGATATCTTTTAAATGCAGAATTCAATTTTGTATGTTATTGTAAATTGTAGACCATTGTAAATGTATTATTTCCACCTCTTTTTAAACCTTAATAGTTAATATTATATTGCCAAATATCACAAGATATCATCTTTTACTTGTGCTTTCCTACAGCTAAAGTTAAACATTTAAAAAGCAAGTTTAAATGATGCAAATGTCCTTGATTTTGAGAAAGTATTAGCACTTATCCAGATAACTATCAAAGTGAAACTTCTCTTTTGCCAAGACTTTGCAGTAATAGAAATATCTATCACAGACAAATATCTGAAGAAAGTTTTTAATGTGGAATTTTAATTCACTTCCTCCCCCTAAACAAAACCAAAACAATCTTTAAATCAATAACAACAACAACAACAACAACAACAACAACAACAACAACAACAGCCCAGTTCAGCCATCGGCATCTCTCTCTCCGTTTCTCTAAACCCTTGGAGAAATTAGACTGAGGTTCTCTTTCTCTGGTTTCTTAACTCCCTCTTTTTCTGCTTTTCATGTAGTTTTGTAAAAATGTACTTGCTTGTAGTCTTTTACTAAACTCTTAGCTCCTTGAGGGAAGATATTTTTATCTCTGTATCTCATCTACATCTTTAATACTTATCTCAATGCTGGCACTTAGTAGGTATTCATAATATATTTGTTGAATAAATAAATTTGAGTAATTCCTGTTGAAAAATTGAAAAATGAAGAAAATTAGGAAGAAGCATTTGCATGGAAAACCTTATTGAGACTTCATAAACACCAGTCTTAAATGGCTCTGCCTTTTTTTCAGGGTACTGATGATGGTTAGTTGTTTTGAATGTATAAGAATTAAGTAAATTTTATTCTCTTTTACTTTGTAGTTACTAGAAATTTGGACTGAGATTGGGCTGAAACTTTCAAAGCTTTGAAGGAATCATTAAATAATGTAATCAATTTTAAATGGGACATTTTATTTAACAGTACATATTTATTGAATGCTCTGCCTCGGCCTCCCAAAGTGTTGGGATTACACGCATGAGCCACCGTGCCTGGCCAATTTGTTTGCTGTTGATCATTTTCATCTGCTTTTTAGTTTTAAGGGACAAAAAGTGGCTTAACTGATTATACTGGGAGGGATCTTTTTTTATTTGCAAGCAGGCCTTTTGGAGGTCATCTTGCAAACTAAAATGAAAAATGGTCAGATGAATTTAAACTTTTGTGTTCTCACAATTTAGCTCTGTGCCAGGCACTTTAAAGGCAATCAGTAAATATTTGTTAAACGAATGAAAAGTAGATTTCTTTCAGTTTTTGTGCTGAGAGTTTAAGTGAAAGTAAGCCATTTGCTTTATGTGATGCTTAGATGCTTAGAATTTTAGGCTCTTATTGCTGGAAAAGGCCTTTAAGATCTAGTCCAGGTTTTATAAAAGCGTCTTGTGGGCCATCACTGGAAGACAGAGTTGGGCAACAGCAAGAAGAGGCTTAAGCGAGTGAAAGTGGCTCATCCTGCTTCCCTCACTCCCTTCCAAATACCCCTGAGTGGGCATTCAACTCTTAAAAAGAAAACAAAAACAATACAACAACAACAAAGCAAACCAGCAGTTGGAAAACCATCCATTCATTTCAGTGTTATATTTTATATATGAAGACATTGTGGCTCAGAAAAGCTCAGTGAAAATATGTCTGTTTTTTGTTTGTTTGTTTTTGAGACAAGGTCTCACTTTGTCACCCAGGCTGGAGTGCAGTGGCGTGATCATAGCCCACTGCAGCCTCCAAATTCTGGACTCAAGTGATCTTTCCATCTTACCCCCCTGAGTAGCTAGGACTACAGGTGCACACCACCATGCCTGGCTAATTGTTTAAAAGTTTTTTGTAGAGGTGGGTTCTTGCTATATTGCCCAGACTGGTGTTGAACTCTTAGTCTCAAGTGGTCTTCCTGTCTCAGCCGCCCATAGTGCTAGGATTATAGATGTGAGCCATTGTGCCCAGTGAAATATGTCTGACAGTGGCAGTGTTGTTAGAACTATGAGCTAGGCCATTTCCAAAGATAGAAATGATTTCATAAAGCATCTGTTTTAAATTCAACTGTAAAGTACATTTTTAAAAATATGTAATTTCTTATATTTCTGTTGCCTTCTGTCTCCCATCTTGAAGGTTAATGGCTGCTGCCCCATGTTTGAAAGTATGATGTATGAGTTTATATATATCATTTTTGTCTCAAACTAGTCAATAATTACGTGTTGGTTTGAGTCACTTAAATAATTTTTTTCTGTCATGTAGCATTTCATTTGCATTATTCTATTAATGCTTTTGAAAAGAGCAGTCAAAATGATGTATTACTCGGGCCTTCAACAAATATATAACCTTTATTTTGGAACAATTTATTAATCTAGGTGCCACATATTTAGTGGCTACTGCTTAAAGCAAACAAAGAAACGAAGTAAAATTAAAAATTGCTTTTTTAATGCTAAATGAAATAGAATAGTTGAAATATTTCATCATGACTATTGGGATCATTTTGAAAATTACATTTATATGTTGTCACTGTAGTATTATATACAAACCAATTTTTTTATTTTTTATTTATTTTTATTTTTTTGAGATGGAGTTTCACTTTTGTTGCCCAGGCTGGAGTGCAATGGCGTGATCTCGGCTCACCGCAACCTCTGCCTCCCGGATTCAAGCGATACATCCGCCTCAGCCTCCCTAGTAGCTGGGATTACAGGCATGCGCTACCATGCCCGGCTAATTTTGTATTTTCAGTAGAGATGGGGTTTCTCCATGTTGGTCAGTCTGGTCTCGAACTCCCGACCTCAGGTGATCCGCCCACCTCGGCCTCCCAAAGTGCTGGGATTACAGGCGTGAACCACCGTGCCTGGCCCAGAAACCAATTTTTTTAAATGCAAAGTTAATTTTATAGCATCTTCATAATCGTAGGTACAGCTTATTTCTCTGATATATTAATGATAGTTTTCTTATTTTTAAGATTTTTTTCTTCATTCTATGTAGTATCTGTTTCCTCTAAGATGCATTTTCTTTTTATTATTATTATTATTATTATACTTTAAGTTCTAGGGTACATGTGCACAATGTGCAGGTTTCTTACATATGTATACATGTGCCATGTTGGTGTGCTGCACCCATTAACTCGTCATTTACATTAGGTATATCTCCTAATGTTATCCGTCCCCACTCCCCCCACCCCACAACAGGGCCCGGTGTGTGATGTTCCCCTTCCTGTGTCCAAGTGTTTTCATTGTTCAGTTCCCACCTATGAGTGAGAACATGCGGTGTTTGGTTTTCTGTTCTTGAGATAGTTTGCTCAGAATGATGGTTTCCAGCTTCGTCCACGTCCCTACAAAGGACATGAACTCATCCTTTTTTATGGCTGCATAGTATTCCACAGTGTATATGTGCCACATTTTCTTAATCCAGTCTATCATTGTTGGACATTTGGGTTGGTTCCAAGTCTTTGCTGTTGTGAATGGTGCTGCAATAAACATACATGTGCATGTGTCTTTATAGCAGCATGATTTATAACCCTTTGGGTATATACCCAGTAATAGGATGGCTGGGTCAAATGGTATTTCTAGTTCTAGATCCTTGAGGAATCACCACACTGACTTCCACAATGGTTGAACTAGTCAGTGTAAAAGTGTTCCTATTTCTCCACATCCTCTCCAGCACCTGTTGTTTCCTGACTTTTTAATGATTGCCATTCTAACTGGTGTGAGATGGTATCTCATTGTGGTTTTGATTTGCATTTCTCTGATGGCCAGTGATGATGAGCATTTTTTCATATGTCTTTTGGCTGCATAAATGTCTTCTTTTGAGAAGTGTCTGTTCATATCCTTCGCCCACTTTTTGATGGGGTTGTTTGCTTTTTTCTTGTAAATTTGTTTAAGTTCTTTGTAGATTCTGGATATCAGCCCTTTGTCAGATGAGTAGATTGCAAAAATTTTCTCCCATTCTGTAGGTTGCCTGTTCACTCTGATGGTAGTTTCTTTTGCAGTGCAGAAGCTCTTTAGTTTGATTAGATCCCATGTGTCAATTTTGTCTTTTGTTGCCATTGCTTTTGGTGTTTTAGACATGAAGTTCTTGCCCATGCCTATGTCCTGAATGGTATTGCCCAGGTTTTCCTCTAGGGTTTTTATGGTTTTAGGTCTGACATTTAAGTCTTTAATCCATCTAAGATGCATTTTCTATTGTTCAGTCTCTAGCTTTCAAGTTAGAGGCATTCCCCAGATGTCTGACAATGTTGACTGCTTGTTATTAAGAGCTCTTGAGTGCATTGGTGGAACTTGTAGATTCTGAATTTTAATATAGGGTGATTTGGGTAGGCAGGTTTGTTGAGAAGCACTTGTGTTAGATCTTTCTTTTTGGCCTGGTCAGATTCCTCAGGGAAGTATCCTCAGATATTGCCCAGAAGGAAATGATATTGGTGCTATTATTCTGTAAACGGATTGAGAGACAAGGCCTAGGGACTCTGAGTCAAATACTTATATGATGATTTTAATCTCTCATCCTCATATCCTCAATTGTACTTGCTATTTTATCCTCCCCAGAGATGAGTTCTGTAGCCAAAATTCTGTTTCAGTGGTGGAAAGGCAGTTTTCATCCGATCCTCCTTATTTTAGCCCCTTGCCTTCCCACCTCCATTTATAAAGGTATCAGGTGCTGCCAATTTTGTTGCTCATTTTTTAATTGCACTTTTTATTATTGAGTTTTAAGACCTCTTTGTATATTCTGAATACTAGACTTATCAGTTATATGATTTGCAAATATTTTCTTTCTCCTTTTTTTTTTTTTTTTGAGACAGTGTCACTCTGTTGCCCAGGCTGGTGGCATGATCACAGTTCTCTGCAGCCTTGGGCCTCCCCAGGCTCATGTGATCCTGATTGGCTTCCCGAGTAGCTGGGACTACAGACATACGCCATCACACATGGCTAATTTTTGAATTTTTTGTAGAGATGGGGTCTCTACATGTGTTGCCCAGGCTGGTTTGATCTCTGCAGCTTAAGTGATCTGCCTGCCTCAGCCTCCCAAAGTGTTGGGATAACAGGCATGAGCCATTGTGCCCAGTCTGTAAATGTTTTCTGTCATTCTGTGGATTGTCTTTTTCACTTACTTGAAAGTGTTCTTTGGGTCACAAATGTTTTAAATTTTGATGAATTCCAATTTTTTTCTTTAATTTTCCTGTTTGTTGCCTAAATTAATTTAATTTTCCTTCTGTTGCCTAAATCAAGGTCACAAATACCTAAACCTATGTTTTTCCCCAAGAGTTTTATGCCTAAAAATATAAAACTAAAGCTGAAGCTTTTACATCAAATTCTCTGATCGATTTTGAGTTAGTTTTTATGTATGCTGTGAGGTAGTGGTCCAACTTAATTCTTATTCATGTGGTGTTCCTTTGAGTTTTAATAGACCTTGCCTGTTCAACAACCCGGGCCTCATACATCTTTTTTTGTGGATAACTTAAAACTACACATTCACTTTCTTTAAAGGTTTTAGGCTTGCTTAGGTTATCTCTTGAAAAAAATTGCTAAGTTATATTTTTCTAAGAAATCTTTAAGTTTATATTTAATGATTAAAAAATCTTCCCTGTGTTTTTATTCCTATTATTTATTTGTGTTTGCTATTTCTTATTTTGAATTAGGTGTCATATGAGATGATTATCAGTTTTATTATGTTTTCTAAGAACCAAGTTTTGATTGTCTCTCTCCTCCCACCCCCATTTTCTATTTCATTCTTATTCTTTTTTCCTCTATTACTTATTAACTTTTTTTTTTTTTGAGATGGAGTCTCGCCCTGTCGCCCAGGCTGGAGTGCAGTGGCAGGATCTCTGCTCACTGCAAGCTCCATCTCCCAGGTTCATGCCATTCTCCTGCCTCAGCCTCCTGAGTAGCTGGGACTACAGGCGCCCGCCACCATACCCAACTAATTTTTTGTATTTTTTTTTTTTTTTAGTAGAGACGGGCCTTCACCATGTTAGCCAGGATGGTCTCGATCTCCTGACCTCGTGATCCGCCCACCTCAGTCTCCCAAAGTGGTGGGATTACAGGTGTGAGCCATCGTGCCAGGCCTTTTTTTTTCCTTTTTTGAGGCAGTCTCACTCTGTCTTCCAGGCTGGTGTGTAGTGGTGCAATCTTGGCTCACTGTAGCCTTTAACTCCTGGGCTCAAGCGATCTTCCCACCTCAGCCTCCTGAGTAGCTGGGATTACAGGGGTGCATCACCATGCTTGGCTAATTTTTGTATTTTTTGTAGATACAGGGTTTCATCATGTTGCCCAGGCTGGTCTTGAACTACTGAGCTCAAAGTGATCTGCTTGCCTTGGCCTCCCAAAGTGCTGAGATTACAGGTGTGAGCCACTATGCCAGGCCATTATTATCTTCTTTCAATTTAGTTTGGATTGTCTTTTTTCCTTTTCTGGGATACTTGGTCGTTGCTGTTGTTTCAGTGCATGTGGTTTTCATTTTTAATTACTCCCTTTTAATTTTTATTGTTATAGATTTTAAAAACATTTTAATTGATATATCTTAGCCTTAACATTACCTTTTACACAGTATCTGAAGATACTTCTCTGATAGTTTCTTACATGTGCACAATGTGTAATGATCAAATCAGGGAAATTGGGATATTCATCACCTCAAACATTTATCTTCTTTTTATGTTGGGAACATTACAGTTCTTCTAGCTATTTTGAAATATAAAATACATTATTATTAACTATAATTTGGATGCTTAGTTGTTGATTTTTTAACAAATGTATGGATTTTAAGGCTATGTATTTCCTTCTAAGTACTACTTTAGTTGTGGCCCACAACTTTTTCTATGTAGTTTAGGCTTTAAATTTTTCTGTTATGATTTTTAATGGCTTCTGAATTTCTAAGAGCATAGTGCTTTAAAATGTCTGCATGTCTGGAGTTTTGAGTTATATTTTTAAGTTGGTTTCTAGTTTTATTTGCTATGTGACAAGTGAATGTGGTTCATGTATCTGTTTTTTTGATATTTTTGAGATTTACTTTGCATTCTACATATTTAGTCAATTTTTATAAATATTCTAAGCGCTGTTAAAATTATGTGTGTTCTCTCATTGTTGCATGTTACCTTTGCCCATGCTTCTTAATTGTGTTGTTAAAAATCTTAAAACTGTTTACCAATGTTTTTCTGGCTCTCATTTAGATAAGTATGTTAATATCCTTTACTGTGGTTGTAGATTTGTCGTTTTCTCTGTGTAATTCCCTCAAAATTTGCCTTTTGTGTTATGAGGCTGCTATTACAGTTGTCCCCTCTTATCTGTGGTTTAGTTTTCTGTACTTTCAGTTACCTGTAGCCAATGGCTGTCCAAAAATATTAAATGGAAAATTCCAGAAATAAGTAATTTATAGATTTTAAATTATATGCCATTATAAGCAGGATGATGAATTCTTGTGCCATCCTGCTCTGTCCCATCTGGGATATGGATTGTTCCTTAGTCCAGTGTACCATGCTGTATATACTACTCACTTGTTAGTTATTGACATTGTCTGCTCCTGACATCCAGCCATCACATTGTCATGGCCTGATGATTCAGGATCACCTGAAGCAGATGTTCCTCCTTCTGATGACATGTTGTTAGAAGGTCGTTAGTAGCCCGATACCATGTCACAGTGCTTACTATCATTCACTTCACTTCATCTCATCACATAGGCATTTTATCATCTCATATCATCACAAGAATAACAGGAGTGAGTATAGTACAGTGGTCCCCCTATTATCCTCAGGACATGTTCCAAGACCCACAGTGGATGCCTGAAATGAGGGATGGTATCCAAACCCTATATATACTATGTTTTTCTCCTACAGTACATACCTATGATAAAGCTTAATTTATAAATTAGAGATAGTGAGAGATTAACAGTAATAACTAAAGATAAAATAAAACAATTATAACAATACTCCGAATGGCATCCAATTGAAAACCTATGAATTATTTCTGGAGATTTTCATTTAATATTTTCTGACCGTGGTTGACCATGGGTAACTGAAACTGTGGAAAGTGAAACTAGGTATAAGGGGGACTACTATACATAAGGTATTTTGATAGAGAAAGCATGTACACATTCACCTAACTTTTATTACAGTATATTGCTGTAATCTATTATCACTTACTGTTGTTAATCTCTTACTGTGTCTAATTTATAAATTAACCTTTATCATAGGTATGTATGTGTAGGAAAACATAGTATGTAGAGAGTTTGTTATTATCCATATTTTCGGGCATCTACTGGGGGCTTTGGAACGTGTTCCCTGAAGATAAGAGGAGACTACTGTATTTGCATACAAGTTCATAATTATCTTCTTGGGGAACTTGTTCTTACATCCCAGAAGAGACAGACAAGCTAATTCATTCTCCTTGTGAGTTACTCTTTCAGTGAGGGTAAAGCCTGTCAAGGGTCTCAGCTTTAGGTGGGATCTCAGTTCTATCTCTGAGCCTTGTGTGAGCCCAATATACCTTGTGATCTGTTTGCTCAAGGACTTTAAAACCACTGGCACAGTGTTAGTGCTTGTCATTAATTCCTTCTTTTTTTCTGGTAACTGGAGAATTCCACTTTTGTGTGAGCTCAAATACGCATTCAAAAGATTACATTTATATTTTATCCAGCTTTTCCAACCATTCGTAGTGGGAGAATTTTCAGGTCGTCTATTTTGCTTAATCGTTACAGCTGGAAATTTCCTTGCTGAGTACTTCATGTGTATTCTTTCTGTTCATTTCTCTTTGTTAGCACTTTAAAGTTTATATATTTTTAAATTTTCAGCTTAGCTCTCTTTACTCATCTTTAGCCATTAGGAAAAGAAATAGTAATGTTCATTGTGTAGACAATAGATACCTCTTTGGCATTTTAAGCAATTTGATTAAAAATAGCACTGCATAAAATATTGTGACAGAAATTGGTGTCTATAAATTACATTTAAACCACAGTTTGATTTTGAGGCTATCATCTAATTCTAGTTTTGTTTTATTTTTACAGTTTAAAACAGAGTGGAAAATTTCCTGGAAATCCCTGGCCTCCATATAAGAAAAGGACATCACTCCATCCTAGCTATAAAGGTCTTATGAGACTTTTGCACTGTAAAACTTTACACATTGTGCTATTCACTCTGCTTTACAAGGTACAGTAGTAATTTGAATAGAAAGACTAAGCTTAGAATTTATTTTCAAATAATAATCCTAAAGGATAATATTTACATAAAAGTACCACTTATAAAGCAAAGTGTATTTATACATTTAAGATGTATGAAGATATGTTATAATCACATGTATTTGAAATCCAAGTTGAACATAACAGAATAGTTACAGCATTCTTTGTGAGAAACTATTTATCTTATCTAGCTACCAATAAAAATATTTATTTATGGATTCTGTAGAACAGTAAGTGAAATACCGTGGAACTACAGGAGGTGTGGAATGAGCTGCAGGGACCAAACAACCATCAGAACCCACTAAAATGACAAAACTAGAATGGCAGTTATGTGAGGCAGTGAATCTTAGGTTGGGGGGTTCTTTTTGCTTTTTCCCTCTAATCAGGAAAGTGACGTGGAAGGATTTGAGTGTGGTTTCTATGTGGCAAGATCAAAAATTGTTTTTGATAAACATTTTAGGAACTAACAAGATGATGCTTTTACTTGCTTGTTATCTAAAATTTGTTTTATTTTGGGATCTTCTCACGTAAGACAGATTTATTTGACTAACATTAATTGTGTACTCAAAAACTTGTGTGAAGCATAATATTGTATAGTATGTATGTGTGTATATAATAGGGATTTTTATAATCTCATCTGCATGAAAGATGAAAGAAGGCTGGGCACGGTGGCTCACGCCTGTAATCCCAGCACTTTGGGAGGCTGAGGTGGGCAGATCACGAGGTCAGGAGTTCGAGACCAGCCTGGCCAACATGGTGAAACCCCGTCTCTACTAAAAATACAAAAATTAGGTGGGTGTGGTGGTGGGTGCCTGTAATCCCAGCTTCTCGGGAGGCCAAGGCAGGAGAATTGCTTGAACCCGGGAGGTGGAGGTTGCAGTGAGCCCAGATTGTGCCACTGCACTCCAGCCTGGGTGACAGAGCAGGACTCCATCTCGGAGGGGGAAGAAAGATGAAAGAAAAAAGAAAATAACTATACTCATGTAGATAATATAACTATATAGACATGATAAATGTTATGCAGGTAGATACAAAGAAAATCTATTGTTCTTCTTCCTAATTAGAATTTGAAAAATTAAAAATTAAAAGAAATTCAAAGAAAAATGAGAATATTTGTTATACAAATTTCCAATTACTATGTGCAATCATTTAACACATTATTTAAGAAAGTATGTGTTTAGTTAGGTAGGAATTTTAGTTTTTTTCTTAATCTTATAATGAAATAGTACTTTTAAATTTCTATACTTCTCTTCCTTTCAACCCTACCCGTGACCAATTTTTCAGTGTACTTGTTTCTAAAGTTTTCCTGTTACAATTTTGGACAGGTGCCTCAAAAAACACCTTGGGTGGTTTATTTTCATTAACTTCCAAGAGGGTTATTCAGTAATTGATTTAAAATGCTCTTTTTCTTTATTAAAAAATGTAGAATATCTTTTTGTACTGAAAAGATATTTGTATTTGTTTTACAAATAATGGACAGTCTTTGAATGTTTACTTAGTGCCAGATTTTGTTTGAAATGCTTTATATATACTTGTAGACATTATTTTGTTTAAGCTAGCAAAAATCCTTATAAGTGAAAGTTCTGTTATTATTCTCCTTTTTCAGATATGAAATTGAGTTTTAGAAGTTAAATAACTAGTTCAGATGGGGAAGCTAAGTACTGTTATAAGTAATAATTAATAAGTGACAAGTAATTCATGAAAAATTAAGGAAGCCTTATGGCAAATTATTTATTATGCTCTTTCAAGTTATATTTTTCAATTTTTTGTATGCTAAATGTACAAATAGTATTTTATGAAAAATAAAAGGACAATGTTTTAGTTGTTACAAGACTATTATAAATGAATTTTTCTCAACTTTAAAATAACTTTCTTGATTTTACTACTAGTAATAATAAAATTCTCCATTGACATTGCGTTGGCAAGTCAACTTTTTAAAAATCAATTTTAGTAAGCCACCTTTATCTTCTGACATGTTTAATGTCAAAATAAAACTCCCTGGAAACATCATTTTTATTTCTTTTTTTTTTTAAGTACCTAATAGAGGGATTTTTTCCTCTTTAGCTCTTAAGTTACTCAATTAAAGCTGTAATCCCACAAGCTTTGAAGTGAAAATTTAATTGAATTTAGCTGGTAATATTTTATTTATCAAGAGGAGATAGTATAGTAATGATAGTCAGTGGCCTGGGGGTCTGAGGTCTGTGTTCTAGTGTTGCTTACACTAGCTAGCTGGTTGTGTGGCTGAGCCTTGGTTTTCTCTCCATAACATAGTGGATCAGAAAGGATGACTTCTGTGGTCTCCCAGCCTTCAGTCTCCTCCTGCTGCTGCCTCTGCTCCTCACATCGTTGGCACCACCCACTCACTATTTGTTGAACACCCATTGCTAGACACTATACAAAGCAAATGACAGATATTAACTCATGCAATCCTTACAACAATTCTGGGCTATAATTTCAGTTTTATTTTTCTTTCTTTTAGTTTTTTTTTTTTTTTTTTTTTGGTTGGGGATGGGACAAGTGAAAGGGCTAGGAGGGGCTCTATAATTCCAATTTTAGAGATAAGAAAACTAAGACCAGAGTCTGTTGCTGAAGGTCAACTAGGAATAAACAGAAATTTGTTTAAAAATCTGTTTTTTAAAAGGTTTTGAATGCCTATGCTCTTCACCACTGTGCCACACAACAGATGAATATAGAAGCCCTCTGAATAGTCAGAAAAACATGAGAGAGTCAGTGACTTGAAAGTCTCTCTATTCTTTAATTGTGGTAGGTTAGGTCTTAAGCAATTAAGACCTCCTTTCCAAGTCCCCTCAGCCATCTGGGCAGCTTCTGCGAGGCTCAGCTTATCCTGTCCTCTTTTTTGCTCTCTGCTATCTCGCCCACAATTAAAACTGCTGCTGCCTACAGAATTTCTTCCTTTCATCCTTTCCATCATTTGGCCAGATGACTTTTATAATGCGGACAAGATGATATCTGCCAGGCCATTTTGTTACTTGTGGTATTTTAGGTATCTTCTGGTTAGTGGTCTGTTATATCATATTGAATGAGTGATTGGTGTAGGTAGCCCAGAAATCCTGTTAAGACGTATAAGGCTTGTATTGAGTAATCCATAGGTCAGATGTATCAAATTTTCCTCAGAGAAGCCTTTTTACTAACCACTTGCATTCCTTCTACCTTTCTCCTCCATATATATCCCACACTGACATACATATGAATGTAGCTACTCAAAATACTCAGAGGCTCAGAACTTTAATTTTAGAGACATATTTTTAAGAACATTAATGTACCATAAACATTTATTGTGCTGCCAGTTATATGCCAGGTGCTGTGCTAAACACATTTGCATGAATTATCCTATTTGGTAAACTTATTTATCTGATGGCCTTGTCATCAAGAGAAGAGTGTCAGCAAATTAGGATATAAAAATATTCTTATTAAATTATTTTATTAAATACTTATATTCGTATGAATTTTTTTTAGTGGACTCTCTGACCTACCTTTAGAAAATTTGCGAACTGGTATTTCTAGATATTAAAGTACTTTTCGTCTATAACAGTAAAATATTTTTGGATCTCTAAATGAAATACATTTTGTGGAAAAAAGTAATTATGAGGCATTTTCTTCCCTTTTTAAAGATTTTGATGGATCATCAAAATCTGTCAGAACATGTACTCTGCATGGTTTTATATCTGATTGAATTAGGACTCGAAAATTCTGCTGAAGAAGAATCAGATGAAGAGGTAAGTGGTTTTTATAATTTAAAATTTTTAGATAGGCAGCCCCTATCTGGCTCCAACCAATTGTTGCCAAACCAGGCATGTTGTACTTTTCCTAGTTATGACATACCTTAGGAAAATGTATTTGTGAATTCATCTTGAGGTGTATTTATGTTTTCATCAGACTCATAAGATCTTTTAAAGAACTACTAGAAAAGGCCCTTTGGGATCTTCAAATACATACAGTTTTTTAGGGCCTTCATTGATACATTAAATTCTATTATGGAATTATTGAATTTGAAATTTGTAATTCCTATCACAAAAATTAAGAAAAATGTTTAATGCATTTTTGGTGTTATGCTAAGAAAATTGATTATTGGCAAACAATTACCAGTAATCAATAAATAACCAGTAAAACTGAAGTTAGGACTTAGCTCCAAAAATTCTAATAATTTGATTAGGGATTATTTTTGAGTAGCAAATTCTTCCTGTAAAGGTTTGAAGGTAATGGCATGAATATTGTTATATGGGAGAATGTTTAAAGTACTTAAAAGTTGTTACTTTGTTTCAGGACTTTAGAAGTATTGTGTCCATAAAAGCAATTGTTACTACAAATTAGTTTTACTAATGTGTAGGATTCTCCTCATCTCTTCCCTCCTAAATGACAAAATATAACACAGCATAATAATAGCAAAAACAAGTTAAAGAAACCACTTTGTAGTTCTTTGTAGTCCAAGTTGAATCAACATATGTTCTTTCATAGATGTTAAAAGGTTATAAAGATTCCTCTATGATTAGTGATACCTTTGGTTGATTTTTCAGTTTCCTCCCAATTTGTCCAAATTAGCATTATTTGTATTACTAATGGGTGAGGATGAATATTCTGTAATGTTCAGTATTCTAGATTGAAAAATGTATTTAAAAATGTATTTTAAATCAGGAATTTAGCTGATTCCATTGGACATACCCATATTAGTATTGAGAAATTTATTCCTGCATTTTTTGTTTGAATTTGGTTTTATTATTTAAATTGATTCACTTTATAATTTGTGGATGAGACAATAAGGGATTCAGGATTATGATAGGCAGTGGATGATTTTGGGGGGCTTGTTACATCTCCATTGTACCTTGGACCTGATGTGGCAAGACTTGATATTCATTTTTTTTTTTTATTTTAGGCATCAGTGGGTGGACCAGAACGTTGTCATGACAGTTGGTTTCCTGGCAGTAATTTAGTGTCAAACATGCGACACTTTATAAACTATGTTAGAGTAAGAGTTCCAGAGACTGCTCCTGAAGTAAAGAGAGACTCACCTGCAAGTACTAGCTCTGATAACTTGGGTTCTTTACAAGTAAGTGTAAATGTAAGAAAGAAAATAAGAAAAAGCTTTATGTTATGTATGTTATGTTGGGATATACTGTTCCTATAATATCCAAAAGAAAAAAAAATGTGGTTGTAGATAACTTTAAATTGTCTTTTATTTCCTCTGATATATCTATGTAACTTCTACCTTACCAGTCTTTTTCCCTTAATCTGCCAGAGTTCACGACGGCCTAAAGTTCTTCAAAGAGAGGTAGATGTGTATGATATTTTCATTAACTAGCAACATGGCTTTAACTGGAAATGGGGAAAAACCGCTTTGAAGTATTTGTGTGTGTATGGGTGTTTAATTAATATGGTTAAATTTAAAAGAAAGTTTCTTGGATTTATGTGTGTTTTTTTTTTTTTGACAAAGTGATTTAAGCTTAATATTAAAGAAAATTTATATTATTGAGCTTAAAAATAATACTGAGTATTTAATAGTGTATTTTTCTTATTAGTGTTCGAAGTATTTTGGACCAATTATAGGGAGCATATTTGAGTCTCTTTACATTCATCATTGCCACTGTATTACTAACATCTTAAAAATGACTTGGATATTTTCTAAATTAAAATAAATTTAATTGCTAGCAGCATGCTCATTTGCAAATAACTTTGTTTTTGCTTCTATGGCAATTAACTTTGATAAAATAAGCCTATAAAGTCTTAAATTCTGTATATTATGGCTTTGGACTCATTTTGAAAATCAGCGCTCTTATTGCATGTAAGTTAATTTTTAAAAAGCAGTAATGAAAAATCTTGAAATGACATTGTAAGTAACTAAACTTAAGCAGTTTTAGTCTCCACAACCTAGATTTTTGTGAGTAGAGAACATTGAATCAGACATTTCTTATAGTAGAGTCTATTTGTAGGAGCTTTCTTGGTCTTTGACAACGTGTTTTCGCTGTAAGCAAAAACTGGAAACTCTGTAAGAGGCTTTTGCCTCTAATGCTGGTAGAGAGTACTTTAAAAAACAGCTTGGATGTTAAAAAATAGTGTATACTGTCGTTTAACTCACAAAAGCTCAACTGATATTAGAACATCCTTTCTATGCTCGCTTTAAAAAATAAATTCATTAAACTGACTCATATCTTAATTAAAAGATGTTTTCTGAGAGCCCTGGTGCAGTTTGATTGCTTTAGCAAAAAAGCTTTTTAGGAGATGAATTATTGAGGAAAATACTTAGTTAAAAAAAAAAACTGTTCAAAAAACAAATCATAGTCCTTGACCCACAAACCAAAAACAAATCAAAAACAAATCACAAATCACAGTTTTAATTTCATATTAAAATTTAATAAAACAAATTAAATTTCATATTAAAATATGAAAGTTTGATTTTTCATCCTTATATTTCAATTTAGTAACTTTAAGCATTTATGTTAGAATTTTCAAACTTTAAAGTTCCTTAAAAGTGAAATTAATTACTAGTTCAGATTTATTAGCTTAGAAAATTTTTTTTAAAACTAATTTATAATTTTCTTAACTGGAAACTGTAGCAGTCTTCCAGAAGTTAGTAAGGAGTACCCTATTCTTCATGAATGTTGACCAGAACAGCTTTTCCTCTTTTAAACTAATGAATAATTTAGTTGATGATTCTCTTTAATATGGCTGTAGATACTACTTAAGCTTTGTCTGTTTTCAGAAGGTTGAAAAGGAGGTGTTACTGCTGATGATCTCCTCCTTATTACTGTTTCTAGATTGAGTGGAATTAAATATATTTGAGAGAGAGGTCAAGGGACAAATTTATTTAAAGAGCAAATCTATTGAATAAATCTTTGTATGAAACTGAGCATTCCCTTTGGAAAATATAGTACTAATATGTTTTTAAAATGATGCTAAATAACTTCTCTTGATTTTTCTTTGTTTCTCTTTGTTAATGGTAGAATTCTGGTACAGCTCAAGTTTTCAGTTTAGTAGCAGAACGTAGAAAGAAATTTCAGGAAATCATCAATCGCAGTAGCAGTGAAGCAAATCAGGTGGTTCGTCCCAAAACTTCAAGTAAATGGTCTGCTCCTGGTTCAGCTCCACAGTTAACTACAGCCATTTTGGAAATTAAAGAAAGCATATTGTCTTTGCTAATTAAACTTCACCACAAACTCTCAGGAAAACAAAACTCCTACTATCCTCCTTGGCTTGATGACATAGAAATTTTAATCCAACCAGAAATTCCTAAATACAGTCATGGAGATGGTATAACTGCCGTGGAAAGAATTTTACTAAAAGCTGCATCGCAAAGTAGAATGAACAAACGCATCATTGAAGAGATATGTAGAAAAGTGACCCCTCCTGTACCACCTAAAAAAGTCACTGCAGCAGAGAAGAAAACATTGGACAAAGAAGAAAGGTAATTTTTATTTTTAATGTTTTAAACGTGTGTATAGTTGAAAATTTGATATTTTCTTCCTTTTGGTCATTTGAGGATAATCACCTGGATGTTTAACAGTAACAGTCATAGCTGATTAGTTTGTAACATAAATGGAATGGAGCATAGTCAGTGCTTGTACATGTGATGTATTGAGTTTATTGATGGACAGGTGAGACTTTCTGACCCCAATGTAAAATTACTACCTTAAACCTGTATGTCTCTTTGGAAAAATTGCTACTGCTTTTATTGCTGTAGGGATCTAATAATTCTCTTACTGTTAAAGTTGAACTGTTCAGCTTTAAATGAGAATATTAAAAATATTTAAAATATTTCTCAAAATAAAAATCCAACTGCTTTAGTTTCTTTTGGTCTTTTCTAATCTTTATTAATATATGATTGCTGATTTTTAAAAAGTGATGTTTTAAAACACATTCTGACTAACTTATGCTTCTAGCTTTTGGATCTTTAGGTTGCTTATAATTTGTTGTTAAATTATATTTATAAACTTTTTTTTCATCTTTTGACTTTCTTGAAAAAAATGGGATTTTTAAAAAAATCTCAAGATGTATACTATGTTATGTGGGGTTTGTGGGTCAAGGACTATGAGCATGGTTTGGTTCTTTTTTTTAGTGGTACATTGTTTGCCAGAAGAGTTGTGTTACTGTGCATTGTCACAAATTGTTTCCCAAGAGCCTTGTCAACATTGCTGACCCTGCTGTCATAAACATGACAAGATGAATCTTGAGAGATTGAAACTCCGCATAATTGTCAAACTCTTGGAAAGGGTTCAGTGTTTATTAAAGAAAAAAAAAAAGAGCATGCCTTCTAATGAGTGTGCATAGGCTAAAAGACCCAGGACATTTAAAAAAAAGATTTCAGATCAAATTCAAGATAGTCATTGCTCACTTCTCTGAGGTTATAAATACTATTCATTGTTTTAATTTCTTTATTATTTAAGACAAATTTGTCTACCAAAGCAACAATTATAGGGGAAGGGTACACATTTCCCGTTAGGGAGGGTCCAAAGAGATCACATCAATATCTTAATTTAAGAACCCAGGACCTTTATCATCTCAATCTCTTTTATATAGGTAAAAATCATTGTCAACAGAGTTATCTGGACTACTGTTGTGAGCAGTATGACTAATACATTATTTAGCAGTTTGAAGTGTACTTTAGAGGTATTTTCTGGATAATTTCATCTTCTTAGTTACTTTTAAAATTAAATATAGGCAGTTATGGGTTAAATGATCAGTGGAAGCAAGCCTAAGATGGATCTTACTTGATTTATCCGTTTCTCATTCACTGGGTGTCAGTCAAGCAGTTTTCTAGACATATCTGTGTCTGGTGTTGGACTTCCTGACCTCGAGGAATTGATACTATAATGGAGAGACAGACTGGTAAACAGATAGTTTGTTAGTAGTGTTAACATAGTGTAACAGATACTATCTTAGGTACACAGGGTGTTAATGGGAGTAGTAGGACATAAGGCTAAGAAGGTAACCATACATCGTTAACTGGCACAGGGTATAAATGGTTACAGGGAAACTGTGGAAGGATTTTAAGTGAGGAATAATATATAGGATAATTACATGAGGGTGGATTAGAGTGGGGTAAGACTGGAAATTGGGAGAGCAAGCTACTTAGTCATCTAGTGGGGCAGGTGTGGCAAGGGTCTGAACTAAGACAGTGATGATAGTAAAGAGAGGAGGAGATGTGTATGAGATATTTAGCAGGTACAAGTTGTTAGACTCGGTCATCAGGTTGATGTGAGAAATGAGGGAGATGTCTTGAATGGTGCCCTGATTTCTGACTTGAATAATGTTCCTTTTACCAAGATAATGGAGTATAGGAGGGGTCCCAGGCTCAGCAGTAAAACCGATCTGTTCAGTTCTGGACGCTACTAAGTTTAAGAGGGACACCCAGGTGAAGATGTCCAGTCAGATATAGGGTTTAAAACTTAAGGGAGAATTCTTAGAGCTACAGATTTGAGCAGCTAGGTAGTAGTAAATCCTTGTATATGGGAGAAGGTTTACAGTAAGAAAATGAGAAGACTGAATATAGAACTCAAGGGAAAAACATTAAAGGGAATGACTGAGGAAGGGGTACCTACAAAGGTGACTGATGAAGGGATGGCTGAGCAGAGTAAGAGAAAAACTGGGGTGAGTGGCATTAGAGAAGTCACAAGAGGAAGTTCAGAAAGCAAGAAACTTATCAAAATTGTTAAGTGCTACAGGAGTTCAATAAGATTGGCCATCCTATTTGATTTGTTAGTTAGGAGGTCATCCTTTGGTACCTGTATAAGGAGCAATTTTAGTCACATATATAGTTACACTACATCTCTGATGTAATTAAAAGTTTGTTGGGAGGCCGAGGTGAGTGGATCACAAGGTCAGGAGATCAAGACCATCCTGGCCAACATGGTGAAACCTCGTCTCTACTAAAAATATAAAAATTAGCTGGGCGTGGTGGCGTGTGCCTGTAGTCCCAGCTACTAGGGAGGCTGAGGCAGGAGAATTGCTTGAACCTGGGAGACAGAGGTTGCAGTGAGCTGAGATCACGCCACTGCACTCCAGCCTGGCGACAGAATGAGACTCCATCTCAAAAAAAAAAGTTTGTTATAAAAAATTTATATTAATATATGCAAAAGCTTATGGTAGATTAAGAATTTAGGAGAATTCCTAAATTGGAGTTATAAAGAACTAACACAAAATTTGTTTCCGTGGGAGAAAGGACATTCAGTAACATATAATTCAGATGACCATTCATTAAGTTTGAATTAGTAATAGCCTAGAATGTAATAAATCTACTGACAAAATTAGAAGGTTGAAAATGAGGTAAGATTGTTATTTTTGTTAATTAGTGGTCTCTCTTAGTGGTCAGATCCTTCTTTCTGTTATATAATAGTATATCCTTTTGTTTTGAAAGAAGATAAACAGTGAATCAAAATCTGTTTTTCTTGATTAAGGGAATTTTGTAATTATTACTAATAATGTGATATTGGAGGACATAGTTTAGATGCTGCTTTTACAAAGGCCCTGATGCTATTGTAATAAATAATATTCTAAAAATTTTAAAGGCTTTCTTTGTGATAGGTTTTGTTTTCTTTGAACAATGATGGTATTGACAAGGACTTGAAACTAATTTTGTAGCAGACAGCTAAGGATTAAGATGACTCTATTTGGATCTCACTGTGCTTCTCACATTTGTCTTTCCTCTGGTTTCGTTTTGGATTTTCATAATAAAGGCAGAACAGTTCATAAACACTTAATGAGGATCCATTTCCAAGTACTTCATCTTTAGACAAACTCGGCATCACTTTCATAATAGATTAACTTAATAGAAAACAAGATGCAAGCAGAAAACATTAGATGGTTGTAATAAAATGCAGCTTCAATGTCTTTAACTCAGGAGTTAATGGAAAATTTTTGAGTTGTCCTGAATCTGCCAGAACTTGTATATGTTCTTGTTAATGGCCTTTATTTACATTTATGCCCATTTAGAAAAGCAATAATCTCGATTAAGAAAACATTCACAACAATGACATCCCATTTCTGGTTAGTATAGAAACCTGCTATAGAAATGCATTTTAGTATTAGTGTCAAGCAGTTACATTTGAGGTTTTCTTATGTTTAATAGATTTTTTAAAAGTACACTCTATGGACATATGTATTCTAATTGTAAGTGTACATGTTTAAAGGTGAGCTGTAGAGTGAGTGGCATTAATTAAAGAAGTATGGCAAAACTTACAGATTTACGAAGTAGTGATTCAGAAGACCAAAAATGTAGTCTGTCAATGCTGTTGTTGCTCATAGCATTTTTGGAGGTCACTTAGAGTGCTTTGAGCATCTAGAGCACATTTTTCTTTGCTTCCATTTCTTCCATTGTGGCAAATATTTGTCCTTTGAGGATGGATTTAATTTTAAAAAGCTTTTTATTTTGAAGTAATCTTAAACTTACATAAATGGTTCAGGAAGTTCTTTGTACCCTCAACTATCAGAATTAGCAGATTGATAGTGGTATTTGAGTATGATTTAGATCCCAAGTTTTGATAGTTGTCCCAATAATGTTTGGTTTGTCTTGTCTTGTCTTGTCTTGTCTTGTCTTGTCTTGTCTTGTCTTGTCTTGTCTTGTCTTGTCTAGTCTTCTCTTCTCTTCTTAATTCATTTCTTTTCTTTTCTTTGAGACAGGGTCTTGCTCTGTCACTCAGGCTGGAGTGTAGTGGTATGATCACGACTCACTGCAGCCTTGACCTCCTAGGCTCAAGTGATTCTCCCGCCTCAGCCTCCTGAACAGCTGGGACTACAGGTGTGTGCCACCATGCCTGGCTAATTTTTAAAAATTATTTGTAGAGATGAGGTCTTGCTGTGTTGCCCAGGCTGGTCTCAAACTCCTGGGCTCAAGTGATCCCCCCGCCTCAGCCCCACAAAGTGGTGTGATTACAGGCATGAGCCGCTGCTCCTAGCCCCCAATAATATTTCTTTTGTTAGTTATTTTTTTTTTTTTTTCGTTTTTGAGACAGAGTCTCTCGCTCTGTCACCCAGGCTGGAGAGCAGTGGCACGATCTCGGCTCACTGCAACCTCCGCCTCCTAGGTTCAAACAGTTCTCTGCCTCAGCCTCCCGAGTAGCTGGGATTACAGGTGCTTGCCACCATGCCCGGCTAATTTTTGTATTTTTAGTAGAGACAGGGTTTCACCATGTTGGCCAGGCTGGTCTTGAACTCCTGACCTTGTGATCCACCCATCTCGGCATCCCAAAGTGCTGGGATTATAGGCGTGAGGCACTGCGCCCAGCCAGTAATATTTCTTATAGCAGAAAGATCCAGTTCATAATCACTCCTTGCATTTAATTGTCATGCCTCTTTGTTCTCCTTCAATATGGAAGTTTTTATTTTCATAACCGTGGCACTTTTAAAGATTATGAAGCAGTAGTAACATTGTAGAATATCCCTTAATTTGGGATCGTCTGTTTTCCCTTTATGTTTTGACTCAGTTTATACAACTTTGGCAGGAATGTAAATGAAGTGTTGCTGTTTTCTTTTCATTGTATCCCACAAGCTGTTATATGATTTCAATTTGTTTCATCACTGGTGATTAACTTTGATCATGTCTGCCAGACTTCTTCACAGTCAAATTACCTTTCCCACCCCACTTTACAATTAATACATAATTTGTGGAGAGATACTATGAGATATTGTAATATACCCATTCATATCAACTTTATATTCATTTATTTTTATCAGTGTGGACTCATGGGTTCCTATTTTATTTTATGGGTTATAATCTCATATGCTTGTTATTAATTTTGGTGCTCAAATTATTACAGATTTGGCCACTAGGAGTCATGTCAAGCTAGTTTCCGGGTCCTTTTGATCTATTCCCATCATTCTTTGAGCATATTTCTATTTTCTGGGGCAATAAGATGTTCCAGGCTTGGCCAGGTGTCGTGACTCACACCTGTAATCCCAGCACTTTGGGAGGCTGAGGCGGGCAGATCACCTGAGGTCAGGAGTTCGAGATCAGCCTGGCCAATGTGGAGAAACCCTGTCTCTACTGAAAATACAAAAATTAGTTGGGCATGGTGGCGCGTGCCTGTAATCCCAGCTACTCAGGAGGCTGAAGCACGAGAATTGCTTGAACCTGGGAGGCAGAGGTTGCAGTGACCTTAGATCGTGCCACTGCACTCCAGCTTGGGTGATAGAGTGAGACTCCATCTCAAAAAAAAAAAAAAAAAAAAAAGATTTTGGAGGCTTATCCTGTACTTGGAGTCAGCCATTTCTCCAAGGAGTCCTGGTTGCTTTTAGGAGAGAATGGTGTTTAGAAACCCCAGTCCATGTGTTTATTCTAATGAAGTATAGCTGTCTCAGGCCCTCTTAGGACAGAGCTGGGGAAAATTGTGTGTGTGTTTCTTTGTTTGTCTGTGTTTGTGTTGGAAGGTAGTGTGAGAGAGGAAGGGAGAAATTTATATTTAGTTTTATGTCTGACTTTATGTACTGAAAACTGTGAGTTCACTCTGATACTTTCAATTCCAGTCCATCCCTCTAGGAGTCATTCTTGTTTTCTCTCTTTCTCAGTTTCCAGAGTAACTCTGTAACTCTCTACTTCCACAGTGAGATACCTGACACCTATAACTCTCTCTCTCTCTATCTGTGTATCTATCTATCTGGATAGATATATTTAACTTTTTTAGTTAAAAAATTACATATATTTAACTAAAATGTTATATATATATATAACTTTTTAAAAAATCAACTCCCTTATATATAACCACTTTCTTCTAATCTTTTACCATACAAATGCCCTCCCGTGCCAGGTTGTTGAGTCCTGACACTCTGTGCTAGGACATGTTCAGAAAGGGAAGAGAGGGGATGGGTAGATTTAATTTTTTGAAATGGCCAACATCATTGAGAGTTAACTTTGATGAATAAGTTGAGTGATCAACCTGGATAATAATATTTTGGCTCAAAAACAGTATAAAAGAATTGTTATAAAATAATAAGGCAAGTTTTTTATGTGGATCCTAAATTATCTGTAAATGTTAGAAAAGGAGTGTTAACAATTTTTTGAATATTATTGGCAAAAATATGTAACTTCTCATGGTAAAGTGGACCACAGAACTTGACTTTGTAGTTGCTCCTGATTATCCCCACTAATTTCATGGGAGCAAATGTGTGGATAATTTAAAAATTACTGTATTTCATTCTTCAGAATTTTGTATGTTATATCCTTGAATCATATCAGATTAATAGAAAAATACTTTTAGGTTTCCCATAACAGTGATTGCATAGACTCTCAGTTTAACACAATGCTTTGACTTCTATACTGTATAGATATAATAAATGGTCATTAAAGAAACTGCTGTAGTATACTCTGTCCGTTATGTTCTCGTGTCTTCTGTATTATGGGTATGACACAAAGGACATCAGTTCCTCTTTGAGTTTTGTTCAAGTAAAAATTTATCTCTTCCGTGAACTAACATATAATTTACCTTTTCTAACCTTTCATTTTTTCTTCTTCCTCTCCTTCACTTCTTGTTTAAATTATTAATTTAACTTTTCCTTACTGGGAGTGAAACTTTATGCTTACTAGTATTGTTAGCATCACATAATCTGAAGAAACCTGTCTCCTTTCTTTATTAGTTGACTTATTTTCCTATTCTTATGTTATGGTAACACTGTATTGGTGGATTTTTTTTTTTTGGCAACCAGTTGCAATTAAAATATTCTTTGGATGTCCATCAATGATAGACTGGATTAAGAAAATGTGGCACATATACACTATGGAATACTATGCAGCCATAAAAAAGGATGAGTTCATGTCCTTCGTAGGGACATGGATGAAGCTGGAAACCATCATTCTGACCAAACTGTCACAAAGACAAAAAACCGAACACCGCATGTTCTCACTCATAGGTGGGAATTGAACAATGAGAACACTTGGACACAGGAAGGGGAACATCACACACCAGGGCCTGTCGTGGGGTCGGGGGAGTGGGGAGGGAAAGCATTAGGAGATATACCTAATGTAAATGACGAGTTAATGGGTGCAGCACACCAACATGGCACATGTATACATATGTAAGAAACCTGTACGTTGTGCACATGTACCCTAGAACTTAAAGTATAATAAAATAAAATTAGCCGTTAAGCTACAAAAAGAAAAAAAATATTCTTTGGAAGTAGATAAGGCATACATAATAAATATAATATAGTGAATTAATCCAAGGGAATATTTAGGGCTTTGTAATACAGTTTTATTCTTATGTTGTGTTTGAGACTCCTTCACATTCTTTTACTTTATACAAAATAAACCAAACTTGAAATATGTCCTAGTAGAAATGGGGAAACTTACTGGCTTCTGTTCATTCTCTGTTAGGAGAGGCCTATTCTTAGGGTAACAGTAAATACGACTATTCTTATCTTTTAGACTTTGTTTATATCTAAACATCATAGCTTCTTCTAGCAATCAGTTTACTGTTATTTGTGCCTGGGGTTAAATTGTTAGTCTCTTGCTAAAAAAATATGTTCTTGCTCTTGCTACCTTCTGACATATACTTAGGAACTTGTGTTATTGGAAATCCAAATATTCTATCTACCTTAATTATTATTTCACATTTTAAAGTACATCTTGGCTTTTATTTTTATCTATTAAACCGGTGAGTTTGTAACCTTTTAAAATTAGTAGAATCCTTTTAAGGACAATCAAGTATTAGAAGAAATTTAATACATAATACAGAAAATAGATTGTTCTCACCTGTGTGCCAGGGGCTTTTCATACATTATATACTCCTGAAATACAGTAGCTAGGTCTTAAGCACGTCTGATACTTACAACTTTATTTCTGTTTAATCTAGGCGACAGAAGGCTAGAGAGAGGCAGCAGAAATTGCTTGCGGAGTTTGCTTCACGACAGAAAAGCTTTATGGAAACTGCAATGGATGTTGGTAAGTCAAAATTATTAGTTTAGAACTCTCATAATTATACTTATTACTTTAGGGATGATGTAGTCCAGTCTTTTACTAATTTAAAACATTACAGACTTATGATTTCTAGTGTTTATTTTGGTCTTTAAACAATATAGTGATGGAAGATCAGACTTTTATTATAGACTTTTATTATATTCTGTTGTTAGTAGCTGTAATTGTTAGGAAGTTCTTCCTGATGGTAGCAATATAGTATGCTCCTTTTGTTCTCTTCTGTTAAACGGTCTTTAGATTTGTGAGATCCATCAATGTACATTTACTTGTCTTGATCTTTTTCTGTGAAATTATCTTAAAATCCTTAAAATAGTTTCAAATGCTTCTAGTGCCTCTTTCTGGAATCCCTTCATTATTTCTTAAAATCAGGTGAATTTCTCATTTCCATTAAGATTAGCATTAGAATTTATACAGTGAGAGAGGATACCATGTTTCTGTATGATAGTAGCCTTTTACACACATTGGAGAAATAGATTAAATCTCAGTGTCAGTCTTTAGTTAACCAGGATATTCCCTTCCCTGACTATTTCTTCCATTCCAGCAAATTTTTTCTTTGATTTTTAGAAAAAATTGTGGAAAGAAAATAAAGTCATGCATTTAGTTAAAATACACACATATATGCATTCAAGCAGGCATGTACATTTTCATGCATTTTTGTTTACCTAAACTCATAACCAACTTCCTGAAGAAATGTATAGCGATCAGTTCAGATTTAGCCTAATGGGTTCTAAAACATCTAGTGTAGTTAATGTTCAGGATGTAACTTTGACAGAAAGAATACAGATTGAGCACCCCTAATCTGAAAATCTGAAAATCTGAAATCTAAAATGTGCCAAAATCCAAAACTTTCTGAGCATTGACTTTCCACTTGTGGCATCATGCCACAAGTGGAAAGTTTTTGACTTAAGATTCGTCTTTTGAATTCCTTTTCTGGCAATTTGTTGATTTCCTTTTCATTTGGGTCTGTTACTGGAGAGCTATGAAGTTCAAAATCTCTATTAGGTTTTTCCAGAGGGACAGAAATGGTAGGATATGTATATATGAAAGGGAGTTTACTAGGGAGAATTGGCTTATGTAATTACAAAGATGACATCCCATGATCAGCCATCTGCAAGCTGGGGGATGAGAAAAGCTAGTACCATAGTTCATTCCAAGTCTAAAACCCTCAAAACCAGAGAAGCTGAAAGTACAGTACCCGGTCTGAGGCTGAAGGCTGAAAACCCCCAAGAGGCCATTGTTACAGGTCTGAAAGACCAAAGGCCAATTTATCCATTTCTTTTAGGTTTTCCAACTGGTTGGCATATAGTTGTGGCATGATGCCACAAGTGGAAAGTTTCACACTTGACCTCTTGTGATGGGTTGCAGTCAAAACTATATTTCATTTACAAAATTATTTAAAATGTTGCATAAGGCTGGGTGCGGTGGCTCACATCTGTAATCCCAGCACTTTGGGAGGCCGAGGTGGGTGGATCACTTGAGGTCAGGAGTTTGAGACCAGCCTGACCAACATGGTGAAACCCGTCTCTACTAAAAATACAAAAAAATTAGCTGGGCTTGGTGGTGCACACCTGTAATCCCAGCTACTCAGGAGGCTGAGGCAGGAGAATTGCTTGAACCAGGAGACAGGTTTCAGTGAGCCAAGATCATGCCATTGCACTGCAGCCTGGGTGACAAGAGCAAAAAAAAAAAAAAAAAAAAGATTGTATAAAATCACCATAGCCTGTATGCATAAAGTATGTATGAAACATAAATGAATTTTGTGTTTAGACTTGGGTTCCAGCCCCAAGATATCTCTTTATATCTATGTAAATATTCTGAGATCTGAAAAAATCTGAAATCTGAAACACTAATGGTCCCAAGCATTTCAGATAAGGGATACTTAATCTGTACTGAAATTCTGTGTATGGAATTTATTTAGCATCAGTTGACTTTATCATATGAAAGAAGAGGGTTTAGTTTATTGACACTACTTTCCCTTTCTCGCTCTCTTCTTTACAAAAATTGATAATTATATTTTTGTTCTTTTACATGTTTAATATAATTACAATATTTACTTGTCGTTCTATTGTAGTAGTCAGTATCTTGATACCGCTTCATATAAAGTGAACTAATAAGCACCCCATCCTTCCTTTCCTCTTTTACCTCCTGCCTTTTTTCAGATACTTTTAAACTTTTAAATTGTCAAAGTTGCTGACATTTTGTTTTGCAGTCACATTAATGTCTTCCATATGAAGACATTAAAACAATGAAAAGTTTGTATTAGTATGACTTTTTGAATGCTGTTGAGTACAAGGCTAGATAATGTGCTACGTAATGGTTCTACATCAACTATTTTTGAGTCCAGTGGCTCAACTCCTGGACCCCTTCAAAGAGACTATCTTTAGTACATAGCCTCTTTTCTTCCAGTCCCTTGATTGCTAAACCCATACCACCTCTTATTTGTTTCTATATGGACCATGACTTTGTTATGTTGCCTTTTGTTTTCCTTGAAGTTCCCCAACTGTCTTTTTAAAATTTTATTTTAAAAATTTTATTGTAGCAAGAACCAATGTGCCTTTATGATATCTCTATTATTCTATCTACTCAATCATACAGTAGTCTTTTGCATGGAATTCTTTTCCAATGGACCAGTTCTTTTCCAGTCTGGTCCATTTGTTCTCCAGGCATGCCTTATAGCTATTACCTTAGGATTTTCCCCTTTTGGGATTGATAATAGAGATTCTTGCATATTAATGTCATCTTTTTAAAAAATCTTATTTTATTGGGGTGCCAATTCAAGTATATTCTTCTTTTTTTTTTTTTCTTTTTTAAGAGACAAGGTATTGCTGTGTTACCCAGGCTGGATTTGAACTCCTGAGCTCAAGCAGTCCTCCCACCTTAGCCTACCTAGTATCTGGGACTATAGGCATGCACTGCCATGCCTGGTTCAGATCTTAATAATGCATGTTTGGTAGCTAAACTGTCTGATTCTTTATTTCTGGAAGGGACTTTAGTCTACTCTCACACTTGATTGTTCATTTAGATGGATATAGAATTCCAGGTTGATAAACATTTTCTGTCACAACTTTACAACTGAAGGCATTGCCCTTTTGTCTTTTACCATTCATTTGATAAAAAGTCTGGTGGTAATCTAATTCTTACACCTTTGTAGGTGAGCATTTTTTCCTTTCCTGTGACACATTTGTGATTATCTGATCCTTAGAGATCTGAAGTTTTATCATTTGTATCTATGAGATCTTTTCCCATCCTCCTTAGTGCTCAATGAGCCTTTTCAGTCTGAAGATTCATATCTCTGAAACTATGAGAATTTTTTTCCCATGTTTTTTTTTTTTTTTGATAACTGGTATAGTCATCCTCCAAGAAGGTTCTGAATGATCCCTGTCTCCTGGTCCTGATGCCCTGTGTAGTCTTCTACATTGAAGTGCATGACCTATATGGCAGAAGTGAAGGTATATTGTTTCTCGTATTAGGTAATGAAAGACGTTGTGGCTTCTGTCTTTGTTACTTTTTCTCTCTCTTGGATTACTCATTCTGGTGGAAGCCAGCTGCCATATCATGAGTATCCCTGTGGAGGCCCATGTGAGTGAGGAACTGAGGCTTCTTGCCCCAACAGTCGTGTGAGTGAGCTTGGTTGTGAAACTTCCTGTCCCAGTTAAGCTTTTATTTAATTTTGTTATTTTTTTCTTAAAAAAATTTTTTTTTAATTAAAGAGACAAGGTCTCTCTGTATTGCTCAGGTTGGTCTGGCCTCAAAGCAATCCTTCTGCCTTGGCCTCCCAAAGTCCAGGATTACAGGTGTGAGCCACTGCACCTGGTGCCAGTTAAGCCTTTAAATGACTGCAGGTTTGACAGCAATTTCAGGAGAGCTCCTTAGACAGAACCATACCACTAAGCTGCTCCCAGATGCCTGACCCTCAGAAACGGTTTGAGATAATTCTTTTTAAGCCACTGAGCATCAGGGTATTTTGTTATACAGCAATACTTTCCTTCTTACATTTTATTCTCTTTTGGGACTCGTAATTGGATGTTGGATCTCCTAGATTGATCTTTTAATTTTTTAATGTGTTTTATCTTTTATATCATTTGTTCTTTTTGTTTTACATACATAGAGATTTCCTCTCTTCAGTATCTTGTTCTTACCATGTGTATAGAATTTTCTCTAAAAATCTTTCTGAAAGAGTTTAGGGTGTTTCTTTTTTTTCTTTATCTGTTTTTCTAAATTATCCTTCTAAATTGCTTGAAAAACTTATGTTAGTCTTTCATGTTGCTAGTTTTCCTCATTTGCCTGATGATTCCTGATTGTTCTGGAGAGGTGGTCTGGGTAGCTCTTGTGGGTTTATTTTACTGAGGTGTAAAGAGGTTTGGTCCTAGTAATTGTCTCTAGTCTGTGTACATGGGTAAAGTGTGTTGACTGTCAGATTTGGATTAGGGTTGGGAGAAGGGCTGACTGCTCTAGGTCAGAGCGCCCAGATGCTAACATTCACGTTAGAAGCCCCAGTTTTCTCTAAGCTGCTTGTTCAGTTTCTTTGGATAAGAATAGGCTGGTTTTTGTTGTTGTGGATGATCCGTTTTTTCTGTGAGGTAAGTGCCAAGCCCCCTGGATGCTCTGTTTAGTCAGAGTTGGGGAAGGAATTGGGGTGCTATGTAGTGAAGTCTATATACAGTCCTTCAAATAATTATTCTGTTTTCAGAGTCATTTTATACTTATGGCTCCTGTCTTCTGCCTCATGTGCTGATTCTGAGCCCAGAGTTGACATTCTAATGGATAGATCAATTCTTCCTTTTCTGTAACTTTCCGATATCACATATCTTTTCTCTGTCATCATGTCTCTTTCTCCTCCAGTCTCAGAAATGTTATTGACATCTCTTATTTGCTGGTGAAATTCTCTCCTACCACTTCATCCTTTTTCTATGTTCTGTGGGAATATTTCTTCATTTTTTTTTCTATCTTTATTTCAGTGGGAGTTTTTTAAAAAAGAATGAGGGACAAAAGCAGATATTTAGTCTGTAATCTTGAATTAAATACTTAATATGTATTATTGCAGTGTATAAAGTTAATTTTTTATAACAAAAGCACTAAATTTTTTATTAAAAGTTAGAAAACACAAATAATAAAAAAAAGAACTAATATATTTTTACTACCAGATTTCCTAACCTAGGTTATATCCTTACAAGACTTTTTCTAAGTACATATGCATATAAATGCATTTTTTACCAAAATGAGGTTTTTACAATGCTATTTTTTTCTTATGAAAAATTCCAAACATAGAGGAAAGCTGACAGAATAGTGTTGTGAACACCCATATACCAATATAACCATCACCTTGTTAACATTGTTCTGTATTTGTTCTCTTGCTTTCTCTCTACTAAACGAAGTAAGTTGCAGACCTTACTGCTAAATACTTTTAACATGCATGCCTTAGGATTGAGAATCTTCTCTTACACAATCACAGTACATCATACCTAAGAAAATTACTTTCCTACAAAACAAAGAAAATAGCTTCAAAATATCTAACTTAGTACTATGTTAAACAATGAAATTATTGAATAAAACTTTTAAATTTCTTAAATTTAAAAAAATATTTAAAAAGTATAACAAATTTTAAATTGTTTACAGATTATTTTGTCCTCATTGCATCCCACCAAAGATATATAGTCAAAGTTTTGTGCTCTGAAGTTACTTAAGAGCAGTCCTTTTTTTGTCAGGTGATGTAACTAGTCTGATGTACAGTTTTAGTTCACCCATGTCAGTATGTTTGCAATTTTAAGAACTAAGAAAAAAAGCTTAATTAATACTTTAAGAAATTGTTTTTATTTGCTACTTTCCACTGACAAGTGAGAAAAAACAAAAACAATTTTCTGAGGAATCAATTAAGCAATGTACACAGAGCAGATTGGGTGGTATTGCCTTGAATAAGAGAATGGTCACCTTATCCTCTGAGGAAACTGGAGGGAAGGAGGAAAGAATGGATGGAGATAGAGGTAAGTTCCATTGGCTTTAAGGGAAATGGGAAGCTCAGGCAGATCACATTTGATTGCTTTAGTTTTCAGGGTTAGGTAAAAGGTGAGTTCTGGGTGAAAAAGAATGTGACCTGAAGTTTGGAATTGCTGAGGAGAGTGGGAGACATTGGTCATGAAAGCTGACTATAAATAAAGATTGATAAACAATGCTTACAGCTCAGTTATAGTCAAGATCATAGATTTGAATGTCATAAGTGCAAAGTTATTGACTCCATGTCCTAATTTTTGGAAGGTTTGACCTCTTTTGGCAGTAGCCAGGGCACAGGAAGAACAATTGAGGGATCAGGCAAATATGATTGCTAGCAAACAGAGGCAGTTCACAGAAGTCTTCAGGATAATGAGCTCTACTTTCTCCCAGTCTCGGTTCTTGCATGCTGCAGTGGTGACAGGTGAGGCAATAAAGATTTACGGGCATTTCATTTGTTTATGTTGGCCATGGCCACACCACTAGGATTCCAGATCACACTGATTCTGTATTCCCTTTATTTATAACAGTCTCTTTCCAAAGATATCTGACCCCAAAAAGCCTGTTTGAGACCCCATTTTCACCCATTGCTCAAGATAAAACTTGCAAAGCCACATGTTGTTCTGCTTTTAATGACTATTTACATGTCACTTTTTGTACTATAGTATTATTAACACACGAAGCAGGGCCTATACCTGAAGTAGTATTAATACTTGGCAGCAGTACTGATACAATTTAACCTTAGCCAGATCCTCTCCCTCATTTGTCAAATTCCTTTTTTTTTTTTTGTCTTATTTCATATCTGTGTTGTAAGGACATAAATAATTTGTATAGTAGTATCTCCTTATCACTGGGAATCTGTTCCAAGGCCCCCAGAGGATGGCTGAAACTAACCATGGGTAGTATCAAACCCCACATATACTGCTTTTTTTCCTATACGTGATAAAGTTTATTAAGTAAGCACAGTAAGAGATTAGCAACACAATAATAAAATAGAACAATTACAACAGTATGCCAGCATCGCTGCTCTTATACTTTGGGGCCATTATTAAGTAAAATAAGTGTTACTTGAACACAAGCATTGGGATATTACAGCAGTTGATCTGATAACAGAAATGGATATGCTGGACAAAGGGATGATTCACATCCTGGACAGGACCAAATGGGACAGTATGAGATTTCATCACGCTACTCAAAATGGTGCATAGTTTAAAATTTTTGAATTATTTCCAAAATTTTCCATTTAATATTTTCTGACCATGGTTGACCACAGGTAACTGAAACCATGGAAAGTGAAATCCTAGATAAGGGGAGACTACTGTAGTTGCTTCTTTTTATTGTGTCTATATCTTTGTATATAACAAAAATTCTAATGTAGAAGCATAACATACAAAATATTTCAAATTTATAACATACAGTATGTTATAAATCCTCTAATCAAATATAGTACATTATTAGGTAGTTTAAGTATGAAAACTTTTCTCTCTGAATGCAACACATTTCTACTGTGATTAGCACTCTTGCCTATCTGTTTAATGCCTTTCTCTAGTTATCAAGTTTCCTACATGAAGAGGCAGTATTACTTCTGCATTTCCTTTCATCCTTCTTTCTTGATCATTATCCTCCCCACCACCTTTTTAAATTTTTACTAGCCATCTATGTGTAGGAGTCAAGGTGTTCGATTATAACCTTGATCCATTAAGATTTGTCCGGTTTGTCAGATAGGTATAGCTGAAATGCAACAGAATTACGTTCCCAGTGAGAGTTCAGGTACTTAATAAAGAATAAGAATTTATTTGGGAATTACTTTCTGTTATTAAACATATTACATTTTAATTGTAAAATTTATACAGTACAGAAAAGCATCAAGAAGAAACAATTTTATCCCTGATCCCACTATCCAAATAACATGTACACTACTGATTATACTATATAGCACAATTTTATGCCATGCCTTTTTACCCAATATTTTAGTGTAAGAATTTCCCTACATTATTATTGAAAGCTTCTTGTAACTATTAAAGTCTGTACTTCTTTGGGGAAGCAGTATAGTGTAGTGGTTGTGAGCATGGACTCTGGAGCCTGACTGGGTTTATAGCTCAGCCACACTCCATTGCCTGGAGTAATTTACTTAACTTCTCTCTGCCTCGTTTTCACATTGTTACAAAGGAATTTTTATACTACCTCATAGGGTTGAGAGGGTCAAATGTACGTACATTTAAAATGCTTAGAATAGAATGGTACATAATAAGCATTATATAAACATTGGCTATTGCTGTCATCATTTTTATTCTACAGTTTGCTTAATCATTCACCCACAAGTGGACTGTGTAGGGTTTTTTTTTCTAATTTTAATGATAATAAACATTATGTACATACAATTTTTCCTCTATTTTTGGTCTGGGTCCAAGAGTATGAATTTTGGTGGTTGATCATGATGAGGATGAAACATATTTTTGTATGTTAACTGTGTACTCAGCACTGTGATAATACATTCTGTATATTGCATTTTGTCTTGACACGTCCATGAGATAGGTAGTATTATCCCAGATACAGATGCCTAGGCTTAGAGAGATTAAGTAAATTTGAGGTTATACAGTAGTAAGTGTGGAACAAGAGCTATTAATCAAGAAGTTTTGCATGCTCTTTACTATTTCTTCATATAAAGCAAATTGAGGAGAGTATGCCCCTCCCACCCCCCTACACGGTATGCCCCCCCCACCCCCCCCCCACACACACAGTTGGTAGCCTATAGATAGGAAGGGATAGATATGAGATCAATTGCAAAATAAGAATTAATAGACCTGATGGTTGGTTGAGTGCTTCAGGCACAGGATAGAAGTGATATTCTGAGTGTTGGAAAAAGTTTTTTTTTTTATTTTTAAAAAACAGAGTGAAAACACTCCATTTCCAATAGACACAGCAAAAATCCTTGCAGTGACTCTACCACTCTTGTGTGGTTGTATAGTCAGTCCCACCTAAATCGTAGGAATTGAAAAGGGTGGTGAAGGAGTGATTTTTGTCAACAAAAATTGAGGCCTGTTGTTTGTTATCAGAAAGGACAATAGCTACTGGGTGGATAAGAACAGCATCTTACATTAAGATTTCCTTTGGAAAGTAGGAGAGTCTGAGCTGAGAGCAGCCACATTGCAGGATTTGGTTGACTTTTATTGTTGTTATAGATGGAAGGAGTTGTTTTATTTAATACAGTTTAATTTGTGATTTGTCCTTTTATTTTTAACAGTATGAGCAAATACGTATATATTTGCTTTGTGTGCTACCATTTATATAAGAAGTAGGGCTGGAGATATGAATATATCTTCTTATATAAATGTATATAATTATGTATATTGAGATATAAAATATTTAATTTTTCCTAGAGTCCCTTTCTTAGGTAAGTGTATACCTTTCTTAGGTAACACATATGTACACTTTCCCTACCTTGCTTTTTCACTTAATGTCATATCCAGGAGATCCTACCATGCAGTGTGTAGAGATACTCTTCATTCTTTTAAAAAAATTTAATATTTACAAAAATTTATACATAATAACTACATATTTATGAGGCACATGTGATATTTTGATACATGAATATGGTGTATAATGATCAAATCAGGGTAATTAGGATGTCTGTCACCTCAAACATTTATCATTTCTTTGTGTTAGGAACATTTCAAATCTTTTAGTTATTTTTAAATACATAATCAATTATTGTTAACTATCGTTACCCAACTGTGCTGTCAAACACTATTCCTTCTATAACTGTATGTTTGTACACATTAACCAACCTCTCTTCATATCCTCCTCCGCAACCCTTCCCAGCGTCTGGTAACCATCATTTTGCTGTCTACTTTCACGGGATTCACTTTTTAAATTCCCACATACGAGTAAGAAAAAGTGATATTTGTCTTTCTGTGCCTCGCTTGTTTCACTTAACATAATGACTTCCAGTTCCATCCATGTTGCTGTAAATGACAGGATTTCACTCTTTTTATGGCTAAATAATGTTCCATTCTATACACACACACACCCACCACATTTTCTTTATTCATCTGTTGATAGAAACTTAGGGTGCTGTCTTCACTATTGTGATAACAATAAACATGGACACGCAGCTGGCTCTTCAATATACTGATTTCTTTTCTTTTGAATATATATCCAGCACTTGGATTGCTGGGTCATTTGGTAGATCTATTTTTACTTTTTTGAGGAACCTCCATACTGTTTTTCATAGTTGCTATACTAATTTACATTCTTACCAGTAGTATACAAGCATGCCCTTTCTCTACATCCTTGCCAGCATCTGTGATTGTTTTCTTTTTGATAATAGCTATTTTAACTGGGGTGAGATGGATGATATCTTGTTGCAGTTTTGATTTGTATTCCCAGAGGATTAATCGTGTTGACCTTTTTTTTTTTTTTACATGCCTGTTTGGCCATTTGTATGTCTTTTTTGAGAAATGACTTATCAGATAATTTGTCCATTTTCAAATTGGATTATTTTCTGCTATTGTTTGAGTTTCTTCTGTATTCTAGTTATTAATCCTTTGTCCCATGGATAGTTTACAGATATTTTCTCTCATACTGTAGGTTGTCTCTTCACTCTGTTGATTGTTTTCTTTGCTGTACAAAAGCTTTCTAGCTGATATAACCCCATTTATCTATTTTTGCTTTTGTTGCTTGTACTTTTGATGTCGTACACAAAAAAATCTTTACTAAGACCAGTGCTTTAAGCATTTCCACAGTGGTTTCTTCTAGTAATTTCATGATTTGAGGTATTAGAAAGTCTTTAATCCATTTGGATTTGATTGTTGAATATATTGAGAGATAAGGGTCTAGTTTCATTTTTCTGCTTACAGATACTTAGTTTTCCAAACATCATTTATTGAAGAGACTGTCTTTTCCCCAGCACTGAATGTTTTTGGTACCTTTGTTGAAAATCAGTTGGCTGTAAATATGTGTATTTATTTCTGTGTTCTCTATTCTGTTCCATTTGTGTCTGTTTTTTTTTTTTTTTTTTGTTAGATGGATTCTTGCTCTGTTACCCAGGCTGGAGTTCAGTGGTGCAATCTCGGCTCACTGCAAGCTCCACTTCCCAGGTTCATGCCATTCTCCTGCCTCAGCCTCCCAAGCAGCTGGGACTACAGGCACCTGCCACCATGCCCGGCTAATTTTTTTGTATTTTTAATAGAGATGGGGTTTCACTGTGTTAGCCAGGATGGTCTCCATCTCCTGACCTCGTGATCCGCCCGCCTCCACCTCCCAAAGTACTGGGATTACAGGCATGAGCCACCACGCCTGGCCTGTGTCTGTTTTTTATACCAGTACCATGCTATTTTGATTAATATAGCTTTGTAGTATATTTTGATGTCAGGAAGTATGATGCCTCCAGCTTTTTTTTTTTTTTTTTTGGCTCAGGATTGCTTTGGCTATTCAGGATGTTTTGTGGTTCCATATCATATGAATTTTTCTATCTCTTTTTCTACCTCTGTGAAGAATGTCATTGGTATTGATAGGGGATTGCATTGTGTAGATCACTTTTGGTAGTGTGGTCATTTTCACAATATTCTTCCAATCCATGACATGAGATGTCTGTCCATTTTTTGGTGATGACTTCAATTTCTTTCATCAGTGTTTTATAGTTTTCCTTGTAGGAGCTTTTACCTCCTTGGTTAAACTTGTTCGTAGGTTTTTTTTTTTTTGTAGCTGTTGTGAGTTTTTTTCTTGATTTCTTTTTCTGCTAGTTTATTATTGATGTATAGAAACACTACTGATTTTTTTATTATACTTTAAGTTCTAGGGTACATGTGCACATTGTGCAGGTTAGTTACATATGTATACATGTGCCATGCTGGTGCGCTGCACCCATTAACTCGTCATCTAGCATTAGGTATATCTCCCAATGCTATCCCTCCCCCCTCCCCCCACCCCACAACAGTCCCCAGAGTGATATTCCCCTTCCTGTGTCCATGTGATCTCATTGTTCAATTCCCACCTATGAGTGAGAATATGCAGTGTTTGGTTTTTTGTTCTTGCGATAGTTTACTGAGAATGATGATTTCCAATTTCATCCATGTCCCTACAAAGGACATGAACTCATCATTTTTTATGGCTGCATAGTATTCCACAGTGTATATGTGCCACATTTTCTTAATCCAGTCTATCATTGTTGGACATTTGGGTTGGTTCCAAGTCTTTGCTATTGTGAATAATGCCACAATAAACATACGTGTGCATGTGTCTTTATAGCAGCATGATTTATAACCCTTTGGGTATATACCCAGTAATGGGATGGCTGGGTCAAATGGTATTTCTAGTTCTAGATCCCTGAGGAATCGCCACACTGACTTCCACAATGGTTGAACTAGTTTACAGTCCCACCAACAGTGTAAAAGTGTTCCTATTTCTCCACATCCTCTCCAGCACCTGTTGTTTCCTGACTTTTTAATGATTGCCATTCTAACTGGTGTGAGATGGTATCTCATTGTGGTTTTGATTTGCATTTCTCTGATGGCCAGTGAGATGAGCATTTTTTCATGTGTTTTTTGGCTGCATGAATGTCTTCTTTTGAGAAGTGTCTGTTCATGTCCTTCGCCCACTTTTTGATGGGGTTGTTTGTTTTTTTCTTGTAAATTTGTTTGAGTTCATTGTAGATTCTGGATATTAGCCCTTTGTCAGATGAGTAGGTTGCGAAAATTTTCTCCCATGTTGTAGGTTGCCTGTTCACTCTGATGGTAGTTTCTTTTGCTGTGCAGAAGCTCTTTAGTTTAATTAGATCCCATTTGTCAATTTTGGCTTTTGTTGCCATTGCTTTTGGTGTTTTAGACATGAAGTCCTTGCCCATGCCTATGTCCTGAATGGTAATGCCTAGGTTTTCTTCTAGGGTTTTTATGGTTTTAGGTCTGACATTTAAGTCTTTAATCCATCTTGAATTGATTTTTGTATAAGGTGTAAGGAAGGGATCCAGTTTCAGCTTTCTACATATGGCTAGCCAGTTTTCCCAGCACCATTTATTAAATAGGGAATCCTTTCCCCATTGCTTGTTTTTCTCAGGTTTGTCAAAGATCAGATAGTTGTAGATATGCAGCGTTATTTCTGAGGGCTCTGTTCTGTTCCACTGATCTATATCTCTGTTTTGGTACCAGTACCATGCTGTTTTGGTTACTGTAGCCAACATACCAGAATCTCTGGGATGCATTCAAAGCAGTGTGTAGAGGGAAATTTATAGCACTAAATGCCCACAAGAGAAAGCAGGAAAGATCCAAAATTGACACCCTAACATCACAATTAAAAGAACTAGAAAAGCAAGAGCAAACACATTCAAAAGCTAGCAGAAGGCAAGAAATAACTAAAATCAGAGCAGAACTGAAGGAAATAGAGACACAAAAAAACCCTTCAAAAAATTAATGAATCCAGGAGCTGGTTTTTTGAAAGGATCAACAGAATTGATAGACCGCTAGAAAGACTAATAAAGAAAAAAGAGAGAAGAATCAAATAGATGCAATAAAAAATGATAAAGGGAATATCACCACTGATCCCACAGAAATACAAACTACCATCAGAGAATACTAAACACCTCTATGCAAATAAACTAGAAAATCTAGAAGAAATGGATAAATTCCTCGACACATACACTCTCCCAAGACTAAACCAGGAAGAAGTTGAATCTCTGAATAGACCAATAACAGGAGCTGCAATTGTGGCAATAATCAATAGCTTACCAACCAAAAAGAGTCCAGGACCAGATGGATTCACAGCCGGATTCTACCAGAGGTACAAGGAGGAACTGGTACCATTCCTTCTGAAACTATTCCAATCAATAGAAAAAGAGGGAATCCTCCCTAACTCATTTTATGAGGCCAGCATCATTCTGATACGAAAGCCAGGCAGAGACACAACAAAAAAAGGGAATTTTAGACCAATATCCTTGATGAACATTGATGCAAAAATCCTCAGTAAAATACTGGCAAAACGAATCCAGCAGCACATCAAAAAGCTTATTCACCATGATAAAGTGGGCTTCATCCCTGGGATGCAAGGCTGGTTCAATATATGCAAATCAATAAATGTAATCCAGCATATAAACAGAGCCAAAGACAAAAACCACATGATTATCTCAATAGATGCAGAAAAAGCCTTTGACAAAATTCAACAACCCTTCATGCGAAAAACTCTCAATAAATTAGGTATTGATGGGACGTATCTCAAAATAATAAGAGCTATCTATGACAGACCCACAGCCAATATCATACTGAATGGGCAAAAACTGGAAGCATTCCCTTTGAAAACTGGCACAAGACAGGGATGCCCTCTCTCACCACTCCTATTCAACATAGTGTTGGAAGTTCTGGCCAGGGCAATTAGGCAGGAGAAGGAAATAAAGGGTATTCAATTAGGAAAAGAGGAAGTCAAATTGTCCCTGTTTGCAGACGACATGATTGTATATCTAGAAAACCCCATTGTCTCAGCCCAAAATCTCCTTAAGCTGATAAGCAACTTCAGCAAAGTCTCAGGATACAAAATCAATGTACAAAAATCACAAGCATTCTTATACACCAACAACAGACAAACAGAGAGCCAAATCATGAGTGAACTCCCATTCACAATTGCTTCCAAGAGAATAAAATACCTAGGAATCCAACTTACAAGGGATGTGAAGTACCTCTTCAAGGAGAACTACAAACCACTGCTCAAGGAAATAAAAGAGGATACAAACAAATGGAAGAACATTCCATGCTCATGGGTAGGAAGAATCAGTATTGTGAAAATGGCCATACTGCCCAAGGTAATTTACAGATTCAATGCCATCCCCATCAAGCTACCAATGCCTTTCTTCACAGAACTGGAAAAAACTACTTTAAAGTTCATATGGAACCAAAAAAGAGCCCGCATCGCCAAGTCAATCCTAAGCCAAAAGAACAAAGCTGGAGGCATTACACTACCTGACTTCAAACTATACTAGAAACACTACTGATTTTTCTATGTTAATTTTGTATCCTGAAGCTTCACTGAATTTGCTTATCAGTTCTAAGAGTTTCTTGGCAAAGCTTTTAGGATTTTCTACATGTAAAGTCAAGTCATTTGCACATAGTGACAATTTGACTTCCTCCTTTTCCATTTGGATGCCCATTATTTCTCTTGCCTAAATGCTCTGGCTAAGACTTTCAGTTCTGTGTTGGAAAAGAGTGGTGAGAGTGGGCATCCTTGTCTTGTTCCAGTTCTTGGAGGAAAAGCTTTCAGCTTTTCCTTATTCAGTATAATGTTAGCTCTGGACTTGTCATATACAGTCATCATTGTGTTGACATACCTCCATCTATACCTAGTTTGTTGAGGGTTATCATGAAGGGATGTTGAATTTTGTCAAATGCTTTTTCTGCATCTTTTGAGATGATTGTATAATTTTTGTCCTTCATTGTGTTGCTGTGATGTATCACGTTTATTCATTTGCATATGTTTAACAATTCTTGCATCCTTGGAATAAATCCCATTTGATCATGGTGAGTGATCTTTTAGCTTTCTAGTATTTGTTAAGGATTTTTTGCATCTGTGTTCATCAGGGATATTGGCTTATAGTTTTTTTGTTATGTCTTTGTCTGGTTTTTGTATCATGGTAATGCTTGCCTTGTAGAATGAGTTCAGAATAATTCCCTTCTTATTTTTCTGGAAGAGTTTGAGAAGAATTGGTACTGGTTCTTTAACATTTTGGCAGAATTCAGCAGTGAAGTCATGTGGTCCTGGGCTTTTCTTTGATGGGAGACTTTTTATTACTGATTCAATCTCATTACTCATTATTTATCTGTTCAGATTTTTAATTTCTTCTTGGTTCAATTTTGGTAGGTTGTATGTGTCCAGGAATTTATCCATTTCTTTCAGGTTTTCCAATTGGTTGGCACATAGTTGTTCATAATAGTCTCTAATGACCCTTTGTATTTCCGTAGCATCGTTTGTAATGTTTCTTATTCATTTGTGATTTTATTTTGAGTCTTTTCTCATTTTTCCTTTGTTAGTATAGCTAATGGTTTGTCAATTTTATCTTTTCACAAAACTAGCCTTTCGTTTCATTGATCTTTTGCATTTTTTAACTCTCAACTTAATTTATTTCGGCTCTGATCTTTATTATTTCCTTCCTCTTGCTAATTTTAAGTTTGGTTTATTTTTGCTTTTCTGGTTCCTTGAGATACATTATTAGGTTGTTTATTTGAAATCTTTCTACTTTTTCAATGTAGGTGTTTATTGCTATAAACTTCCTTTTAATTCTACTTTTGCTGTATCCTATAGGTTTTGGTATGTTGTGTTTCTATTTTCATTTGTTTCAAGAAACTTTTAAATTTCCTTCTTAAGGCTGGGCGTGGTGGCTCTTGCCTGTCATCCCAGCACTTTGGGAGGCCAAGCGGGTGGATTGCTTTAGTCCAGGAGTTCAGAACCAGCCTGCACAACGTGGTGAAACCCCAAAATACAAAAATTAGCCTGGTGTGGTGGTGCATGCCTGTAGTACAGCTACTTGAGAGGCTGAGGTGGGAGGATTGCTTGAGCCCGGGAGGTGGAGGTTGCAGTAAGCAGAGATCATGCCACTGTACTCCAGCCTGGATGACAGAGTGAGACCCTGTCTCAAAAAAACAACAACAAAAATTCCCTCTTAATTTCTTCCTTGATCCATTGGTTGTTCAGGAACATGTTATTTAATTTCCATGTATTTGTACAGTTTCAAAAGTTCCTCTTGTTATTAATTTCCAGTTATATTCCATTGTGGTCAGAAAATATACTTGATCTGATTTAAATTCCTTTAAGTTTGTTGTGACTTGTTTTTTGGCCTAACATGATCTATCCTGGAAAATGTTCCATGTGCTAATGAAAAGAATGTGTATTCTGCTGCTTTTGTTGAAATGTTCTGTAAAAGTCTGTTAGGTCTATTTGGCTTAAAGTGCAGTTTAAATTCAGTGTTTCTTTGTTGATTTTCTGTTTAGATGATTTGTTTAGTACTGAGAGTGGGCTGTTGCCAACCGTTATTGTATTGGAGTCTGTCTCTTCCTTGATATCTAATATTTGCTTTGTGTATTTGGGTGCTCTGGCATTGAGTGCATATATATTTAGAATTGTTGTATCCTCTTGTCTGGGTGTGGTACCTTGTGTCTGTAGTCTCAGCTACCCAGGAGGCTGAGATGGGAGGATTACATGAGGCTAGGAGTTCAAGACTGCAGTATGCTATGATTGTATCTGTGAATAGCCACTTTACTCCAGCCTGGGCAAGAGAGCAGCAAGACTCTGTCTCTAAAAAAACAAACAAAAAGGAATTCAGAATTCCTTTTTGGATCTGCAATTATCTGGATCTGCATATATCTGGATCTGCAATTAAAAACATATATATATATATACTCTTTTTGAATTGATCTCTTTATCATTATATAATGACCATTTTTTTCTCTTTTTACAGTTTTGGACTTAAAGCCTGTTTTATCTGCATGTTTTTCTTTTTTATTTGCTTGAAATTTTTTTTTTTAATTCCTTTACTTTCATTTTATATGTGTTTTTACTGGCAAAGTGAATTTCTTGTAGGCAGCATATAGTTGGGTCACTTTTTTTTTTTAAATCCATACAGGCAGTGTGTATGCTTTAAGTGGAGAATTTAATTGGTTTACATTCAAGTTTATTATTGATAGATGAGGGCTTTTTGTTGTTGTTAATTGTTTTCTGGTTGTGTATCCTTTGTTCCTTTCTTCCTCTCTTATTGTTTATCATTGTGTTTTAGTGATTTTCTGTAGTGATAATGTTTGATTTTTTTTTTTTATTTCTACTATGTGTATCTGGTCTGCCAGTGAGTTTTATACTTTTTCATTTTTTCACGATGGTGATTATTGCATTTTTGTTTCCACATGCAGGACTCTCCTGAGCATTTCTTGTAAGTTTGGTCTAGTGGTGATGAATTCCCTCAGTTTCTCCTTGTCTAGGAGAGACTTTATTTCTCCATTATTTCTGTAGGATAGCTTTGCTGGGTGTAGTATTTTTGGTAGGCAATTCTTTTCTTTCAAAATTTCAGAACTTTGAAAATATCTATTTTTTACTGGCCTATAAGGTTTTTGTTGAGAAATCTGTTCTTAGTCTAATGGGGATTCCCTTATATGTAACTTGATGCTTTTCTCTTGCTGGTTTTAGAATTGTCTCTTTCTTTCACTTTTTACAATTTGACTATGTTTGCCTTGGGGAGGACCTTTTTGAGTCTAATCTATTTGAGAACTTTTGAGCTTCTTGGATCTAGATGTCCATATTTCTTCCCAGACTTGGGAATTTTTCAGGTGTTACTAGTTTTCTATGCCATTTTTATCTCTTTTTCTTAATTGTTCACTTAATGGTGTTCCATAAATCTTATAGGCTTTCTTCACTCTTGTATTCTTTTCCCCCTCAAGTAATTTTAAATGACTTATCTTCACGTTCAGAGATTCCTTTTTCTACTTGATCAAGTCTGCTGTTGAAGCTTTCTGTGGTATTTTTTTGTTTGATTTATTCAGCTGTTTGTTTGGTTCAACTCTTTTCGATTTTTGTTTGGTTCTTTTTCATGATATCTGTCTCTTTGTTGAATTTCTTATGCATAAGAAATTTTCCTGATTCTATTGAATTATATATCTGTATTTTCTTGTATCTAATTGAGTTTCCTTAAGATTCGTCTTTTGAATTTTTTTTCCTGGCAATTTGTTGATTTGCTTTTCATTTGGGTCTGTTACTAGAGAGATATGAAGTTCAAAATCTATTTTAGGTTTTTCCAGAGGGACAGAAATGATTGGATATGTATATATGAAAGGGAGTTTACTGGGGAGAATTGGCTTACATAATTACAAAGGTGACATCCCACGATCGGCCATCTGCAAGCGGGGGATGAGAAAAGCTAGTACCATGGTTCATTCCAAGTCTAAAACCCTCAAAACCAGAGAAGCTGACAGTACAGTACCTGGTCTGAGACTGAAGGCCTGAAAACCCCCAAGAGTCTTTTGTTACAGGTCCCAAAGCCCAAAGGCCAAAGAACCTGTGTCAAATGTCCAAGGGCAGGAGGAGAAAAGGTGTTCTGCTCTGGGAGGGAGAGAGAGAGAGGGGAAACCAAGCAAGCTGAATATCACCCTTCTGCCTGCTTTGTTCTAGCTTTACCCACAGTCTGTTGGGTAGTGCTCGCCCACAGTGAGGGCAGATGTTCCTCTTTCATTCACTGACTCACATGTCATTCTCCTCTGGAAAACCCTCACAGACACACGCAGAAACAATGTTCCACCAGCCATCTAGGCATCCCTCAATGCAGTCAAATTGACACCTCGTATTGGCCATCAGTTCATTTTGTCGTGTCGTATTTCCTTGCTTTTTCATGTTTCTTATGTCACTGCATTGATATCTGTACATCTTGTGGAATTGTTGTGTATTCTGAACTTCCTAGATTGGCTTTTGTAGAGAATGATTCACCTGCAGTTGAATCTTAGTGTGCTGGCTGGGAAAGATGTGGTGACTCTGTTTCTGGGTGGGTATAGAGGTATAACTTCCATGCAGCTTCTCTGGTGGTGTTCAACATCAGCAATAACTGTGGCCTAGGCTATAGAAGTTTGTGGTAGCAGCAGTGGTGACATAGGCTGTTAATGTCCTTGGTGGCAAGGCCTTTTGGGCTCCGCCTATTCTCATTTTCTCCACAGTGGGGAGACTTACCCAAGGGGATCCCTCTTGGTGTCATGTTTTTCATGGACTATGAGTACCAGTAGCAGTGCTGGGTTCCAGGTACAGGTGCTTGGAGGGGCTGTGGGGCCTGGGTTTCATGAACCTATTATGGCACTTGGGTCTTGGCGTGCCATTTTGCTGTCTGTGGTAGGGGTAGATTTAGGTTGCCACAGAGTCAGGATCTGTGACTCTGAGGCACCTTCTAGCAGCTTGGATTCAGGGAGTTGGGTTGTTTACCCCTGGGGAACAGGTCACATCTTGCCTCTGGGGAAGAAAGGGTGCTCCTGAGGTTTGAGCCCAGGGTGCAGGGTATAGCCACTATTTGGGAGTCTGAGCCAGTAGGGCTTAGTAGCAGCCATGTCCCTGGGGATGTAGTACTGTGTAGTGGTTACCTTAGACCCTGTGATGGTGGGGCTTGGCAGTATCCCAGACTCTGTGATCCCAGGTGCAGTGTCAGCAAGTATGTCAGAATGGCCAAATACAGATGTCATTTGGGCCCTTGAGGGTTATGGAGCAGCAGAGCAGGGAGTCTACTCCCCATGGAGAAGGGTGTCTCAGCAGCTCAGACTCTAGGGGCTAGTCTAGCTCCGGGGAAGCAAGTTACTAGAGTTGTTTGACCTGTATGGAGGAGTGTCTCAGCTCAGCCACTGCTCTGTTTTCCTGGGATGAGGAGTGTTATATCGGCCTAGCCCTAGGCTCTGTAGCTCAGCCAGGGCATCAGTTCCCCAGGAGGTATTGTACTGTTAAGAGAATGAAATGGTAAGCCATAGACTGAGAGGAAATATTTGCAAAACACACATCTGGTAAAGGACTGGTATTCAAAAGATATAAATAATTCAACAATAAGAAAACAAATAACCAAGTTTTTAAAATGAGCAAAAGATCTGAACAGACACCTTACAAAGAAGATGCAAGAATGGTAAATAAGTATGTCAAAAGATGCTCAGCATCATTATCATTAGGGAAATGCAGAGTAAAACAACAGTGAGATACCACTACATGGCTATGGCTAAATTCCGAAATCTGACACTACCAATTTTTCGCGAGAATACAGAGCAGTGGGAACTCTAATTCACTGATGGTTGCAATTCAAAATGGTACGGCTGCTTTGGAAGAGTCTGGCATTTTCCTGTAAAGCTAAGCTTAATCTTACCATATGATCCATCACTTGTGCTCTTAGATATTTATTTAACTGATTAAAAAACTTATTTCCACACAAAAAATCTTCATACTTATTTTTATAGCAACTTTATTTATAATTGCTCAGAATTGGAAGCAGCTAAGATGTCCTTCCATAGATGAATGGATAAAGAAACTGTGGCACATACGTATAATGAAATACTGTCCAGCAATAAAAAGGAATGAACTATTAAGCCACATGAAGACATGGATGAATCTTAAATACATACCGCTTAGTGAAAGTAGCCAATCTGAAAATATTACATACTGTGTGTTTCCAGTTACATGACATTATGGAAAATGCAAAACTATAGAGACAGTAAATAGATCACTGGTTGTCAGGGTTGAGGCACAGGTGAATAAATGAAACATGGGAGTTTTTTTAGAGCATTGAAATTATTCTGTGTGACACAGTAAAGTTCGATATGTAACACTGTTAAAACCCTTAGAACTTTATAGCAGAAAGAGTGAATCTTTAAAGTATGTATATTTAAAAAAATCATTTAGGAGTTGGGGTGATCCCAGGATGGAATGCAGACTATGACAGGAGAATCTAACTGTATTACAGACGTATGAACTTGTGATGTATGAAACAACCTCACTGAAAAGAGTAGGGGGAGAGGTGCTGGCTACCTAACTTTGGAAATAAATAGCAACAATAAGACTAAAGGCAAAAGAAACTGTGTATAACCAGTGAATAAAAGTTTCCCCATGGCATCATGAGTTAACAATTCTGAAACCACTATACGTATATACTGACGTTGAACAATTAAGTAAATGAATGGCAGATGATGAGAGCTGGATTTCTCGCCTTTGGAGTAAGAAGTTACAGATAAGGGGAGAAGGCTAGAATGATTCATGTGATAATAATGGATTAGAGTTGGAGACATTGGTATGAACTCATGTTTAGACAGCTCTAGATAAAGTTGGAATTATATATGTATAAATACAGGCATATGCATGTGCATGAGTTAGTGTACAGACACGTAGTCCCTTCTTTTGTCAGCTGAAAGGGCCTAGAAGCAAGGACATCCCAGTAGAAACTGGAATGGGGAGTTATATTCCACCTCCTTGAGGGTAAAGGCACTATATAAAATATTTGGCATTCTTCTGCTTAGGAAACTTATCTGTGTTCCCTTGTTTATTTGTTCGTTCATTTATATTAGTATGTACTCATGGATATTTCCCAGGTACAAGCACACCCATTGCCCAGATCTTGGTTTCTTTTTTTTTTTTATTATTATACTTTAAGTTTTAGGGTACATGTGCACAAAGTGCAGGTTAGTTACATACGAATACATGTGCCATACTGGTGTGCTGCACCCATTAACTCATCATTTAGCATTAGGTATATCTCCTAATGCTATCCCTCCCCCCTCCCCCCTCCCCCCGATCTTGGTTTCTAATACAGTCCCCTCCTCCCTTGCTGAAAAGAGGAACTAGGGTCCTTGGAGGCATGGTTGATTTTTAAGAACTGGGGCAGGGAACATGCAGGGTGGATCTGGTGTATCTCATAGGGCCAGAAAGTAGAGGGGTACTCAAAAACAAACAACCCCCACCCCCTCTAGTGATGATATGGGCTGGGGCTATGTCAGGGGGCACAGGAGTCAACTGAGAGTTTCCAGTGGCCAAAGCTGGAACAATTTGAGCAACAAAGTAAAGTATAATGCATTATAACCCTGAGTATAAAAGAAATATCAATGAGTATATACTAGTATAAATGATTGAATAAATAAGGTAGCATAGAGAAGTTTCCTATGCAGAAGAATACCTAGTATTTTATGTAGAGCCTTTACCCTCAAGGAGGTGGAATATAACTCCCCACTCCTTAAGTGTGAGCTGCATGTAATGGCTTCTTGGTGTGGAAAGGGGGAAAAGAGTTATTTTACAGTAGAGAAACTTGGGAAACATCTTAACCAGGTGATCAAGGTCAGCAACAGCAGTGGTAATTCATGTTAATATTATGTACCCTTGATATGATGTGATGAGAATGATGCTTCTGTGATCTTCCTCTCTAAAATCGATAACCTTAGACTAATCATGAGAAAAACATCAGACAAATCATAACTGAGGACTGTTATGCAAATACCTGGATACTACTCCTCAAAACTGTCAAGTTCATCAAAGCAAGGAAACAAGGAAAGTCTGAGAAACTGTCACAGTTTCTTCTTAGAAGAACATAAGGAGACATAACAACTAAATGTAATGTGGTATCCTGGGATGGAAAAAGGACATTGGATAAAAATGAAGGAAGCCTGAAAAAAGTTGGACTTTAGTTAATTTGTCAATATTGTATCAATAAAAATTAATATATATTCATTAATTCTAACAGTCATACCATGCTAATGTAAAGTTTAAGATGAAACTGTGGGGGGGAGGGTACATGTAGTATCTGCAAATCTAAAACTATTATAAAATGGGAAGATTATTTTTTAAAAAAGAAAGCGAATACTCTATACACCAACTAAAAAAAGAGGAAAGCAAGAATGATAATAAAAATGATGACTAATTGAAGATAATACTGTACATCCTTATCAAAATTAATGATAGTGTGCAGTGGGAGTTTTGCAATTTTGGCACTTATCTGAGGGAAGTCAGACTTCTTAGCAGAAATCAGTGAACTCTGCTAGTGTACTTATTTTATGAATAGTAACTCACCTGCTAGGTTAGTAGCAAGTACTTCTCAGTTGTTTTTAAAAATTAAATTGTGTTAAAAAATTTAAAATTTTGTATTAATTTATGCAATAAAAATTCTCTGTGCCTGCCACTGGGCTGCAAACCAGCTACTTGTGTTTTGCAGTTGCTTATTCCTCTTTCAAATAAAAATGTATTTCACATGATTTTGAGGGCACCGAATACATCATCCCTATATCATTTCCCCATCCTTCCATTCAGCCACAAAACCCACAAACATGAAAGCAAAACATGAAGCAAGAAGATTTTTGATTGTTCTATAAATACTTATTTTAGTTTAAATTAATCTAATTAATTTATAAATATAAAGGTTAAGAAAGGCAAAGGCTATTTTGTAATTAAAGATTAATTTTATATTAAAATAGGCTCTAACTATTTTTAACAAATATTAGAACAGGAAATTTTATGTAACAGTGTAAACTCTTGAAGTAGAACTGTGGTATTTGTGAATATGGAAGCTTTTCACTCTGATGATGTTAAATTAATGGTTGTAAAATAAGTAGATATTAAAGATAAAAATCATTTTGGAAAATGATTTTTTTAATTCCTTAGACTAGAAAATATTCCAGACGGAAACACCTTTATTACTTTAAATATTAGTTTTCATGACTCATCTTGGTAAGGCAAAGTACTTCAATTCTTTTGAGTTTCTATATTATAATTAACATATAGTAGAACTATTATATTAGTTAGCAATTGTTGTGTAACTAGCTGTCCCCCAAAATTTAGTGATTTAAAAAAACAACCCCTAGTTAGTTTTCATGAGTCAATGAGTAGACTCAGTGGTTCTGTTGTGAACCAAACTTTCCTGGAGAAGGCTTAGCTGATCTCATCACCCACAGACCCATGGGCTGAATTGTGGGTCTGTGATCTGCTGATTGGTTAACAGGGGGCTGCCATGAGCTGGTGAGACAACTTATGTGTGTTCCATTTGGTCTCTCCTCCTCTGGCAAGGTAGCCCACCTTGACTTATTCTCATGGAGATGGTAGAGTTGAGAGTGAGAGCAAGAGAGAGAAACTATGCAAGGTGGAGTTGAGAGTGAGAGCAAGAGAGAGAAACTATGCAAGGTGGAGTTGAGAGTGAGAGCAAGAGAGAGAAACTATGCAAGATCACCTGAGGCCTAGTCTTGGAAGGCATATTGTTGTTTTTGCCACATTCTCTCTCCTTTTTTTTTTTTTTTTTTTTTTTTGAGATGGAGTCTCACTCATTCTGGCACCCAGGCTGTAGTATGGTGGTGTGATCTTGGCTCACTGTAGCCTCTGCCTCCCAAGTTCAAGTGATTTTCTTGTCTCAGCCTCCTGAGTAGCTGGGATTACAGGCACGCATCACCACACCCAGCCAATTTTTGTATTTTTAGTAGAGATGGGGTTTTGCCATGTTGTCCAGGCTGGTCTTGAGCTCCTGGCCTCAGGCAATCCACCTGCCTCGGCCTCCCAAAAGTGCTGAGATTATAGGTGTGAGCCACTGCGCCCATCCTCCACATTCTCTTCGTTAAAACAAGTCAAGGCCAGCTGATATTCAAGGAGTGGGGAAATAAACTCTCTCTTGATGGGAGGAATTACAGTATCACATTGTGAAGAGCATGGATACAGGGAGGAGTGGAGAATTGGGGCCATCTTGCGGTCATTTGGCTAAGTGTAATAGCATTCAGAAGAATCAGCTGCTTCATTCAGATAGATTCTTTTCTGTTCATGTAAAACCAAACAGATAAATTAACTATTGCTTTAGTTATCTTTTTTGTATTTATTGTAATAATATCAATTATGGTAATTTAAGTAGTACTTTTGTTCTAAAAGGGCAAATGTGAATTTTATACAGAAACCCTTTGAATTTGAATTGAACTGAAAGTTAAAGTAGAACTTAAGAATTCCAGGGTTATTTGGTAGCAAGAATATTTTCATTATTAGTCTCTAGTAACACTTGGATTTGTCATCTTTGACTATTACTCTATCAGTTTTGCATCTTTTATTCATTTAATTTACCTAGATTGTAAATCATTGTAATTTTTTCATTGCCTCAATTTGCATGGCACATCATTTAGATTTTTTTTTTTTGGTGTGGAAAATATGTGCAGATATTGATGTGTGCATTAAGTACCTTTATTATAATACTTGTTACAGAATATACCAAATTACTCATTTAGAGTAGGGGTTTTTAAAAGAAACCTTTTTATTGAAATATACTCATAATGCATGTTTCAGGATTTTAGAGCTCTTTGAGTTTTAACAAACAGATTGTGACTGTATAACTGAATCCAGATTGAGAAACCAGCATCCAAATTGAGAAATAAAAATTACTAGCATCCCATAAGCTCCCTTCATGGTCTCTTTCTGTCACTGCTTCTTCCAAGAGTAACCAGTATCATTACTTGTGACTCTGTATGTTAGTTTTTCATGCTTTTGTTCTTTAACAATTTACATACAATATGTACTTTTTTGGGGCCTGACTTCTTTCAGAATAGGTTCTTTATTTTTTCATATCTCACAGATAAGTGAGAAACAATAATCACATTTAAATACAGCATTTAATTTGGACACAAATCCTTTTTAAATCTTACTAAAAATGTCAGAATTTGGTACTGGAATGATAGAATCAACCATATATTACCAATAACATTTTAATTCAACACAGGGTATAAAAAGCTGTGACTTTTCCTCCTCTTTTCAGAAATAAACCATGATCTTAGTTTCTTGAAGAAAAAAAGGGACATTGGTGTCTGTAATTTTTAAAGTCAGATTTCAGATAAAAAGTACTCTGCATGAAAATGAGTTCACCTATTTTATTTTCATGCCATCGGTACTGTATCACCATTGAAGATTGTCATTGAAGTTTCTTTTAAAAACTAGAAAAGATGACTTAGCAGCATCTTGGATAATGTGTTTTGGCATCAGGGTTTCCTTGAGGTTTTCAAGTCGATTGTACCAAGACTTATTAAAAAAAAAAAAGATCTTTATGTGTGAGATAGGGTTAATGAAATTGTATTTCTTTGGCACTTAACACGAGACTGAGTTATTTCACTGTACTTTGTCAGGTATCTCTGTGTTCTCCTTTGCACTTGAGAGCAGACAATTTCTTTTTTCTGCATGGTTTTCTCTTCTCTTTTCTCCCTAAGACCCAAAGTAGTCTCATATAAACTCTTTTCTTTTTTTTTTTTTTTTTCCTGAGATGTAGTTTCACTCTTGTTGCCCAGGCTGGAGTGCAGTGGTGCGATCTCAGCTAACTGCAACCTCTGCCTCCTGGGTTCAAGTGATTCTCCTGCCTTAGCCTTCCAAGTAGCCAGGATTACAGGTGCCTGCCACCATGCCTGCCCAATTTTTTGTATTTTTAGTAGAGACAGGGTTTCACTATGTTGGCCAGGCTTGGTCTCAAACTCCTGACCTCAGGTGATCCGCCCGCCTCAGCCTCCCAAAGTGCTGGGATTACAGGCATGAGCCACCATGCCCGGCCTCATATCAACTCTTAATGGCTTCTGGTACTTTTTTCTTTTGAAATCTTCTTTTCATTTAGACCTACTAGTGTATTTTCATAGACGTTGTGATTTTTGGTTTGATTCTATTCAGGTACTGTTTTTGTTTTTGTTTTTGTTTGCTAATCTCTTTGTGGCATCTTTTTATTTCCATTAATACTAGGCATTACCCAAAGTTCTGTTTTAGGTTACTGTCCCTTTTCCTCTCAGTCATTCTTCATAAGTATCAGATGTATGTATATCTGCATGAATTCTTATTTTAAAATATCTAAACTTGACGTTTTTCTTATTTCTGACGTGTATTTTTACATATTTACTTAGATGTGCCTCCATCTTTTAAGCATTTCATAAAGCACTTCTGCTTCCCTGTTCTTCCCAGTCTCTTCCACCCATTTCTTTGTCACCAGTGGCAGCATCACTTATCTTCATGAATTTAAGTGTCTTTATCTGTAAATAATTATTAACTCAATATTTTATTTTTTGCTATTAGTAACATTATATCACCAGAGGATTACTGCTATTTTTGATGAGTTCTGCTTTATTCATATATAATATGGTCATATCTTTATGATTTCCCTACATTAAAAAACATATTGATAGCTACTATTTCTGACATACAATCACTAGAATTGAGAGTGAGAAAGAAATAGTTTTTTTCTCTTTTATATTCTAGTAAATACTACCATATTTTCCCAAGAGCTGTCATGTTGTTGTGAATAACCCCTTAGGTGCCTCAAGGAAAATTAAAACAAACATCTCCCTTCTTTCTGTAACATGTTATTTTAAAATATTTCTCTTTTGATACAAATATCTTTGCCTCTATGTTTTCTGTATCTATTTTATATTTGAATGATACAACATTAGAAGTGTATTTAACCATATTTTAGTTTAAATCTTTCATTATTAAAGTCTTTGCATTATTTTATCTGTCTAAATATTTTACTTGAGTAAGGTTATTTTTTCCACAGTTTTATTACTGTATACTTTATTGATATTGAAGCTAAAAATTGTTTGAACTTGATTTTTCTCTCACACTTTCATTGAAGAGAGATTTTCCTCCTAAGGAATTAAAGAGATGAACTTTTTTCCCTCAGATTCTCCTGAGAATGATATTCCTATGGAGATCACCACGGCAGAACCACAGGTTTCCGAGGCAGTATATGACTGTGTTATTTGTGGACAGAGTGGCCCCTCCTCTGAAGATCGACCTGCTGGATTAGTTGTACTGTTACAAGCATCCTCAGGTAAAATCAAAGTAATTTTTTCATGGGAACATTTTAGAGCTGAAGTATATACAACAGATTAATAAATATCTGTATTAAATGAAAATTATATCTTTGTCTACTTATAACTAGGCAAGGGTCAGTTTAGATCCAAATGACAAAGATTCTTTATCTGGTTATATCTTACTTTCCTGGACATGAGTGTTAGAAGAAACTCCTAACAGAGATCTTGCTATATGGTTTCACAATTTTTTTCTTTAAAGTGTGATGGTATATTACCAATGCTAGGTGGCCAGTAACTGCGTTCAGCTTTCTTGGTAATTATAATTGTTCTGGCTGGGTGTGGTGCCTCGCATCTGTAATTCCAGCACTTTGGGAGGCTGAGGTGGGCAGATCACCTGAGGTCAGGAGTTCGATACTAGCCAACATGGCCAACATGGTGAAACCCCGTCTCTACTAAAAATATAAAATATTGGCCGGTGTGGTGGAGGGCGCCTGTAATCCCAGCTATTTGGGAGCCTGAGGCAGGAGAATCGCTGGAACCTGGGAGGCAGAGGTTGCAGTGAGCTGAGATTGCACCACTGCACTCCAGCCTGGGTGACAGAGCAAGACTCTGTCTCACAAAAAAAAAAAAAAAAAAAAAACAGAAAAACAATTGTTCTAAAATCTGGAAAACTCCTTAGCCCATAAATATTGTCAGTTTTTAATTACACAAGGCATATTTAGACAGCTCTGCCTTTATTTGTTCAAACGGTCTGTGAATTGGTATGTTTACCAGTCTATAGTTTTAAACTATATAATTTTATTATAAATTATAAATATAATTTTAAAAGTTTGAAGGATTTGTCTGAATGGTGTCCATTGTCTTCCATAATGAAGTATTTTTGAGGGTAGTGATAATTCTTGTACAGTTTAGTCGCAATAAATTTAATCCTTTTCCAACAAGAGTATGTGTAAAATAAAGAGAAAAAAAATTCTTACATATTTCTCCAGAGGATTATTTTCTAGGGTGTTAACTCTCTGAATTAGTAGGGTAAAGTGTAAAGAGTTAGATATTAGAAACTCCCCTGAATTCAAATATGGTATTGGTTTACTTACTGTGGCCAAATATGTTTTTTTCTTTTATGTAGAGAGCTCATATTGACTTTAGAGGATTTTTGTATTGGTTAAATAATGTAATATAAACAAAAAGAATCCAATATGATGCCTAGTAAATTCGTTTCTTCTGTTACTCTTCTTGCCTAAAATGAATTGATTTGGGAAATCCTGATTTAGTGGGACATTGAAGTAGAGCTGTCCAAATCAGAAATGCTTACTGAAAGGGAAATGTGTGGAAGTATTAACTACTTTTACAGCTACTTTTCCTTTCTACTACTCTTAGGAAAGCAGTTTATTAGATTATTGCCAATTGACTTTCAACTTCGTGATTAAATACTATATAGTTATCAATGTAATGATTTGTTTTATTCATTAATTTATTTCATAGATATTTATTGAGCTCCTAGGTGTCAGGCACTGTTCTAGTAAGAGACAAAACAAAATCCCTGCTCCAGTGAAACTTATGTTCTTGTTTTAAGCTTTTATTTGTTCATTATTTTATGTTTTTAAGTTTATTTGGTCTGTTACTTTTTAAAGTCTCTTTTAAACAATTGTATATGCTAGCTAGACCAATAAATATTAAACAATTCCACTATACTGTAGCTGCCTTATCCCTTAGAGATAGAAGGAAAAAAATAAGAAACTAATATTGCCAGGATACAGTGGTTCATGCCTGTAATTCCAGCATTTTGGGAAGCCAAGGCTGGAGGATTGCTTGAGTCTAGGAGTTCAAGACCAGCCTGGGCAACACAGTAAGACCCTGTCTCTACAAAAAGTAAAATTAGACAGGTGTGGTGACGTGCACCTGTGGTCCCAGCTACTCAGGAGGCCAAGGTGGGAGGATTGCCTGAGCCCAAGAGGTCGAGGTTGCAGTGAGCTGAGATTGCACCACTGCACTCTAGCCTGCGTGATAGAGTAAGACCCTATCTTTAAAAAAATTAAAAAAGAAAAAAAGAAACTGACATTAAAGAGTATTAAAACTCAGGAATAATTTTAGTATAATAGGTGAATTCTCTAGCTGTTTCCTTCTTTACCATCTAAGCCTTATCCACCCATTGATACTTTCCCCCTTTTACCCCTTTTTTCTCTGGGCTTCTTTATTTTGATTCATTTCTTCCCTTTTAGATTTGAATATGGAAAATTTTTAACAGTATGCTAAGGAGATGTGCAAAGTGAACCCCCATGTCCCCATCTATCTTCAACAGTGATTAATTTCTGGCTAATTTTATTTCATTTGTTCCCTCCTTATTAGAATTATTTCGAAGCAGATTTTAGACATCATATAATTTCATCTGTAAAAAATTCAGTGTTTCTGTTAAAAAGAAAGGTCTTGTTTTTTAAACATAACCACAGTCAGTCCTAAATAAATTCCTCAGTATCATCAAACATCTAGTCAGTGTTTAAAATTTTCCCATTCTCTATTTATTTATTTATTTTGCTTAATTTATTTATAGTTGCAGTATTCCTTTGTTGTCTTTTAATTAATAGATCCACTCTCCCTCTATCTTTACCCCCTCCTCCCATGATTTTACTTTTTAAAAGAAATTGGATCATTGAAAACCAATTTGGATTTTTCAGAATGTTGCTGTGATGTTTAACATATTCCTCTGTTCCCTCTGTTTTCTCTCTGTGAGATTAGTAGGAAGCGATGATTACTGCCTAAATCCATCAGTTGATCAGAGATTACAAATCTCTTTCATGTTTTTTTTGTTGTTGTTTATTAGCTTACATATACTTCTATAAAAGAAATTTCACTTCATCACCTATTTTTTGTTGCTCTGAGATACAGATTACACAGGAAAGGCAGGGTAGACATAGTATTCTTTCCTTCTATTTACGGGTGCTCAAAATATTGAGATAGTGGGGTTTAAAAATCATTTTCTAAAGATAATTAGTACTTTCAGGTATCATTAATGAACTGTTTTTAATCATTATGAACTCTATTAATAACTCTATAGTTACTTTCTTGTTGATGCTCGTGTTCTTCCATCTTTGTTCACTGAGAGCTTATTCGAGTTGTCTCCTGAGTTCTTTTGATGCAAGGCTAGAGTAGTAAGTAGCCTTGGGTCTTTCTACATTTTTTGGTGTGGCAAGTTACAATAAATTTATCTTACACATTTCCTGCCCTGAAATCAGCAATCTCTCAAAGAAGCATTAGTTCCTTTTTAGTGGGAAATGGTATTTAGAGACAAAAGTCTGGATGCTAGGTGTGCTTATTGTTCTAGATCTTTTTAGTGTTCACTGATACTTTATTGCCATGTTCTTCAAACCATGTATTAAAGAAAAGTCTCATGCTTTTAACTCTTTATTTTTATATTTGATTTATGCTAAATTACAGACTTTTGATTAGGAACCCTTCAAAACACTGCTTAATTAAGGGCCTTTAAGTACATTTATCTACATGGAAAGATATTAATTTATGTGCCATCTCATTATTGCTCAGAATGCCTGTTGTAAACATTACTGATTTGGGGAGCTTCAGTTCTCCATAGGAGAATAATACAATATTATATAGTCTTTTCATTTTACTAAACCCTACAATCTTTGCAAAGATTCAGAAAATCCAAAGTTGCAAAGATTCAGAAAGAGCAGTTAGTTTTCATAGCACTTCAAAAATATATATAATAAAAGAAAGTAAATCCGGAAAGAACTGTATATCTAGATTTGTAAACCAAATAATAATGTTCTTGTTTGTGGAAGAGTGTGGGCATTGAGATAAAAACACAAAGGGAAGGGGGATGGAGCAGTTTTTGTATATTTCTGAAATGAAGTAGATATTTATTTAAATTTGATTGTTACAAAGTGAAGATGTTAATTCTAATCCCTAGGGTAAACACTATAAAAAAAAGTTACACACACACACACACACACACACACGCACACATAAAAGAAAAGAGAAGGGAATCAAAATTTTATACCAGAAAATTCAATTAATTACAGAAGAAGGCAGTAATCAATGAAAGAAGAAATAGAAAACAAATAGCAAAAAGGAAGAATTAATTTTTTTTAAAGTTAGTAATTACTTAAAATATAAATGCATTAAACTGCCCAGGTAAAAGGCAGAGGTTGACAGAATGAATTTTTAAAAATGTGATGCTACAAGAGATTCACTTTAGATCCAGAGACACAATAAGTTGAAAGCGAAAGGATGGGAAGAGATTCCATGCAAATAGTAACCAAAAGAGAGCTGGGGTGGTTATACTATGAGACAAAATAAATTGTAAGTTAAGAATTGTTACAAGAGACAAAGAAGGAGATTGTATATTGATAAACAGCCAATCCATCATGAAGGTATTATAAACATATATGCTCCAAACAACAGAGCCCCCAATGTAGGAAGCAAAAATGGACAGAATTGAAGGGAGAAATAGATACTTCTAAAATAATAATTGGAGACTTTATAGAACAACTAGACAGAAGATCAGAAAGGAAACTGAATACTTGAGCAACACTGTAAAACAACCATACCTAACAGACTTATATAGAACACTCCACCCAATAACAGTGGAATGTATATTTTTCTCAGTGGTATATGGAACATTATCCTAGGTAGACCATATGTTAGGCCACAAAACAAGCCTCAATAACATTTTAAAAGATTGAAATTATTCAAAAAATTGTCTGTGGTCATAATGGAATGAAACTAGCTATGAATAACAAAAGGAAACCTGGGAAATTCGCAAGTATGTGGAAATTAAACAACATACTCTTTATTTTATTATTATTATTTTTTTGAGATGGAGTCTCACTCTGTCATGCAGGCTGGAGTGCAGTGGCGTGGCCTCGGCTCACTGCAAGCTCCGTCTCCTGGGTTCACGCCATTCTCCTGCCTCAGCTTCCCAAGTAGCTGGGACCACAGGCGCCCGCCACGATGTCCAGCTAATTTTTTGTATTTTTAGTAGAGATGGGGTTTCACTGTGTTAGCCAGGATGGTCTTGATCTCCTGACCTTGTGATCTGCCCGCCTCGGCCTCCCAAAGTGTTGGGATTACAGGTGTGAGCCACCGTGCCTGGCCTAAAACAACGTACTCTTAAACAACCAATGGGCCAAAGAATAAATTACAAATGAAATTAGAAAACACTTTGAGGTGAAGGAAAATGAAAATGCAACATACCCAAACCTTTAGAATGCAGTGAAAATGGGGAAATTTACAGCTGTAAATGCATACATTAAAAAAGATTCAAATAACTAAAATCAGAAATGAAATTATTGACTTTACTACAGACCTCACGGAAATAGAAAGGATTATAAGAGAATACTATGACCAATTTATGCCAAAAAATTAGATGACATGGATTAAATGAATGATTTCCTAGAAATATACAAACTACCAAATGGACCCAAGAAGTAATAAAAAGTTTGAACATATTAATAACAAAAAGATTGATTCAGTAATTTTTAAAAATCTGACAGTGAAAAGGACTGGACCAGATGGCTTCACTGGTGAATTCTATCAGTCATTTAAAGAATTAACACCAATGCTTCTCAAACTTGTCCAAAAAATAGAGGAGTGAACACTTCCCAACTTATTCTGAGGCTAGCATTCTATGAGGCTAGCTTTGATACCAAAGCCAGATAAACACAGGAAAACAGTAGACCAATATCCCTTATGAGTATACATGCAAAAATTCTCAACAAAATTCTAGCAAACTGAATGCAGCAGCATATTAAGAGGATTATGCATCATGGTAATTATATTTTAGCTGGTAGCATCTACCAGCTTTTGTCTCTTATTTCTGTTGCTGTTATAAATCCTTGCAAAACTTAAGGCCCGCAGTGATAAACCTATTACTCCCTTTTTTAAGAGCAGCTCTTCTGATGCACACATCATGATATTTTATCTGTAAATACTTTAGAATGTAACTCCTAAGAACAAGGATATTCTTTTTTAAAAATTTCTTATATATATTTTGAGACAGAGTCCCTCTCTGTTGCTCAGGCTAGAGTGCAGTGGCACAATCTCAGCTCACTGCAACCCCAGCCTCCCAGGCTCAAGCAATTCTCATGCCTTAGCCTCTTGAGTAGCTGGGATTACAGGTGTGCACCACCATACCCAGCTAAATTTTGTATTTTTATTAGAGATGGGGTTTTGTCATGTTGGCCAGGCCGGTCTTGAACTTCTGGCCTCAAGTAGTCTGTCCACCTTGGCCTCCCAAAGTGCTGGGTTTACAGGCATGAGCCACCACACCCAGCCCAAGGATATTCTTTTACATAATTGTGGTACCATTATCATTCCTAAGAAATGTAACATTAGTAACATCAAATACTGTTTATATTCAGATTCTCTCAGTTGTCCCTGCAATATTTTTTGTGTTTCTTATTTACTTGATAAATAAAAATTGTACATATTTATGGGGTACATAAATGTGATATGATATTTTGACATGTATACATTGTGGAATGATTAAATCAAGCTAATTAATGTATATACCACTTTACCATTAGGCTGATTAACATATACACTTATATCATTTTTTTGTGGTCAGAGTCAGTAATATTTTTATAGCAGATATTTCTTGATCCACAATCGAATAAAATATCATGTATTGTTTTTCATTATCGTTTCTTGTTAGTCTCCTGTAATTTAGAACAGTTTCTCTAGCCCCTTCTTAAAGTTTGAGAGTCCAGGTTGGTTGTTCCATAGAATATCTCAGAATCTGGATTTGTGTGATTATTTCCTTGTTACTAGATTGAAGTTAAACAGTTTTGGCAAGGGTATTATACAGGTGATGTTCCTTGCAACAGCATTACATCAGGAGGTTCACTGTGTCAATTTGTCCTATTATGGGTGGTGCCAACTAAGTTTGATCCCTTGGGTAAGGTAGTAGGTAATCTGTAGGATGATACGTTAAGACTCTACTCACCCTTTTACCCTTTTATTTGATTTTCCTTGCCTGGGTCAGTGAATGTATTGTATTATCTATTACTATTATTATTCTTTTTAATATTCAACTTTTCTCAGATTTTACCAGAACTCCAGGTCTTTATAAATCTGCTCCCTCAGTGTTTGAACACTTCCTTGCTCTTTTTAATCACACATCCTTCCGGGCTCACCTTGCACTTTTCCCCAACCCTGAACTCAGCTCTTTCTCCAAGGATCTCTTCTTCCTTTTAGTGAGAAATAGTATATTTAGAAATAAAGTTTGTGAATATTGGAGAGTTAAATCATGTAGGCTTTTTCAGTGGACAGATTTAGGAACCCGTCCATCCATCCATCTTGAGTTTATAATCATAGTTCAGTGTTATTTTTTAAAGTAAATATTGGCATATGTGAAGCTTTATTTAGCCTGTAGAAGAAAACTAGAATACCACTTTTTTGAGGGGTCTTTAAAAATATTCTAATAGTGAAATAATTCGAGTTGCTTGTGGTAAATAACTCAGCTTTTCTTGGAGTTACAGGTCTATGGCACTGATTATTTTTGATTAATGAGCTTTTATCTGTTAATGTAGTTTTGGGGCAGTGCCGTGACAATGTTGAGCCAAAAAAGTTGCCGATCAGTGAAGAGGAGCAGATTTACCCTTGGGATACCTGTGCAGCCGTTCATGATGTGAGGCTTTCATTATTACAGCGTTATTTTAAGGATGTAAGTACTCTTTATAAAATAGTACTTTTGTCTGCCAAGTTGATGGTTATTTCCCTCCAGAATTTTACATGTCTTTTACCAAAATGGCATTCTGATGTTAAATTTGAAAGTTTATTAGAAAAAAATTAATATGTGGATAGAAAGAAGTGGAAATCTGTTAATAAACATTTCAGGTAATAAATGTGATACCTTTGTTTTAAATGTTTGTTGTGTGATACACACATTCAATTAAGTGGAATGATGAGTACAGCAGGTCCTTAAATAACGTTTCTTTCAGCATTGTTTTGTTATAATGTTGATGAGAAAAAAATAAATTCCCTACTGGGGCCACTGTCAGTGGGGAATTTATGTGTTCTCCCCATGTCTTTATGGGTTTTGTCTGGGTATTCCAGTTCTTCCTACTTCTCAAAGATGTGCTGCACATTAGGTTAATTAGCATGTCTAAATTGCCCTGGTATGAGTCAGTACGGGTGTGGATGTGAGTGTGTCCTGCCATAGGATGGGGTCCTGCCCAGGGTCGATTCCTCCCTTGTGCTCTGTGCTGCGGGATAGGCTCCAGCGACTTATGACTGTGAACTGGAATAAGTAGGCTAGAAAATGAATGAAATAATGAAAACATATTATTTTTTTAATTTATAAATTTATAAAGTATATGATAAAGTAAAAATTTATAAAGTATATGACAATTATACAGCTGCATAATAACGATGTGGTATGAAAGGGCTCAGTGAACCCGCATATTTGTTATTGTTTTTAAACTGCATGGTAATAGGAAGTGCTCTTTAACGATTTTCACTTTGCAAACATTTATTCCTTAATTTAACCCATCACCACTACTACTGACAGCACTCATTGTTTTGTCAAAAATTGGGTAAATCGTTATCTTGTTTTTATTAAACTTTCTCAAATGTATGCATACTCCGCATTTATTTCAGTGTTTCGTATTAGAAATGTTTTAGGTGTTTAGAAGTTTTGATGATGTTTTTGTAATCAGAAATATACTATAGGAATTTAACTCTTGTTTATGTCAATTAACGTGTGGTTAAATTAGTTTTGTTCCACATCATTTGCTTAAAGTCACAGTTTCCAAGAACCTATTGATAACATTAAAGTGAGGACTTAATGTATTAACTCTGTAGAAACTTTTATTATGGTAGGAATGTTATATGAAGATTTTTGCCTCCCTCTTTTACTTTCATTTAAAGATATATAATAAAATTTCATTATGATACTTTTAAAATGTAAAGTAAGGATGGATTTGATTCATATCTGCTACGACTTCCTACAAACTTAGTAGTTTTTTTTCAGGCTCTGACACTCAGAAGTATCTGAAGGCCTTCAACATAAACTTTAGTAGCAGCAGCATTGTTAACGTCTTTTTAAAATTTCTGTATTCCTTTTGATGTTTCCTGAGTGGATTATCAAATGGGGTTTCCTTTCTCCTGTTGTAGTTTTTTAAATCTACTGTGTCTTGAATTAAATAAATGTAAGATATTAGCTTAAACTATAAAGTAAAACATTATTTTTAGTTAGCTATATGAGATGATTATATGGATAGATTTCCAAATAGAACTTCTTTCTTGCCCATAAATCCATTGGTTGAAGTGGAAGAAATTAGTAAGATAAGTGGAAGACAGAATACATAATCAGAATAAATAGGAACTGACCTAGTGATGATAAGAGCCAGGGTAGAGTCTGGTTCCTTAATATGCTAGGCTGACAAGAAGGTTTCTGGTGGCTTCTGCAGGAGCTGATGGACTTACAGGGAGGTATTGTGTAGAGTAGAAAGAGTCCTAGACCAGAAAAACTGGGGTTTGGTCCTGATTCTGCCATTTCTGAGCAATGTGAGCTTGGCCAAATCCCTTAAGTGGTCTGAGACTCAATTTCCTCATCTGTAAAATAGGGCTGATAATGATCTTTCATGCAGTAATCACCAGGTTAGGGTTCACTCTGCATATAGGTCACTCTGCATATAATACAGGTCAATATAAATGTAAAGTGATGTTTTAAATATTCAAGCTATCCCATTTAGGAAGGCTAGGTTAGGCTTGTTAGTTTGGGTTAGGTAATAAGGGTCATGCTTCCGTATATATTTTCAGAGACTTTAAAATGAAATTATGGTTATTTTGTAGCAGTCTCTGTATGTGCGTTTGTATAAATACACGTATGTGTGTACACATATTTTCACACTTTTTTCTTTGTTCTTTATTGCTTTGGATTTTTTTTTTTTTTTTTTTTTAGATAGAGTCTCACTCCGTCGCCAGGCTGGAGTGCAGTGGTGCGATCTTGGCTCACTGCGACCTCTGCCTCCTGGGGCCTGGGTTCAAATGATTCCCCTGCCTCAGCCTTCCGAGTAGCTGGGACTACAGGCGCCCACCACCATGTCTGGCTAATTTTTTACATTTTTAGTAGAGACAGGGTTTCACCATGTTGGCCAGGATGGTCTCGATCTCTTGACCTCGTGATCTGCCCGCCTCGGCCTCCTAAAGTGTTGGGATTACAGGTGTGAGCCACCACACCCGGCTTGCTTTGGATTTTTTTTTTTACAGGATACATATATTACTTTATTAATCAGAGACCAATAAATATTTTATTTTCAAGGAAAACTGGGAAACAATGCTAAGTTCTGCTTTTGCAGAAATTTACTACCACCTTATTTAGACTTTATTTTTTTGTCATAATGACACAGGATTCTTTTGGTGCCACTTCACTAGGCAGAAACCTCTGTGGCTGGCGGCACCTCTGCCTGGGCTTCGCTCGGGCCCACTGGGCTCACTCTACCCAGGCTGGCTGGCAGGCTGCGCTCAACTCGCTCCCCAGCCTGGATCCCGCAACCACTGCAGCTCCAAGCTCTTCCTGTGGTGGGGCCAGGTGTGCTGCAAGCAGCTTCTGTGGCTGGGTGCCAGCATTCAAATGAGGGGGATGCAGTGGCACCCGAAAACTTGGAGACACCAGCAACCACAGAGCCCCAAGGGGGTGTCACAGCTTCTGCTTGGGGAGTGCCGAGGTCTGGGCCCCCAGAAGGGTCACAGCTCTTCACTCCTGTAGTCTAGTGAATGGAGGCATGTGTCACAACTCTTTTCATTTCCGCTACCCACAGCTCTGTGAGCCGGCCAGGAGCATGTTACAGCCCTTTTTGCTCCTGCCATTTGGTGGGTAGGTTCTTGTCCGACAACCAAGAAGAATGAAGTACATGGACACCAGAGAGTGAGCAAGGCAGAGAAGAATTTTATCAAGTGACAGAAAAGATCTCAACAACAAGAGGGGACCTGAAGTGGGTAGCTTTCTGTGTGAGAGGGGGCCTGAAAATGGGTAGCTGCCTTGTGACTGAGTCCATGGTTTTCATGGTCTCAGAATGGGGGAGTGCATGCTGAATGGTCCATGTGTGGACCTGATAAAAGCACCATTTGATTTTCAAGGAAGTTCTCACTCCAGTCATGGATTCTACCTGAAACTGCAGCTCGGTTTTCAGGCTTTAAATTGTCTGTGGTTTGGAGGTTGGGTTTCACCAGGGACCTGGCCCTGTCTGTCTAGGAATTTGTCTGTCTCCTGCCACTATCAATAATCCTGGTTTTAATTACTTTAGAGTAAACAGGTAAAGATGAATCCCAACACCAAATAGAAAACTTTTTAAAAATTCAATCAAAATAAACCTAGACCTAAGAGCATAATAATTTTGAGGGAAGAGACGATCTAATAAATGGGAGCAAAAAGGTAGGGTATCTCTTTTTTGCAGCCAGAGTAATTATTCATTTCTAGAAAAAATATCTTTTTTATAAAAAGTCTCTGAGCTGAAATCTGAGTTGGATTATACTCTGTTGTGTTTCTGTTAGTGATTGTGAGATTTTTATTCCTACATCATTACTTTTGTATGCTTTTATAAGACCTGTTTTATGTATATATGGCATTTTCCCTAGACTGCATACCTCTGGAGGTCCAGGGCTATGCCTCATGTTGATTCAGGGACTAGCACATGCTACGTGTGTTGTAGATGCTTACTGGGTTTCTTCCTGAATTACTCTAAACATAAGAGTACCAGAGTGGTAGCTGGACCAGACTGTATAGAGCAGAAGAATGACTTATCAGTGGGCACTGATACTGATTATAGGATTAAACTGTAGATTCTACTATCTTCAGATTAAATGCATGCATTTTACAGAATTGACATGTAGAATATTAGTTATGTAAGACAGTGCATTCACTGTAGAAAATGGAAGTGTAACACATGGGAAATATGACACAACAGAGAGAAGGAACCTGAGCTGTGGAATCAGACAGACTTGGGTTTGAACTTATAACTTAGTGATCTTGGTAAAGTTATCATTCATCTCTTGTAAAAAGGGATAACTCCAGCTTCTTTATGAGGTTTTAGTAATTATTGAGGTTGTGACATTTCAGTGTTAGGCACTTAGCACAGTGGTGGATACTTGAGGTCTCCCTAAAATACTAGTCTCACATTATTAAGTGTTATCCTGCATTTTTTGACTGGCAAACTCAAACGTCTAAAAGTTGTATAGACAAATGACTCATTGTTTCCAGCTTTAAAAGCTAGCCATTTTTATTAAAAATACAGATTAATTGCCTTTTTGTAGTATAGTGCCAAAGAGAGCAGCTGGTTTATTAACGGACTACCAATCATTCTAAAATGATCTAACACCAAAATCTGCTTCTATTTCAAGCAGCTCCAAAACATAAAACAAAGATGAGCAGGCCTCCTGTTGTTTTTCTGATTTGTAACAGTAGAAGCCTGCTCACCAGCTGTATTTGATTTATGCAGCTTCACATCTTTAAATTGGCTGGGAAGTCATTTTGTACTATGTAATACACAGTACTTTCAACTTTAGATACTCGTGAAGTCTTGATTTAATATCGGAACTTTGTTTACTGTCATTTAAAGATCATTGGTCATCTTACATTATAAAAATAAAATTTAAAGATTGATTCAGTTTTTTAAGCATGTAAGTACATGCTTGTTTGATGGCTCTCAAATCTCATCATATGTTGCCAGTCCTGTTAGATCTTGTGCCTTCATATTGCTCTGGCCCACCCATCTATTTACTACAGATTGTAGAGAATGAATTAAAGTTTAGGCCCAAATGCTATTTGACAGAGGCCAATTGATGAAAATTCTAAGAAAGAGATTTTAGGAGAATAAGTCTTCAGCCTATTTATAGATTTAGAGGGAGGAATTAGCAATGAAAGAGAAGTTGAAGATGTAAAAGAGAAAGGAAAGATGAAAGAAAGAAACTTTTAAAACAAATTTGGAGCCGGGCACGGTGGCTCATGCCTGTAATCCCAGCACTTTGGGAGGCCGAGATGGGTGGATCACTCCCTGAGGTCGGGAGTTCGAGACCAGCCTGACCAACATGGAGAAACCCTGTCTCTACTAAAAGTACAAAATTAGCTGGGTGTGGTGGCGCATGCCTGTAATCCCAGCTACTTGGAAGGCTGAGGCAGGAGAATCACTTGAACCCGGGAGGCGGAGGTTGTGGTGAGCCGAGATCGCGCCATCGCACTCCAGCCTGGGCAACAAGAGTGAAACTTAATCTCAAAAAAAAAAAAACCTCAAAAAACAAAACAAAAAAAAACAAATTTGGAAAGGATATATAGTTTGCTTATATAGTCTGGGTCCCTTCTTTATTGTATATTATATTAAGACCTTGTAAATATTAAGGCATGTTTTTGGGTTATTCTTGTGACTAGATTTGTACTTTATAAAGCTGTATGGAGGTTACATCATGGAGAGAACAAATTTGAGTTAAGGAGACGAGTTAAGAAACTGTTTAAGAACCACTTCTCCCACTCCGTGGGATATAGACTTGAATATTATGTACTGGAAATGAAGAGGAAAGACCAAAATCATGAATTATTTAGGAGACAGAATCCATATGATTTGGGAACTGATATTGTGGTATGAAGGTAAGAGTGTGATATAGAATGACTCTTGGCTTTCTGACTTGGTGACTAAATAGATTGTGGAGTTATTGAACCAAGAGGAGGGAGATGATTCATGGAGAAGATAACAATTTACGTTTTTGGCACATTGATTTTATATTGTCTGTGGGACATTAAACTGGAGATTTCTGAGTGGCATGAGTACTTGTATCTAACAGTCAGGCAAGAGATCTAAGCTTGCGGGGTAGTCAAAATTACTGCTTAAATCACTAGGAAAAATAGTTTTAATGAGAAGGGAGTTGCACTGAGAATAGAACCTTGAGGATTAGAGGAATAGACATTGAAGGGGTAAGCGAAGAAAAAAAGATCCTTAGAAGGAGGGCTGAGAAAAACAGTTAAAGAGGCAGGAACAAAACCAAGAGAGAGTAGCATTAAACCAGAGGAAAGTAGGCGTTTCAAGAAGTAAGTTGTTAATGTCAGAAATCAGAGAGAGATTCAGTACCATACTTTATCTCAGCAACAGTATAGTTCATACTGAACTATAGTGTAATATTGAGAGCATATATTTTATGGAGCGGACGAAGGCTAGTTCATAATATTTATTCTCTTTCATTATGAGTATAGAAGTTTGGGAGCTACAACTTCATGGTATTCCAATTTTAAAGATAGTGCCTTAAGACTATCTAGTCAGGCATTAATTGATATCACAAGAATAGAAACTCCACATTAATATAAAAATAGGAAATCATGCAGAGGTTTATGTGGACATACTAATATTTAAATATGTTTGTACTTCTTTAAAATTAATTGTATTTGTCTTCTTTTTATTTTGAAGAGTTCATGTCTCTTGGCAGTATCAATTGGCTGGGAAGGAGGTGTTTATGTACAAACCTGTGGTCACACATTACATATAGATTGTCATAAATCTTACATGGAATCATTACGGGTAAGTTGATTGCAAAAATTTTTTAAAGGTGCATGTATCTTTCCAGGTATTAAATCTTTTTATAGTATATACATCCCAATTCCAGCTCATCTTTTTTAGGTGATTTTGATCATCGTATAAACTATCCAGTCTCACTTTAACACAGACCTGTTCAACTTCAAGGATTTTCATTTTTTAATTTCAATTTCATTTTAGCAACTAGCCAGACGCAGTGGTTCATGCCTGTAATCCCAGCACTGTGGGAGGCCGAGGTGGGCAGATCACTTGAGGTCAGGAGTTCGAGACCAGCCTGGCCAATGTGGCCACCTGGCCAACCTGGCAAAACCCTGTCTCTACTAAAAATACAAAAATTAGCCGGGCATGGTGGTGTGCACCTGTAATCCCAGCTACTTGGAAGGCTGAGGCAGGAGAATCACTTGACTCTGTGAGGCAGAGGTTGCAGTGAGCTGAGGTTGCACCACTGCACTCCAGCCTGGGCAACAGAGAGAGACTCCATCTCAAAAAAAAAAAAAAAAGAAAGAAAAAAAAGAAAAATTTTTTTCACTTTAGCAACTGACTTTCATGGCTGCACTTTAGACTTTGCTACTCTCTCTGAAATATTAAGCTTTAATATCCTACCATGTCACCTTATGATTATCACATAAGTTCTCTTGTCTTCACTCTCATTATTGTGATTTGCCTCTGACATCAAGATCTATAGTCCTTTAACCCTTTGAATTTTTTCCTAGTGTATTAGCTCTTTGCTATCCTCACCTTCTTGTACTATACCCATTCTATTCTTGTCAATCTCATTTAATCAGCCTCCTTTGATTTTAGACCCAGTCAGCTATCCCAGCTTGAAAAGTCATAAAACTAGGTTAATGATTATTATCACAAACTTGTGGCTTCCTATAACAGTGGCTTAGACTAGGGTTATGGGCTATAAATACTGCCTATTAATTCATTTACCTGTCTTTGATCAGTTCCCTCTCCTGTTTTCCTCAGCAGCTATTCCAAACCTTTGCCTCCCCAAGATTCATTTCCTCTTAACAGATTCTGTCTCTTCCTTTGTCATTAAGAAAACAGTGTCTGTTGTCACATTCCCTTAGATTCCTATCTTGCTTTTCTGTTCCCTGATAAATGAGTCCAACATCCCAACCAGTCTTTTCTTTGCTACTCTTTGAGGTAGTACTGTAGCCCTTCTTCTGTTCAGGAATAACTTTTCTGCCTGAGCTCCGGTAGACCTTTCTCCCCAACACCTCAGAGGCCTTAATTCATCAGTAGGTAACTTCTTTTTCTTCTGTATTTTCAGTTTTTCTGCCTCTTCTGCCCCTTCTCAGCTCATCAGGAGCTGAGTTCAAACCTCTCCCATTCAGAATCCTTCCCTGGACGTTACATTTTCTTATTTTCCTATAGCTGAAGACTTCTCTTTCTCCTTCAGTGTAACTTTTATTTTATTTATTTATTTATTTTTGAGATAGGGTCTCACTCTGTTTCCCAGGATGGAGTGCAGTGGCTCGATCATAGCTTACTGAAGCCTTACGCTCCTGAGTTCAAGCAGCACAACTTCTTAAAAGCAACTTCTTAAATACAGGTCTACTATATTCTCATGTTCCTAACTCAGAAGCAGTAGATATCTCTTTTTTCCTTCCTATTCCTCACCTCTCACTTTCAGTCCCTTACCAAAATTCTATTGATTCTGCCTTCTAAATCTCACTTGACTATATTCTACCTTCATTAATCCCACTGCTACTTTTTTGTGTATGCCTTCCTCGCTCATCTTGATTATAGGAATTGCTTTCTTACTGATTTCCTTATTCCAGGTGTAACTTATTTACTACATTGAGCTTTCTAAAATTTAAATCAACAATACATGTTGTTGGCTTAAAATCTCTTGCTGTCTTCCTCCTGATAGGATAAAGTTCACTATTCTCTGAATGGCATTCAGGTACTCCAGGATCTGGTCTTGCCTATTGCTTTAGTGTTGTCTTCCATCAATTCAACATTAATAAGCTAATTACTAGTTCCTTAAACACATTATGCATTTTTCATATGCCTGTATTCAACTATTCCTTCAGCAAATATTTATTCAGTATCTATAATGTTCCAGATACTATGATAATCATTGTGGATACAATGGTACATAAGGCACAGTTCCTTCCCTCAATGAGTTTACTATGTATTATGTAAGAGAGACAAGTAAACAGTTACAGTACGCATGCTAAATGTTAGGTATACACAGTCTTTTTTTTTTTTTCCCCTCCGAGATGGAGTCTCACTCTGTGCCCAGGCTGGAGTGCAGTGGCGCGATCTCGGCTCACTGCAAGCTCCGCCTCCCGGGTTCACGCCGTTCTCCTGCCTCAGCCTCCCGAGTGGCTGGGACTACAGGCGCCCGCCACCACGCCGGGCTAATTTTTTGTATTTTTAGCAGAGACGGGGTTTCACCATGTTAGCCAGGATGGTCTCGATCTCCTGACCTCGTTGTCCATCCGCCTCAGCCTCCCAAAGTGCTAGGATTACAGGCGTGAGCCACCGTGCCCGGCCATCTGCCAGGTTCCAGAACATTTTGATGAAGTAAGGTGCTTGAGTGATGAGAGATGAGACAGGATAAGTAGTTAAGGTTTACATTGTAAGGGGCCTTCTGGTCCATTTAAAGAATTTGGACTTTATGTAGATTCCTTAGAGAAAGCCATTAAAGACTCCTAAGCAGAAATATAAAATGTCCAGAAGAGTCATTGTGACAGTTGTGGAGAAAGGGAATTGCAGAAAAGTAAGAAAAAATGTGGTGGGGGCTTAGACTTACTGATGTATATGAAAATGGAGAGGAGAATATAGATTTGAAATATATTTAGAAGGACAATCTTCTGGAGCACGAGGGGAAAGAAGGAATCAACGTGATAGGTGATGATGACACTGAACGATTTTGATTGGAAATAACAAAGTCTCACATTAGACATTAGACACTAGACACATTAGGTCATGTAGTGGTATGTTTGGGAGACTACTTAGGAGAGAGATGAGTAAAGGTGATAGAAAGAAGAAAGTAGCTGGAAGGATTGATGGGGTTAATTAATTATATATTTGTGATGGGAGAGGGCAGGATGCTGAAGGAGTTGCCATGAGTCTCTTCTGTCTGAGATATGAGGTATAACCTCATGCTCCTAGAGTAAAGGGGGCAGGGGTGGGGAAGGTGAGTGACTTGGCAGGTGAGGAGGTGGTTTGAAAAACCACTTTGGGGGCCAGGTACGGTGGCTCATGCCTGTAATTTCAGCACTTTGGGAGGCCGAGGTGGGTGGATCACCTGAGGTCAGGAGTTCGAGACCAGCCTGGCCAACATGGCGAAACCCCATCTATACTAAAAATACAAAAATTAGCTGGGTGTGGTGGCAAGCGCCTGTAATCCCAGCTACTCGGGAGGCTGAGGCAGGAAAATTGCTTAAACCCGGGAGGTGGAGGTTGCAGTGAACTGAGATCGCACTATTGCACTCCAGCCTGGGCAACAAAAGCAAAACTCCATCTCAAAACAAACAAACAAACAAAAAAAGAACAAGGCTGGGCGTGGTGGCTCATGCCTGTAATCCCAGCACTTTGGGAGGCCGAGGCGGAAGGATCACGAGGTCAGGAGATCGAGACCATCCTGGCTAACACAGTGAAACCCCGTCTCTACTAAAAATACAAAAAAAATCAGCCGGGCGCTGTGGCGGGTGCCTGTAGTCCCAGCTACTCAGGAAGCTGAGGCAGGAGAATGGCATGAACCCTGGAGGCGGAGTTTGCAGTCAGCTGAGATCGCACCACTGCACTCCAGCCTGGGCAACAGAGCAAGGCTCCGTCTCAAGCAAAACAAAACAAAAAAACCGGGAAAACCACTTTGGGATTGGATGAGAGAGTGCTTCCTAGGATGTAGAGAAAGAGTGCCAGGCAGTATTCAAGGACAAAGTTGAGGCTGGAAACAGTTTGTAGCAAGAAGGCATTTTATTTTTCTCTGACAACACTCAGTTTGAGTGCAGAATTGGAGACGGCATACATTGGATTAATTTAGTATGAAGGCTTTGTTTGGTGTGAATGATGAAAGGACAAGTAGAGGGCGAATGGGAAGTGTTGCCATGAGTTTTTGAAGTGGTAGACAATGGTGTGCAGATAGGATAAGAAAAACCTGATGAACTGGGAGAAGAAGAAGGGAGTAAAGGAGGTGGAAGTTGGTAGTCAGAATATAAGATGTTTAAATTTAATATTTTCAGATCACGAGTAATTTTGAGTTATTACAGGACAAGGATGTTGTTATGGTAACAGGTGCTGGAGTAGAGTGGAGGCCAAAACTATAGGAGCTGATGAGGTTAAGGAGCTGAAGGACTAAGGTATAAGATTGGTTGTATACATATATAGTGAAACTGCATAGGAAGATGCAGGACTTGGAGTGATGAGGAAAACATATCGAGGTACCAAAGTCTTCAGTGGTTGCGGGCAGTAGGTGGCAGTGAAAAGGAAGGAAAAGGATAGTATTGCTAAATGACATGAGCCACAAAGACAAGGGAATGCAGGAGTAATGATCTCGGGCCAGCACCAGAGGGTGCTGAGATGTGAGAGATGTAGGAGGGTGAGTTGAGAGGGTTTCTGGGGGTGCTTCGGGAGAGAACCTAGCTTCAGTTACAGCAAAAAAGAGTATCTAGCATTCTTTGGAATTAAGGCTGTCAAGAAGCTTATCACAGAATGTTATTCTGTGACCAGGACCCTTGCCCCAATTTTTTAGCACACTTTTTTGTGTATTTTTAAAACTTAGCTCACAAATCTTCTTCTCTGGGAAGGCTTCTCTGTTGTGGCATTTATCACACTAAATTTATTTGCCTGATTTTGCTTTTAAATCGTGAGTACCTTAAGAAGGAAAAATGTATCTTAACTCTTTATGCTATCACCTTGCACAGCATTTATCATGTAGTAGGAGCTTAGTAAATGTTTGTAGAATTGGATTTAGGAAGATATGTTGTTACATTTTTAAGGACTTAAAAAGTTAATGTCAAAAAGTGAAAAATAGAATTCATAGTTCTCTTAGTCAAAGTACCTGAGATGCAAGATATAATGAAATGAGCACTAACTCAGTTGTCCAATCAGTTGTATTTAGCAGTTAGACCCCTTAGAAGTCACTTTTTTTGAGGCTTATTTACTCTTAAAAGCTATTTATCCTAGATCAAAGAACATGAGCATTGGGATAATCTTCCCACTAGTCAGTTACAGATTATGAAAACAGGGGTATGGGGTAAGAGGAGGGCAACCCACTTTAATGTGGCCTGTTTTTTGAATTATTCTTTATCTTAAATCCACATTTCAGATTAATTGCACCATCACTTGAAAGTTTCATACTGAGAGAAGAGTAAGATACTTAAACAGTGTATTGGTGAGGGCAAGTGTTATGTAATTGCTATGATGTAAGAAGTGATTTGGTGAACTTTAACAGTTAAATGAAGGATTTTGCTTATTTCTTTATGACATATATTAGAGATGTCTTTTTTGTATGGTTTATTAATTTACTATAAAATGGGTGGTATAATTTTTGTTTTCTATGAATGTGTATATCATGCATCTGTATGTTTATTTCGTCTTTTAGAATGACCAGGTTCTTCAGGGCTTCTCGGTGGACAAAGGAGAATTCACGTGTCCACTCTGTAGGCAGTTTGCTAACAGTGTTCTTCCATGTTATCCTGGAAGCAATGTGGAAAATAACCCTTGGCAACGTCCTAGCAACAAAAGCATACAAGATCTCATAAAGGAAGTGGAGGAGCTGCAGGGACGACCGGGAGCTTTCCCAGTAAGCATCAGTGTAAGGCATAAATATCCTGGTTAACTCAGCTCTGATTTTCTGCTTTCATTTTAATTCAGTTTATAAATTACTCTGGACTTTTACATATTTAGTAGAAATTGCTTTTAGAGGTTTTGTTCTCTTCTATTTATACTTAAATAAAAGTAATAGAACAAATTATTATCAAAGGCTATACTTCTCTTTAGGCTAAATTCTGAGTTTTAATATACGTCTTCTAGGTCAAGAACCCCTATAGGTTTAGATAGAGTTAGGCTCTTTTAAGATGTTCAAGTAGGCCAGGCACCGTGGCTCACACCTGTAATCCCAGCACTTTGGGAGGCTGAGGTGGACAGATAACTTAAGGTCAGGAGTTTGAGACCAGCCTGGCCAACATGGCAAAACCCCATCTCTACTAAAAATACAAAAATTAGCCAGGCATGGTGGCGCTGAGACAGACAGATCACTTAAGGTCAGGAGTTTGAAACCAGCCTGACCAACATGGCAAAACCGCATCTCTACTAAAAATACAAAAATTGGCCGGGCACCGTGGCACACACATGTAATCCAGCTACACGGGAGGCTGAGGCAGGAGAATTGCTTAAACCCAGGAGCCGGAGGTTGCAGTGAGCTGGGATTGTGCCACTCCACTCCAGTCTAGGCAGCAGAGCGAGACTCCCTCTCAAAATAAAAAAGATGTTGAATTATTTAAAAACAAACACACAAGTTATATATACTCTGTGTGTGTGTGTATGTATCTCAATATAAAGCACAATTTAATCACTTAAAAATATGCCCATTAGGTATATTAGGATTAAGAAGATATATTTACACAGACATGCACATGTATTTACTGTGTGTATGTGTATTCGAGAGATAAAATATTGTGTAATTGATTGAACTGTTCATCACAAGTCAGACTACTGTAGGGGGAAACTCATCTTTTATCCCATCCAGTAGGATTTGTTTGGTCTAAATTCTTAAAATATTTCACCTTCATAAAAAAAAATTTCACCTTCATTATAGATTTGTGATATGGTCTCTGAGAGAAGTGACAGCTGTGTCTGGTTTATGTAGTAAATTTGTGAAAATTGTGAATATTTGACTTTTGAAACAGAAATGCATACTTTAAACCTAGATAGATTCATCTGGCAATTCCCTTTCTCAAGCGAAGACTAATTTTAGAATTTGTGGTCTTTTTAAAATGTTATAAATCCAAATTCTTATGTGTTTAAAATATGCTTAAACTTACGGGACATTGATATTATTCTTTGAAAAATGAACTTAAATGAAAGTCAGGTTTTTTATAGACATGGAAACTTTGTTCTAACATATTATTTTAATACCATCATCTCATTGGCTTAGCATAATTTATGTGGTTAATTCATAGTTGGATTACAGGGTTACCAGTCACAATGTAGAATTAGAATAAAAGATCACTGTTTAGAGAGTATTTTTTGATTGGTTTAACTTTGTACACTAAATATATTTATAATAGATAACGTTCTGTTTTGACTTTTTAATTTTAATTTCCTACTATGTTCATATAATAAACATTCTAGTTTTAGACCATTATTAAAGAAAGTGAATATAAACTTTATATGTATGTTTGCATTTTTTTATAGTCAGAAACAAATTTAAGTAAAGAAATGGAATCTGTAATGAAAGATATAAAAAATACCACTCAGAAGAAATATAGAGACTATAGCAAGACCCCGGGCTCACCAGACAATGATTTTCTCTTTATGTACTCTGTTGCTAGGTAGGTATATATAGTGTATACTTTTTAGTTTACTTATTATTAATAGTTGATTTTATTATTTAATAAATATTTGTTTTATTTATTTAAAGGATGCATATTTTTAATATCAGTTGAAATTATGGCTAGTTTTAGTGCCTGCTAGGATAACTATAACTGTGCAGCTTTATTTCCTGAAGAGGTTTTATTTTAATGAAATATTTACATAAATGTTACTAAGCATTATAGTACATGGGGGAAAGTATGTTACTAACATTTTGGGGCAGATATGTACCTCGAACATGTGAGTATTATCTATGAGACCTGTCAAAAAGTGATAATACTGAGAACTAAAACGTTGTAATATGTTAAACACTTTGATTTATGGAAAAATAAGAACAGTAAGAAATAGAAGAACTTTGTTTTAAATAGAAACCGAAAAGAACTAGTGATAACCTAAAAGACAGGAGTTTAGAAAAATCAGATAAGGGGGAAGCAAGGGATCAGGCATGTTCTAAACCTCAATTTGTAGTGAGTAAGGGGCTCAAGAAAGCTGTTAGAAGTGAATGTTTCTCACCTTTCAGATTAGGAAGGATTAGTCTAATTGTATGCAATACAGAAGCAGTAGTTCTAAATAGGAATTTTGGAAAACTTGAGTGAAAATGCAGAACCATAACAGCAGTAAATAGAGGAGAAACAGACACAACTAAGAACTTGTAAATGCATTCTGCCAAAACTGACTCTGTACATCCTTGAATATCTTTGGAAGCATACTTTATATTTTATCTAAGTAGTATTGTAATAGGTAAGATTTAGAGAGGTAATGTGACTTGAGGTCAATACAGCAAGTCTGTGGCAGAGTAGGATCTCTTGAGTCAAGGTTTACTGTTTTTTTCAATTGCTATCTTCCTTTTTCCTCTCCTATGTTTAGCTTTTATAGGTTCTATTATGTATATAGTTAATCATGGCTATTCTCTCTGGCCCACTCCTGGAACAGAGGGTAACAAAAGAGTAAATGAACTATACATAGCCTTTGGAACCCAGGAGAAATGGAACCAGATTTAGAATAATTGCAGCAAGCAAATTAGAGCTCAAGATAAGGAACATTAGTTGGTCTGAAATGCAAATACTGGACATGGGTTGATGTAAAAGGATTTAATGGATTGGAAAGTAACTTTGTAGTCTGTATATTCCTAGCCTCTTGTTTATCTAGAATGTTTTTGGGGAAGACATAACATTTAGTATTTTGTTTCTGGAGAGCTACTAGTTACTACATTCTTGCAATAAAAGACACTTTATGTGAAAACAAAACAATATAATTTAACTTTGCCAGGGTGCTAAGGTTTTACAGAATTTCCATATGATATTGTGATTATAACATTGTAGACGATTGGGTTGAATATGGATCAACTCAGTTCTGTTATACATATTTATACACAATCACAGACCTACACACATTTATGTTGCTCATTTATTTATGCCTTTAATTTTATTAGAGTTGACCTTTTAAGAAAATCTTTATTGAATGGGAATAATCTGTCATTGGAATTTTCCTGTAGTATGATAAATCAAACAATTTGATTTAAATATAATTTAGTGGAAGTTTTAGATCCTTATTTCTTGGTTTAAGTTTGTAAGTAACTTACAGAAAAAAGCTTGCAGTGATAGTGGGAGACCTTCTGGATCAAGACATTTTGGTTTCTCTGTTTTTTAGAGAAGCAGGGACAGATGTCTAATGCTTTACTAAGATGTAAACAGAGAAACAGAGAAAATATACTTCCCCCATCCTTTTCTGAAACTTAATAAATTCTAAAGCAGCAAAACAATAATTCTGAAAATGAGTGTATATAACACTTTAAAACTTTATTATCCTTTGCTTGGAATTCCCCAAAATATTGCAAAGCTCTTCCAGTGAGGCGGCATTCCTTCTCTAAGTTTTACTTAGTCATTACAAAGAAAACAAAGGCTGGGCATGGTGGCTCACACCATAATCTCAGAACTTTGAGAGACCAAGGCAGGAGGATTGCTTGAGACCAGGAGTTTGAGACCCGCCTGGACAACATAGTAAAACCCTATCTCTATGAAAAATAAAAAAAAATTAGCTAGGTTTGGTGGCACACATCTGTAGTCCCAGCTACTTGGGAGGCTGAGATGGGAGGATCGCTTGAGCTACAAGAGATGAGAGGTCAAGGCTATAGTGAGCTGTGATTGAGCGACTGCACTTCAGCTTGGGCAACAGAGCAAAACCCTGTCTAAAGAAATAAAAAATAAGATAAATAAATTGACTCAGAAATTAACAACATATATTGAAGGAAAAAAGTATGTTGTATTTAAATAGGTTGTAATTTTCTCAAAACAGGAAACCAGGCCTTTTATGCATAACATATAACTTATTTATGCATAACATATAACATTTATTCCTAAAAGGTGAACATTAAAATATTTAGCAATATTTAAGTATTTAAGTAAAATATTTAGCAATAAACTTACTTTGAATTAAGTTTTGAATTAAATGTAGTGATTTTTAAATGTATAATTCATTAGAACTTGCACATTTATTTGTACTTAGTATTAGTAACGTGAGTGGAATACAACCCTCATTTCTTAGAGCTGGATTTCTCCCTGCTGAATAAGTAATTTTGTTTGCTCTTCAGAGGGTTTGAATTTTGGATATTTAGAAACAAAGTGTTTCTGGTGAGTTTTACAGCTTTTCTTTTTTTTTTATTGTTAAGACAGTACATGTCTTTTGGTTTTTAATTTTATTTGCATGGTGAAGCCTTGGAGAATTTTCTGAGGGTATCAGAGAAGAAACTGTTGGAAAATCCATTCAAATTTAAAATGATCTAAAGATTAATCAAAATCATTACATTCAAGTTTTAATATATTTCCAAAATTTTCATTTTATTACACATGTCAGTCATCTATACAGATAATGGAAACCAAATTGGGGGGAAGAAAGTTTTCTTTTTTCAATACCAATCATTATTTTGTTCTTGAAACAATGAATGACATGAATTTCAGTAACTGATTTTTCCAAGGATTTTTGGACTCAAGTTTCATGTAGTCTAGAGATACTGGTGAGTAGCAGGTGGTTTGTATAGAGAAAAATGGAAAGAAAATGAAACATAAGTAACTGCAATGTAGGTGGAGAGACATCTTTAGGTGGTGGGTACTCAATAGAGTGAATGTACCTTCATAGGTTAGTTACTTTGTAAACTAATCATGTTCAAAATAAAAGGGACGCTTGCTAAATACCAAATTATGAATCCTTTTAAAAAAACAAAAAATTCTTTCCTAAAACAATCCTTTTTTGGGGCTTGGTGGGGTCAATACTGGGTTTAAGGGAATGGAAGAGTTAGGAAAAGAAAGAAAATAAACTGCAAGGGCTAAAGAGAATCTTATAATTGGTTACATATCAAAAGAAAGATGTTGTCAGTTCCCATTTTTTTTTCTTTTTAAGCATCTTGTCAGGTACCCTGGGGATTTAGAAGCTATATTTGAAATAGTCGTTCTCCACGAATTTACAGTTTAGTTGGAGAGATGGAACTAATATAACATCAATCTATATAACAGAATATGTTTTTAAAAATATCATATAGAGAAAGTACTGTAGAACTTCTAAAGGGAAGATGAGCAAATTGAAATACAAAATATGTGTAAGTCCTTCTTTCTGTCCCAGGAAAGTTTCCTGGAGAAGTTAAAACTTGAATTGCCTCTTGTATAATATAGGCTGTGGTATGGATGAAGATACTGGTTTTTTTTTTTTTTTCCCCCTGAGAAATTGAGTAACTTGCTCAACTACTAAGTGGTAGACTCAGGCCTTGAACCTAGATCTCTTTCCAGAAGCTTTGCCCTTTTCACCAAACCAATGTGTGTTTGAGAATGTGGGGTGTGTAGTGTGTGTACACACGTTTGCTTTTCAAATTATGGTCTAAAATAGAAGTTAGTGTTGAATGGGGGGTTGAGAGGACAGCATACTTTGGTCATGCAAAAAGAAGCTGGTGCATAGTTAGAGGGGTTTTTAATGTGCACATCTAGGTGGCCACTAGGGTAGGCTTTAAACAGTCTTTCTCATCATTCTTTCAAATGTAGAGATTTTCACCTCTTTTTTTTCTTCCAAACTAATTTGAATGTATTTGTGTTAGAAAATATAGAAAAGAGTCTGCTTTTCTTTGACAGCAAAAAGCTCGGAAAACTTCCACTCCCAGCATATCTTTATTTTTGCATCATTCATTGAGGAGGAAAGAAACATAATATTGCTGTGTGATTTTCAGCAGTCGGACATGGGACATATGGACCCATTTGTGTGTTCTTTAGCATGTCTCAAAGGACCAATTTTGACATATATGAAACAAAGAAAAGTTGGTATTTAGAGCCATATTGATTTTTAAAATCCTAGATATTGCTGGATACAGTGGTGTGCGCCTATTCCTGGATACTTGGGAGGCTGAGGCAGGAGGATTGCTTGAGCACAGGAGTTCAGATGCAACCTGGGCAACACAGCAAGACTTCATCTCTCAAAAACAATTTTTAAGAAATGTAAAATCCTAGATATTATTACACATTAATCCTTTGGATAGGTAGTTTTTGATTTTTAATTCAGAAAGAATGTTGCATAGGAGATCTTCCAGTCATAAACTGGAATAATTAATTAGATTTTACTAGTTTTTTTTTGAGAATTCTTTACAATGAAATTCTTAGTAATATGTTTGTCATCCGTTATATTTGGGGATTGAGAAAACAGAATTGTTCTTATATTTATATTTTAATAAATATTTTTGCAAATGTGGTGAAATGTTGACATTCTGGTTTTGACATTCATTTGTAAGTATTGTTTGTGTTTCTGGTTAGCTCTCTTAAAAGTACTATCTAGGAAATCTTAGTTTTTATAAGAGAATATAGCCATTAATTTTTTTCTACAGATTAGGCAACAGAAGATTTGTGAAAACAAAATGTATTGATCTCATTTATATTCCCTTGATGAAGGAACACATGCTGGTCTCCGCTCGCTTTCTGTCCACTAGTATGAAATCCTTGTCCCTGCTTCCTTGCTGGTAGGTTTTTAGAAGTTCAGTGAGCAATGCAAATTGCCTGAAGGGTGGAAAATTCCCTTGTCACACAGATGCCCTTATCAGCAGCAACCAGATGGAGCTCTGAGCTGGAACGTTATCGGTGTTAAATTGCTTTTTCTCCCACCCTGAGTAGAGAGGATTAAAGCATTCCTTTAGAAATGGGTGGCAAATGTACAGACTTAGGATTATTAATATTTTTTAACAATTTGCATTTATAAGTAAATACATGGAAATATAATCTCAAAAAAAGTCCATGTTCACAAAATTCAGCCAAATCAGTGCAAAATGTTTTGTTTTAAATAAAATAGGATAATAGTCTTTCATGAATTCACTTGCAAAGAGTAAGCTTGAAACTGTTTTTTTTCTTTTTTTTTTTTTTAAGTGGGAGACAATATCTCACTATTAGGGTCAAATGCATATTAGGGTCAGTTTTGGTTGTAGAAAATAAAGGTATGTCTAAGTGTATTCATACTGTTGAAGAAAAATACAATTTAAATTATTAGAGTTGTCATTTATTTTGGCATAATTAATTGGTTCTTTTACTGTTACTGTTTTTGGGTAAATCCTTAGATTCTGCATTAGTTTGATTTTTGAAATGTTGATTTATTAAATATTGCTATTTTGTAAGCTAATAATTGCTAAATACCTTGCAATTTCAGGTCTGTATGAACAATATTGATGGTTAGCCATATCAGTAGTTACACAGTGTATTTTAATGAAACTAGTTTTAGAAGTCCGTAAGAGAGACTGCTGTTAAATTATATGTGTTGTTCATAGCCATTTCTATATTAGTGATTTTGTTTCTTAATATTGATTTCCAGATACCATCTAACCTCCAATGAATGATAACCATTTCTCTGATAGAAAAATTGGTATGCCTTTGTGTTTTATATGGCAATAACCACCTACACAGTGGCTGACGTTGGAGTAAAAATTCTTTCTTCATATTTATATGCAGGTTTATGAAATATGTTGCAGTTTTTTTTTTTTCTTAAGGCCTAGTTTTTAGTATGTGCCAAGAGTTGGGACTTTGCAACAATTACACCATGATGTGTGCAATTTTTTTCAGGTGTAAATATGAACATATAAGTAAGGATGGATAAATTGTTCCCTTTGTATTTCTAAATATCAGATAAATATGATTATTACTGATACAACATAAAAACTGCTTTTGCAAAAAATAAAGTTGAAGAACTTTATTTTTTAGGTTGATTCAGACATGTCAATAAAGCAGATTAATAAAGAATCTTCAGTTTAATGACTGAGATATAATGTTTTACTTACAGAACCAATTTAGAACTTGAATTGATTCATCGAGGAGGCAATTTGTGTTCAGGTGGTGCAAGCACAGCTGGCAAAAGGTCTTGTTTAAGTAAGTACTAAATACTGCTAAATTAAAAAAAAATTCTGTCATTTTTGGAAGCATTGACAGGAAAAGTGACATTTTGGTATATTTCAAATTTTGTCTATGTTATATATGATCTGTTTAGATAGTGATATATACTTTAAATGGTTAATCTTGTACTTGGAAGAATCATATGAATATTTAGCTCTTTCTAGATTATGATTACCTAGCACATAAATGTGATGCTAAGTGACGAGGTTTATACTGTTTCAAAATTAAAGCACTGTATGATTCTCAGCTATAAAAAATTGTTCTTAAACTTTAATTCTCTTAAAGAATTTTTACATTGAATTAAGAAAATATTTTTATAAAGACAATATATGTTGCCCACAGATTTCTATTATATTATTGCTATTAAGATATTTGTGCTATATTTTGATGTGTATATTAAAATGTATTGAAATTGCACGTTTGCTTTTATTTATATATATACTTTATGTTATAAAATGAGAATAATTCTTCAATCTTGTTTGTAAGGATATATTTGAGAGAAGTGTAATTTGTAATTTAAAGTAGATTTTTCATGAGCATGGCTTTGATGCTATCATTTTTTAGTCATTGTTTAGAGAATTAATGTGCATAGTAGGAATAATATTATTGAATATCAGCATATAGCTGATTATTTGCCCCAGATCACTGAAGTTGAAATATTACCTAATGTGATTGGTGTAGGAAATAAAACTTGTTTAAAACACATAATATATTCTTTTGAAAAATGAATATATATTCTCAAATACTAAAAAAAGTAAGTATTAAAAATTATCAATACATGTTGGTTTTTTAACAAAATATATGTTATTTCAAAAAATATGTAATTTTGAATTGATTCCAAAGCAAAGGGATGATCAAAAGCACTTTAAAATTTCTAACATAAAACCAAACGTATGTGAAATTTTAACTTGGTTATCTTTAAAGTCTTATAAATTGCAGTAGAATTTGATATTTTCCTTTGGATTGTCACTTTATTCCTAGAACTTAAAATTTTGGAGGTTATTATTTTTATTTTTTAACCGAGTATTAGTAAAAATTGACCCCTTTATGCATTCATCTAAACCTTATTTCTATTCAGTGCTTTACTAGTATGTTTCAAAGGAAGTTGTTGATACATGGGAGTTTTAGTTTCTAATCTGTTTGAATTAATAGATATAATAATCATTTTAGTTATATAAATTATTCCTTCTTGTTAATTTGTTATTAATTGATGTTTGGCATTGGCTGATAATATTCCAGAAACTGTTGTGTTACAAAGTGTTTACTTTAGCGAAGGGTTTTCTGTTTTTAAAAATCTACTTATTTTTTTCTCTGAGGCACTTAAACTTATCTAGAGGCTTGTAAATAATGAATTTATCCAGATCCCTGAAAATAGTAATAAAATTCTAGTGGTAATCACTTTAATTACCAGAGTCAATTTTGTAATTTAAATTGTTAAATTTATACTTTCAGACTTTTGCTTCGTTATTTTTCCCTTTACTAAATAAGAAATTATACTGTGCCAATATAGAAAAAGTCATGATAAAGTTTATCCTAAATGTAAGTTAATATGTTTCTTAGTTTTTGTATAATTTATTATTGTTCAGTTACTTATTTATCCTAATATTAATAAAAGCAGCCTGTAAGTCATACATATATAGAATATGTTGTATATATGCAAAATCCCACTATCTTACAAGTGTATGAAGTTAGTATTTGTTATTTATTCAAATAAAATTCAAACTTAAGTTGTACACCAGGACTTAAATTGATGATGATTCATGGGATCTCACTGCAAATATCTCATTTTTTTCATCTTCCAGTGCAACTTCAGTGGTATTATTAAAAAAAAAAATTCTATCTTTTTTCTAGGGAAATATCTTATTGTATTCACATTTTCCTTTTCCCATTGATTGCTCTTTATTACTTTTTGAACATCTAATTTTTAATGTTTTTTCTTCCATAATGTTTTTGAGGAGAGTGAGAAAATGCCTCACTGATTAAGCAAATGATAAGGGAACTTTTTTCATTCTAAGAATATCACACTTTTGAAATACTGTTCTGTTACGACTTCTTGATGAAACTGAAAATTTGTCTAGTCAAGAAAACTTTTAATAAATTTTGTCTAGAGAGGATTGCGTAATGCCTGGTATATAATTACGGACACACACACACACACACACACACACACACACACACACAGGGGGAGAAGGGAAGATTGTTCTTTCTACAACAATGAAAGCAAAAAATATTAATGGCCAAATCTCTGAGAAATAAAATTGAAATGGAACAATGCCATTCAACTACATCTTCAAACATTTTTAAATAGTTGAGAGTAGTTAACCAGTGTCAATCAAAATAAAAGGTCAGTCCTAAAAATACGTGTCTGGGAAATTTTCCATAGTAAAAAGTTACTCAAATTAGCTCACATAGCAGCATAGTATGGTATTTTAATAATATAATATCCTACATTTGTAGTTTTAAAGTTTGTAAAGTTCTTTCACATAAATTATTTAATCTTTAGAACGACCGTGTGAAATAGGTGTTATCTCTTTTTCATAGAAAAGGAATCTCAAGTTCAGAGTGATTGCCTTGCCAAGTCACACAGCTGGAAAATGTCAGAGCTTGCACTTGAGCCCAGCTCTTCTGACTCTAAATTCAGTTATATAAGACATATCTCCTGCCCTTAAGTGTCCCAAAGGATGCAGAACTTTTAAGACCTTTCAGCCGCTGGTTTAGTCAAAGACACTCTACTGTACAACATTGCCTTGGGATCTTTCCAGGCCCTTCTGGTCTAACTCTCCTATTTATCTTGTCTATTTTCTTTTGTCAGCCTTTCACCGTGAATCCTTTTTTGTTTGTTTGTTTTTGTTTTTGTTTTGAGCCATCTTTTCAGGCATTTTTGCAAGTCCTGAGTCCTTCTGCCCTGGATACCAGTTAGCTCTTCTTTATTCCCTGCCAGTTTGCTGGCTGGTTCCCCTTGCTCTTGCTATGAGCCATGTGCGTTAGTTCTCACATATAGCATAGCTGCCGATTCCTGGGTCAGAGCTCTAGCCCTCCTCCTTACCCACCAGGGAAGATCAGGCATTTAGGACCATGTATTCAGCACATGATACTGGTTCTAGAGACTGGTTCTCATCTGCTGGACTTGTATTCAGCAGATGAGACTTGTTCCAATGCCATGTCCACCAAAAACTTCGCTGATTCCAGCAGTGAATTTCCTAGAAGTTCTAGGGAATTTAGAGGTTTGTGATCATATCTATCTGCTGGAATCAGTGAAGCTTTTGGTGGACAAGGCATTTGAACAAGACTTTGAAAGATAAGTGAGGTTTAGAGTTTTTGTTACAAATTCGTATATACAGTAAGTACCACCAACTTGGTTAGCAACATATGTTGGAAAAAGCAGATGTAAAAATTAAAGGCATAACTTTTTATTAAAAATATTAAGCTTACTGTATTAATTTCTTCATTAAAGTGATTTGAAAGTAAATATTGGCACTCCATAAATTCTAGTGAAGTTCACATGCTTTCAGCACATTTTTGGCATGATATTCTCAGTGTATTTCTCAAGTAGAAATTGTTGAAACCATTGGCAATGCCATTTGATAAATTATTAATATTGGAGCATAATATAAAAAATTATTTCATTTGTAGGTAAACGTCTTTTCCTGTCTTTGGGTCTGAGAATTTGTCTGCTTATTACTGTCATTTAACTAAGAAACCACAGTTCATGTCTCAAATGGATTCCATGATTTTATAGAAAGATTAAAAATGAAATGTTAGTCAAGAGAGGATAAGGCAAACTCTTGCCTTGACATTTTCATTTGGGAAGTTCTGACTTAATTTTGATGTAATCTATGATCTGATCAAGAAATTATGCATAGTCACTGCAGTAAATAATTTCTACCAGATTTGCTTTTCATAGCAAGCAACCCAGCTTAGATCTGTGCAGGCAACTTAAAATAGTTCTACTTGCTCAAAGAGTGAATTTTTGGTGAATTTAAAATTACAGAAAATTAGCCAGGTGCGGTGGCTCACTCATGTGATCCTAGCATTTTGGGAAGCTGAGGTTGGGAGGATCGCTTGAGTCCAAAAGTTGTTAACAGCCTGGGCAACATAGGGAGAACCTCATCTCTAAAAAGAAAAATAAAATTAGCTGGATGTGGTGGCGTGTGCCTGTGGTCCCAGCTACTCAGGAGATGGAGGTGGGAGGATCGCTTAAGCCCAGAAGGTGGAGGCTGGAGTGAGGCATGATTGTGCCATTGCACTACAGACTGGGTGACAAAGCAAGATACTGTCTCAAAAAAAAATTATAGAAAATTATTTTGACATTAATTTCTCCCTACAGTTAGGCAGCATAAAGATGTTAAACAAATAATGAGTTTTTACAAAATTACCCTTTTATTGTTGAGAGACAGGGTCTCCCTTTGTCACTCAGCTGGAGTGCAGTGGCACAATCATAGTTCACTGCAGCCTCGAACTCCTGGGCTCAGGCATTCCTCCCACCTCAGCCTCCCGAGTAGCTAGGACAGCAGACACACACCATCAGGCCCGACTAATTTTTTAATACATTTCTTTGTAGAGATGAGGTCTCACTATGTTGACCAGGCGTCTCAAGTTTTTGGCGTCAAGCAATCCTCCCACCTTGGCCTCCCAAAGTGCTGGGATTATAGGCATGAACCACTATGCCTGGGCTAAAATTACTTTTAAGTAGTCTGGCCTTATTCTTTCACACTTAGTAGTAAAATTCTGACACTGATGGCTTATGAAGGCCTTTTTCAAATTTAAAAATACCAATTTCTGCAAGCAGATTGAACCACAATTTTGTTCAATTTTTTTTGTTATCATAAAAAAGGAAAATTTGGCCATCAAATTATTATAATGGTCAAAAGGTATAAATTAATACAAAAATGTGTAAATTGTCTCCTGAGACTAGTTATTGATCAGATTTGATGGCTAAAAGGTGATTTTGTGGTATTTGGGTATGTTTTATGTTCTGAAGAGCAAGTTGGTATGTATTTAGGGCCAACATGAAAGATACATATGTGGTGGAATAGACAACAGCAAACTAGGATCATAAGCATGTGCTTAGGCAAGACATTTTATGTTTTTGGCTTCAGTTTCCTCATCTATAAAATTAGTGTACTAGGCTGGATGCTCTGTGTCCTGACAGATGTTCATGGTTGTTAACTGTTACATGCAAAGCTCAAATCTGGAGCTTTTCCCCCCTGTTAATTAACATCATTGACATTAAGCACAAAAGGCAAATAGCTGGACTAGGAGTTATACTCTAGGAACTTTTAGAATTATACTTTATCTACAGTCATACACTATAGAATAAATCAAAGCTTGGAGTTTTTGTTGTTGTTTTCTTTTGATACATCTTACAAATTCAGAAGATTTTGGTATTTTGTTTTATATTTTATTTTGCTCTTCATTTTAAATAGTGCATAAATAAAAAATAGAGGCTGTCAGTGAAATCACATGATAAATAGAATCAGAATCTTTGAGCTAAAAGTTACTTAGGAAATCTCCTAGTCTAAATGTTATCTAGCTCAGGCATCTTGTACCTACTATTCCAATCGTTTGCACTCTGCTTGAACACTTTCAGAGATAAGGAGTACTGTTTGAGATAGGTGAGGAGTTTGGTAAGCCTTTTAAAGGATGGTGATATTAAAAGGCAGCATAGTGTAAACTAGAGAGTGAGATTCTGTTCCTCATTAATACCCAATCAGAGGATTGTTGTAAGAATTCAATTTTATAATATATATTCTAGTTTCTATAGATTGTAAATCTCAACATTAATATTTCTCCTATTTCAACACTATAATTGTCAAATTGGGGGGGGTGTGTGGATAAGGAGAAGGAGCAAGATAACACTTTTTAGCTCAATTTTTGTCTTAGTCTATAACAATATACCGTAGACTGGGTGGCTTATATACAACAGAAATGTATTCCTCACAGATCTGGAGGCTGGGAAGTCTAAGATCAAGGCTCCAGCAGATTTGGTGTCTGGTGAGGACCTGCTTGCTTCCTCATACATAGCTCTCTTCTCACTGTAACCTCACGTGGTGGAAGGGGCAAGAGATCTCTCTGGGATCTCTTTTATAAGAGCACTAATCCCATTCATGAGGGCTTCCTCATGACCTAATCACTTCTCAAAGGCCCCACCTCCTTATACTAACCTTGGGGTTAGGACTTCAACATATGAATTTTGGTGGGACATAAACATTCAGTCCATTGCAGTTTTTTTTAAGGGACTTGACAGACTTTCTTTTGACCTCTTCAGAGATGAGATTAGGAGGACAGAATGAGATTTATCCCCATGATAAAGTTTATCTTTTGAGAACAAAATACATTGTTAATTTGGAGAGGTTTAAGAATGTGGCATGAAAATTTAAGTTAGAGGAGTGGCTTTAAATTTTCTTTAAGGGCTTTCTGAAAGTGCCATGATTTGTGACTTAAGTAGCCAGGCCTTTCTGTATTTATAATTTGGGCATTCAAGAACTAAGTACCATAGATAGTAATTTTCACTATCAGGACATAGGGGTCTTTGGATCTTACTTGGCTTAGGGCGAGGCAGCTTCTTTCTTCTGCAGTTAGATGGGACAAACTCTACCCCCATTTTAAACGAGGTGCTTAAATAAGACCTGGATTCATGGAATGTGCCTCTTTAGTAAAGAGGAAGTTAGGAGTCCTAAGAACTGACCTCTCTTCCTAGGATTACCTATATGCAGAAGCAGAATTGTCCTCTCCCTGCCTCTTATCATCCCAAGCTCTGTCGGAAAGGGAAAAGGGGAGGCTTCTAGTCACTGAAACCTTAAAGTAGAAGGTGAACAATTTGATGAAGCTAATAATAATACTTGTGGATACTTGAGGTAACCAGAGAATTATGGCATAGTGTGCCTGGGAGTGGAGACATAGGAACTCCGGGAGGCAGGAGAGGAACACAACATGGAAAGTATGAAAGTACTCAAGACAGCCTTTTTCTTCACTGTCTTCCCTTCCTTACATGGCAGAAAAAACGTCTCCAAAGGAAGCAACACTTCCCCACTCTATTCCCAAAATCCCATGTGTCCTTGTTGACTGGTGAAAACCTAGCATATAGTGCTGGAAGGAACACCGGGTTGGAGTTTGAAGGCATGGATTCTAGTGTATTTGTTATCTGTTGGACCTTGGGAACCTAACCTAACTTTTTACCTCATTGTGGAAGTGAGGATGATGGTACTTATACTGACTATCTGATATATCCATCATAGTTAATGTAATGATCAAATAGTATTAGATATATGAGCTAAAGTATCTTACATGTTATTATATATAATAATAATTATTAAACTTGTCTTTTAACTCTTTAAGATTCTACCATAACTGCCACTTGATTCTCTGCCCTGCCTTGCCTTGAGTGCTTAGGAATGGGATAGGGAGAGATGAGTCAGCTCCTGTCATCCATGGCATCAACCTTCTGTCTCTTGGGAACCAGATCTACAGATGTTCCCTTCTTCTTGGACCTGTTCCCAGACCTCATTTAAAGAGCTCTTTCCCATCTCTTCATGGCTGATTTCTCAGGGACATACAGAGGAACCAGTGGAAGCTGGCTTTGATGTGAGAGGTGTATACTCACACCTATTACATTCACCTTAGGATAAGTAGGTCAGAACAATTTCCTCACTTTGATTATTCAGTTGCAGAGAAAGGGAGATTTTTTTCCCCACCCCCATGATATTTCAGAGAGTCATTTGGCTAGTTGAGTTTTTGTTTTTTTTTTAAGGGACAGGGTCTTGCTTTGTTACCCACGCTGGCCTCAAACTCCTGGGCTCAAATAATCCTCCCATCTCAGCCTTCTGAGTAGCTGGGACTACAGGTATGTGTCACCTTGCCTGGCTGAGGTTTTTTCCATTGACAGTGATTTAACCATTGATGACTAGACTGATAAGACTGAAGTCTTGAATACAGACCCAGTTAAATTTACCTTAGGTGCATTTTAACAGTGGTACGATTTAAGGTAGAACCAATTTATGAAAATTCTTTTTTTTTTTTGAGACGGAGTCTCACTCTGTTGCCCAGGCTGGAAGTGCAGTGGTAACATGTCGGCTCACAGCAACCTCTGTCTCCTGGGTTCAAGCAATTCTCCTGCCTCAGCCTCCGAAGTAGCTGGGATTACAGGCACCCACCACCACACCCAGCTAATTTTTGTTTTTGTTTTGTTTTGTTTTGTTTTTTTTGAGACGGAGTCTTGCTCTGTCACCCAGGCTGGAGTCCAGTGGTATGGTCTTAGCTCACTGCAACCTCCGTCTCCCGGATTCAAGCGATTCTCCTGCCTCAGCCTCCCGAGTAGCTGGGATTACAGGCACCTGCCACTACACCTGGCTAATTTTTGTATTTTTAGTAGAGATGGGGTTTCACGGTCTTGAACTCCTGAACTCGTGATCCACCTGCCTCGGCCTCCCAAAGTGCTGGGATTACAGGCGTAAGCCATTGTGCCCGGCCTAATTTTTGTATTTTTTAGTAGAGAAGAGGTTTCACCATGTTGGTCTCGATCTCCTGACCTCATAATCCACCCACCTTGGCCTCCCAAAGTGCTGGGATTACAGGCATGAGCCACCGCGCCTGGCAGAAAGTCTTTGGGATAACTCTTTAATGTCTTTATATCTTAATGATCAGTATGAGTATAGTAAGAAATAACCTACCAGTTTTAGATTTCTTGCATGTTTAGAAATAACTGACAGAGGGCTGAGGTGGGCAGATTACGAGGTCAGGAGATCGAGACCATCCTGGGTAACACCGTGAAACCCCGTCTCTACTAAAAATACAAAAAATTAGCCTGGTGTGGTGGTGGGAGCCTGTAATCCCAGCTACTCGGGAGGCTGAGGCAGGAGAATTGCTTGAACCCGGGAGCTGGAGTTTGCAGTGAGCTGAGATTGCGCCATTGTCCTCCATCTTGGGCGACAGTGCGAGACTCCATCTCAAAAAAAAAAAAAAAAAAAAAAAGAGAAAAGAAATAACTGACAGAGATACACAGTTTCCAGGATGGTACTGGAACATCTGTTTCAAAAGCATTTTTGAAAGATTTCAACATATGGTAACTTTGGATTTAGTTTCTTTAAGTGGATATTCCTGAGGTCATAAAAATTGGCATAATGGTATCTGTGTGCGTGTGTGTGTGTGTGGTATTCATACACATACATGTGAAACTCATATAATAAATTTGGAGTTATATTTTTATTTTATAGAGTTTTTTTATGTAAAATAGTCTTACCTTAATGTTGATAAAGGTAGAGGGATTTCTTAAACCTTACTTTTTGGTTTAGCTAGGAGTACTTATAATTAAGTCTTAGATTTTCCTAAGGACAAACTGGTCTTTCAGTGTTGTTTTCTCAGTTTTAGTAATGATGTGTCTGTCTTGTGATGAAGCACATTATAATACTTTAGACTTGTCACAGTTGTAAAGAATTTGATTAGATTTTGCAGAAAATAGAATTTATCCCAGGTGAGTTGTCGCATGGGAACCAGCATGGGAAGAAGATGGTAGGAGCAAATAGGTCAAGCACTGCTTTAGTAGTTAGAGTTGGGGGGTCAGTTTCTTTTGGGGAAGTGAAAGTAGGGCTGATTAATTGGCCTGCTTCTTGGTAACTGAACCAATGTGTCATTGCAACAGAAAGGGAAAAGTAGAAAACCATCATGAATTTTATGCTTATATTTATGATTTTTTCATAGAATTGTAGATATATAATGCTCAGCCTACTTTTAAAAATCCTATTATATGTCAAGCAGTTGTGCTAGCCTAGGAGGTACAAAAATGTAGAGACACAATTGTCTTCTTCAGGGAGATCTGACCATCCAATGAGAGAGGAAAACATGAAAAATACTTACAAGACTGTGTAAGAGATGCTAAAATGGAAATAGATAGCACAAGGTATGGAGAATGCATAAAGTAAGGGGATAATCTGATCTTTCTGAGGTATCAGAGAGAACCTTACAGAGCAGCACATGAACTGGCTCTTGAAAGATGAACTGAGTTGGCCTGAAGGACAAAATGATACTATTCTAGGCTGAGAGAACAGCTTGCAAAGACATGAGACGACATGACACGTTGGGGAATACTTGGAAAGAAAAGAAGGAAGGTTAAGAAATAAACCTGAAAAAGAAAATGGACTAGCTCATAAAGGGCTTTCTGTGCCTGTTCCTTCAGTGGTTCAGCAATCAATTATGAGATATTGTGAACAGATTTATTGATTAGATGGATTGGAAGGGGTGAACCAAAAGGCATACTGCTGAGTGAGCATTCTGTTGAGCAATTTAGGTGGAAAACAGTGTAGTGGCAGAGTGGTCCAGAATAGGATGGATCATAAGAGGCAGAACCAATGGGATTGGTGGAGGGCAAGGCTGTAGGAGATGACTCCGGAGTTTTTCCTTGGTTGTTTGCATGGGTAGTGGTGTCATTCACTCAAATAGCAATTATAAAAGGAAATTCACTCAAGTAAGAGTGTCATTCACTCAAATAGGAATTTTAAAAGGAAATTAACATTGGAGCTGGGCTGGGCTGTATAATCAGGTTAGTCTGGGTGTATTGATTTTGAGGTGCCTGTTGAACATCTGAAGTACCAGAGAGCCTTGTGAATTGTGAACTAAGAGGTAGAAGTGGGCTTGGGTAAAGTAGTGTGTGCAGAATGAGAGGGAAAGAGGACTAATAAAGGATGCCTTTTCCTTTTTTTTAATGAGAAATGTCACCTTTTAGGGTTCATTAGCAGAAGAAGGGCACATAAAAGTAACTGAGAAGGAACCAGAGGAAAGCCAGGAGAGAGTGGTACCAAAAATTAAGGAAAGAAGAGAGAAGAGAGTTAAGAATATATGTTAATATGTGTTTGTAGAGTGATGGTTTTATGTGGAGATCTTATGTTTCCAATGTATAATAATCTCTAATTTTAGTTGTAATATCTAGTTTTAGTTGTAAAGTTTATAAATATTAAATTTATTTCATATTTGTACAAACCATATATGTATCTGCCTGTATGTAAGCCCAACTTAAAAACATACTATAGATTTATTCTATGATTATAACTATTATTATTATATAATAGACCAGAAAGATGACATTATATTTATTTTATGGACTGTAAAACTAAGGTTAGGTAATTTGTTTAAAGACACATGGCTAGTACAGACTTGGATTGAATCCAGGACTTCCTGGCTCCTCCCAGACAGTGGTGCTTCCTATACATAGATTGAAATCACAGCATGCTTATAAATGAATTTAAAGGTATTTCTCTTTTCCAAATCTTTTTATATATGTGGACCAAACTTTAGAATTTTAAAATGTGTTATACTAGGAAAGGAGTTATTCTTTTTTGTTATTGTTACTCAAAATTTTAATATGCTTTCGTGATATAATTATTTTCCAACTTTTTATATGTCATGCATGCAGTTGGTAGTTAATACATTTTTTAACTTTTGATTATGATTATAGATTCTCTTCATCCTACGTCTTTAATATTCATCTGGTATAAGACGTATTTTTGCTGCTAAATGAATATTAGAATTCAGTCTTACTGATAAGACTAAATTTTCAAAACAATGAATAAATAACAATAAATAATGAATTTTATTAACAAATTGAAGTTGTTAAAATGGTTATTTGGTCAGTTCCCTGAGACAGAGAGAGAAGGAATCCTGTACTTTTATTTTAATCATAAATCCCCCAAAAAGTGGAGTGGTAGAAATAACTAAGAGGTGGCAAATCTTGAATCCTATTCTTAGCTTTTAGAATAACTATTAAGAGTGAGCTGGCAATATTAAATTTATTTCATATTTGTACAAACCATATATGTATCTGCCTGTATGTAAGCCCAACTTACAAACATACTATAGATTTATTCTATAACTATTATTACTATATAATAGACCAGAAAGATGATATCATTTAGATATCATTTAAAGATGATATAATATCATCTTTCTGGTCTATTGTATAGTAATGGTACTTCCTTTCTCTGGACCTATTTTCTTATCTATAGAATGAGGAAATGATGAAAAACTTTTCTACTAACAATTTTGAAATTCTTAAATTATGATAGGGATTAGGAAAATAGGTGAATGTAACATTATTTTCTGTGCTGGCTGTGGTTTCAATGCAAAACAGGTTAGTACAATTGCAGCTTCTATGCTTTTGATTAAATTAGGGAAACTAAGATGATCCACCTTCATCTTGGTAGGAGATATTAAAATGAACCCTTTGATCAAGTTAATACCTATATAAAAAGAATGCAGAACTCCTCACCGTGCAGCTTGAGATAATCTTAATATTTTTCTGTGAGAAGAATTTAGTTTTTTAAACACTTTTAGGTTTTAGTCATTAAAACACTCATTGAAAGTATAAATTATATGCTTAGTAGTCTCATATGTATAATTGAATTGAAATAAAAGAAAATTTACCAATCTTTAGTCATGTTTTTCCTCTGCTAAAACTTCCCTTGTTCTCAGTATCATCTATGAAACCAGGCTACCATAAAAACTGGAAATTTGGGAAACTTAACTTGCCTCAAAAGTGAGGGTTAATAATATTACCCGCCTAGTAGAATTTTTGTGAAAATTAATTGAGATTATCAATCAATGTAACATAATGCCTGGCACATAATAAGTAACTAAGTCAGTAATAGAATGAAGAAATTTAAGGAAGATGTAGGCTACACATTGACTTATAAATAGGAGATGAAACAGGGTAAGGTATTTAGATTCCTCTGTTCGTTATAGAGAGATCAGATTGAAACTTACAAAAATATATTTCCTTTATCCTGCTCCATAGAGTAGAACATTTATTTTACTCAAATTACAGCTCTCATATGTTTTATAACAGCTTCCCAAAATACTATACACATACATGCATGTACACGTAAACACACATGCACACCCCATACTACCCCATTTATATTGATGGATCTTGAGTAAATTAACATAAAATGTAGTTAATTTCTAGGTCTGCTGGCTCAGAGCAACAAAATCTGGTCTAGTTTTAATTAGAAAATAAGTAACAATAATAGGTTTGTGTCATTCAGTTAACTTTTTTCCTAGATTTAAGAATTAATTTTAATCATATGTTAAGAAGTATCATATCTGATTTTCTAAAATATGACTTTTGATTTCCAAATATGTATGTGTGGCAGAATAATTTAATTATTGTCATAATTAAATTACTATGTGTGGCAGAATAATTCAATTATTGTCAATTAAATTACTATGTGTGGCAGAATAATTCAATTATTGTCATTTATAACAAAAAAAGAAGGGGTGCATCAGATACAAAAGCAATACTTAGGGTTTTTTTTTTTTCCCAGAATAATTTTAAACATAATATTTTCTTCTAAATGTCATGAGCAGAATTTTGTTGAAAGCCAAGATTGGTAGATTATTGTTATAATTCAGAGAATAAATTTAAATAGTTGGAATTGTAACAAATAATACTCTATTTCAGTTACTTTTTCTTTGTGTAGAATCCAAAGATGATGAATTCACTCTTCAGTCTAAATGAGGTTTAGAGGGACATACTAGGCAAAGAAAGAACTTCACCTAACAGTGAGTTATTAGGATGTTGTGGTTCATATTACCCAGGGTAGAGGATTGAAGATAATAGTAAAGTTTGGTTAGGAGGAGACCACAATGGTGAGAAGTACAAACTGGCAAGGCTGCAGCGTAAAGTCAAGGACAAGTATGTCTGTGATAGGAGATGAGGAAAACCATTCCTGTATTAAGATTGAGTCTAAGGACAGTCCAGATTCTAGCACAGATTATTTGGATATGTATTTCAGAGGTTACCATAAAAGAGAGTGTGAAGTAATTGGGACTTAAACTTGGTGAATTTGAATTGTCAGGATAGGAAACAGATTTCCTTATGAAATAACTAGAAATTTTGTCTGAATTTTGTTCTGGAACAAATGTGTGAACTTTCTAACTACCTTTTCTTCAATTTTTTCAGATCAGCTGTTTCATGTATTAGCCTTGCACATGCGGCTTTATAGCATTGACTCTGAGTATAATCCCTGGAGAAAGCTCACCCAGTTAGAAGAGATGAATCCACAGTAAGTATAATTGAAAGACTAAAATCAATTAAAACTCTTTATGAAAAACAGGTGTTAAATATAAAAATGGAATTGAAATTTCAATATATGTGATTTTTTCACATTTTCTTTATGAAGCACAGAAATATATCATAAGAATTGAAAACAGTTTACCATTATGCTGTCTGTAAAAATTGCATACAAATTCCCACCATGTGAGAAAATCTTTTAAAGAATCCCACTGATTTTTATGCAGATGAAATAGTCAAGTGGAGGCATGTAATGGCTGGTTGTCTCTCTATTTATGTTACAATTAGTGGATTCAAGTAGCTTTAGTCTGATTCCTGCATTGTAAAGTGCCCCATCAGTCTTTCACCTAATGGTTTTAAGGACCCCTGATAATTCTTGCTAAAATCCATTATTTCATTAGGTGCTGCAAAATGGTGATTTAAAAAAATGCTTTCTTCTGATTAGATGGAATGTTTTTATAAAGAACTTTACCATATCAACTATTTGTTGACCCTGAAATACAGTTTGGCAGGATGAATACTTGATACTTCTCTGATTTATAAATTTTCAAAGTAAGGAATGGATGCCCTATTAACTTCCAACAGTGACCAATAAGTTTGGTCTTTGGTGTATTTTATGATCTCTTGGATTTTATATATATTTGATGTGTTTCACTCCATTTCAATCTTTCTTCTTTTTGATACAAATTTATCCCTTTTACTTTAGTGAGAATCTTTCCAAACTGACTTTTGTACTTTTGACATGAGCCAAGTAGTCTTTCATCATATCCTCACTTTCTGGTACAAGTTGGCCCGGGTTCATTTTGTACATTTTCTATTCTATACTTGGAATCAGCCATTTCTCCATTTAGTTCCTTTTAATGGCAAATGGTATTTAGAGACCACAGTCTGGGTGCTAGAGGGCATACATAGCTAATAGGTTATCATTGTTTATAGGCCATTTCAGTGGACAGAGTTAGGAAATATTTTTTTAAAGGAAAAAAAGATCCTGTGTTCTTACTGGTATTTCTAATCAACATAAGATTGCACAGTTTTCATTTTATTTCTTTTTTGTTACTTGTATCTTTTTTCTCTTAAAGTCTTGATTCCTAATAATATAAACATAATTATTTGTATAACTAAAGTATAGCCTCGATTATGTTTTTAAAATACCAATATTACTACTAACCATAAATTATCTTTGTCATTAGAATATGTACTTCTAGGGATGTATAGTCAAAAACTGTGTTTTTAAATCACATAAAGTAACTTTTCCCATGTGATTATGCCATCAACTTGATTTATAGTTCAGCTCATTTCAGTTTTTTCCCTCAATATTTAAAGACTGCTTTTTCCCCCTTGACTTATATTTTATTGTATAAAATTTATATTTTTCTGAAGTAAAAACTATATAACAAAATAAATTCATAGACATCAATCTTTCATTCCCGTCCATTTGCATTTCTTTTTATGAAGTCTCTAATCTGTTGCCTATTTCAAAAAATTGGATCATTGGTCTTTTCCTTATTATTATTTTTTGTGGAGATGGGATCTCACTTTGCTGCCCAGCCTGGTCTCAAACTCCTGGCTTCAAACGATCCTCCCATCTGGGCCTCCCCAAAGTACTGAGGTTACAAGTGTGAGCCACCGTGCCTAGCCTTCCTCTTTATTTTTATTATTTGTTGTTTTAAAGACCAGATCTCCCTGCTTTGCCCAGGCTGGACTCAAACTCCTGGGCTCAAGCAATCCTCCCACCTCAGCCTCTCCCGTGTTGCTAGGATTACCGGTGCGCACCACTGCACCCAGCTTTCTCTTCATTTTTAAGATATGTTTATGTATTATGGGTATTAGTCCTTTTTGTTATAAGTTGCAATACATTTCACCAGATTGTCAAATGTCTTTTTACTTCATGTATGATTTTTTTGTCAAAGTTTTTTTTAATATAGTCATATTAATCTTTTCATTTATTCTGAATTTTGAGTCACAGTTAAACAGGCCTTCCTCTACTCCCTAGTTAAAAAGCATTCATCCATGTTTTCTTCTGGTATTTCTGTGGTTTTAATTTTTATGTTTAGATTCCTATTTTTTAAAATAATTTCAACTTTTATTTTAGATTCAGAGGGTACATGTGCAGGTTTGTACATGATTATATTGCAAGATGCTGAGGTTTGGGGTGTGATTGTTTTTATCATCCAGGTGTAGTGAGCATAGTACCCAATAGTTTTTCAACCCTTGCTCCCCTCCTTCCCTCTTCTAGTAGTCCTCAGTGCCTGTTGTTCCCATCTTTTGTCCATGAGTACCTAATGTTTAGCTCTCTCTTATAAGTGAGAACGTGCAGTGTTTGGTTTTCTGTTCCTGCATTAATTCGCTTAGGATCATGGCCTCCAGCTGCATCCATGTTGTGACAAAGGACATAATTTCATTCTCTTTATAGCTGCATAGTAGTCCATGGTATATAGGTACTACATTTTCTTTATCCAATCCACTGTTGATGGGGACCTAGGTTTATTCCATGTCTTTGCTGTTGTGAATAGTGCTGTGATGTACATGAAAGCACATGTGTCTTTTTGGTAGAACGATTTATTTTTTTTTGGATAGATACCCAGTAATGGGATGCTGGGTCATAGGATAGTTCTGTTTTAAGTTCTTTGAAAACATTTCTGATAAATTTGGAAAAAAAAGTGAAATTCTTTGTTTACTGATCTTGAAATATCAACAACACCCAGAGACAATGTCAAGAAAATATCTAGGAACAGAAAATATGTACTTTATGCCATCATTTGTGTAAAAAAGGGCAGGGAGAGAAAATAAATTTGTATGTGCTTGTTAAAAACAAAAACAAAAACAGTCACACATATCTGGATATTTGGATTTATAGCAGAAGTGACACAAAGGAACACTGGGGGAATCATAGTCTTTATAATAAATGGTGCTGGGTTAATTGGATATTCACATGAGAAATAATTATTAATAATATTGGCCTCTACCATATGTAGACCTATTCAGATTTTGCCAGTTGTTGCAGTAAAGTACTGTGTAACAACAACAACAAAAAGATTATGCTTGCGTTTAGTTGCCATGTCTCTTTAATTTCCTTTAATCTGAAATTAAGCCTGAGTTTTTCTTTGTGCTTGATGACAGTCACTTTTTTTTTTTTTTTTTTTTTTTTTGAGTTCAGGCCAGTTATTTTGTAGCATGTCCTTTAATTTGTTTTTGTCCAGTATTTCCTAGTGATTAGATTCAGGTTATAACCTTTTGGCAGAAATGCCACAGACTAATGTGTTCCTTTTTAGTGCATAGTATGAGGAGGCACATGCTGTTGATTTATCTTGTTACTTATGATCATAACTCTGATCATTTAGCCAAGGCAGTATATGCCAAGTTTCTGCACTGTAAAGTGATTATTTTACCCTTCGTAATTACTAAGTATCTTATAGGGAGATACTTTGAGACTATGTATATATCTTGCTACTCTTCATAAAAACAACAAAAACAAAACTTTGTGTGTGTATTTTGTGTTTATAAACTAAATTAGCAAACTGAGTATTTTGTGTGTTGTTGCTAAGGAAAGTCATTATCCTTAGTAGTAACTAGTAATTTTCCTTTCTAGCTAGCATACTTAAGGACAAAGATGGTATACAGAGTATTCGAACACACAGCTCTTTAAATCTAAAAGGTGTTCAGCAAACAAAAAGTTTCTAAGCCTAGTATTGACTAATTAAAAAGCTTAAAGTACAGACATAGATATGCTTTCTGTAATACTGATTTCTGGATTTTGTTCTTTTCAAGCCCTAATAATTAATGGACATTAGGATAGTAGTAAATGCTGTGAACACTTATATAGTACTTCATGCTAGGCATTTTGGTGCTTTGCATATATAATCTCATTTAATCGTCAATAATAACTATGTACTAGGTACTGTTTTATCCCAGTTTTTATATATGAGGAACCCAAGTTTTAGAAAAGTCAATTAACATGATCTTTAGGCACACATAGCTGTTGAGGAACGGAGCTGAGATTTTAATCCAAATCTCTCTGATTCCAGAGCCTAAGTTTTAACTATCATTGTATGCTTCTTTTCCTAGTACTAGATCTTAGGAATTTCCGGAAAATTTGATTGGTTTTTCCACACCGCCCCCCCCCAAATATTTGCTCTCATTTTTATGGTTCGTTTATTCATTAAGTTGTAATTTAAGAGTTGATTATAATATGTCATCTATATTTCATATTTATATATTTTTAAAATTGAAATATCTTTCTAGTTCCTCACCTCAAGACTCTTCCAATATAAAATTCTATATCTGAGGATGTAGGTTTTTCATATATACTTTTTTCTATAATCCTATGAAAATTATTTTATTTCCTTCTAATTTTCATTGTGCTGATAATCATTTTTTATTTTTAAAAATGGAAAAACTATATTCCTATTGACTCTTCCACCCATTTCCTCTTATCCATAGAATCAACAGTGGCATTAATTTTTATAATCTGGATTTAAAAGACTATTTAAAACTTTAAGAGATAGATAAGAGATAGAAACAATTATTTTTTAAAGACTTTGGTTTGTTTTTTTTTTTTTAGAGCAATTTTAGATTCACAGCAAAATTAAGAGGAAGATACACAGATTTCCCATATACTCCCCACTGTAACAGATACATAGCCTTTCCCATTATCAATATCCACCACCAGTGTGGTACATTTGTTACAGCTGATGAGCCTATATTGACATACTATAATCGCCCAAAGTCTGTAGTTACATTAGGGTTCATTCTTGCTGTTGAACATTCTGTAGGTTTAGGCAAATGTGCAGTGACATTTGGCCACCATTGTAGTATCATACAAAGTAGTTTCACTGTCCTAAAAAAACCCTCTGTGCTCTACCTATTCATCCCTCCTCAGAACAACCCCTGGCAACCACTGATCTTTTTACTCTCTCCATAATTTTACCTTTTCCGGAATGTCATATAGTTAGAATCATACAATATGTAGCTTTTCACATTGGATTCTTTCATTTGGTAATATGTATTTAAGTTTCCACAATGTCTTCTCATGGCTTGATAGCTCATTTCTATATAATAGAAATAACAATCCATTGTCTGTACCACAATTAATTTATTCATCACCTATTGAAGGACATTTGGTTGCTTCGAAGTTTTGGCAATTATGAATAAAGCTGCTCTAAACATCTGTGTGCAGGTTTTTGCGTATATAAGTTTTCAGCTTTTTTGGGTAAATACTAAGGAGCATGATTACTGGATCATATAGTAATAGCATGTTTAGTTTTGTGAGAAACCACCAAACTGTTTTCCAAAATATCAGTATCATTTTGCATTCCCACCAGCAATGAATGAGAGTTCTTGTTACTCCACATCTTTGTCAACATTTGGTATTATCAGTGTTCTAGATTTTGGCCATTCTAATAGGAATGTAGTGGTATCTCATTGTTTTAATTTGCATTTCTCTGATGACATACGGTCTGGAGCATCTTTTCATATGCTTATTAAGCATCTGTATATCTTCTTTGGTGAGGTATCTGTTAATGCTGTGGTACCATTTTTTAATTGGGTTTTTTTCCTATTAGTTTTAAGAGTACTTTATATTTATACGAGTATTTTACATATCAGTTCTTTATCAGATGTGTCTTTTGCAAATATTTTCTCCAGGACTGTGGCTTGTCTTCTCATTATCTTGACATTGTCTTTTGCCAAATAGAAGATTTTAATTTTAATGAAGTTCAACTTATCAGTTATTTATTTCATGAATTATGCTTTTGGTGTTATATCTAAAAAGTCATTGCCATACCCAAGGTTATCTAGGTTTTCTCCTATAAGAATTTTATTGTTTTGTGTTTTACATTTAGGTCTGTAATCCATTTTTAGTTAATTTTTGTGAAGGGCATAGGTCTTTGTCTAAATTCATTTTTGTGCATGTGAATGTCCAGTTGTTCTAGCACCATTTGTTGAAAAGACTGTGTTTTTTCCACTGTATTGCCTTTACTCCTTTGTTAAAGTCAGTTGACTATAATTATGTGAATCTATTTCTGGGCTCTCTGTTCTGTTCCATTGATCTTATTTGTGTGCTCTTTTGCCAGTACCATATTGTCTTGATTACTGTAGCTTTATGATAAGTCTTGAAGTCAGGTAGTGTCAGTCATCTAATTTTGTTCTTCTTCGATTTTGTGTTAGCTATTCCAACTGTTTTGCCTCTCTATATAAATTTTAAAATCAGTTTGTCAATATCTACAAAATAACTTGCTGGGATTTTGATTGAGATTGCATTGAATCTCTAGGTCAAGTAGCAAAGAACTGACATCTTGACAATATTGAGTCTTCCTACTCATGAACATGGACTATCTCTCTCCATTTATGTAGTCGTTTGATTCCATTTATCAGAGTTTTGTCATTTTCCTTAAATAGATCTTTGCATATTTTTTTGCTAGATTTATACCTAAGTATTTTATTTGGGGGGGGGGGGTTGCTAATTTAAATGATACTGTGTGTTTATTTTCAAATTCCAATTGTTCCTTGCCAGTATATATGAAAGTGATTGACTTCTGTTTATTAATCTTGTGTCCTGTAGCCTTGTTACAATCACTTATCAGTTCCAGGAGTTTTTTGGTCAGTTTGTTCAGATTTTCTACATAGATGACCATGTAATCTGTAAACAAAGAAAGACAGTTTTATTTCTTCTCTCCCAATCTGTATAACTTTTATTTCCTTTTCTTATCTTGAGGCATTAGCTAGTACTTCCAGTATGATGTTGAAAAGAAGTGGGGAGTGGGGACATCTTTGCCTAGTTCCTGATCTTAGTGAGAACAGTTATGTATTTTAAAATATTAAGCATTTTAAAAGATAGTTATCACAATGATCATATTAAACCCTGTAGTTGAAATCTTTGGTTCTCTTTTCTACAGAGGGGTGCATCAATCCATTCATTCATTCCAGTTATGGGCCAGTGATGTGCTAGGAAAGATCCATTTCTCTCTTTGTCCTTAGAATGGCTATTTTTATCTTATCAGCCAATAACTGCCAGGATTTTTTCTGATTATTATTGGGGAAAAAACTTACCAGAAAAAGTATTATCACTTAAACATTTTTTGGCTAATATGAGTGATTAAAAATGGGATCCTAAAGTAATGGAAATCTATTTGATTTCTAGCAAAGTTAAGTATTTTTATATTTATTAGCTATTTGTATACATTCTTTGTGAATGATATATTCAGGACCTCTGTCCATTTTCTGTTGGCATCTTATTGTTTAAAATTATATGAATGATTCTCCATGGTTTAAAATATTAAATCTTATTTTGTCATAGTTGTTTATAAGTGTTTTTCAAAATATGTTTGCCTTCTACTTTTGTAATTACTTTTCTTGACCCATTGAAGTTTTAAATTTTCATGTAGCCAGATCAATCAGACCTTATATTTCTTATTTTTTCCTATTACTTTCATACTTAGAATGCCCATGTCTTCCAAGAGCTGATGTATACTTTTATAACTAGTATTACAGTGTGTAATCCAGTCTTAGGATTTGCAATATCTACCTATATTTTCACTTTAGAGTTTTCTCATGGGATGATTTTTAAAACTATATAACATACTTGGAATTCATTCTCACCTGTAGTGTTAGGTGAAGATCTAAAATTTATTTGCAAATAACCAAGTAGTATTTTTAGTGATTTTATATCCTAGTTATTAAATATTAAGTGTTCCTACATTATAGGCCTGATTAGGAGCTTTCTTCTTTGTTCTATTGAGCTCCAAGCCTGTTTCTCTGACAATACCATGATGGTTTATTGTTGAGGTGATTTATTATGTCTAGTTATCGGGTTGAGTTAGGTTCCTCTCATTTCTCTTCCCCAAACTCTGACTCCCAGTTTTTCTTTGCTGTTGTCACTTATTCTCCAGAAGGTTTTTAGAACATTTGCTAAGCCCTTCCCCTCACTTATAATTTTTTTTTTTTTTTTGAGACAGAGTCTTGCTCTGTTACCGAGGCTGGAATGCAGTGGTGTGATCTTGGCTCACTGCAACCTCCACCTCCTGGGTTCAAGCAATTCTTCTGACTCAGCCTCCCAAATAGCTGGGACCACAGGTGCACGCCACCATGCCAGGCTAATTTTTGTATTTTTAGTAGAGACAGGGTTTCACCATATTGGTCAGGCTGGTCTCAAACTCCTGACCTCAGGTGATCCACCCACCTTGGCCTCCCTAAGTGTTGGGATTACAGGCGTGAGCCACTGCATCTGGCCTAACTTGTAATTTTGATTATAATTATTTTAAACTCATAAATTAATCTGGGAAAGTAGTTATCTTTATAATATGCAGTTTCCTCAACTAGAAATATTCCCCATTCTTTAAATTCATTTTTTGTTTTATTCTGTTGTATGCATATTATGTTTCAGTTTTGAAACATTTGTTAATTATGCATTCTTAGTAGTATATAATTCTTGCATACGGCAATTTGGACTGATTTTAAATAATATTGGAAGGTCACATACAATAATAAGCAAATTAATAATACCATAAAGGAATCCACCTCTCATTTTGAGAAAGATTGCTTGTATTGTAGAAAATAGCTGTTAGCATATAATGTAAAATAAGATTCTAGTATTCTGTTAAGCACTTTAAGTTTTTCAGTTGCATATACTACCCCTATTTTATTAAACTATATTTAATTTTTTTATTTGGGATTGCTTTTCTTTTCTATACCTAAAAGCTCTGCAATTTGTTGGTCTATAGGTTATCATGCAAGAAGTTCTCAAGCCTTTTTGATTTTTGTGCAGTAAAGTACAGCTTTGCATAAGAGTGAAATTGGGCTAGCTTAAATGGATCCATAAACTTTCTTCTAATTTTAAGTGAGAATCTTTTAAACACCTGTTAAATTTAATGTAGCAGTTTGAGAATCTAAAATTATGTACCACTTGTTTATTTGTTCATTCATCCATCCCTTTTCCCATGAATATTTCATTTGTTTATCCAGCTAGTTTTATCAACTGTTTTAATCCAGGCATTGGGATATAATGATAAGCAAGATATCATTCCTGTGGAAACTTCTTCCAGGCACTAAAGATATAGAGGATGAATTAGAGGAACATAAAATTGGAGGAGATTGAATACTTAAAGGCAGTGGCCATAGGGATGGCAAAGAGGAAGTAGAGATAGAGTCATTAGGACTTAGTGCCAATTAAATACGGGGTGAGTGAGAGAAGATGGCTTTGGGATGTCCTCAAGTTCCTAGCTTATTTATTCATTATGCTTTTATTGGAGGACTATCATGTTTTAGGCATTGTATAAATGCAGGAGGATATAAGAAATAAGCCACATCAGAACTTAGATTATAGAGGGGAAAGTATTAGGTTGGTGCATTGCTTTTAGTAGCAGAAACAGCAATTACTTTGGCACCAGCGTAATAGAATGGTTGTGACTGGGGTGGGAGTGTGCGTATAGAGAGAAAGATTATGGGTTCACTTTCAGGCCTGTTGAGCTGCCTGCCTGTTAGATATACAAGCGGAAGTAATGGATATTCAGATAGAGAGTTCGAGAGAGTCATTGCTGGACATACAGTCATCAGTGTACAGCTGGCAATTGAAATCATGGATTAGAAGGTCTTTCAAAAAGAGTCCTTAGTGAGAAAAGAAAGGGAGAATTGGAATCTTGAGGAGTAACAGTTTGTTAGTCAGAGGAAGATGAACCTGTGAAGAAGACTAAAGTGGAGTAATCAGAGAGATAGAAGGTAACTTGGGACAATGTTTCACAAAAGCCAAGAAAATTTTCCAGGCAGAATGTTCAGCTGTATCTGAAGTCAAGTCAAGGGTCTGTAAGATAAGGATTTAAAATGTCCACTAAATTTTGTAATTAGGAGATCATTGTTGATCATGTGAAACTATTTCTGTGGGGAATTTGAATAATAGAAATGGTGTGACCCCTACACTTTTTTTTTTTTTTTAAACCTTGGCCTTGCAGAGAGGCTAGATAAACTTGAAAGACCGTATCAGGATTCATAGCATTAATGAAGGGTTATCCTTGGAGAGGAAAACAAGTATACTAAGGAATATTTGTAGAAAATGGAGAAATTCAGAGAGCTGTCTTCCTCTGTCAGCTAAAAGTTTCTCAGCAGCAGGGGTTGATTTACTCACCAGTGTGTTTAGTGCCTGACCTGTAGTAAGTAATCAGTAAATATTTGCTGAATGATCGAGCCTAATAAAAGAGTTGAAGAATTTTGTTCATCCCAAGTCTAAAGTGTAGCTTCAGAATTTAGCCACTTCTGGAGCTTAAGATTTACTTTTCTTTTCTGTCATTAAAAATGAAACATGTAGTCAAAAAATTAACCTTCTAAAGGCATTTAAAAAATTCTTTTAGAATAAGCTCTGCTTTATAATATAGTCTATGTTTTTCATAGTACTGCACATTCCTAAGGTTTACTACTTTGTCTTTTATAGTGTACTTTTTAAAATTTATTTTTTGTAGAGACAGGGTCTCACTGTGTTGCCCAGTTGGATCTTGAACTCCTGATTTCAAGTGATCCTCCCACCTCAGCCTCCCATGCCTGTTGGGATTACAGGCATGAGACACCACATCTGGCCCTTTTATAGTATATTTTAAGTTCTGCTTTGGTTATCTCTTTTTGAAACTTTGCAAATGTTAAAGATTTTATTTGAATTTTGTTAGTTATAAAGTTGAAACATTTTATTTTATTATTAATTTTGAGACAGAGTCTCACTTTTTCACCCAGGCTGGAGTGCAGCAGCACAATCACAGCCCGCTGCAGCCTTGACCTCCTGGGTTCAAGCAATCCTCCCACACACCACTAAGCCCTGCTAATTTTTTATATTTTTTGTAGTGGCGGGTTTTCACCATGTTGTCAATCTGGTCTCAAACTTCTGAGCTCAAGTGATCCGCCTGCCTCAGCCTCGCAAAGTGCTGGGATTACAGGCATGAGCCACTGTGCTCGGCTGAAACATTTTAATAAGAGCAGTTAACCATACCTTTTCAACAGGAATTGATTTGGGAACTCTGCCTATCTCTTTTTAAAGATGTGAAAACTTACTTATTCGTTACTGCTAAGTTTGTGATAAGTATCCTATAAGCCACTCCATTTGTAGTGAAACTAATTCTTTCATTCTCTATTTAATACTTTAATTTCTGTAATCTAAGATCAGAAAGACTCATAATCAAGTTAATGTATCCTAATTGTTCACTTTGATAACACAACACATTTTCTATACATTTTCTTCATGTTAGAGTCAAGAGAATATGAGTCTAAAATATAATTTTTTTGCAAAAAATATGACTCCTAAGGTTTTTTTTTAGATTTCTTCTTTGTGTATTAAAGTTTTTATTTCTGTTCCATAGATATATATGTGACATATAAAATAAATTAGAAAGAGAAGATATACAATACTATGTAAAGTGACTACATTTTTCTTTTAGGCTGGGATATGAAGAACAACAGCCTGAGGTTCCAATTCTTTATCATGATGTAACATCCCTTTTGCTCATCCAGGTCTTAATGATGCCACAACCCTTACGCAAAGGTACGTCTTTATAATTCAGATTCTTTGATTATATACTATGTATTTTGAATATTCTAGAGATTATAGAGACAAATAGGCTGGGTGTGGTGGCTCATGCTTGTCATCCCAGCACTTTGGGAGGCTGAGGTGGGTGGATTGCTTGAGCACAGGAGCTCGAGACCAGCCTGGGCTATTAATATAGTGAGATGCTGTCTCAAAAAGAGAAAGAGAAGTAAATACAGCAGTAAGTATGATGGATACTTTTTGTGGTAATAACAGACATTGTTTTTTCTACTATTAGCAAATAGTAATCATATCTAAAAAATGACAATGAAAAAGTGTTTTTTAAAATTCTTGTAGGTCTGTTCAGCTTTTTAGTCACTAAGAGGTAAAGACATGGGAAAACATTCTGAAAATGGTTTGAAAAATTGAAGTGATGATACAAATGAAAATTCGAAAAATAGAGCAAACTCTTAGCCTTAGTGCCTTTACTCTATCTATATGCATACATATTTTGATATAGTAGTAATTGTAGAGTTATTAAAAATAGTCTCATCATTTTAAGTTAGTGTTAATATCATAACATTATTATATTAACAGCATCAGTATTATATTAGCAACGTTTTAATTATTGCTCCTTGGTCTTTGTAGCTTTCACTTGAAGACAACATTTAAAATATTCAATCAGATAATTAACATCTTCTGTATTAGAAAACTAGTTTTTATTTTGTTTAACTATTACAAGTTACAGTAGAATGAACATCTATGGGTGTATAAAAGTCTTGTTCCTGGGGAAGACAGTGTTTATACAAACTCCAGCTTGATCTTTGATAAATCCTTTTACCTAAGGGTGTGAAATAATCATTTAAAAATACATAGGCAAATTATGATATTTCATGCAAATTATGACATTCTGTAAAAAGTAAAACAATATCATTGATAAGCATAATATACTAGCACTGTGTGCTTCAATTAATATTTTTTAATCATGAAATTCACATAAAATAAAACTTACCATTTAAACAATTTAAAGTATACAACTGAAGTGCCATTTAGTACTGTCACAGTATTGTGTGATCATCACCATTCATCACCATTAGTTAGTTCCAGGACATTTTCATCAGCCCCAAAGGAAACTCTGTGCCTATTAAGCAGTCATTTTCTTATTTTCTCCTTCTCCCAACCCCTGGAAACCACTAATCTGATTTCCTGTCTTCATGGATTTGCCTATACTGGATATTTCGTATTAATGATATTATACATTACGTTGCATTTTGTGTCTGGCTTCCTTCACTTAGCATGTTTTCAAGGTTTATCCATGTTGTGGCACGTATTATTACTTCATTTATCTCGATGGCTTGGTAGTATTCCATTGTATGGATATACAACATGGTTTATCCACTTTCAGTTGATGGACATTTGGGTTATTACTGCCTTTTGGCTATTGTGAATAGTGCTGCCATGAACATTCATATAGAAGTTTTTGTTTGAGGCCAAGTGTGATGGATCACTTGAGACCATGACCAGCCTGGCCAACATGGTGAAACCCCGTCTCTACTAAAAATACAAAAATTAGCCTGGCATGGTGGCACGCACCTATAACCCCAGCTACTTGGGAGGCTGAGGCATGAGAACCACTTGAGCCCAGGAGGTGGAGGGTGCAGTGAGCTGAGATTGCGCCACTGCACTCTAGCCTGGGTGACAGAATGACACTCTGCCTCAAAAAAAAAAAAAAAAAAAAAAAAAGTTTTTGAACACTTTTTTTTGTGGGGGATGTATAGCTAGAAGTGGAATTGCTGGATCATATGGTAATTCTGTTTAACTTCTTCAGGTAATTATATATTTAACTGCAAAACTTCAGATATTTTTGAATGTTACTTTTTTGGGGGGTTAGACTATGTCTGCTAATTTAATCATTTGTGTTTATAGAGTTTAAAAACCTGTTAAGTAGTCTCATTAAAATTAATCTCTTTGTAAAATTAGTTTCAAATTCTTTAGGCTTTTTGTGTCACTTTGGTTAGTTTTTCTTAATCTAGGGAAACAGTTGCCTTGGATCATGCTGGTTTACTCCTGATTGTGCTCTTCTAATTATATTAGTAGTATTACATTTTGAAATATTTTAAAAATTACTTTATGTCTTCAAAATATTTAAATGTGTTAAATATACCTTTTACTTATGAGTTATTACATAAACCTGAAAAGGTAAAAGAGAAGGAAACTCGACATAGAGAAGATTGTCTCTATGTCACTATTTAATCTATATTAATCAATATTTAATCTAAAGAGAAAAATATTTTAGTTAAGAGTAAAGGACCTGTTGTGTCAGTGTCTGAGAGCTGTAGCTGGTGCATCACCCTCGTTGTCAGAAGTTACTGTTGGCATTGGCTTTCAACAGAAGACGAAGTTCATGCTGAAAGAGGATGCAATACATGAAATTAACCAAACTTACTGAATTTAATTCAGTAGAAACAGAGTTTAAAAACTATATCATAAAGTGAGTCAAGAAAATTGATCTTAGTAATGGTTAAATAAATAGAATAAATTCAGGAAATCATCAATGTAAAAATGTATAATATTGTTAATAATCATGCCTTAAAGTAATATCATTAAAGAAGAGTTTCTTGGACAAATTTAATAAGCAAATTTAATAAATTCATTGCTTGATTCAGTTCAAGAAATACTTAAGTACCTACTGTGTACCAGGTTGCTATGCTTCTTTGCCAAGTGCTGGACACACAAAGATGACCAAAACATGTACTTCACCCTTGGGGAGCCAAATAGCTAGGTATTTAGCAGTCATGAAATTTACCTGTAGTTAGAATTGCTTTTAAAACTTGTGCTTTATATTATTTCTTACAATTTTACAATAATTCAAGATTGGATTATCTTGATATTAGATTATACTGCTGTCGAACACATTGTGTAATATTTTGCTAGCTGTCATTGTGATGAATTCCTCTTAGAATTTAGGGTCAGAGAAAAAAATGCCATTCCTTATTAATTTTTTTAGTCTTTCACACTTTGAGAACTGGATAGAGGCCTTTAATTCCTAGGAAGTTCAGAGCTTAATTATATTAATTTTCCACAGAGGTTTTTTTTGAGGGGAGATGGAGAGTTGCGGAGATAAAGAGTTATTAATATAAATTTTTCTTCTCCACTCCTTTTTGATGTAAGAGTTAATAGTGGTCTTTATTGGGACAGTGTTATTATAAACTATTTTTATTGTAAGAATATGGATTTGTGTAACTGTTTAAGTTATTGTTTGTTATTAGAAGAGAAAAGCAGAGGAAGGAAATTTTACTGTTTAGACTTACTAGAATGTTAAATGCTTCCCATGGTTTTATCTGAAAAATAGATGGATGCAGAAACCTAGCTATATACCTCTTAAATCTTTTAATGCTTAGCATTGTTTTCAGGTTGAAAGACCTTTTTATGCCAATTATCTCATCAGAAGTTCAAATTAAATATATTAAAGACATGTTTTTTTCTTTGATCTCTTATGTCCTTGCATCTTATGTTTCATAATACCCATCACATCACTGGCCTCTAAAGAATAAACTTGGAAGTAACTTCTGACATCACTGTTTTCAGGTATTCATATTTAGTTCTTTATGTACAAGGGGAAAGAAGATTTATAACTTAGGATCAGATTTGGCTATATAATATAAAGAAGAAACCAAATTAACACAGAAGCTTAAATAAGATACTGCTTGTTTTTCTTTCATGTAGAAAGAAGTGTGAAAGTAGGCAGGCTGGACACTTCTACTTCACAGCACCAGATTCTTTATGGTATGGCTCTCATCTCCCTGTGCCAAGGTAGCTGCTAAGAGTTCTAGCCATCACAGTCTAGTTTAAGGCAGCAGGATGAGAGTTAAGAGAGGAACTTCACCTTCTTTTTTAAGAAGCCCTCTTAGATGATTCGCACAAAATTTACAATTATTATCTCCTTAGATGATTCACACAAAATTTACAATTATTATCTCTCAGGCTAAAATTCTTTCTTATTTTTGAGCCTCCAGGGTTTAAGACATAAAATCATCATCCTTTATAGGGAGTGTATTAGTTCATTTTCATGCTGATAATAAAGATATATCTGAGACTGGGCAATTTAAAAAAGAAAGAGGTTTAATGGACTCACAGTTCCATATGGCTGGGAGGTCTCACAATCATGGCAGAAGGCAAAAGGCACGTCTTACATGGTAGCAGACAAGAGAAGAGAATGCTAGCCAAGTGAAAGGGGTTTCCCTGCATGAAACCATTAGATCTCATGAGACTTATTCACTACCATGAGAACAGGATGCGGGAACCACCCCCATGATTCAGTTATCTCCCACTGGGTCCCTCCCACAACACGAGGGAATTATGGGAGTTAAAATTCAAGATGAGATTTGGGTGGGGAGACAATCAGACTGTATCAGGGAGGGTCAGTTACCCAGGTTTGGATCATGTTGCTGTTCTCGAGGAGCTTCACAAATCTGTTCTTAACCATGCTGTATAGAATACAGACTCCCAAGATTCTATAGAGCATTTGGGACCAGTGATTATAGAATATCCCTGCTTCCAAGATCCCATAAGCAGGGCCCAAAAAAGAGAGCTTGAATCCTGCTTATTATTTTCCATTGACTTGAAGAAAGAAAATATCTCAGTTTTGCTTTGTTATAAACCAAGGGCTTAAAGAACTATTTATTTACAAGCATACATAACAGTAAAGAGCAGAGTTTCATGAACCCCCATATCAACTCACGGCCAGTCTTGTTTCATTTATACCCTCACTTATTCCCTCCTCCCTCCCACCTATGGTTATTTTGAAGTGAATTCCAGACCAAGTATCATTTTATCTCTATAGTCTTCAGTATGTATCTCTAAAAGATAAGGATTCTTAAAATAATTTTAAAAAATCGTGAACACAATTAAAAATGAACAATTATGCCTAAATATCAGTAAATATCCCATCAGTGTTCAAATTCCATAGTTGCTTCTTGTAATTTTTTTTTTTTTTTTTTGAGACAGTTTCTCTCTGTCGCCTAGGCTGGAATGCAGTGGCACGATCTCAGCTCACTGCAACCTCTGCCTCCTGGGTTCAAGCGATTCCCCTGCCTCAGCTTCCCAAGTAGCTAGGATTACAGGTGCCTACTACCACACCTGGCTAATTTTTGTATTTTTAGTAGAGACAGGGTTTCACCATGTTGGCCAGACTGGTCTGAATCTCCTGACCTTGTGATCCACCTGCCTCGGCCTCCTAAACTGCTGAGACTACAAGTGTGAGCCACTGCGCCCGGCCTGTAAATGATTTTTTAATATTTGGTTTATTTGGCTTAGGATCCAAAAAAGATCCATACATTGGATTTGGTTGCTATATTTCTTTTAAATCTGTGGGTTGCCTCCCTCCTCCTACCTCCTTGCATTTTATTTGTTGAAGAATCTGAGTCTTTTTCCCTTTAGAACTTACCATAGTCTCTATTTTGCTAATTGTACCCCCAACAATATCATTTAATAACATGATCTTCTGTCCCTGTGTGTGTCCTACAGACTGGCAGATAGATTTAGATGGAATCAGTTTCTTATTTCTTTTTACAAAAATACTTCATGGATAATGTTAAATACTTTTTTATCAGGAGATATAATTTCCAGTTGTTCCTCTTTATGTGACAGTAGAAGCTATTGATTATTCTCTAGATTTATTCCTTAATTATTTCATTTCTTAAGTGGAATTCATAAAACTAAAATTTTTTCCTATTTTTCCTATTTGTTTACACATTGGTAAAGTTGATATAGGAAAGGCAGGTTAAATGCTTGATTTTGTACCAGTTTTCAGAAAAATGACTTTTTTTTTTAGCATTCTCCAAAGATGATTGCTTTTTTCCCAGTATTATGAATTCTTGGATTTTAATATATTTAGTGTCCTTCAGTCCCATAGTAAAATAATAACTGTTTAAATACTTCAGGTTGGCTTGTATCCTATTGATATAACCCCAACAGTCTTTGATAGCCTCTTCAGACCAAAGCTTTATTTTTTTTATTTTTTGGGGAGACAGTCTTGTTCTGTTGCCCAGGCTGGAGTACAGTGGTACAGTCATAACTCACTGCAGCCTTGACCTCCTGGGATCAAGCAATCCTCCTGCCTCAGACTCCCCATGTAGTTGGGACCACAGGTGCACACCACCACATTTGGCTAATTTTATTTTTTGTAGAGACGGTGGTGGCGGGGGGGGGGGGTGTCTCACTTTGTTGCCCAGGCTGGTCTCGAACTCTGGGCTCAAGGAATCCACCTGCCTTGGCCTCCCAAGGTGCTGGAATTACAGGCATGAGCCACTGTGCTGGCCTAAGACCAAGGCTTTTTAGTATGTGGTTCCAGAGTTCATTAATAGGCTTTAAGAAATCCTAAAATGGTAAGGAAAAAAATTGTACATATATGTGCATTTTTTTCTGAGTAGTTTCACAGCTTTTACCAGATTTTCAAAAGGATTTTGACCTCTAAAATTTAATTACTTATATATTATCCTCGGGATTCCTGGCCATATACAAATATATTTTGTAGAATCAGCAGATTACAGTGGGATGAGAAATGAGAAGGAAGTGAGAGAATTGAGACAGTGAACAGAGAGATCTTTCAAGAGAGAATGGAGGAGGAGAACAGAAGCCATACGTGATGTACAGTAGTCCCCCCTTACCCATGGTTGCACTTTCTGTGGTTTTTGTTACCAGTGGTCAACTTTGGTCCAAAAAGAGTAAATGGAAAATTCCAGAAATAAATAATTTATACATTTGAAGTTGCATGCCATTCTGAGTAGTACACTGAAATCTCATGCTGTCTTGTCCCTTTCTCCCTGGGAAATGAAGTCATCCGTTTGTCCAGTATATCCACACTGTAGATGCTACCCACCCATTAGTCATTTAGTGGCCATCTGGGCTATCAGAACAACTGTCGTGGTATCACAGTGCTTGTGTTCAAGTAACTCTTATTTTACTTAATAATGGCCCCAAAGCACAAGACTAGTGATGGTGGTGAGAAATAAAAATAAAATCTTAAGCTCCTCGACTGAACAGATGTTATTAAAGAATGATCTTTTGTTTCTTGTTTTCTAGAGCTGGTTTCTGCTTACTCTTTAGAAAATAATTCAGGTTAAAGGTTGATAAGGGAGGGGCACACTGAGGTGTGAACGATATTCTTTAGGATCATTGTGAGGATCATTCTTTAATCACATTTAGCCAATCATCTGGGGTTGCAACTGAACTCCCCTCTCCCTCTTTGCAATTTTACAATACACCCCTTCCCCAAAGCTGACCAGCATCTGTGGACTAGTTTTGGCCGGTTCATGGAGGAAGTTCAGTGAGGATTTTTGTGTCTTCTACTCTACCTTCTAGTGTCAGAGGGTCAAAACCTCACTCTGGCATCATGCTGTTGCCACCATTTTTTGAACACGCAACCCATGAAGAGGCATGAAGCTAAATTGCGCATGTGCGTGTTTCTCCTTTCATAAATACTCATGACTCTTCCTATAGCTTATTGAACGTGTAGCCACCCTATTTAGCATAAATTCCTGACCTTCCTCAAAGGACTTGCTCTTGGCTTATGCTAGAGGCTGTGATTCCCAGCTTGCTGATGGCTAGCCTGCAGGATGCAACCTTTTATGAGAAATAAAGCCCTCGTTTCCAAATTTGTAAACCTTGTGTTTCTTAAGTTGACACTGGCAATTTGGATACGCCAAAGAGAAACCAAAGTTTTTTCTTTTAAGTGAAAAGGTGAAAATTCCTTACTTAAAAAGGAAAGGAAAAAAATTGTGTGCTGAGGTTACTAAGATCTTTGGTAAGAATGAGTCTTCTATCCATGAAATTATGAAGAAGGAAAAACAAATTTGTGCTAGTTTCACAATGACACCTTAAATAGTAAAAGTTATGGCCATAGTACAGTAAATAATTTTGAGAGATCACATTTTCATAATTTTTATTATAATTGTTCTATATTATTGTTAATGTCTTATTGTGTCTAATTTATAAATTAAACTTTATCGTAGGTATGTATGTACAGTTGACCCTTGAACAACACAGAGGCTAAGGGTGTGGTCCCCCTTTACTTCTCCACTTCCCACCCCACTCCACCATGCAGTTGAATCCACTGCACATATTTTTTGATTTCCCAAAAACTTAACTACTAATAGCCTATTGTTGACCAGAAGCCTTACCAATAACACTGTCAATTAACACATAATTTGTATGTTATATGTATTACGTACTTTATTCTCACAATGTAAGGCTAGAGAAAAGAAAACATTATTAAGAAAATTATAAGAGAGAAAATATATTTACTATTCATTAAGTGGAAGTGGATCATCATAAAAGTATTCATCCTTGTCATCTTCATGTTGAATAGGCTGAGGAAGAGGAAGGGTTGATCTTGCTGTCTCAGGGGTGGCAAAAGTGGAAGAAAATCCTTGTATGAGTAGACCTGCACAGTTCAAACCCATCTTGTTACATAGTACTGCAGATGTAGGATTCAGAACTATCCGCAGTTTCAGACATCCCCTGGGGTCTTGGAGTATATCTCCTGAGGATAAGGGGGGGATTACAATTTCAAAGGGGTTATTTTTTGTTTTTTTTTTTTGTTTGTTTTTTTTGTTTTTTTTTTTTGAGACGGAGTCTCGCTCTGTCGCCCAGGCTGGAGTGCAGTGGTGCAATCTCGGCTCACTGCAAGCTCCGCCTCCCGGGTTCACGCCATTCTCCTGCCTCAGCCTCCCGAGTAGCTGGGACTACAGGCGCCCGCCACTGCGCCCGGCTAATTTTTTGTATTTTTAGTAGAGATGGGGTTTCACCGTGGTCTCGATCTCCTGACCTCGTGATCCGCCCACCTCGGCCTCCCAAAGTGCTGGGATTTATTTTTTGTTTTTAAGATAGGAGAATTGTGAGCATCTTTAAGTGTTTGCCATTTATCCATTCTTTAGTTAATAACTCATGATGGTCCTTTACCTTGTGTTGCCCTTTCTAGAAGCCTTTCTATTGGATATCCTCCTTCTCATTGCCATAATAACTTCTCTGTGATTCTGTTTTGATACTTGTCTGACTTTTCTGATTTTCTTTACTATCGCCCTCTCCAGACTGTCAGTTCCTCCAAGACTAGCAGCACTGTCTATCCTAATGCCCACTTGGTACATCATATGTTCAGTAAATGCTTTGGGGATACAGTGGATGTGTTAAAAACACAATACTCTTATTTTATGGTAAATTGCTTATTTTCCATTTTAAAATTCAAGAAAGCTATTACTTTCATTTGAATCTTTAACACTTATATTGTGATCACTTCTATATAATGTTTTTTGAGAATGTTGGCAGTTTATTGGACCCAAAATTCAATTGCCTGAAGTATACCCAAAGGACCAGCATTTACTACCCTATTAGTTGTTAGACGGACTTGGTATCTTTTCTTGGTTCTATGTTGACTAAGGCAAATGAAGTCTTTTTAAACCGTTTGGATTCTTCACTCATCAGAGAGAAAATAGACTTCAGTTTTTCACACAGAAAAGAACATCACAAATTGATTTTTCTTGTAGACTAGACTTTTTGGAGAGGGTCAGAGCACATGTAGTTAGTAACTCCAAATCATAAAAGGTAAGACTGAGAAGATTTGACATCTGCATGTGGTATATGCAAAGTGCTTTATGGAAGCAGTGGAATAGTATTTTTACAAAAAATTATCATGGTGATAGGAACAGAATAAAATGTCTGATACCTTCTTCAGATCATGTCCTGTTTACCTGTGTGCTCTTCCCCTAGGGATTTTGTTATTTTAGATATACTCTACCTTGTCTTAAAAGAAACTACAGGTAGTTTGCTTCTAAGGCATTTCAAGTAAGTATTGATCTTCCTTTGTTCATCCTCAGGTATTTTGACAGTTTTTTTTGTTGTTATTGTAGTTTTTAAACACATTGACTTAGATTAGATGTCCAATCCTTTTTTCTTCTTTTTAAATGTTGATAATTGTATTTGAAGGACTTTGTTTTCTGTTTTAATGTTGGTAGTTAGCAGCCTGTTGACCTAATACAAACCTCATGTGAGAGATTCCTTGTTTCTTGTAGGTCCCTAAAAGATGTTGGTGTTACACATGGCAAGCATTCAATAAATAAACATCTGTTAAATGAACAAGTGAATATGAGAACTTAAGCCTTGACTTTAAATTGCCAGTTAATCATCCATTGGTATCCATGGGAGATTGGTTCCACGACCCCCTGCCAATTCCAAAATCCACAGATACTCAAGTCCCTTACATAAAATGGTGTAGTATTTGCATATAACCTACACATATCTTCTCATATACTTTAAATCATCTCTAGATTACTTAGTACAATATAAATGTTATATAAATAGTTGTTATACTGTATTTTTTAGGGCATAATGAGAAGGGCAAAAGTCTGTACATGTTCAGTACAGACACAACCATCTATTTTTTTTTTTCCAAATACTTTTGATCCATGATTGGTTGAATCCATGGATGAGGAACCCACAGGTACAAAGAGCTGACTGTATTTTTTTAAATGATGATAATCAAGACAGACAAATGGACTAAAACCAGAAATTAGTACTTTTCTACAATGAAAAGCTAAAACTATAGTGGCTATCGTTTCTTTTAGTACATTACTTATTTTATTTATTTTATTATTATTATTTTTGAGACAGAATTTCACTCTTGTTGCCCAGGCTGGAGTGCAATGGCACCATTATCAGCTCACTGCAAACGCCATCTCTTGGGTTCAAGTGATTTTCCTGCCTCAGCCTTCCAAGTAGCTGGGATTACAGGCACCCGCCACCACGCCCGACTAATTTTTTGTATTTTTAGTTGAGACGAGGTTTCACCATGTTGGCCAGGCTGGTCTCAAACTCCTGACCTCAGGTGATTCACACACCTTGGCCCCCAAAGTGCTGGGATTACAGGCGTGAGCCACCGTGCCCAGCCACATCACTTCTTTTTAGTAAAAGAAAAAATATATGTATGTATAGTTTAAGAAGAAGCTATATGTCAGTGGTGTTTCTACACAATATAAATGACTTTCTGGTTAGGGTGTTTTTGTTTGTACTTAATAGACAAATTCTGTAATGTCTGTCACTTATTAAAATATTTCATTAAATGATGGAATATTTTTCTTGACTTTGACGGCACCCTCCTTTCCTGGTTCTTCTACTGTCTCATTTCCTACTCATTTTCAGGCTCTTTTTAAATGAATTGTTCTTTATTTACTGTCCTCTTCCTTCACAATTTTATCTTTTTTCCCATAGCTTTAACTATACCTATTATCTGATGATTCCCAAATCTCTAGCTTTAGACTACAACTCCCCAGTGAGTTCCAGACTTGAATTTTTAGACATGCCTCAAACTCAGTATATATAATGTTAATTTTCTACCTATCCAAGCCTGCTCTCATCCTCTTGTTTTACATTTTAGTCAATGCTGCTACTGTCTATGAGATACCACAATCACCCTCTACCTCCAAAGGTCCACGAAATCCTATAATTTCTGTCATCTAAATATTTCTCTAATATGACTCATTCTGATTGTTGACTCATTGTTTTTCCTTAGTTCTGGGCATCCTGAAACTGTATGGAGGTTCCTCAAAAAACTAAAATAGAACTACTGTATCATCCAGTAGTCCCACTTCTGGGTGTACATCCTAAGGAAGTAAAATCAGTATCTCAAAGAGACATCTGCACTCCACTCCCATGTTCATTATGGCTTTAATCACAATAGCCAAGATACGGAAACCACCTAAGTGTCTGTCAATGGATGAATAAAGATAATGTGGCATATAAGTACACTGGGACATTATTTAGCCTTAAAAAAGAAGGAAATCTTGCCATTTGCGACAGCATGGATGAACCCATAGGACATTATGCTAAATGAAATAAGCCACAAAAAGAGAAATACTGCATGATCTCACTTATATGTGGAATCTAAACAAGTCAAAATAGAGAGTAGGAAGGTGGTTCACATGGGACAGGGAGGTGGGGAAAATGGGGAGATGTTGGTCAACGGGTGTGTACTTTCGGTTATAAGATGAATAAGTTCTGGAGATCTAATATACAACATGGTGACTATAGCTGTAATATTCTCTTGTATACTTAAAATGCACTAAGCAAAGAGATCTTAAGTATTCTCAGTGCACACACATACACACAGACACATGTAACCATATGGGATGATGAATATGTTAGTTAACTTGATGTGACCATCATTTCACAGTGTATGCTTATATCAAAACTACATTGTCTACCTTCAATAATATAATTTTTGTCAATTATACCTCAGTAAAGCTGGAGGAAAAGTAAAAGATCATTCTGGCTGGAATAAGGAAAGTAGATTGCAGGGGGCTGAGAGGTGATACAGATAAACTACTGTGCTGGAAAGAATTAACATAGAAGGCCTGACTGCTGTCCTTTGAAAGGCCTGCTTGCAAGGTTAGGCCTTGACTAGCATCTGGGAACTTGGATTTCAGGAGGGGTCCCACCATTCCCAGAATTGATAAGAGTGGCACACTATGCCTAAATTGTTTGTACAAAGAGTATGGTTTATGCCAAATGTACCTGCTTTCCTCTTGAGAGTCTAGAATTTTGGTATGTACTAGGAAGAGAGTACCTGCATGACCCCAGTAAAAACCTTGGGCACTGAGTCTCTAATGAGATACCCTGGTATCCATTTCCTACATGCCATCACAGCTGGTTGTTGCTGGGGGAGTTTAGCACATCCTGTGTGGTTCTACTGGAAGAAGACTCTGGAAGTTTCCTCTGGACTTCACCCAATGTGCCTTTTTTCCCTTTGCTGATTTTAACTTTTATCCTTTTGCAGTTATAAGTCATAACAGCTATGAGTATGACTCTGTACTCAGTCTTTTAAGTCCTCCTAGTGAATCATCAAACCTGGCAGTGGTCTTGGGGACCCCCAACACAGCCACTTTAGCTGGGATTATAGGTCTAGGCAAGAAAGGATGGAAGTCTAGTCCAGGGTGTTGAAACTGACGAGAAATATTTAAAAAGTAGAATTAACAGGACTTGGTGATTATTTTAATGGGGAAATTGTCAAGAATATCTGCAAGTTTCTGACTCCAGCAACTGATTAAATGGTAGTATCCATTTACTAGGGGAGGAGTATAATATAATAGAAGGAACACTGAACCTGAAGAAAAATGATCTATATGGATTCAAGTTCAGACCTGGGTGCTTATTAGCTTTGATATCACAAGCACATCTTTCTGAAGCTCAGTTATCCAGTTGAGACTGTTTTGAGAATTGAATGAGACACTTGAAGAAAATTGCTAAGTTATTAGGTAAATATAAATGTTAATTATCAATATTAAAGCTTCCATTTATTAAGTACCTAATATGTGCCAGAAGCTACCAGGCACTTTACGTATTGTTACTACTATTTCATATTGCTAAGTTTTTTATTTTTATTTTTATCTTTATTTGAGACAGGCTCTCACTCCATTGCCCAGGCTGGAGTTAAGTGGAGTGATCTTGGATTACTATAGCCTTCCCTTCTGAGCTCAAGTGATCCTCTGCCTCCCGAGTAGCTAGGATGACAGGTGCTTGTCACCACACCCAGCTTTTTTTTTTTTTGGAGACAGAGTCTCACACTGTTGCCTGGGCTGGAGTGCAATGCCACAATCTTGGCTCACTGCAACCTCCGCCTCCCGGGTTCAAGCGATTCTCCTGCCTCAGCCTCCCAAGTAGCTGATATTACAGGCACCCGCCACCATGCCTGGCTTATTTTTTGTGTTTTTTAGTAGAGACAGGGTTTCACTGTGTTGGCCAGGCTAGTCTCAAACTCCTGACCTTGTGATTCGCCCACCTCAGCCTCCCAAAGTGCTGGGATTACAGGCGTGAGCCACCGCCCCTGGCCACACCTAGCTATTTTAAAAAATTTTTGTAGAGAGGGAGTCTGTGTTGCCCAGGCTTATTGCTATAGTTTTCATTAAATTCTGAATTCAAATTAGTAACCTAAACATCAAGATTTTTTTAACTTTATAAGATTTATATCATATTCCATATAATACTGTCCTTATTAAGATGTATATCATATAGGGGTAGATGATGTGTTGGTTTTAAACATTGAGACTCCCAAACGTTGTTATTGAGCATGTGAAGCCCAGGAAGGGCATTTGCCAGGGTTCCACAGCTATTCCAAGGTTGAATGGCATTAGCACTCTGGTCTTCTGAAAGAGAGCACCCTTTCCACTATGCTGAGTACTTCTCATTTATATGTTCTTTGGATGAATAGAGGAATTTTGCTTTCATAATTTCAGATCTGTTGGGCAGCAAATATAATAGTACATTATAATTTCAGACTCTCATGTCTCTAACCCCAGCTCTTTGGGAGGCTGCAGTGGGAGGATTGCTTGAGCCCAAGGAATTTGAGACTAGCCTGGGCAACATAGGGAGGCCCCATCTCTACAAAAAATAAAAAACTAATCAGGCGTAGTGGCACATGCCTGTAGTCCCAGCTACTGTTGGGCGGGGCAGATTACAGGCTGAGATGAGAGGATCGCTTGAGCTTAGGAGGTCGAGGCTTCAGTAAACTGTGATCACGCCACTGCACTCCAGGCACCACACTGCCTGGGTGACAGACTGAGACCTCGTCTCAAAAACAAACAAAAAAACTATTAAGTGTTGAAAACAAAAACCAATTACATATGCAAGGAAAGGCATATATTTGTAAAACTATGTTGAGTACAAAATATCTAGATTCCAAAGAAATAATGATTTTTTTTCTCTTGCAGACCACTTTACCTGCATTGTGAAGGTACTTTTTACCCTACTGTACACACAGGCTCTTGCAGCACTCTCAGTTAAATGCAGCGAAGAAGATAGGTCAGCCTGGAAACACGCGGGAGCTCTCAAAAAGGTTAGGCTCTTTCTAAATTTGTCATTTAGCAGGTAGGTGAAGTCATTTAAGCTGGGGATATTGAGTGAATAAGAGTAGGTGTTACAAAATGAGTTATTGGTATTTTAATTGTAAATTGAGCACCTACAGGCTAAAAAATGTTTAAAATGTTTTCACTAAACAATGAGACCTTCTATATCTGTCTCTAAACCTCATTCTTTTATCCCTTTATATTTGAGCAGTTTTGTTTTGCTTTTTCTGCAAGCCTTAAACTTAGAGAAGTTATAAAAATTGTGCTAACACAGTGAGCACATGATAAAATATCTGCAGACTTATCTATTTTATTCGCCACTTTTTCTTTTTGTCCCTATCCCCAATCACAATCCAAAGATAGCTTTTGATGCACCACTTCTAAATTTAAAATCCTAGCCTTTTCTTTCTTTTTTTTTGTTTTTGTGGCAGACTCTCTGTCTGTCGCCTAGGCTGGAGTGCAGTGGTGCAATCTCGGCTCACTGCAACCTCTGCCTCCTGGGTTCAAGCAATTCTCCTGCCTCAGCCTTCTGAGTAGCTGGGACTATAGGCGCCTGCCACCATGCCTGGCTAATTTTTGTATTTTTAGTAGAGACAGGGTTTCACCATGTTGGCCAGGCTGGTCTCTAACTCCTGACCTTGTGATCCGCCCACCTCAGCCTCCCAAAGTGCTGGGATTACAGGCATGAGCCACCGCGCCCGGCCAGTCCTAGCCTTTTCTTAATTATGCGTCTTGAAATATTACCTTTTTTCTTGTTAGAATACATACAAGTTCTTAGGAAACTCAAAGGAACTCAGTTTAAGCTAAATTATGCAAACTATTTAGAAAATTTATGTTAAATGTAAATACTTTCAGTAGCTTGAGAACAAATGAGATACTATAGAGTTATAGAACCGAAGAACTGAGTGGTTCAGCTTAGAGATAGATAAAAGAAGAAAATTGCTTCAGTGTTTATTTGTAGAAGTTGGTAGGAAAAATAATAGGTATAGTGTAAATTGAACCTTTTGATTGGCTCACAGAGTCTTAAGGGGTTTTTAAATGTCATTAAAACTTTTTTTGTTGAAATCATATCTACTTGTATCAAAGGAGAGAGAACCAATTATAAATACATGAAATGTATTCAATATAACCTTCACTGTTATCATCAGTTTACTCTCATATCACAATTATGTGTACATTTAATATCGTATCATCACAGAGTTCACTGTGTCTTAATTATGGGTTAAGAATAATTATTTATTATGTGTCAGTTGGCCATCAAACCCAAGTACAAGGCCAATCTCCTGCTACTAAATAGAGATGTTACTTTTTTAGTCAAAACATAACTGTCTAAGCCTCAGCTTTCTCAAAGGTAAATGAAAGGTTTGGACCATATGATTTATAAGGGCACTTCTATTTCAATTCTGTTATTCTAAATTCTCAAAATTAATTTCTGTCTTTCTTGAAAGATTTTTTTCCCCTTGTTGCTGGTTAATTCTTGGACAGTTTTTCTTTTTGTAATTATCTTTAGTTTTTTCTTTTTTTTTTTTTTTTGAGACACAGGGTCTCATTGTCACCCAGGCTGTAGTGCAATGGTATGATCAGGGCTCACTGCAGCCTCAACCTCCTGGGCCCAAGGGATCCTCCCACCTCAGCCCTGACGAGTAGTTGGGGCTACAGGCTTGTGCCACCACACACGGCTGATTTTTTGTATTTTTAGTAGAGCTGGGGTTTTACCATGTTGCGCAGGCTGGTCTCGAATTCCTGGACTCAAGGTAATCCACCTGCCTTGGCCTCCCAAAGAGCTGGGATTACAGGTGTGAGCCACCTTGCCTGGCCTATTTTCCTAAATATTCTTTTAATTTTTCTGACTGCAATGTAATCTGATATTTGGATTGTTAGTGTTCAGATAGTATTCAAATCAGGTATATTAGGTTTCTGTGCTGTGTCATTATTTAAATATGTTTCCTTAGTAAGCTGTCTAATCATGAAAAATAACACATTTAAGAAATTTGCTGATAAAATTTGGGTCTAACTATTTACAATTGTAAATCTATGAAGGGAGGAACATGATGTAATTTAGGTAACTGGTCCAGTTTTTTTCTGAACCTCGTAATTGTTAGTTATTTTTAAAAAACACTTAATAAAATACTTTATGAGAGACAGATTCTTATCAGAACATTAATTAGAAGTGTATTGGCTTATAGCCATATAAATATATATTAGTGTATTAGTTTATAGCTATATAAATATATAATTTTCTTTAGTGAAAGAAAATTAAAAATTACGATAGTCTGTAGGTTGATTTACTACATGTTATTAGCTTTTTCTATAATAGACATAAACATTTAGATACATAGCAGTTTGTAAATGCCTGTAATACCAACAACTATACTGTAATACACTATTTTATGTTAGGAACTTGAGGATCTGTGGATTTTGGTTTCCAAGGGGTGGTTCCTGGAACCCATCCATCATGGAAACTGGGAGACAACCATATTTATGAGTGATGAAATATACCACTGTGACCTCTGTAACTACTTAGATTTCTGCATCATTGATTACTCTTATTTTTTTCACTTCCTTCTTTACGTCTTCTCTCACCCCTTTCCTTCCTTTCTTCATTGAATTTCACTTATTTGCTTCATCTCTTTAATTGCTTATGTTTGGCATACTAATTGTAATGAAAACGTATTTTTGCCAGATCTCATCTGGCCTATGGTAGTAAAAATATCGGTATTATATATTTTTTTGAAGGGGTGTTAATTTGATAATGAGATTTAGTTCTGAAAAAGTCATCATTCCAGTTAGTGTAACTCGTACTTTTTTGGTCAATGGAATTTCTGCTAAGAGTCTTTAGACTAGAATTTCTTTTCTTTTTTCTTTTTCTTTCCTTCCTTCCTTTTCCTTTCTTTCTTTTCTTATCTTTTCTTCCTTTTTTTTTTTTGACAGGGTCTCACTCTATCGCCCACGTTGGAGTGCAGTGGCATGATCACAGCTCACTGCAACCTCAAACTCCTGGGCTCAATTGATCCTCCCACCTCAGCCTCTGAAGTAGCTAGGACTACAGGCGCACACCACCACACCTGGCTAACTTTCCCATTTTTTGTGGGGAGGAAGTCTTGCTGTGTTACCCAGGCTGGTCTTGAACTCCAGGCCTCAAGCAGTCCTCCCACCTTGGCCTCCCAAAGTGCTGGGATTACAGGCGTGAGCCACCATGCCCAGCCTACTAGAATTTCTTAGTCTGGGATCCTTGGATAGGTTTTGTTGTTTTGTTTGCTGGGGTGTGGTATCATAGCATCCAAAACATATTGAAATCAAAAACTTTAAGAAATACTGTAATTTAGACAAAGTATTCTACCCAGCACAGACTCTCTTGCATCTCTCGACCCTTGATCCTTTTTTAAATTTAACCCACATACTTTTGCCACCTCCCCCTTAGGATTCTTCTTATCTCGATTTTAGGTCTTTCATCCATGTTCTCAGAAATCATCTTTCTTAAGCTTCAAGAGCCTACTTTTTCGTTTATTCAAAGATTGCCTATATAAAATATTTTTCTTAATACTTTGTATTGTGAAGAAGTCTCAATACAAAGCAGTGAACATTACATTATATTTAACTTTCTGATATGATATAAAATTTGCTATGTGTTAAATAAGTGCTCAAAATGTATTTGTTAATAATGACTTAAAAGTCAAGTTATCACTCAGTGACTTACTTAGCTGATCTGAACAGAAATACTCTTCTGTTGTACTCTTTGAATCTTTTACTCAGAAAAATATATTGAATTTAGGAAGCTTTTAGACTGAATTGTACATTTAGAGAAACTTAACTATGCCACATTGATTAATAAATAGCAAATCTGTGGTAGTTTGAGTTTTCTACAAATCTATGGTAGTGTTTTGAGTTTAGGTGAACTCTGCCTATTTAAGAGATAATTTACTTAAATCAATTTTAAAAACATGATACATTGCTGTTTTGATATTTAGCGAGATATTGATTCTTGTGAATTATATGTAATCTATAGGTCATTAATATTTAACAAGTAATCATACTGGTGATTAATTAGGTAAGGATGGGGCGAGTCACATGATATAAGGAGAACCACTGCAGAGTCAGTCATTTTTGTAGTTTAGAATCAGGACATAATACTACATGGCTGAGTGAATATGGTGGAAAGCACAGGAGCAATTTAAAGATAATGCAAAGAAGTGATTATCAGAAGAGGCACACCCAAGCAAGTTCCAAGGTCCAATACTCCAAAACTTCAGTATTACCAAAATAAATTTCATCAGTTAATTAGCAGGTATTTCTTGCTCAGATTTTTGTTATGCAGAGGGATACGTGGGAAATAAAAAGCATAGTTCATGATATTTTGGAATTTACAGTCTAGTTGGAAAGAGCACAGTAACATGAATGAAACAATGAGGAACTATAGAAAGACCAAATATCATCCAATAATAAATTCTCTGATCCAAACTATCAGTGCCTTAAAAGTTTAGGTTAAACTTACATTCTGTGGTGTTTATCCCTTCCTATATTTTAGGATTTTAAAAGTATAGTTAATAAGTAGAATAAAGGACATCATAGCAGTTCTGACTTTATCCCAATTTACATTTTATGGTAATTTGCATGTTACACTTTATATTTCAGTGAATATAAAAAGAACTGCATTTCTTTATGTATAAAGATCTTATTGACATAAATTTGAATTCATAAAAAGCCATTATTTTTTCTTTCTGATAAAAATGGAAGTAGGTCACTAAGGTCAACTTGTAGACTGTTACTTAATGTCATTATCTGCATATTCTGTAATAAATATATTGTCCTATTTTATTTTTATAGTGTATTATTTTAATAAATCCTCAAAGACATTTGAGGGAAATTGTAAATGAAAAAAATTTGTGGTCTATATTTTTTCTATTGTATGCATATGTTATATGCATATATTATACCACTATAATGACTATATATTTTTTAAATTTGGCTCTTTTCACATTGTAAATATTTTTTGTACAGCTTAAATTTGCCACATTCGCTGCTTAGAAAATGTTTTTTAAGTTGGTATTCCATTTTTAAGGTAACTCCCTCAGTCTTGCTGGTCATTTCTAGTTTCTTGCTGTAATAGTGCTATACTGGATGTCTTGTACATATAGGTATTTTTTTTCTTTTGGATTATGTCCCTGGAAAGAATTCCCAGGGGTGGGAATTACTTGGTCAAAAAACATGATTTACATATGTTTATTTACATATAATTATGTAATTTTTATGCTGTCTTTTAAAGAAGTGTTGGAATAGCTTTGACCACCTACCCAGTTTCATTGTGAATCCAGAGGTGTACAGTTTTACCCAAATTTTGAAGAATTGAAGCTCATATGCTTGAAAAATAATCACAGTTTTACTCTACTCATTAAAAATTATTTCCAATGTAAATTTTTTATAATTTTCAGTGACCAGTGTAACCAATATTTTAATTTTTTCAGAGTACATGTGATGCAGAAAAGTCTTACGAAGTATTACTGAGCTTTGTGATAAGTGAACTATTTAAAGGAAAGTTATACCATGAAGAAGGAACTCAGGAATGTGCAATGGTATGTTTTTGCAAAAATCAGATGTAGCGGTTATTTAGTAAAAAATTTACATTTTATTGCCATTATGAATGTAATTTTTAAAAACTCTTTATTGTAGACTGACTTGTTCAAATTTTCTTTTTTAACTTCAGGTTAACCCTATTGCTTGGTCTCCTGAATCCATGGAAAAATGCTTACAGGACTTCTGCTTACCTTTTCTCAGAATCACCAGCCTTCTTCAGCACCACCTTTTTGGGGAAGATTTACCTAGCTGCCAGGTAGATAATTTGGGATATGTAAGAGGGAGCTTTTTGTTTTTCAGATGGAGTCTCTCTCTGTTGCCCAGACTGGAGTGCAATGGCACAATCTCGGCTTACTGCAACCTCCGCCTGCCAGGTTCAAGCAATCCTCCTCCCTCAGCCCCTCTAGTAACTGGGATTACAGGCACACACCACCAGGCCCAGCTAATTTTTGTATTTGTAGTAGAGACAGGGTTTCACCACATTGGCCAGGCTGGTCTCAAACTCCTGACCTCAGGTGATCTACCTGCCTCGGCCTCCCAAAATCCTGGAATTACAGGCATGAGCCACCGCACTAGCCAAGCCTTGTTTTTATAATAAGCTATTTTGTTTTAAATATACTGGTATGTAGCGTAGTACATATGTAACTGTCATATGACTATATGTTAATCTAGCTTAAAGGAATAAATATTTAGGATATTTACTATTTTTGTTGTATTTGTTAACATCCACCCATTTTTATGATAATATTACTAATATTGGATATTTGAGCAGCTTTGGATTAGATCAATGATGATACATTCCCAGTACTTGATGAATAGGACCATAGGATTCAGTCTTATTGACATTTGTATCCCTAACATCATCTGCTTTTAATATTCTTTTAAAAGTTATGTTGGTCAGAAAACCGGTTGGTTGAAGATATGACAGCATTTATAGCAGTATTCAGTTTGTAGCCAGTATTAAAATGGGTGAGTGAATTATCACTGGTTTAATCTATTTCATAAAACTGTGGATTGATATGAGTGGGCAAGAAAGTGACAGGGTAGGAAACCAGAAGGTAAGTAAACCCAAACTGTGCTTATAGGAATGTGATCCTGACTTATCTGCCATTCATTTCTAGGGAATTTGATGTGGAAATTAAACATTTATCATATTTATGGCCTTTGAATCCTGAAGTACATCAGAATTAAGCAGTTTTGTGTTCCCTCTTTCTTAATTCACCATTACATTAAATAGTTTTGAATTCTTTCGTTTTTATCAAGTGCTTCAAGACATATGCTGCACATTTGTCACCAAAACATTCTTTTTAGAGTTATAAGATGTTGAACAAATTCTTAGAATAATCACTCATTAGATATTTTCTTTCACAGTTTTTAAATTTTATATTTTAAAAAAGTGTGTTTCTTTCTGGCATATGGACATCCTCAAGCATGGAGAAGAGTAACCAAACAAAATCAACTTCTTTTACCACCTGTACTTTTTTCACATTTAAAGGCCATTGGCTGTGGTTCTGTCTGTTCTTGTTACCTTATGGCTTATTTTGTCATTTGTTTTTATGAGAGAGTATTTTTTGCCCATAAGTTGGAAAGTATGTGGAGGCAGAAGTTCTTGAGCTGGGCGTTGAAAGTTGGTCTGGTGTTTGAGTGTACAGTGATGCCTGTAGTGGAATACCACACATATTTAGACCAAGAAAGAAATACATTCAATATGTTGCATAGAAAGGAACAGTGTGACATAGTGAAGAAAGAGATTAAAATATAGTTGTAATGGATCTTGAATTTCATATGAGGGAATTTGGACCATTGAAAGATGTTAGACAAAAATATGATATGATTCAAATTGTGTTTCAGGATAAAACCTCATTCTAGTATAAGACAGATTGTGAAGAATAGACAGATGGGAACAGAATAGACCAGTTAGGAAAGGACATACTGGGAATAGAAGAGGCTGGAGAGCGATTAGAGATTTCAGAGATAAAATAGGATTTGACAACTAGTTGAATGTGTGAGAGTCAAGAGAAAAGGAAGAATCATACTATACTTGTTTCTTGAGATCGAGAGACATGAACTTTTAGGGAAAACTTAATAGGAGGAGGAAATACAGGGCAGATGCGCAGGGGATGGAATGAAAGTACTTTGTGTATATTCAGATTGAGGGATAGTTGGACCCTTTAGGTGGACCTGTTCAACTGAAGTGAGAAAAGTGAGATCAGAGCTTTAGATAGAAATTTGTTCTCCTTTTATTTAGTTTCTGTCATCTGTGTAATCCTACTTTGTTTGTGTATACAGTAGTACCCCCTTATCTGCGATTTTGCTGTGGCTTTTGTTACCCATGGTATACCGCAATCTGAAAATATTAAATGAAAAATTCCAGAAAAAAACTATTCATAAGTTTTAAATTGCACACCATTCTGAGTAGCATGATGAAATCTCATGCTGTCTTGTTTGGGACATAAATCCTGTCTCACACTGTCCTACCAGGAACATAAATCATCTTTTTGTCCAGCATATTCATGCTGTCATCTTCCAATATATTTTTCCCACATCGATTTATTTTTCACTGATGAACATCCAGGCTGCCTCCAACTCTTTGCTTCCATGGAAAAAAATTAACTGTTGCTATGAACCTAATATCTTGTATATTGTAATATAAAGATTTCTTTAATATAAAGTTTCTCTGGGCTGTGTACCAGCTGTGGGATTGTTGGAGCCATAGGATACATTCTACCTATTTGTTTTTCTAAATGGCTGCTCAAGGCTTATATTCCCATTTGCAGTGCAAGAGGATTCTTGTTTTCCCCCATATACTTGCCAGCAGTTCTTCTTAGCCAGTGTGTAATGTTTGGCAGTCAGTTGAGTACAAAGCATATGCTTATGGTTAATTTAATTTGCATTTCTCTAATTATAAATGCAATTTCATATATTCATATACTTAGCCAGTTAAATTTCCCTCTGTATACTTTCTGTTCCTAGTCTGGCCATTTTTAAAAATTGGGTTTCTGTGATTATCTTCATTCTGTTTTTAAGCATAGTAGATATCTTTTCACTGGCTTTTGTTTAGCCATAGTGTCCTTTGTGGAATAGAAATTTTTCAGTTTAATGTTGTTAGAACGATTACCTTTTTCTTTATGACTTTTACTTTTAGAATCTTATTTTAAAAATCCTTTTCCATCATATACCCCAGAAATATACACACCTACTATGTACCCACAAAAATTAAAAATTAAAAAAAATCCTTTTCCAGCCTGAAATTATAAATTTGTTTTGTATTTTCTTCTATTATTTTCATAGTTTTATCTTCACATTTAGATTTTTAATTCAGTCTGGAGTTTATTTTGTGGTGTGGTATGAGGTAAAGCTCTAATTTTTTCTCTATTTGATAAGACAGTTTTTCCAGCACTATGTACAAATTATTTATGAAATAATGTAACTTTTTTGGACTGATTTTTCATGGTATCAAGTTTTCAAATTTCTGGATTATTATATACTATTAAGCTATTTGTTTCTGTACTAGCAGCAGTTTGTTTTAATTACTGTGGTTTTATTATAGACATTATATCTGATAGTGTGAATGTCCAATTTATTCTTGACGTCTTTTTGCTTTTTCTTTTTCTTTTCTTTTTTTTTTTTTTTGCTATATATGAGCTTTTATTCTTTTTTATTTTTTTGAGACAGAGACTCGCTTTGTCGCCCAGGCTGGAGTGCAGTGGCGTGGTCTCGGCTCACTGCAACCTCCATCTCCTGGGTTCAAGCAATTCTCCTACCTCAGCCTTCCAAGTAGCTGGGATTACAGGCATCCACCACCACACCCAGCTAATTTTTGTATTTTTAGTAGAGACAGGGCTTCACCATGTTGGCCAGGCCGGTCTCGAACTCTGGACCTCAGGCGATCTGCCCGCCTTGGCCTCCTAAAGTGCTGGGATTACAGGCGTGAGCCACAACACCCAGCCAAGCTTTTATTCTTATATACATTTTTTAATCTGTCAAGTTACTTCCCAAATCCTACAAGATTTTAGTTTGGAATTATCTTCAATTTATAGTTTTAAGACATTGAACATGGTTTATACATTCATTTAGTCAGGTGTTTTAATACTTTTTTTGGGGGGGGTGGGGGAAGACAGTCTCACTCTGTTGCCCACGCTGGAGTGCAGTGGCACGATCTTAGCTCACTTCAACCTCCACCTCCTGGGTTCAGGCAATTCTTGTGCCTCAGCCTCCCAAGTAGCTGGGATTACAGGTGCGCACCACCGCACCCGACTAGTTTTTTTGTATTTTTAGTGGAGACAGGGTTTCACCATGTTGGTCAGGCGGGCTGGTCTCGAATTCCTGGCCTCAAGTGATCCACCCACCTCAGCTCCCAAAGTGCTTGGATTACAACACTTTTAATAGAATTTTTTAATCGTCCAAGTCTGGAGCATTTTTTTTTATAAAGCTAATTAATTCTAGAGGCTTTATGGTTGTGATTTCTATTTAAATGATATCTTCTGTTACATTATCTGATTAATTTTTACTGGCATGTACAAATACCATTGATTTTTATATAGCTTTCTGACTGGCCACTTGCCAAAGTTTTTTATTCTAATAATTTGCCTTTTTATTATTTTAGGTATTCTATATAATTATGATCATATAATCTGAAAATACTATATGTCCCATTTTAAGTCTTTATTTCTCTGTTGTCTTAGTGCACATCCAGTACTATTTTGAGCCGTGGAAGTGATAGGTAGTGCCCTACCCCCCCCCCCAAAAAAAAATGCTTCTACGTATCCCGTGCCTTTTTTTTTTGCTTTTATTATAAATAGAATCATTTAAGAGTTATGTTTTCTATGTGTCGCTAAAATGTAGAAACTTAATGGAATTTTTGAACATTAATCTTAGACATTTAGCTGTCCTGCTAAATTCAGTTATTCTTTCTAATAGTCTGGAGACTCTCAAGCTTAGCAGTACATTTTTTAATCAAACATTTTGTTAAGCATAGGAAATAATCAAGAATGGTAACTAGTAGATGTTCTAACATAGCAAGCTTGTTCTCCACAGTAATCTATTAGACTTCCTAATTTAGTTAAATATCTTAGTCTAGCACTATTTCTACCACCATGTTAGGACTAATGATAGTAACCTATATAGTTCCCTTATCTTTTCTCTCTTCTTAAATGAATCTGTCTCATTTATTCTCTAACTTCGGAATTCTAAATAGAGCAGCTTCACATAACTTTTAAGTTCCATAGCATTGTTTGTAAAGTAGTTTGTGTATGTGCATTTTTATTGGAAGAAAATAGTTATAAGATTCTCTGAGGGGCTCATGATTATCTAGCCCCCCCCCACCTCCATAAAACTTGAAGAACATTAATATATCTCCTTTTTTTCTTCTTCTGTCAAAATAATTTTCCCATGAAAAAATGATAGCTAGCATTTACTACACATTGGCTACATGCTAAGCACTGTTTAAGTGCTTTGCATTTTAATTCATTTAAACTTCATTATAGGCTGGGTGCAATGGCTCACGCCTGTAATCCCAGCACTTCAGGAGGCCGAGCTGGGCGATCACAAGGTCAGGAGATCGAGACCATCCTGGCTAACACGGTGAAACCCCGCCTCTACTAAAAATACAAAAATTAGCCAGGCATGGTGGCGGGTGCCTGTAGTCCCAGCTACTTGGGAGGCTGAGGCAGGAGAATGGCGTGAACCCAGGAGGCAGAGCTTGCAGTGAGCCGAGATCGCGCCACCACACTCCAGCCTGGGCGACAGAGCGAGACTCTGTCTCTAAAAAAAAAATAATAATAATAATAAACTTCATTATAACTGAGAGGTAGCTATTATCCTCATTTTCCAGACAAGGAAGCAGGCACACAGAGATGAAGTAACTTGCTCAAGATTCACACCTCGTAAGTAAAGCAGGCAGAATTTGAAAACATTTAGTTTGAACCCTGACCCTACACTATTAACATCTGGACCCAGGCTATGCTGTTCCTTGCCACACAAAACATTTTTTGAGTTTCCTATCATAAGCTGGAAAAATGTTGCTATTTTTCTACCATTGGCAGTTCCCATCTTCCCAAGTTATTTTGTGCATTACATGTAAAATAAATTCCCTCTCTCAATAGAGCAAGAAGATACAATAATTGTAAACATATATGCACAAAATAACAGTGCCCCAAATTATGTAAACAAATGACAGAATTGAAGGAAGAAACAGACAAATCTACATTATATTTGGAGACTTCAGTGTGCCTTCTTAGTAATCAATAACAAGTAGAGAGCAAATCAACTAGGATAAAAGAGACCTGAACAACACTATTATGACATAACTACATCTATAACTTCTCCAACAAACAGCAGAATATATATTATATATATACAACTACACATGGAATATCGTTCATTAGAATAAACCATGTGTCAAGCCGTAAAGTATCAACTTTCAAAGAAGTGAGTTATAAAGTGTGTTTTTTGACTACACAGAATTAAATTAGAAATTAATAACAGATAGAAAATCATCAAATCTGTGATAAGCATCATAATTCTAAGTAATTTGTGGATCAAAGCAGAAATCACAAGGAAATAATTTTTTTTTTTTTTTTTTTTTGAGACAGTTTCCCTCTGTTGCCCAGGCTCGAGGGCAGTGGTGTGATCTCAGCTGACTGCAACCTCTGCACCTGGGTTCAAGCAATTCTTCTCCCTCAGCCTCCTGAATAGCTGGGATTACAGGTGCCCAACACCATGCCTGGCTATTTTTTGTATTTTTCGTAGAGGTGGGGTTTCATCACATTGGGCAGGCTGGTCTTGAACTCCTGACCTCAAGTGATCCACCCACCTTGGCCTCCCAAAGTGCTAGGATTACAGGCATGAGCCACCTCACCCAGCCTAGAAAATATTTTTAACTGAGTGAAAATGTAAACACAATATACTGAAATTGTGGGATCCAGCTAAAGCAGTTCTTAGAGGCGTATTTATCACTTCAAATACTTTATTTGAAAAAAGAAGGGCAAGGCACAGTGGCTTTCATCTGTAATCCCAGCACTTTGGGAGGCCAAGGCGGGCAGATCACGAGGTCAGGAGTTTGAGACCAGCCTGGCCAATATGGTAAAACCCCGTCTCTACTAAAATACAGAAATTATTAGCCGGGCATGGTGGTGTGCACCTGTAGTCCTAACTACTCAGGAGGCTGAGGCAGGAGAATCACTTGAACTTTGGAGGCAGAAGTTGCAGTGAGCCGAGATTGTGCCACTACACTCCAGTCTGGGTGACAGAGCGAGATTCTGTCTCAAAAAAATTAAAAAATGAACACATAAAAATTAAAAAGAAGAAAGATCTAAATCATTATCTAAGTTTCTATCATATGAAGCTAGAAATAGAGCAAATTAGACCTGAAGCAAGTAAAAGAAAAGAAATAATAAAAATCAGAGCAGAAATCAGTGAAGTTGGTAATAGTGAAAACAGTAGAGAAAATGAATGAGTCCAAAATCTGGTTCTTTACAAAGATCAGTAAAACCCAGATGACAGGAGCTCAGCTGAGCTGGAAGAGAGCTGATAAGAAAAAAAAAGGAGAGGTGGTACAAATTACCAGTATCAGGAATGAAAGAGAAGACATCCATATTGAGCCATAAGAGAATATATAGATAACATTTGCCAACAAGTTTGACAACTTAGATAAAATGGTTAAATTTCTTGAAAGATACAAATTACTAAAACTGACTCAAGAAGAAATAGAAAATCTGAATATATGTATATCAAGTAAGAAAATTAATTTAGTTATCAAACTTATATAATTGTTATGCATCCAGAAAAGAAATATCAAGAACTTTATACCAACAAAGATAACATTGTGGTAAACTCTGAGACATTTAAGAAAGAAATTGTACCAATACTCCTGAACCTATTTCAGAAAATAAAGGAAGAAGGAACACTTCTGAACTCAATTTATAAGGCCAGTTTTATCCTGATAGTTGAACGAGGCATTATGAAAAAAACTACAAACCCATGTCTCCCATGAACATAGAAGCAAAAGCCTTCACAAAATATTAGCAATAGAAAGGATAATACACTATAACCAAATGGGTATTTTTCTTTTAGCTTTATTGAGGTACAAGAAATATTTGAGTTATAAATATTAAGGACAAGTAAAAATTATATATATAGTATACAATATGTAATGTTTTGATATATGTATACATTGTATATGATGACCACAATCAGGCTAATTAACATATCCATCATCTCACATAGTTATCTGTTTTCTGATAACATTTAAGACCTACTCTGTTAGCAAATTTCAAGTATACAATTCAGTATTATTAAATACAGTCATCATGCTGTACATTACCTCTCCAGAACTTATTCATCTTATAACAGAGTTTGTACCCTTTGGCCAACATCTCCCCATTTCTCCCAGACCCTGGCAACCACCGTTCTACTCTGCTTCTACTTTTTAACATTCCGGTGTGAGATCATGCGGTATTTGTCTCTCTGTGACTGGCTTATTTCATTTAACATAATGTCCTTCAGATTCATTCATGTTGTGACAAATTGACAGCATTTCCTTCTTTTCTTAGGTTGAATAATATTTCATGTGTATACAGTCATCCATCGCTATCTGTAGGGGATTTGTTCCCCCCCCCAGATACTAACAGCCTTAGATGTTCAAGTCCCTTACATAAAATAGTGTAGTATTTGCTTATAACATATGCACACCCTCCCATATATTTTAAATCATCTCCACCTTAGATTACTTATAATACCTAATATAAATGCTATACGAATAGTTATTATTTGTATTTTACTGTTATTTTTTTAAAAAATATTTTTGATGTATGGCTGGTTGAGTACATGGATATGGAACTCCTGAATACAGAGGGCTATTTCTTTATTCACTCATCCATCAATGGACACTTAGGTTGATTAATATCTTTGCTATTGTAACTAATGCTGCATTGAACATGGGCATGACCAAATGGGTTTATCCTGGAATGCACAGTTGGTTTGACAACAAAAGTCAATTAATTTAGTTCACATATTAATTGAATAAATGGGGGGGAACCATATGATCATTTCATTTGTCAAAGAAAAGCATTTAACAAAATCTAATGTACTTTCATGGTAAAAACACTCACAAAGCTAGGAATAGAAGGGAATTTTCTCAGCCTGGTAAAGAGCATATCAAAAACTATTAGCTAACATCATGCTTAATAGTGAAAGACAGGAACAAGATTGGAACAAGACAAGGATGCCTGCTGTCACCACTTTTCAGCATTGTACTAAATTTTCTAGCAAGGCAGGTAGGCAAGAAAAAGAAAAAAAGACAGCCAGATTGGAAAGGAAGAGGTAAAACAATTTGTTTGCAAATAAAATGACCTTACCTCTAGAACACCATAAGGAATCTCCAAAGAAACCTATTAGAGCTAATAAGTTCAGCAAGGTTGTAGGATACAGATAGATGTACAAAAATTTCACTGTATTTCTATACACTAGCAGTGAGCAATCTGAAAATGAAATTAACATAATTCAAATTACAATAGGGGTGATGAAAATATTTTGGAATTTGATACTGGCAAGGCTTGCACAATTTCATGAATATACTGAGAACCACTGAATTGTATATATTAAAAGAGTAACATTTATGGTATGTGGCTTATACCTAAAATTTTTTTCTAGCTGTGTGAAAGAAGACTTGTATCCAGAATGTGTCAAAAATTCTTTTAACTCAAGTGTAAGAACACAAAAACCCAACACAAAAGTGGGCAAAACACTTGAATAGATACTTCTTAAGAGAATATATATGAATGGCCAACAAGTAGATGAAAAGTTACTCAACATCCTTGTTCGTTAGAGAAGTACCAATTAATATCACAAGTGATAATACCAAGTGTTGGCGAGGATTTGAAGTCCTAGAAGTCTTATTCATTACTGATAGGAATGCAAAACGGTATAGTCAATTTGGAAAAAGTTTGGCAGTTTTTAAAAATATTAAGCATATGCTTACTATACAACCCAGCAGTTCTGCTAAGTATCAACCGGAAGAAATGAAAACATATGTCTACATTTAGACTTCTAAATGAATGTTCATAATAGCCAAATTCATAGTCAAAATCTGGAAACAACCATCAACATGTGAATGCATGAACAAAATGTGGTATAACATGAATGAGTCTCAAAATAAGTGAAAGAGGCCAGGTACAAAAGATTACATCCTGTATGATTTTAATAGTAGAAATATCAGTGGCTGTTTGGGTCCAAAGAGTAGGGGCCAGGATTGACTGCATAGGAACATAAGCAAATTTTAGGGCGTGATGGAATTATTCTAAAACTGTATTGTGATGGTGGGTGCATGACCATACATTTACCAAAATTCATTAAACTATACATAAAATGGTTGAATGTTATGGTATGTGGATTTATAGCTCAGTAAAGTTTTTTAAAATTCCTTCTTTGTTAAACTATATAAATGGAAGATTTGTAAATTTCTAGATATTTGAAAATTAACATGTTTCTCAGCCTGCATATAATTTTTCTTTTTCATCTGCATTTCTTCTTTGTAGCATATTTCAGAATTTTGTACTTAATGTGCATAATTAGTTTTGCAGACATTTGTTGAACATCTGCTATGTGCCAAGCATTAGGAGGACAGAGTTCCTACTTCCAGAGAACTCACAGTTTTATGGAGAAGGCAAATTTGATTTTAAAGCAATCATTAAAAAGTCAGGAAACAACAGGTGCTGGAGAGGATGTGGAGAAATAGGAACACTTTTACACTGTTGGTGGGACTGTAAACTAGTTCAACCATTGTGGAAGTCAGTGTGGCGATTCCTCAGGGATCTAGAACTAGAAATACCATTTGACCCAGCCATCCCATTACTGGGTATATACCCAAAGGACTTTAAATCATGCTGCTATAAAGACACATGCACACGTATGTTTATTGCGGCACTATTCACAATAGCAAAGACTTGGAACCAACCCAAATGTCCAACAATGATAGACTGGATTAAGAAAATGTGGCACATATACACCATGGAATACTATGCAGCCATAAAAAAGGATGAGTTCATGTCCTTTGTAGGGACATGGATGAAATTGGAAATCATCATTCTCAGTAAACTATCGCAAGAACAAAAAACCAAACACTGCATATTCTCACTCATAGGTGGGAATTGAACAGTGAGAACACATGGACACAGGAAGGGGAACATCACACTCTGGGGACTGTTGTGGGGTGGGGGGAGTGGGGAGGGATAGCATTAGGAGATATACCTAATGCTAAATGACGAGTTAATGGGTACAGCACATCAGCATGGCACATGTATACATATGTAACTAACCTGCACATTGTGCACATGTACCCTAAAACTTAAAGCATAATAATAATAAAATAAAAAAAAAGTAATCGGAACAGCAATGCAAGAATAAAAGTGTTTACAAGGTTTGAAGGACTAATTATATCTGAATGGAGCTGAGTGGTCTGAGGTTTCATTAAATGGTGTCAGGGAAGGCTTCTCTAGTGAGCTGGAATTTGGAGGATAATAGGAATTGATTCTGTGGACAAGGGAGAGTAGACACATTAGCTTCCTATGTGGTCTTTCGGTTAAATAAAGAGGGATTGGGGAATATATTTCTGTGTTTCTAAGACTAATAAGCTTCTTTAAATATCAACTTTTAAGATATGAATTCTTAGTCACTGATATCTCTGGTACTTTTATTAGCAAATAGAGCTTTGAATTACCTGGCTCCTAACAATTCCACCCCCCTTTTTAAAACTGATTTTGTTTCACACTCATTCAAAGTCTAGGCACATTATTTAGTACTCTCTCGTGAATTCCATGTTTTTATTATTGTTCCTTATCCACACTGACAACCTAAATGTTTTAAACCAGAAATAACTTTCTCTTTGCCCCAAATTAACATTTGCTTTCATAGAGTAGCTAGGTTCTATAGAACCATTAGATATATAACAACTCTATTTAAAAAATAAATGTATAAAAGAAGCAGATGACATTTAGGAGTTATATTTCAAAGAGATGTATTTTGGGGATATTTAGATATAACAGCTAGGAACCTTTTTCTCTCTTTCTCCTACTCCCTTCACTTTTTTTCAGTTGACTCAGTTAAGAAAGTTTTCTTATTGTCTCAAAGTAATTGATGAGGGTGACCTTTTATGTAATAGGAAATGTTCTTGATGAAATATTTTCAGAATTTCCTATTTCATGTCTAAAAGGAAGAAGAAGAATTTTCAGTTCTTGCCAGCTGCCTGGGACTTCTGCCAACGTTTTACCAAACAGAACATCCATTCATCAGTGCCTCCTGTCTGGATTGGCCAGTTCCAGCATTTGATATTATAACTCAGTGGTGTTTTGAGATAAAATCATTTACTGAAAGACATGCAGAACAAGGAAAGGTATGTTAAAAGAGTTGTACTAGCTTGTCACGGTGGTGATATGCTAATAGGTAAGAGAATAATGAAGACTGTTAAATTTTAGGTCATCTGTTTTTGACAGCAATTATAAAACTTGATTAAATTGAAAAAATTGTTTACTTATGTAGATTGTATTTATAATGGAAGAAATATTTCAGCTAACAAAGGTAAGGCATTAGTCAATACTTTTAGTTTGTTTGGGATCAGCAGATTTTTATTGAATACCTTAAGTAATCATAGGATTAGACTTGGTAGATACAAAGGAATTTTAAGGTAGACAAGGAATTTACATTTTTGTTTGAAGAACTGGCTTATATTTTTAAAACAAATTGGACTAGCAAATCTAAAAGGTCATGCCTTTAACTTTAAAATTTGTGGGGCCTATGCTACCAGCTCAGCTAGTTAAAGGGTTTGTATTGAAGATAAGTAGAGTGGGAACAGCAGTGAGTGGCTGTGTATGCCATGGTTGGAGGCTCAGAATTCTAGAACTACAGTTTTTTAAAATTGAATAATGTGATGAAAGTAGTATTTTGGGGAGTAATTCTGGTGTCTTTTTAGTGGATAAATTAAAGTAAGGATAAAGGCAAGCCAGAAAATATTTAGGTGGTGAAAAAAATCTAGACTATTTTTCTGATTGTAAAACTTGGAAAGTAACTAATGTAAGAGACATTTGAGAAAAATATAGGACTTGGTGACCAGATGTACATGACTTTAAGATCTTGAACTCCAATCATTAGGAGAGTAGTGTCTAGTATATACAGCTACAGTAGGAACATGCGGCTGCTTAAACATCATTGCTGATGCCCCATTGCCTATGGAAGAAGGTATGGACTCCTTGCATGGCACTCAAGGATCTTCACCATCTTGCTTGCCTTTCCATCTCATCGTATAGCCTTCCTCTGCCATTACCTTGCTCAAATCACAAAAGAATGTTTCATAAGTATGCTATACATTTTTAAACTTCTAGAACATTACTTATTGCTGTTACTAAAGCAACCTTCCTACCCTTCTGTTGAATTAATAATCACTGTTTGCTAAGTAACATTTACCTTTGCTAAGATAAATGTGACTTCCTCCATGAAGATTTGTCTGATAGTCCATCTTCCTTACATCCTAATCCCTTTTTTTTCTGTTGTTCTATAAGGCTGTACTTTTGTGACTGTCTCTAACAGTTGCCATGTTCATTACATTTGTTTCTTTAATGTATCTGAATGCGGGCTCCACGAAGCAGAAATTGTTTCTTATTTATCCCCGGTTTCTAGAAAGTGCCTCATATATACTAGTCACCTAATAAATATTTGTAGAATTAAGTTGTGGGGTGGTGTCTTTGGCAGAAATAGAACGTATTAAAGGGGAGCCAAGTTTCAGGGAAAATGAGAATTTTAATTTTGAACATCAAAGGGACAATAAAAAATTAATATTTCAGATGGATGTGTCAGACTAGGTTTCATTTTTAAAACATTGGAGTGAATAATAAAAGATAAGCATAAGTTATAAATGTCTCTGCTTTTGTTCTTTTCCATTTTTTGCTGAAATCCTTAAAAAGATGCTATCTCATTTTATACCCTTTTATTAAAAAAAAAAGGAAAGGGAAATTCAAGTTAATTGAATCTTGCATATTACATATACAAATATCTTCCTGTCTAGTAATTTCTTTATTCACAGAGCATATAGCAATAATTTGACATCATACTTTGATGTCTGAAAACCTATGCAGGATGACATGGAGTAAGAGATGGGTATAATTGTAGAACCAAGGCAGGGAAAAAAGTGATGAGCACACCCAGAGTTTGTCTTCATATGAGCCATAGGTTAAAATCAAGCCTACATTTTAGATGAATGATTATTGTATGTATGCTGATGGAAAATAAGAATTTATCATTTTAAAATATTTAATCTTTTCATATAATTAGGTGATAATTATTGTAGAGGCAGTGTAGTAGACATTTGATTAATTTATTAATTTATGCTAATGCAGAATTTTTGCCAGTTATGTAAGTATACCACCATTTGACCTGCATTCCCCCTTGTGTCCCTGCTCCACTCTTGTGTTCCTAACCCTGATCCTGACCCTAGGTCAACCAGATTCTCTTTCTCAGGAATGTTAAATCTGTATAGAGAGACTTAGCAGGGTAAATGGTGACAGGAACTGTATAGTCCAACAGTACTACCCTTGAAAAACTGTCTGTGAATTACTACTTCTGAATTTTTTTTATCAGTTAAGATTCTTTGTTTGGGAACAACAAAATCCAGTTCTGATTTAAAATAAGGAAAACCAAAGCAAACTATGACAGAAAAAAAAAAAAAACAGGATTCATTGGAAGCATACTTGGTAACCTGCAGAATTGAAGAGCTTAACTGTCATCGCTTGGGAAGAAGAGAAACCACAAAGATCTCTGCTCTGTTTTCTCTGAAGTGCTGCCACCAGATAACTAAGCTTCAACCATTTTCCTTCCTTTAATTTGCATGCTCAAGGTTCAGATTCCTGGGAGAGAGAATCTGGTTGGCCTAACTGTTGTAATACGTATACCCCAGTGGTGGGGCAGCATCTTGTGTTGGGGACAGCCCCATCAGAACTGTACGGAGCAAGAAAAGGGGTTATTTTCCAAAAGAACTTATAATGTTATTAATATAAGAAAGCAGCAAAGGATGCTAGGAGGATTTAAAAAACAAACTGGTGGCCCACTACTTTCACATCTTACCTGCCTGGCTCATACACACCCTTCTTCTCATTCACAGTTTCACTTCTGCTGTTGAAAATGATGTAACCACTTTACTTATGACTGCAAATGCATCTGTGACCTTCCCAAATAAGCAACCTGATGTCACATATAGTCCTTACATCATCAGGCCTCTCTGCATCCAGTAGCTCTGAGAGATGTCCATTGTTCCTCTCATTTGTACTCACACCCAGATGGTCTGGAAAATTTTAATTAGTACCTGCTCACCCTGAATTCAATAGTAAGAGAATGAAAATGTTGCAAAGATATATGATACAGTAAGCAAGATTTGCAAGTAGTCATAAAGCTGCAGCTAATATACAGTCAAATATATATGACTTTCTTCTTTTACCATCCGTGATCCAGCACACCTCAACTGATGATTGCATTTGTTTGAGCAAGGATGTGATACCAAACTTTATTCTGAGAGGGCTGAGCTTCTGGCGATTGGTCCTGTCTTTGTTTCTATAAGGCTGTAATCATTCTGTGTTAAATTTCTGCCTTTCAAGCTTGGTCTATGGTAGGGGTGGTGGTAGGGGTTTTTAAGTTCCAAAATATTGCTCTACCAATTGTATGGCAATATTTTTATTCTTCTTGATAGTCATGGTCAATCCCTCCAGGCAATGCGATAAGCCACCCTTGTGATGTTATAAACCGTACTAGAGGATAGACAAGTACATAGCTTGTAAATCCACAGAAGAGTCCAGAATAGCAGTGAAGCACAAATTTAAGACCAAATTTTTTTTTCCATTTTAATGTTTACAATTTAATAAATCTCTTGATTGCAGACATGTAAGGCTGTTTGGTAGTATTCAGAAACATCACAGTAATGGCAATTTTTTCAGTTGGTGTGTAGTCTTCAATAAATATCTATGAAAGTGCTGTCAGACCAGTAAGACTGCATTTATACATCCAGCATTTTCAGGATTGTTGGTAACCACAGCCTATTTTCCCCAAATAACCTTGCCTCCTTGTGTCACAAGGCCCAACTCACATTCACCTCAGTAACAGTACCTTTGGTAAAAACATCCATAGTTAAATACATTGGGAATGAGGGACTCTTCTTTACACCAAGTATTGTTAGGCAAAAGGTGGCTTTCAGTTCAGGATGTGTTACATGGGCTTTCTTGAAACGCAAGCCCATTGGCCTGATGAATCTTCCATAGATAAGTAGTTTTCTTGTAAAGCCATCTCCAACAAAGCAGACTTTAGTAACCATCCTCTTCCATGCCTTCGTCTTTCTCTTTCCTGTCGGAATAACTTTGAGACAGAGTCTCACTCTGTTGCCCAGGCTTGAGTGCAGTAGAGCGATCTTGGCTTACTGCAACCTCTACCTCCTGGGTTCAAGTGATTTTCCTGCCTCAGCCTCCTGAGTAGCTGGGATTACAGGCGCCTGCCACCATGCCCAGCTAATTTTTGTATTTTTAGTAAAGACAGGGTTTCACCATGTTGCCCAGGCTGGTCTTGAACTCCTGACCTCAAATGATCTGCCTACCTTGGCCTCCCAAAGTTCTGGGATTACAGGCATGAGCCACTGCACCTGGCCCTGTTCAAATAACTCTTAACACTTCTGTATCTCCCCGGGCAAGTTACATTTAGACAGAGGGACTTTCCATTTTCCTGCTTTCTCTTTTCATTTCGGCTTAATCATACTGGGAAGTACGTTAGCTTGAGGTTGTCCCTCTCTGTTCAGCAGATAGGCAGGTACTGCTCCCTGTGGAGTCTTTCTTTTGTTTGGTGTTTCTCTTTTCATGCATCTTGATGGTCTTTTTCATTTGTATTTTCTCAGCATGGTGCTGTTTAAGATAAAGCTTAGCCTTCAGACCAATCATTTTCTTTGACTTCTTTGAATGTTCATAAGCCTCTCAACTTTCCTTCTTTCCCTTTTTCTCATGGTAATCCAAATGATATCCATGGCATTTACAGTGTAATTCAATATATTTGATCTGTGGCATGGCACAGGCGCAGCCCCTGGGGTGCGAAAATGCTCTCAATTTTTGGGTCTCAGAGACCCACGAGCGAACTCCACACAGGCCGCAACAGGAAAGGCAAGACCGAATTTTACGTGTAATCATGAGAGGTGTTACAGCTGTTAAATACTTTCCACCTCTTGTTTCCCATACGTATGCATTCCAATTGTGAAAAAGGTCACCCATATATACTGGTTGCTGTTTAGAGCATACACATTCTGTAGGTGATTTCTTCCAGCTGGTGCCATCTAAAAGTTTGTAAATTTCATGAATTTCATAATTTTTGTAGTTCATGATTTAAAATACCACAGCTTTTTTCAGATGATTGAATATATGTTAAGATCAGTGAATTCCATGGACATCCACCTGTTGCCTTACATCTCTCTTCATGAGGGAAATTATTGGAGGTAATGTGCTATGGGCTACTGGATAACATGCAGCCTAACCTATAATAAGTGTCAAGTTTAGTGAGAACAAATTGTTATCCCTTCCCTTTAATGGAAGGGTTCCACTGTAATCAACTCATTACAGAATGTGCCATCCTTGGAGTCCAGGGTTGGGTGCTGAGTATTGGCAAATGACGTATTGTATACTGTTCTTATCATTGCTTCCATGGACACTTAATCCATGAACTTGTTGATGAGGAACAAGCTAGCTTAGTTACTCCAATGATTTAGGTGGATTATGGCTGCATGTAGGTAACGTGAGATGATCTCCATTTAAATCGACTATTACTTACAGTTTCTTAATAGACTCACTCTACATTTTATCTTTTTTAAGTGTGAATGGAGTAGCATCTAGAAAAATTTAGTGCTGCTGCCAGTATTTTTATACAGCTGCAAATAGTTAATAAAGCATACCCTTCAGGGAAATTTAACTAATTTGACAATTTTTTTATTCTTATAGCAAGACATTTATGAAAATAATTGTAGCCCAGCACTTATGGATATAAAAGATCTTAACAGCTTGAGGTGCAATGAATTGTACATACTCTAGGAAAGCAATTCTACATTATAAAGTATTAAAGTAGAAAAAATGAGTTATAACCATGATCTGCCCTAAAGAAAAAGCTAAAGAATTGTTTGAGAATGATCAAAACTTGGTTTTAAAAAATACGTAACTTTTAGAAACCTTTGCACTATGCATGTTTAAAGTCAAATACTATTAGATGTATTTTCCCTGCATGCTTAGAGGTGGTGTTTTTCTTTTAAAGTTATAACAAGTTTAAATGTTTTAAGGTGCTTAATCTAAAAAATTAAATCATACTGTAATTGGAAACTATAATACATTAGATAATGGTAACTGTTGAACTACTATTTTAGTCATGTATAAAATGGAAATGAGAGGAGTGTTAATAAAGAAAATAAGCCACATTCTTGGAGGCAGATTTTTCTTTCTGTAAAAATACATTTAAAAAATATATTGTGTTAGTGACTTAAATACATAAAACTAATGAATATTTTTGGATAATGTTTTAGGCCTTGCTTATCCAAGAGTCAAAATGGAAATTACCACACCTACTACAGTTGCCTGAGAATTATAACACCATTTTTCAGTACTACCACAGAAAAACCTGTAGTGTCTGCACCAAGGTTCCTAAAGATCCTGCTGTTTGCCTTGTGTGTGGTACTTTTGTATGCCTGAAAGGACTTTGCTGCAAGCAACAAAGTTACTGTGAATGTGTACTGGTAAGCAATAGTAGATAATACAAAATTTATGAAAACAGAGATCTCATATCACAAAATATGGTCAAGCCATCTCTTCACATTAACTACTCTTTGAATTAAGTATATAATACATATAGGGATTGTGTGTGTTTTTTAATCCAGTAGAAGAGTAAAAAAAGAAAGTCTTTGAGGCTTTAAGTGAGTAAATCCTTCCTTAAGTACAATTCTAGTTCTCCTTTCATCTACTATCCCTTTAATGGTATGTACTTCGGAATGTGCTGTGAAACAGAAGTCATCTGTGCTGTTGAAGATACTAGACTCTGAATTAGGTTGGCTCTTAATTGCTTTACTAGATATTCCTTACCCAAATACCTCCTAATGTATTAATAATAAAGTGTTAGGAATGGAGTTATAAGTTTAACTTAAATGAAATCTTACTATTTTTAAATCACTGTATTATTTAGAAGGCATTAAGATATTCTTGATTTTATTATAAAGCCTATTTGATTATGAAGTTCATTAATATATTTTTAATTTTTTAGCACTCTCAGAACTGTGGTGCAGGAACAGGTATTTTCCTTTTGATCAATGCATCGGTAATTATCATCATTCGAGGTCACCGCTTCTGCCTCTGGGGTTCCGTGTATTTGGATGCTCATGGAGAGGAAGACCGGGATCTTAGGTTAGATGTTCATGGATATATCCAGGTGTTTTATTGAAATTTGGTCAGTGAAAACCAATATGCTATTCCTGGCTTTGTAATTACAATTTTTTTAATATTAAGAAATTCTGACAGTCATTAATTTAGAGCTATTTCTAGTTTTTGAGCTATTGTCCCTATCAATATGTTGAGGAAACATGAAATACACCAGATTACCATGTGAGGTTTTTGCCACAAAGAATCCGTTGGCCAGGCCCAGTGGCTCACACCTGTAATCTCAGCACTTTGGGAGGCTGAAGCAGGATTGCTTGAGCCCAGGAGTTTGAGACCAGCCTGGACAACATAGTGAGACCTCATCTCTACAAAAAAATAAAAATAAATAAGCCAGGTGTGGTGGTCATACACCTGTGGTCCCAGCAACTCGGGAGGAGGTGGACGGATCGCTTGAGCCAAGCAGGTGGAGGCTGCAGTGAGCTGTGATCGTGCCACTGCACACCAACCTGGGCAACAGAGAAAGACTATCTCAAAAAAGAATCTAGTAAAAAAAGAAATGTGGTAGGTGTGGTGGCACACGCCTGTAATCCCAGCACTTTGGGAGGCCAAGGTGGGTGGATCACTTGAGGTCAGGAGTTCGAGACCAGGCTGGCCAATATGGTGAAACCCCGTCTCTACTAAAAATACAAAAAATTAGCCGGGCGTGGTGGCGGGCGCCTATAGTCCCAGCTACTTGAGAGGCTGAGGCAGGAGAATGGCATGAACTCGGGAGGCGGAGCTTGCATTGAGCCAAGATCGTGCCACTGCACTCCAGCCTGGGTGACAGAGTGAGACTCCGTCTCAAAAAAGAAATAAGTAAATAAAAGATAAAAAAATAAAAAAGGAGGCAGGCATGGTGGTGAGCACCTGTAATCCCAGCTACTCGAGAGGCTGAGACAGGAGAATTGCTTGAACCCAGGAGGCGGAGGTTGCACTACGAGAGACTGTCTCAGAAAAAAAAGAAGAAAGAAATGCATGTGAAATCTTCCTTGTATGATGTTAATACTTTTTTTTTTCTTTTTGTTCTAGGCGAGGCAAACCTCTCTACATTTGTAAGGAAAGATACAAAGTTCTTGAGCAACAGTGGATTTCTCATACTTTTGATCACATCAATAAAAGATGGGGTCCACATTACAATGGGCTGTGACTCTCCACCTCAGCATTGCATCGTATCATCATTTTCGCTACGAATTTATTTTTCAACAATAAGCTTTAACTTAATTTGGGGGATTAACACTTTTGCTGAGGGAGAAAAAGAAAACATACATTATGAAGCCTTTCCAAAATTAGGTGCTTGGTAATCACGTTAATGGTATAATTTTTTTTTTTTTAATATCTGGAGAACATTAATAACAAATTAAATTATTCTTTAGTGGTCATTTTTTAAGTGCACAATTAATAAGAAGCACAACTTGTTCACAAACTCATTCAGAAATGATTCTCCCAACAATGCATATCAGCTATTCATTGATACTTAGAGTGGGTGTGATTTATTTGACATTTTACTGCTTCTTTCTGTCTGTGTGTTTTAATTTGCATCTGCCAAGCATAATGCATCTTTTTTCCTCTGCCATTCTTGTGTTGATTTGAGAATTTTTCTGTATGTAATTAGAAAAAAATGTAAAACATGATTTATGTGAAATACTGTATAGTAAAAGTTGGTCTAATAGTAGAACTTTAAAATTTTTTCTTATTGTGAGGAATCTGTTAAAAGTTTAAGGCTTTGCTGAAAACTGAATTCATTCTCAGGAATTTCATAAATCTTCTCCCCAGGTAAATAATTGAAATAGCTGTAAAATAAGTAGATAGCTGCTGTTAATATAATACAGTACATTTTGGGGGGCATATGTGTGGTTGGGGGGTCCTTAAAAATCAAAATTTGCCATTTCAGTTGGATGAATTACTAGAGGTAATAACAAATCTTACTATAAAATCAAGAGGTTTAAGAACATACACTGGGCAGATGTTGATTCCGTGCATGCCCACCTTTTATTACCAAACAAGGTTTTGTTTATATGATTGTATTAGAAATGCTCAGACTTCCCCAGAAATGAACCATAAATTTTGGAACTTCCTTTCAGCTCAAGAGGTTCAGCTATATTGTATTTGTGCAGTGTAATCACTACTATTTCTGCTCGGTTTCCTAAAAGGAAAAAAAAAGGCGCACTGGTGATGACCCTCATGAATGAGCCATGCTTCTGCATTCTTCTTAGAAACTGCTGTGAAAAACAATTTATGTTTGCAGGGTTTAAAAATCAGTAAAAATGGGAATGATTGAGCTAAAACCCACTCTATGAGAAGGAAGATTACTGAAAAGCATGTGACATATTGCTACAAAGATTTTTTTTCCTAAATGATTCAGTAATTGAATGATTATTTAATATATAGTGCTATCAAGCAATCCCTGGTACTTTGGACTTCCATGGCTTGTTATATAAAATTACATTTTTACATGTAAAAATAAACTAAACAAATCTAATGATAAAATATAAAAATAATGTCAGATCCATGTTCTAAAAAATTTTTGTAATGACATGACATTACAAGAGTATAAAAATGGACATTAAATGATGGCCTTGCATTAAAATATGGAAAGCAGAGCAGTACATATTCAAATGTATTCAGAAAGTCAAAAGATTACCTATAGTTCTACAATAAAATACATGGAAATAGCTTGCTATTTTTATATACATTTCCAAAATATTAAGATAACTTTCTGTAAGAGTCAATGATTCTGTTCGACTAAATAGCTGTCCTTTCCAACACATTGCTACTTTTTTAAATACTGTATCATAAGTTCAGCCTGTCATACTTTTTGCATTAATCATTATGAATACCAGACCATTTGTAAGTGTGGTTGAAGAGCAAAATGCTAATTGACATCTCTAGTAAATACTGTTACAGGATTCACGAACTTGAATAATTCTACAGTTTGAAACTCTGATGCTATATATACATGGTATAATGTATTCAGACTTTGATTACTACTTATTTAAAATGGAATGTTTTATGGTTGTGCATATGGATGTGAAGTGAAAATATTAGCCTTAACTTTAAAATTTGGTTGTTTGATAGTGTTTATTTTGATATTGGTGAATTAGTCACCAGTAAATTTTAAAAAAGCACTTGGTTGAAAATTGTACTTGAATACATACATGCATGCTGCTAAACTAGAACTTTAATTTTTCCCCATAACTTTTATAAGTCCCATTTATAAACCCACTTTTAAAAATAACAGGTCCAAGTTAGAGTGATGTGTGTATATTATTCAAAAAAATGTACTGGTGTGATATCTTGTATGAATGATCATTTAAATACAGTACATTACTGTAGAAGCTAAATTGATCTTTATAATTAAGCAGAAATTACAAAACTAGGAATAATCAACATTGTAAGATATGTTAATAAAAACCTGCTGTCATTTGGTTTGTGAAAGGTCCTTAAAATGTTTACTGCTTACATGTTTTTTTTCCCCCAAAGATATTGACAGTAATATATGTGAGTGAACATGACTGAAAAGATCAAAGCATAACATAATTAGTAGTTGCTTTAGGGTGGAGTAAGTGTAAAGGGTTTGCTTTGCATTTTTCCTTTTATTTGCAGAGTGAGTTCTTGCTTCTTCAGTCCTTGTCTCATAATCAATGCACACTCTTTGCTAAGTGTGTGTGTTTGGTAGGGGGAGAAGGAAATGGGTATGTAGATCTGAGGAATTGTGGTCTCTGTTCTTTTCTGAAAGTTCCCAGCCAGACTTCAGAAATGTTTAGTGCTTTATGAGAATGTTTATTTTGAGTGATTTGCATTCTTGTTTGAATTGACAGTCCTCACCCCTACCTCTCCATCCTGAAGCTCACCAGCCATTTATCAGCTAGCAGGTCCATTTCTCTTCAGACCTTTCTCTGTTTTATGTATTCCGATATTTACTGATTTCTGTGACTTAGAAAAAGATGCTGACTAAACGCACTGAAGGCTTAGAGGAAACAGCAATATGGGAAGAGATGTGGTCTAAGACTCTCTCTGTTATCTCCAGGATTCTAATTGCTGACTCTCAAATGGCTGTTGATGGCTTATATTTGAGATCATATTTGGGGTTGGGGGGGACACAAAGCATGGTTTTAACCACTAGAATCAAATCACCGAGAGAAGATTAATTCATTGGTGAGGATGCCTGATGATTGATGATTGTGGGAGAGCAGATGACTTATGACTGTGTCTCAATCCCATTCACAGCACATAGTTCTTTCCTCTGCCTTATGATCTGGCTAGATGATATCAAGCACTGCTTAGTTCAACAGGGATGAGCTGGAGGGGGCAAAACAGCAACACGATCACTTCTCTATTTATGACACTTCAAGCTCCCTATTAATTAGGCATATCAGGTATGGAAGAGCTATGACCTGCCATCTTAGTGTACAGTACAAGTAGTGGAATGAATGTGACTTCAGCTGATGCAACACAGTGAAAACACACAATGGAACCTTGTGTAGAGCTGCCTTTGTGCAAGTTAAATTAATGTAAGATGTGACAGTACCAAAATCAGTGAGGTAGAGCCCAAGAGCAGACCAGAAGGAGTGGGGTCAAGAGCACAGATAAAAGCTTCAGGTTGAGGGGAAAAGATACAAGAGAAAAGGAGAGAAAGTCTAGAGCAAAATAAGAGGATTTGTGTTTGATTCCCTCTTCTCTTGGTGACAAAGGAGCAGGATCATGTACCGAGAGTGAACAGGCCTAGCATATCTGGGGGCTTGAGATAAGTGGCAAAAGCTTAGACATATGCTAGGAGAGAGAACAGGCCAGAAATAAGGGGAAGCACCACTGAAGTTATATTGACAGCCAAGTGGGGTTAGAAAACCTAAGTTTAATGGAGCCAGTTAGAAAGATTCTGTAACTTTGTGGAGCCCCTGAGTTTAGCAGCTTAGGACCTGAAGGACAGAAATTAGACTGCTAAATTAATTGGGGTTTGGAGACACACATACAAAATGTAAAGGATGCAATATAAGTTAAGAGAATTAGGGGCGCTGGTTGAAATGAGTGTGGGGTTCCTGTTGGATTTGTAGGGGCGTAGGAGTGGAAGACACAATAAGATTTAGTAAGACAATGAACTCTTTCAAAGTTTTCTTTTGAACTTATGCAAAATTGCTGTGATGTTGAAGCATTTCATTTATTTAGTAAATATTTATTGCACTCCTCCTGTGTACCAAGCACTATGATAAATACTGGAAATACAGTGGAAAAGAAGTCAGATAGTCCCTTCTCTCACCTCGCTTTCTGTATGATTAGTGTTACAAATGGTATGTGTGTTTGGAGGAGAAGAGAAGTAGAGTAGAAGGTGCTATAGATGGACCCTCTAAACCAGACTTGGGTGTATGAGGAGGCTTCCAGTGGGGAGAGATGATGATTCCCAAATATTGTGTAGGTGATATCTGGGTGAAACAAGTGTGGAGAGCAGTGATTCAGGCAGGCATAGAGAATACTGTTTGCGAAGACTTGAGAGAGCACTTGTGGATGTGAAAGGGAATCATTTCTTACCTGTTAAATCATTTACCTCTTAAAATAGGTGCTTTTAAGGGGTAAAATCTAAATTACAAAGAGTTTTGTAAGCCATGCTGAGGGTTTTAGACTTTTTTAGAGAGCAATGGGAAGGCATTTTAGGGCTTTAGATAGTAGAGTGACATCAGATTTGCATTAGAAAAGTCAACCTGGCTGCACTCTGGAGAAAAATCCACTAGAGTGGAGAAACCTGCCAGGCGTCTGTTGAAAGACTCCAGATAAAACATGATAGTTGGCTCAAGTAGGGGAGTTGTGGTCGGGACAGAGAGATGTGGACAGTATCTGAAGAGAGTGACAGAATGCAGTAACATAAGGGACGGCCAAGAATATTGAGTGCCTAAGGTGTGCCAGATACTAAAGTAAGTTATAGGGATCCCACGTTGAACAAGACAAAGGGTCAGTGTCTGCCTACAGTCTGGTGGAAAACAACACTGATTATGTGATTACAGTTCAATAGGATGTTATCAGCAAGTTAGTCTATGGGAATCAGTAGACTCGTTTAGTTTGGGAAGTTCACAGGTTACGTGGAAGAAATGATGTTTAAGCCGAGACCTGCCTGAAAAAGTGAGCTAAGTGAAGGAGGGAATGGGGGAGGGCATTCTAAAGAGGGCAGCACATAGACCCTGAAATAAGAATAAGGAGGGTTGCACTCAGGAAACTAAAGGAAGTACAGTATGGTTGAAGCATAGAAAGCAGAAGAGCATGTGGTAGGAGCTGGTGCAGGAACAATAGGCAGGAATCAGATCATGGCTTCTTGAGTAGTGTTACGGATGTTGGGCTTTGTGGCCTCTATTTTGGTTATTGCCTCAGTTTAGAGCAGAGGTCAGCAAACCTTTTCTATTTTGGTTATTGCCTCAGTTTAGAGCAGCAGTCAGCAAACCTTTTCTGTAAAGGGCCAGATGGTTTCTGTCACAACTATTAATCTCTGCCGGTATAATACAGAAGCATCCTAGACGTACACACACACACACACACACACACACACACACACACATATGCATATGGATTTGTATGTGTGTGTGTGAATGGGCATGGCTGTGTTCCAATAAGACTTAATTTACAAAAGCAGGCCGTCGGCCAAGAGAATGAGAGGAGGGGAACAGGAACATTTGGAAAAACCATTCAGGAGGGTAACTCAGTAGCCAGAGGAGAGATGAGGATGGTGTATGATGTATACTAGGGCAGTGACAGAAACCACTTATGTTCTGGCCTCATGGTTGGTTGTGTTATTTCATGAGCTAGAATCAACTTTATCCAGGTATAAAGTTGAATGTGATATGTACAGATTTTGACCAGTTGAAAGTGAGGCTTTTGTGAGTCATCCAAAAGGGGATGTGATAATTGATGGGTTTGAAGGGTAGATGCTCAGGGGAGTCATCACCAACAAATTGTAACTGAAGCTGTGGGAATGGATCTCATCCAGAGAGAAAAGGGCCTGTGGTAATACCCTTAAATACTATCTTCATTTAGAGGACAAGCAGAAGATGGTTAGCCTAAGGACAAGATTTATGAGAGACGCAGATAGGAAGGGGAAAATTTGGAATGTGAAATCCTAGAAGGAATGATGTTTTTTTTTTTAAAAAAGGAACCAGTCAACAAGTGTCAAGTTCTGTGGAGAGGTTAAGAGCCAAAATGTTTTCATTGGATTTTGTGACAAAGGAGGCAGTTGATATCCTTGATGAGGATAGTTTTGATGACGTGGTTGGGGTAGAAGCCAGAACATGGCTTTTGGAGGTTACAAAGTAGAAAATTTGACAATAAAGTGGAGGAGTAGAACACACATTTGCTTACTCTCCCTGGCATGGTCAGGACTTCTGCAGGACACCTGGACGTGTTTGCACCAGAACCTACTTCTAATTAGATGTTGTGTTTAGTCCGATGGTATTGTTTACCATTTGAGTTACTTCTCCTTACATGAGTATATCAATTAGGAATGTGTCCTGTTTCAAGCCACAGAAAACCTGACTAAGAAACGGCCTAAAGAAGTAAGGAGTTTATTAGTTTCAGGCAAAAGAAGGGCTGAGGCAGACATACGAGGAAGGGGCTGTGGCTCAAGGGAATCAATATGGATCTCCGCTTCTCTTGTTTTCCTTTTCCATACCATTAGATTATAGGTTTTATCCTCATGGCTGCAAGATGGCTGCTAATATCCAGGCTGCTATGAGGATGAAAGCGAGATAGTAGCTCACCTCATTTTCCAAGCAGGATAAAAGCAAATGGGCCAAAAGCCTTTTCCTAAGCCTTTATCCTGTGCTCGACAAGAGAAGCCCTTTCCTGGTGCACTTGTACATACATCTCATTAGTCAGTAATGGTAGGTGGCCGCTACAAAATGCGAGGAAATCTGGGGGGGGGGGTGGGGAATTTTAGCTTGCGAGCTGCTGTGCTAGAGGAATCCAAAGGCAAAAAGGATTGTGAGTGGCTTTTTGGTGGCTAATTCAATATCTGCCACACTTTGGTTTCGTATCTGTGCAATGGAAACAATAGCTAATGTGGTGATTAAATGAACATAGACACTGTTGCTTCCAGTAATGGCAGAGTAAGTGATTCAGACTGTATTAGTTGTCTATTGCTGTGTTTCAGATTACTATAAAACATAATGCCATGAAACAGTACACATTACATCACAGTTTCTGTGGATCAGGAATCCAGGAGCAGCTTAGCTGGGTGATTCTGGCCCAGAGTCTTTTACAAGACTAAATTAAGGTGTTAGCCACGGCAGCAGTCATCAGAGGCTTGATCGGGGTTGGAGAATCTGTTTCTAAACTCACTTATACGGCTGTTGGCCAGAGACTTCAGTTTCTCGCCATGTGGGCCTCTCCACAGTGCTGCTAACAACAGCAGCTGATTTTCCACAGAAGAAGTGACCCAAGAGAGGGAGACACAGAACACATAAGAAAGCATGCCTACAAGGAAAGCCTCGGTGTCTTTTATCACCTAATCTTAGAAGTGGCATATTATTTCTGCCAAACATGCCAACCCTGAGACCATGTAGGAGGATACACAAGAGTCTAAATACTGGGGGGAGGAGGGATCATTAGGGGCCCATCTTACTGAAGAAAAAATGCCAAATGAGTGGGCAAAAGTTGAAGAACCAGGTTTGCATTGTTTCGTGGTACATCCCTCCAGGTACATATGAATTACAAAGGGAAAGATTGTAGCTTTACAGAAGAGAAACCTGATAAGTGATTAAAGTTCATTATTACCAGTAAAGACTTAATAAACCCCTAAATATGATTCACTGAGAAGTTATATAGTATCATTACTGCAATATAACTGCAAATGTTGCATAACTTCATTATAATCATGTAAAAACATAGGAAAAAGTCAACTGAAGGACATTCTACAAAATAACTTACCAGTACTCTTTGAAAGTGTCAAAGTGAAAGAAGAGGAAAAATCAAAGAATTGTTACAGACTGTAGGGGACTGAGGAGATATAACTAAATGCAATGTGAAATCTTGGACAAAATCCTGACACCAAAAATAGATCATAGTGAGAAAACACAAAATCCAAATAAAGTCTGTTGTTTAGTTAATAGTATTTAGCTAATTTCTGATTTTGATGATTGTGCTATGTTTCTGTGAATTGTTATATTAGGGGAAGCAGAGTCAAGGATATACAGGCACTCTGTGCATTATTCATGCAGCTCTTCTGTATATCTAAAATTTATTTAAAAATGGGAAGTTTTTTTAGAAAAGACCAATAACCTAAGAAAGCTTTCCTCAAATAAAAAGACCTGAGTTCATATTGAAAGAGCCCATAGAGTACCAGGAAAATTGATCATCAATAGTAAACTTCAAGACATACCCTAGAAAAACTATTTAACTATAAAGACAAGTTCCCAAGACTTACAGAGAGAATTAGACTGGGTATTAGACTTTTCACAAGCAAGAGCAAGGCAAAATTGAGCAGAATTTTCAAGAACACCTCAAGGAAAGAAAGTGTAAGCCAATGATTTTATGTAAGGTCATGCTGTCCTTCAAGTATCAGATCATAGAAAAATAGTTTAAAGTATGCCTATGTCAGTCTTTCCAGTGAAAATCTACTAAAAGATTGGCTTCATTTAACCACAAGTAGACTGGAGGAAACTTCAACTAGACTGTTGAAGTGGAGGTATTAATTGTCCTCCAGCTCTATAACAAAATCCAATCTTGGTCACAGACTGCTATTACTCTCCAGTGCCTGGAAAAAAATATCCTCTCTGGAGACTGATGACATCATCCTAATTCTCAAACTATTTCTGAAAGTGTTTCAGGTAAACAAACATGATGAGACAATACACAAAAGCCAGAATCAATAGAAAAATAATAATAACAGATCACAGGGACTCCAGTTGTTATAATTACTTAACTCATGTAATTTTTTATTTGAAAAAATTTTGAGATTCTAGTCCTGAAAAGATAACCAAAAATAACTAAATGGAGCTGTTTATCAGATGAAATACAGCTAAAGAAAGACTTGGTAAACTGGGTTCTAAATTAGAAGGAGGCATATAGAATAGAGCACAGAGACTAAAAGATGAAAAAGGAGTAAGAGGTAAAAGACATAAAGCACCCTGTGAAAACACCAAACACAGTTGTAATTGGAGCCTCAGGAAGGGAGAGGAGAGAGAATATGGCAGAGACAATATTAGAAGAGATAATGGCTGAGAATTTTTCAGAAGTGATGAATGACATTGAACCATAAATTCAGGAAGTTCAAAAGATCACAAATAGGATAAATGGAAAATAATCCATACCTAGAGAATAATAGTGAAACTGCAATGAATAAAAAGTATCTTAAAAACTGTTCAGTGGAAAAAGGATGGATTACCTCAAAAGGCTTCTGTCTTCTTAATAGTAACATTGGAAACAGAGCAATAGAAAAATATCCTCAAAATGTGGAAAGAAAATAACTCTTAAGATCCTCTACACAACAAATACTCTTCAAAAATGATAGCAAAATAAAGACATTAAAATAAAAATGGAGAGAATGTAACAGCAGCATAACCACACTAAGGAAGGAAAACACAAAAAGAGTTTTTGGGCAGAAGGAAAATAAGCCCTGGTGAAAGATGAAATTTTGGCAAGAAAATAAAAATTGTGAATATATGTATAGTATAACTAAATGAACACTTTCTGCATAAAATGATTATGATACTGCATTATATGGGATTTCAGTATGTGTGTATGTTGGTGTTTAACAGAAATATAATAAGACGGGGATAGATGTTCCAAAGTCCTTGCATTATCTCAGAAAATGGTGAAGGTTAATATTATACTTAGGACATAGTTTTAAGTCCTTGTTGCCTTAGATTAGGCAATCATTTCCTAGATATAACATCTAAAGCAGGGAGTCCCTAACCTCTGGGCCACGGACCCGTACCAGTCCAAGGCCTGTTAGGAACCAGGCTGCACAGCAGGAGGTGAGTGGCTGTGAACAAAACTTCATCTGTATTTACAGCCACTCCCCATGGCACCCATTACTGCCTGATCTCCGCTTCCTCTCAGATCAGTGGTGGCAGCAGATTCTCATAGGAGTGTGAACCCTATTGTGAACTAGCATGTGAGGGATTTAGGTTGCTTGCTGCTTATGAGAATCTAATGCCTGATGATCTGTCACTGTTTCCCATCACCCTCAGATGGGGCTATCTAGTTGCAGGAAAACAAGCTCAGGGCTTCCACTGATTCCACATTATGGTGAGTTGAATAATTATTTCATGATATATTAGAATGTAATAATAGAAATAAAGTACACAATAAATGTAATGTGCTTGCATTATCCAGAAACCATGCCCTCGCTCCCACCCCCCAGTCTGAAAAAACTGTTTACCACAAAACCAGGCTCTGGCACCAAAAAGTTTGGGAACCACTAATCTACAAAACACAAGCAATTCCCCACCCTTCAAAAGGAAAAATTTGACTTCACCAAAATTTGAAACTTTTGTGCTTCAAAGGACACTATCAAGAAAATGAAAAAAAAACCCACAGAATGGGAGAAAATATTTTCAAATCATATATTTGCTAAGCCTTAATGTCCAAAATAAAGAACTCCTATCAACAATAAAAGGACAACCCACTTAAACAATAGGCCAAGGACTTGAGTACTTTGATCTAAGGAAGATATACAGAAGGCAAATAAGCATATGAAAAGATTTCAACATCATTCATCATGACGGAAATGGAAATCAAAACCACCATGGAATACCACTTCACACCCACTAGGATGGCTTTAATGAAAAACATGAACAGTAAGTGTTGAGGAGGATGTAGAGAAATTAGACTCTCCTACATTGCTGGTAGGTATGTGAAAGGATGCTGTGTTCCCTCAAAAAGTTAAACAAAATTGCCACATGACCCAGCAATTCCACTCTTGGCTCTTTACCCAAGAGAATGAAAAAATATGTTCACACAAAAACTTGCACACAAATGATTACACAGCATTATTCATAATAGTGAAAAATGTCTGCCAACCAATGAATAAGCAAAGGGTGGTATATCTGCATGGTGGAATATTATTCAACCATAAAAGGAATGAAGTACTGATACATGTTACAACATGGACGGACCTTAAAAACATGCTGAGTGAAAGAAGCCAGACACAAAGGCTACAAAAAAGGCCATTTATATTACATATCCAGGATAGGCATCTTTATACAGACAGAAAGTAGATTCGTGGTTGCCGGGGGCTGGGGGAAGGGAAATATAGAATAACTGCTAATAGGGACGGAGTTTCTTTGTGGTGAGTTGAAAACGTTCTGGAATTAAAAAGTGATCATGGTTGCACAACGTTGTGAATGTGATCAACACCAGTCAGTTATGCACTTTAAAGAATACGTTTTGTAGTATGTAATTGTACCTCAAAAAATAAAGTGACAATCATACGCACTCAAAGTAGCAATGCATATTACAGTTATTTAGCCTACATTTTGACAAATTCTGTGACAAGGTGGGAAAAATATATAGTCATTAGAGATGGGTACAGGTCTGAGTTCAAATCCAGTCCACCCCTTAATGGCTGTGTGTTCCTGGGAAAATCTCACTGAAGTCAGTTTTCTCCTCTGTATAATGGAGATAATAGTTCACTTGAAGCTTGTGGTGAGGATAGCTGTAATGTGTAAAAAGATACTTGTAAAGATCCAGAACAGCTGGATCCTTTGAAATGACAAACCCAAACCAAAAAATATTTCAAAAAGACTGATATAATAGCTGACAATCTCTACAATAAGCTCATAAAATATTGAATTTATTTGTAAATATATGGTATTTGCAGAAAGAAAAGAAGTAGTGGTCTGAACATGGGAGATCTGGAGATCCTTCAAAAGAAAAATGAAGAGGTTGACTTAGACTTAAGTTCTTCAGGAAGAGAGACTGCGCTACTCACCTTCTTAGCCCCACTGCATTTTACTTCACCTGATATATGGACATGCTTCATACATGTTAATGAAAGAAGCAGAGTAATATTATACCTTGGAAAGTTGATTTCTAGGGTAGGTTTTTTGACAATTTTTCAGATAGAGTATAAAGAGGGTAAAACTTCCAAACTAATGTGGGAGTGGATAATGCAATAATAAAAAGCAATCTAAAATAATAACTGAAAAAGAAATGTAGCCAGTGAAGAGAAATAAAAGTACAATAAGAGGGTGGTATTTAAGTTCATACAGTAATTACATTAAATTGCATATGATCTGAATTCCTAGTTAAAAGACAAAGATTGTCAGACTAAATAGAAAACCAACACAGGCTGTTTACAAGAGACACATATAAAACAATTACTGTTATATTTTAAATTACTTTGATAAAAATTAGCTACCCAAAAACTAGCTATAGGTCATATATCGAATGGTGAAAGATTGAAAGCTTACCTTTGAGATTGGGAACAAGGTAAGATGTCCTATTTAGTTCAATAAGACAAGCAAAGGAATAAAAAGTATAATGATGGAATAAATAAAACTCATTTTTCAGTGATGACATGATTGTGTACACCTGATATATGTACACAGAAAATTCAGATCTACAGATGTACTATTCCAATTAACGTCAATGGGTTAATTTGATAAGTAACTTCTATCAAAAATAAAAAAATTTAAAAGTTACTATCTAAAAGCATACAAGTATCAAATTTCTGAGCAATAAAAGATTTGTAAGACTTCTTTAGATAAAACAATAAGATATCAATAAGAATCAAAGAGAACCTAATTAAACATGTACATGATAAAAATTGGTAGACTCATTGTAAAGATAGTCTTCCTTAAATGTATCTATAATCAGTGCCAATGCAGTAAAAATTCAAAGATACAAAATTCAAGGATGAATCTAAATTTTATATAGAAATGTAGCATCGGCTAGGCGCTGTGGCTCATGCCTGTAATCTCAGCACTTTGGGAGACGAAGGCGGGAGGATCACGAGGTCAGGAGTTTAAGACCAGCCTGGCCAACATGGTGAAACCCTGTCTCTACTAACAGTACAAAAACTAGCCAGGCATGGTGGTGCATGCCTGTAATCCCAGCTACTTGGGAGGAGGAGGCAGGAGAATCACTTGAAACTGGGAGGCAGAGGTTGCAGTGAGCTGAGATCACTCCATTGCACTCCAGCCTGGGAGATAGAGCAAGACTCCACCTCAGAAAAAAAAAAAAAATATATATATATATATATGTATATATATATATGTATATATATAGACATCAAGGTTAAGCCAGGACAAGAGCAAGAGCAAGGTGGGGAGATTCACTCTGTTACCCAGTCTTTTCAATAGCAGTAAAGATAATGTGCAAGCCAGGTGTGATGGCACATGCCTGTAGTCCCAGCTACTTGGGTGGTGGTGTGAGACTGTAGTCCCCGCTACTTGGGAAACTGAAGCGGAAGGCTTGCTTGAGCCCAGGAGTTCAAGTCCAGCATGGGCAACATAGTAAGACCCTAACTCTTAAGAAAAGAAAAAGTTGAAAAACTACCTATCAGGCTGGGCATAGTGGCATGCGTCTGTAGTCCCAACTACTCGGGAGGCTGAGGTTGGAGGATCACTTCAGCCCAGGAGTTTGAGGCTGCAGTGACCCATGATCATGCCACTGCACCACTCCAGCCTAGGCAACAGTAAGACCCTGTCTAAAACAAAACAAAACAAAACAAAACAAAACAACAACAACAAAAAACTACCTATCAGGTACTATAATATGTTCACTACTTGGGTGAGGGGATTATTAGAAGCCTACCTCAGCATCATGCAATATACTCATGTAACAAAACTGCACATCTACCCCTGAATCTAAAAAAAAAAAAATTCGAAGAAGATAATATGCAGTTTGTGCAAGGGTAGATAAGCAGACCAAAGGAAAAGAGTCAAGAGCCCAGAAAGAGAGCTGTGCATATATGAACACTGATTTATAACAAGGGAAGTACTGCACAGCAGTGGAAAGAGGATGAGCTTTTCAATACATGATACAATCTATATTGGATCTCATCACACCATACAAAATTCTGTTCCAGTTAGATGGTAGCCCTAAGTACAAAAAGCAAAACAATAAAGATACTGGAGGATGTCATGGTCATTAAAGTTGCCCACCAAATATTTCTAGTTCCTTTTCGGGTCCATGTTAGGATTATAATTCCCTACCCCTTGAAATTGTGTATAGCCACATAACTTGCTTTGGCTAATGTCATGTGACTGGAAGTGATATGTGCTACCTGCGGAATTTTTCAAAGCCAGTGAGTGATCATTCTGTTCTTTTTCCCACTGTAATGACAATTTGCGATGTTCCAGTTGTCAGCCTAGGTCTCAGTTTGAGAACAAGCCAATCTGGCTGGATGAGCAAAATAAACATGAGCAAAAGTAAACCCAGTGTTTTAACGTGATGAGATTCTTGGAGTTGTTGAAACGTAACTTGGATTATGCATATTGATAGAAATTGCTAGGAGGAACAGGATGCTTTTGTAGCAAAAAGTTATTAATATATGTATTAATGATTTAAAAGTTGATGGTAGGTGATAATGAAGGATGAAAGGGAGATCCATGTTATCCAGGAGCAAAGTATTTGTTGAGCTGTTGTGTGCAGTAAATTATAAGATAATAACACACCGAATGAATTTGTTACTATAAGGGAAAGAACTGGAAAACAGAATGTGTTGTCTGGCAGTGTTTGCATTACACAGGGTATTACGTGGAAGAGATAAACTCATATATATGTAAATGGCCATTTTGTAGCAGAAATAAAAAATAATATAGTCTAGAAATTTGGGGGATTTAAGAGTTGGAAAACACAACTGCTCTTAACCATAACCACTAACAGATAAACCTGAGAGAGCTTTGAGCAACAAAGATTAAACTCAGCCTTGTGGCAAAGATTAAATGAGATTATGGTCTTGACACCATGGTTAAAACCTCTGAAAAGCTTCTGTGAAAGTGTTTGTCTCAGAATCAAGGTCCAACTAAGGGTGCGTAGAAGTACATCCTTTCAATTAGACAAAATGGTTTAAGGAAAAGAGACTAAAAGTGTGACTGTCTCACTGAAGTCCTGATAAATTCAATTTATCGGAAAATAAGTTGAAAGAGAGTCATGGAAACTAGAAAGCAATGAATAGAGCAAATCTAAGGAGAATGTCTGGAAAGGAGCTGTTGATGTAGCTTTTGAAACATGGAACTGATTGGACTCCAATATATAAAAAGTGTATGTTTTTAGGAGGGTTGTGTTGTTAAACCATAAATCTAGATATTAAAAGTCTGTGACTCTTTGGGACTTGAAATGACTTTGTACTACCAGCCATATATGGGAAAGAAGCTGAGAGAACTGCACAACTCTCAAGGAGGCATATTCTCAAATGCCCACTCCAGATGCGGACCAAGAGTATAATCAGAAGGGAATATATTCCCAGAGCCTGGAGCCACAAGCTACTAAGAACAATGGACAAAGGAGCTCTTCCCAAGGAGCAGAATCTGGACCTAATTGAGAAATATTACATACCCACCTCTAGAGGGACTTCAGAGTATCTTCCCAGCCACATTTCAAAATTGCTATGAATCAGTGACTGCTGTGTTTAATTTTCTTTCTTTCTTTCTTTTTTTTTGAGACAGTCTTGCTCTTGCTCTGTTACACAGGCTGGCGTGCAGTGGCACAATCTCAGCTCACTGCAACCTCCACCTCCCAGGTTCAAGTGATTCTCCTGCCTCAGCCTCCCGAGTAGCTGGGATTACACGTGCATACCATCACACCCAGCCAATTTTTGTATTTTTAGTAGAGACGGGATTTCACCAAGTTGGCCAGGCTGGTCTCAAACTCCTGGCCTCAAGTGATCAGCCCACCTCGGCCTCCCAAAGTGCTGGGATTACAGGTGTAAGCTACCACACCCAGACTAATTTTCTAATTTTCTAATTGGAAGTGTTTATTGTTATTATCTAATCCCTTTTCCCTTATTATATATTCACATTTTGTTTTCTATGTAATTAAACTTTTTTACTAAAATAAATGTTTTTCTCTGCAACAAATTTTTAATAAATATGATTTTTAAAATGTATATTAAATCACTTTGTATTTCTTCTCTTAAAGTGTTCTAAGGAAAACTAATCACTAAAATAAAAACTCCAGGGATTACAGGCTTTAGTTAGATATAAAGAAGCAAAGGTCAAAGTTAAGTAAAATATTTTGTCTCAAAGGAATATAACAACTGTAAGTAAAATATATATAAGCAAGTACCAAAGGTTAATAAGAAAATTTAGATGAAATAAAATGAAAGGTTTTTGGCCTAAAATATTTGAGAATTCCTGTCTGAGGTCAAATATTTTCTTTTGATTTTATTTCATTGTTACTATTGGCCCATATACTCTAGCTAGTTTCCTTTAAAAAATAGATTATAGTTCTTTTGCCAGCCATTTGCCGTTAAATTTTCTAGGTTATCCAAACTAGTTATATTATATGGATACTTTAAGAGAATCATAATTATGTAAATTTACCTCTAGGCTTCTCTTTTCTTATATGACATTTGGGTTTTTTAAGTTTATGAGTCTTTCAGTGACCTTTACAATACTTCAGATCAGTGCCCCTCACTTTAGTTTTTCCAAAGGAGAGTTCTACGGTGGATGATTATGTAGAGATGATCCCATCATCTTGGAGACCCAGATCTACACAGATTGGTTGCTTGCCTGGAATGGGTATTATAGTCAAGCAATTTCTCCTTAATGTTCTTAGTTATTTAAAGGAACAGTTGCTTCAAAGAAATTACTTTCTCTGTAATTTTCTATGATAACATATAATATATAATTATATGTATTATATATAATAATATATAATTATAATATATAGCAGTGAGAGATCCCCAAAGTTCCTGACACACTGGAGAGTCTGGTTTAGAGACAGTTCAGGAACAACCTTCCTCCACTGACTTTCCCCACACCCACTACTCTCTGTATGTGCTCCTAGACTGGGCTTTGAACTTGCCCTCTACTTACTGTTATCCTCCTTAAAAGCAAACTCTGTACTATAAATGGTAGCAAGAGGGAGATCTTTGTGGCGACTGAAAGAATCTTGTTTGACTGCAGTAATGAATGGTTACACAGAACCCCATGTGATAAAATGACATAGAACTGTTCACACTACCCATGTCAGTTTCCTAGTTTTTATATTGTACTATGATTATGTATGATGTAAACATTGGGTGAAGGATATTGGGACCTCTCTGTACTGTCTTTGTTTGCAAACTTCTGCAAATCTATAATTATTTCAAAATAAAAAGCTAAAAAAGAAAAAAAAAAAGACAGGTAGTTCTGTCCATTCCATCTCTCTTTGTTTTTGACCTGCTCGTTGACAGCATATTTGAGGCCTTTCTCAATATCCTCTAATTGTGTTTAACCATCAGCCTTGAAGGTTTATTTTTCTTGGTTTCAGTTCTGCTTGTTTCTAGATTTCACTGGCTTACTTCCAATTCTACTACTACTCTGGCCCCCACCGCTATACTTATGTCATCATCTGGAAAGAAAGATAGATATACAGTAGAAAAAAAATGTACCTACGTATGGCCACACATAAAGATTTATAGGTCAGAGATTCATTAGTCAGGGGACTGAACAATGACCAGATGGGCTTGGCGAGGTGGCTCACGCCTGTAATCCCAGAACTTTGGGAGTCCCAGGCAGTTGGATCACCTGAGGTTGGGAGTTCGAGACCAGCCCGACCAACATGGAGAAACCCCATCTCTACTAAAAATACAATATTAGCCGGGTGTGATGGTGCATGTCTGTAATGGGAGGCTGAGGCAGGAGAATCAGTTGAACCCGGGAGGCGGAGGTTGCAGTTAGCAGAGATCGTGCCACTGCACCCCAGCCTGGGCAACAAGAGTGAAACTCCATCTCAAAAAAAAAGAAAAAAAAAGAAAACCAGGTGAACTTTTAATTTACTCACCCATAGACTGTATTTACTTAAGTTCTATGTTCTTATGTTATTCTGTCCAAAAAACCCCCAAGGCATACAATCTTCTACATTTCACCAATAAGAAAACTACAACAGTAACAGAAATAACTGCCTCAGATGATTCAATCAGTGAATGGTCTGACTCAACATGGCGCTAAATCTTTCAGATCTTTCAGCTGTAACTGTTTAAATTAGCCACGAATACGACAAAGATCAAATGCAAACAGGCAGTGTACCTAAAAGAACTATCAAGCATTTCTGTTTTCTGTGGAAATTGATGACAGGAAGTGGGATAGAGGGATATAGAAGTGTTTTATGTATTTATTTGTTTTAAAGCAACGTGTATTTATTGAGGGCCTCATGTTTAATGCCCTGTGTCGGTTGTTTCCAGCAATACAAAGAAGTCAAAAGTCCGGGTACTCAAGGAGGTGATATTATAGTTGGTGAAACATTAATTTACCTGTAAAATAAAAAACTAAGTAATGATACAATTACAGTATGAACCACAGATGGCTAGCAGAGTAAAAACTATAAATGTCCCAGCATTAGAGACATTGATATTATTGAGAAATACAGACTTTGATGAAGGGGAAAGGAAACAAAAGATACAATAGAAGGTGGGAAGTGGAGGATGGTTGTTCTCAATCTGCTAGAAGGAAATGGAGGCAATTGTTATGAGCATAGACTTTTTTTTAATCATACAACTTTATTCTCATTTAAGAAAATTTTTGTGGGTACATAGTAGGTGTATATGGGCATAGACTTTTAGATCAGATAAATCTGGGAGTAAATCTGTTGTCCATCTTCAAAGTAGGTCTTTGATCTTAGGTAAGTGATTTAGCCTCTCTGGTCTCAGTTTTCTTGTCTAGAAAATGAGGATTATAATGGCACTGATTTCTGGGGTCACTGGGAAGATTAAATAAGGTAGAACAGGACCTCCTCCCCGACTTGATGTTGGTTACTGCAAATATCTTCCTCACTGGGTTATCTGTTTTATTTGAATTTTGCCTATAGTGTTGTTCCTGAAGGAGAAATGTTTAGTTTTGGTATCAAATTTATCAATTGTTTATTAGTTTGTCCTTTTGGGGTGACTTGTTTAAATTAGTTAAAAGTACCTGGAAACCTGGTAGCAAAATGAGAAAATAATATAAATAAGTAATTCACATAACCAGAAATCTGTATTATTATTATGTGGATGAAAGAAATGCTCATCCTCACTAACAGGGAAATACAGGCTAAAAGCATAATGAGATACTATTCTAGAAAGCATTAGGATTTCCTTGCTGGCAGTACTTGGCAAAGATACATATGAATACTTTATAACCCAGCTATCCCAATCCTAGATATATATTCCAGAGGTACCTTTTTTACACAGGAGATGGGTGAGAGAATATTCTCTGCAGTGTTTTTTGTTATTCAGCACAAAAGGAAAAGACATATTTTTTTTTGAGTAGTAGATACATGCTGAGGAAACTCTGCAGCTGTCAGATGTGCACATGGTAACAGAGATAATTGTTCAAAAACATGACGCTGGGTGAAAAAAGAAAAAGGAATAAGATCTGTAGCCCAAGCCATTTATGTATACTAAAATGTATACACATTAAAAAACTCTATATAAGTTTAAAGAATACAATCGACATCCAAGGATAGTTTCAGGAACATTCTCTAGGAACTTATGTTTGGGGGCAAGAGGAGGACAGGAAGAGAAGAACTGGGGACACTGGAAAAAAAAAAACAAAACAAAACCATAGACAGACCTTGTGCAAATAGGGGATGATTATCCTAGCTCTCTGACCCTAAGACCAGCACTCCCTAAATAAAAGTATACTCCATGTTTTTAAGGACCACTAGTGTAGTCATAGTGTCAATAGCTACTGTCAGTGATAGGTAACAGTGGTGAATAAAATACGGGTGAAGCTGATGCAAATTTTATAAAACAAGAAGATTTGTAGAGATCTAAAGATATTTGTAAATGACTGTTAATTAGATACAGTTAAATCAACACATTTTTCAGGTCATTCTGCTAGTGTTCAACTCGTTAATGCCAAATGCAAACTGCAATTTCAAAATTCAATTTACAAATGTTTCAAGACATAATAACACTCTATTTTCTTTTTATGTTTATTATTATTAAATTTTTTGGTGTGGAACAAATTTTCAGAAAAGTACATAATTCATAATTGTTTACTTTAGTGAGTTATCACAAAGTAAGCATATCATCACCAAGTCAAAAATAGAACACAGCAGAGATGCCAGAGGCCCTCCATGACCTCACCCAGATGCTACACCCTTTTTCCTTTCCAGGGGCAATTACTGTCTTCCAACACCATAGCTTAGTTTTGTCTGTTTTTGAACTTTTGTTTAGAATTTTTAAATGCCTTAGTACTATAGAAATTTAAAAAAATCTAAAGTTGAATATTAGACCTATATTTGAGATTTCATTTTATAAATAGTGTTTTCTTAAAAAAAAATCTTCATTTCCAACGGTTTATTGCTAGTATTTAAAAATCAAGTGATTTTTGTGTGTTGGCCTGATACGTTGCGACCTTATCAAACTCACTTATCAGTTCTAGGAGATGTTTTTTCTTTTTTTTTTTTGTGGTAGCTTTTTTAGGATCTTCCATGTGGATAATTATGTCATCTGTGAATAGAAACAGTTTTTTTTCCTTTCTAATTTGTATGACTTTTATTACTTTTTCTTGCTTTATTGCACTGATTAGGATATGCAGTCAGGGATAAGAGAGATAACAGCAGATCCTTCCCTTGGTCCTAATCTTCAGAAAAAATTACCCAGTCTTTAACCACTAAGTATAATGTTAGCCATATTTTTTTTTTAGTTGTCCTTTCACAGGTTAAGGAAGTTTACTTCTATTTTTTAGTTTGCTGCTAGTTTCAGTTATGAAGAGATGTTGAATTTGTCAAATTCTTTTTTTGTGACAATTGGTATAATCTTTACACCATGTATAGGGTAGATTACATTTATTGACTTCTCCCCCTCCCCATGGAAGTTATAAAAGGATTGCTTTTTTGTTGTTTTACATTTTAAGTTCCAGGATACACACGCAGTACATGCAGGTTTGTTACATAGGTAAACGTTTGCCATCGTTGTTTGCTGCACCTATCAACCCATCACCTAGGTGCTTCACGTGCATTAGCTATTTATCCTGATGCTTTCCCTCCCCCCAGCCCCTGACAGGCCACAGTGTGTGTTGTTCCCCTCCCTGTGTCCATGTGTTCTCATTGTTCAGCTCCCACTTATAACTGAGAATATGTGGTGTTTGGTTTTCTGTTCCTGAGGATAATGGCTTCTGGCTCCATCTATGTCCCCACAAAGAACATGATCTCATTCCTTTTTATGGCTGCATAGTATTTCATGGTATATATGTACCACATTTTCTTTATCCAGTCTATCATTGATGGGCATTTGGGTTGATTCCATGTCTTTGCTATTGTGAATAGTGCATTTATTATTGAAACCAGTCTTATATTTCTAGGATAAATCCTAGTTGATGTTAATATACTATTATTATTTATTTATAATGCATTCAATTAACTAAGATTTCATTGAGGAATTTTGCGTCTATGTTGATGAAGGATATTGGTCTATAGTTTCCTTGTATTGTCTTTGTCAAGTTTTAGTATCAGGGTAGTGCTGGCCTCATAAAATGAGATGTTTTCTGAAAGACATTGTATAGAATTAGTATTATTTCTTCTTTAAAGGTTAGGTGGAATTTGCCAGTGGAGTAATTTGGGCCTCTTGATTTCTTGTTCAGAAGATTTTAAACCACAGATTTAATTTATTTACAATTTTAGGACTATGTAGGTTATTTGTTTCATTTACAGTGAGTTTTAGTAGTTTGAGGTTTTTGAGGAGTTGGTCCAGTTTATCTAATTTTTTAGTCTATAAGCATCAAATTGTTCATAGTATTCACCTTATCCTATTATCCTATTAATGCATATGAAATCTCCAATAATATTCTTTTTCATTCCTGATAGAATTTATGTCTTTCTTCTATTTTCTTTTCAGTCTTCCAAGATATTTGTCAATTTTATTATTTTCACATAACTAGCTTTTGATTTCATTTATTTTCCCTATTGCTTTTCTGCTTTCAATTTCATTGATTTCTGCTTTTATTATTTCCCTCCTTCTTCCTCTGAGTTTGTCTTACTATTCTTTTTCTAGTTTCTTTAGGAAGAAGCTTAGATTATTGGTTTGCATTTTTTTTTCTTCTGAAATTAGTATTTAGTGTTTGGATATCTTTCTGTTCTCTTTCAGTTGATGATTTCTGATTTAATTCCATTATGGTCTGAGAACATATATTGTATAATTCCAATTCTTTCAAATTTGTTGAAGTTTATTTTATGACATGGAATATGGTCCATCTTGGTAAATGTTCTATGTGTACTTGAAAAGAATTCTGCCATTGTTGGGTGGAATATTCCAAAATTTTCAGTTAGATACAGTTGGCTGATGATGTTCAGTTCTCATAATCTTGCAGATTTTCTATGTACTAGTTCTATTCATTACTGAGCAAGGAGTATGAAATCTCCAACTCTAACTGTAATTTATGTGTTTCTCCTTTCAGTTCTATTAGCTTTTCTTCATGTTCGAAGCTCTGTTGTTAGGCACACACACATTTAAGATTGTTCTGTCTTCTTGGTGAAATGACCACTGTATCATTATAGCATGCCCTTCTTTATACCTGGTAATTTTCTTTGCTCTGAAGTCTACTTTGTTATTAATATAGCCACTCAGCTTAAAAAAAGTGTGTTCCTGGTATATATTTCTCCATCCTTTACTTTAAACTTACCTATATCATCATATTTAAAGTAAGTTTTTTGAAGATATTATAGTTGGAACTTTAAAAAAATCATTCTGATAATCTCTATCTTTTAACATGTATTTAGACTATGTACATTCATGTAATTATTAATATATTTAGATTTAGGTCTATATTTTTAGTATTTGTTTTCTGTTAACGAGTATTTGTTTCTGTTTTCAGGCTTGTGAGATCCTAAACAAAGAACCTACTAAGTTCTGCCCAGATTTCTTACTTACAGAACAGTAAGATAACAGACTTGTATGGTTTTCAGCTGCTGACTTTGTGGTAATTTGTTATGCAGCAGTAGAAAATTAATACGGGTGCCTTTCCACATTAAATCAGTGCTGGCCTATGTGATCAGTACAATATGGAGGAAGCAACAATGTGTGACTTTGTTTCTGTGTGTGTGTGTGTATGTGTGTGTGTGCACGCGTGTATATTTGTAGAGATGGGGTCTCCCTTTGTTGCCCAGGCTGGTCTTGAACTCCTGGCCTCAAGCAATCCTCCCAACTCTGTGACTTTGATGACTACATCACACAAGCGTCATGGCAGCCCTGTGAAGAGGCTGACTTGGAAAAAAAAAAAAGAAATGCTTCTGCCAACATCCAACAACATCTTCCAGCCATATGAATGAGCCACCTTGGAAGTGGATCCTCCAGCTCCAAACAAGTCTTCAGATGTGTGTAACCCCAGCCAATATCCAACTGAAACTTCATGAGAGACCTTTGGCCGGAACTACCTAGCCAAGCAACTCCTGAAATCCTGATCACAGAAACAGTAAGAGATAATAAATGACTAGTGTTTAAGCACTACATTTTGGGGTACTTTTTAATGCAGCCTTAGATAACTAATACATGGCCCTATTACATGCCTACATACTAGAAATATAGCAATGAGTAAAGCCAAGTGCCTGTGTCATGCAGTTTTTATTCTACTTTAAGAGAAGGTATATAAACTATACAAATAGTTAAAAATACACTTTGCCAGGTAGAAATAAGTGTTGAGAGAAAAATAAATCAGTGTAAGAAGTTGAAAAGTAATAGTGGGGCTTCTATAAGATGGCCAAGGAACACATCTTTAATAAGTAAAAATATGAATACTGACCCGAAGTGAGGGATCAAGCCATGCAGGTATTTTGGGGAAGAACATTCTAGCAGAGGGAACTTCAAGTATAAAGACCATGAGGTGGGAGTACCCTTAGTGAGTATGAAGAATTGCCAAAGATGCGAAGAGTTCTGTGTTGTGTTTTAATTGAAAAACTTCAAGAATGTTTGGAATGAGGATTGCCAGATTAAATATAGACCCCCTGTTAAATTTGAATTTCAGATAAATAACTTTTTTTTAGTAAAAGTATGTTTCAAATACTGCAAAAATTATTAGTTCTTTATCTGAAATTCAAATTTAAGTAAGTATCTGGTAATTTCATTTGATAAAGTAAAATGATTGCAGGAATGGAAAGCACATCCCTTTGGAGGAATGGTGAAGGAGTACACATGAATATTCCAGAACAGAGAAGGGAGGATGCACCCATTTCCACCCCCAAATTAAAGCCACATCGAATTTTTAAATTCTATGGACAGTACCGGAGGAAGATTAGCTTAGCCAACTGTGTCTCAGATGCTTCCCTCAGATGTTTTGCAGGCACTGGAAACTAAAACCCACTGAATTCATGCATATCTTTGGGCAAGCATCCATGTAGGTAGAATATGGGAGTAGTGCCAGATAATATCTGCAGTTTTGTTTGGCTTTTACACTCTGCGATTCAATGAAGGGTTAGAAATTACACACTAACTTCTTGTTTTTCAATCTCCACAGAGAATAGAGCAAGAGTTGATCAGTCTTGCAATGAGAGAATTGATGAAATACTTAAGGAAGAACTTCTTAACTGAAGGGCAATTAAACACAAATGGCTTTGCATGGGAGGATATGGAAATCTTGCTCCTTTGTGATCTTTGAAAAGAGGCAGCAGCTGTTGTGAGCAACTTAAGACTCACAGAGTGCTATCCTGGAGGAGGAGGAGGATGAACCACGTCCTGGGAATAACTCTCTATACACTTTAACATATTTTCCTGGTGGTCCTTATGCACACTACAGTTTGAGAATCATGGTTATTGAGAAATAAAAGGCTTTCTTTCTCTGCCTAGGCTTAGGCCTTTAATGACCTATTTAGTCTTACATGTGGTGATGGAGACCTCTGCCTAAGCTTATTTTCTACAGGGATGGTACACATGCTAAGAATGAAATGGGAGATGGAGATGCTAAAGGATTTAAAAAGAGGTTTTAGATCAAGGTGTTCTAGGCCAGGTAGAGGAGACGTTTATGGGCTCCTACTTTTGCCAAAAGCTCCCCTTACAACTTTATTATCTGTATGTCCTAAAACCATCTCTCTTATCTTCCTAAAGTTTTCTACCAAATCTTTTCTTTAATTGAATGATATCTTTATTAAGTAAAAATGAAGGATTCTTTCCATTCCACCATCAGTTCAGATTGGGGACCCAGAATATCCCAAACCTTTATGGGGCAGACAACCATCCCTTCTCAAAGTTTCAGGAAGAACTAGTGGAGCTGGTGAAAATAAAATAGGGGAAGAGCTTAGGGTCAGCTAGGAAGCAATTTAATGTCATTTAATATTACAAAAGGAATCTAAAGGCACCTAGCATCTCCAAGTTCCATTTTGACCCCATAACTCAAGAGTTGTGGTTGTGAAAGTCCTTGTTAAGAAGGAAATTTGAAGGAAAGACTATTAAGTAGAACATTTCAGACATCCCCTTTATGGCCACTGGAGATTCTACCAGAGCAGCTCCCTCCAGCTGACCTGATGGGTTACAGCTCAGCTCTGGGTCGTTTTTGGATTCCTCCAGATTTCTGCCAAGCCCTGGGTTGCCCATTCCTCTCCTCCTATCAGCATTCTCATGTGTATCAGTCTGTTTCAAGCTCTCTTTGAATGGCCTCCTGCTGGTGGATGACCCTGTCATTATTAGGATGTCCCATGCCTCAAACTCCTTTTACCTTCCACAGACTTTTATCCTTATTTCAAGTTGATGCAGGGCAGATAATGGTTTTCCTGACTTTTTGTCTCCTCTGCCTTAGATACAGAAAGAACCCTGATCCTGTGTCTATGGGTGGCTGTCAACTTGGGGTCAGGAAAATTGCCAGCTTCTTATAAACAGAGCTCTGAAACATGCCAGAATTTATTGTTGAAGCACCTGAACAAGCCAATTCAGCCCAAACAGGGTAAACCCACACCCTAAGCCCAAGCCCACTTGGTGTGAATAGCTCACCCACCTCCCCAACCCCTGCAAGTTCCATGAATCTTGCCCCATAGCAGGCTACAGCCAGTCTTTGCTTACGGTAACTCCAAACTGGTTCTAAAAGTTTCTTCCAGGAGATTCACACAAAATACTTTTCTCCTAGCAGAGCAGCTTGGTTTGATTTGGGCTATTTGACTACAAAAGCCCAGAGGCCATGCACTTATTTCAAAATATTAGGAATCAGCAGCACAAATGAGATTGCATTTTTGTGAAAAGTTAAAGATTTCTCATTTAGGGAGAGAGTTCACAAAGGACCCCATTAGCCAAGCCTCACCAGTAATTAGTCTGATTTCTCAGGCAAAAGGCAGGCTATTGTCTGCCATCCATTCCAAAAGACAGAGACATTTTAAAACCTACCACCCATTGAAAAATATCTCTGGAAAATTTTCTGCTACATCTGAAGTATTTTCCATTAACGAAATGTTCAAACTAAAATTAATATATGAAGTTATGAACAAAGTGGCTGACTATAAATATGTCTTTTCAAATGTCAAAACATGGGCCTATTACTTATGACACTGAACTATAGAGAAATGGAAAGGGGCTGATATTTATAAAGCAATACTGTGAAATATACCTTATTATTTAATAGATGGGGCAACTGAAGCTCAAAGAAGGTAAACAACTTTCCCAAAGTGACACAACGAGTTAGTGGCAGAGCTGGGATTCAATGGGTTAAAGCGAATATCATTTCCACAACCCAATGTGGAGCTTAGGAAGAAAGCAACATCGAGTTAGGGGTGTTTGAGGCTGGGTATCAAGAGATCTGCAGGATGGTCTAGTTTTAACTGTGTGATCTCTCAAGGGACAGAATCCATTAGCCAAGTGCATATGATGAGAACAAAGTTGAAACCAGTGTAGCAGAGCCGGTTTTTGAGCCTAACCTGCGCTCACCTGAGAGTTGGACTTGTCTCACTAGGTTTGATAGACCAGTGGCCCCTCTGGGATATATGCACATAGCATGTTGGCCCATGACAGTGTCCTGGAGGACATGGCTATAGTCAAACTCATGCACATGAAGCCTGCAGCAGCAATGGTGCTGTATGCTTCAGAAACATTTCTCTCTATGCAGACAACTTGAGACACTGGCAGCTTTGGTGTGGTGTGAATAGCTCACCCACCTCCCCAACCCCTGCAAGTTCCATGAATGCATCAAAAGGTCCCTGGAAGCAGCAAAGCCATGCTAGATCAGAAACACTGACCTCTTGGCTACTTCCTCTCTGCTCCTCTCTAATGCCAGAGTGTGGCTCTATTCACTCCAGCTTGTCCACATAATGTCCTCTGCTCCTGCTCCTCCATTCCAGTAGGCAATGACTGCTGCCACTGTTCCCATGCTGCACCCCAAGGTCTCCCAGCAGTCACAACACTGGGGTGGGGTGAAGTCCCTTCGTCCTGAGTTCCCAAAGCCACAGCCCTTCTGTTTTCTTCAAGAGTTTTCATGGGTTCTGCCCCATTATTGATACCTCCTTCAGTCCTATGGGCCCCTAGGAGCCACATAGAAATAGACCCCCAATGAGCCTGTGCTACTGCACAAAAATGTACAGATGTGACTAAAGGTACAGATGTGGCTAAAGCTTCAGTGGGGTCTAGGACAGATCTGTGAGTACTAAACTTGGGAGTATTTTAGACACCATTGTTAAAATGCAGATTTCAAGGTCTTACACCCAGAGATTCTGATTTGGTAGTTCTGGTGTTTGGGGCCTGGATGCTGTGTTTTAAATTAGTTGCTCAGTTACTGTGGCACAGAAGGTGGGCTGGGAAGCACTGGTGTAGGCCTGTAAGCTGCAACTCTACCTGCCTCTCCTGTCTGTGTTCATGTGTCTCGCTGGATGCTGAGCTCCTGCTGGGGAGGGACGATGGCTCATCCCTCCCCACATTTTAGTGTCTAGACCAGTATCTGGCACACAAATGGGCATCAGTAAATGTCTGTGTCGTGAATGAGTGGAGGCATTGTGTGAGGAGATTTCTCTTTAACAAATTAAAGAACTGGATGAAGAACCACCCTTGGTGCACTGTATTGACAGTGGCCACCCTGATTCAGATGCTGCGAGTAGGTAGAGGGCGATGGGAAAAGAAAGAATATTAGGAACACAGAGAACCTAATAAGCAAATGATGTGCAGGCAATAAGCATTTAGGGCTCACCCCAGAATCCTCATGTGGCTCGGGTTAAGTGTCTTTGGAAGTAGAGAGGTCACCAGGCAATTCCAAAAAGGTGAGTGATTGAGCCAGGCAGGTGATGGTCATGCTGCAAAAAGACAGGCGCTCTCTCCAGGGAGACTCTGGTTTCTTCCTACTTTCCAGATTTCTTAGAGGAGAGTTAATTATTTAAAGGAATTTTTTACTTTTTTTTTTTTTTTTCTGAGACAGAGTCTTGCTCTGTCACCCAGGCTGGAGTGCAGTGGCGCGATCTCGGCTCACTGCAAGCTCTGCCTCCCGGGTTCACGCCATTCTCCTGCCTCAGTCTCCCGAGTACCTGGGACTACAGGCGCCCACCACTACACCCAGCTAATTTTTTGTATTTTTAGTAGAGATGGGTTTCACCGTGTTAGCCAGGATGGTCTCTATCCTGACCTCGTGATTCGCCCGCCTTGGCCTCCCAAAGTGCTTGGATTACAAGTGTGAGCCACCGTACCTGGCCCATTTTTTACTTTTTAAAGTATTTGTTGGGGGCTGGACAAGTTTGACTTAAGAATTGGTAAATTCTTACAGCAGAGATTTGGCTTTCATGGTAAATTGCCCAATATACCCAGCTTTGTATCAAATAAAGCCTGTGCGCATATGTGTTGTGTCTTATTAAATGGTGGACAAAGGCCTGAGCAGATTGTGGCTGTCATCTGGAGAAGCTCCCCAGAGCAAACACTGTCTGGTCTAAGTGGCTCTCTTGTTAGGCCTTCTCCCACTGAAGAACCCTCTTTGCCTTCAGAAGTCCTGCTTCCAGGACCACACACCCCTGACAGCCCTGCGCTTGGACTCAGGAGTCTTTATAACTGCATCTGTCTGCATCCACAGAGTCAGGGACAGGAGACACCATCTTTATAGTAACAGCAACCAATGGCTGAACGCTTACCATGCCTGAGCCTCATACACTCTAAGCATTTCATGTACACTGCTTCCCCCAACCTTCATCATAATCTTTGGAAATTATCTCTCCACAGAGGAGGAAACTGAGGCTCAGGAGACAAAGTAACTTGTCCCAGGTGCCACAGCTGGTAGAGGCAGGGTCAGAATTTAGACCCAGATCCACAGGTCTCCCAGGCCACATTCAATCTCTATGCTATATGGCATCTCTGATTTTTGCTCAAAAAAATAGAGTTTGAAGTCGATTTGAGTTTTTGTTCCTCTGTCAGTCCCAACAGCTGGGCATTGTTTATTTTCTGAATTGGACTTGGGAGGCGGTCATGGCTGGGGTTTGCTCTCTCTAAAGCCCTTGCACTGAGCCTGGCATTGGGCAAAATGGAGCCATGGGTTAGACTTGCCTAGCTTCATGCCCCACTCTGCCTTCAGCCCTCCTTAGCCCATTCATGTCTTCCTCCAGTGGAAGCCCAGGGCCCGCAGAGTGGCTGCTGTCATGGAGCATTTGCTCCAGAATTATAGGTAAGTTCAAAATGCATTCCCTCTCACGACACTTTGCAAATCTGAGGGGTTTCACCGAGATATGGCCTCATATCATCTTTGCCCTGGTTCAGAAGGTTCAGACTCTAAGAATATGTAAGGATCAGAATAAGTGCAGTTATATTTTTGAAATTTGTATTTGAAAATAATTTCAAAATTACAGAAAGTTGCAAAAACAAAAATAGTACAAAGAGCATCTATTTCGTCATGTTTGTACTCCACTTGCTTTATTATTTGCATGTTTCTCCCCTGCTTGGCATACATATATATAATTTTCTGAGTCACTTGAAGGTAAGTTACATATCTCATGGCCCTTTACCCCTAAATATTCCAGTGTGTATTTCCTAAGAACAGGGATGTTCTAATACATAACCATAATACTTGGCTGTAGGAGATCAATCAGAGTGGTGGGAAAAATTGTAGAAAGATGCAAACCTTTTTGGACGGCCGGGAGGTTTTACAAAAGCTTTGGGAAAGGATTTTGCTGAAGGCAGCCAGATTCTCTTATCCGGTGCCTGAAAGCTGAGGTTAGATAACAAGGGGATGTAAAGAAACTGAGCTAGATAAGTTAGTTTACTTAGGCCTTGGAACCTGGCCTTTAATCATCCGTGCACAGGACTGCTCTCTCTGGGGTGGGGATGACCCACAAGTGTGTTGACTCAGGCCTTTGTCATTGAATCTGTACTGAATAAATGCCTGCAGTGCCAGTGGGTCAGGGCCACTGCTGCTGACTCTTTACAGCATCCTCCTTGGGGTCTGTAAATGGCCTGGTCCCCTAGCCCACTCTTTCACTGGATACCTGTATCTGAGTGCATTCTTTCATCCATCACTTGGCCAGGGTCTGTGGGTTGGACCCGGCAGGTGGTGCCCCGTGTGAGGAACACCACAACAGATCATGACGGAACCCTTGAAAACGAAGGTGAAGAGACTGTGCAGTCAGTAAGTCATTGGTGCCTGCTTGGGATTTCCAAGTTCAAGGAAATTGTTCAGGCTAGAGTTTCATCACGGGACAACAGTTATCGGCTCAACAGCAACAGTATATAAAAGTATTGAAACAGCTGCTTAAAGCTAGTGGAGCCTCGGTTTTGCAGGCTCAATTAAGGGACCTAATGCAAACTGTTGTTTCCCATAACTCATGGTTCCTAGAAGAAGGTATGCTAGACATAGTGCTCTGGGAACAAGTGGGGAGAAATCTTAAACAACATCATGTGCAAGGGCAACGGGTCCCAGTAACATCTCTAATGTTATAGGCTTTAATTAGGGTGGCTCTGGTTCCACTTTACACAGAAGAGCCTAAAAAGGGAAGGGAGGAGGAACAGTCACCTACTTTACTGCCTCCTTATCCCTCAGCCCTGCTACCACCGGGCCAAAATAACAAAGAGGAAACGGAGGTTTTGCCTAAGCCCCGTCCTCCAATAAATTGGGAAAAAGACAAGGGATACGCTACAGCTATGGGACCCTGCGTTAGGCAAGCGGCATTATAAGGGAAGCTCTTAGCCTGCCCAGTAATGCAAGATCGATGAGGCAATCAGGTACATGAACCCATTTCTTTTAACGCTTACAAAGAGCTATGAAAAAGCATTAAATAAAATGGAGCTGCTAGCCCATTTATGAAAGGAATGATTGAAGCCATGGCAGACAACTTCTGTATGACCCCATGGACTGGTCAGTGCTAGCTAAAACGACTTTGGAGCCCAGCCAATACATCCTCTGGAGAGCAGAATATGATGAGTTGTGTCAACAGTAAGCCAACCAGAACCAGGCTGCTGGGCAAGACATAACAGCTGCTATGCTCCAGGGGTGGGGCCCCCATGCCGATGTACAACAACAACTAACTTTTGATCCCCAGGTCTATGCACAAGTGTTTTTGTGCACTCTCAGGGCTTGGGACTGAATTCCCAAAAGCGGAGTTCAACAGGGATCTTTTATAAATGTTTGACAAGGGCCTCAGGAGCCATTTGTTGAGTTTATCAATTGGTTAACCCAGACAATTAAGAGACAAATTAGTCATGCCCAGGCTGCTGATATCTTATTGTTGCAATTGGCTTATGAAAATGCTAATGTGGATTGCCTGCAAGAAATGCAGGCACTCAGAGGAAAGGCAGCCACAGTTGGAGAATTTATATGAGCATGTCAACCGGTGGGGACTGAAACACACAAAGCCAAAATATTGGCTATGGTATTAAGGCCTCCTAAAGTGAAAAGGGAGAGAAACCCAAATTGTTTTCTATGTGGAGAGCCAGGTCATATGAAGAGAGAATGCCTCAATAATAGAGACCAAGGTAACTCAGGAAAAGAACCCCCTTCTATATTTCCCCGATGTAAAAAGGGGAAACAATGGGCAAATCAACGCAGGTCCAAATTTGATAAAAACGGCAACCCTATAAGTAACCAGGGGGGAAACTTCATGAGGGGGCTGGCCCCAGGCCCCGCTTCAAACTGGGGCAATGCCAGTGGCTTTCCTCGGTCAGATGGAAAGCCCACAGTCCTCTCTCTCAGAGCAGCCACCGCTGGAAGTGCAGGACTGGGCTTACTCTGCCCCAACAAATCAGTGCTAAAAGAAGGAGAAGACCCTAAAAGGGTTCCAACTGGGATCTTGGGCCCACTGCCTCTGGGAACAGTGGGATTAGTCCCAGAGCGATCGAGCCTATCCAGTAAAGGAATCAATGTGCTCATTGGGGTAATTGATAGTAATTATCAAGGTCAGATATTACTTATGATGGAATGTAAAGGTCTGCATATTCTTCCCCCAGATCAAAGATAGAACAGTTACTGCTTTCACCATACTGGGTTCCCAACACCCACAGAAAGGAAAGGGGAAAGGGAAGTTATGGAAGTACAGGAGCCATAGGAGAATATTGGAATCAATTCATCACTGATCAGAGACCCATGATTACCTTAAAATTGGAAATAAAAATTTTACTGGCTTATTGGACACAGGGGTGGACATTTCAATCATTAGTGATGGAAACTGGCCAGAAACTTGGCCTTGGGTCACTCAAAAAATAGGGTCACAAACAAAAAATTGTCGGCATCAGGGAAGCATACACAGCTAAGCAGAGCATGTGCCCCCTAACCTGCTGCGATTCAGAGGGAAGAAAGGCAGTTATACAACCTCTAATTATGCCCATCCCTGTTAATCTTTGAGGATGGGATCTATTAGTCCAATGCGGGGGGTCACTCTGCAGTCCCTTTTCTAATAATGGCCACTGTTATTATCCCTCTGGTACCCCTGACATGGCTCTCTCAAGATCCAATTTGGGTACAACAGTGGCCTTTAAAGGGACAGAAATTACAAAGAGCCTATGAATTAGTTGAGGAGCAATTAAAAACCGGCCATATAGAACCATCAAACAGCCCTTGGAATTCGCCCATTTTTGTCATTCCCAAAAAGTCTGGTAAATGGAGACTTTTGCATGACTTACGTGCCATAAATGCTCATTTGCAACCTATGGGGCACCGTCAGCAGGGGCTCCCCTCCCCTGTGGAGATTCCTCGAGATTGGCCTATAATCGTTATTGACGTAAAAGACTGCTTTTATACTATTCCCCTTGCAAAGCAGGACAGAAAATTTGTGTTTACAATACCTGCTATCAATAATGAAAGGCCAACTCGCTGATTTAATTGGAAAGTGCTTCCTCAAAGGATGCTAAACAGTCCTACTACGTGTCAGTATCATGTAAATCAGGCTTTGCTCCCCAGTAGAAAAAAATTTCCTAATTGCAAGGTTATTCATTTTATGGATGATATTTTACTAGTAGCCCCAACAGAGCCAGTACTTGTAAATTTATATGCCTCTGTCATAAAGAATACACAGTTAAGAGGTTTAATCATAGCACATGAAAAAGTATAGATGTCTTCTCCTTGGAAATATCTTGGATACATACTAACTTCTTGGTCAGTAAGACCTCAAAAAGCAACTTATACACCTTAAATGATTATCAGAAATTACTAGGCGATATTAACTGGTTTCACCCCACCTTAGGCATAACTACTGATAAGTTACAGAACCTGTTTTCTATCTTAAAACACAATGCTGCCCTAGACTCTCCTAGGTATTTAACTCCTGCGGCACAAAGAGAAATTGAAGAGATAGAGCAAGCTATTTCTCAGAGGCAACTAGATCGCATAGATCCATTATACTCAGTTCAATTGTTTCCACCAAACACTCCTCTACAGGGTTAATAGGACAGATGACCCCAGGGCTGCGCTTCCTAGAATGGGTTTTTTGCTCGTATACCGGGACTAAAACACTCTTTCCCTATATTCAGTTCATCAGTAAAGTCATCTATTCAGGCTGCAGATGATGCAATCAGTTGCTAGGTTATGACCCTGATATCATCAGGATTCCTTTAAGTAAAAAGCAATTCAAAGCAGTATTGCCTTTATCTACGGACATGCAAATAGCACTCTCTGATTACACAGGCCAAATAGAGCATGCCCTACCTGCTGACAAACTCCTTCAATTCTTATCTCACACTTCTGTGGTTTTGCCTACTAAAATAGTTCAATCCCCCATACCTAACACTTTAACACTGTTTACTGATGGCTCTGGTAAACATGGAAAAGTGGCTGTTTGGTGGATTCTGCATAATTCCCTCACTTGGTCTGGATTTACTAGCACTCAGAGAGCTGAGGTTAGAGCTTTAATACTGGCCTTGGAAACTTTTTCCGCTCAGCCCATCAATATTGTTAGTGACTCTGTTTACTCTGTTTGTTTATTGCAGAATCTTGAGACAGCCCTCATTAAGTCCACATTGGAGCCCATCCTGTGTGCACTCTTTCTCCAACTTCAGCATTTGCTAGATCAACATACACATCCTATTTTTATCACACATATTCGAGCCTACAGCTCACTGCCTGGTCCATTGGCATATGGCAATGATCAAGCAGACCTATCAGTTATGACATCACTGCTTGACCAAGCCACCCAATTGCATCAATTTTTCCACCAAAACTGGAGAAACTTATCTAAACAATTTCAACTTACCCAGAGACTCAACAAATTATCCTGCAATGCCCAGATTGCCAGCTCAGTCACGTCCCCTCCTTCCACAGGTGTTAACCCTACAGGACTAGAACCTTATCAGTTACAGCAAACAGACGTTACACACATCCGTGAATTTGGAAAACTTAGATATGTACATGTATCCGTTGATACCAATTCTCACTTAATTAGCACTTATGCCTTTCCTGGAGAGTCCACCCATTATGTCATTAAACATCTTCTTTTAACTTTTGCATTTATGGGGCAGCCCACAAAAATTAAAACTGATAATGGTCCGGCTTATGCCAGCTCACAATTTCAACAATTTTGTCACACGCGGAACATCCAGCATTCCACAGGCATCCCGTATAACCCTAAATACAGGCCATAGAACGTACCTACTCCACCCTTAAAAATATGCTCAGAAAACAAAATAGGAGGAATATGAGTAAGGGCCCTGCAATACTATTGGCACAAGCCTTATTTACCCTTAATTTTTAAAATTTAAATGATAAATTTCAATCAGCTGTAGAGAAGCACTTTGCTAAAACCTCTCAAGACATAAAACCTGCTGTTTTATGGAAAGATGTAAACAGTAATGTATGGTGTGGTCCTAGTGAATTGTTAATGTAGGGAAGAGGATATGCTTGTGTTCACACCCCCTCAGGTCCTCTTTGGATTCCAGCACAATGCATCAAACCATACCATGGCATGGCTAGGACCCAACCCGGTACCAGAAATGAAGAAAATGACCCTACGGGACCCACAGCCCCAGATGATGTGGCTTCCTTGGATAACTAAAGCCTCAGACATTACCTGGGGAATGCTGAAGAAGACAACTTAGGAGGCTGAACGAATCCTGCTCCGGACACAGACACCATTCACTCCAGATAATGTGTTCCTTGCTATGCTCTCTGTTGTACACTGCAACTCATGTAGGGTATTGATCCTTTTTATGCTCTTGCTTTGTCTGCAACCTGTACCTGCTATACTCTGTTGGACTCATATCTTAGATCTGCCTTTCCTCGCCCTGTCACCTGGGCAGACACCCCCTTTCCACCCTCTAATACCATAACTGCTTGGCTGGGAGGGACAGATTTACCCCCAGTGGGGTCCCTCATTAATAGCACACATTGTACTAAGGTGCCTGGTAACACTACATATCACTCCACTATCCTGCCACTGTGTGTAGTTACAAAAGTTCTAACCCTTACCCTTACTGTGTACCTGCCCCAAATACAATTATGGCTACATCATGGCAAAGGAAATGCCTTAACATTCTTAGCTGCAGGTAGCCTTAAACCAGGCAACGCAATCAATGCCACTTTCTCAAACATTCCTCCCAGTGCTAAAGAACAAAGCCTGGAAAGTAATGGATTCCACTTTAGCTGGGAGGTCTGTCATGGGGGACAAGCCCATAGCTTCTAGTTAGGCAATTATAACATCTTAGACTGGAGCCCCCACAGCCATTTGCAGGGTGATCATACTGATGTCCACGTCTATCATGGCATCAATGACAGTTTCGAAGCCACTTCCCGTTCCCCTATAATTTGGGCTGATAGGAAGATGTGACATCCCAGACCTCAAGTAGAGTCCATACCACCTCAAGACACTTTATGGCGCCTGGGACATCTTAGCACCCCCCTTAACACCTGGCATGGGACATATCATAATTCCAGTCACAATTGTACTATGATGTTTTTTCATAATCACACTGATCAGTGCTTGACTTGCACTACCCATGCATATGTTTTCCCTTATGGGAACCAATATTTCTATTACACTCCAAAACTCCACATTTGTGACCCGAGTGCAGGGACAGGCTTGGTTTGCCTCTGTATCTCTAATTATAATATATCTAATTTAAATATTACCAGCGTCATGGTATTGAGGAGACAATCTGAGGCTTTTCTGCCAGTCAATTTAATATATGATTGGCAAAGTTCCTCTACCCTTGCCAACTTAGAACGTGCCCTGTCCCAGTTCAGACACAAAAGATTCATAGTTACACTTATAGCCTTTATAGTCTCAGCCATAGTCATCCTAGCAACTGCTAGCGTGGCTGTAGCATCTATTACTGAATCAATACAAACAGCTACTTTTATAGATAATTTGGCAGAAATGTGTCTAATGAACTTCTCTTACAGCAGGGTATAGATCAAAAGATTCTTGCATGTCTGCAAGCCCTCGAGGCTGCCTTGGAAGATGTGGGGGGAGTGACAAGATGCACTGGTATTCTGACGGCAATTAAACTGTGACTGGGAGCATAAGGATATCTGTGTCACTTCTCTACCTTGGAATCAATCAGTACATAGTTGGGATGAGGTGAAACCACCTCTGGAGAACCTTTCATGACAATTTAACAGCAGACATAAAGCAACTTAAAACTAAAATTCTAGAATCCCTAAATGCCATAGATCTACATGCCCAACAAACAGCCATATGGAAGGGTGTGCGAGATCATCTCTCCTGGATAGACCCCCGTTCCTGGGGGCCACTCCTTCATTGGAAAAGAACGTTGCTAATTATACTCATGTTTGCTTATGTTATTTACTAATTCTAGGATGCAAAGCCAGAATATGAGCAATGACCACCACGCCTGACAAACCTGTTCCTGCACAAATCTGTACTCTTCAATCAACAAAACCTGATGCAAAAAACAGAAAAAGGGGGAGATGTAGGAGATCGGTCAGGGTGGTGGGAAAAATTGTAGAAAGATGCAAACCTTCTTGAAAGGCTGGGAGGTTTTACAAAAGCTTTGGGAAAGGATTTGGCTGAAGGCAGCCAGATTCTCTAATCCGGTGCCTGAAAGCTTAGGTTAGATAACAAGGGGATGTAAAGAAACTGCTCTAGATAAGTTAGTTTACTTAGGCCTCGGAACCTGGCCTTTAATCATCTGCACACAGGACTGCTCTTTCTGAGTTGGGGGTTGGGGGGTGGGGGGATGACCCACAAGTGTGTTGACTTAGGCCTTTGTCATTGAATCTGTACTGAATAAATGCCTGCAGCACCAGTGGGTCAGGGCGGCGGCTGCTGACTCTTTACAGCACCGTCCTCAGGGTCTGTAAACGGCCAGGTCTCCTAGCCCGCTCTTTCACTGGATACTTGTGTCTGAGTGTATTCTTTCATCCATCGTTCAGCCAGGGTCTGCAGGTCAGACCTGGCACTTGGCAAAGTACTTTATCTAGTGTGTCACCATATGTCACTTTTATTAATTAACTTATCAATGTCCTTTATGGCATTTCCCCATCTCCAGTACAGGTTTCAGTCTAGGGTCAGGTATGGCGTTTTGTTGTCATTTCTCTTTAGCCTCCTTTAATCTGGCTTTCACGATGTTGATTCCCCCATCTGACCCCACTCCACCATTACCCACCACCAATAACCTTTTTTATTCCTCACAAATTTGTGTCATCTTCCTGCAGGGCAATGCTAATCTTCTCTATGTCATTTCAATTTTCACATATCTGCTGCCAAAGCAAGCACCACGCACCATTTTTGTTTGAATTTCATGTTCCTCATTGTGTGTTTGTCTCATGTTTCCTCATGGTCAGATTACATAATTTCAACCCGAATACTGTCCTATCCAGGATGTCACATCAAGAGCCACAAAATGTCATCTGTACTGCAGAAATGAGGTTAATTTTGATCACCTGGTCAAAAAGTGTTACACGGTTTCTCCTTGGTCTCATTACCATTTTGGTTTTTTTCTCCCTCACAACTAATAAGAAACTAACAATATGTGGGGATCACTTTAAGATTATGCAGATGCCCTAACCATGACGATTGTGAGCGTACCTTTCCCATGCCAAGCACTGTGCATTCCAGATGTGGTCTCTTCCCATCCTAGGAGGGCTCCTTCATTTCTCACGACCACAAACCCATCTTCTCTTGGCTTGAAGCCCTCTCTTGGACGCACTGTATCAGGAGCAGGATCAGATCTGAGGTTGCTAATGCTGTGATTAGGAAGCTGCAGATGGAACTGGAACAGAGAAAAAGAGAAAAGAAGACATGTTAATGAGGGGGTCCCATCAAGAGGAGGAAACTGTCTTCAGAATCCTGGCTCAGCTCCAGGAAAGGGAGAAACAGACTCGAAGGGCTGGGAGGTCAGGGACTTAGAGTCACTGAGTCATACTAGTGAGACTTTGTCTTGTTCTGTGAAACTGAGCCCCTGGCTTCCCACACTCTGTGGGGCCAGCAGCCTGGGCACTTTTCTCTGCAGGGTTGTCAGTGGGCAGTGGTAACCCAGAACATCTGAGGAACGATACCCTTTAGAGCAAAGCCAGTGGCTGCCAAGGCTTTTAAAAAGACCAAAAAATCCAACAGCCTCATGACAAAGAAAAACAGGCCCCGACTTTAATTGCTTCAGAGCCCCAGAAGGGCCATTTGAACTGCTGTCCAGACCCCAAACTGTGCACAGCCATTCCAGGACAAAGCAGATGCCAAGGGGCCTGACAGAATTGAGCTGTGCTGGAAGCACACAACCATGCAACCATTCACTGAGAAATTCTACCCAGGACCCAGGCAGCCAGGTTTTCATCCAGCTCTTCTGCAAAGGATAGCAAAGAATTAAATAAAGGAGTCTTCTTTATTAAATTCTATTGTATGAACCCCAAATAGGCTTAAAAGATGTCTCTTTGATAGGCAGGTCCCTGAGGAAGAGCTACCAAGGAGCATGATGAGGGGTTTCTGCCAAGTAGGGAAGGTGTCCTAGAAGGCAACAATTCTGTCCATCTGTCCATCCATCCATCCATCCACCCATCCACCTATCCGTCTGTCCATCCATCCATCCACCCACCCATCCACCTATCCATCTGTCCATCCATCCACCCACCCACCCACCCATCCATCCACCCACCCACCCATCCATCTGTCCATCGGTCTGTCCATCCATCCATCCGTTCGTTCTTTCATTCATTCAACCAATGAATATTTCTTTAGTAGCTACTGTGTGCCTAGAGACCCAGGACACTGAGCTGGAGATGAAGTGGGAAGACAATGCCCCAATAATAAAAGAGAAAACTTCTGTCCTCATAGGGTTAATAGGGAAAATCTTTACTTTTCCTGTCATTGAGGAAATATATAGCCCTAAAGATCTTTGTAAATATAGAATCTAGACTCTTCTGAAAGAAAAAAACCTTTGCTTTCACTCTAGGAAAAGAAAAATAAAGAAACATGAGCTGACATTCATTAGAATCCACTAAAAGGTGGAATTTCACTTTGACATTGAGCTTTAGAACCAGCACACCACAGACCCCAGAGTGATTCAACACTTTTCTATGCCCTCTGTCTTGAGCTTGTAAAAATAGGTCAGGTAAGTGTGAAATGCCCAGAGGCTGTAAAAGGCTGGAAAGAAGCTCACAGGCCAGCCTATCTGGGAACAGAGGGTTAGGATGTGAGTGTGTGTTCCAGGACAAGAGCACCTGTCTCCCCAGAGGGCCCCTCACAGCCTGAGGAGGGCCATTTGCCTGAGCAATGTCCCAGTGCAAGGAATGGTTGGGTGCCTCTGCAGTCTTACACCAGGAGACTTTGGGGGAACAGAAGCAGCAGGGCTCTTCCTGAGCCAGTGTGCAGGCTTCTGGGGACAGTTGAGATTTCTGCTGTATAAGGAATTAAATGGTTGGCACCTCACTCACCCATTGAAAATGCGCCCCAGGATGATACTGTAATGTTGGGCTGGGGGTTTCTCCTGGTACAGAAAAATCCAGTGACTGGATGGTGCGCTGCAGGGAGAGGCAGCAGAGGAAGAGGCCCTGCCTGGAAGCCATTTCTGCAGGATGGAAGTGTGGTGTCAAGTAGCCCGAGGTCTCCTGGAGGGCAGGGACCCCACTCACAGCCAAACTTATGGAGCAGAGTTCCCTCAGGGATGGGGAAGACCTCACTCTTTTAGTAATTCTCTATAAGGAGTAAGGAAATTGTGAGTGTGCCTTCTTCTGCCCCTCCCTCCCCCTCCTCCCCTGGCTCTTCTGCCTCCTGCCACAGTCATTGGCAAGTCTTTCCCTGAGGTATTTCAAGAATTGCTAATCCAAGTGACTGGTTCCATTTCCAACCCAGCTGATACCCATGACGTTTTGGAGCGAGTAAAGCACACCTGAAGCCTAGTCCCCTTGTGAGGTTCCTACTGCCCACCAGTGTAGGACATGGCCAGGAATGACAAAACAAGCCAGTAAATCACCAAAGAGGCCAAAATCGATGTCACAAAATGTTTCACTTGTTTTATTTATTTATACCCAACCTATTTTCAGAAAAAGCCTCAGAGTAACTTTAATTTATTCACATGTAAAATCTCCATTTGGAACCCACTTACACTAACTTTACACATAATTCTAATAAGTTTTCTACGCTCTTAAATATAAAAAGCAGCAAATAATTAAATGTGGGAGAAGCTACTACAGACAGATAAACTGATTACAGCAGGAAATGACAAGTGCCAACAAGAGGGGAGACAGAAAAACTGAAATAGTCCCCAGAACTCAAAACCAACAGCCTGGGCCCATTTAGTGTGGGGTTAAATAACCCTTAGACTCTTACACCTAATCTACACTGGGCCACTTATTGATATTTTCATTGATGACCCCAAATCTCTAAGAGGAGGTAAAATTATGTTCACTTTAAGGAAGTTGAAATGTATTTGTTTATAAAGATTTTTGTCTTAAATCACTAAAATTTTTAAGTTCTGTGTATACATGATTGAATTTTCAAGTACTTGGACACTTAGTCATCTAGAATGACTCACAGCATGAAGTTCAAACAAGCCTGGGTAGCAGGTTTTCAGTGTGAACACAGGTGTGTTTGGGGTTTTAATCAGTCGACTCTTGGTACAAATTATACTTCCCATCTTGAAAGGGGTAATTTGGGGCTCAACATAGACCTTCCTTGCTATTAATGCAAATAGCATTAATATGATTCACACAGCAGTGAATCAGAACCACAAGGACCAAATGTTTCACCTGGAATCTATACGGGCTTATAAACAAGTGACCAAATGGATTTGGTGCCTCCCCAAATTAAAAAGAGAATTTGGAAATATAACTCAAGGTATTTTGTCTAAATTCCAAGGCTGTCAAAATTTTTATTTTTGATTTGGTTGATTACATCCTAAACCCCTGGAACTGGGTGGCTGCAGGGTACAGCAGCCACTAGTCTTTGGCTGCTAAGAATCTCCCTTGTTACTTGGAAGAAATCCTGGTGGAAAGATGGGCTGTACTTCTCCCTACAGAAGCCAGAGGGGCCCAAGTATCTCTCCTAGCTTGGAAAGAATGCGGCCATGTGACCCAGGATTGGCCTTGGCTTTTGAATCCACAGGAAGTAGTAGTTGTTCATGACATCTATACTATTTTAATAAGATAGACTGGGAGTGTCAGGGTAGGGGAAATGACTGCCCTTGGAAAAAAAAAGGACCCTGCAGGATAGACTTTGATGTGTGTGTCGCATGTGTGTAGTATGCAGTGTGTGTGTATGTGTGCATGCATGAACGTGCTCGTGTTTGCTTGACAGAAGGATTTCTAGTGTCATACCTTGGGGTATGGGTGGTGAGACAAAGCAAATAGAGACAGTGGGACCAGAAGAGACTCTGTATCTGCTCTAATATTGATATACTATGGTAAGACAAGGGCTGGGCCCAGTGACACAAAAGGCAAACATATTTAACAATAACAATTAAGATATCTTATATTTTTAACACTTTGTATGTCCCAAGTCCTGTGCTAAGGAATTAGCATGAATTATCTCAATTAATACTCATTAACGTATGTGATGTAGCCTGTTTATAGCCCCATTTCACACATCAGTCATGACTGTTTTATTGTCTAATTCAGGGGTCATTTTTAAGTCCTCATTCTGATGTTTAACCTCTCCTTTGGATGTTTGCCTACTTTGTTTTCCAGGACACCATATTATTCTTGTTCCTGCTTTCTGGTCATTGCTCTATTTTCTTTGTGGTCTACACTCTGCTCTCATCATGTATGTGGGGTTCCATCCTAAGCCTTCACACTCTCTGTAAATGATCCGATATAGTACCACCTATACATTAATGATGCTCAAGAATAGTAAATGTCAGTTACTATTCTTGAATGGTTTCTATGTTCCAGGTTTTTTTCTAAGTAGTTTAGATGTAATAGTTCACTTGACATTCAACACCATGAGGTAATTCCTATTATCATTCTGATTTTATAGATGAAGAAACTGAGGTACTGAGGCTCCTCATGGTCACAAGCTACCAAGTGGTGGAGACAGAATTCTAACCAGGTGGTTCAGCTCAAGAGCTTGAGTAAAGGACCCAAGGTTGAGGGCCCTCTTTAAGAAAAAGGGCAAATGAAATTTGCAAATGAAAATTAAGTAGAAAAGTGAATATTAAGAATGGGAATAGAAATCATAACACATTATAAATTTGAAATCGCTAATAGAGGTTTCCACTTTTGGTTAAGATGGAATAACAGACCACGTTTACATCTTACCTGAAACAGCCAAAAACAACATCCAAAAAAGTGGAAAGAATATATAATCCAGTGATTTTTCAAGACGGTGGTTATCAAGTTACAAAGGACAGTGATCACAAAGAAATAAGAAACAAATAAAATAAATCTTATAATTACTCTTACTGTATTGAGCATTTCCAGGCTGTAGAGCAAAGAAGAAAATTCCAAATGGAACCTGGTGTACTCCTTGAATTGAACAGACTAAACTGAGAGTCTGTGAAGTCCAAAGCAGCTAGAGTTCATAGATGGACTGCTGGGGAGGAAAGAGCTCCACAGAGAAGGAATTCCAGAGATCTGCAGAGGGCTGCCCTTGTGTATTGGCAGAGTACTAATCAGTGCATGTGTATGAGAAAACTACACAGGGCCAAAGAAAGAATCACCCAAAGGGATATCTAGTGTTTGTACAGGGCCAAGAATAGTATTTCTTTCTACCAGCCATATTGGAAACCATCAGAATTCTCAAAGCATTAGGTACAATACTCAGAAATGTATAGTCTCTGTGGTGGGAAGTAGTAAGCTCTAGAAAAAACCATGGTCTTCCCTCACGTTAAAAAAAAATTGTTGGAAGATGGCTGAGTAGGAATAGCTCTGGTCTGCAGCTCCCAGCGAGACTGATGCAGAAGGTGAGTGATTTCTGCATTTCCAATTGAGGTACCTGATTCATCTCATTGGAACTGGTTGGACAGTGAGTGCAGCCCATGGAGGGCGAGCCGAAGCAGGGTGAGGCATCACCTTACCCAGGAAATGCAAAGGGTCAGGGAATTCTCTCTCCAACCCAAAGGAAGCTGTGAGACTCTGCATGAGGAACGGTGCACTCCGGCCCAGATACTGCGCTTTTCCCAGTCTTCACAACCTGCAGACCAGGAGATTCCCTCTGATGCCTATGCCACCAGGGCCCTGGGTTTCAAGCACAAAATTGGGTGGCTGTTTGGGCAGACACCAAGCTAGCTGCAGGAGATTTTTTTTTGTTTTCCCATACCCAGTGGTGCCTGGAATGCCAGCAAGACAGAACCATTCACTCCCCTGGAAAGGGGGCTGAAGCCAGGGAGCCAAGTGGTCTGGCTCGGCGAGTCCCACCCTCACGGAGCCCAGCAAGCTAAGATCCACTAGCTTGAAATTCTCGCTGCCAGCAAAGCAGTCTGAGGTTGACCTGGGATGCTTGAGCTTGGTGGGGAGAGGGGCATCTGCCAATGCTGAGGCCTGAGTAGGCAGTTTTACCCTCACAGTGTAAACAAAGTGACCAGGAAGTTTGAACTGGGTGGAGCCCACCACAGCTCAGTAAGGCTGCTGTGGCCAGACAGCCTCTCTAGATTCCTCCTCTCTGGGCAGGCTATCTCTGAAAAAAAGGCAGCAGCACCAGTCAGGGACTTAGAGATATAACCCCCATCTCCCTGAGACAGAGCACCTGGGGAAAGGGGAGGCTGTGGGTGCAGCTTCAACAGACTTAAATGCTCCTACCTGATGGCCCTGAAGAGATCAGTGGATCTCCCAGCACAGTGTTCGAGCTCTAATAAGGGTCAGACTGTCTCCTCAAGTGGGTCCCTGACCCCCGTGTATCCTGACGGGGAGACACCTCCCAGTAGGGGCTGACAAACACCTCCTACAGGAGAGCTCTGGCTGGCATCTGGTGGCTGCCCCTCTGGGACAAATCTTCCAGAGGCAGGAATAGGCAGCAATCTTTGCTGTTCTTCAGCCTATGCTGGTGATACCCAGGAAAATAGGGTCTGGAGTAGACCTCCAACAAACTCCAGCAGACCTGCAGCAGAGGGACCTAACTGTTAGAAGGAAAACTAAAACAGAAAGGACTAGCATCAACATCAACAAAAAGGACATCCACTCAGAGACCCCATCCGAACGTCACCAACATCAAAGACCAAAGGTAGGTAAATCCACAAAGATGGGGAGAAACCAGCAGAAAAAGGCTGAAAATTCCAAAAACCAGAATGCCCCTTCTCCTCCAAAGGATCACAACTCCTTGCCAGCAAGGAAACAAAACTGGATGGAGAATGAGTTTGATGAATTGACAGAAGTAGGCTTCAGAAGGTGGGTAATAACAAACTCCTCTGAGCTAAAGGAGCACCTTCTAACCCAATTCAAGGAAGGTAAGAGCCTCCAAAAAAGGTTAGATGAATTGCTAACTAGAATAACCAGTTTAGAGAAGAACATAAATGACCTGATGAAGCTTGAAAAACACAGCACAAGAACTTTGTGAAGGATACACAAGTATCAATAGCTGAATCGGTCAAGCAGAAGGAAGGATATCAGAGATTAAAGATCAACTTAACAAAATAAAGTGAGAAGACAAGATTAGAGAAAAAACAATGAAAAGGAACAAACAAAACCGCCAAAAAATATGAGACTCTGTGAAAAGACCAAATCTACGTTCAACTGGTGTACCTGAAAGTGACGGGGAGAATGGAACCAAGTTGGAAAACACTCTGCAGGATATTAACCAGGAGAACTTCCCCAACCTAGCAAGACAGGCCAACATTCAAATTCAGGAAATACAGAGACCACCACAAAGATACTCCTTGAGAAGAGCAACCCCAAGACACATAATCATCAGATTCACCAAGGTTGAAATGAAGGATAAAATGTTAAGGGCAGCCAGAGAGAAAGGTTGGGTTACCCACAAAGGCAAGCCCATCAGACTAAGAGCAGATGTCTCTGCAGAAACCCTACAAGCCAGAAGAGAGTGGGGGTCAGTATTCAACGTTCTTAAAGAAAAGAATTTTCAACCCAGAATTTCATATCCAGTCAAACTAAGCTTCATAAGTGAAGGAGAAATAGAATCCTTACAGACAAGCAAATTCTGAGAGATTTTGTCACCACCAGGCCTGCCTTACAAAAGCTCCTGAAGGAAGCACTAAACATGGAAAGGAACAACTGGTACCAACCACTGCAAAAACATGCCAAATTGTAAAGAACATCAACACTGTGAAGAAACTGCATCAACTAATGGGCAAAATAACCAGCTAGCATCATAATGACAGGATCAACTTCACACATAACAATATTAACCTTAAATGTAAATGGGCTAAATGCCCCAATAAAAAGACAAAGACTGGCAAATCAGATAAAGAGTGAAGACCCATTGGTGTGCTGTATTCAGGAGACCCATCTCACATGCAAAGATACACATAGGCTCAAAATAAAGGGATGGAGGAAAATTTACCAAGCAAATGGAAAGCCAAAAAAAAAAAAAAAAAAAAAAAAAAAAAGCAGGGGTTGCAATCCTAGTTTCTGATAAAACAGATTTTAAGCCAACAAAGATCAAAAGAGACAAAGAAGGCCATTACACAATGGTAAAGGGATCAATTCAACAAGAAGAGCTAACTATCAAATATATATGCACCCAATACAGGAGAACCGAGATTCATAAAGCAAGTTCTTAGAGACATACAAAGAGACTTAGACTCCCACAAAATAATAGTGGGAGACTTTAACACCCCACTGTCAATATCAGACAGATCAACAAGACAGAAAATTAACAAGAATATTCAGGACTTGAACTCAGCTCTGGACCAAGTGGACCTAATAGATATCTACAGAACTCTCCACCCCAAATCAACAGAATATACATTCTTCCCAGCACCTCATCGCACTTATTCTAAAATTGACCACATAATTGGAAGCAAGCCACTCCTCAGCAAATGCAAAAAATGGAAATCATAACGAGCAGTCTCTCAGATCACAGTGCAATCAAACTAGAACTCAGGATTAAGAAACTCACTCAAAACCACACAACTACATGGAAACTGAAAAAACCTGCTCCGGAATAACTACTGGGTAAATAACGAAATGAAGGCAGAAATGAAGATGTTCTTTGAAGCCAATGAGAACAAAGACACAATGTACCAGAATCTCTGGGACACATTTAAAGCAGTGGTTAGAGGGAAATTTATAGCACTAAATGCCCACAAGAGAAAGCAGGAAAGATCTAAAATTGACACCCTAACATCAAAATTAAGAGAACTAGAGAAGCAAGAGCAAACAAATTCAAAAGCTAGCAGAGGACAAGAAATAACTAAGATCAGAGCAGAACTAAAGGAGATAGAGACACGAAAAACCTTCAAAAAAAAAAAAAAATCAATGAATCCAGGAGCTGGTTTTTTGAAAAGATCAACAAAATAGATAGACCACTAGCCAGACTAAGAAAGAAGAAAAGAGAGAACACTCAGATAGACATGACAAAAAATGATAAAGGGGATATCACCACTGAGCCCACAGAAAAACAAACTACCATCAGAGAATACTATAAATACCTCTATGCAAATAAACTAGAAAATCTAGAAGAAATGGATAAATTCCTGGACACATACACCCACCCAAGTCTAAACCAGGAAGAAGTCAAATCCCTGAATAGATCAATAACAAGTTCTGAAATTGAGGCAGTAATTAATAGCCTACCAACCAAAAAAAAGTCCAGGACCAGACAGATTCACAGCTGAATTCTACCAGAGGTACAAAGAGGAAATGGTACCATTCCTTCTGAAACTATTCCAAACAATAGAAAAAGAGGGAATCCTCCCTACATCATTTTATGAACCCAGCATCATCCTGATACCAAAACCTGGCAGAGACACAATAAAAAAAGAAACTTTCAGGCCAATATTCCTGAGGAACACTGATGCGAAAATCCTCAATAAAATACTGGCAAATCAAATCCAGCAGCACATCAAGAAGCTTATCCACCACAATCAAGTCAGCTTCATCCCTGGGATGCAAGGCTGGTTCAACATTTGCAAATCAAGAAACATAATCCATCACATAAACAGAACCAATGATAAAAACCACATGATTATCTCAATAGATGCAGAAAAGGCCTTTGCAAAATTCAACAGCCCTTCATGCTAAAAACTCTCAATAAACTAGGTATTGATGGAACATATCTCAAAATAGTAAGAACTATTTATGACAAACCCACAGGCAGTATCATACTGAATGGGCAAAAACTGGAAGCATTCCCTTTGAAAACTGGTACAAGACAAGGATGCCCTCTCTCACCACTTCTATTCAACATAGTATTGGAAATTCTGGCCAGGGCAATCAGGCAAGAGTAAGAAATAAAGGGTACTCAATTAGGAAAGGAGGAAGTCAAATTGTCTCTGCAGATGACATGATTGTATATTTAGAAAACCCCACTGTCTCAGCCCAAATTCTCCTTAAGCTGATAAGCAACTTCAGTAAAGTCTCAGGATACAAAATCAATGTGCAAAAATCACAGGCATTCCTATACACCAATAACAGAAAAACAGAGAGCCAAATCATGAGTGAACTCCCATTCACAATTGCTTCAAAGAGAATAAAATACCTAGGAATACAACTTACACGGGATGTGAAGGACCTCTTCAAGGAGAACTACAAACCACTGCTCAATGAAATAAGAGAGGACACAAATAAATGGAAGAACATTCCATGCTCATGGATAGGAAGACTATCGTGAAAATGGCCATACTGCCCAAAGTAATTTATAGTTTCGATGGTATCTCCATCAAGCTACTATTGACTTTCTTCACAGAATGGAAAAAAACTACTTTAAACTTCATATGGAACCAAAGAAAGGGCCTGTATAGCTAAGACAATCCTAAGCAAAAAGAACGAAGCTGGAGGCATCACACTACCTGACTTCAAACTATACTACAAGGCTACAGTAACCAAAACAGCATGGTACTGGTACCAAAACAGATACATAGACCAATGGAACTGAACAGAGGCCTCAGAAATAACACCACACATCTACAATCACCTGATCTTTGACAAATCTGACAAAAACAAGAAATGGGGAAAGGATTCCCTATTTAATAAATGGTGCTGGGAAAACTGGCTAGCCATATGCAGAAAACTGAAACTGGACCCCTTCCTTACACCTTATACAAAAATTAACACAAGATGGATTAAAGACTTAAACATAAGACCTAAAACCATAGAAATCCTAGAAGAAATCCTAGGCAATTCCATTCAGGACATAGGCATGGGCAAAGACTTCATGTCTAAAACTCCAGAAGCAATGACAACAAAAGCCAAAATTGACAAAATGGATCTAATTAAACTAGAGAGCTTCTGCACAGCAAAAGAAACTATCATCAGAGTGAATAGGCAACCTACAGAATGGGAGAAAATTTTTGCAATCTATGCATCTGACAAAGGGCTAATATCCAGAATCTACAAAGAATTAAACAAATTTACAAGAAAAAAACAAATGACCCCATTAAAAAGTGGGCAAAGGATATGAACAGACACTTCTCAAAAGAAGACATTTATGCAGCCAAAAAGCACATGAAAAAAAGCTCATCATCACTCGTCATTAGAGAAATGCAAATTAAACCACAATGAGATACCATCTCACACCAGTTAGAATGGCAATCACTAAAAAGTCAGGAAACAATAGATGCTGGAGAGGATGTGGAGAAATGGAAACACTTTTACACTGTTGGTGGGACTGTAAACTAGTTCAACCATTGTGGAAGTCAGTGTGGTGATTCCTCAAGGATCTAGACTAGAAATACGATTTGACCCAGCAATCCCATTACTGGGTATATACCCAAAGGATTATAAATCATTCCACCATAAAGACACATGCACACATGTTTATTGCAGCACTATTCACAATAGCAAAGAGTTGGAACCAACCCAAATGTCCATCAATGATAGACTGGATAAAGAAAATGTGGCACATATACACCATGGAATACTATGCAGCCATAAAAAAGGATGAATTCATGTCCTTTACAGGGACATGGATGAAGCTGGAAACCATCATTCTCAGTAAATAAACTAACACAAGAACAGAAAACCAAACACTGCATATTCTCACTCATAAGTGGGAGCTGAACAATGAGAACACATGGACACAGGGAGGGGAACATCACACACTGGGGCCTGTCAGGGGGGTGTAGGGGGAGAGGGGAGGGATAGCATTAAGAGAAATAACTAATGTAGGTGATGGGTTGATGGGTGCAGTAAACCACCATGGCACATGTATACCTACATAACAAAACTGCATGTTCTGCACATGTACCCCAGAACTTAAAGTATAATTTAAAAAAAACACACACACAACACACAAATCCAAAGGAGAAAAAAAATCTTAAGAACTCAAAATGACTGGCATCTAATAAATTACCAGGTATACAAAGCAGAGGGAAAATATGACTTATAATAATGAGAAAACCAATCGAAATTGACCCAGAACTCATATAGATGTTAGAATTGATAGGTAAAGACATAAAAACAGTTTTTTAAATGACTGCATTACATATGTTTATAATAGTAAATAGAGACATGAAAGATATTTTAAAAAATCAAATTGAATCTCTAGAGATGAAAACTCTCATTTCTTTTCTATAAAAGTCCGTTAGAGGGAATTAATGGTAAATCAGACACTGCAGAAGAAAAGCTGCATGGAGACTATACTACTGCACTTACCTAGAAATAGAGTCTCAACACCCTTCCTAACCAACCCACTAAAATTCAACTGTAGGTGAAAGTCTTTTTCTATGAAAGCCACTCTAGATAGATTGGAAGAGGCAATTCCACCAGATGCACAGACTTCAATGCAGAGACATAAGAAACATGAAAAAACAAAGAATTATGACACTACAAAGGAACGTAATAAATCTTTAGTAACAGACCCCAATAAAAAAAAATTGACAAATTGCTGGAAACGATTTTCAAAATGATGATCTTAAGGAAACTCAAATGGGATACAAGAAAATACAGATAGACAATTGGAAAGACAATGAAATCATGAAAACAATTTATGTTATGAACAAGAAATTCAACAAAGAAATAGATAACATACAAAAGCCAAAACAGAAATTTTATAGCTGAAAAATTCAATAAATAAAATAAAAAATACAATCAAGAGGTTCTGCAGCAGACTTGATCAAGCAGAAGAAAGTGTCCCTGAACTTGAAGATAGATTGTTTGGAATTGCCCAGCTAGAGAAAAAAAAAAACAACAAAAAAACAAAATAAGAATAAAAATAGAGAACAAAGCCTATAAGACTTATGGGACAGCAAATTTAAAAGAATTTAAATTATATCCAGTATATTTTCTGACCACAATGGAATAAAATTAGAAATCAATAACAAGAGGAACTTTTGAAACTGTACAAATACATGGAAATTAACATGTTTCTGAATGACCAAGGGGTAAATGAAGAAATTAAGAAGGAAATTTAAAAATTTCTTAAATGAAAATAGAAATACAACATAGCAACCTATGGGATACAGCAAAAGCAGTATGAAGAGGGAAGTTTATAGTAATAAATGCCTACATCAAAAAAGTAGAATAATTTCAAATAAACAACTTAATGATGCATCTCAAGGAACTAGAAAAGCAAGAACAAACCAAACCCTAAATAAGTAGAAGGAAAGAAAGAATAAAGATCAGAGTACAAATTTTAAAAAATTGAAATGCTTTTACACTGTTGGTGGGAGATAAATTAGTTCAACCATTGTGGAAAGAAAGAATAAAGATCAGAGTATAAATTTTAAAAAATTGAAATGCTTTTACACTGTTGGTGGGAGATAAATTAGTTCAACCATTGTGGAAGACAGTGTGGCGATTCCTCAAGGATCTAGAACTAGAAATACCATTTGACCCAGCAATCCCATTACTGGGTATATACACAAAGGATTATAAATCCTTATAAAACACATGCACATGTATGTTTATTATGCCACTATTCACAATAGCAAAGACTTGGAACCAACCCAAATGTCCATCAATGATAGACTGGATTAAGAAGATGTGGTACATATACACCGTGGAATAGTATGCAGCCATAAGAAAGGATGAGTTCATGTCCTTTGTAGGGACGTGGATGAAGCTGGAAACTACCATTCTCAGAAAACTATCACCAGGACAGTAAACCAAACCCCACGCGTTCTCACTCATAGGTGAGAATTCAACAATGAGAACACCTGGACACAGGGCGGGGAAACATCACACACAGGGGCCCGTGGGGGGGTGGTGGGGGGAGCAGGAGGAGGGATAGTATTAGAAGAAATACCTAATGTAAATGACGAGTTGATGGATGCAGCAAACCACCACGGCACTTGTATACCCATGTAACAAACCTGCACATTGTGCACATGTACCCTAGAACTTAAAGTATAATTTAAAAAAATTGAGACAAAAATACAAAATATTAATAAAATGAAAAGATGCTTTTTAAAAACATAGAAATAAACCATTAGCTAGACTAACCAAGAAAAAAGAGAAAAGATCCAAATAAATAAAAACAGAAACATATTTACAACTGATACCACAGAAATACAAAGGATCATTAGAAAGTATTACAAACAACTATATGCCAGAAAATTGGAAAACCTAATAGAAATAGATGAATTCCAGGAAACATACAACCTACTGAGATTGAACCAAGATGAAATAGAAGGCCTAAACAGACCAATTACAAGAAACAAGGTTGAATTAGTAATAAAAGGTCTCCAATCAAAGAAAAGCCCAGGGCCTCATGGTTTCATTGATGAATTCTATCAAACTTTTAAAGCAGAAGTAATACCAATTCTTCTCAAACTCTTCCAGAAAATTGAAGAGGAGGAAATTCTTTCAAAATCATTCTATGAGGCTAACACTACACTGATACAAAAACAGAAAAGTACACAACAAAAAAAGAGAAAATCATAGGCCAATATCCCTAATGAACATAGATGCAAAATACTCAACAAAACACTAGCAAACTGAATCCAGCAGTACATTAACATGGTCGTTCATCATGACCAAGTGGGATTTATCCCAGGGAGGTGAGGATGGTTTAACATTTGTGAATCAATAAACATGATACATCACATCAACAGAATGAAGGACAAAGCCATATGATAATTTCAATAGATGCAGAAAATGCATCAAGTAACATTCAAGATCCTTTGATAATAAAAATTCCCAATAAACAGGTATAGAAGGAGTGTATCTCAACACAATGAAGGCCATATATGACAAACCCACAGGTAACATTATAGTGAAAAGCTTTTAGCTTTTTCTCTAAGAATCGAAACAAGACAAAAATGCCCACTCTTGCCACTCTTATTCAACATAGAACTGGAAGTCCTAGCCAGAGCAATTAGGCAAGGAAAAGAAATAATGGGCATCTAAATAAAAAAGGAGAGAGTAAAAATATCCCTATTTGCAAATGACATTATTTTATATCTAGAAAACCCTAAAAGCTTCACAAAATACTCTTAGAACTGATAAACAAATTTGGTAAAGTTTCAGGATAAAAAAAATCAATGTACAAAAATCAGCAGCATTTCTATATACCAACAATGAACCTGAGGAAAAATAAATCCAGAAAGTAATCTCATTTACAATATCTACAAAAAAAATACCTAGGAATAAATTCAACCAGGGAGGTAAAATCTCACTACAAAGAAAACTATCAAACACTTACGAAAGAATTGAAGAGGTAACAAAAAAATAGAAAAGCATCCCACGTTCATGGATTGGATAAACTAAAATTGTGAAAAATTATTATACTACCAAAAGTGATGTACACATTCAATGTAATCCCTATCAAAATACCAATGACATTCTTCACATAAATAGAAAAACAATCTTAAAATTCATATGGAATTACAAAAGATCTCAAATAGCCAAAGCAATCCTAGCAAAATGAACAAGGCTGAAGGAGTCACACTTCCTGATATCAAAATATACTACAAAGTTATAGTAATCCAAAGAACATGGCACTGGCATAAAAATAGGCACATAGACCAAATGAACAGATTAGAGAACCCAGAAATAAATCCACATATTTACAGCCAACTGATTTTTGACAAAGGTGCCAAGAACATTTAGTAGGGAAATGAAAACCTCTTCAATAAATGGCACTGGGAAAATTGAATATCTATATGCTGAAAAATGAAAGTAGACTCTTATCTCTCACCATATACAAAAATCAAATGAAGGTGGATTAAATACTTAAATGTAAGACCTTAACTATGAAACTACTAGAAGAAAACATTGGGGAAATGATCTAGGACATTGATCTGGGAAAAGAATTTTTGGGTAAGACCTCAAAAGTATAGGCAACAAAGGCCAAAAAAGACAAATGGTATTATGTCAAGCTAAATACCATCCATGCAGCAAAGCGAATAATCTACAGACTGAAGAGACAACCTGTAGAATGGGAGAAAATATTTGCAAACTATCCATCCAACAAGGGGTTAGTAACTACAAAATATAAGGGACTCAACCCAATATCAGAAAAACAATTCAATTTCAAAATGGACAAATGATCTGAATATACATTTCTCAAAAGAAGACATATCAATGGCCAACAGGCATATGAAAAAATGCTCAATATCAATCATCAGGGAAATGAAAATAAAAACCACAATGAGGTATCAACTCACTCCAGTTAAAATAGCTATTATCAAAAAGACAAAAAATAATAGACACCGGTGAGGATGTTGTGAAAGAGAAATGCTAGTATCCTGCTGGTGGGAATGTAAATTAGTACTGCCACTTGGAAAACAATATTGAAGTTCCTCAAAAAACGGAAAATACATCTACCACATCATCCAGCAATCCCACTGCTGGCTAGATAGAAAGCAATCTCACAACTGGGTTAAAAAAAGAAAATCAGTACATTGAAGAAATATCTGCATGTCCATGTTTATTGTAGCAGTATTCACAATAGCCAAGATATGGAATCAACCTACGTATGAATGAAGAAAGTGTAGTATAATATATACAATGGAATATTATTCAGCTATAAAAAAGAATGAAATATTGTCATTTGCAGCAACATGGATAGAACTTGAGGTCATTATGTTAAGTGAAATAAGCCAGGCACAGAAAGACAAATATTTCATGTTCTCACCCATATATGGGAGCTAAAAAAGTTGATCTCATGGAGAAAGAATGGTGGTTACCAGAGGCTGCGAAGGGGGAGGGGAATGAAGAGAGGTTGGCTAATGGATACAAAAATACAGGTAAATAGAAGGAGTAAGTTCTAGTGTTTGATAGCATGGTAGGATGACTATAGTTAACAATAATTTATTGTATATTTCAAAATAGCTACAAGAGATTTTAAATATCCCCAACACAAAGGAATAATAAATGTTTAAGGTGATGTATATCTTAATTACCTTATTTGATCATTACACATTGTGTACATGTATCAAAATATATATACCCTATAAATATGTACAATTATTATGTACCGACAAAAAAGTCATTTCTTAAAGATGAAGCCAGTGAGTTCTTTGAGAGAACATAAAAATCCTAAATGTTTATGCACTAAATAACAATGCTTTAAAAGATGCAAAGTGAAAACCAATATAACTGCAAGGAGAAAAAGACAAACTCCAATTATAGCCAGAGATTTCAAAATCCCTAACTTAATAGGATAAGTAGAAAAAATAGGAAAATAAAAATACAGAAGACTTGATCAATAGTATCAACTAACTTGATCTAACTGACATTAAGAGACCACTCAACCTAATAACAGCAGAATACATATTCTCTTCCCAGTCCATTTACCAAGATAAATCATATTCTGCAGCATAAAACAGTTCTCAGTAAATTTTAAAAGATTCAAGTCACATAATGAATGTACTCTGACTATAATGGATTTAAATAAGAAAACAACAAAAGAAAGACTTCTGGAAAACCTCTAAATTTTTGGAAACTAAAGAACATATCTCTACCTGGGTCAAAGAAGAAATCAAAAGGAAAATTAGAAAGTATTTTAAACTAAATGAAAATAAAGCCACAGCCTATCAAGAAGCAGGTGGGGAAGGGTTACAATAGGTTATAAAGGGTCCCACAGAAAGTTTTGAGAGTGATGGCTATATTCACTGTCTTGATAATGATGTATGAGTGTGAGAATTTCATGGGTTTATAGAAATGTCAAAACATCAAATTGTGCCCTCCAAATGCATGCAGTTTGTTCTATGTCAGTTATACCTCAACAAAGTAGTTAATGAAAAGTCATAAAAACCTGACAGGGGGCAGGGCACGGTAGCTCACGCCTGTAATCCCAGCTCTTTGGGAGGCTGAGGTGGGCAGATTGCCTGAGCTCAGGAGTTCGAGACCAGCCTGGGCAACATGGTGAAAGCCCCATCTCTACTAAAATACAAAAAACTAGCCGGGCCTGGCAGCCTGTGCCTGTAGTCCCAGCTACTTGGGAGGCTGAGGCAGGAGAATTGCTTGAACCCAGGAGGCAGAGGTTGCAGTGAGCCGAGATCCTGCTACTGCACTCCAGCCTGGGTGACAGAGTGAGACTGTTTCAAAAAAAAAAAAGGCTGACAGATGCTGCAAAAGTAAAACTATCCAGAAAAATAGCATATCTTATTAGCCTTCTGACACATCTTTAAAGTACTTCTTCCCTAAAATCTTTACTGAATACTCTTTCTTTTCTTTATAAAAGTTTTGTAACATTATTTTCAACCAAGAGAATAGAAATAATTCAGCTTTTCTTTTATCACTGTTGATCAAAATTGGGTTTTATTTATATCTGAGGAAAATTTTAAACTAACTCCATTGGTGGCAATCATGCATTCTACTTTGGTATCATCAGATGTCATCAGGATAAGGTGAGTCAAATACACTAAATTAGGATTTGCTGTGATGTAAAAGCATATGTTTTCATCTACAGCAGCACTTGCTGTTTTTAATGCTGCTGTAGTATTGTGCCTTACCAACACAGGAATGCTAGTATATTCTACTTTGTGTGATTCCAATTGTATATGCTGCATTTTAAAGTACAATTTTTGAGGGCCTATAGGTGCCAGGTACTATTCTAAGTACTTCAGGTATAGCAGTGAATGAGACTGGCAAAAAATCCTTGTCCTTATTGAGCATAGATTTTACTGACAGGAGAAAGAAAATTAATAAAAATCATGTATAGTATGTTATATTGTTGAATGCTATGGTGAGAAAAAAAGTAGGAAATGAGGATGGAAGTTGTATACAACGTGGTCTGGGGCAGCCTCACTGAGTGGATAACTTTTGAGAAAAGATCTGAAGAATCCAAGGCAGTGGGCCACGGGAGTAACTAGTGGGACAGTGTTTCAGGTAGAGAGACAGTGTGTGCAAAGGCCGAGGCTGGCCTGTGTGTGGAGTGTTGAGGACTAGAGTAGTTTCAGGGGTGTGAGAAACATGAGAGCAGAAGGAGGGGAAATCAGAAAGGGGAAGTGACAGATTCGGGAGCAGTGTAGTTTGGACTCAGGATGAGCTGGGACTCTTTGGAAGATTTTGAGCAGACGGGTGATGTGATGTGATTTGTGTTTTAACAGCATCACTGCAGGGGGTTGAAGACCGACCCCTAAAATATATGTCCAAATCTAGATATGTCCATGTCTAAGACTAGATATATCCTAGTACCTGTGAATGTGACCTTATTTGGAAATACGGTCTTTGCAGATGTAATTAAGTTAGGGATCTCAAGATGAGATCATACTAGATTCAGGGTGAGCCCTAAACCCAGGGACTGGTGGGAGATAAGGAGTGAACACAGCTGCAGAGAAGAAGGTAACGGGAAAACACAGGCTGACGCCTGAGCGATGCGTCTAAGAACCAAAGACTCCAAGGCTCGCCAGCGCCCACCAGCAGCTAGGAGAGAGGTGTGGAACATCTAGATCTTCCCCCTACAGCCTCTAGAGGAAACCAACCTTGCCAAAACCTTAATCACAGACTTCCGGCCTCCAGAACTGTAAAAGAATACATTTCCATTGTTTTAATCCATCAAGTTTGTGGTAATTTGTTCCAGCAGTCCTCATTAATGAACGCAATCTTATTGGCTTCTGGATGGAGAACTGACTCTCAGGGAAGCCAAGGATACCCCTGAGGAGGCCACTGCAGTGATCCAATTGAGGCCTGCTGTTTAGATCACAATGGTGGCAGCAGAGTGGGGAGAATAAGTAGAATCCTGAAAATATGTTACAGATAGAACTCAGAGGATTTATTGGCAGGTTGGAGGTGGGGCATGAGAGAAAAAGTTTTTAGAAAGGTGTGTGGAGCCTCAGTAGCCAAAGACGTGGGCAGTGCTGGTTCTTAAGTTTATGCTTCTCACCCAATGTTTCTGCAAACCAGTCTTCATTTTTCCCAGCCCCAGCTCCATGTTCAGCAGAGCTAGAGGGAGATACAAGGCTGGGGAGAGAGAAGAGACGTGTTCCGCTGTGTTGACTTCCTGTCCCTGTCAGCAACACTACCACAGGAGCTAGTTCCAAATTCTAGCTTTTCCTCACACTCCCAGAGCGGCCTCACTGGGCCCCTCTGAGGTACCAGCACCCACTGGCCCTTGTGCCCTCCTCAGTGGTCTAACTCTGTGGGTCCCTCCTCGAGACTGCAGGCTTTTGATGAGCCCAGCTCTTCTCTCTGTTCCCCCAGCCCTCCAGGCGGAGGCTGCTTCCTACAGTTACAACCTCTGTGCTGCCTCGGGGCCCCCTTTTGCCTTTCAGACCTCTAATACCTGGTTAACAATTATTTATATTAAACTCTGTGAGAATAATGGTGTGATTTCTAGTTCTCAAACAGACTCCGACTAATGCAGAAAGCATCAATCATCCCAAGAAAATCCTGAGCCACAGGAAGCACAGAGTTGCCATAGACAAGGCTGTGAACAGCAGGTTTGGGGCCTGGTTTTGGACCCGTTACATTTAGATGCCTGCTGGACATCATGAGGTGTCTGAGGGAGATCATGAGTGGGCTGTCGGGTATGTGAGTTTTGACTCCACGGGAGAGGCCTGGGTTGGAGATGGCCATGCGGAGGCCACAAACATGGGCATTCAGCACCACAGGCCTCCAAGGGAGACTGGAGACATTCTGGGTCTTACATTTCTTCTCAGTTCTAGTATCTTAGCACAGATGGCATAGAGAGAGGCTTCGCAAATATTTGTGGAGAAAAGGATACATGGATAAGAGTCAGTGAATGGTATTAGTTGAGTTATCCTGCTTACAACAGTAAACGATTTCGAAAAGAAGAAGAAAGTTTCCTAGGAATAGAACCCAGAGGACAGGGAGGAACACGGACACCTCAGAATCGACTTGCATGGCAAGCCGGGTGCACGCACCAGGGTGGCCAGTCTCCAAAGCGGGCATTTTCCCCAACAGCAAGTGTCCCCCTGGGATTTTTTGGAACCCACGGCCCGGTTTTTCTCAGTCGAAAATTAACATTTGGAAAGAGAGGCTCAGTTCCCAGCACATGAACGTGGACCTCCCCTTTCTGAGCTTCCTTAGGGGTAAAATGTGGCCTTTCCTGTTGAGTGTTTCTTTTATTCACCCCAGGCCTCACACTTACCTTCCGTTCCGCTTCAAGTTCTGGGGCATTATTAATTATTTATCTCTCCCAGTCCTTTTTCTTGGGAGCAGGATTTCCCCTGGTTTAGTCTCATCTTCGGTCAGGTGGAACAATGGCAGGTAAGGCCCTTCCTCCTCTGCCAGGAGCACAGGGAGTGAAAAATAATGCCTGGACCCTGGTACCTCAGGCGGCCCCAGCAGGCTGGCGGCAGGGCCTCGGGTGTCAGGTGGCTGTCATGATTCTGCTTTTTTGCTTGTCGTTGCAGCAGCATTGGATGTGAGCAGCGAAGGTGCCGAAGAGGACAAAACAAGGTAAGAGGAAGAATTTCCAAAGCCACTCATTCCCCCTTGGAGAACTAGACCTGGCTGTTCTTTCTGTCCTGCATTAATTGGTATCATCCTGAAGAAGAAGCTTCCTTTTTAAGAACATTACAGCTGCGAGTCATGTGATCGTGATTATGTCAGCTGCGGCATCAGAAGAGTTCAAATTAGTAAGGTTTCAGTAAATTTGACTTAAACTATGATTGAAAACTGCTGCGTACCCCTCCGCCTGCACGTTCCGGTAAACTGCCTGCTGTGCCCCCGTGATGGGCCTCACCTGCTTTCCCCGTGGGGAGTCATGCAGCTCAAGGAGTGGGGCTGGTTCCCTTCCCCTTAGCTGTGTGACACCTTCCTCTCCCAGAGTAGCCCAGACCATGAGGGAGCCGCAATGCAGATGGAGCCACGGACAGATCGTTGCTGATCTTTGGAAGCAGGTGGGCTGCAGAATTGCTCAGACCCAGACCCCTAAGGGCTCTTGCTCAAGGCTTCGGTGAACTTACCTACCTGGTTTTTTCCCCTATAGTCCAAAACTTTTACCATGCAATCAGTCCTGTGACATTTTTGGAGGGAAAGCTTCAGAGTTCCAAGCACTAGGTAGGTAGGTGGGTGGTCTGATTCCCATTTCTGCCCACCACAGGCTGGGCAGGCCTCCCTCCTTCCCGGTCTCCAAGGCCGCCCCTCTGCGGGGCAGAGGGAAGCTGTTGGAAGGCCATGCCAGTGTTATCAGATGATAAGATGACAAGGTTTAGGATAGTGGAGAGAGGACAGATGCATGTAGCTTTCCTTACCCTCATTGTAACCACTGCTCTAAAACTGATTTACGCCGTTCTGCCGGCCCTGAAGCTGGCCAGGGAGTGCCTTTGCTGGCAGTCTGTCTTCAGATGGGAGGAGATAAGGGAGATCCGGAGAATGGGTCATCAGGAAGCATTTAGAGAAAACCGCTTGCCCTCCCAGTGCCTTACACAGTCCACTGACAGACACTGTTGGTCGTGGCTGAGAGTTATTTCATGATTTTTAAACAACTACAGAATGTAGTGTGTTCCCAGACGCAATCACGAGCTCATTCTGTTCATCCTTGCTAATGCCTAGCAGAAAGGCTAGCTGTTGGAAGACTCTCACAAGGAGGCAAAAATGAGGTTGAGATGAGCACATTTTCTTCGGTGGCAATGGGCTTTGTGAGAGGTGGGAGTGGTGCTGGCTCCCATTGCTGCCGGGCATCACCTGGAGTGGTCACTGCTGTTTGCCAGAAGTGGCTGTTCCCAAGCAGAAGACAATGAACCTAATGCTTTTGCTGTCCTCTTCCCCACTTCCCCAGATGATCTCCAGACAGATCTCTTGAGGGTTTCACTGGCTGCTTTGGGAGTAAATACTTGGTGTGGTCAAGTCCTCGGATGGAAACATGAAGAATGCTTTCCGGGTGGTTATCAGCGCAGGCAGGGGACTCCTTGATAAGGATTGCCTAAGACTTTGCTCTCTTATTCTAACCAGAATGAGAACATAGCTATTGTCTACTTAACATCAAAACCCCCACATATGAAGTCCAAAACAAATTCACTTACAGTTTTGCCTGGACAAGGCCATGCATTTAGGTATCTTGGCTCTGACACATGGCTTGGTTGTACTTTTTAATCAAAAATACACTTGGGCTAGTAGATTTGAATATTCTCAATCTGCTTCTCTATGGTGGTGACCTTGGGCTCAGCCAGAATCTTTTGCCAGGTTGTGAACAGGCTTTTTTTTTTTTTTTTTTTGCCAAAACAGAAGATGACTTGACAAGGTAATCAGATATTGAGGTATAAGCATAAAGTAACGCTAAACAAATAATTATTTAAAAATTTGAAAAAGAATGTTTTTAAACCACTAGTCAGGAAACAGCAGTGCATTTTTTATGAATTGGCCTCCTGTAATTTTCAGTGGCCTTGGGCTTGTGGGCAGGAGGTAACTGCAGGGTTGGATTAGCTTATTGATGCAGTGTGCTTGGAAAGGACAGTAGGATAAAAGGTTTTTTAATTGGCGGGCTGGTGACCCTGCGACTGGCTGATCATCCCGGCGAGGAAGGAGACCTAAATTGATTTAAGGACCCTGCCAGCTTGCCATTGCCCTTCCTCCTTGTCTCTCTCCCCACTCTGCCTCTGTCTCTTTGCTTTAGTCACTCCTCTTTTTCTGTTTCTCTCCCTCTCTTTTTTCTCTCTTACACTTGTCTCCACCTATAAACTTTACAAAATAGTAGATATAATTGGGTATATACATACCTTTAAAACATTCTGGAAAGAGTCTCCCCCACAACCCACCAACATTTTAACAAATATCTCTGAATGACAGGATTACACATGACTTTACTCTTTTCCTTCATATATGTCAATACTTTTTAATTTTTTCAGTGACTATATCTTTCATACTCAGACATTTTTAATAAAAATGAGAAGCAGGATGCTGAGTTATCTACATAGGATGAAGGTAGTAGTCAAATGTGAAAACAGTTTGTGCAAGAGTCTCCTCCCTTGACTAACATCAGCTGGGGACAGTGTGGGGACAGTGTCTTCTTCAGTGATGTCCTCAGGCCTGGGAGAACCACTTCACAGAGTGGACTTTGATACGTATTTGTGGCATTAATAATTAGGGAAGGTTATATGATGAAAAGAAAAAGCAATTTTGGAGGAGGCAGCTGTTTGGTTTTCAAATGATTGCTATTGAAGATTCGCTCTGCTTGAATAAAGTGAAAAGGATAGTGGTGTAGAACTAAAAGGCTTGACTGGACACAGGCAGGATTTAATAAAACTCTCATTTTTAACCCCAGTAATCTTTTACCACAAAGAATATTACAGGGGTTGGGAAGTGGCTGTCTCCATGAAAAACAAATCTGGCAGATGTTTTTTAACCAAGAAAGTCGGGCCTCTGTGGGAATCCTAAATACCGGTCTTTGGTCACTTGCTAAAAATATACATAAAAGCAAGTGTGGGATGTGGGGGCAGCTCCATTTTCTCTGCGTTTAACAAGCCTGTTTCTTTCAAGGAGAAATATTAATGGATTTCTCTGGTGCCCAAACCTACTTGTGGAAGGAGGAGCCTGACCTTACTGTCTCCCCATTCTACATAATCTGGGTGTTCAGCCAACTGGCACAGATGGGCCAGACGCCAGGCTCAGCAATGTGCCCTGTACGCAGCTTTCTACCTTCCGGAAAGCAACCACCTATAAATGTCTGGTGTGAAGACTACAAAAGTTGAACGAGTTAGTAAAATGCTAAGCTGCTTCCAACAGGACATTCATCTCAGCTATTGCTTTGATGGGTGAATTTAAAACTCTGCTAAAGGAATCTTTCCAGGAATTCCACCTCTAAAGCAGCACACTCTGGGACTTTAGTGGTGGAGAATCCACACCCGTATTTTTCCCCCAAAAATCACTTGTCTAGTTGCCATGTCTCCTCAGGACTATATTGTATCACTCTGATGTTTCTAGAATATTTTGTGCTGAGTGACTTTCTTAGAAAAAAAAAAAAGCAAAGCAATTGGTAATAGCTAACAGAATTTGGATTGGTGATGACTAAGGACTCAAGGTGCAATTTCTGGTTGAGTAGTCACTTTATTTACTTGGCAGGATGACAGCAGTATTTTGAGAGAGTAATCTTTATTAATTTTGGTCCTAAAAAAAAAACCCTGAATATTTTTAGAGAGAGGCCCCCAAAGTATATTTTTTAATGTCAAAATAATATGAAAAAAAGGCTGAAATTTCAATAAGGGAATTCCTCAAGCACATTTTATGTTCAGCATCAACTGAATTGTGTTTTCTCTTCTATGTGGGCAATCCATGGACTGTTGTAAGTCTATAAGCTGTTGTGTCTAACATCTCATTAGCATTAGTGGAAGTATCATTGTGAATGGCCTTTCTCCTAAAGATAGATACGTTCCTGGTATGGATGGGTGACCCTGCATGTCCCTGCTACCATCCCTCTGTGCTTACTGTCTCCTTCACTTCAGCCTCTTGAGTTCATTTGAAAAACTAGAGCCCCAGAATAGCGACAGATGACTCCAGGAATGCCCTGACTTTTGAAAACGTTTGTGGACACTCTGAGCCAGCCGTGAGCTGTGAAAAGACATCTACTCATCTTCCCTCCTACACGCCCTCTGGCTTTCCTCATTCAAATATAAATTTGCTTAAATGATTAAAGAGAAGTTAACTAAGTAAAAACAGTACTGCTTCCTGTGCAGAAATTACATGCTTGTTTTGATGAGGGCCATTTATTTATTAGATGGTTTGCTGCATGTTATGTTGTCTTTGCAGTCTGCTGAGCTACCTTGATTGGATGCCAGGAGGAAATTATTCCTTAATGTAATTTTATGCTTAATTTATAGATGTAATGCCTATTTTTTTATCATTTCTGCTAGCTTTTAAAGCTCTATTAATACTTTAATTATGAGTTTTCTTTGTTTTCATAGCCTAAGGCTATTTGATGGGCAGGCAGATTTTTATAAATTAAATAAGTAGATATGGTTCACTTACAGAGGAAACAAAATAATCAGAGAAAGTAAACTATTTGGAGGAATGACTATAATCAGTTTCCTAATTTAAATAAAGATCTGCCCACAGTGCAGAGCCTTGGCGATTTGACTAGACCATCACTTTCTGAAATAATGGAGCCTCCACCGCCACCTGCTACTGCTCTTACCTCAGACACAGAAAAACTTTCAACCATTATGTGAAAAAGGAATAAGATTGAATTATATTATATTGTAAGAAGAAAAAAAAAAGAAAAAGGAAAAAGTACAGAAACCCTAAGGCCTGGGAATGCTAGCCTTGACTCTTATTAATTGGCTATGTGAACTTGGGCAAGTTATTTACTTTCTATGAGCCTCAGTTTCCACATCTCTAAAAGTTTTAATAATAACCTCTATTTTTTCTGTCTTTGTAGGGCTTTTTTTTTTTTCCCCAGAGGCAGGGCCTCACTATATTGCCCAGGCTAGTCTCAAACTCCTAGGCTCTAGTGATCCTCATGCCTCAGCCTCCCAAGTAGCTGGGACTGCAGGTGCACGCAACTGTGCCTAGCTTTGACAGGGCTTTTATAAGGGAGAAAGGACATAATAGATGTAAAACTGCTTGTCAAACTGTAAAGTGTTGTGCAAATATAAGGCAGAGGCCACATGCTGGCAGTCATGGGCCAAATATTGCACATGTATTTCACTTGGTTTGCACTGTATTTTTAAAAACAGAGCTAAGATTTAAAAATAGATCAATTTACATAAATTTTGGATTTCTTACTTCTCTTGAAAAACCAAGCAATGTGGCAACCTGGGCCCCATCTCTGTGTGGCAGCAGTTGGCCCGAGTTGAACTGTGGCAGCCCCTCAAGAAGGGGCACGCCTTTCCAGTTCTGGTGATCTGTACCCTTCCCTGACAGCTCTCTGACAATGACAGTGGTCTCTTTCACATTTGATACAACTTGCCTGGCTCATGTGTGCATTTAAATGTGTGATACTTGAGTAAGATATTAGACAGACTGCTTTAATTCTGTGGCAAAACCCTTTGGATTTGTGAAGACAAAGCTAAAGCCCCAGCTTGGACATTTTTCAGCTGGGGCAACTTGGTCAAGTCACTTCACCTTTTTGAACCTTTTTCTTTCTATGTACAATGGAAATATGATAACTACCTCATAAGATTTTGGAAAGGTTTTATATAAGATAAGCACCTCAGCTTATAAATAAGAATGAGTAACACATATCTATTATGTGTTAGTAGATATACAGTTATTACCACAATGATGCTTCATGTAACAACCATAAAATCTCAGTGGCCTATAGCAATAAGCACTTATTTTTCCCTATGAATTTATAGGTTGAATGGATGGCTCTGCTGATCTGGGTTGGGCTCTCTCACATGTCTGAGGGCGGTGGCTGGGCATTCTGTTCCATGTGTCTCATCCTCCAGCAGGTTGGTCTGGGCTTGTTCTCATGGCAATGTCAGAGGAACAAGAGGGAAAAAGCAAGAGTGTGCAAGTGCTTTTTCAAGTCATCGCTTGTGTTATATTTGCTATTATTCCAGTGATCACAGTAAATCACATGGCAAAACCTAAAGTCGAGAGTTGGGACAGAAAGGCCCTTCTGCAAAGGGAAGGCACTGCAAAGTTACATAGGAAAAAGACCCAAGGAGGGGTGAGGATTTGAGGCCATGCCTGCCATCAATCAGCCACAGTAGGGCAGGCTAACCTGCTGAAATAAATTCCAAAGTAGTTAATAACTGAAATACTCTAGAAGTTAATTTCTTGTTCATTTTAACAGTACAGGTCTTGGTTACTGGGTGGCTTCTTTCATTTCTTAGCTCCATCATCACCTAGATCCCACTACTGCCTACATCAGGGGTTGACAAACTTCTTAAAGGGCTAGGTAGTAAATATTTTAAGCTTTGAGGGCCATAAGGTTTCTCTTGCAACTACTCAATGCTTCTCTTGTACATAAGCAGCCATAGACAATGTGTGAATGAATGGGCATGGCTGTGTTCCAGTAAAACTTTATTTACAAAAACAGACAACAAGCTAAACTGACCATGAGTCATAGTTTGCTGACTCCTGCCCGAAGAGCTACAGGCCTGGTAGATATTAAGTTAATATGCAAGTTAACAGAGAGGACAATTTTACCAAATATTTTGCCCATGGAATAAGAGGAATCTCCAGCTTCCCATCCTGCCCTATCTTAGTCTTTGCTTTCTCTGGTGCCAAAACATTAAGCCAATTCTCGTATATGGACATTTTCCAAACAGTTGTTTTCTACTTCAAGATAATAATTTTTTAATTAAAGAGTTAGAATAGGCCAGGTGCGGTGGCTCATGCCTGTAATCCCAGGACTTTGGGAGGCAGAGGCAGGTGGATTGCCTGAGCTCAGGAGTTCAAGACCAGCCTGGGCAACACGGTGAAACCCCATCTCTACCAAAATACTAACAATTAGCTGGGCGTGGCAGTGCTAGTCCCAGCTACTCGGGAGGCTGAGGCAGGAGAATTGCTTGAACCCAGGAAGTGGAGGTTGCATTGAGCCGAGATCGCACCACTGCATTCCAGCCTGGGTGACACAGCAAGACTCTGTCTCCAAAAAAAAAAAAAAAAAAAGAGTTAGAATAGCTTAACTGCTTTTTCTTTGCTTTGCTTTCTAAAAAGGCTTCAAGATGTGTAATGGCTCTAACATAATAGAAATGTATGTGTATAATAGTTAAGGCAGGTGTTCCTGATCAGTGACTGGCTTTTTTCCACAAAGACATTCAGGGACCTACTTCCTTGCCCTCTTGGGGCTTCGCCATCCCCTCATAGCTACTTCTTGAAAGCTTTGGCATAAATGGCACACATTACTTCTCACTTTCCATGAAGGAGAATGTTGACATATAGCCACATGGAACTGCAACAGAGGCTGAGAAATCAGTCTAACCACATATGCTACAAGCATGTTCCTATGCAAAGAAACAACAGCTTCAGATGGATAATTAGTGTTGTCTAATGCTTACAGAGTCAGAAGTATCCCAGTACCTAACATAGTGCCAGGTATGGAGTGAATTGTTAAGTATTTATGGAGGAAGGAAGGGAGAGAGGGAGGCACACCAGTCCAGGTGTATGGCCTAACCATTGACAGGCAGATGGGACTGTCTGTGAAGGATCATGCAACCCCATCTTGCCATCTGAGGCTTAATCTTTGCAGTACTAAGTAATTGTTTGTGTCCCTTGGATTCTGTAAATGTTGTACTACAACTGTACATGTGTCCTCTTTGACTTTTATAGGCCTGGGGGAAGAAAATTAAACATTCTTCATTTTACTTAGGTAATTAATTCATTCCTTTTGTCACTTATATGTAAGTCAATGGGAAGGAGGAAACAATATAAGAGTAACTGGAACACAGCCTTCCTAAGCATATAGGCTCAGAGTTGTCAGAATCATCTCACAGAACAGTGAGAGAGCATGCTCATGTTTCTCTGCGCTCTCTTCTGCCTTTAAGGTGTATCTTAAATAGACTTTATAAAGGTCATCTTCATTACAGGACTTTGAAGCAATTCCAAATGGCACTCTCTAGGTGCTGCCTGTGTCTGGCTGAGGAGGAAGACTATGCAGTTACCTCCCTGGCTGCACATATGGCACCTCTCTGTTCAGTCACCTCTCACCACCCTCTGCTGTTTTGGTGACCGTGTGGGGAAATTCCATGTTGGAATCTGAAGAAATCCACTTTACCATTGAGGACAGTGCTGAGGGCCCAGTGGCTGAGGGGGAAATCCTTGGGACAATGTTGAACACAGTTAATGCAGGGAGGGAAGAGAAGACTGGCACTCATGGCTACCACTCCGCCTTACTCAAAAGGTGAAGAAGAGAGGATGAGTAGAGAGGTCTACTGGTGGAACAGAAATGATGGGGAATGGACTGGTATCTGCTTTAGGGCCCTGTGGAGCTGCAAGGCTGGTTCATGCTTGCCCCAATGTACCTACCAGACTGAGGGTCTGAACTGCCATCTTAACCTGACTCTTTCTCTTGGAGGGACTTCCAGTGGTGGGTGTGTACAGTCCGCTAGACACAGTGCCTAACCAACCATGAAAGATGGCTTGGCTGGGATTCCCAGCAGTGGACTGGGGTGACTTCCTAAAACAGAACACAGGCTCCACCTCTAAGCAGGGTGTGGGAGTCTAGACAGGAAGGGAAAATAAAAATTAAAAAAAAAAAGATTTCTCAATTATATCAAATCTGGCCCAAATGACATAAAACCAGTCTAATTACTTGAGATACATGGTCTAGGAAAGAATTTAATATTTATCAGTCTAGTACTACAAGAGAAAATTTATTTTTGAGCATTTGATACTTTGACATTTCTGGATTGAGTCGAAACAATAGGCCACAGGCTCCTTTTTCTTCCATTCCATGTCATTCCATTTCATTCCACTATATCTTTTTTTATTTCATAATATTAGCACATACTTAATGTTTCATAGTGTGCTTGTGTTTTTCTGCTTCAAGTGGAATATTGCTTAAGTTGTAATCACTATAGCAAGCACTGAAAAAAAACTATACAGAGATATAGTAAGAAAACAAATACATTAAATAGAATAATAAAAAATGTTTAATTAACCCAAAAGAAGGCAGGGAAAAGGAAACTAATTCCAGTTAATACTAATTAAAAGCAGAGATGGTCAAATACATTTTTAAAAAAGATCCAACTTAGAAACAAACAGAAAACAAATAAGATGGTAGAACTAAATCCAAACTGATCAATAATTATATTAAATGTAAATGGTCTAAACACACCAACTATATGCTGTCTACAAGAAATTCACTTCAATCATAGTTATACAGGTAGAGGACAGGAAAAGATTGTACTGTGTCAATTTTTTTTTTATGCTGTGTAACCAATTACTACAAGTAGTGGTTTAAATGCTATATAACAGGTTACTACAGGTAGTGGCTTAAATGCTGTGTAACAGATTACTACAAGTAGTGGTTTAAATGCTAAGTAACAGATTACTACAGGTAGTGGCTTAAATGCAGTGTAACAGATTACTATAAGTAGTGGTTTAAATGCTATGTTACAGATTACTACAGGTAGTGGCTTAAATGCTGTGTAACAGATTACTACAAGTAGTGGCTTAAAACAACACATATTTATTATCTCAGGGGTCAGAAGCCTGGGTATGGCTTAGTTGGTTACTTTACTTCAGGGCCTCACCAAGTTTTAACCCTCAGGGTCTTGGATGAAGCTGTGGCCTCATCAGAAGGTTGGGGGTGGGTGATGGTGGGGGGAAGTGCAGAATCTGATTCCAAACTTCCTCAGGTTGTTGGCAGAATTTATTTCCTTGTGGCTGCAGGACTGAAGCATAAGTTTCTTATTCACATACATTTGTCAGTGTAGATGAAACAGACTAGGTCCTCAGAAAACCAGAAGTTACCAAAACTAACCCAAGACAAAATAGATAATCTGAATAATCTTATAATTATCAAAAGTAATTGAATCCATAATAAAAAATCTTTAAAAACTAGAGTTTCAGTAAGTCTATCAAATATTTAAAAAAGAAATCAATCCTCAACAATTTCTTTCAGGAAATAGAAGAGAAATACTTCCCAACTCATTTTATGAGGCTAGCATTACACTGAAAGCAAAACTAGACGAAGGCAGTAACAAGACAAGGAAACTGCAGGTCAATATCCTCATGACCATAGACACAAAACCTCCCAACAAATTGTTAGCACAACAATCCAGCAATATAAAAAAAGAATACTACGCCACAACCAAGTGGAGTTTATCCTGAGAATGCAAAAATAGTTCAGTCTGTGAAAATCAATCAATGCAATTCACCCTATTAATAGTCAAAAGAAAAAGCACATGATTATATCAATTGATGCAGAGAAAGCATTTAAAAAATTCAACATTCACTCATGAAAAAAAAAACTCACAGCAAACTAGGAATAGAAGGGAAATTATTATTATTTACTTATTTTTGAGACAGGGTCTTGCTCTGTTGCCCAGGCTAGAGTGCAGTGGCATAAACATGGCTCACTGCAGTCTTGACCTCCTGGGCTCAACCAATCCTTTCACCTCCACCTCCCAAGTAGCTGGAACCATAGGTGTATGCCACCATGCCCAGCAACTAATTTTTAAAAAAAATTTTTATAGAGATGAGGCCTTGCCATGTTGACCAGGGTGGTCTTGCACTCCTGGGCTCAAGCAAGTTTCCTGCCTCAGCCTCCCAAAGTGCTGGGATTACAGGCATGAGCCATTGTGCCTAGCTGTGGCTCATGCCTGTAATCTGTAATTCTTAAACCTGATAAAGGATACCTACAAAAAGGCTTGAATGTGGCATAAACAACAAAGAGTTCTCAAATGCTGGGCAACACTGCACAGTACAATTGCTTTCCTTGTCCTAGTGTAGTGCAGCAATAAAATCCCAAGGCATCACCCTTTCCAAAATTGTGCTTATTGTTCCTGATAGTCTAGTGACCGGCAGTTGGCGAGAACATGAGTGCAACAAAAGTGAGCTCTGGATCTTTATTGTGTAGCACTGGGATCAGGACTGCACACTCTGTGTCTTACTGTGAGTACATCGTGCAGAAATGGGGTGGTGAAAAGAACATTAAGTTGGTGGAGAAGCACTTTGCTGAACAAGGATATAGGCGCTGATAACAAGGCTGTGCATCAGGAAGCTGGCAGTTAATCCGATCTTGGGCGCCTCCTGGGAACCAGAGCCAGCAATCAGCATCACGCAGAAAAACAGCAGGGATCTGGAAATGAGATTTCTGAAAGTCAGGAAGTTGGCAGTTGAGTCAGAGCTGCAGAACCAGCTGGAATAAGAACCTTTAGCTATCAGTACCAAGCAACAAAGCAGCAAGGAAGAGCTCACTAAAGGGACCATGGAGAGTTTTTTTCATTGTTTTTTTTTTTTAAATGAAGGGACTCAGAAATAAAAAACTTTGCTTAATTATTGTTACAGCCAGCCAGAGATTCGAAACAGCAGAGTCATAAAGAGAAATGTCTCATGAAGGTTATTCTCTCATGCAGACGAGTGCACTTGAATTTGTACTTCTGCTTTTGAGCTTGTTTCTGTCAACCAGACTTTCCACACTTTCTTCTTAATGACTGGAACTTCTGACTTTCCCAAGCTTTTCCATGAGAAGTTGGATCTCTCAGTCAGTTCAAGCAGAAAAAAAAAAGAAAAGTTTAACAATGAGGCAAAGTTGGAAGTATAATTTCAGGCGTTCTAATCTTCAGCACACACTTAAATATGAGTATGTATCTTTTTCTTTCCTGTCCTCCTCTGGAATTGCTAACAGAATGCATCAGTTTAATTGCTCAAAGAATGTGTCAGTTAAAGCTTAGCTTAACTGTAGTTCTGAAGTTGAGCTGCTCTGGTTCTCAAGATGCCCTAAGCAAAGAAAAGTACAGAATTTTGCAGGCAAAGAAGTGGTACGGAAAAGTCTCAGAAACAAGCCAGCTCTTCCTGGAAAGAAAAATCACTGGGTCTCTCAGTAGCCAACAGAAGAACTCCAGCTTTTTATTTGAGACTCACAGCCTTCAAAGCAGCACGTGTGATAGAGAGCACCCAGTATGGACATCCGACCACCTGGGTTCAGACCCACATTTGCCTCTCTGGGATAGTGGTGATGGTGGACTCTTGATTCAGGCAGTCTGGATTCAAGGGGCAAGTCTGATATTTTCTTATTGTTGACCATGAGCAACTTAGTTCACCTCTTTGTGCATCAGTTTCCTTATCTATAAAAAGAGATGATAAGCATATCTACCTTGTGGAGTTGTTGTGAAGATTAAATGCATTCCTACTGCATATGTAAAACGTCTGGAACCACACCTAGCTCATTGTAAGTGCTATATAAACGTTTGCTGTTATTATATACTAACTAGGTACTAGGATAATTTACCTGTCTGGTTTCAGCTTCCTTAGCTGTAAAGCTAGAGTGCTGGTTCTCAAAATGTGGTCTGGAGACCTCTAGCATCAAAATAACCTAGAGTATCAGTTTAAATAAAATCTCTTAGAGCATGGCCTGGAAAGGAGCTTATAAAAATGCTTTCAAAATCATTCTTATGCATGTTTATCTAATCATAGGAGAACCCACATAATTAAATGAGCGTTGAGTTCATTCTAACTGTTGGCATTGAGTTGCTTTGGGAAGAAGAGAGAAATTATGCCCTGAGAGGCACAAGCTCTGACCCTCTGACAAGAGAACGGAAAGCCGAGCCTGAGCTGTAGACAGGCAGTGCCCATCTCGGCAGTGAGTGGGAATCATGGCCTGGAGATGGGTGAGTCGCCTTTTTCATAAATGTCCATGGACTGCTCATGGAATGACCTGATAAAATTCTCCTTCCCAGTTGTATGGACTGAGAGTGAGCCCTTGAATCTTTGTGGCAATAAACAAAAAAAAAGTAACTTGTTGGAAGTCGGAACTAACTTCTCTGTCTTCTGTGCTCCCATTCACATTATTTCTATCCTATTATAATTCACATCCTACTGTATCACAGTGAAATACTATGTGTACCTCCTCCTGAAACTATGAGCTTCTTAAATATAGAGTGAATACCTTATTCATCATTGGATTCCTCTCTTCCTCCTCCTTTGCCCTAACATTTAGCACAGTGATTTGCATGTGGTCGTTCTTTAGTAAGTGTTTGTTGAATGAATCAGCAGAAGACCCTGTTTGAACTGAGTCACTGGGATGGTGTTTACAAGTCTGTGATCCCAGGCAACGTACACTGTAATCGATGAGACCCACAGAAACAAAGGCAGTGGAAAAATCCTGCCTCCATCACAAAGGCCTTTGCAGTATTAATACAGTGGAAGATATAAATCTTAATTAGTAGCAGGAAAAAGTGATGATGGATCAAGGTTCTCAAAATGTCAGCTGGTGGCTGCTCAATCCATTCATGTATAGCTGCTAACCATAGCACTGTGATACTGAAACCAATACTGCTAATTAAAGGTGTAATGACAATCAGCCAGCTCACTGTTAATTGATTCTTAATACTTCAATTACTTGTTTTTATGCCAGTTGAATTTAATCAAAGGAGGTCAGAGAGTCATACAAGGCTTATAATTTTTAAATGATTTGCATACATTAACTTTTATGGGCATCATTTTCAAAAGCCAAGTGAAAAGATACCTATATTCATATATACTTTACTTGCTCATTAAAACTTTTGGAAAATAAAGTTAATCCATGATGACAAATAGATATAAATATTTCAACAACAAGGGGGAAATTTTGTTACACCTTAGACTTTGGTTGTATATTTTATTTCTTTATCCTCTGCTGGAAAATAACCCCTGGATTTTTAATAACTTAAGGAAAACTTTCACTTGGGGCCCATTCTCCATCATCTTATTTTTCGCTTCTTGTTGTTGACAAGTTTTGAGGGGAAAGTGGTTTACAGATCCTCTGTAACCCTTACAATGTGGCTTCTGCCTCCTTTGCATATTTGAAAGCCACCATTAGCCTTTACCAGCTTAACTCAAATGGCCTTTTCACGGTCCTCGGTTGTCTTGTAGACTTTAATACTATCAACCACTCTTTCTTTGAAACTCTGCCTTCCTTGGCTAGGATCTCCACTAATCACTCCATCAGAATATTTTCCAGAAGGAATTAAAATAGCCTGCAAGATAGGCAGGGAATATAAGCATGGAGGCTTACTGGGCTGCAGGAGGCAAGGAAACCCTGGGGCAAGAAGTGGTGGCTCCTTCTTAGGAAAAGCTCAATGACCAGCAGGTCAGAACACCCAGACCAAGAGGGATTGGAAAATTCTACTCCAATTCTAGGCCTGTGTTCGTATTGAAGGGGGCAGGCTGGGAGCACATCTCTGGGAGGGTGGGATGCAGATTTTAGGTGCAGAACAATGCTGTGTTGAGTCAAGTCCTTTAAAGAGAGGACCACCAGGGATCCGGTCCACCCTTGGAAATAGGATTGGCAGGAGAGAGAGAAAGCAGACCCCAGGTGGCTGTCTGGGGCACAGGTCTGGGCTTTTCCTAGGTGGTGGAGGTGAGACAGCTCCTCATCTGGAGTTCACTGGAGATTCCCCATGTGGTATAGGTGGTATGCACAAAGCCACTTTGCCAAACTCCTCTTTTGACATTTGGGTGTTTTAAAAAAAAAAACCACTGTTTGCCAGCTTATACCCACAGTTTGCAGACGGCATCCATGACTACGAGAAGCTGGGGAGGGAAAGACACTCCCATAATCCCTCTCGGTCTCTTTTCCCATTCAGTCTCCATCCATCTTCCCCAACCCTGATAGTCTCTGGCGATCTCTTGGTGATCTCATCTCTCATAACACCAGCTGGGGAGGCAATGAGCTATGAGGATTGAGGCCTTCAGAGTTAGGCAGACCCAGGCTGGAAAAGCTGCCTCTTACTCATCCTTCCTAAGCCAGTTTTCTCATCTTTAAATGGCCTTGTTGGGTTGTTGTGAGAATTATATAAAATAAAGCATGCGAAGAGCCCAGCACAGTGGCAGTCACATTGCTGTTTTCTTGATTATTTCAAGCTCTGCCTTCTCTCCATCCCCAAATCCAAATTGTCTAGCCATGAACTCATGTCCAGGCTCTGGGTTCCACACCTCCAGTGGCTTAAAGACATTGAATGGAAGGCTTTCTCCTGTCAGACACTGTGCCAGACTCTTGATTTACATCACCTCAGCTATTGGAATTGTTCCCATTAGAGATGGAGAAGAGGCACAGAGAGATTGTGAAACTTTCCCAAAGCCACACAGCCAGATTCAAACTGAGATTTGTCTGACTTCAAGGAGCTCATGCTTTTTGGGTCAAAATTTGGACTCATTATCCCTGAGTAGACCTGCTCCTCACCTGGGGAAGCATAAAAATTAAAAATTCCAAGTCCCTTTGAATTTTCCTTTCTTATCACCCCTAGCCCCACTCCCTATCCCCTCTCCCTTGCTGTCCTCCCCCACTCATATCTAACCAGTCATTATATTATCTATTCCTATTCCTTATTCCTCCAGTGTCCTTCTCCCCTCCTTCCACCATCACCCTGACTCAGTTCTCAACCCCTGGGTGGGGACTCCTGACCTGCTTCCAGGAGGCACATTCTGCCCTGGTCTTCTTTGTAGGGTATAACATGGTACTGAGCAGGACAGACCTGGGAGCCTGACTGCTGGCTGCAAATACTGGTTCCATCCCTTATTAATGGTGTGGCCGTAGGCAAGTTACTGTAGCCACTCTGTGCATTAGCTTCCTAATAACTACCTCAAAGGGGTGTCATGAGGATGAATTGAGTTAATCTTTAAAAAGCACTTGGAACTGCATCTGGAACACAGTAAGCAGTATATACAAATAAACCAATTGCAACCAGACCCCTGGTCCCAAAATGACAATTTTATTTGAGATTCTCTTAAGAAACTTCTAAACCCCGAAGAACTGAAGGCCAGGGTTGTGCCAAAACATCCACCCAGGCTGATCCCACTGCCTCCTGGAGAGTCCCTATGCTGGTTCTCTTGTTTGCTTTCTAGATTCTCGATGTGAGCCTCACATTCCTGCTTCTCAGCTGCGCAGCCCTCTCCTGTGACTCTTAGTCAGCTTGCAGGACCCCTTCAGGACTTCCTCCTCCAGGCGGTCTCCCCAGCCCACAGTGATGACCCCTGCTTGAGACTGGTAGTTTCTTGCACTTATTTTATACTTAATTGCGACCTGCCACATGATATTTGTTATATCGTTTTTTTTTTTTTTTTTTTTGACATGGAGTTTTGCTCTTGTTGCCCAGGCTGGAGTGCAATGATGTGATCTTGGTTCACTGCAACCTCCGCCTCCTGGGTTCAAGTGATTCCCCTGCCTCAGCCTCCCAAGTAGCTGGGACTACAGGCATGCGTCAGCCTGCTCAGCTAATTTTGTATTTTTAGTAGAGATGGGGTTTCACCATGTTGGTCAGGCTGGTCTCCAACTCCTGACCTCAGGTGATCCACCCACCTCGGCCTCCCAAAGTGCTGGGATTACAGGTGTGAGCCACAGTGCCTGGCCCATAATGCATTCTTATACATTTTTATTTAACTTGTAACAATACTTATGCTTTGTCTACACAACTTAATTATAAGCTTCATGCCAGTAGAGACTTTTCCTTTTGCCTCTTTGTTTTCTCCACCGTGTCTAGGATAATATTTTGCACATGAGATATGTTCCCTAAACATTTGCCAATTGAATCATAAACCACTTTAAAACAAAAATAGCTGACATGAGGCTAAATATAACAAAATTAAGTGTTACTTGGTTTCTTAGTTTCATTTTGCAAATTTTTGTTTCATTTTGAAAGTTTGGAAGTCTTTAATTAGAAATGCATTTATCCTATATGGTACTTTGAAACCAAAGATGTTAGAGTGACACCACTTTATTGTTTTCTTGAAGTGTTAAGTGATGTGTAAATAGAATATTGTTTGACTAATTTTTTTTACATTTGTATATTTTAAGGTATGGGGAGGGTGGTTTTTGAAATATGGCTAAAAGTCAAGTGAGAAGAATATATGTTATCACCTAATTTAATTTTAAGATTAGACTGAAGCACAAGAAACCTCAGCATCATTTAGTTCTCCTTCATGTTGTATGGAACCAGTAATCTAATACCTATCCTGAGAATCTGTTGGCTTCTCTCTTTCTTTTCTCGCCCTACTCTAGTAATTATTTTAACTTTCAATATCCCTTCACGAGTAGGTTTTTGTCGTTTTGAGATACCCCCACATCTTTTCAATCAAAAGGCAGAGTGGGAGGAGAGGAGGAAAAAGAGGAGGAAAGAAGTACAGCTATTTTTTATGTCTAGCACAACTCTCTAATATTGCAGACAGGAACCAAGTACCTTACTGCTGCATGTCATTTATTCAGTCTTCTTAATCTTCTCTTTGTAGTGAAAAATCCTAGATTCTTGAGCTTTTCTCAGAACGTATTTATGACTTTAATCATCCGGGTTGCTCTCTTTGGAACCTTTTCCAGTTTCACAATAAAAACAATTTAACAGAGTTTCTGAGCCCTAGTGTTTTTTCTTTAGAAAAAGGGCACTTGCTTCACTGGAATTTATCCTCCTTCCCTTTCTTCCCCACTTCTTCACTTTCTTTTTAGTGTAAAGCTGAATTATACAAGAATTAAAGAAGTCATTTGCTTCTGTTCATTCTTGTGTGTGTGTGTGTGTGTGTGTGTGTGTGCGTGTGTACAGTCTTAGCTCAAAAGAACAAACTTTAGCCAATAAGTTAAGCCAATAGTGAGAAATATCTCAACTCCCCTCCTGGACTGGGGCTTGAGGCTCTTGGAGCCTTGCCTGATGGAGAAATTTGAATGAGCTTATGGTGAAAACATGGCTTACAGTATGTGGATCCTAAAGCCCTTTCACCCCATCTCCTCTAGTGAACCGATGTTGTTTTTGCCCACTCAACATCCTTTCTCCTTTCCTCTGGGAGAGGAAGGCGCAGGAGTCCCATTTCCCATGGGGAGTCCTTGTGGCTTGACTGGGGCACACACTGCTCACATCTCACAGGAGTAGGCAGTGACTCCGGCCTGGCCAATCAGAGAGCTCCATTTCCCAATTCGCAGTGATTGATTCAGGGCTAGACACATGACCAAAGCCAGATCAGTTGGAGTTTTCCTTGGGACACTTCTTTTTGTGCTGTTCTTCCAGTGGAGGGGACTAACTTTATGGATTAGCAATCTTGGGTTGCTGTGGCCACCTTGTTTCTCAGGTGGAGAGAGCCTGTTAGAAAGATGGAGAGAGTGAGAGAGAGAGAGAGCTCTGATGAAATCCTGTGAGTGATGCCTGAAGTCAGTATAGCCCTGGACATGTCTGAAATATGAGTCAAGAAACCACCTTTGGGAAAAAAAAAAAAAGCTGGCTTGAGACATGTTTTTGTCACTTATACACAGTTTCTGACTAATACACTTGTCATTTTATAATGAGGACATTGAGCCACAGAGTGGTGAAGCATCTGCCGTAGCCTCCTAATTAGAATTTTTGCTGCCATGTTGGCATTATCCCATTTCCTTCACTTTCAGCCCACCACTCCCCTTTTCCCTGTGATGCCAGAATGCTCTTTCTAAACCTCGTATGTGGTTGTCTGATTGAGCTCTTTTTTTTTTTTTTCTTTTGAGGCAAAGTCGCTCAGTCACCCAGGCTAGAGTGCAATGACATGATCTCGGCTCACTGCAACTTCCGCCTCCCAGGTTCAAGTGATTCTCGTGCCTCGCCCTCCCCAGTAGCTGGGATTACAGGTGCCTACCACCACACCTGGGTAATTTTTATATTTTAAGTAGAGGCGGCGTTTCACCATGTTGGCCAGTCTGATCTCGAAGTCCCGACCTCGAGTGATCCATCCACCTCAGCCTCCCAAAGTGCTGGGATTACAGGCATGAGCCACCATGCCTGGCCTGATTGAGCTCTTTATGATAAAACTCTTTGATGACTCTCCAGTTGCCTATGCTGAATACAGCTGAAGCTTCCCAGCATGGCACACGTGATCTCACAGTCAGGTCTCTGTCCTACACGACTGCCTCTGCTTCTCCTTGGTATTTATGCTCCAGCTATTCTAAAATACTTAAGGTTCCCCAAACATGCCATGCCATTTTAAACTGCTTTCTTTTGCCACCTAGAATTTCCTCTGTCCGGAATGCTCTTCATGTTCTATGCTAATTTTGAGCTTTTTATTTGTCCTTCAAAATTAATCCAGTTAAAACAAAAGTCAACCCAGTCATCATCCCTCTCCCTGAAGGAGCTTAGAAACTAACAGTAATTCAAGTGACTTCCTTGAGATGACTTGGCTGGTAGTCAGAACTGGAACCCAAGTCTCCTGACTTCCAGCCCATTGCTCTCCTATTGCCCTATGATAGATTTAACCTGGAAAAGATCCAGTGGACGCTTAATTCTCCTCTGTTTATGAAAGTACATCAGTTGCACTGGATCACCCTTATTCTCCACCCTGGCATCTCGATGGCAGCAGCAGACTTCATTGTACAGAATTTTTAACGTGCCACCAATTATGTGCTGTCTTTCAGGTTGTGCTAATAGCATAAAATGTACGATGCTGAATGTGTTTCTCTAATCTATTCATGTATAGTGGTAGCTCCCGGCTCTAAGCATCTGGCCTGCTAACTGCATAGTAAATAATAGTAAACATGCTGCAAGTCTTAATGAACTACTTGTCTAAAATTATTTCTGTAAAATCAGAATACTATTGTTGCTATCAATAAAAACAGCCACTGTGGACGGGTGCCTGGGCCCCACTCTGGCCCAATTAAATAAGAATTGCTGAGGGTGAAGCCAGGCCTTGTGATTGTGAAAGCTTCTGTGGTGATTCCAATGTACAGTCAGGGTTGAGAATCACTGGGCTCATCAGTTCCTCCTTGAGAGGAGGCCTAAGCAGGATTGACAAAAGTTTTAAGCTATGGAACCAAAATAAGGTCATAAGGGAAAGATGTGACATTTTAAAAGAGTTATAAAATATATTTACTTTTTGGCTGATTTGGGGCACACTGCCTAGGAGTTAGGCCATCTCTGGAAAGATAATTTTTAGAAAAGAAAAAATAATTATATATGTATATATGTATATATATATGTGTGTATATATGTATATATGTATATATATGTGTGTATATATGTATATATGTATATATATGTGTGTATATATGTATATATGTATATATGTGTGTATATATATGTATATATGTGTGTGTGTATGTATATATGTACTTTTTAATTGCGAAAGCTAGATGTTGTCTGTATACTAAACATCATTTTCTTTGTTTCTGTATTTTTTCCTCATTAAAATATCATTATAAAGTGCTGCCTTATTGCCAGGAAAACAGAGAGGAGTTCACCTAGTTAGCTTAACCTTTCCTGGAGACTTTGTTCTACTTGATCACACTTTGTGTTCCTAACTCTCCTCATTCCTGCAGTGGTGAGAATACAAAAAAATTCTACAAAATGCTCTGTTGGCTTCTTTCCCCTCTTCCCTTTGCCTCTCCAGGGTAGCACTGGTCAGTACATTGTATCTAAATGCACTAACTGAACCCGTTTTGTTTTTACATTTAACTCCTCGTAAGTGATAGATATCTTCTCTAGTTAAAGCAATCTGTACAATATTTAAAAGTTTACAGTTTTAACAAAATCATCCTTGCTTAGTTTTGCTTTGTGCCTGGTATACACAACATCAGGCTCAGGATATTCAGAGTTCATATATGCCTTGGCAAGTGGCAGCAGGGCTTTCCTGGCTTTGGGGATCAGGTATGGAAATCCAAACTCCTCAAAATGTGTTCTGTGCTTCTGAATGCTGTTTTATTGTTTTACTCTCTCTGCAAACATGCTACAAGTCTTTTTTTTTTTTTTTTTTTTTGAGACAGAGTCTTGCTTTGCTGCTCAGGCTGGAGTGCAGTGGCGCAATCTTTGGCTTACTGCAACCTCTGCCTCCTGGGCTCAAGCGATCCTCCTGCCTCAGCCCCCCAAGTAGCTGGGATTACAGGTGCATGCCACCACACCTGGCTAACTTTTTGTATTTTTAGTAGAGATGGGGTTTCACCATGTTGGCCAGGCTGTTCTCAAACTCCTGACCTCAAGTGATCCACCTGCTTTGGCCTCCCAAAGTGCTGGGATGACAGGTGTGAGCCACCATACCTGGTCATGATACAAGTCTTAATGAACTACTTGTATAAAATCATCTCCTTTCCTTTTGACTAGGAGTAGAAGTCCTATTTTATATGAGGAGCCCATTCCATATGGCTTGAGCAGGGCAGCCCCTGCCCTTATCTCATAGGAGGAGGATTTGACTTAGACCTGGACAATCAGAGAGCTCCATTTCTCCATTCATAATGATCTTTGTGATTCATAAGGAACTCTGGTCATAGTGATTCATAGTGAATTCTGGTTCAGAGTTTCCTGTGTCCACCTCTTCACTTTTCTCTTACAGTGGAGAAATTGATTCCTGCACTTCCCACCCATGGAACTCAGTGCCCAAGCCATGGCAATATGTCAAACGAGAAACACATCCATGAATCCCTCCACAATGAGTTATGAATGAAATAAAACAGACATAGCCCATGTTCTAGTGTCTATAGAGAATGAAACAGAAGTTCATTTTAAAGTGCTACTAAATTCACAGTAGCTTGTGCTATGTGTTTTTCAATACCAGATAGTGAAAGTAAGCCTCTGTTATGATAAGAGGTGGGGTAAGAAAAAAAAGCATTCATTTTTTGGCTTTGAAAAATGAGTCTTTCTCTGGAAATGGTGGGAACCATTGTTGTGCATAAAGACACTGGTGCAATGGTGTTCCTTATACTCTCCCTTTACAGGCCACACAATGATGAGTTTAGAGCAGGGCTTCTGAATTTGAGGGACGCAACATACTCCCCTCAAACACAAGGGCTCATTGCCACAGTGATCCTCAACTAGTGCTCTGCATGCTCCTAAGGAGAATAATTGGAATCTAAGGGTGGCCTGGGACATCGTGGTAGGCATAGATGACTGGAAAAGAGTCACCATGGTGATGTTTATATCTCTATCCCTGTTCAGAATGTCGGAGAATGTGATTTGAGACCTGAACCGTAATTGCTACTTAATGGCAAAACCAAGAGAGTAAAACAGCTCAGGTACTGTTTAGTTCCTGCTCCTCGTTTTGCCTAACCCACTGTTCCTTCCTTCATTTGTTCATCAAAATTTTGCTGAGTGCTTCTTATGTGCCAGATACTGTACTACTAGGCAATGGGGTTATAAAGGGAGCAAGACAGACAAGGTTAATATCAAAAAGAGATCTTGTATAATGGAGACGTTACTGCGAATGAAGAAGCCTGAGAAAGCGCTTTTGAACAGGAGAGTTCGTTAGCTGCTGGATATGGTAGTCAGGTGAACAATGTGTTTTCCAGGAACCACTACAACTTTCTCCAAATGGCTTTGTTTTACAGATTTTTCTCCCAACTCTGCCACCTATTTTTATCCTTGAAAAGGGAATTTTACTTGCAATGTAAAAGAAAAAAATGGTCTTGGGGTTATTTCCATCTCAAATAGAATTTGCTTTCACAATACAAAATAGTTTTTAAAAATAACTTAAACATTCTGAAATTATGTTAAATTATAAAATTTCAAACTTATGGAAAAGAGCATAAAGTTTAAATTTAAAATGAAAGGAGATCTTATGACCCATCATTTCTATTCCTAGGTATTATATGCAAGAGAAAGAAAACATTTGCCCACACATACAAAAAAATACTTTGTGCAAGACTGTTCATAGTAGCTCTGTTCATAATAGACCCAAAGTGGAAACAACTCAGATGTCCATGACCAGGAGAATAGATAAGCTGTGACAGATCCATAAAAGGAATACTACTTAGCAAAACAAACAACAACCACAAAATAACTACTCTAAATATAACAACATGGATCCATATAAAAATATGCTGAATGAAGTTCAGGCTTCAGTGAGCCGTGATTGCGCCACTGTACTCCAGCCTGGGCGACACAAATGAGACCTTGTCTCAATTAAAACAAAAACAAAAACCCCCTGCATGCCACATAATTCCATTTATGGAATTTTGAAACTGGTAAAATTAACCTGTGGTGATAGAACTCTGATCAGTGGTTTCTTCTGAGGGAAGTGGGAATTGCCTGGGAATGGGAACGGGACTTTTCTGGAGTGGTGAAAATATTTTGCCTCTTCATATGCATTCGGCAAAATTAAATTGAATGGTATATGTAAGATCTGAACATTTCACTCTCAGTAAAGTATGCTTTAACTAAAAAATAACACAGAGATATTTTATAAATACAGTATGTTTCTGTCCCTTTCCCTATTAGCTTGAGAGTTCCTTGAGGCTAAGAAACATTGTCTTATTTGTTCTTTATTCTCTTTTAATTTCATCATCTACCACAGAGTAAAGATAAAATAAATGTTTGTTGAATGAGGAAGAAATAATATTATCCTATACTGATGTAGTGCTTTCACATTTATAATCTTATTTAATCCCTGTAGTAACTCTGTAAGTTTACAGCTGAAGCCCAGAAAGGTGACCACCTGAGGTCACACAGCAGGGACTGGTATGGGTCTCCTGCTATCATAATCATCTAACTCCAAATCTCATGCTATTTCCATGACATCCCAATTGATGACATTTGAACAATTATCTGTATTTTTTTCTTCAATTTTGTCAACATATATTACATATCTATAACTTCAAATTTTTAAAGAATTTAACAGTTATTTGGAGTTAGAAACTTGGCATTGCCCTTTAATATGCATTCCACCATAACATGTCATTTTCTTTAGACTTCAGACATGATTTGGCAGCGCCTGGCTACAAGTATCTCACCTGAGAGGTAACTGAGAATCAGAGATAAAGAGAAATCCTTTCTGTTGTCTTGAATCAGGTTGCCGTTTAAGCTACTGAAGCAGCCCTGCTAATGTTCAATGGTGTTGGCTGACAAAGAAAGGCCACCAGTCTACTGTCTGTCTTGAACATCCTGGGTCGGAGAAATTCTCTTTTCACTGAATTCAATAGTGTTTAACCTCATGTCAATATCGTGAAAATCAGTATGTAGTTGGCATTAATGCTACAGTACCCATGTAATGGGCAAGTGAAGGAAACTGACTCACATTTATTCAACACCTACTGTGGATTTATGTTTGTTCTCCCCTTTAACCCTTACAACAACAAAATGAAGTAGGCACTCTGGTCCCGCTTTAGAGGTGACAAAACTGAGGCTCAGGGGGTTTGAGTCTATTGGCTAAGGTCACATAGCTAGAAAGTGGCCAAAGCCAGGATTCAAACACTGTCTCCCTCACTCCCCAAATGTGTTCCATCCACCCCTCATACGCTACCTCTTCAGGATACTACACGATGCTAAACGCCAGTTTCAGAAGATTGGTTGGGAGAATAACGGCCTTGAAAGATGTCTATGTCCTAATCCCTGGAATCTGTGTTGCCTTACGTGGCAAAAAAGACTTTATAGATGTGATTAAATTAAGGATCTTGAGTTGGGGGAGTTACTCTGGATTATCTGGGTAGGCTCTAGCTAATCACAAGGGGCCTTATAAGTGAAAGAGGGAAGCAGGAGAGTCAGGGGTCAAGGTCAGGGAGAAGTTTGAAGATGCTATACTGCTGGCTTTGAAGGTGGAGAAGGGGCAGCCTCTACAAAGTGGAAAAGTCAAAGAAACAGGTTCTCCACTAAATCCTCCAGAAGGAATGCAGCCCTGCTGACACCTTGAATTTAGTACAGTAAGACCTGTTTCAGATGTCCAATTCAGAACTGTAAGGTAATAAATTTGTGTTGTTTTAAGCTATGAAATTTGTGTTAACTTACAGCAGCAATAGGAAACAAGTACAGAGGAATAGCAGTTAACTAATACAGAAAGCATCTTCTTTTGGAATTTCAAAGAAACAAATTTAATTCTCTCTTTTCATAACTTGTGTCTTGATTAGGAATCCTTATGGTCAATACCAAATTAAAATGTGCTTGTATTATGAGTCTTAGTACTGTAAGAGAAATCCAACGTCGTCAAGGCTTTTGTAGAGAAATGGTAATAATTAAACATAACAATAACAATGCATTAAAATTCATAGAGACCCAAATAATGTGGAAATTTGCTACTTTCTCCACTATTGTGGACATTATCTGACATGCCATCTTAATTTATAATATTTATTACATTTATTCATCATTCATTTAATAATAGGTATAATTATGCAGCTATAAGGTAAATGTGTAGGGGTATACATTAGTATATAGGTAAATAGACATATCATAAATTCTACAGGGCCTTATGTTCTGACAGACAGATTTTCCATTTTCAGTATTAGTTCACTTGCCATCTTTGAATTAGGTGAATACATAAATGTTTAAAAGTTTACCAGGTATCTGACTACAAGAGATTATAAATAATTCAATACAGAAAATTACCGCTTTAGAGTTGATAGAAGTGGCAAGTAATATAAATTTTATAATATAAATGATAAATTTTAATCTTATACTATAAGTTGCTTTGATGATTAATCTTTTTTTCAAAAAAAGAATTAGAATTCCTACCAGAGAAAAACACTCTGACAGCTATTAGATCTTATAAAAGGTTGATTTATTTCTTTTTTATCAGTTTAATTTTGAAACTTAGGAAAAAAATCTTGATGCTAAAAGATATGGAAAATCATTCCATGCAGTATAACACGACCCAGTCAGAATTCAGTCTCAATCAAATTGCAAAGCTGCTCATTTATCATTAGAATTGCTTAGCCAGGGACCTAAAAGTAGGTCCTGCAGGGTGTGTGAGGGGCAGTTTAGGGCCTAGATTAAACGCAAAATTAAATTTATATCTGATTTGGCCTAAGAGTGCTATTTTAAGAGTCTGGTAATCTAGATGAGCTCTTTGAGCCTCTTTTTCTTAAGGACATGTTCTCTGAATTCTCTTCCATTGCTAAAATGTTATCTGTTCCCAAATCATCCTGGGACTTTTCCCCCTCATAGTAGTCTTAATATAATTATCAACTAACAATGTACTCAATCTATTTAATGTTTGCTGATGGAGCGTATTGGCATATTTTAAAACTTTGCTACATTTGGTTGAGGAATATGAGTAAACAAAACACAGAGGAGTTGTTTAAGTGCCATTGCGTGAATTGCAAAAAGCTGTACAACTTGGTGAGCAAATGTGCCTTTGTGATCATTAGAAAAAATTGCTCTTTTCTCTGGGCGGATGAAGCCCCACACTAGGGCACATGTGTTGGTGAACAGAGCATGGGCTAGATTACAGCTTCTGCATCTGTCGTTGGCTGGGTAAATTTGGGCAGTCATAACCTCTCTGACTGTACTCAGCAACTCAGTCACCGCTTTGTCATCTACTTGTGGAAATAGCACACCTACTCTACATTCAGTTCTTAAAATTGCTTCTAATGGTGCATTGTTGATTCCTCTAATGAAATCAGAGGAACTAGGATATTTTCATTCTTAACAACCCAACCCTTGTGAGGAAATCACCATATGGCTGTTTGCAAACTGTTTTGTTTTGTCAAGTTTGTTTGTAAATATCCAAAGTGCTTATGAATTTCACAAGTCTTGCATATAAAAGGGAGGTTGCTAAATCTTATCTATTCATCTAGCAAACATGTTTTGAAAACTATTGTCAAGAACTAGGAGATCAGCAGTGGATGGTAAATAGACAGCCACCATCCCTGCCTGCATGGAGAAATAGTCCGGGGTCGGGGGGGATTAGTAAAACAGGGATCCTGATAAAGAAGTCTTATTCCTGCTAATATCAGGGCTTACTGAGCAGGAGTTGTTGGGGCAGTGGTGCAGATGGTTGCCAAGGAAACCTTTCCCAATTGAAAAGTAACAGGTGTGGGCCTGGGTGTGCAGACGGTGCATATCGTCATGTTTAGCCTTTCTATCCTGTCTCAGAAAGAAAAGGAAGCTGGAGGCTTCCCCTTGAAGGGACTGGATAGGCAGAGAGTGCCAGAGGTACTTAGGAAAATTAAGAAGGCTAATTAATTGGTTTCCTGAGCCGGCATAGCATAGCGTCTCTGAAGCTGCAGTGCAGATTGATGGGAGAGTCTCCTTGGGGACCGCATGTGCCTGGAACCTGGATGTTTGACATCTAAGTAAGAAAGAGAAAAGTCATGGTTGTCTTTTACCTAGGAGAACCAGTGACTGAAAACCGTTCGTTCATTGTAAGAAATATTCTTAATATAGTCAATAGTTTTTATATATTTTGATCATTCTCTAGTCTATGTTACATCTTTCCCCAAAAGTTATTCATAAGCCTTAAAAATATTTAAATCCTTTTGTCTAGCAAGTCTATACCCAGGACTTTAACTTAAAACCATTACGTATGTATATATGAATGCTAAGATGTTGATTGCAGTAGCTCATAAATAAGGAAAAATTGGAAACGACAAAATGCTTATGGGGCATCAGTTAACTAATTTGGTGTGCCCGTGTAAGGGAAAGAGGAATGGTCAGTAATACCTCTTGCAGACTAGCAGTTCTCATATGTCTGTACAAGCCCTAGCCCACCAAGAAATCTTAATGTGAGGGTGGGTGGAGGAGGATTGTAGCTTCGGAAGGAAGGTATAATTTTTAAAATGCCTCCTTGCTGATTCTGATATCCTGAGAGTGGAGATATCCCCTTTTAAGAATCACGATTATAGTTAAATGATGTTAAAACCTACTAAAAAATGATGTAATATTTTTTAAAATACCAAATATCAAACAATAGGTAGTCAACACTGGTTAAAAAAAAATGCACACCCACCCATAGACACTCTTGCACCTACCCACATGCATTTTTTTTTTTAAGTCTGAAGGAAAGACAACAAAATGTTGAAAGTGATTAGTTTTTGGGTAGGATTAGGGGTGATTTTATTTGATTTGTGTCCTGTATTTTCCAACATCTCACCTACAAACATGTACTACTTTATAATCACAGAAAAAGACACAACACATTCTTGAATTTAAAAAGAATGTAAAAATTAAAATAGTAGCCAGTATTTTCTGAAGAGTGTTAATTTTGACAGAAAAAAAAATTCCTGAATTGTTTATTATACTTGTATGGTCTCTAAATTATCCATAGTTTGCCTAGCCTGTTGGCTTACGGTAGAACCAAACCCAGACATTACTTCCCCCTCATGGCAGCTACCCAGATTTCAGGACTAGTGTCTAAGAATGTGAAAACAAACATCTGAGTTCTCTTCCAAATCAACTTTACACTCTGACTGAATTTTTTTTTTTTTTTTTTTTTTTTGAGACAGGGTCTCCCTGTCACCCAGGCTGGAGTGCAGTAGTGAGATCATAGCTCACTACAGCCTTCTGGGTTCAAGGGATTCTCCCGCTTTAGCCTCCTGAGTATCTGGGACTACAAGCATATGCCACCACATGAGCTAATTTTTAAATTTGTAGAGATTGGCAGGGTAGTTCTCCCTGTGTTGCTCAGGCTGGTCTTGAACTCCTGACATTAAGCAATCCTCCTCTCTTGGCCTCCCAAGGTACTGGGATTACAGGCATAAGCCACCATGCCTGGCTTTTGGATTGAATTTCTGGAGAGTCAAATAGTTGTCTAAACATAGCCAGGGCCTTCTGGAACAGTCTCTGGTGACACATGCATAAATGCTATGGGCAGGTGTGTATGTTACCACCTATGTGGAGAGCTGGTTTCTCCTGTATTTTTCTCAGCACTTGGACAAGAATTTTCTAGAGGACTGGACTTTTCCATTTGTGGGTAGAAGTAAACGCTGGAGGGTAATGAGCTATAGTAGAAGATGACCAGACCAGAAGTCTGATAATGGGGTTCTAGACCTGGCAAAATGAAGGCAGGAGCGCCAGACCTTCTTGCATTCCAGGATTTCTTTAAGAATTGGATGAGATAACACTTGCAAAAGTGTCATGAAAGCTATAAAATGTTAACCCTGCGAAGAGTGTTATTACTTTTTAATAATAAGCTAGCCTGGATTTTTCATAATCTGAGAGTTAAGAAACCTACTGATTGGACAATACTGCTGCGGCCAATTCTTGTGAAGAGGAGCAGCCTCTTTTGCTTCATGGAGTCATTTTTTCTCACTCAGAATCACAGATGGCAGGACCAGGGTTTGTGTCCACCTATCACTGGCCTTACCCTGCATGACCCTCCTTGCTCCCTAACCTCTGGCCATGCCTCAGATCTTTTGGTTCCAGGAATATTTGCTTGCCGCGGTGCTATCTCCACTTTGGGCCTTCACACAGTGCTTCCCTCTGCCAAAAACATTCCCCCGTCCCCTATCCCTTCAGCTCACTTCCTCAGTTGGCTTTCTGGAGCAGTGTTTCTCAAAGGGTGGTCCAGCATCACCTGGGAACTTGTTAGAGATGCATATTCTGTCGCTCTTCTCCGCCACCAGGGTCGGAAACTCTGGATGTGGAGTCCAGCAGTCTGTTTTACCAAGCCCTCCAGAAGATTCTGATGAACACAAAAGTTCGAGAACCACCCCCCTAGAGCAATGATTCACAAGCTTTTTTGCTTCTTTGGGAAGCTTAAAAACTGCTGGTGCTCAGAGCCATACTCCAGAATTTCCAGGGAGAGGTGGGACCAGGAATCCATATTTGTAAATCTCTTCAGGTGATTCCAATGTGCAACCAAGTTGGAGAATCACCTCAGAGGCCTGATTTCCTTTGTCATGAGCTCCTATAGCACCTTGCACTTCCCTTCTGTAACACTCATGCTCTGAGCCCCATAGGGATAAGGAGGCTACTTTATGTCACCAGGTCCTGCCACACCATAGGCACCATGGAATGTTTTTGTTTGTTTTTTGTAGAAACAGTATCTCACTCTGTTGTCCAGGCTGGAGTGCAGTGGCAAGATCATAGCTCACTGCATGCTCGAACTCCTGGACTCAAGCCATCCTTCCACTTCAGCCTCCCAAGTCGCTGGGACTACAGTTGCACACCATCATGCCTGGATAATTTTTTTAATCTTTTACTTTTGTAGAGATGGGGTCTCACTATATTGCCCAGGCTGGTCTTGAACTCCTGGGCTCAAGCAATCCTCCCACCTTGGCCTCCCAAAGCTACTGGATGTTGACAGAATGAATCACACTGTGCTTTGATTACAGGGTATGTTGGAAGGATTGATTTGAAAATACTAATACCAAAAAGATTTCCACATGACATTTTCCAAAATATGATTAGGGAAGTATTATGGAAGATCATAGTAGTTTCACCGTATTCAGGATGAAGGAAGATTGAGCTTTATGGAGAGAGAAGTATGGAAGTGCAGGAACAATCCCCAGGGATCTGTGTGTGTACCGTGTGTGTGTGTGTGTGTGATAAAGCAGATCACACACAGGTGATCTCTGTGTGTGCCCAGTGTGTGTGTGTGATAAAGCAGGCGAACTCCAGATCCACAGATTTTTAAAATCTGAAACTGGACACATTGTTTGCCCTGTTTTTCAGGGCAGACTTAATACCCAGAGATTCTCCTTTTACCATTAGGATTTATTTATTTTTTTAAGTATTAGCTGATGACTTTGGTTAAGTTCTTATTTGACTTAGAATGTCATTTGGAATTGAGGGATAAAACCCATGAAATGAAAATGTGGATATTAAAATGGAGCAGAAAATGGATTATTTGGTTCTGCCAAAAATTCATCTGTTTAGAGTAAAACTTTTTTTTTTTTTTTTTCTTTTGAGACGGAGTCCTGCTCTGTCACCTAGGTTGGAGTGCAGTGGCACCATCTTAGCTCACTGCAACCTCCACCTTCTGGGTTCAAGCGATTCTCCTGCCTCTGCCTCCTGAGTAGCTGGGCTTACAGGCACCCGCCACCACGCCCAGCTAATTTTTGTATTTTTAGTAGAGATGGGGTTTCACCATGTTGGTCAGGCTGGTCTCCAACTCCTGACCTTAGGTGATTCACTCACCTGGGCCTCCCAAAGTGCTGGGATTACAGGCATGAGCCATTGCGTCTGGCCTGTTTAGAGTATAACTTAGTAGGATGTTCTTTGGAAAAATTATCCAGAAGACACTCAAAAGTTAGATATTTTTTTTTTCCTTCTTTGCAATTTGTCAGCCATCAAGTGTAGTGTCCGGCACTCCATAAATGGATGAAGAAAACTAAGAGGTTTACTTGTGGTAATTCATTTTACAGTGTTATTAAATGCTTTGCTAGTTTGAAATGTTTCTGCTATAATAAATAATTTAAGACTTAAAGTCCTTTCATTTCAATGTAGTTCCTTCTTAAGGTGTTTTTACTTGAAGGGTGTGCGTGTTTGCCCATGCACACATGTGGGCACGTATGCTTATGAATGAACATGATCATGAAATTATTGCTCTTTTAGTTCTTTGGAAAAATAAATCTTATGCATATATTTCTTAGGTATTTTAATTGCCTTTGTTATGTAAAGAAATCCCATTCATTCATCCATCTAGTAGGTCATTTCTTTCAGCATTATATAGCCACATGCCAGGCCCTATGTTAGGCATGGGAGATATAATGGTGGACCTGATAGGCGTGGTTCCTGTCCTCCTGTTGCTGTGTAGTGGTTTTAGCACTTGCAAAAGTCATCTATGAGATTCTTTTGCTTCCGGGTTCTTAAATTTTTTATTTTTGAGGTGGGGTCTCACTTTGTCCCCCAGGCGAGAGTGCAGTTGTGTGATCATAGCTCACTGCAGACTTGAACTCCAGGGCCCAAGTGATCCTCCCACCTCAGCCTCCCAAGTAGCTGGGACTACAGGCATGTGCCAACATGCCCTGCTAATTTATTTATTTTTTGTAGAGACAGAGTTTTGCTGTGGTGCCCAGGCTGGTCACTTCTGCGTTCTTGAGTCATTCCTGACTTGATGTGTGTGCGTATATTTTATTCTTGACATTAATTAGCATTTTTCTGCTACTCTTGGATGAACTTTCTAAACACGCTACCTTCCAACCTTATCAGTACGTTCAAACCAAGTGGACATCCCAGAATAAAGTGGTGATTCTATAGTAACACAAATTAAATGTCCATTCCCCAAAATGTCTCATTGGAGAGAACAAATAATATACCACATAATTAATAGATTTAAAATCTTCATGGTACTTTAGCTTCATTAAAGATAGCAGCTCAAGCAAATTTAAAATTAATAGATTCTATCTAGTTTGCCTATTGTTATTTTTGAAGTCTGTTACAGAAGAGAAATTATGCAAATGGCTGTCAGGCTATTGCTGCTGCACTCACACTAGGAATGCATTATAATTTCTTTCTTAGGGGAAACACTTATCTGGAGCAGACCAGGCCCTTGGTTCGTTCGCAAGAGGTTGTCCCTTCCTTCAGATGGTCCATTTTGAGCTAATAAGTACTGTCAGGGTTAAGGTGGAGAAGCGGGGCTGTGGGGAAGGAAATTAGGATAAATTACTGGGGCCCAGTGGCTGAAAGGGCCTGGGGCAAATCCCTGGTAAAGACAGTCTAGCCAGTCCTCCTCTGCTGGGGCATCTGGTATTTTTTTTCCCTTGGGCCTGGGCAGGCTGTCAGTCACCTTCCAGACTGTATAGCCTTTAACTCCTTGTTGCAATGGAATCCTGCTGGCCTTCCGATTTGCCTTTTCCTGCAAAAATCTGCCAAGACACTCTTTCTCAAAGAAAATTTCCTATGTTACTCTACTGTTTAAAAGCCTGGTGTGGCACCCTGTCACCTTTGAGGAAAAATTCCAGCCCCCAGGCTGCCTGAAAGCTCTGCCTTCAACTGACTCTTGTATAAAAGTTCAACTTCATCTCTTGATTATTTTTATAATTCTTCTACTGGAACCAGGCTGATCTTTTTAACAACCTGTTAATTTTAATAACCTGTTCATTTATTTATTAATTTATTTATTCTGCAAGCAGATGGGATGATAAGTTCAGTCCAACTGTAGGAATCCATGATTCCACTAGCTATAATATGAGCAATTATTATGTGCAAATACTGTAGGAAATATAGGAAGATAGAACACATTATCCCCATTCTTAAGATTCTTATGACAGTAAATGGAAACACAAAGGCCATTATTGACTAGTGGGAGTAAGATCGCTGTCCTTTAAATCACCTTCTTCACATTTGCATTCTCTGTGTGCTGTTTCTTGGCTTTGGGTTTCTCTCCTGCCTCATCTACACTAATCCTTTTCACTTCTTCATTCAAAACTGTACCTAGATTTATCTGCTCCAGGAAGCATTCCCACTCAAGTCTTGGTCCTGGGTTGAACTGACTCCTCCTCAGAACTGATGGATATAGCTTATCCAGTGTTATTGCACAGTCTTCAACTATTTCACATGGGCCTATGTGTCATGTTAGCTGGCCAGAAAAGAAGCTTTCTGGGGACCCTACCCTCCTGTTTCTCACTTCCCCTCTCTCCTCTTTTTTTTTTTTTTTTTTTTTTGAGATGGAGTCTTACTTTGTTGCCCAGCCTGGAGTGCAGTGGCAGAATCTCTACTCACTGCAACCTCCGTTTCCCAGGTTCAAACAATTCTCCTGCCTCAGCATCCCCGGTAGCTGGGATTACAGGCGCACACCACCATACCCTGCTAATTTTTGTATTTTTAGTAGAGATGGGGGTTTCCCCATGTTGGCCAGGCTGGTCTCGAACTCCTGACCTCAGGTGATCCACGAGCCTTGGCCTCCCAAAGTACTGGGATTACAGGCGTGATCCACCATGCCCAGCACCCCCCCCCCCCCCCCCGCCTCGTCTTAACCTACTGTTCTGTATATAGCCCAGGGCATGCTACTGAATGAATAGTCACTGTTGAATAGTCACTGTTTCATTTCTTGGTAATTCAGATCAGAAACTCATGGTGTTTCCCCTGGGTTTATCTGCAGTTCAGAAACGTGACCCTGACTACGTGCTTTGACTATGCCCTTTGCTCACAAAAAGATGATTAGTTTTGATTGTGCAGCATTTGGAATGAAGGAATTTAATCTGGAATGAAGGAACTTTAAAAGGTTGGGGGAATATCACATTGGAACTGTTAAATGACATGCAAACGGGATCTGTGAGAATGGTTTTGATTCTGCTCTGTGTCCTGATAGGAGACACTAAATAGATCAGGCTCACTACCAATTAGCATCATCTTAATCTTGCCTAATAGTGAAGCAAAGTCACCAAGGATTTGGTGGATTTATCAGCTCCTCCCACAATAGTCATCTGAGGCTAACACCTCTTGGAACCTAGATCGAAAGAAAGTCCTTTGGTAATGATGTGTCATACATTCTAGTCATCAAAGACACCGTTTTCTGGGCCTGAAGTGTTCTGCTGGTTTTTGGAGGAATGAGAATCCAATCTCTCATAAGCCGGATTCAGAAAATAGGTCATCGATGTGAGTTGCAGTTATTTTCCTTCCAGCTTTCTTCTGTGCTTGCTTTAGATTGCTTTTCTGCAAAGGGCAGATGCAGCTGCCCTGGCTGGTGGGCAGTGGAGGGGGATGACAGCCACTCTGTTTGGGCCTCTGTCTGACATCACCCAGATTCCTGGGTCCTCTCAGTTAGCATCTGCCTTTTGTCTGGGTGGTTAAATTTCTCTTGAAGGAGTAGGATAAACACCCTCTTGAGTATTGCTTTTTACACAGACACACACCACACACACACACACATGGCATAGTTCATAGTCACTTGATTTGCCACCTGCAGTTTATAATAGAATGGACCTGTGGGATTATAAACCACTTTATTTCTGCACAGAATTTCTCAGCTTGAGGCCAAATTGAAGGGCATTAGTCATCAGTAATTTGCAGATGTTTTTAATGTTTTTCACTCAAGAGAGGTTTCAGGCAGCTAAAGCTAAGATAAATTTCCTCATGCTTTGGTGGGGAAATGAAAAATCTGATCATTTAGTTAATCATTTGTAAGAGCTGTGGGTATATATTGTTCCTTAGTGACTGCAATATCATGACAGATTTGTTAATTTGGTAACATGACAATGTAAACAATAGTAGATAAATTCCATTATGCCATGATTCTTTTCTTCCTCTCAATAATTTTGTATATTCAAGGTTTAAAATCCATAGAACATTAGAGAAGGAACTTAGAGATCAACCTAGAGATCATTGGATTCCTCTACCAAGCTCTGTCAAATGCCAGTCCTGAGTCTCCCCTGGAGCATCAGGATAAATAGCTAATGCATGGGGGGCTTAATAGGTGCAGCCAACCCACCATAGCACATGTTTATCTGTGTAACAAACCTGCACGTCCTGCACATGTAACCTGGAACTTAAAATAAAATAAAATTTAAAGAAAGGAAAAGAGCACATAATCAGTGGAACCATAAAGATCAGTTCTAGTGGGAAAATTAGGAAAGGCCTCCTAGAAGAGAAGACATTTGAGCTATACTTGAACAGGCCCTATCTAGCAGCATCCAGATAGGTAGTTTGCGAAGAAGCCAGTTCCTACTCTTACGTCTTTACCATGGTTATGGTTTGAATGTCCCCTCCAAAGATCATGTTGAAATTTAATTTTCATTGTGAGAAGAAATGGGACCTTTAAGAGGTGACTAGGTCATGAGGGCTCTGCCCTTATGAATGGATTAATGCTGTTATTGTGAGAGACGGCTCCTAGTAAAAGGATAGGTTCAGTCTCCTTTTTCTCTCTCTTGAGCTCTCACTCTCTTGCCCTGTCTCACTATGTGAGACCTTCCACCATGTTATGATGCAGCAAGAAGGCCCTCACCAGATGTGGCCCCTTGATCTTGGACTTCCCAGCCTCCAGAACCATGAGCCAAATAAACTTCTATTGTTTATAAATGATGCAGTCTGTGGTATTCTGTTACAGCAGCAGAAAATGGACTAACACAACTATTATGCACTTGCTTATGTATTGGTTTGGAATTATTCTCTAATTTGCTCACGCTTGTATGGTATGTGTTTCCTTATTCTGTGTATCTCTGGGTGTTATATTTAATATTTGTACAGATTTCCTCTGACATTTCACAGTTCAGGTTTCCGATTTCTTCTTTCTAACATCTATTCTCTAGATTTGAAAGCATTCTATGATTTGTGATTCATATATACCATACTATAACATCTAGAAAAAATATTCTGAATAGCATACTGAGCAATGGAAATCTTCATCATGAATTTTCTAATGAGTATAAAATGTTGCTGGGCAAGTTTCTATTTAAATCATGCTCGCTAGGCTTGACTAACTGCAGACATTCACAGGGTGCATGCTGCAGAGTGCTTTACTTTCAACAAGGTAAGGCTGTACCTCTGTTAGGGACTAATTCAGGGTATTCAACAAGGGATCAGACTAGACCAATTTGGGGTTGTTAAGGAACTAAAACTAGCTCACGAGAAACTCAAATCAGCTCATGAAAAGAGGGGCTGCTTGGAAGAATGCAGTAGGAAATTTCATGGGTTACAAGGACAGACAGCAAAGCTTAGCAGGCCTCAGATGGCCAAGATGTAGAATTCACAGTGAACCCACTCACTAATCCTCTTTGTCTCACTCTCTCAAGCATGGTCCTTTCAGTTTCTTGTTTCTCTGTTTTCTTTTTCTTGTCAGGATGAGCCTCTGTTTCATATGGTTTTTGCTCTCCTATGACTTCAGCACACATCTGGGTCATAATAGTCTCCTCTGTAGAGATCTCTTGTATGTTTTTTAAAAAAATATTTATTTTAAAAAATAGAATAACATGCACTAGCAAAAAACATGACTAAAAATGTGTAATAATTTTAAAAAGCATATAAATTTCTCTCTTTTTCAAACTCTCTGATTTTTACTACCTCTCCCTAAAGTTTAAGAGTTTCCTGTGTAGCCTTCTGAAAAAATGTATATAAGGATATACACATACATAGATACATACACACAAATATACACATAAAATGACTAGAAATGCAAATATTCTTTGTATTTACACAAAAATTGTCCTCTCTATACACTATTCAACACTTTTAAAACAAATCTTAATTGTATATTTGGCATTCTTTCCATATTAATTGGCACAAAATTTACGTTTTTTCTTTTTGGTGGTTCCCTGTGGCTACATTGTATTTAATTTTATGTAACTATTATGATTTATTAGATAATCTCTCCATGATGATGGGCCTCTAGGTTGTATCTGGTTTTCTACTGGAAATAATACTATAGTGAACAATCTCGTATGTCTATCTACTTCAAGTTTAATAGAGTTTTAGCTCTTACATCTGTTTAATGATTAAAGTTAATTTTTATATGTGGTGTAAGGATAAAGATTCTTTTTTTCTTTTTGCATATTGTTCTACAATTGTTTTAGCACTGTTGAAAAGTTTTCCTTTCTAGTATGTAGACATATAATTGAATTTAAAATATTGACCTTGTTTGTATCCTGTAATTCTGATAAACTCACTAATTAGTTCTAGTAATGTTTTTATAAATTCCATCAGTTTTTTAAATAGATAATCATGTAATCTTCAAATTAAGCCCATTTTACTTCTTCCCCTCTAATCTGGATTTTTAAATTTTCTTTTTCTTGACTTATTATTCTGGCTTCACCACAGTATTCAATATAAATGATGAGAGCAGACATCCCTGGCTTCTGATCTTAAGGTGAAAACCATTCGGTTTTTCACCATTAAGTGTGGTGTTAACTTCAGGTGTTTCCTAGATTCCTGTATCAGATGAAGTTCCTTTCACTTTCTAGTCTGTTGAGAGATTTTTGTTGTTGTTTTTAAATTTTGAATAAATGTTGAATTTTTTTCGAATGCTTTTTCTGCATCGATCGAGATGATGGTTTTTCTTTTATGTTCTGTTGATATAAATCTAAGTGTGCTTTTTTTGATTATATATGTAAAGTAAATGCCTACCAGTAGAATTACAGAGACAAAGGGTATGGGCATTTGATAGATTTTGACTAATAATTCCTCACAAAGATTTTTTACGCTTTCGCTCATGTTGTCTCAGAGTGCTTATTTCTCTTAAAACTATTATCAAACTTCTAAAAATCTTGACAGTATGATAGGAGACAAATGGTATCTCATTATTTTGATTTGCCGTTTAAAATTTACTAGTGAGATTTAGCATCTTTTATACATTTGAATTTTTTGAGTCTTTTTCTTTTTCATTGCATATACTCTTGATAGAAAATTAGCTCCTGATGCAAACCTTCTTTTCTATTTATTTTTTGGAAAAATATTAGTACTTACAACAATTCTTTTGGTTGTAGAGACTTTTTTACTTGTATGCAATTATGTTTATCAATTTTTTTCTTAGGGCTTGTGAGTTTTCTATTCTACTTGAAAATATTTCTTGCCTACACCAAGACTATAATGTATTTAGCTATATTTTTAAAAAAATTTTGAGCCACCATACTCTATTTTGGAGAAAGGAATGAGGTAGCAATCTGGCTTAACTTTTTTTCTGAACAGCCAGCAAGTTAAGCCAGCATAATTTATTGAACAGTATTATTTAGTCCGTCTTTTGCCTATTGATTTGAAATGTGATTTTTATCATAAACCCTATTTCTTTGTGTATTTGAGTCTACTTTTGGTTTCTAGTCTAACAATCTGACTACTTATTTCTACCCCTGTGGCATAATGTTTTAATTACTCTAGCAGTATAACATGTTTTAGTGTCTGGTCAAATTATGTTCACTAATTATTCTTTTTTAAAATTTTCATGTTATGTGTTTTTCTTTTTCTGTTTCTTTCTTTCTTTTTTTTTTTTTTTTGAGACTGAGTTTCACTCCATTGCCCAAGGTGGAGTGCAGTGGTGTGATGTCAGCTGTCTGCAACCTACGCCTCCCAGGTTTAAGTTATTCTCCTGCCTCAGCCTCCTGAGTAGCTGGGATTACATGCACCTGCACCACGCCCGGCTAAGTTTTCTGTTTTTAGTAGAGACGAGGTTTCACCATGTTGGCCTGGCTGGTCAAACTCCTGACCTCAAGTGATCTGTCTGCCTTGGCCTCCCAAAGTGCTGGGATTACAGGTGTGAGCCACTGTGACCAGCCCTCATGTGTTTAATTTTCTAATGAAGTTTAATATCATTTTGTGAAATTCTTAAAAAAAAAAAAGCAAAGCGGCTGGGCGCTGTGGCTCATGCCTGTAATCTAGGACTTTGGGAGGCCAAGGCGGGTGGATTGCCTGAGCTCAGGAGTTCAAGACCAGCCTGGGCAACACGGTGAAACCCCGTCTTTACTAAAATACAAAAAAATTAGCTGGGCGTGGTGGCATGCACCTGTAATCCCAGTTACTTGGGAGGCTCAGGCAAGAACATTGCTTGAACCTGGGAGGCAGAGGTTGCAGTGAGCTGAGATCACGCCATTGCACTCCAGCCTGGGCCATAGAGCGAGACTCTGTCTCAAAAAAAAAAAAAAATTATTTACTTTCAGACCAAATTTAGGAAGAATTGACATCTTCACAGTAAGGTTTTCTATCCAAGCATAAGGTATATGGTTTTGCATTTTTTTCGTCTCTTTTCATTTAATCCATTGATTTTAAGATTTTACTTTTATACATTCTGCTCTGTTCTCATTAGGTTTAGCTTTGGGCATTTTACTCTCTTTAATTCCTATTAAAATGCTATTTTCTTTCTGGCTGATTACTTTTAACATATAGAAAAATATACTTTGAAATTGCTTGATTTCTATATACTAATTTTATACTCAGCTCCTCAATGAATCAACTTAATTTTTTTCATTGTTAAACTTTGATTTTCCAGGAATAAATCATTCCACTATTTATTTTATATTCACCATCTTCCTAGTGTTTATTTCTATTTTTTTTTTTTTGTCTAATCGCAGTGGCTAATACTTCAAAAACAATGCAAAATTATATAGTGTTTGTGAGAGATACTTGTCTTTTTTCTTGATTTTTATTAGCAATGGTTGTAGAAATCCATTATTAACTAAGATGTTGACTTTTGGTTTGAGAGATATGTTTCTGTGTTGTTTAAATGCTAGAAAGGAATTAACCCATTTGAATTTTTCTAATGTTCTAAAAATTAAAACAGATATTAAAACTTATCAGATTCATTTTGGATTTCCATTTTTAATGGTGTTTTATACTTTGATAGATTAATGGGAAAATCATAGTAATATATTCCATAATGTTGCATTATCTTTGCTAAATTCTAATAGCTGATTTTTTTTCTGTGGTTTTATGTTTGTTTATTTTTAATTTTTAGTTTTTGTGGGTACATAATAGATGTATATATTTCTGGGGTACATGAGATTTTGATACAGGCATATAATGCATAATAATCACATCAGGGTAAATGGGGTATCCATCACCTCAAGTATTTATCATTTCTTTGTATTACAAACAATCTAATTATACTTTTAGTTATTTTTAAATGTACAATAAATTAGTGTTGATTGTAGTCATCCCTTTGTGCTTTCAAATACTAGATCATATTCATTCTATTTTTTTGTACCCATTAACCATCCCTACTCCCCACCACCACTACCCTTCCCAGCCTCTGGTAACTATCCTTCTACTCTGTCTCCATGAGTTCAATTGTTTTAATATTTAGCTTTCACAAGTAAGTGAGAACATGCAAAGTTTGTCTTTTTGTGCCTGGCTTATTTCACCTAACATAATTACCTCCAGTTCCATCCATGTTGTTGCAAATGACAGGATCTCATTCTTTTTATGGCTGAATAATATTCCATTGTATATATAAACCTGATTTTATTTTTCCATTTATCTGTTGATGAACACTTAGGTTGCTTGCAAATCTTGGCTATTGTGAATAGTGCCACAATAAACATGGGAGTGCAGATAGTTCTTCAATACACTGATAACCTTTCCTTTGGGGTGTACCTAGCAGTGGGATTGCTGAATCATATGGTAGTTTTATTTTTAGTTTTTTGAAGAACCTCCATACTGTTCTCCATAGTGATTGTGTTAATTTATATTCCCAACAACAGTGTACAAGAGTCTACTTTTCTCCACATTCTCACCAGCCATTTGTTATTGCTTAGTTTTTTTGGTTAAAAGCCATTTTAACTGGGGTGAGATGATATCTGATTGTAATTTTGATTTACATTTCTCTGATTATTGATTTTGAGCACCTTTTCGTAAACCTATTTGCCATTTTTGAGAAATATCTATTTAGATCATTTGTTCACTTTAAAATCAGATTATTAGATTTTTCTTATAGAGTTGTTTGATCTCCTTATATATTCTCATTATTAATAACTTGTCAGATAGATAGTTTGCAAATATTTTCTCTCATTCTGTGGGTTGTCTCCTCACTTTGTTTATTGTTTCCTTTGCTGTTCAGAAGCTTTTAAACTTGATGTAATCCCATTTGTCCATGTTTGCTGTGGCTGCCTGTGCCTGCAGGGTATCACTCAAGAAATCATTGCCCAGACCAACATCCTGGAGAGTTTCTCCATTGTTTTCTTTGAGTAGTTTCATAGTTTCAGGTCTTAGACTTAAATCTTTAATCCATTTAGATTTTATTTCATTCATTTGCATATGGATAACCAATTTTCCCAGCACCATTTATTGAGGAGCCTGTCCTTTCCTCAATATATGTTTGTGGCAGCTTTGTCAAATAAGAGTTCACTGTGAATGCATTGATTTGTTTCTGTGTTCCCTATTCTGTCCTATTGGTCTATATATCTGTTTTTATGCCAGTGCCATGCTGTTTTGGTTACTATAGCTCTGTAGTATAATTTGAAGTTAGGTAAAGTGATTCTTCTAGTTTTGTTTGTTTTGCTCAGGATAGCTTTGGCATTCTGGGTCTTTTGTGGCTCCATATACATTTTATGATGTTTTTTCTATTTATGTGAAGAATGACATTGGTATTTTGATAGGGAATGCATTGAATCTGTAGATTGCTTTGGGTAGTATGGACATTTTAACAATATTGATTCTTTCAAACTATGAACATAGAATATCTTTCCCTTTTCATGTGTGTCCCGTTCAATTTCTTTCATCAGTGTTTTATAGTTTTCGTTGTAGAGATCTTTCTTTTTTTGGGTTAATTCCTAGGTATTTTATTTGTAGCTATTGCAAATGGGATTACTTTCTTGATTTCTTTTTCCAGTTGTTTGCTATTGGAATATAGAAATGCTACCGATTTTTGTATGTTGATTTTGTATCCTGAAACTTTACTGAATTTATCAGTTCTAGTAGTTTTTTAATAGTGTTTTGGTTTTTCCAAATATAAGATCATACCATCTACAAACAAGGCTAATTTGACTTCTTCCTTTCCAATTTGGATGCCTTTTATTTCTCTCTCTTGTCTGATTGCTTTAGCAAGGACTTCCAGGACTATGTTGAGTAACAGTGGTGAAAGTGGGCATCCTTGTCATATTCCAGATATTAGTGGAAAGGCTTTCAATGTTTCCCCATTCAGTATGTGGGTCTGTCATATGCAACTTTTATTGTATTGAGGTATGTTCCTTCTATACCCAGTTTTTTTTAGGGTTTTTATCATGAAGCGATGTTGAGTTTTATCAAATGCTTTTTCAGCATGAACTGAAATGATCATATGATTTTTGTCCTTCATTCTGTTGATATGATGTATCACATTGATTGATTTGCATATGTTAAACCATTCTTGCATTCCTGGGCTAAATCCCACTTGGTCAGGATGAATAATCTTTTTAGTGTATTGTTGAACTTGGTTTGCTAGTATTTTGTTGAACAGTTTTACTTCTATGTTCATCAGGAATATTAGCCTGTAGTTTCCTTTTTTTGATGTGCCTTTGTCAGGTTTTGGTATCAGGCTAATACCGGCCTCATAAAATGAGTTTGAAAGTATTCCCTCCTCCTCTATTTTTCAGAATAGATTGAGTAGGATTGGCATTAGTTCTTCTTTAAATGTTTAGTAAAATTCAGCAGTGAAGCCATCAGGTTCCAGGATTTTCTTTGTTGGGAGACATTTTTATGGCTTTGATCTCATTACTTGTTACTGGTCTATTTAGGTTTTGGATTTCTTCGTGGTTCAGTCTTGGTAGGTTATATATGTCTAGGAACTTACCCATTTATTCTAGATTTTTCCAATTTATTGATATATAGTTACTCATAGTAGCCACTAATGATCATTTGGATTTCTGTGGTATCAGTTGTAATGTCTCCTTTTCATCTCTGATTATATTTATTTGAGTTGTCTTTTTTTTTTTTTAAGTCTGGCTAAAGGTTTGTCAATTTTATTTATCTTTTCAAAAAACAAACTGTTTGTTTCCTTGACTTTGGTGTTGTTTTCTTCATTTCAATTTTATTTCTTTCTGCTCTGATCTTTATTATTTCTTTTCTTCTAGTAATTTTGGTTTTGGTTTGCTCTTGCTTTTCTAGTTCTTTTTTTTGTTTTGTTTTTTTGAGATGGAGTCTTGCTCTGTTTCCCAGCCTGTAGTGCAGTGACACAATCTTGGCTCACTGTAACCTCTGCCTCCTGGGTTCAAGCGATTCTCCTGCCTCAGCCTCCTGAGTAGCTGGGATTACAGGTGTGTGCCAGCTGTGTGCCAGCATACCTGGCTAATTTCTGTATTTTAGTAGAGACGAGGTTTCACCATGTTGGCCAGGCTGGTCTCAAACTCTTGACCTCAAGTGACCTGCCTGCTTCATCCCAAAGTGCTGGGATTACAGGTGTGAGCCACTGTGCCCAGCCACTTTTCTAGTTCTTTAACATGCATCATTAAGTTGTTTATTTGAAGTTTTTCTACTTTTTTGGATGTAGGCACTTATAGCTATAACCATTCCTCTTAGCACTGCTTTCACTGTATCACGTAGGTTTTGGTATGTAGTGTTTCTGTTATCATTTGATACAATACACTTTTAAGTTTCCTTCTTAATTTCTTCATTGACCCACTGGTCATTCAGGAACATATTGTTTAATTTCCATGTGTTTGTACAGTTTCCAAAATTCCTATTGTTACTGATTTCTAGTTTTAATCCATCATGGTTGGAGAAGATACTTGATATAATTTCAATTCTTTTGAATTTTTTAAGACTAATTTGGTGGCATAACATATGATCTATCCTTGGGAGTGATATATGTGCTGGGGAAAATGTGTATTCTGCAGCCATTGTATGAAATGTTCTGTAACTATCTAATAGGTCCATTTGGTCTGTAAATGCCGATAAAGTCCAATGTTTCTTTGTTGATTTTATGTCTGGATGATCTGTTCGATGCTTAAAGTGAGGTGTTGAAGTCTCTAGCTATTAATTTATTGGAGCCTCTCTTTAGCTCTAAAATTTACATATCAGAGTGCTTCAGTGTTAGGTGCATATATTTACATTTGTTATATTGTCTTCCTGAATTAACCCCTTTGTCATTATATAATGACCTTCTTTGTCTCTTTGTATAGTTTTTGTCTTGAAATCTATTTTGTCTAATGTAAGTACAGCTACCTCTGCTCTTTTTTGGCTTCCATTTGCATAGAATATTTTTTTTCCATCCAAATAGAAGCCCAAAGTAGTTTATATTCAGTCTGTGTGTGCCTTGATAAGTGAAGTAGGTTTCTTGTCGGCAGCAGATCATTAGGTCATTAAAAAATCTATTCAGCCATTCTGTCTTTTGATTGGAGAGTTTAGTTCATTTATATTCAATATTATTGATAAGGACTTAATTCTGCCATTTTGTCATTTGTTATATTTTCTGATTGTGTTTGTGGTTATCTCTTCTTTCTTTCCTTTTTTTCTTTTTAGTGAAGGTGATTTTCTCTAGGTATGTTTTGATTACTTGCTTTTTATTTGTTGTGTATCTGTTATGTTTTTTGATTTGCAGTTACCATGAGGCTTGCAAATAATAGCTTATAATCCATTATTTTATTAATAAACTAATGATAACAGTGATTTCATAAGCAAACAAGCAAAGAGAAATTAATGAGAACGCTACACTTTAACTTCATCTCCCTGCTTTTTTGGCTTTTCATATCTTATTGTACTGTCTATGTCTTGAAAAGTTGCTGTAGTTATTATTTTTGATCAGTTCATCTTTTAGTCTTTCTAGATATGTATAGTTTACACACCACAATCAGTGTTATAATATTCTGGGTTTTTCTGTGTGCTTACTATTGCCAGTGAGTTTTGTACCTTCAAATAATTTATTCTTGCTTTTTGACGTCCTTTTTTTCAGACTGAAGAACTCCCTTTAGCATTTATTTGAGGTCAGGTCTGGTGCTGATCAAATCCCTCAGCTTTTGTTTGTCTGGGAAAGTCTTTATTTTTCCTTCCTGTTTGAAGGATATTTTGGATGGATATACTACTCTAGGATAAAAGTTTTTTTCCTTCAGCAATTTAAATATGCCATGTCACTGAGGAGTCTGCTGCCAGATGACTGGAGCTCTTTGTATGTAATTTGTTTCATTTCTCCTGCTGCTTGTAGGATCTTTTCTTTATTTTTCACCTTTTGCAGTTTGATTACTAAATGTCTTAAGGTGGTTTTCTTTGGGTTAAATCAGCATGGTGTTCTATAATCTTCTTGTACTTGAATATTGATATCTTTCTCTAGGTTTAGGAGGTTCTCTGTTATCATCCCTTTGAATAAACATTCTACCCCTTTCTCTCTTTCTACCTTCTCTTTAAGGCCATTAACTCTTAGATTTGCCCTTTTGAGGCTACTTTCTAGATCTTATAAGTGTGAGTTCTTTTTTTTATTTTTCGTTTTTCTTTTGTCTACTCTGACTTTATATTTTCAAATAGCCTGTCTTCAAGCTCACTAATTCTTTCTTCGGCTTAATCAATTCTGCTGTTGAGACTCTGATGCATTCTTTAGCATGTCAGTTGAATTTTTCCATGCCAGAATGTCTGCTTGATTGTTTTAAATTATTTCAATCTCTATTAAATTTATCTGATAGGATTCTGAATTCCTTCTCTGTGTTATCTTCAATTTTGTTAAGTTTCCTCAAAGCAGCTATTTTGAATTCTCTGCCTGAAAGGTCAGATATTTCTGTCTCCCCAGGATTGGTCCCTGGTAACTTATTTAGTTTGTTTGGTTAGGTCATGTTTTCCTGGATGGTCTTGACATTTGTGGACGTTTCTTTGTGGCTAGGCATTAAAGAGTTAGGTATTTATTGTGTTCTTCACAGTCTGGGCTTGTTTGTACTTGTCTTTTTGGGAAGGCTTTCCAGGTATTCAAAGGGACATGAGTGTTGTGGTCTAAGTTTTTGGTCACAGCAGCAATATCTGCATCAGGGGACACCCCAAGCCCAGTAACACTGTGGTTCTTGCAGACTCATATAGGTACCACCATGGTGGTCTTAGATAAGATCTGGAGGAATTCTCTGGATTGCCAGGTAGAGATTCTTGTTCTCTTTCCTTACTTTCTCCCAAACAAACAGAGTCTCTCTCTCTCTCTTTCCTGAGCTGCCTAGAACTGGGAGAGGGGTGACAGAAGTACCCCTATGGCCACCACCATTGTGACTATGTGGAGGCAGACCTGAAGCCAGCACAGTACTGGCTCTTGTCCAAGGCCCGCAGTAACCACTGCCTGGCTACTGCCTACATTTACTCAAGGCCCTAGGGCTCTGCAGTCAGCAGGTGATGAAGCCAGCTAGGCTTGTGTCCTTCCCCTGTAGGGCAGCAAGATCCCCCTGGTCCTACATGGGCTCAGTGATGATGTCTGGAAGCCAGGGCCTGAGTCAGAAACCTTAGGGATGTACCTGGTGCTCTATTATACTGAGGCTGAGCTGGCACCCATGCCACAAGACAAAGTCCTTCTCACTCTTCCCTCCCCTTTGCATAGCAGAGGAGTCTCCCTGTGGCCACCACCCAGGCCATAGCAAGAACTGCCTGACTACAGCCAATGTTCATTTAAGGCCCAAATGCTCTTCAGTCAGCTTATGATGAATGCTGCCAGGCCTGGGACTCTCCCTTCAGGGTAGTAGGCTTCCCCAACCCCTGGCCCAGGACAGGTCCAGAAATGCCATCCAAGAGCCAAGGCCTAGAACTGAGGACCCTAAGAGTCCACTTGGTGCTCTACCCTACTGTGGCTGAGCTGCTGCCTAAGCTGCAAGACAAAGTGTCCTTTACTCTTTTCTCTCCTTTTCTCAAGCAGGAGTCCCTCCCCATCGCTACCACAGGTAGGTCACACCTGAGGCCAGCATGTCTTTGAATCTTACCCAAGGCCCGCTGCAAATACTGCCTGGGTACCACCGCTGAATATTCAGGGCCCAAGTGCTCTTATTAGCAAGTGATGAATCCTGTCAGGACTGGGTCCTTCCCTTTAAGGCAGCAGGTTTCCTTCTGGCCCAGGGTGTGTCTAGAAATGTCATAGAGGAGATAGGGCCTCAGGACTCTTCCTGGTACCCTGTCCTACCGTGGCTGAGCTGGTACCCAAGTTGCAAGACAAAGTCCTCTTTACTCTTCCCTCTCCTCTCCTCAAGCAGAAGGAAAGAGTCTCTTCTGGAGCTGTGCGCTGCACTGCCTGGGGTTGGAAGAGGGGTGGCACAAATACTCCCTTGGCTCTGGCTGATGTGTTACTAGGTTGCATACCCATCAAGTCCACTGGCTTTGAGCCCAGCACAGCATCAGGACTTGCCCAGGAATTGCAGTCTTTGCGGCCTAGACTACCTTTCAGATTTCTTTAGAACCCCAGAGCAATTTAGTTCACAGTGGTGAGGCTTGCCAGAACTCAAGCTCCTATCACTGGGAGGTGCAATTTCCCCCCGGCTAGGTGGTTCTAAATGCTTCCTCCATGGGTGCTGGCTGAGTTCTGCCTGGTGTTACTTTCCACGGTGACAGGGCAGTACTGAGTTCCAATGCAAAGTTCCCCAATCACTGTGCTCTCCCTCCCGCAAGTGCACAGATTATCTCTGTGCCACATGGCTGTGGCTGGGAGATTGGGGGAAGGGTGGCATCAGCAATTCAAGATTGTGTGTCCTACCCTCTTCAGTGTCTCTTTCAGTAATATGAAGTTAAAACCAGATATTGTGATCACTCATCTGATTTTAGGTTCTTATGAAGGTGCTTTTTTGTGTGGATCGTTTTTCAGTTTGGTGTTCCTATAGGGAGGACTATCAGTGGAAGCTTCTGTTTGGTCATATTGCTCTGCCTCTAACTCAAGATTCTCCTATTGGCTGATTTTTAATTTAGTATTTTTATACAGGTATTCTGAAGTGAGGTTGATTGCAGTTTTATTTTTCTGTGCTACTTTTATCATGTTTTTGTAGGAATATTTTGTTATTTTACCCTAACTGATTTGAAGTTTTTTTCTTCATGACCTGGAAAACATAAATAGCATTGGAATTATCTGTTCTTTGAAGGTCTGGAAGAATTTATTGTTAAAACCATCTGAGCCTGTGGCTTTTTGAGGGCTAGCTCTTTTTTTTATTATTCTGAATTTCTTCCATTATATGTCTACTTAAGTTTTCTATTTCTTTTGGGTTCAATTTTTGTTATTTGTATTTATCTAAGAAAGCATTCATTTTATAATTATTTATAATTACAAAAAATATTTATAATTTACTTATTTAGCGATTTTCAAAGTAGTCATATAATTTTTGAATTTCTTATGCGTCTTTTTCTTTTCTATTTTTATTTGTGTTTTCCTCTTTTTCTTGATTAATCTATTTTATCTATTTTATTGTTTTGTCCCCAGAGAACAACATCTTTAATTTAATTATATATTCTACTGTTTTTCTGTTTTCTAACTCATCAATTTCTGCTTTTATTTTTTCTTCTACTTTCCTTATGCTTATTTTATTTATCTATTTCTACCTTTTTCAATAGAATATTTAAAAAATTTCTTTTTAATTATAATTTGCTTGGTAAAATGTTTAATTATATAACATTTTGTTTTTCAGCCCAGCTTCTTAAGTTTTTTGCTTGATAGTATCTTCAATATTTTTATTTTTATATACTCTGTAATTTCAGTTTTAACTTTTGTTTTATATCAAGACCTAAAAGAGTTTTAATATTCTCAGGTGGCTAGGTTTCTTCTTTCTATTATTAATATTTAGTTTTATTGTAGTGTGGTCAGGGAAGATTGTTCAAATTTCATTTTCTTGGAATGTATTGAGGCTTTACTTTGTGGCTTAATGTATTCCTTATTTTTAAAATTAAAATATCCCATAAGTGCTTGAAAATAAGTTTTATGTTAAATATGCACTTATTGATGTGCATCTAATGGGTTAATCTTTTTATTGTATCATATATTTCTTATTGTCACCTTGTTCTGTCATAGCTGACAATGTCTTTTACTATTATTGTGTTTTGTTTATTTCTTCTATAAGTTTATGCTTTTATGAATTTTGACACACTGTTTTTGATACTGAAGGATTTATGACATTTATAAGCTTATTATTGATTTAAAGTCTGCCCATTCTAACAGTATATAGAATAGTATCTGGTGCCTAGTAATTGCTCAATTACTATTGTTGAATGTAAAATAACCCTTTATGTTCTTTGATAGTTTTTAACTTTACTCTTTTCTGATATTAATATTATGATTCTTTTTGGTTTTGTTATCATTTACCTGGTTTATCTTTGACTTCTTTTTTTTACTTTCAAAGTTTCTGAGTCATAGACTCTTGAACAGTTTGTTTTAGATGTGGATATCTATAGATCTGTTTTTTCTATGTTTTGACCTTATTAAAGAATCTTAATTGATACAACAGATATTTACCTCTGTTTTTAATGTCCCCCTCACCACCACCTCTGCTCATCCTCTCTTACTCCACAGATTGTCTTTTTGTTGTTTGATGTTTGTATGTGTGTTCATATGAGTAAGTGTGCTTTTTTTGTTGTTATGTCAAAGACTTATAGTCTATTTTTAGGTCTTTTAGAGATTTGATAACTTTATAGTGGTTTTAGCATCCATTTAGCAATTTATCAATTATCTATTGCCTACTTACTGAAATTAGTGAGAAAATTAACATACATATTTTCTCCTTATTAATATTGTCTTTTTGCTTGGTTACCTTAATTTTAAAGAGGATATTTAAATCTCAGTTTCTTAATTTAGCATCTAAAAAATAAAGAAAAATGAGGAAATTTCACCCTTATTTTTCTCTCTGTTTAATTTGATTATTCACTTTTATTTTTGAAATATATAACATTTCCCTTTTGTAAACATACTTCACACTGTTGATTAGCTTTATTTCTAAGTATAAATGGGTTCAGTTCTTCTTATCAGACTTTTTACTAGGGCTTCACATTTATCTCTTGGTTAGCTGGATTTTGGAATCATGTGACTTTTTCAGGAAGGACTCAAGCTGTTGCATGTCTGAAAGTGTCTGCTGTTGTCTTTATACTTCAACAACAGTTTGGCTAAATATACAAATATTTGCTCATACTTTTTTTCCCTTTGAAACTTTGTACATTCTGGACATGGTGGCTCATGCCTGTCATCGCATCACTTTGAGAGGCCAGGGTGGGAGGATCACTTGAGCCCAGGAGTTCAAGACCAGCCTGGGCTGTTAGGAAGATCCTGTCTTTACAAAAAATAAAAATATTTAGCCAGGTGTGGTAGTGTGCACCTGTGGTCCCATCTACTCCAGAGGCTGAGGTGGGAGGATTGCTTGAGCCTGGGAGGTTGAGGCTGCAGTGAGCCATGATTGTGCCACTGCACTCCAGCCTAGACAACAGAGGAAGACCCTGTCTCAAGAAAAAAAAAAAAGAGCTTTGTTCATATACATGGTTTACATATTTTTCTGGTTTTGAATGTTAACTGGAGAGAAACCTGAGCTTTTGTTTTATTTGCTTTTATTTGGTTTTGGTTTTGTGTGTGTGTGCATCCTATTGTGTTAGTCAGGGTTCTCTAGAGGGACAGAACTAATAGGATATACGTATATACGAAAGGGAGCTTATTAAGGAGAATTGACTCACATGATGACAAGGTAAAGCCATCTGCAAGTTGAGGAGCAAGGAAGTCAGTGGTAGATCAGTCCAAGTCCCAAAACCTCAAAAGTAGGGAAGCTGACAGTGCAGCCTTCTGTCTGTGGCCAAAGGCCTGAGAGTCCCTGGCAAACCACTGGTCTAAGTCCAAGAGTCCAAAAGCTGAAGAACTTGGAGTCTGATGTTTGAGGGCAGGAAGCATCCAGCACAACAGAAAGATGAAGTCCAGAAGACTCAGCAAGTCTAGCCCTTCCGCGTTCTTCTGCTTGCTTTATCCTAGCCGCTCTAGCAACTGACCCACCTAGATTGAGTGTGGGTCTGCCTCTCCCAGTCCACTAACTCAAATGTTAATCTCCTTTTGCAACACCCTCACAGACACATCCAGTGATATGGGCAGGAGACAGGGAAACACTAGGTAGAAGAGGGCAGTCACCTGGCAAAGACCCCACCCACAGGCATGGAAACCCATGGCCCCAGTGGGAAGAGGCATTCTGTTTTCATGCCCAAAAGTTGGCTTTTGGCATGCCACACCATCCTATCCTGTACCCATATAAACCTCAAACCCCAGGCTCCACAGAAGATGAGAAGAACAGAAGAACGGCAGAACGGCACAGCAGAGAGAAGAGAAGGAGCATCTGAACACCAAGAGGAATTCAGCTTGGGGTGGTTGGAGAAGAGATCTGCCACTGGACAGCCAAGCTTCAGGGGAAGATCATCTTCCCACCCCATCTCCATCCATCCCACTGAGAGCCACCTCCACCACTCAGTAAAATCCCTGCATTCACCATCCTCAAGTCTGTGTGACCTGATTCTTCCTGGACACTGGACAAGGACCTAGGTACCAAGGGCACTGAGCTTGTTAACACTTAAGCCGTCTGTGGACAGCAAATCTAAAAGAATGCACTGTAACACATGGCCACTTGGGCTTTGGGAGTTTTAGGTACCCACCTCTAGATGCTAGCATGGGTCTGGAGCCCCCAAGGCGCTCACCCCAGATCTTGCACCTGCCTGTCTATGTGCTCCCTCTCCCATAAGGAGTTTGAGCAGACACACAGCCAAACAGTCAAGCCACACCCCTGCAGCATGTCCTATGAGAGGGGTCAGGGAACTCTGCCATTTCACCAGGAACAATAATTTGGATCTTTTAATCCAAGCAAGTTGACACTCAATATTAACCATCACACATATACCTAAAAATTTGTTTCTCTACCTTGATGTTCAGTAATTTTAACAGAAATATTTGTTTTTCTGAGAGTTGTTCATTTTTCCCTCAGATTTGTGGGTTTCTGAGTGTTAGGGGCAGCCACAATTGATGGATATGAGCTTTACTCTTCTTTCTGAAATGTCATTTAATGTGCATATTAGGGTCATTCCACCTGATAGGAGGCAACTCCTACAGCATAGCTTTGGAAATGTTCCTCATTTTAGAATAGAGCCTGATTATTTCTCCTACTTCCTTTTAAGAGCCTAGTATTAGCCAGATGTGGTGGCTCATGTCTGTAATCCCAGCACTTTGGGAAGCTGAGTCAGGAGGATCACTTTAGCCCAGGAGTTTGAGACTAGCGTGGGCAACACGGCAAGACCCTGTCTTTACTCTCCACCCCACCAAAAAAATTAGCCGGGTGTGGTAGCACATGCTTGTGGTCCCATCTATTAATACTTGGGAGGCTGAGATATGATTGCTTGAGCCCAGGAGGTTGAGGCTACAGTGGGTGGTGATCACACCACTGCACTACAGCCTGGGTGACAGAGTGAGAGCCTGTCTCAAAAAAGCCTAGTGTTGAGTAATACATATAAAAAGTTCTTAATAAATTCTTATTGAATGTATAAGTGAATGAACCTAGACTCATTTTCCTGCTGCTGTCTTTCCTTCTCTGTCCATTTTTCTCCAAATAAAGATGAAACTGCCTTTGCAAAAATTATATCAGTGGGAAAATTATGGCAGTGGGGAAGATTTGATCTAGCTAACCCCTCTAGTGCTGTTAGCCTTCAAGCTGCCTTCAGTTGTTCCTGGGTTAACTTTAGGAGACATTTAGTTTATAGTTTAAACGATAATAGCCCTTCCCCAAAACTCAGCTGCCTTTGCAAAGCTAATGAGAGAGCACCAGGCTAGGAGAAGGAGAGGAGCCTGAATTCTGCTAAGGTGTAGACATACCTGATTGCTAGCCATTATTTCGGAGGTCACAAGATATGCAACTTCCCCAATTACTCCTGCAGATAACATCACTATTTTTGAACCTAGGATTGGTCTTTTGAGATATCTTTTCAGGTTTTTTTTTTTTTTTTTTTAAACATGTCTGACACCTGGCTCCACCTGGATGGCCAACTCCTCCTGTGGCCCCACCCAGCAGCAACTCAGAACAAGAGGACAGCTTCAACTCCCTGTGATTTTATCTCTGACCCAACCAATCAGCAGCAAGTGCCCAGTGCCTCGCCAGTCCCACCCCTTCCTTCAAACTGCCTTTGAAAAACCCCTAACCTTCAAGCTTTCAAGGAGATTGATTTGAGTAATAACTCTATCTCCCACATGGTATGGCCAGTCTCATTTCAAACTTTCTTTACTGCAATGCCATGAATTGATTTTGTTTGTGCAGTAGGCAGGAAGAACCCATCAGGCAGTTACAGGGAGTGTTGCTGAGATTTTTCAATATTTTGCTCCTTCACCATTTGGCAAATCCCATCACACTCTGGGAGAAGAGAGTGAACTGCTTGAACAGTGATTCTTGGGATCTTCTCTCATTTTCACTGAATGCTACTCTTCAAAGATTATGGCATGAAGTTATATCCCTTCTTTTGTTTGATTATTGCTAGTATATTTTGATTTGTTTGCTGGATTTCAAGTTTCCATTTTAGTGTTGTTCATTCATTCAGTTTTAGGGAAAGGAGATACTTGACTTCACTTTGCCATCTCACCCCAGAAGTCATAAAAATTTTTGAAACAAATTCGGAACCTCCAGAGCAGAGCTCAGTTTCTTCTTCCTCCTCATATTTCTTGTAGAATCTAGTGTAGCTTGAATGGGATTGGAATTTGTTAACTATTTACTGAATGCATAAATAACATTTTATGGTAATTTTGGCTAATTTATGACCTGTTATTGAAAGAAGGGTAGATGGTGTACAATCACCTTGAAAAAAGTATCATTTCTGATTAATCTTAAGAGGTGATGGGCAAAGCAGCAAGGAATGTGCAGTAAGTCATGGGAGAATCAACCACACGTCAGACTGAGCATGTTTAGTGCTCACTGCAACCCTGAAGAATTGAGCCCATCTATTGCTTTTGACCTAACGTGGGAAATAAGCTCCTAGGGCCTCTGAAAAGATATGGGTGAATGATCAGAAATTTATCAGGAGCACCTTTCTCCTTTGGGTTTTTTTTTTTTTCCCTTCTTCACTAAACACATCAGTTTTAAGGGCACCATGTGAAATTTCATTTTTGATTCCTTTCATTGCTAAAGTCAAGGCCCACTTTACACTATTCTTCATTTTCCCTCCAGGCCTTTCACTGGCTGCTTAAGGGCAGTCCACCCAGCTAGTTAATGCGTATTTCTCTCTTCTTTTATGTGACTCTGTTTACACTTGGGCAGACATAGCTTCATGCCAATGGGCAGTTTCTTTTCAGGGACAAGATGAGAAAGATCACAGAGCTTTGTAGTGATGAGTGGTTTTGTTCATCTCAGTTTCTGCATGTTGATATTCTTTCTGTTTTCCTCCTTCAGGAGGAAGGAACAAGAGTTGGACTAGAAGAAGAAAGTCATTTGTATTCTTCTGACTATTGATTTTCCTTCTACCATTCAGCAGTTCAGTAGTTTTGCGTAACTACAGCTGTTTGGGCTGGGACATCAGCCATATTGTGGGACTGACTATATTTCAGTAAGCAAGAAGTAGATTGGGAAGGTGAATTTCTGACGATATGAGTGTGGGTGCTTTAAGTTTACTTCTTTTCACTCAAGTTATCTAACATAGAGCGAGGATAAAAAAGAAGAAATATGAGTCAAATGCCTGGTTGTACACTGATGTTGGGGATTAGCTCCCAGTGTCTATCAGGGAGCCCTCATGAAGGTTACCATAACCTAGGGACCAAGATGTTAGACTTACAGTTTTCAGCCACTTTCCCTGGCAGCAGCCACCATTCAGCAGCCTATCAAGACAACTGTCCAATCATGACCAGAACATCCTCTTTGGCTGTTTTACTCTCTCCTGTGGTGTGTACATAATTTCCATTTTTAGAATCATGTTTTTAGGATGTTTCAGAGCCATGTTACTCCTCCACTCTATCTTTTATTACCATTTCTTAAGGAGGGTTCAAGTTCTTTTTCAAAAAATTTATTTACAATAGAGGAAGAAAATAAAAAGTAACATGAGGTTGCTGGTTAAGAAATAAAAATCTTTTTGTTTCAAAAGTCCACTGCCCCCGGTTCTGTGATCTGTTGCACATAACAAATTTTTCTCCCAACCAGGAAACATCTGTATGGATTATTTCACTATAATCCTATGATGCTTGGACTTGAATCGCTTCCAGATCCCACAGACACCTGGGAAATTATAGAGACCATTGGTAAAGGCACCTATGGCAAAGTCTACAAGGTAACTAACAAGAGAGATGGGAGCCTGGCTGCAGTGAAAATTCTGGATCCAGTCAGTGTAAGTAACAGTTGTAAATTATAACCAGAATTTGGTGTTTTATGCACACTGAGTTTTCAACTTCTTTTCTTGATTTTAGGTTTAATTTTCATGAAACCTGGTATGAAATCTCAAAATGGGTCATGATTTGTCAGCTTCTCTGAATGAAGGGACTCCACTTGGAGTTAAAGCTTCCCTTGACTTTTGTTTCTTGTCCATTTTACTGTTGTGTTGGTTTGGGACCACTGGGATCTTCAAAAGTTATTCTCTTGGAAAGAGTAATATATTTTACTACCTGGTCTTTCTGTAAGTTACAAAGTGACCCAGACTTGTGATATTCAGTCATCTTAGGCTGACATCTTATTTTAGAGCACCAAGGTTATAATGCTGTATGCTGTTTTGCACAGTGAGGTTTTACATGTCCTATCCTGTGATAGTTCCCTTCAAGCAACTTCTCCATAACTGCTTTGAAAATTCAGACACTTTTCAATAAAAAAGATATTTGTGATAGTATTATTAAAGAAAAAAGAATATCATAAACATTATTAACATTATTGATATAATTATGTAATAATAGAAGGTGTAGGTTGTAATAATAGAATGTAATAACGTAATACTAGAAGGTGTAGATTGATATCTGAATGTCCATTGTTAGATATTTTGAAGATATGGTAATGAGATTGAAAATACGTAGTAAATATGTTTTACTAAGTACTTGAGCATGATGTCATATCTGTACCCTTCCTTACACATTAGATTTAATCCAGCTTGCATTTTTCTACTCTGTTTAGGATATGGATGAAGAAATTGAGGCAGAATACAACATTTTGCAGTTCCTTCCTAATCATCCCAATGTTGTAAAGTTTTATGGGATGTTTTACAAAGCGGATCACTGTGTAGGGGGACAGCTGTGGCTGGTCCTGGAGGTAAGAGGCTCCCATTGGGTAACCAGTGATTTGAACAGAGTGCCAGAGGCCAACAGATGCTTTATTACCTAGAGGGTGTTTTAAGGTACACATCTGAGGAGTAGGTCCCTCCTGCATGTCACAGGTACCTCACCAGATGTGACATTCTCCTCCACAGTTCTTACAGGTAGGCCTTATGCTAAAAATATTTTTGTTTCTCTGCTTCAGAGGTTTAATAATCTTTTATTCTAGTACAGGGTGAATATAGGAATATAATTGAAAACATTAATTGTCTTCCCTAACATTTAATTGTAAACATGTTTGAATTGATTGCAACTCATTTTCAAAAATTGTTAACCCAAGGTTTACTTGGCTTGCCAAGTTTGGATTTGCCCACTCATGTTCATTAGTCCTCATTTTAGATTGGGTTTCCTGAAAACTGACTCTGAGAATTGTGTATGGAAAGTTTGTTGGAGAGTTCTTAGCAGAGATAGACCTAGAAAAAAGTGAGGAAGGCAGGATCAGGCAACAGAGACACTGAACAGCAATATGGTTATAACAGAGACCTAAGCTGGTCCTCTGGGAAATGGAGAGCTGGAAAGTTTTTGGAATGTTGTCCTGAATTGCATCTCCACATCAGCCAATCATTGGCTGCATGCCATCCCTGGGAAGGAGCGTGACTTTGGGGGAGTCAGTTCTCTGAAGTGGATGCCAGCTTGGGTGAGGGGTGCAGCTGAGGGCTGGGAGCTGTTCCTGTTTCTAGCAGCATCCACTGCGAAGAGGGAATCTGAAGGGAACAACACTGTATCCACTAGAGTCCTGCATTTTTTTCTCCAACAAACCTTCCATACACAATTCTCAGAGTCAGTTTTCAGTATTAATGGGAATGAATGTGTGCATCTGGATGCAAAAGAGTCAATTCCGAACAAATACAATTCCCTATGAGACTAAAATGACAAGGAAAATAATGACAGTATATGAATTAATATATTAGGACAGGTCTATCACCACATTCTCACTAGGCCTACACTGTTTTGTTCTGGGCTCTGACCCTCTGAACCAGCTCATGTCTCCATGTCTGAGGTCACATAGGTGACCCAGCACTGTGTGGACACAAGTGGAAGCCTTAAGAGAGAAGCACCAGGGGAGAAACCAGCCCTCACTTCACTGTCTGGTACCTCTTGTCCACATGTTTCTGGCTCTGGGAGGGCCTGAGCCTGGGACAATACGTACTGGCTGCCATGGCAACCGTGTTTGGGGAATTCATTTGTTATATTCAAATGGGATAATCTGCAGGGAAACTGGTTTGAATTTATTTCTGTCACATCAGTTGCCTTCCTCAGAATATAAAGATGTAAGGGATTTTGGTTTTCTAATTATCTTTGTTCCTTCAGTTGACTGGTTAAGTCATATAACACACTTCTTCGGGGTTTTATTAACTCCCCCACCCCCACCCCAAGAATATTAGGATTTTATCTTGCCAATGAAGCTCTTTAACAATGCTATTTGGAAATGATAAAGTACTGTTCCTGGGGTCTCTGATTATATTTGTCTTCAGCTCTGTAAGATCTCTGTGTTTTAAACCTCGTTGTAACTTAGTAATGGAAGTACAGTGACCAAGGAACCTCAGTTTCTGCTCATTTTTAACTCCTGACTAAAAAAGGCTCACATCAGACATACAGAACTGAAACTTTCAGGAATTTTCGAGGGCCTGAAAAGGAGCCTTCCCTCCATGCAACCAGGCAGGCAGGTGGGCTGCTCATACCTGAGGCCACCTGGTGAATGAACATCCTTCCTGATGAGGAGTGACCCTCAGGTATGGCAACTCAGGTATGGCCAAAGCAGCCAGGAAGTAGCACATGGCCTTGAAAGATGAGAAAGAGCCCAGAACTATGAGCTGAGCCTTGCGCAGGTGCTCCCTTGCCAACTGTTTCTAGCTTTTTCAGGGTGACCATGATAATGAGGCTGCCCTGAGACACTGAATTATTCATACCTCTGCAATACAATATGCTGTCATTTATGACTTTTGCTGGTTGTTTTGGTCCATGCCAAAGTGGGTGATATGAGATGCTGGATGTCCTCAGTCTTTTCTGTCCCAGGATGGGCAGTCTAAACCAGGCTGCTAGATGGTCATGTGCATTCAGTGCCTCCAATAGTCTTAGGGAAACACAGGAATTCCTAGACTCCTAATACTGGCAGAAGCCGCTCTGTTCAGTCCCCTAGCCTTCAGATGAGGGACAGAGGCCCACAGAGGTGAGTAACATGCCTATGGTCACATAATTGGTTGCATGGCAGAACTGGAAGGAAAAGCACATTTCAGCACATTTTCTTTCACCATGTGCAGCTGCTCCTCTGATGTTATCCATTGGGTCATGGAAACACAGATGTGCAGTCTCTCACTGGGATCGCAGTACTTCCTGACCACACACACAGAGCTGGATGATAATGACGGTCCACATAGTACCCTATTTTGTTCTCTCTGCAGCTTTTTAAGGCATGCTTTAGGGGACTCACACAAAAAAATTATGATCTGTTTAATACTGTTCTCCTCATCTTGCATATTAAGAATAAATTTATGTTGCCTTTGCTCTTTATTTGCCTGACTGATGAAAGGACGAGTGAGAAGCTATTCCACAGAGCAATTCTAGAGGGTAGAAAAATGTTATTAATAATCCCCTTAAATCACGACAACTCTGAAAACAAAGCAAATAAAAATGTCATTTTCTGAAATTCATTACTAATTGTTAGTAGAAAGCAAACAAAAGCTCTCTTTCATGATAGACACCTACTATATTGGAAAGATATGGAGAGAAAATACACATACGTAATAGTGTTTTGGAAAATCTGTGAATGCATTTTAAGTGAATATTAAATTTTTAAAAATCTATAAGTCCGTCTTTCACCTAAATGATATACATATTAATAAATTAGACCTTTAAGAAAAACGTGATACTCAGAAAAAATACCTAACATGTGGTAGCTAAGGCATGAACTATATTTTGTTTTTCCTTTTAGTGTAAAATCTTTGGCAGGTAGAAACTGAATTTCTGCATCAATCAAGTGTTCTACTTAAAAGAAATGGTTTGGAGTACTGGTAAATGAGGCCGGAAAGTAAAACAAACAAACAACTTTGTCCTTTAAACCATGTATGAGAATTAGTTTTACATCTTTTTTTTCCCTTCAGAGATCTCGGTATAAGTTCAATATCTAATATGTAGAACCAAAGCAAAAGGGGGCGGGGGGCGGGGAGGGAGGGAAGGAGAAAGAGAGACAGCAGACAGACAGAGAGACAGACAGACAGACAGACAGACCGATGGACCTCTGTCCAGATTTTGCTTTTATCCAAGGCCCTAGAAAGTATAATCTAGACCTGAATATCACTGGAAGTGTTATACATCAAACCATTTTGTTGATACTGTGGCATGAATTAAGTTTATCAGGTTAACAAATCAGGGTCTTAGTCATACTCTGACGGACTCAAATGTGGGACTGGTGGATTTTGATTGACCAGAAATGGTTAGAAAGTACTGCAGCATTGAACACTGACTCAGTGGGTTCTAGAGTGAGAGACATTGGAATGCTGGGAGCCAGGATGAAGGCACAGAAAACTGAGACTGGAGAAGGGAAGGACTTTGAAATGGAACAGCATTACATCCCAGAAACATATACTATATGTGTTCAACAAAAGAGAGAGAGTTAAGAGGCTGAGGCCTGGGAGTGATTCTTCCCACTCTTGGCTCTATTCAATAAGGATGTGCCCCAGGAAAAGAATGAGATGGGAGGTCACTCTCAGGGCCCACTTCCCTCTCATTGTATGAGCATCTCTCCACTCTGATAGAAACTCTAGGGTTTCAAGTGACATAGTTTTCACTGGTCTTGTGGCAAGCCAGTGACTTTAGCTGACTTTCATTAAAATAAACATGATTTGTCCAACACCAGAGGAAAAAATGTGCTGTTCTGGAATTACTGAGAGGTGGACAGTGTCTAACATGATACTTCCGAAGGGATTTTCTGAAGTAATTTTGACTATCTTTGACTTTTCCTTTATGTTATCTGTAGAACCCAACACCCTTAAAAGACAAAGTCTACTGAACAAAGGGGCACCAAAAAGAAATTCCTCTTAATTCTGCAAACTGACTATGTCAAAGCAGCATGCTAGTATAGAATCTACTTGAACGTTGGAGCCTAGGTCTGGCGATTGTGTTGCATGGGCCATTCTTTAATAATGTGGAAGAAAGTTGATGGCTTATTGAGCAAGGAACATTTTATTGCTTGAAATGATGACTGTCTTAGCAAATGCACATACTGTGATTGAATCAATATTCAATGACGTTTTGGAAAGTAGATGTGGAATGTAAATGATTTTTCTATTTTTCTTGGTTTGGAGCAAAATGCTCATTAAATTCTAGATGGATTCAGCTACCACATTTCCTGAATGCTGAGGGCGTAGGGAGGAACTGCAGGAATGAAAACACACTTCTGTATTTGAATCTGGTGGCTGGCAGAGTGGGCGGGAATAAAGGGCTGATGTGTCAACCCTCAGGGCTGGGGTGGGAGGCTTGGTTGCCTTCTTACAATTCTAAAGGGATTATTTTACTTGGTGCATTTAAATATAATTCTTTGTTATGCTTTTAAAATGTTCAACCCATTTCACTGAACATTTATTCTGATTAGACAATTGTTAGTGTACACCTGATTTCTTTTTTTATATCCAAGTGCCCAGTCTTTTTTCTATAACCCATAGGCTGCCCTTGAAAACCTTGCTGGTGGGCTTATCAACTTCACAGGACAGCTTCCTTTAAAAGTGTCCTGAGCAGTTTAATTATATGTTTCTGTGAGTTCTGGGAAGTCAGACAGCTCTTATACTCTGACATTTAGTGAACAGAAAGCACTGGCTGGGTAAGATTCCTTTGTTGTTTTTAAATCCATAGCTGAGTTTTGATCCTGCTGACAAATAGCTACTCTTAATCCCTTCATAAGTTCTAGAGTTACAAATAAAGTTTATAAGTTGGCTACCTATATAAAATATTGCTGAAGAGGCCTTTGTTGCAAAAATGGCCACACTTAAAGTAGGGCAGGGAGAGAGACCAAAATGAGGTGTCAGGGGAAAATTCCAGGGTTGCATTTTCTGGGATCATCACCCAGCATTTAATTTAAAATTTCTCTCAGTAGAATTTTAATAGCATGCTTGCAATGCAAGAAAGCCTGTGCCTCCCTGAGATGTGAGCCAGGGTGGGGAGTGGTCCTGATGAAGGTTCTGTCATGCTTTGCATCCCTATTACTGCCTTTCCTTTAGAGGAGCAAAGACTATTGATATTTCCCTAATTCTCACAGTTTCCCTAGACTCTGTCTCTTCTTCACCTTTCACATGTGGCTGGTCAGAAATTCCTGTCATTTTTATCTCAGAAAAAGTCCCCCAAATCTCTCCCTCCCTTTTATCCTCATGACTTTTTGACCCTGCCTCTCTTGATTACCTCAATATCTTCTAATGGATACTGCAGCTCCTAGTGTTGTCTTCTGTCCATCCTCCATCTGCTGACCAAGTCATTTTTCTAGAATGCCAATCTGAACATTGAGACCTCCTGCCTAAAATCTGTTAATATTTTCCCTTTTTTATCTAGTGATATATCATGGTATTATAATATACATAGAATATTACATGGGTAGTATACAGGTATATATTATATGGGTAGTATATGGGTATATATTATATGGGTAGTATACACAGTATATTATAATAAAGCCCATACTCCTTAGCAGGGCATACCTGTCGTTCCCTGTCATTGGCCTTCCTCCTCCATCTCCCTGCCCCAGGATTCTGGCACCCTTTGTCCCAACAGTAGTAGAGTATTTAGAACTCATCACACACATGTACACTCACATGCACATTCCCCCTCATTCTTTCATGCCCCCTACATTTGCACAAGATGTCCCCATGTTCCTTTTCACAGAATCTTCTTTCCCTTCATGTCCACCTGCCCAAAACCCATTTGTCCTTCAAACTCATTGTAAATGTTACATCCTCTGGGAAGTTTTCCTAGACTGTCCCCTCTTTGCCCTCCCTTGGCAGAGTTCACCCTTCCTTCTTTGGTGCCACCACACTTCCTTAGGCACAGCTCTGCTTCCACATTCCACGCTATAATTACTTGTATGTCCATTACTGGGCAGTGACCTCTTTGAGGCTAGAGATTGTGTCATATTCATGATTGAGTAATAGGTAATAAACCAGACAATCATAAACTATTGATAACAAAGAGGTGCCTTTCTTCTCAATAACTGAACTAAACTGCGTTCTTGAGCCCCCAGCCTGACTAAAGGAGGCAACTGATTCTAACCCATTTTGTTAAACTTAAGTCCAGTTGAGTGACTTTGTGGAGTGGCATATTCCAGTATTTATATCCAATTTTCACTGTCCAGTTCAAGGCTTAGTCATCTGGGTAAGTACTCAATTTTTTAGGGCCTCTTCTCTCCGTCTTCCCTCTCCCTTTTCCCTGGGTGGCATCTGGATCTGGGTACAAGTAGATGCTTCCATAATGCCATGGTAGTGAGGGCAGAGGCTTCTGAACTGTATTGTAACCACAAAGTCCTTGTGATAATAAAACTGTATTTTCTCCCTTTGGTATCTTTGATGTTCCTGGTCTCTGACACTCCCTCCTATCATGAGGTCCTCATGTCCTTTGTCCTTATTTAAACTCTAACCTTATCCCTGTCCCCAAATAGAGCATGAAGTTCTGAGTGTCTTACAAGTTGTGAGCAGATTGTAGAAAACTGTTATTGTAATCTCAAGTGTGGTCTACCTCACCATGCCATACTTTCATTTCACTTGACACAGACACCCCTGGTTATCAAGAGGTCTCCTCTTAGATTTCCAAATGGGAAGAGGATCATAAGAAACTGAAATTTCTATTATCATTACCCGCTTACACAGACAGCCCCCTCCCAGAGGGAGCATCCTCATTCTAATCTTGTCCTCTTAAGCTCCCCTAACTCCAGTTAGGGGAAAACAGTCAGATCTCCCTCAGAGGCCTATCTAAGGGTTGCTGGCCAAAGGGGCCATCATCTGAGGCTCCAGTTGCATGACCATTTGGAGTTTGATGTCATGAAGGTGAGAAAGAGACAAACTGGGTTATTAGAAAACATGTATTAAAACAAAATGGGGGCAGGGGGTAAGGATAGCTCAAAAGTCTTGAGGCCTTTTATGTTTGCACAGGAAGAGGGAGGCCAAAAGCCCAACTGGTAAAAAACTTTTACCCTTCTGCCATCGTGTCAGGCTTTTGGGTTCCCTTCCCCTGAGCGCAATCCTAAGCCAACCAGTCTAAGGTTTGGGAAATTAACTCTTCCTAGTTTGGAGGATGTGTCTGAGGGGAGTGTCCCATAGTACAGAGAGACAATTACCTATCAGTGAAGAGAGGAAGAGAAAGAAAAAAAAAAGGCTTTTTTTTTTCCTCAAAGGATTAGTCTAAAGTGCATCCCAGGGGTTCAGGATGCACTCAAAAGGGGTACAGACTGAAGATGGATGGCTACTCATCTAGAAAGAGGAGAGCAAGGCATCCCTGGTTCCCTTCTCTTCCTAGCAAATACCTGGGGTACATGAGGGAGAGAAAGTGAGCCATTCCTCTTTCTTTTCCTCCATCCTTATATCCCCAAGTTCCAGTGACTGCGACAGGGTACTGCCCATAGAGTCAAAGCGGCTTTCACCCTTGTTAAAAGGGAGTCTGGGGGTGGGAGTATCCACTCTTACCCACGTATGCCCTATCTCCTCTGCTGTCAGTAGCCTTTGAATTCCCTAGACCTCATTTATGCCATGGATAGTATCATGACCTTTATCCATGAAATGGGAAGCTTGGCTTAATTGGCAGGAAACCAGTCATGCTCACCTGTGCTATGCCTTTTAACTTCCATTATCATCTACCTCTGGATCCCTCAAATCCAGTTTTCTTTCCTAGGGCTTTGACCTGAAGCTTGGAATTGAGTTTGGGACAAAAATGTGCCTCGGAGAAGGGGTGTTGCATGGACTCCTTATCATAAGCCAAATGCTAAGGTGAAGCTGTGAATTGAGTCCTCCTCCAACAAGGGAGAGAAAAGGATGTCTTGTGACATGCCCAGATAACTGGTGGCTATAGTTATGCTTGCTAAGATGCAGGTGCATGGGGCTTGGCTTTGGTTAGCTCCCTTGGTCTTACTTTCCCAAGAAGAAAACTCTGGGTGATGGGCACCCTATTTATATCCTATTTATTCCCATCACCTGGCAGGATTTGCAGGATAATTGCTCAGAACTAGAATTTTGATCCAGGTTTTTACATCACCTATCCCTTTTATTCTTTCTAAGCTGCAGCTGGAGATTCCTGGTTGGTTCACAAGAACAAGCAGGGTTAGTCTAAAGTGTAGGCAAAAACTTAAAAACAACTAATGAGTCTAGAATTTAATGACAAATGTATGGTAAGTTTTGAAACATAATTTCTCTATCTCCAGTCCTCATTTTTTTGTTAAAAAAAAAATCAGGACTGAGTTGCTGGCAAAATAGACTTTAGTCTTACACTTGACCTGATTATTTGCATAAAGTGCAGCAAGAATAACTGTTTCTACATAGGCCTTTTAGATTGGCTTTGATGGAACTCTGTTCCTCAAGGAATTTTGGATAAGACCTTTTAAAGCTGAGCACAGCCATGGGTTTGTATCCTCAAATACGTGTGAGTTGGGCGATCCTCTCCTTTTAAGGTCCCAAGATAAACTTAGAGCTCCTGGTCCTGTCATAAAGTAACATTTTTTACTTACCACAGGTCAGGAACCCTGTACAGGTACTGCGTAGATAAGGGTATGAGGCCAGTTTTCCCAAGGGGCTTTTATCAGCTCTGCAAGTCGAGCTTGACTCCTTAAAGGGAAGCATACCCTTCCAGTCAAAGCCTTGGTAAAACAGTTTCTCCAATTGCATCATACTGCAAGAGAAAATGGATTCTTATGGCACTGATGCAAACAACTACATTGCTGTAAGTTAAGAATACTCACAACTAGTTTCCAAATTTCGGGGAAGCCAGGCAGAGAGGGACATATATGCTCCAAATTTTGTTCACAGGAGTATACCTTAATCATTAAAGGCCATAAATAGTTCAAAATAAGTTTCCTTGACTCTGAAAAACAAAACAAGGATCAGCAATATTCCAAGAAAAAGTCAAAAAGATAGCTTCAGGTTTCTATGAGTTCAGTCCATTTAGTTAACTCTTGTTTGATATTCATGAACATTTCAGCTCTTTATGAGTCCTGTACATGTTTCCTTTTTTCCAATGTCACAATCTCCAAAGTTATCAGAAACCTGTATTTGAGAGCACCTGTCAGAGTCCTGTGGCACCTGTCAGAGTCTGGTTTATTATAAACTATCTTTTGAAAAGGACCAAAACAAGACAACAATTGTTGGGAATAAAAAAATTGCCCAGGGTATTTACAGTTAGAAACACAATTGACAAAGAAGTTTGGTTATCTCTCTTCTTCTCAAAGAAGTTTGGTTTACAATAACATAAAAACCTTAATTATGATGATAGCATATACATTAGACATTAGAATTTTAAAAATCCCATACAATTTTGGAACATAATATTATTCATCAAAATATAACCTAAATAATATTGAACACCATTTTGGCAATTCCATGTAACTAAACATGTCAAATGATCCCTTTTACCTCTCTTTTGGATACTCCAGGGCCCTCTGTAGCATCCAAAAGCTAGGTGTCAGGAAAGGCAATTTTGAAACTGAAGTTTGATTTTGGGAAGCCTGTTAAATATGTTAGTGGTTTAACACACTGAAATAGAATTCCAGATTACCATAAGTTATTTATTTTGCCAAATGATGACTCAGAAATTCAAAAAAGCAAAAACCTTTTATGACCCTTTACAAATTTTGCTAAAGAGCAGATTAGTGCCTTAAGAGTACCTTGTTGTGCTTTTATTTCAATGCTCAATTTACAAAAAAACTATATAATATCCTTTTGAATTTAGTCAATCTGTTCACACACTGAATTTTTGCAATATTAATTTTTACAGTCCTTCCATCATTTGTTTAAACTGTCAGCTTTATTTTATCTAATTCAAAACAGTCCTTTAAACCTAGGCAAGAATTTACATTTCCATGCCTTCTTGTAATCTTTTACTAAAAATACATCTTTCTGTTCCTACATACCTTGCATGTAAATCTATTTCCAGTAGTTTTAATTACATGTTACAATGGTAACCCCTAGCAATTTTAAGTTTAATGTAAAACCTGGTAAGTTGTTTTAATTATGTGCTAGGTTCAGGCAAGGTTTGACTCCTTCCAACATAATTAAGGGTGTGGTTAATTCCATATGTCTCCAGGCCTTACTAATTGTCAAGCTGGCTAATTGTCAAGTTGAAAAGTTCTTAAAAACCAAAAAGGCAGTTTATAACCTTAAAACATTTAGCAAACCTAGTATCTGACCTGCATAATTTAGTTCACCTGTGTATATTTGACAACATCTGCATTTTACCAATAATCTTTAAGACTGTTTTTATTTCTCAAAGATTAAAGTCACATGAACTAAAATGTACCACAGCTTTAATCTTCCCTTTAAAAAAAATTTGATCCAAGCACTTGTCTTCCATTAGACCAATTAATTAGAGCTTTTTTATAGACATCACACACACAACACATATGTAACTACACAGACAGGCAGAAGAAAACCAGCAGCCATAAGATTTTCATTTGCCCATCTCCTATTTGGATTATTGGCCTCTGGGTGGAGCCCTTTAAGAGACAGGGCTAGGAAAACATGCAGCTTTTAAGGCCTAATAAACAGGCATGACTGGGAGGCAAAATCAGAGTTTGAGAGGGATCTATCCACTTTTAATTCTTGGGGTTCCATGAGAAAAACAGGTTTCTTCCCAAAACGGAGTGGTGCCTTGTCTGTTTTTCCCAAGGAGTCCCATGGCCCCAGGAGTTATCTTAGGGCCTGCCATGCGTGCACTGAGAGTGGCAAGGCAAAATGGAGAAAAATAATTTAGTCAACTGAGGAAAAGCCTTTTTCCAGCAAAGCAAGATCCCAAAAGAGGAAAAAGCGTAAAGGCCTTTTAAATAAACCGTAACTTGGACATCCACTTTTAATTAAACTGAGCACTCTCTAAGAAAATCCTTTTAACTCTCTTATTAGCCAATTTTAGCCATGCCAAGCAGCTGGTATTTCTGGCTTTCAAACTTTACTAAAGTTAACCTCGCAGGTGAAACCAACAAGCCTCACTTAAGGTTATGATTTCACTGTGAGCGTATGCGGTATTTTCAAAGGGGATAAGGGTAAGCAATTCTTACAAAATTTAGAACCTTTAAAGGTAACCCAGAGAAAGGAAGATGTAAGAAAAAGGCTAGACGTTGTTCATGGTGGGGAAGAGAATCAGCAAATGGCAGAAGTCACACAGATATTAACTGGAAAGTACTCATTTCCTAAGCCAGGATTGAACCTAGGCATCATTGTGAAATGAAAAAAAAAAAGCATTGCCACATGGTTACAGGTCACAATCCCAAGCACATAAAACAAGATGGAGGCCTGCAGCAAAGTTTGCTGTTGGCCATACAGGAAGTCATGCAAAGCACACCAGATTGGCTACAGCTTAAGACCAACCTCACAAATCCTTTTTTATAATTAAAACTTTACAGAAAATATAAACCCTGATAGTTGGGGTCCTGGCCTGGTAAAATGTTTTCTTAAAAAAAAAAAAAAGCCAGCTGTGTTCTGTGGCTCAGGTCTGCAATCCCAGCACCTTGGGAGGCCGAGGCGGGCGGATTACCTGAGGTCGGGAGTTCAAGACCAGCCTGACCAACATGGAGAAACCCTGTCTCTACTAAAAATACAAAATTAGCTGGGTGTGGTGGCGCATACCTGTAATCCCAGCTACTCGGGAGGCTGAAGCAGGAGAATCGCTTGGACCCGGGGGGCGGAGTTCGCGGTGAGCCGAGATGGCGCCACTGCACTCCAGCCTGGGCAAAAAGAGTGAAACTCCCTCTCAAAAAAAAAAAAAAAAAAGTCTGGGGGAAGAATCTCTTATTTTTATGCCAGTGAGTTTCTCCAACAGGGAGACAAACTTGGGAGCTGGGGAGCCACCAGTTTGCCCGTCCAGCCGACATTCCTGACCCCCAGGAATGACATTTTGATGTGGGGGGTCATAATTTCTCTACCCTCAGAAGAAGTCCTAGGACAAAAAGGCTTAGAAGCCAAAGGAAAAAGACTTTTTGGTTTGCATGTCACTCACCTTTCCTTAAGCCCTACGTCTGGATGCCAGAAATGTTGCAGAACTTTCTCCTTAGTTCCACCAAAACGGGGTTTTTGTCACTTGAGCAGGAAAGATTAGATTGGTAGACACATAAAAGGGTGAGGAGCGGAATTTATTGGGAGAAAAGGAAAAAAAGAAAGAACTCAGCAAAGTGAGATGGAGTCCTGCTAACAGGCCCTCTACCTCACCGATTGATTCCCAGGTCACCACATGAGCTGAAGAGAGCAGGCTACTTCCCTGCATAAGGCGTGAATTCCCCGTGGCTCCACCCGTTTCCCCCCAGTGCTCGTGTCTGGCTCCAGTCTGCTGTGGGGATGCCCATACAAGCCTAGGGCACAATTGTTGCCTAATCTGCACAAAGCATCTGATGTAAACACTTGTGGGGCAGGTCAGAGATTCTCTGGGGACCCCTTTTTATCTGCATAGGCGTTTGGCTAGCTCAGCAGCTTTTAGAATCTGGTGAAAGCTCTGCATTTTCTCCTCAGTAAACTGCAAGATGCATATACAGCATGCTGCCTACAATTTCAGGGTATTTCCGTGCTCTGCTCAAAACAGTTAAGAACCCTTGATTTAGGATGGCTTGTAGCAAATCCAAACCTGCACATTGACTTCTGCAATTAGTAAGAGTCATCTCTGGAAATCCTTAAGTTGATGAAAAAGTATTGTAGCAGGACGAGCCGCAGACAAAACTCCTCAGACACCGAGTTAAAGAAGGAAGTGGTTTATTCCGCCGGGAGCATCGGGCAAGACTCCTGTCTCAAGAGCCGAGCTCTCTGAGTGAGCAATTCCTGTCCCTTTTAAGGGCTCACAACTCTAAGGGGGTCCGCGTGAGAGAGTCGTGATCGATTGACCAAGCAGGGGGTACGTGACAGGGGCTGCATGCACCGGTGGTCAGAGTGAAACAGAACAGACCGGGAAGTTTCACAGTGTCTTTTCTATACAATATCTGGAATCTATAGATAACATATCCGGTTAGGTCAGGGGTCAATCTTTAACTACCAGGCTTAGGTCAGGCAGGCCCAGGCCTGGTTTCGGGTCTGGTTCCTAGGCACCGGGCTACCTGCCTTTTGTTTTGCTTTTCTTTTCTGAGTATAAAACAATATAAAACAATATGAGAGGGTCTGTCTCTCTTCTCTCAGTATTACTGCTTTATGTACTCAAACTTCAGTAAGATACAATATATGACAAAGAACAAATATGCAAAATAAAATTAGTGTTTTTAATTACAGACAAAAAAGAGAGAAGAGCATAAAGTTGCTGAGAGCCTAAAATTGAACATTAAAAAGTTAATAAATGCACTTATGATGCAACTTCACTCCATAAACTTTATCTGCAATGGCAGTTCTAGGAAGAACTGCTGGTTGGGCTTCTGATACGTGCTAGCACTGGAGAAATCACTGAAATTTATTCTCTCTCAGGTATCAAGGGCATCCATCTTGCCCCTCCCGGTTTTTCCTTATCCTCAAAATGCACATTAAAAACATAGACAATATTCATATAAAGTGAAAAATATCCAATAAGTTGCCATTATTATTTATATGCTTTTTCTTTCCAAAAATTTTCTTTGTAAAAAATTTCTAATTGTGCTTTATATTTTATTTTTATTTTATATTTGGCAATTAAAAAGTTAGCATTTTGAACATGCACTTTCACTCATAAATTATCACCTCGAATAAAAAATACATACGCAAAGAATTAGATTAGACTGGGTAATGGAAATGTGAAGTCTGAGTATTCCAAGCTGGAGTTTTGTAATCTGCAAATTTACTACATTGAATCAGTATCAGTCGGCTTTTCTTAATTTCTTTTTCTTTTCTTTTTTACGTGTGGTCTCCTGCTCTCCCTGTGTCTGGCACCTCTTCTTGCAGCTGTGTAATGGGGGCTCAGTCACCGAGCTTGTCAAAGGTCTACTCAGATGTGGCCAGCGGTTGGATGAAGCAATGATCTCATACATCTTGTACGGGGCCCTCTTGGTAAGAACATCTATCAAACGGGGTATGACAGCAAATGGGATGGTTTGTTCATTGCTTGGGTCCTTATTGCATATTAACAATGGGGAAACTGCCCTATGATATGCAAGGATTATTAACAGCAGGAAGGTGTAGCCAAATGTAGACTTTCATGAGACTTTTCAATAGTAGGGTAATTGCTTTAAAATAAGCATGTAAATTTCCCCTTTCTCTTTCCTGTTGTTTGGTGGTGGTGGGATGCCATGCAGGGCCTTCAGCATTTGCACAACAACCGAATCATCCACCGTGATGTGAAGGGGAATAACATTCTTCTGACAACAGAAGGAGGAGTTAAGCTCGTTGACTTTGGTAATGACTGCTTGTCGTTTGTTTTCTTGATGTGTGCAGTTTAGCCAAAGGGGACAATTTATTGCAATCTCAGAAGACTGGGGCTTCTCTGCTACACCATAGGCTGAGCGACTTTTCCAGTCAAACACAAGCTGGAGGGGGTGGGGGCTCCAGATGGATCACCCTAGGAGATGCTGTTTGCTAATCTAGTTTCAGCTTTAGAAGCAATTTTATAAAGATTGAAAATAAAAGTGTTTCAAAAGAAGAACTTGATGGAAAAACTTTTTGGTTTTCTGCTAAGAATTTCACATCTCAGGGCAATTGTCTATAATTTACATTTTGTCATTTCTTCTTTTGCATATGAAAAGAGAAAGCAGTTTGGTCTTTCAAATGACTTTCACTAGCCTTAGGCATACTTATTCCCAGTGAGCAGAAGGTAAAATAGTCCTCTGGGCCTGGGAGCTAACATCCTTTTAAATTGTGTTTATTGCTGCTACATGTGAGGCTGGTTGAACTGGAAACATTAACGGGAAATGGAAGTGTGAGAGGAAATGCAGGGCAATATCACCTAAGGCCAGAGAACTATTAAATATCTCCTTGTAATATCATATGTTGATATTCACAAAACAACAAACCATTTGGTTTTTTTTTTTTTTAAGTTTATTGGAGGTTTAGTCTTCTAAATGAGTTCAACAATAGTACTTCAGAGTCATTGTTACAAATAATGAGAAAACACTTAGCGAAACACTTTAAACGTGTTGTCAATGTCATTATAGTAAACAAGATTGATGATTTTTAAAAGAATATTTATTGTCTTATTGCTAAGAAAGAGTTCAGTGTAAACATGTATCAGTTTATCACTTGCTCAGAAGAAATTACTTAAAAATAAATGAGGTTGCTTTAGATGTACTAGTCTATTTTTACTGAAACACAAGCAAAGAAAAATAGCTAAGGGAGCATTTTGTTTAAGTCTTATGCTCCTCTTTATAAGGAATGATATAACTCCAATAATATGCTGTGTGTATGACATTTGAATTGTTTTTGCACGTGATTCTGGGGACTGTAAATATGTTGTGAGGGGAAACAGACTGAAAGGATGAGGATGGGGTGGGAATTGATACTGATGTATTCACTCAGCAGCTTTGCGATTTGACATAGAGTAAATGTTCCTAATCTTTCCATTAGAAGGTTCCTGAACTTTCAGTGGCTGCAAAAGAAATGTCTAGAAATTAAAACCAGAAAGGTATAGTTGTTTTTACCAAAATTGTGGTGGAGGACTTGGTAAAATGGGAAATTATCTAGGTCAAATAGACTTTAAAGAGCTTCTTGGCTCTCTAATAAAGAGAATGTCCACAGTGAACACAACAGTCATCCCCCAATAAACCCACAGATCCTTGGCAAATCTATGCTCATGTTTCAAAGGTGTGTCCTTTGCTAAGAACACATAGTGTTCAGTTTCTAAGTTTTTGTCATCAATGACATTAGTGGCAACCCTTGTCATTCTCTTAAGGGCTACGTGAGACTTCTGTGTGGTGTAAAAGAATACCTTACGTGTGTAAAATGCTTTGCAATTTATAAAGCATTTTCACATTTGTTCTCCTATTTGGTCTTAAGAAGAACCCTCCGTGTTAGGTGTGACTGTCGTGATTATCCCTAGTTTAAAGATGAAAAAACTGAGGCTCAAAGGTGAAGCAATCACATAATTAGTAAAAAGCATAATTGGGATGGAAAACATTGATTTTTAATCCTGTGGACCTTTACGCTCTCGTGATACGAAGAAGACAGCTGGTTAAAGGACACTGGAGTTACATTAGAATTCAGGTCCTCAACATTGAGCCCCAGATAATGTTATTAGTCATTTTCTTTTTCCATTTGACAAACACAGCTTTCTTGCCAGGTTTCCAGGCTTCTAGACAAGATAAGGCACTGAAATCTTTTTATGTCTACACTGATGCTCTGTTACAGATAGTGCAGCCGATCTTCTTTCTCCATAAAATGAAGCCCCTTATTAAGAAAGAAGTCATGTGAAATAATTTGGAAATATAATAGGATGATATTTTGGATTGATCCTAGTTGTTGATATTTTTCTTTTGATTTTTGCAGGGATATAGACAGGGATGTCCATTAGGGAAAAAAAAAATCCTAATGATTTAAATAGAGTGATAAATGCTCCAGAGTTATAGTTTGGCAACTACAGCTAGTGGGCCAAATATGACCTACCTCCTATTTTCATATGGCCTATGAGCTAGGAATGGTTTTTACATTTTTAAATGATTGGGAAAAAAAAAAAACCCAAAATATTTTGTGACGTGAAAATTATATGAAATTCAAATTTCAGCATCTATAAATAAAGTTTTATTGGAATGCAGCCACATTCATTCATTTATGTGTTTACTATGGCTGCTTTTGTACTATTGCAGCAGAGCTGAGTAGTTGTGACAAAGACCATAGGCCCACAAAGCCTAAAGTACTTATTTGGCCTTTGTGGAAAAAGTCTGCCAATCGCTGGTCTAGCATCATACTTTGCTCACTTTTGAATTCTGATACTCTTTCCTTACAGGTGTTTCAGCTCAACTCACCAGTACACGTCTGTGGAGAAACACATCTGTTGGTACCCCATTCTGGATGGCCCCTGAGGTAAGCTGGAAATACCTAGTTCTTTCTTTGCACTTGTTGAATGCCTTGGTACTATGCCTTTTTATGGGTAAGTCATATGCTTTCCAGAATTTTTAGGGAGAAGAAAGTCCATTATCCTTATTGAACTTTAAGAGTACTAGTTTGGTCAGCGATGCTGGTGAGATGTAACCTCAGAAAAGCAAGATTAAGTTATAGCTATCCCATAGGGCACCTTCATGCAATTAGAAGAAAGTGTCCCTCCAGAAGATGCAGCCCCCTCCAAGGGCCATGGCTTGGCAAATTCACCAGCCCTTGTATAAATTAGAAAAAGTCAACTTCCCTGGGTAGATGCAGCCCCAGAGGTATATGGCTTTGTGAAGAGCCAGATTTCAGCACCAACTGGACTACAGAACTATATGCGGTGGCCCTGGTTGTTTTTTTGTTACCAGATACATAGCAACTTATCTTGTGTACTTTGTCGGCTCTCTGTAGTGAAACATGGGATTTATTCCTAATTTAGGTTTGGCGTCATCACAGAACTCTCTGGAAAATGACGCAGGTAGAAGTTTGGGGAACCTTCCAGCTAGATGAAGCATGCTCTGAAACACCAGTGCAGTTTAGTTTTTCAGGTCATTTAATTCCACAGTATGCTGACCTTTGCCTGAGAGCAGTTTTCTGGATTAAACAAATGGGTTCTTTTAATACAAGGACTCAGATGGTCACCTCCTTAGATGTCTTTCCATCTCTGCATGATGGTATTTCCTCTGTGTGACTGCCAAAGTGGGCTCCTAACAAAGTAAGTGGTTCACACTAATCTCTGCTTAAATTTCTTCAGTGACCCCGCCCCCCCTCCTCCCATCATCTGTGGCTCTTTCTTTCATACTGGGTAAAGGATAGGCCCATTTTAAAGAAAAAGAAAAATGCTGCAATTTCCAGTGTTTACCTAAATCTTAAATATTTCTTAAATAGGTTTTACAAAACATAAAACTAGATATAAACTCTTTGTCATTTTTATTTGCAGAAGTATAAAACCAAAAGGAAAAAAATGTATTATGAAAAAAACTATTACACAATGCCAGTAACATTCAAGTAAGCAGCTTTACTTTTATGAGACAAATGATACTGTTTTGTGACTCTCCATTGTCCTTTGCAGTGTGCTTATGTTTCAGGACACAATAGTATGGGTTATTTTGAGTCTGGCACACCTACAACCACGTACCATGTGGCTACTCAGTTCTCCTACTACTTTATTCCATTTCAGCTAGCATAATCTGTTTGTTCAAACAGCACCTCCTTTGATCTCCAACTGTTACATCTGTGTTGGCTTGGTGCCAACTTAATAGTAAACGTAATATGAACACTGTGTGACAAATGGTCATCCAGATGATCTAGACTATGTTTTTACTCCTCCTTCTCCCATTATTATTATTATTAATACAATTATCACTGAAACAAAACCAAGAACATAAAAAGTTATCTAGGGATTTTGTGAATCCCACTTTGAGAAACACTGCAGGATAAAGTCAAAAATTCTTTGAATTTTGAATAAAGCTCTTAATATTCCAGCCCCTATCTATCCAGCCTTATTTCAGATTACTTCCCCCAATTTACTTGTTCTTAATGCCCCAATGGTAGTGAAAAACAGGTGACTCTCCAAATCCCTACTGATGTGTCTTTCCTTTAAACTCTTGGTGTACTATTATATCATCTGGAGTGGCCCCCAGGCCTCTGGAAAATTCCTCCTTAATTGACAAGTCTCAAATGCTAGCTCCGCTGGGAAACATTCCCTAATCCCTTGCCCACATTGAGGCTTCTTTCCCTAAGTTTCCACCACGTCCTTACCCCCTCCGTTAATACAGTATCACCACTGCATTGTAGTTGTTGGCAGGCAGGTCTCCTAACTGGACTCAGGTCTGGCAGGGACTTGGGATGCCTAAGCTCTTAATATAGTGCTTGATACAGAGTACATGCTCAAAAAAAATATCTGTTGGGTCAGGAGCGGTGGCTCATGCCTGTAATTCCAGCACTTTGGGAGGCCGAGGCAGGCAGATCATTTGAGATCAGGAGTTTGAGACCAGCCTGTCCAACATGGCAAAACCCCGTCTCTACTAAAAATACAAAAATTAGCTGGGTGTGGTGGTACACACCTGTAATTCCAGCTACTCTGGAGGCTGAGGCAGGAGAATTGTTTGAACCCGGGAGGCAGAGGTTGCAGTGAGCAGAGATGCCACCACTGCACTTCAGCCTGGGTGACAGAGTTAGACTCTATCTCTCAAAAAAAAAAAAAAAAAAAATCTGTTGAATGAATGAATGCATCTGTAAGAAAGCCAAAGGGATAAGATGCACTTGGAGGACAGTTTGAGGACGGCTTCACAACTATTGATATTAGCAAATTTCTCTGTAGATTTAGATCTGTTCTGAAAGGAAAGCATAACTAAGGTCGCTCAACTAATATTTGGGGTGGCATAACACGGAAGATGGTATTCCTGTTCTAATCTAGAGCAAATAGGTATTTTCAAAATCACAAAATATAATTAAGAGAAGCATTTTCTTGGCTTTGTACATTTATTAAGAGGTGTTTGTGGCTGGGTGTGGTGGCTCACACCTGTAATCCCAGCACTTTGGGAGGCCACGGTGGGCAGATCACGAGGTCAGGATATCGAGACCATCCTGGCTAACACAGTGAAACCCCGTCTCTACTAAAAATACAAAAAATTAGCTGGGCATGGTGGCGGGTGCCTGTAGTCCCAGCTACTCAGGAGGGTGAGCAAGAAGAATGGCGTGAACCCGGAAGGCGGAGCTTGCAGTGAGCCGAGATTGTGCCACTGCACTCCAGCCTGGGCGACAGAGTGAGACTCCGTCTCAAAAACAAAACAAAACAATCAAAAAAGAGGTGTTTCTGACTTTCCAGCTTTAACTGGGTTGAATAAAATATGTGGAGTGTTGACCGGGAGTGGTGGCTCACGCCTGTAATCCCAGCACTTTGGAAGGCGGAGGCAGGCGAATCACAAGGTCAGGAGATCGAGACCATCCTGGCTAACACGGTGAAACCCCATCTCTACTAAAAATACAAAAATTAGCCTGGCAGGATGGCAGGGGCCTGTAGTCCCAGCTACTCGGGAGGCTGAGGCAGGAGAGTGGCGTGAACCCGGGAGGCAGAGCTTGCAGTGAGCCAAGATTGTACCACTGCACTCCAGCCTGGGTGACAGAGCCAGATTCCGTCTCAAAAAAAAAAAAAAAAAAAAAAATATATATATATATATATATATATATATATATATATATATATATATATATATGGAGTGTTTCTGTAGGGGACAGTTTATGGTGAGCTTTTTGCTCAGATTCCCTGGAAGTGGTTCCCCTGTTAGCTGGGAAAAGCCAGTACTGCATCCTGCCTGTTGCAGTCGATCAATTGAAAAGTAAGCAGTTTAAGGTATGGACACCTTGACAGCACGTTGCAGGAGTGAATGTCTGACTGTTCAAGTGCAGGATTCTCTCAGGATGTGTGATTGTGTCCAGTATGCTCTGGGACCCAGGCTGTAGCTCTTGGGAATCAGGCCTGCACTATTCTCACATTTTTATTTTCTAAATGGAGAAGCATTTTTTCCAACAAAGTCTCTTTTTGCGCCATAATCCTCCATAGGAATGTCCACAAGAACAACCTTCCATTTTCCAATTCAATTCAACAAGCATTTATATTGTCCATCTGAGCAATGCTTTGAGTCAAGAACAGTCCTTGAAAGTATAATCAGTAATGGTTCAAATTAACACTGTCTTCATATGATGGCCTGTGTGGTATATTGATCCTGATATGCTTTCACTTCTGCTTGTATGAATAAGTGGTCTTTAGATTAAATACAACAATGCACGCAATACCAATGCCAGTGGAATAAGAGCATTGCAGATGACTTGTGCTTTATTTTTAAAATGCAGCTGAGAGATCCTTGATCCTATTTTATTTTTGAGGAATTGAACCAAATTGTTTTTTCCCTTTTTTATTTCCATTTTTATTCCACAAGCTTGAGTAAGTGTAATATTTAATTCAGGTAGCTATTCTACAAACCAGGTAGCTAATGGCATGTGACCACAGTACAATCAAATGTTGATGAGCAGTCAAGACACACAGTTCACTGGGGCACCTCAAAGCTGCAGCATGAAATGACTATCATATTGTCAACACTCTCTACTCATTTTCTCTTACTACATCATTTGGACACTACTAAAGTTGAAAGATACTGGCAGAGTAGTATCAACTCAGCAATGTAGGAGAAGAGTTCTGTGGGATGCCCTTAGTGTATTAGAACTTTGAAACAATACTACTGGGGAAATAAATTGCTTGGCATAATAAAAGAGTTAATCTAAAAGTCAAGATCAGTAGAATTTTTTTTTAAAAGATGGGGTCTTACCATGTTGCCCAGGCTGGTCTCCAACTCCTAAGCTCAAGCATTCCTTCTGCTTCAGCCTCCCGAGTAGCTGGGACTACAGGCATGCCCCAACATGCCTGGCTTAAGATCAGAACAATTTTTTATAAACTAAACACACTGTATGTGAGTAGCATACTGTGACTACAGGAAAGATTATCTTAAGAGAGAAAGAAAAATTTCACATGGAGACTATTTAGCAGATTATCATGAGCAAAATAACTCGAACAATAGATAATTAAGTTTCTCGTGTAATAAGATCAGAGGTAGGTTGTTCCGGAGTTTGTTGATTTAGCAGCTCATAATAATAGAGTCATGAAAACTTCCGATTTTTAAATCTCCCTGGCTATGACTGCTGCAGGCTGCATGGCTTCATTGTTCTGGGACTGACTTTAGGGCAGTTATGACAACAGTGCCTATGAATATCTGAGGGGCAGTAGTGGCTCCAACATGCCAATAGCCACAGGTGAAGGCACTCATGGTGCAACCAAACAGCGAGAAGTTAAAGTGGGTTTTCCTCCTCTCTTGGGGTTGAAGACTTGTCCACCCTATATTTATTTCTCCGGTCTGCTGTAATCAAGTAGTACAAACTGGGTAGCTTTAAACAACAGAAATATATTATCTCACACTTCTGGAGGCTAGAAATCTGAAACCAAGATGCCAGCAGGCTTCCTCTGAAGCCTCTAGGGGAGGGATCTTGCTTTGTCTCTTCCCAGCTGCTGGAGGTTTGCTGGTGATCTTTGGTGTTCCCTGGCTTGCAGCTGCGTAACTCCAGTCTCTCCCTTTGTAGTGCTGTGGTATTTTCTCTGTGTGTCTTCACATTTCCATGTCTTCTTATAAGAACACCAGTCCTGTCGGATTAGAGGCCCACCCTACTCCAGTATGACCTCGTCTGAATTCAACTAATTGTATATACAGTGACCCTATTTCCAAATAAGTTCACGTTCTGAGATTCTGGGGGCTAGGACTTAAATGTATCTTTTTTTTGGAGGACACAGTTCAACCAATAACAAGCTCCCAAATACTAATATTTAGCACCCTTCCTTTGTATTAAATCATTCAAGTTTCCAAGGTAATTGGTCAACTATTTAGAACCTGCAGGGCTGCAGGTTATAGATGCTAGCATAGTGAGAGGCTCAGCTTTGCCTGTTTACACACACATACACAATCACCTCCCCTACTCCACACACACCACACGCATAGACTGTCTGCACTCTCTCAGCCTTTGGTGTTTGAGGCAAACGTGGTTCTTTCTGAATGTACAAAGCATACCAAATTGCTTTCCTGTGTGGGCGCCCAACACCCCCAGACTTTTGTTCTCTCCTACCTACTCTCAGGCAAAGCATTTTTAAAATTATTATTATCTCCCGAGATGTTTGGCCAGCTCATAGTCACTTCCTTGAACCTTCTCTTTACCTGATTAAGCCTCTCTGGTCTCCTGACCTATAACTTTAGCCTGTATTTTATGTACTTAAAAAAACTCACAAAAACAACACAGTCTTCCTATTAGCCATGTTTATTATCTCTTTTCTCCTCCACTGTCTCCTGACAGCCAATTTCTTATAGTAAGTAATATGAATAATAGTATCCCACATTTGCATAGAATTTTTACAAATAGTATTTTAAAAACACTGTCATCTACCTGTGAGAGTGCCACTTGGGCATGATTACATTGATGTTGTAGATAAAGAATCTAAGGCTCTGTCAGGCCAAGTGTCCGTAGACACAGAGTGGGTAGGTGGGTAATGGTGACTGGAATCCATATTTTGTGACTCATTCAACTAAGGGATTTCCAATACAACCCATGTCCACTGTTAATATTGCTCAACCAATTTTTATATCAAACACATGCCAGGTAATATCCTGGCCTATAGCAAAAGGGATACAAGCCTAGTTTATGTTGATTAATGGTAATGGCAGGGGGTTAGGAGTAGTTGATACCTAAAAAACTTTTTCTACCATCACATATAGCAAAGAATTAAACTCGGTGTTTGTAAGTGACTGAAACCCAAGAGAAAGAACCAATGTTGTCATTATTGTTTTTATTGAGGACACCAGTAGACTTCGAAAATAATGGCTTATATTTAGCTGATGTACACTGTGTGGCCAGGCTGTTTGTTAAGATATTAAACTGTATTCATTCTGGACGGTAAATGGCTGCCATCCAGAGCCCCTTGAGTGCTCCTCAGCCACCAGAGGTGCCCTGTCTTTTACCCTGGGACATTTCTGACCTGATGATCCAGTAACTATGGGGGGAAAGGTCTGTTTGACAAGCAGGGATGGCCAGTGCCACATGCCACCTGATTGTCAGATATTTTGAACATTGCACTTGCTAAGCAGAGGCATAGTGGGAAGGAAACTTTCACTTACTGAGGACTGACTCTATACCAGGGACTATGATAGGGGCTTTTAAAATATTTTATTTCATTTTCACAACAGCTCTCAATAGTGGATGTTATTTTCTCCATTTAATCACTGAGGAAAGTGAGGCTTAAAGAGCTATAGGAGGAATCGAGCCCAAATTCACATACCTAGTAAATATTGAAGCTGTTTGGCTTTTCAGAGAGCATGGGAATGCAAGTCCCATTTTGCAGATGAAGAAACCAAGGCAGGGAAAGGATACTTGTACTCTCACTTTACAGTGTGTTCATATGGGATATTCATTGTGGAAAATGTGTACCAGCTAACTGAGACAACAGCTCATATAACAAAGACATGCAGAGATATAGTGGAAGTATACTCTGAAATTGGAGTGTGAGACATCATTTTAAAAGATGCACATGAAGGACCTATCACCTATAATTTATAGGTTGACTACACTTTGCAATTCCGCCATGCATTAAGGATCTAGTATATGCAGCATCTTCCTAAAACAGCTAACGGTCTGTTTCTGTACTGGAAAACAGACTTGTGGATAAAATAAACATTTGCTTCTTTTTAGAAAATTTTCCCCCTCTTTACTTCCATCTGCTCATTGTTGCAAACAAGAGCTAATCAGCTGAGCAGAGAAACAGATGTGCTGTGACGGCTCCAAAAATGGGTCTCTCTCTGCCTGGCAAAGGGTCGTTGACAAGGGACGGTTGCCATAACAACTAGCTTACACTAATGCAGAAATATCGCAAGCTTTTTGCAGCCACTCTTGCCTTTGTTAATTATGCCATTCCTAGTAAATGATACGATAATGCTACTTCCTTTGGCATTGCCAGGGCTAGAGATGACAAATGAGATATTTTGTGTCAAAGGGCTGAGAAAGACATACAACACTATAGAGTTGAATTATTATTATTGTCATTATTACCATTTTGTTCCCTAAGCTCTAGCTAATGGGTTTGGTTCCCAAATAAGAGCTAGCGTTTAGCAAGTGCTTACTATGTGTTAGGTGCTAAGTGAGTTGTGTGTATTAACTCATTTATAAATCTTACAACACTACCAAAAAGGGGGTGCTATTGCTAGTCTAATGTTTTAGATGAAGTAGATGAGTCACAGAAAGTAACTATTCTTGTCCTTGGACAAGTTATTAGGTGATGCCACCAGAATTTGAACCCAGATATTTGTCTCCAAAGTCCTTACTTTTAACCACTGTACCACAGCAAATTATTTAATTGTGACAACCAGTGTACCAGATAAGTCATGAATTGTTTTTTCCCCCAATTCTTAACTTAGATGAGAATTATCCTTCCTAATATATGAAGGAAAATGTAATATTTCAATCTGATGCTAAAAGCCAGTGTAATTAATGCCCAAGAGAAGGATATGGAAAAAATAAAATGAAGTTCTTTAGAATTGAATTTACGAGATTTACATTTTACTCTTGGCTCTGCCACTCATTTTCTAAAAAATGATTGTGGTTCAGTTATTTTAATATGGCTTCAGTTTGAGTAAAAAAGCACAAATTTTAGAGTCAGATAGATCTGGGAGCAAATCATAGATACCTGCTACCCTATAACAAGTAACCTCAGGCAAGTTACTTAATATTTCTGACTAGTAAAATGGGGAGAAGTTAAAAGAGGTAAAATGGGGAGAAAAAAATCTGCCTCAAAAGATAAAATGAAATAATGTACTGCAACTGTTCAGGGCAGTGCCAGACACAATAGGGGCTTCTAACAGTGGTGGCATATGTTGCCCCTATGCCTACCTCTGCTTAGCCTGTTCTTATCTGTAAAAAAGAAGAAATTGGCTTAGGTAGTCTTTGCCTTTTAAGATCCTGTCTATTTTACAGGGAACATTTACTGTTTTTAGAGGGAAGACCCGCTTTCAGTTCTCATATTCCATGGCTCTGATGTTCCACAAGCAATGAGGGTGGAACTCACCAAGTTCCCAGTAAGAGTGAACTAATGATGGTGACATGGCTGCTAGGTTCCATTTTACCTGGCTCTGTTAAAAGACTGGAGATTCATGGGACCCTGTCTGCCGGTCATATCACTGTGAGGAATGCAGGCTTTGGGAGCTCAGGAGAGTTAAATGAGAGGTTTAGAACTTCAGATCATTGGCTGAAAGACCTGCCTACCTTCTCCAGAAACATTCATCTCTGAGATTCCGTAACCTTTTGCTGTTGCCTGGTTCACCCCAGGCATTGTGTGTCAGGCTCAAAGAAACAGATTCCTTCTCTGGTTCTGAGGCTGGCCCTGGCCTGCCTACATTTGCAGAGTGGTTCTATCTTCTAAGGCCCTGAGGCACAACCCAGATGCTCAGTGTTCCAGCAGGCAAACGGCCCAAGGTGCAAGGGGTGGAAATGACTGGATGCAGCCCCAGGTTTTCACCTCAGCTCCAGCGATAGTTCCCTCTCAGCTGGAGCTCTGTGGGGAGGTTGAGTCATGTGTCATATGTCAGTGTGGAGGCGGGGGGCTGATTCTGGAGGAGGTGGTGATATGTTATTACCCTCTTCCTGGTGGGTCTAAATATAAGACCCTATCTGAGGGCTTTAGATCCCAGATGTGCAGAAGCATGTGAGGCCCAGAGCGGAGGCCTCACATCTGCTCCGAGTGCTGAGTGAGAAGTGCTAAGCCAGAAATGTCAAAGGAACAACTACCAGGAGCATTTGGAATTTTTAAGGCTGTCCTCACTCCTCTCCGGGGAGGTGAGAAGGGTCAAAGCATCTGCTGTTGCCCCTTCTCTTCATCCACTAAAGAGGAAAAGAGGAAAAACTGATTCTGTTACTGCAGGAACAGAAGTGTTTGCTGAAGGAATGTCAGAGTTGGCCTCAGCTCTTCCTGAGCTCTGGGTCCCAAATTACCCATGACTGACCTCCAGTCAGTGCCTCCACTGCCCTGTTCTGGGTACAGTCTCAGCCCATGAAAGAGAATTCCCACCCAAGCCAAACTCTACATTTGCTTCCTTGCCTGATGGCCACTGAGCCACCATGAGAGCAAATGGAGGAGAGCAGTCAGCATGAGGGATGGGACCTCAGAGGAGCCTTGAGTAGGATGAAATAGGAACAAGTAGAGGCAGATGGACTAGTGTTTCTTGTGCTCTATTATGTCCCGGGTATTTCTCATAGTTTTTTGTGAGGGGAAGTTGGGGGTACAGGGTCTTGCTCTGTCATCCAGGCTGGAGTGTGGTGGTGTGATTTTGGCTCACTGCGACCTCCACCTCCAGGTCTCAAGCGATTCTTGTGCCTTAGCCTCTCTAGTAGCTGGGATTATAGGCAAGTGCCACCACGCCCAGCTAATTTTTGTATTTTTAGTAGAGACAGGGTTCATCATGTTGCCCAGGCTGGTCTTGAACTCCTGGGCTCAAGTGATCCACCTGTTTTGGCCTCTCAAAGTGCTGAGATGACAGGCATGAGCCACAGTGCCCGGCCTCCCATTTTAGAGAGCTAAACAGAATCACTCTCTAACAGGAACATATGACATTCTCAAGGACATCCTTATTTGCATGGTGCTGTCAGCCTGGGTGAGGACAGAAACCACAGATACTTGCTGATGAAGGGGTATGTCCAAGTGGGAACTTTCAGATACTCTGATTGATTTGCTTTGCTTCCTGTTTTTCAGATGTGTCATGAAGGAGAAAAACATTTTTTTCCTCAATAGTTTCTGATTGGGTGCCCATCCTTCAGTTCTGTCACCTACTAGCTGTGGCCTTGAGCGCATGTATCTCTTAACTTTCTGAATCTGTTTCCTGACTTGGTGTAATAATACGTGACCTGACAAGCTATAAAATGGACTGAATTGTAGAGGTTCTCCTTGTCCTTAACATACTGTGGTGGAAATGGAGCACTAACTGGCAAAGGAAAAGGGCAGCAAGGGAGAGTGAAGGGACAGGGAAGTGAGAGGCGGCAGGAAATCCATCTGCTTAATGCTTGCATGCTGTGCCTATGGGTTCATAGCGTAGACGTTACTGTGACTGCGGCTCTCTGAATATGGACTCTATTTGGAAGTGGCTCAGCATTCTCCATAATTATAAGGATTCCCAAGAGATGCCTCACTCAGGAAGGTGGTAGGTAACCATGGAGTTTGCTCCTGCTTTGGTTGTGAACCAACTGTGTGATTTCTGACAAATCAACTGACTCTCCCCTTAGGCCCTCAGTTTTCTCTTCTGTAAAAGAAGGGGGTTGAATGAACGAATCTTAAAGGTCCTTTCATCGTCCATCTCTGTATGAGGAAGCTCTGGAACAGGCAAGGACAGTGGGATTGCACTGGGTCTCCAAGCAAATGTGCTCCTTCACTTTTTGAGTACCAAGGACACATACGAAATTTGGACATGCTAGGAGTTCTGTAGATATTGGTCCTGAGTCTGAGAACAGGACTTGACACACAAGTAAGAATAAATGATCTGTTCCCAGGGCTTCAGGGAATTTAGGTGCAAAAATCAGTGTGTGGGCTGACCTCAAACCCAGAATGAGTTCCCCTTCTACCCTCCACTAGCTATGGTGGGAAGCTGGTGTAGTGTAAGCGTGCTTTGAGTGTTTTTAATTTGAACCTGGCTTTATTTCTCTGTAGACTTAAGCTGAAACTTAAAGAAAAAAAGAGACCCATAGAACATCGCATTATAATTAGAGACCTTCCTGAAGTTCATAAGAACAGTCTAATTTAAATTATTTCTGACAATTTCATAGTGTACAAAACGTGGATTCAATCTTAGCCCTAGTTTTAGTTTTATGAAAGACCATCCCCCTGCCAAATACTTCAATTTCAGTTCATCTAGTCCATATTCCCTTTACAAAAAAAAAAAAAAAAAAGAACGAATCTCAAATGTATCCTCTCTTGAAATTATGTATCATCTTAGGTAAGAAACTTCATTTGTTTATTCAGTATCTCAGCTTATAACACTTTAAGATGTTCATTTGTAAAAGTGATAAAAATATTTGCCACTGGAATATTTATACTGTAACCACAATTTCTGATTCCAGAGAAGTTCTGACTTAGAAATCTTTATGATCAATAACATTTATCAATTATGCTGCATGAATTGTGTAAGCAAAATTAAGAATCCTATTTGCCTTCCTACCTCTCAGCCCATCTTATTTGCCAGTCTATTGCCTGCATTTTTGGGCTCAAGGTCAGCCAAGGATTAATAGCTTTAGGTCTGTTTGCCTTGCCTCTTATTTAGCTGAATTTAGCTCTTGAGATAACAGCATTTGCCTGTGTACTTGAGTGAAATTTTAATCCTGACCTTTGGTTATAATTTTGGATTGCATGAATGATTCTAGTAAGGTGAGAAATCAGAACATAGAAGGCAAACCTAATTACATTTTTAATGACATTTAAAAATATTAGTGGAAAAATAAAGTAGTCTGAATAATACCTGTTGTTTAAGTTTGATAAATTATTTCTTATGACAGCAAAAATACTATAATACTATTTGCTTGAAAACATTGCTTAAAATTACATTATTGGAAGAAATTTCAGCCCAGCAGCTCTCTGACATAAAATTTGATAAATGGTTTAACTATCTTGTTAGAGAAACTAGGTTTTCTGAATCTAGAAGCTCATATATTGACTGTTTTTATCCCTTTCACATATAGTATAATACAGATGATCTTTCTGGATAATGAAGATCTTGAGATGAGAAGCTGTAAGCTCAGGTTCTTATACACCAAGTCTTTGTGCAAGAGAGGGTGGAACTCACTCCTATCTTGGTAACTTTATCAATAAGTCCTAGTCATGGATCATGATGGCCCGAGAAAGTGAAAGTACTCTACTCATGCCCTGTGCTTACAGTAGAAAGGGATATAGTTGGGAAGGGAATTTCATTTGTAAAACTGATTAAAAAAAATCTGCCACTGGAATAGTTATACTGTAACTACAACTTCTGATTCCAGAGAAGTTCTATTTTAGAAAGCATTATGTTCAATAACATTTATCGATTATACTACATGAATAATTATGCTTCATTCTTCTGGTATTAATCTCATGGGGACCTAGTTTTGTTTTTTTTTTTTTTTTTTTTTAGTAGAGACGGGGTTTCACCATGTTGGTCAGGCTGGTCTCTAACTCCTGACCTCGTGATCTGCCTACCTTGGCCTCCCAAAGTGCTGAGATTACAGGCATGAGCCACCACATCCAGCCAGGGACCTAGTTATATAATCAAGACACAACCTTTAACCTGCCAACTTCTTGATTAGGAATCCCAGCAGTCAACAAATACTCCAGAAGAAAGAAACATGCCCTTGAAAATTAAGGCAAACTTTTCAATATTTATTTATATTTTCAAGACAAAAAAACATAAAATTTGCTTCTTTTTATTATAGAAATAATCCATGCTCTCTATAGACATTTTAGAAAACACAAAAGATCTTAAAGAAGTAAGTAGATAAAATAATTATTACCCATATGTCAGTGATCCAGTGATATCTACTATTAACATTTTAGTGCCATAGTAAAAGCTGAATAACCAGCATTTTCATAAGCAGTGCTTCAGATGAGGCCCATGAAAAAGGGGTTGCTTGGTTTGCTTGCAAAGAAGAGGTACAGGGAGATAAAATATTTTGTCAAAGTCACCCAGTGAGAGGGTGGCAAAACCAAAACAAAAATGCCAGGCTCTGGGATTTTCTAGCATTAGTCAGAGATGAAAGTCTCTTCGTGACCCAAGAGCTGCTGACAGTTGTTTTTCTCTGCCATTTTCTGGCTGGTGGCTAAGGAAAGGAACAGCCATCTTCAACAGAACACAGCTGACCCTGCTCAAGGACAGACAAGGGGATGATATGTGTCAAAGCAGTTGTGGATGTGGTTTCATCCCATAGATTCCCGCAGGAGAGGGGAGGTGTTCCCTCTGTGGGGTAGGAGGGAGTGACTGGGGGTAGATTTAAGGAGTCTGGATCTGTGAACTCCTTAGCCTGAAGAAGGCTAAAGAGAATTGCCTCAACAATTGAAGACAGATAATGACTAGCCTTTGCTCCAAAGACCTGTCAAGCTAAGCCATTAGTGAAAACTTGTTTCTTGTTCTCAATCTTCTCCAGAAAGAAAAGTTTTTGGCAGCTAAGGTGGTAATGACCAACATTTGGGAGTCTCAAGCCCACTGTTAGGTAAAATAGCTATTGGCCTTGGGCACTAAAGCTGCCAGTGCATAGATATTGCTAGTAATCCAGCATTAGTGTTTTTCTTCTTCCTAAAATAAGCAGCAGGGTAGTCTAACTGTACCAGAAGAGCCGTAAGTTTGCATTTCAAGGTAGGAAGCTGGACATGCTCCATTAACCAGCTTCCAAACAATTGCTCTGTCGCTGAAGCTCATCTTCCTTAACAGAGGCATTATTACAGCAACCAGCATATTTTCATAGACCTTAAGACCTTCTACAAAACATTGGCAACAAAATCCCCTCAAAGTTCCAGCCATCCTGTTCACACCTCAGAATAATGTACTGTTCACTCTAGCTAATTTGTATGGCAGTGTTAGCCTCTCAGTTTGAGATACTACCCGAAGATCACTTACTTGGAAGTCGCAAAGTCGTAGAATATTAGAGCTAGAAGGGATGGTATAGGTTATTTATTTCCACCTTACCACTTTATAGATAGAGAGAGGTCCTGAGAATATAAGTGATTTGTTTTCAGATGTGAAAGGGTGTGCATTTGGGATCCTTTGTCAACACCGTCTAATTTCTCTCCACTCCTTTAATGTGACTTACAGAACCTGGAAAACCTGGTCCCAAAGACGTGCACTTACTTGCCATCGTCACTCTCCTTTCTTAATGGAGCATCCTAACAACTGATTCAGAGAGTTCTCGTTGAGGTCACCTTCTCCTGGGGACAAGGGAAGATAGACCATTCGACCATCCAAGCATCCTTAACTCAGCTCTATTTAACCTAGAGACAAGGAGAATGTTGAGCTAAAGAGAATGATAGTAGTGTTTTCTCTTAAAGAAATAGCTTCAGACTTTGATATTGGATTGATAGGGAATGCCATTCCAGGATGTTGACCTTCTGTTGCCCTGCATCCTGTTAAGAGTGCTTCTTTAACTCTCATCGTATGTGTAACCTGCAGAAAGGGCTGTTTCCTCCTGGTAAGGAGCAATCCTGAATGAGAGACCCCCGAAGAAGATGGAGTTGAAATGACAAAACCTCAGAACACCTGAGTGTAGTCAAAATATGAGTGCAGAAGCTGATAATTTTAACAACTTTAACCAACTGTAACTTTTATTATAGATAGCACTTATATGGCAATGATTCATTTAGTTATCCTTCTCCCTGCCTGGGTTCAAATTCTGGCCCTGACAATTACTAGCTATGTGATGCCAGGTAAGCTGTTTAACCATGCTATCCTCAGTTTCCACACCTGCAGAAGTGATAATAGCACCTACTTTGCCAAATTATTATGAAGATTAAGTTCAGTGTGTATTTGACTTTCTCTTCCCAGGGCCTACTATCATGCCAGACTAATGAGTACTCAATAATTATTTGTGAATTATTTTATTAGCATAATTTTCAATAAACTTCCTTGGAAGGCTGAACTTAAATAATTTCTTTGTTACATGATGCACTGAAGAGAAGAATTAGGCCAAGATATGATTTTCTATTAATCAGAATGAGCTGAAGATAATGTTTGTCTGTAAAGAGAAGTTGAAACCAGATACAAGTTTTGAATATTTTAGGACAACACTTGAGAAATGTTAGAATATCTCCATTTTCACATTTAGATATGTTCTTAGAATTGCCTTTTGTGTCCCATCCAAGTTGGCTAGAAGCTGATTTGAATTTCTCCGCAAAAGTTGTAGACTATGGGTACTAGATACTTTTTATTGTCTTGCTTAGCCAGCAGTGGTCTCCTTCTAAAATCTTAAGCATTTAGAGCCCATATCCTTTATTGGATGTGTTAGTACACATTGTCTTAGGGCATTTATAGTTGTCATGGTTTGTCATTTAATTATGATAGGTTCACCTTATATTTTGATTGGCCATAGCTCCTATTGGGGAAGGACAGAGTCTTATTTCTCTCTCCCTCACAGGCCCTATCACAGTGTCAGGAATAACAGTGAACTATTTGTTGATTGATAGGTCTAAAATTATGTTTGTCTTACACTTTCGAAAGTGTCATTTCTGAAAGGAAAGGTGTTGAATAGCCTTCTCTAGGGATCTTTAAAAATAATGTAGGTTCTCACCTGATTGGGGTGAGGAAAGGGAGGTCTTTGGGGGCAATGAAATGGCCTTTGGTTCTGAAATTGGAATTGTTTGAACTTCAGTTTGAATGTACATTTGAAAATAACGTGTTAAAAGTATGACAGGATATTCTATTCAGAAGATGGGGCTGGGGCCAGGCCAAGGATGTGGATATATAGAAAATGTTCTCCAGCTCAGAAGAGAAGAGTACAGGGCAATTATGAGAACAAGAGCACAGAGTTTAGAGCACATTTTGCACAGTTGGCACATTTTGCCAGGCCTTACAAGTCCAACGCACTGTGTCTGGAAGAGAGCAGGAATACTAGTTTTCTATCACTGCCATAACAATACCACAAACTTAGTGGCTTAAAACACCTGTTTCTTAGTCTTAATCTGTTTCATGCTGCTATAACAGATTACCTGAGACTGGGTAATTTATAAAGAACAGAAATTTATTTTCTCACAGTTCTAGAGGCTGGGAAGCCTAAGGTCAAAGTGCTGGCATCTGGTGTGGGCCTTCATACTGCATCCTCACATGGCAGAAGGCAGAAGGGAGCAAACCCAGTCCTGCAAGCCCTTTTCATGGTAGCATTAATCCATTCACAAGGGCAGAATTCTCATGACCTAACCACCTCCCAAAAGGATCCACCTTCCATTGGTTGCATTGGGGATTAAATTTCTAACACATGAATTTTGGGAGACATGTTCAGACCATAGCAGTTATCTTACGATTCTTTAGATCAGAAGTCCAGTATGAGTCTCACCAGGCTAAAATACTCTTCTCCATTTAGAAGTGTCCCAGGCATCTGAAGCTTAATATATCCTAAATGGAGCTCCACTCTTCACCCCAAACCTGCCCCTCCTACTGTCTTCCTCATCTTAGTAAATACCAATTCTATTCTGGTGGTTGCTCATGTCAAAAACTTTGGAGTGTTCCTTAGCTCTCCTTTCTTCTAAGCCCTGTTCAACAAATCCAGTTGGCTGTACATTCAGAATTATACCTAGAATCTGATTATTTCTCGCCGTCTCACAATCTCTCATCCGGATCCCTGCAGTAACATATTTAACTGGTTTTGTTTCTTCTCCTCATAATCTATCCTCTGCACAGTAGCCAGAGTGATCTTGCTAAAACGTAAGCTAGATCTGTCACTCCTCTGCTCACCACAGTCAGTAGTCTCATCTCATTTGGAATAAAAAAAGCTAAAGACATTATGATGGCCTAAGAGGGTGGCTCTATTACTCTGGTGTTCCTGTGCTCACCATTATAGGTGTTGCCCCCTCCCTGATGTTTTGGATCATCAGACATTGAAGTCTCCCACCTGGCCATGGCCATGGGTCATCCTGGTGGCAGATTTTAGGTCAAATAGGAGTTCCTGGTCCTCCACATCCTCTGGCTCACTCCTGACTTCTCCTATCACCATTGTGATAGTCATCAGAGTCTGAGTGTAGGAGATGTTCTTGCCTGACTCAAAAAGTTGATAAAAACATTCCTCCACAGGGTTACAGACTCCTCAACCCAATGACAAGCCCAGGGTCATTTTCTGGTTCTGCTGCTCTTGTACCTAGTCAGGCCAAGTAACTGGAATGGCAGTTGTTTCTGTGATGCACACCATTGTTGGAGTTTGAGGAGGGGAAAGATGCTCTTAGAAAAAGGGAAGGGTGGAGTGGGGTCATTTCTACTTTATGTTAACCATGTGAGTCTTCCAACATCTCTCTGCTTAGTTGGTTATACTCTTGGGGATTTCATGCATCTCAAAGTACACAAGCATCTTGGAGAACAATTATTGCTTGTTATTGAATTCAGTAGCTGGTAATGAGGTGAAGGATGTGGACAAAGCCTTTCCTTAAAGAATAGCAGGGTTGGGATGGTGTGGTATACATCCGCTTCCTCCCCTTGCACTGTTCTTGTTACTTAGACGGTTCAATGCATGCTTTTTAAAAACAAAACTGACACATTTTTAAAAGCTAATGAACGTATAAGATAATAAATTGGTTACACACAAATAAGGCCTAGAATACACACATCTTATTACTGGAATTCAATATCATCGTGGCCAAGAAAACTGAGAAGGGGGCTAAGATCAGCCCAGGGCCTTTTTAGGACATCTGATGTGGCAGTAGGGTTGATGTGTCATGTCCTGCTTTTGTCTAATAGGTCATTGCCTGTGAGCAGCAGTATGACTCTTCCTATGACGCTCGCTGTGACGTCTGGTCCTTGGGGATCACAGCTATTGAACTGGGGGATGGAGACCCTCCCCTCTTTGACATGCATCCTGTGAAAACACTCTTTAAGATTCCAAGGTAAGACACAAGATGGCGCTCTTGACTCATTAGTTCTTTGTGAAAGCGTCTAGTTAGAGGGATAATAAATAGTTTGTAAGCAATTTCTCTCCAAACCTGACAAAGCCTGATTGTGAAATATATTTTCTTTGAAAAAGCAAGGGGGGCTGGGGGGGATAGAGAAGAGGATGTTCCTGAAAGATAACATACCCCAAGGAATAATAAGACCATGTTGGAACAATTGCATATTTTTAGCACTCAGCTTTTTCTGAGATACTCATTTTTTGTACTTTGCACGATAAGACTACGAATGGAATTGTGGATTAAGTAATCTGTCTAAATGCTAGTGTTTTCTTTTTAATTACATACTTTCTCTAGTATTCAGTGAAAACATATGTATATCATATTGCTGTATTCACTCAGACTAGCATTGAAATGTATCAGAAAATGTTACATCAGCGCTATATCTTACTCTCCATCCCTTAATTTCCATCTCAGTGGAAAATTGTGCGGAAAGAGGTCTGTTTGGAGAGCATTTAAATGCAAGTATACTTTCTATTCTGTGTATTCATTAGTGGTTTGTACAAGAGGTTGGGTTGCCTTTCATTGGAATCGGGCTGATGTATGGCCAGCTCACGGCTCTAGTTATGGAATATGAAGCTATCCAGGGACTCCTTCCCAACCAGGGTGCAGATTGAGAGATAATTTGTACCTTCCATATGTCTCTTTCAAAGGAAGGCTCTGGGCAGGCTGGGAGCCATTTAACTGCCTTAACAATACAAGTGTTGACCTTTCCTTATCTGCACAATCACACAGCTATCACAGCCTTTAAAAATTTCTCCTGATTGCAATTTGCATTTCTGATTAGGTCTATTTATATGCAGATGAGGCTCTCTGGTGTTCATCATCATAATGTTATTTTATACCTAATCCAGATGTGAACAACCACCAACCACTATTCCAAAAATGATTCCCACCCAAGCCAGAGTTAGTCTTTTTGCCTTTTTCGAATCACAAAAACAGGTCACAGCGATTAGAGGAGCAGACGAAGCACCTGGCTTTTTAAATTAATAGTCTGGTGAGCATTCAAAAGGATATAAGAATGCAGGAGCTAAAAGCTGCATTGTGTATAGTAATAAGTCAGAAAATGGGAAATGGTGTCTGGAATGATTTGTGTGTGTGCTTTGATTTTTTTTACAAATGGTTTACCCCTCACCATTTATTTAATGTGGCAACATAATTTCCTGAATATCAGGATTAAGGTGTAGCTTCTCTTTAGCAAAATAATATGTACTTTTGATAAGAGATCGTCTATATTTTTTTCCTTTCTTGTTATGTATTTGTATATAGACCAGGTGTTCAAAAATTTCTTAAGGTGATAAATGTGAGGCAGCAAAGAGTGTGTGTTTTGGGGGTGGGGGGCGGTTGTATGTGTTTAAATAGACCCTTCCACTCTATTGACTCCACTTAGCTTGCTTCTGTGCCCAGCCAAGCTTCTTCTAATAATCTCATATTCTCTCACCACTCATCTCTTCCGTCTTGGGAGAAGCCTCCAGATCTCCAGATGTGGAATACGAATAACTAAGTCTCTACTGCCTGCCTTGGGACAGAGTGGATCCCAAGAATTGGGCAACTGTTAGAAAAGGATCCTTATCCCAACTTAGTTTAAGGCTTTGTTTCTCTCCCCCTAGTGTAACCTCCTGCCCTTTTAATGTCTCTTGGTTCCTGTGCAAATGATGAATCAGATTGAACTAGGCAATGTCAGCAATAATCAGTCAGCAGATTCTCAGTGTGATTATGTGTGCTCATGTGTGTTCAACACTTGCTATTGTCACAACCTTAATGGCTGACATGACATTCTTGGACAAGAATAAGAGGTTTTATTTTATTTTAAATCTTAGCATATTTACATACATTGTACAGCTTTTTTTCTTCCCCAAACAAGGAAAAATATGTTGGGTTTATATTCACCAAGTTATTTACTTTAAAATTACTCTGTCAATTAGAATTGCACAGTTCTCTTTGAAGGGTTATGGATTGACCAAATGTGTGCATCCCGAGTGAGTGCTACTTAATTTCTAGTGCTAAAAATGTATCCTTTCCCCAGAAAAGCTCTTTGATGAAAAGTACAGAAATTAAGCATTTATGTATTTTAAAAAGGCATTCAAATTATTTACCTGTGTGTTTCATTGGAATCGATCTCAGTTCAGTGCCTGTCTGTCTGTCTGTCTCTCTTTCTCTCTCCCTCTCTCTCCGCCCCCTCAGTGGAGAAAAGCAAATGAAAAATAATGACAAAAATCCTTTGAATCCATTTGGCTTCAGAATTATTTTTTTTTCTATTTGAATGGGACTATTTTCAGTGTTTTGGAATTCTTGTCAGTGAAACAATGAAATCCTTTTCAGGGTATGCTGGGATCCAGAATACTGCGTGTGGCTTCTTCCTCTGGCTTTCCTCACTGACCTTTTCCCGGCAACCCTTTCTTTACTGGAAATAAATTGAGTAAATTACCCAGTAAGGGAAGAAAATAAAACCTTGACGGAGTCAGGGAAGAAGTGACTTTCACAAGTTAAAAAAAGATTTATGAGTTAATGAAGTGCTGGTTACCTGTGAGCCTCAGATGTCAATAAAACAGGTAATTAGGAAGGTTCTCTGGGTATTGTCAGGAAATAGGAAGCAACTTGCCTTGATGTGGTTGATTTGCCTGTACATGGGTCTCCTTGCTTTTCCCTTTTCTTCCTTTATCCACCTTCTCCTTTCTCTTGACCTTCACATTAGAAGATCACACACAGGGTCATCGTGACCTGCTTTGAAATACTGCGTGACTCACAATCATTCCCACTTTGCAAACACACAGAAATTACCTGCTGATTGGCAGAGCATCCACTATTTGCTGAACCTGTCAGCATGTGTCATCTCGTCTAACGCCTTTGCTCCAAAAAAGTCACCCCTCTCTGACTGTCACTGCTCTGTCTGCTGCTATTTTTCCCCAGGAGTTATAAGAGAGCAAATGAGTGAAAATCATTTCTCTCAACATCAGTGGATTCAACTGTCTCTCATGACTCTTTGCTGAGGACTTCTTTAAAATTCCAAAGGCTTAAAAGGATCTTGAAGATGACCTGGATATATTTTTCCCTTAAAAAGAGATCCGTTTCATAGATATAATTGCAAGAATCAATAGAGTTAGTGGAAATATACAATTATGTTGGTCTCTTGACAAGCAGGTATCTTTCCTTAGCTTTGAGTCTTTGGCTAATGACCCCCTTGACTTCCATAGAGGGGAGTGAGGAAGGCTGTGGGCATCAGTGTGGGTGTGTTCACTGGTCAGTCACTGACAGCTGCATCATCTGCCCATTTATTTGGGGCCAGGTAGGAGCTGACTCTGTCCATTGTCTCATCACACATTGAATATTTCCACTTTATTCCTTGTGGAAAAATGCAGAATGTTTTCAGGATTCTCAGCAGAAATGTCTTTGGCTGGAAGTGGACAGCACAGGCTGGCCCGAACATTCCAGTCCCTGAAGCTGGTGATTATCCCTTCCTAAAGAGAATTTCCCTGCAGTACACAATTCAAAAAAAGGACAGCTCATGATCATCACCAATTTGCATTTCAGCTTGTTTCCCTCACGAAATCTAGGTTGTTCCAAAGTCACCTGGACCCAGCTGTATTTGTTTCTTAGGGCTGCTACAGCAAATGACCACAAACTTGGTGGATTAAAGCAACAGACATTTATTCTCTCACAGTTCTGGAGGTCAGAAGCCCCACATCAGCGGGTCAGCAGGGCCACACTCCCTTTGGAGACTCTAGGGAAGAATCTGTCTTTGCCTCTGCCAGCTTCTGGTGGCTCCAGCTTTTACTTGGCTTGTGGCAGTATGATTCCAATCTCTGGCTTCGTTTTCACATGGCCGCCTTTCCCATGTCTTTGGGTCTTCTTTTCTGGTCTCATATAAGGACATAGACTTAGGGCTTATCCTAATTCAGGATAATTTTATCTGGGGATCCTTGCCTTAATTACATCTGCAAAAATTCTTATTCCAAATGAGGTCACATTCTCAGGTTCTGAGTAGACATATCTTTTGGGGTTCACAATTTAACCCTTTATACCAACCAACTTTTATGTTTACCACATTCCCTGAGAAACTAATTTGGGGGCACGATACAAGACAATTAGCTCAATGATCATGGAAAAATAATAGCTGCTAAGATCTGTCAAGTGCTAACTATGGGGCAGGTACAGTGTTCTGTGTTTTAGAAACAGAAATGCATTTAATCCCCACAGCAACTCTGTGAAGTAAGTACTGTTACCACTATTTTTTCCAGGTGAGAAAACTCAAGGATGTTAGGCAGGCTTGCTTCCCTCCTTTTCAGGGAGGAAAAATGATTTGAATCTGAAAAGTTTGACTCTAAAGCCCACATGTTTTGCTACTACGTTGAAAAGTTAAAGCCCTTCCTTAAATTATATTATGTGTTGATGAATTATATGTTGAGCACTGAGGGGACTGGGGTATATGGAAATGAATAGAAAGTGGTCCTGCCCTTTAAGAAGCTTACAGTCCAATATCTTTCCTCCTCCCAATTTTAAGCTGACATTATCAAACTGAAAGTTAGAATATTATTAGCATCATGAGTGAATCAGCCAAGAAACGGAAGAACAGAAATCAGGAGTGTTGTCTTAGGTGAACATAGGCTGTCTCTGGCTCATTGATTTATGACCCGCAAACCAGAAATCTCTCCCTTCTCCAAACTCCCCTTAAAGCAACTGCTTTTTAGTTCCTAATTTAGAACACTTAAGGCAAGTTTTTAAACTAAAGAATTGTGGAATACATGTTATATAAAAGTAGAAAAATACTTCAGGATATCTTATTCTCACCCAGAAGTTTCTGTCTTATCTCACCTTCCTTGCAAAGCTGTATCTCCCGTGTCAGGGCTGTTTCTAGTATAACCAACACCTTCTCTCCGTTTGCCTTTCTCTTATTTTTTCTCTTCCCTTTTATTTATTTGTTATTTTTTTAGTAGGAAAAGCTCATTCTTGGTCTTGAGGAAAATGGAAATCTGTTTCTGGCATGCTAAGTTGGAACACACTTTCTCATGAAAGCAGTATTTTCAATGGTTATTTAGGAGGAAGCAATAGAATAGCTGAAGTTTTCTACTTTGGATGCATTATTAGATTTTTGTGGCTAAATAGAGCTGTATGACCTAGTCTAAGGACTTAGGCTTCCTCTAGAGCTTTATACTTATGGAAAAAGAAAATGCTTTCCAAGTTCGAAACTACCAGTTTACAAAAGAGCTTTGGAGCACAGTCCACTGGGAACTTGGGAATGCCCTTGTCCTCTACCCTAGGACACCTTAAACTTTGTTCGTCCAGACTCAGGCTTGGGTTGGGTGCTTGAGTTGCAGAGATGACAGAGTTTTTGCTGTCAAGGAGCACATCAGTTTACTGCCTCCTCCTCATTTATCGGTAAAGGTGAAATGGAGAGAGTTTGGATAACAAAAAGGAGAAATCAGATTTTTGGGAACCCAGGGTCTGGATCCTTGTGGACTGCCTGGATGCTGTGGGTAGTGGGGCTCAGATGGGCAAGTCACTGCTTGAAATATTTGTGTGTCTATTTGAAGAGCTTCCTCAGGGACTCAGTGCCTACAATCGACTCTCATCCTGAAATAGGATCCTTGGGCTAAATTTTTATCTTACATAGGCATTTTTTTTTTTTTTTAAGATTCCTTTTGATCCTGACTTTCCTAATTCACAAACCAAATTGTTCCTATATGGGAAGCAGTAGTCCCTGCCTGATCCTCTGCTGTGAGATGCAGAGGCAGCAGGGAGCCCTGAGTCACCAGTAATTGTCTCACTATTACAGAATTGTCACAGGACATTTTCCTTTAGGGCTGTGAAATATAAAGAAAAGAAATTAAAACTAAACTATTGTTGAAGTGTAATGAGTGAGGGGTGGTGAGTGTTTAATGGCACAGTGAGGCTGGATTTGCCCTGGGGAGTGTTGGTTTCTCTTCACCAACCCAGGTCACTTAGCTATTGGCCTTTTGAGCAATGAATCCTCACAATCCAAGCTTCACTCATAAAGCAAGAAGTGCTAGAAGAATTAGCATCATTTAGCATTTATTGAGTGCCTAATAGCAAAAAAAAAGTTTTAAAATATTCCAATAGAAAAACAGTTATGTTTTATGTATCTTTTTCTTTCTTTGAGAGATTTCTAATCCCATTTTTAATGGATTGCCTTCAGTATGTACCCTGTTCCAGATCCCCAGAATATCTTCTAGGCCCAGGACTTGACACTCCCTTTCCGTGGGAACCCAGTAGCTGGAGGCATCTGGCAGAAATGCCCCAGAAGGCTTTCACTCTGTGGAACCCATTTCCAAATTATTTTTAAATTCGAGTTGAGCAGCTGGGGCCATTCAGTCCTATGTAGGTACTGCTTGCTGCCCCCTGCCTGAGTCCTGGCAGGCAGGGAGAATTTAGCTTTGCAAGGTTTCATTTGGGGATCAGGTGACAAAGCAGGAGCATGCCTTCAGGGACTTTGGGTCCCCACCACTACTGAGTAAGAAGCTCACCCTGAGAGACAGGCCAAAGGTGCAAGGGGTTGATTCACAGCGCTATCTGTGCCTTCTTCTCATTACCCTGGTTTATTATTTTGGCACAACTGACTGTGGCTAATTCCAACCCAGCTCCTAAATGATGGAGAGATGGGCAAAGAAGTAGGCAAGGAAACAGAGCTCAAAATTGTGCTAGAGTTGAGGCACCCTGGTTTCCTCTCTACTCCAGAAAAAACTAAGGAATAAAGGTGAGGAATAATTATAACTGCCTTTATGGGTTGGCATAATGGTAGGGGCAGGGGTAAGACAGGGATGAAGAGCAATGAGGTGATAGTCTAAAGGAAGGTTCTTCACAGCTGGAGCTGTCCATTCCTGGAGGATCCTAGAGTCAAGTGAAGCCAGTATCATTCGAAGGAAAATATAGTATAGTGGTCCAGCATGGTTGTTTGTATCAGTTAACTACTAGTATGTAACAAACCACCCCCAAACTTAGTTGCTTAAACAACAAACATTTATGATTTTTCATGAGTCTATGGATTCTCTGGGTGGTTCTGCAGATCTTGGCTGAGCTTGCTCATGCATCTGTGATCAGCTGAGAATGTGGCTGTGTTGGTTGGTCTAGGATAGCCTTGGCTAGGATGACTTGGCTCCGGTCCATGTTGTTTCTTATCTTCCAGCAGGCTAGCTTGAGGTAGTTCTCATATTGGTGACAGGGTTCTAAGCACAGATAGAGGAAGGAATAGAAAATTGGACCAGTTTTGCTCTCAAGTTATTACAGTGTTCTACAGTCAATCTACACAGGTTCAACTAGCAGCTCCATCACTTTCAAGTTCACCAGTGTGAACTTGACCAAGTTACTTCATGTCTGTGTGTGTCAGTGTCCTCCCTTATAAAATGAGGGTATGAATAATGTCGACCTCATAGAGCTATTGTGGGAGTTAAAGAATGTAAAGTGGTCAGAATATTTCATAGTAAGCATTCAATTTATGCTGGATGCTACCAAGGAAAATATCTCAAGGGCATATTTATACTGTAAGGAATTTTCTTTCCCTTGTAGCTGAAGAATTGAAAGCTTCTATTCAAAAAGAGCCACCCATGAGATCAGTCATTTGAAAGTTCAGCTAATTGATTGATTGATGATTGTATGAGGAATTAAGAGAGAATGAAGGCTGATTTCTCAAGTCCCTACTACTTACATTGCATCTATGTGAAGGACTCTGCCATTAGTATCCGTTGTCACAACTTCTTTGTAAATAGACACACTCTTAAGAGATATGGTCACATACACCTCACCCTCACACACATACATGAATGCTGTGACAGGAACTGCAGATGAGGAAGCAGGGCTGCCCTTAGTCTCCACTGCCATGATGTCTACAATGAGTGGTGATGCTGTCATCCTCTGAAGAGAACTAGGGCCATGGTACTTTTTCTTTGCTATCAGTTCTATCAGTTTTTGTGGTGGTTTTGTGCTCGGTTGATGAGTTGTATGACTGGTCTTGGCTGCCTCCTTCTATAGGGTCCTTTTAGCCCCCTTAGTAGGTTCAATCTTCTCCAGGGTTCTAGAAATTTTTTTGTCTGCAGATAAAGGGACAATAGCAAGAATTCTAAACTTAGGGCCATTGATTCAAAATTGAGTCCCATTTTGCTATTTCCTCTACCACAGATAATATTTTTTTTTCCAGCCCAACCTGGAAAGGCTCAGAACATTGGCAAAAGGAGACAGAAAACTGAAGCCAGGTGAGGGGATTGTAAGGAGAGCACCTGGTTGTTGCAGATAAGTTCAGGTTTCTTTGGGGAGGAGTGATATTACAGGTGCTGAGGGAATATACAAGTGAGACTGCTGCCCCACTATCAGTGCTCTTAGAATTCTGGAGAACAGAAACAGTATTAGAGGAGTGGAAAAGGGAGAATGTGCTTCAATTCTTCAAATAAGGGAAGAGGGCAGAGCCTGCAGACTACTATCTGGTGAGCTTGACTTTCATCTTGGGATAATTACTAAAATTTTTTTTATTTTCTCCTTGAATAGTGTGTGAATTCTTAGAAAGCTGTGATCACTAGGAATTAGCATGGGTTCATTGTAAACAAGCCATGTCAGACAATTTCCTTATTTGATGTTATTGTGAGACTGGTATGAATGGGGACTATTTTAGACATAATATATTTGTATCTTTGGCCTTAAGTAAAATCTGTTGTGATATCTTAGTGGCTAAGATGGAAAAACATAGACTGGAGAATGGTGGTAGCGATGGAATCACAACCCGGGAAAGATTGTGTTGAGGGACACTGGATAATTGTGTCAATATGAACACACTGGCTGGGGGAAAATTGTGTCAGTATGAATACACTGGCTGGGGGATAATCGTGTTGGTATGAACACACTGACTGCGGGAAGTTCTGGGGGCCTGAGGCAGGACTCTGCTGACCGTCCTGCCAACTGAACATTTAAAAATATTTAATGAATTGGAGGACATTGGCAGCCTTTCTGTCACACTCAAGGAAGGGGTGGTTGGTGTGCTGGATGACAGGCTTGGAATCCCACAATGTCTTAGTCGTTAAAGGCAATGGGGGTCTCTAACTAGCAAATAGAACCCTTGGAAACCCTGGTGAACTGTATAGGCTGAAAGAGCCGTGACTTTAATAGCCCACGGTGAAAAACGAATTTATTTGTAGCTGTAAGCCCAATGGGGGGGTCAAACAGTAAGACCATCTTGCATGAAACATGAGGTTTGATAGAGCACCCACTACCAGCATCCCCCAAAGTGGCTCTGTCCTAGCCAGATGGAATGATGTCTTCCTTCTAAGTACCACACCAAAACTGCCATAAGGGAGTCTTACCCTGGCAGAACTCTAAACCTGAAGCTGACATTTCAAACCGGGATTCAGATGCCTGGGTTCTGGTTCTGCTCCTGCTCTGTTACTATTCCATCATTTCACCTTTCAGAGGGGAATAAATGGCTACCATTCTCGAGCAAGAATGTTCTGCACTCAGATAACAGGGCTTATGTAAAGTTTTCTTAAGTATCCTCTCTATATTCTGTGGCTTCTCAATAGACAGGAATGAGAATAGCTATTAACTGCAGGGCTGGGGCCACTCACTGCAGCAGCAAGTCTCACCCAGGACAGAGTCCTCAGTCCTTGCTATAGATAAGAATCCCCTGGGAGCTTTAAAAAGATAGCAGTGCCTCATGTATACATATGTAACAAACCTAACAAACCTGCACGTTGCACACAAGTACCCTAGAACTTAAAGTATAATAAAATAAATAAATAAATAAATAAATAAATAAATAAATAATAAAAAGATACCAGTGCCTGGGTACCATTCCCCAAGAATTTCGATTTAATTGCTTTGGGTCAAGTTCAGCATTTATATACAAATACAATTAATTTTACAAATATAATTTTGGGATAACATGCATATTATTTTATATTTACAAGTTCCCTAGATGATTCTGAAGGGGTTGAGTAAAACCCTTCCCTGAAACAACTATCAGACCCTTGTTTGTTTTTTTGTTGATATTTTAAAACTACAGAGTCTCCCTCTGGAAATTCTTGCTCCTACCTTCCCAATTCCCACCCCATGGTTGATAATTGAGAAATGAGAGATGATATCAGTGGAAGTGTGTTGCACATTATGAAGAATGTAAAAGTAGAAAAAAGGATTCTAGCAGAATAGCCAGTGGTGATGTTATGGGTTGAACTGTGGTGTGCCCCCTACAAACAGATATGTTGAAGTTTTAACCTCCAGTACTTTATTTGCAAATAGCATCATGTGGACATAATTAGCTCACTTAAGATGAGGTTATACTGGAGCAGAGTTGATCCTTAACCCAATGTGACTGGTATCCTTATAAGAAGAGGAAAATTTGGACATGGACCCACACACACACACACACACACACACACACACACACACAAACATCATATAAAGACAGACACACAGGAAGAAGGCCACACTAGAAGAGGCAAGGAAGGATCCTCCCCCAGAGGCTTCAGAGGGAGCATGGCCCTACCAACACCTTGATTTTGGATTTCTAGCTTCCAGAACTGTGAAAGCATAAATTTCTATTGTTTAAAGCCACCTGGTTTGTGGTGCTTTCTTATGGCAGCCCTAGGAAACTAGTACAGTGACTATCTAGTTTGGAGTCCATTGCTCCTAGTAGCATCCTGGAGGTCTGCCTAGGGCATGGTTAGGGATGGGACAATGCGGGCAGGGAGGGAGGTATTCTTCCTAGGAGAGTCCTAGGGGTGGGTATAGGAGTTAGATTGGCCAGCCTTCCATTCTTCAACCCCTAAGTGGCATTTCTGTAGAAGTCAAGACAATCTTACATAACATGCTTGGCAGGTCTCAGTCTGCTTCTAGATAGGAAGTGGGTACATGAGAGTTTCTTCCTCTCCCTTGCTCCAGACAGCTGAGCCAAGAACTTCCTTTTCTATCCAGACTCTTCTGCAGTGCTCAGGGTGGAGAAGGGAGCTCTACGTTTCTTCTCTGAGTTCTTCCCAGACTCAGTACTTCCAGAATGAAGTACAGAATAAAGACATGGCTTTTAAAGTTCAATCTTTCCATCTCAGAACACAGTAGTACTTGGGGACATTGAGAGGTAGCTGTTGTGGCCTATCTGGCACAGGTCCTCTGAAGTTAGGATTTCCGAGAAGATTCAGGTGTCCATCTGGGCAAGGGTCAAGCACCTGTGGAATATGATCCGAAGAGCAGTACCATCTGCTTCTTATGTCTCAAAGGGGCTTAAAACCTGCACAGAGGGCAGGCAGCATCCTGACATCATGCTTCATCCTGGTCATGGGGAATGGGCATTGACTTCTACCAGGCCTCATCAAGGTTTTGTTCTTTATCTCCACGCCAAGCAACTAGCCTATTTAGGGTGTCTTAGTTCATTCAAGCTGCTATAACAAAATACCTGACTTAGACTGGGTAGCTTACAGACAATAGAAACTTGTTTCTCACAGTCCTGGAAGCTGGGAAGTCCAAGATCAAGATGTCATCAGATTTGGTGTCTGATGAGGGCTCACTTTCTGGTTCATAGATGGTAGCTTCTTGCTGTGTCTTCACATGGGGGGAAAGCATGAGGGGGTCTCTCTTAGGCCTCTTTTATGAAGGTACTAATCCCATTCATGAGAAGTCTGTCCTCATGACCCAATTTCCTCCAGAGACCCCATTTCCTACAACAATCACACTGGTGATTAGATTTCAACCTATGAATTTTGAGGGGACATAAACATTCAGACCATAGCACAAAGAATGGTGAGGAGCACTGTGTGGGGAGTCCCCTCCTGAACCCTCCTTTCTTCTTGCTTCCTCTACATCTGAACCTTCAGCTTTTGCTTCCTTTGGCCTCACATTCTTGGTGGCAAATTTGTCTTGCTCTCTGGATTCATGGTTCCCAGCTCCCCCTCTTTCTGTGCCACCTGTTGTTTGGACTGGAAGCTCTTGTGTTCATGCTGCATTACTCATCAGTCTTGATTGGCAAGACCCCTCCTGGCTGCCCTTACTCCTACAGTCCACACTTATCTCTGATGAAAATATCTCTTTCTTTCCTCCTTCCTTCCGAAAGAGTGAAGGGATAGGAAGTCTCCCACTTGAAGGGCTGAGGAGGGGTTTAAAATTAGTCAAACCTAGGCCTCCAAGTCACAGGGATCCTATCTGCCTGATAATACTGCTTTATATTTATGTGGTTCTGATGTCTTCAGGCTCAGTCCCATACTAGCAAGATCTGAGCTGCAGACCTCTTGTGTTAGTTTTAAGAAACTGCAGTAAAAAATTACCATACATTTAGTAGTATAAAACAGCACAGATTTATTATCCTTTAGTTCTGAAAGTCAGAAGTCTGAAATGGGTCTCCCTGGGCTAAAATCAAGGTGCCGTAGGGCTGTGTTCCTTTCTGGAGGCTCTAGGGGAGAATCTGTTTTCTTGCCTTTTCCAGCTTCTAGAAGTTGCCTGGATTTCTTGACTTGTGGCTCCCTTCTATCTTAAAAGCCACCAATGGCTGCTTTAGTCTTTCTCACATTGCACCACTCTGACACTGTATCTTCTACCTCCCTCTCCCCCAATTTAAAGACCCTTTTGATTATACTGGACCCACCAAGGTAATCCAGGATAATCTTCCTATTTTGTCAGCTGATTGGTAACCATACCTGCATATAAACTTAATCCTCCCTTGCCATATAACCTAACATATTCACAGGTTCTGGGTATTAGGACACGGACATCTTTATTCTCCTTACAATGCCTCCCAAAGTATTGCCCAAGAATTTTTAGAAACCTTCAAGAGCGTGCTCCTTATGTACTCATAGCCATTTTGAGCTATCATTATTGTGTGGCCTCTGCCTTGTTATTTCTCTTCCATCTAGTTCTTCTTTGGCCACGTTTACTGTCTGCTTATCTACCATCAGAACATCCAGGCCTTTGCAGGCTACTCATTCTGGTAACTCCCAAAGCCTCCAGTCCTGGGTGCCAAAGCACTGGTTTCCACTCAGAGGAAGGGAGGTAGCCCCTATCCTGAGCTCAGAGCCATTCTCTGCCACTTAGATCCCTGAGCAACTCTGCTTGTGGTCAGAGCCTCACCATTTTGGCTCTCCTCTCTCAACAGAGTAACATCAACTCCCTCTATATAAACGGGCCTTTCTATTTTTATCCTTATTCTTTTAATTAGTCCAAGGAGCTAGAGAGAAAACAAACCCACACCACCCTGCCCACCTTCCTCCACATTTCCTCTGCCCCAAACCTAACCCTTTTGGCCTCAGCAGTTTAGTAACAGATGTTCTTATTCATATCAACATTTGCTTGAGGGAGAAGAGAAATAAGGGAGAGTTACTGACTATTCCTGTGGTCTCCAATGCAGGAGCATCTGAACCAATCCCTTGGAGTGCAGACAGAAAATATTAGAACTTCTGTTCCTAAGTATTTCAAATCAAAAAACAAGAAAAACAAGAAACAAATTATGCTTTCCTATTACTAAGTATAAAGATGATCACTGCTGCCTTTGTTCAGTCCAAATGTTGGATAGTCCTGTCTGGTTGGGTTTAAGGATGAATCATGAGGCAGCTCCACAGCAAAAAGGCTGAAGAAGCTCCACTTGTGGGTTCAGTTCTAGAATTCTGGAAAGCATTTCCATTTAAAGGTGCCTCATTAGTGGTTATATGGCAAACGTCCTTGAGTTTCAACTAAAGAAACCTTCACAAAATGGACAAGTGGCTTTAAAAGATTTCTGTAAAGAAACCTCAGACTGAATCTAATTCTACTAATACAAGCAAAAGTGAGCAACAGAAAAAAATGGCTGAAATGCTGACACTTCTCCTCCTATGACAAGCTCTTCATCAGCCACTTGAGGTTTAGAACAATGACAGGCTAATCAGATCTGCCAAGAAATCATTAAAAAATTCAAAATTACCATGAAGACTATTGGAAATATGGATTTATATCCACTATTATTGATCATGAGCCCTCTTCATAAGTGTGTTTTATGCATGAAGTTATTAGCATGACATCATCAAGATTATTCAGCATTCAGATCAGAAAGATAAACCACTACAATTCAAATATTTTGGGGGTACTGTTAAAACATGTTATTTATTTCATCTTATTCATTTTAAAATTTAGTAGCACTTGTACACAATTGGTAAGAAAGGAAATAGTTACTGGACCATAGGCTCAACATTTGTTCCTGATGAAGTGTGCAGTCAAAAAAGTTTGGAGGCCACTCTCTTAAACCAGTAGCTTTGGGCTCCAGTTCAGCCACTGTGAAATGGGAGCATTCCCTGACCCCCATCGCAGGACGTGACAGGGGTGTGGCTTTTCTGTCCGGTTGCTGCTGCTGCTCAAACCCATTACAGGAAGGGGGGCATGCAGATGGACAGGTGCAGGAGCCCAAGTGGGCGTGTGTTACAGTGCGTTCCTTTAGGTTTGCCATCCATGGATGGCTTAAGTGTTAACCAGCTCAGTAGATCCTCTGCCTTTTTGCAAGGGTAGAGGGCCAGTGTGACAGCCTTCTGTATCCAGAGTTCTTGTCCAGTGTCCCGGAAGAACTGGGTCACACACAGACTTGAAAAATGTTGAATGCGGGGTTTTATTGGGTGGTAGAGGTGGCTCTCAGCAGGATGGATGAGGAGCTGGACGGGGATGGAGTGGGAAGATGATATTCCCCTGGAGTTTGGCTGTCTAGCGGCCGACTCTCCCACCATCCCGAGCCAAATTTCTGATGTTCAGACTCCTTATCTTCTCATGCCGTTCTGCCATTCGTCTGCTTGTCTGTGCTTCTTCTGGAGCCTGGGGTTTGAGGTTTATATGGGTACAGTTGAGGGGGTGTGGTGGGCCAAAAAGCAACTTTTTGGGGTACAAAAACAGGAATGCCTGTTTTCACTTAGGGCCACGGGTATTTGGGCTTGAGGGTGGGGCCTTTGCCAGGGAACCGCCCTCTTCTACCCAGTATTTCCCTGTCTCCTGTCCGTGTCAACTGTACATAGCTTTTTTACAATTGTTTGTCCCTTCACGATTTACATTTACTGTCTTATACAGTTTCTTTGATTCTTTACTGCAACTCTGATAGGTAGGGTTCTTTTTTTTCTTTATGTTAGAGTTCAGAGGATTCAGGACTCAGTGTTGTGATTGGCTCAAGGACACACAGTTAATAAAAACAAATAAGTGGCAGAGGGCAAGCTTGAAGGGATCTGCATTCAATCAAGATTGATTGCAAAATGCACCATTTTTAGGAAAATGGTTTTTATAGGTTGAATCGTGTTTCTCGGAAAAGAAACATTGAAGTCCTAATCCCCAGTGTCTCAGAATTTGACCTTATTTGGAAATAGGGTCTTTACAGAAGTAATCAAGCTGAATGAAGTCATCAGGGTGGACCCTAATTCAATATGACTGGTGTCTTTATGGAAAGGAGTTAATTTAGACACAGAGACAGACACACAGAGGTCCAGGAATGCCTGGGCTACCAGAAGCTGAAAGAGGCAAGGAAGGATCCTTCCCTTACAGGTTTTAGAAGGTGAATGGTCTTGCTGAAGCCTTGACTTTGGACTGCTAGTTTCTGGAATTGTAAGACAATAAATTTCTGTTTTTCTAAGCCAGCTGGTTTGTGGTACTTTGTTACAGCAGTTCTAGGAAACTATGGTCCATTGCTCTGGAAAGGGTCTAGGATCCAAAAGCAGCTAAAACCAATGATATAATCCAGTACAACCATAAGCAGAGGAGGAAGCCCAGAGACTGGGAGTGAGTTTTCCTAGGTGATATGGCTAGTTAGAGAGATGGTTAGTTAGATCCATGGCTGGATCTCATACATTCTGACTCCTAAGTTCAACTTTGAGGCCAGGAGAAGTAAATGTGGGGAAGTTGGCTTACCTCTCTCATCATTAGGCTTGGTGATCTGCCTTGATCTGGCATAGTTCACCATTCTTCCAATGACTTCAAAGGAACAAATGGAAAATATGTTGCATCTTTGCCTTGATGATAATGCACTTACCTGAAGATCACAGTCCTCCTGCTGGCTCCAGCCTTCACTTCCTTCCTTTCCACAGTTCACATGTTATCACTTCAGTGTCTATTAAAAAGGAAAAAAACCCAACTGTTACTAAATATGTATATCTACAAGGAAATAGTTCATTGGATTGGTAATAATATGCTCTCCAACTGGAAAGGGATTTTAAAAAGTCAATGCACCTGGCACAAAATTGTAAGTAAGGAAAGAATGACCTTAGGGGAAAAATGTTTGCCAAATGAGTTTGGCAAAATACAAGACACTTAATTAAAATTATTTTAATTCTCTAAGAGCATGTGTATGAGTAGTGGCCTACTTACACATGGACTATAAGTTGATGCTTGGAACTAGTTTATTCAATCATTTATTAAATATGTTTTGAGTATTTACTATGGTCAGGAACTGTATCAGGCATGGCAATAAACAAAATAGTCCCTGTCCTCATGGAGCTTACGTTCTAGAGGGGGAAAGAAATAATAAACAAGTAAAAATAAATAATATTCTAGGTGACAATATGTCCCTGTATGAAGAAAAATAAAATGAGATAAAGAGAATACAGAGTGACAGTTGGGGTGGGGTTTGTTATATAATGTGCTGAGAGAAGGCTTCTCTGATAAGATGAAGAAAAATGTCTCAAGGTAATAAGGGAGCAAGCCACATTTAGAGGAAACATAAGTGCAAAGGTCCTGAGGTGGGAATGAGGTGGGAACGTGGTGGGGACATTTTAGGAATAGCAAGGAGACCAAGGCAGCTGGAGCACATGAGAACAGTGGAGAGTGGTAGATGATGATGCCCTGGAGAGAGCTGGGGACAGATCATGTAGTGCCTTATGAGTTATTGTAGTGATTTTGAATATTTCTGTGAATGAGATAGGAAGCCATTAGGGTTTGGAGTGGAAAAGTAACATGAATTAGCTTCTGTTTTAAAGGGATCTTCTGCATACTATGTGGAAAATGGAATATTAGGGAAGGAGGTGGTAAGAGTAGAAGCAGAGACTCAAGGTAAGAGGCTCTTGTCATAATTTAAGTAAGGGATAATGGCAGCTTGGACCAAGGTGGAGGTAGTGAGACATAGTTGGATTATGGATATAATTTGGAGGTGGTGCTGACAGGATTGCTTATGGATTTGATGTAGGGTATGAGAGGGAGAGAGGACTTAGTGAAAATCTCAAGATTTTTGGCTCGAGCAACTGCAAAACAGGAGTTTCCATTTTCCAAGTTGGAGACGGTTGTGCAAGGAGCTAACTTGGTGGGAGTATGCAGCCGAATCAAGAGTTCCTTTTCAGACATTAAGTTTGAGATGCAAATTTATCATCTGAGTGGTGACATTGACTATGCAGTTGATACAAGTCTGGAGTTCAGTGGAGACACCTAGACTGGAGACATAAATGCAGGAGTCATCAGAGTCTAGAAATTTAATGTCATGGGATGAGTAGAATTTACCTGGGCAGTGGGTGTGTGTAAAGAAGACAAGAGCTCCTGAGGGCTACTCCCACATTTATAGATAAGAAAGATGAAGAAAAACCAGGAAAGGAGTTTGAGAAGGAGTAGCCATTGAGATAAGAGATGAATAAGGGTAGTATTCCAGAAGCCAAGAAAGAAAGGACTAAGAGAGTAAATGATCAACTGTATCAAATGCTCCTGAGTCAAGCAAAGTGAAGACTGAGATTTCACCATTGGATATGACAACTCGGAGAAAACTGGTGATGCTGTGAAGAGCTGTTCTGGGGAGGAGGGGGGCGGGCAGTGATAAGATGGCTGATTAGATGTAGCCAGGAAGTGCCTCTCCCACTGAGAGAAAACAAAATATGAAGTAAATCATCACACTTTGAACAGATCTTTTGAGAAAAAACACTGAAAGTTGATAAGAGAGGTGATGCAGACACCAAGATTGAAGAGGGAGGAAGCTGGGAAGCCCACATGGAGTCACTGAGCACCAGGACCAGCTCCTAGTACTGAAAAGATTCTCAGGAAGGGGTGAATGAAGGAACTCTGTGGCACTACACTCCTGCCACAAACCTCTGGGATCCCAGCTAGAAAAGATCCCATGATCCCTATAGACATTTAGGTGGGCAGGAGGAGCTGCCTGTAGAGTAGACAGAGGTAGAGCTAGAACCTGCATGGCGCCCAGAAGGTTACACTCATGTGGGGCAGCTGCAGCAAAACACCATAGACGCCCACCCGCAAAGGCTCTCCATCTTACTCTGAATGACCACAGCCCTCACTGACTGCCAACCTGAGAGAGAGCAGAGCTGCCTTTCCTGCGGGACTGGGGCGCATCTGATCTGCATGCTCCCAGTGTCTGCTGGCCCCTCCCAAGGCCTCCTGCCTGGCTGCTCCCACAAGAGGGTGGGCAAAACAGAGCCACCACTGTCCTACCTGCGTGTTTTGCTAGTGGACTGGGAGCAGTTCAGCACCACCCCCAGCACAGCTGGTGCTTGACCCAGAGGGGTCAGAGGACAAAGCCACAGGCCTTGTCCCAACTTCCCAGGGTGTGAGCACACCACCCAGGGATATTGAGCTGAGATCTGTGGCCAGAGCTTGAGTGAGAGAGGAGACCTCACTCTCAGAACACAGAGAGGAGTGAGGCACAGGTTCATGTGCCAGCATGGGAACTGGGTATCCCGCCCTGTGCAAGACCAGTCTGGGAAGGGTGTAGCCTGTTGGCTAGCCACAGCTTCTACCTGAGGGAGCCCCATATCCCTGAACACCTGGAATCGTGCAGCAATCTGGGTACAGAAGGTTTAGGACAAAACTAGTTGAGTGGGCCTGCTCCTGGGGCAGACACTGGAGGGAGATCTGGTTTGGGAAGAGAGAGCTGGGCAGACCCCATAGTCCTCTGCTGGGATAAAAGCCCCAGGCCACAGGTGCCACACCAGCTGCACACCCATGGCACTACTGCTCTGCCTGGGGATCCTACGCCCTTGACTCATTGCATCACCAGAACACCTGCACACATACTCCATCACCTGCTCTGACTCTGTCAACTTCAGAGAATGAGTGGGTCTCCTTGTGACCTAATCTTTGGCTTGAGCCACTGCTAAGACAGGTGGAAATAGAGCCCGCCAGGGTCCCCACTGGGGTGAGGAAACACAGGTGCAGTGTCAGTGATTGTAGGAGGCTCTCTCAAAACCCAGGAGTGGACTTGGTAAGGGAGTCATCTCTTGTGCACCTCCCCCTTTCCCTCACCATCCCTCCCTGCCCAGAGCACTGCTGTGCATACACTGAAGTACAAAAAAGGTACATAACTAAGAGCCTATCTGCTGGCCCTTACTCTTAAGCACTGTCTACTGGATTGCAGCCTGAATTATACAAAAATAAGTTCTTTCAGCACCCAACACCTGTGAAACTCAATACAGGAAATTAGCTACAACCAAGGAACCCATACAGAGCACTGGCCCTCTGAAAGCACCAGAAACGAAGCCAATTGACTGTATACAGCATACACTGCAGTCAAACCCTTAAGGGAAAAAAACCCCAGAACCCCATTCAAGCAACAGCAAAGTCAAAAAGAAAAACACCAGGCCCCTGAGATGAGAAGCAATCAGCCAAAGAGCTCCAGCAATTCAAGAAATCAGAGTGTTTCCTTACCTATAAAGTATTGTACTAGCTCCCCAGCAATAGATCCTCACCAAATTGAAATGTCTGAAATGACAGACATAGAATTAGGAATCTGGATGGCAAGGAGGCTCAACAAGATTCAAGAGAAAGTTGAAATTCAATTCAAGAAAGCCAGTTGTTGATACAAGAGTTGGAAGATGACATAGCCACTTTAAGAAAGAATCAAACTGAACTTCTGGAATTGAAAAATTCACTACAGGAATTTCAAAATACAGTGGAAGCCTGAACAACAGATTAGACCAAGCTGAGAATTTCAGAGCTTGAAGACTAGCCGTTTGAATCAACCCAGTTAGACAAAAATAAAGAAAAACGACTTAAAAAAATGAACAAAGCCTTTGAGAAATAGATTCTCTAAAGAGACCAAACCTATGACTCATTGGCATTCCTGTGAGAGAAGGAGAGAGAGTTAGCAATTTGGCTAACATATTTGAGGATATAGTCCACAAAAATTTCCCCAATTTCACAAGAAAGGTTAATATGCAAATTCAAAAAATTCAGAGAACCCCTGTGAGATACTATATAAGATAGCTATCCCTAAGATGCATAGTAATCAGACTTCAAGGTCAGTGTGAAAGAAAAATCTTAAAGGCAGCTTAAGAAAAGAATCAGATCACTTACAAAGGGAACCCCATTATGCTAACAGTGGACTTCTCAACAGATATCTTACAAGCCAGAAGAGAATGGGGGCATATTTTCACCATTTTTCAAACAAAAAAAATTCTAACCAAGAATTTCATATCCCACCAAATCAAGATTCATAAGCAAAGGAGAAATAAATTTTTTTCCAGGTAGGTAATCATGAAGGAAATTGATTTCCACTAGCCTGCTACCACAAAAATACTGTTAAGGACATAGCCCACAGACTCTATAAAGCAACTACACAATTGAGACTACAAAGCAACCATATTGGCTGGTTGTTATTAGCAACCAGCTAATAACATCATGACAGGATCGAAACCTCACATAACAATATTAACCTTGAATGTTAATGGTCTAAATGCCCCACTTAAAAGGCACAGAGTGGCAAGTTGAATAATAAAACAAGACCCAACTGTCTGCTGACTCCAAGAGACCTATCTCACCTGTAATGGCACCCATAGACTCAAAGTAAAGAAATGAAGAGCTATCGTGCAAATGAAAAATAAAAAAGAGCAGGGGTCATCGTTCTTATATTAGATAAAACAGACTTTAAACCAAGAATAGTTAAAAAGGACAAAGAAGGACATTACATAATGATAAAAGATTCAATTCCTCAGAAATAATTAACTATCCTAAATATATATGCACTCAATGTTGGAGCACCCAGATTTATAAAACAAGTACTTCTAAATGTATGAAAAGACTTAGACACAATAATAGCGGGGGACTTCAACACCCCACTGACAGTGTTAGATCATCAAGGCAAAAAACTAAGAAATTCTGGACTTAAATTTGACACTTGACCAATTGCACCTAATAGATGACTACAGAATATTCCACCCCACAATCACAGAATATACATTCTTCTCATCTCCATACAGAACATACTCTGATCAACTGCATTCTCAGCTATAAGACAAGTCTCGATAAATTCAAAAAAATTGAAATAATACCAACCATATTCTTGGACCACAGTGGAATAAAAATTGAAATCAATACCAAGAAGATCTCTCAAAACCACACAATTGCATGGAAACTAAACAACTTGCTCCTGAATGACTTTTGGGTAAATAACAAAATTAAGGCAGAAATCAAAACATTATTTAAAATAAATGGTAACAGAGATGCAACATACCAAAATTTCTGGGATGCAGCAAAACCAGCGTTAAGAGGGAAGTTTATAGTGCTAAACACCTATGTCAAGAAGTTAGAAAGATCTCGAATTAACAATCTAACATCACACCTAGAGGAACTAGAAAAACAAGAACGAACCCCAGAGCTAGCAGAAGATAAGAAATAACTAAGAGCAGAACAGAACAAAATAGAGGCTCCAAAATACAAAGGATCAATGAAACCAAAAGTTGGATATTTGAAAAGATAAACAAGATCAGTAGACCACTAACTAAGTTAAAGAAAAGAGAGAAGACTCAAATAAACACAATCAGAAGTGACAGAGGTAACATTACAACCAATCCCACAGAAATACCAAAGGTCTTCAGAAACTTATGAACACCTTCATGCACACAAACTAGAAAATCTAGAGGAAATGGATAAATTCCTGGAAATGCACAACCTCCCATAATTGAATCAGAAATTAATTGAAACCCTAAACAGATCAATAACAAGTTCTGAAATTGAATCACTAATTAAAAATTTTAAAAACCTGGCAACCTAAAAAGCCATGGACTAGATGGATTCTCAGCTGAATTCTACCAGACAGACAAAGAGCTGGTACCAATCCTACTGAAATTATCCACAAAAGTCAAGGAGAACAGACTCCTCCCTAACTTATTCTATGAAGCCAGAATCATTCTGATACCAAAATCTGGCAATGACACAGTGAAAAAAGAAAACTTCAGGCCAGTATCCCTGATGAACATAGATACAAAAATCCTCAACAAAATACTGGCAAACTGAATCTGGCAGAACATCAGAAAGTTAATTCATTACAATCAGGTAGGCTTTCTTCCTGAGATGCAAGGTTGGTTCAACATATGCAAATGAATAAATGTGATTCACCACATAAACAGAATTAAAAGAAAAAATCATATGATCATCTCAATAGATATAGAAAAAGCTTCTGATAAAATCCGATATTCAGTTAAGACAAAAATCCTCAAAAAAGTAGGCATCAAAGGAACATCCTGAAAATAATGAGTCATCTATGACAAACCCACAGCCAACATGATACTGAATGGGAAAAAGCTGGAAGCATTTCCCTTAAGAACTGGAACAAGACAATGATGCCCACGTTCACTACTTCTATATGTCATAGTAGTTCTAGCCAGAGCAGTCAGAGGAGAAAAAAGAAATAAAAGGCATCCAAATAGAAAAAACAAAAGACAAATTATCTCTCTTCACTGATGATATGATTTGATACCTAGAAAACCTTAAACCTTAAAGACTCCACCTAAAAGGCTCCTAGAACTGATAAACAACTTCAGTAAAGCTTCAGGATACAAAATTATTGTACAAAAATCAGTAGTATTTCTATACACCAGTCTTGTTCAAACTGAGAGCCAAATCAAGAACACTGTCCAATTTACAATACACACACACAACCTAGGAATTCATCTAACCAAGGAGGTGAAAGATCTCTACGAGGATAACTAAAAATGAAACACTGCTGAAAGAAATCATAGATGACACAAACAAATGGAAAAACATTCCATGCTCATGGACTGGAAAAATCAATATTATTAAAAAGGCCATTCTGTCCCTTAGCAATCTATAGATTCAACACTATTCCTATGAAACTACCGATGTCATTTTTCATAGAATTATAAAAAACTATTCTAACATTTATATGGAACAAAAAAAGAGCCCAAATAGCTGAAGCAATCCTAAGCAAAAAGAACACAGCCAGAGGCATCACGTCACTCAACTTCAAACTATACTGCAAGGTTACAGTAGCCAAAAAGCATGGTACTGGTACAAAAACAGTCACATACACCAATGGAACAGAATAGATTACCCAGAAATAAAGCCACTATAACCATCTAATCTTCAACAAAGTCAACACAAATAAGCAATGGGGAAAGGACTCCCTTTTCAATAAATTGTGCTTGGATAACTGGCTATCCTTTTGCAGAAGAATGAAGCTAGACTCCTACCTATTACCATATACAAAAATTAACTCAGGATGGATTAAAAACTTAGGATCTAAAACTATAAAAATCCAACTGGAAGCCTAGAAAATGCTATTATGGACATTGGCCTTGGCAAAGAATTTATGACAAAGTCCTCAAAAGTAATTGCAATGAAAACACAAATTGACAAGTGGGACATAATTAAACACAAATTGATAAGTGGGACACATTAAGCTTTTGCATAGCAAAATAAAATATCAATAAATGGATAACTTACAGAATGGGAGAATATATTCACCAACTATGCATCCACAAAGGTCAAATATCCAGAATGTGTAAGGAACTTAAATAATCTAACAAGCAAAAAACATATAATCCCATTAAAAAGTGGGCAAAGGACATGAAGAGATAGATACATCTCAGAAGAAGACACACAAGCAGCCAACAAATATGAAAAAAAAAAAAAAGCTCAACACCACTAATCATCAGACAAATGCAAATCAAAACAACAATGAAATATCTCACATTAGTCAGAATGGCTATTATTAAAAAGTCAAAAAATAACATGTTGGTGAGGCTGCAGAGAAAAGGGAATGCTCATACACTATTGATGGGAATGTAAATTAGTTAAGCAGTGGAAAGCAGTTTTGAGATTTCTCAAAGAACTAAAAGTAGAACGACCATTCAACCCAGCAATCCCATTACTGGGCATATGCCCAAAGGAAAAGAAATCATTCTACCAAAAAGACACATGTGCATGTATGTTAATTGCAGCACCATTCACAATAGCAAAGACATAGGTGCCCATCAGTGGTGGACTGGATAAAGAAAATGTGGTACATATATATCATGGAATACTATGCAGCCATAAAAAGGGATAAAATCATGTTCTTTGCAGCAGCATGGATGCAGCTGGATGCTATTATCCTAAGTGAATTAATGCAGAAACAGAAAACTAAATGCCATATGTTCTCACTTAAAAGTGGCAGCTAAACATTGGGTACACACAGACATAAAGATTGGAACAGTAGACACTGGGGACTACTGGAGTTGGGAGGGGAGAAGAAGGGTTGAAAAACCACCTATTGGGTACTGTGCTCACTACTTGGGTGATGGGACCAATTGTATCCCAAACTGAAGCATCACACACTATACTTATGTAACAAACCTGCACATTCACTCTGTCAATCTAACATGAAAGTTGACATTTTCTAAAAAAGAATTCAGTTGAGAAAAAGAGCTGTTTTGATGGAGCTATGGGGATAAAAACCAAATTGGAATGGGACCTGGGGTGCTGGCAATAGCCTATTTCTTGACTCTAGTGGGTAATTATACTAGTGTTGGGTTATGTGTGATATATTTCATAGTAAGAAGAGAGGGGAAACAAAAACAGTCATTTGAGATAGTGAGCATAGACACTCTTATGAGAAGTTTGCTTTAAAGTGAAGCAGAAAAATGGGATGTTACCTGGAGAGGAAAATAAAGAATACATTTTTTTTCTTTTCTTTCGTTTCTTTTTGTTTTTGTTTTTGTTTTGAGATGGAGTTTCACCCTTGTTGCCCAGGCTGGAGTGCAATGACACGATCTTGGCTCACCGCAAACTCCGACTTCTGGGTTCAAGCAATTCTCCTGCCTCAGCCTCCCAAGTAGCTGGGATTACAGGCATGCACCACCACGCCCAGCTAATTTTGTATTTTTTAGTAGAGATGGGGTTTCTCCATGTTGGTCAGGCTGGTCTCAAACTCCTGGCCTCAAGTGATCCCACCCGCCTCAGCCTCCCAAGGTGCTGGGATTACAGATGTGAGCTACCACGCCCAGCCAAGAATACATTTTTTCAAGACCAGCCTAGGCAGCATAGCTAGACCCTGTCTCTACCAAAAAAACAAAAACAAAAACAAAAAAAACCTGGACATGGTGGCGAGCACCTGTTGTCTTAGCTACTTGGGAGGCTAAGGAGGGAGAATTGATCCCGTCACCAGATTGAGGCTGCAGTGAGCTATGATTTTGCCACTGCATTCTAGCCTGGGCAACAGAGTGAGTTTCAATGGTCATCAGTACATGTGTGTTTTAAGTAGGGAGACTGCCAGTACACATGCATAATCCCATGATATGTGTGCTAAGTGGCCACATATAATGTGATCTTTCATCATGAAGTGTACACAGTATAAAAAGTTTTAGGGGAAAATGCCTGGTTGTGGCATGATGCTATGTTTAGCATTGTTTCGCATTGTTTCATGCTATATAGGATGATTTGATCCTGTCAGCATTTAATCTGCATCTTTTTGGCTGATGGTACAAATGTCTAAGAATGACATAGATTAGGCAGGCTTAATCAAAGTTCAAATATATAAATGTTTAGGAAGATTGGAAATAGAATATAGGATAGCATCAATAGAAGATATGTACGTGTGTATATATATGTGTGTGTGTGTGTATATATATGCATCTACAATGTAAGAAGGACTACTCAAAGCTGGGGAGATGTAGTGATCAGTCAGGCAGAGCTTCTGCCCTTGAGAGTTCACGGTCTGTTTGAAACTCCATATTGTGACTAAGTGTACACATCAGACAGAATGGAATGAAGGTATAAAGAAAGGGCTTTGGAAATGTAAAGGGGAAAATGATTAATTTTGACTAAGGAGATCCAGGGAGGCCTTGTAACCTCATTTAAGCTGAACCTACAAGGGGCAGAATTTTCAAAAGGATGGGGATTGGGGCCAAAGTGATCCTTCAGAATGTTAGTGAGAGCATTAGCAAAGGAATAGCTGTGCAAAAGTGGGTCCAGGTCTGGAGTTGCTGGGGTGAGAGACGGGGCTAGATGGTTACCTTGAGAACAGAATGCTGAGCATCTTGGTAGCCATGCAGACCCATTGGGTGGGACTCTGGGGAACTGGAAGCCATCAGCTGCTTTGAGAACAGTGACAAGAAATTTACTTGTGTTTTAGAAAGATCCATCTAGAGACAGTAAGGATGAGTTGGGGAAAATAGGAGGGAGGAGGCAAAGTGAAATGTGAGGAGGCTGTAACAAGCTTGTAACAAGCAAATCAGCACAGGGCAGAGGATGGGACAATGAAGTAAGAGTTGGCCATGTGGAGTTGGTGACTGGTTGTGTGACAGGTTCTGAGGGCCAGGAAGAAACCAAAGCTGATCCTTGTCCACATTTGGGTAGATGTGCGTCCATGGACAATGTGTGGAAGCCACCCTCTAAATCTGGGGGTCCCAGTCAGAACCCTGGGCCTGTGCTCTTCCCTGTTCAGGTTGCTACTCTAGCATCATCTTTGCTCACTCCTTTGTGTATTTAGGGCCATTTGTGTATTTGGTTGTCTCTCTCCCAGGATGTAAGAGCCTTAGGTCTAGGACTATAAATTTCTGAATTTTTGTATCTGTCATAGCACCTAGCACCACATTTAAAGCATACTTAATCTACTCAAAATGCTTTTAAATTTAAAATTAAAACATGATTTTGATGTTACCAATGATCATTTGATCATTGCATCATTAAATGACTTGAAGGATAAATTGGTTTGGTAGAAATTAGGAGATGGTAAAAAATTGGAGGGGCTAAGCAGCAGGAGATCTTAGAACCAGACTTTGGTTATTTATTGCTGTGTAACAAACAACCCTAACACTTAGCAGCTTAAATAACAATTTGTGGTTTATCATGAGCTGGTAGGTTAGAAATGCAGGCAGGGCTTGGCTAGATGGTTTTTCTCCTCCACATAGTGAGTGTCAATTGGAGTCATCAACTTGGCTGCTACATTCAGCAGGCAATTGGGCTGGGTTGAAAGGTCTTAGAAGTCTTCATTTGAAGGGGTGGCCTGCCCCTCCACACCTGTGAGTGTTTCTCGTCAGGTGGGATGAGAGACTGAGAAAAGAAAGAGACACAGAGGCAAAGTATAGAGAAAGAAAAGTGGGCCCAGGGGACGGGCACCGGCACCAGTCTCTGAGTTCCCTCAGTATTTATTGATCATTATCTCTACCATCTCGGAGAGGGGGATGTGGCAGGACAATAGGGTAATAGTGGGGAGAGGGTCAGCAGGAAAACATGTGAACAAATGTCTCTGTCATAAACAAGGTTAAGAAAAGGTGCTGTGCTTTGATGTGCACATACATAAACATCTCAGTGCATTAAAGAGCAGTATTGCTGCCAGCATGTCTCACCTCCAGCCTTAAGGTGATTTTCTCCTATCTCAGTAAATAGAACATACAATCGGGTTTTACACCGAGACATTCCATTGCTCAGGGACGAGTAGGAGACAGATGCCTTCCTCTTATCTCAACTGCAAAGAGGCCTTCCTCTTATCTCAACTGCAAAGAGGCCTTCCTCTTTTACTAATCCTCCTTAGCACAGACCCTTTACCGGTATCGGGCTGGGGGACGGTCAGGTCTTTCCCTTCCCACTAGGCCATATCTCAGGCTATCACATGTGGGGGAAACCTTGGACAATACCTGGCTTTCCTAGGCAGAGATCCCTGTGGCCTTCCTATTGTGTCCCTGGGTACTTGAGATTAGAGAGTGGTGATGACTTTTAACAAGCATACTGCCTTCAAGCACTTGTTTAACAAAGCACATCCTGCATAGCCCTAAATCCGTGAAACCTTGAGTCAACACAGCACATGTCTCTGTGAGCACAGGGCTGGGGCTAGGGTTAGAGAATTTTTCTTAGTACAGAACAAAATGGAGTCTCTTATGTCTACTTCTTTCTACATAGACACAGTAACAGTCTGATCTCTCTTTCTTTTCCCCACATTCATTTAAATGCCCCAGTGCTCTGTTACATGGCCTCCTTTCTTTACCTGGCGTTTTCACAGTATGGTGGTCTCAGGGTAGTTGGATTTCCTACGTGGCAGTCATCATCCAAGAGGGTCCTCTCCCAGTACAGGAAAGCAGAGCTGCAGATCTTGTAAGGCTCAGTCTTGGAAGTTACACCCATCACTTTTGCCACATTCTACTGGTCAGGACAAATCACAGGGCCAGCCCAGTTTTAAGGAGAGGACTACACTTCTTCAAAGGAGGAGGGACAAAGAATTTACAGTCATCCTTAATCCACCATGCAGACATTCAATCTGCCATGTGCTGGTTGTGCGATTTCAGATGAGTTATGTGAACTCTTCTAACTGACATAATATCAGTGTTATTGGGTGCTATGAGGGAAAGAGATGGTATGGCAAAATACCCTGAAATATAGTAGTTGCTCAATAAATAATAGCTACTATTATTACTACTGTCTTATGCTCTTAAAGGATAAATACAATGAAAATTGGAAAGAGGATATTTGTTGGATTTGACATTTGAGAGACTTTGGGTGATGGCTTAGTTTTGGAGGATGGCAGTAGCAAGGTAAGGAGCAAAAGCTAGTGGCAAAAGTTAAGTTGTAAGTGGATTTGAGGGTAGTGAGTGCAGCTTGTCAGTGAAAAGGGAAATCCTGCTGTCATGTGGGAAAATCAGGTTAAGCCAAAGGGGCAAGTGGAGAGGTAGAAAATGAAGATATGTGAGAGGAGATAATTGTTGAGGGCAGAGTTTTAAAAAGCCTTTTAAAGATTTTACAGAATTCATATTTAGAATGCTGTGATTATAAGCCAGAAAGCTGTTGGGGCTGGCTTTCATAATGGCACCCCATCTCTTTACTGAAACTGTTCTTACCTCCTGACAGAGGGCTGTCTTGCCCTCACCTCCCAAAGTCTTCCTCTAGTTGGAGACAGACTTTTAAAGAATACGTAGCTCCTCTAGATTTTTAAGTATTGGCCTTAATTTCAGAGCACCGTGAATTCTTAGCTTATAAATTACATAGCTGGAGGTTCCAAACTCTGAAAAAGTTTATGCATTTCAGAAAGGTTCTAAGAGAAAGCACTCTTTTATATAACTTGGAAAGTAATTGTGATAAAAACCTACATTATATGTGAATTTGAGAGTAATTATAGCATGGCTGGGGCAAGAATCAACTAATCAGAGTTATTAGGAACACTGCCAGGTACCCAATTCCCATGCCAAGATTTGAGTGATACAGAGACAGGGCACAGGCAAGGTCAGGCTAGGTCAGGGCATGTGGCAGGCATGGGCCAAGACACAAAGTTGTTGTCAGGTCAGAGGGATATCAAAACCAGGAGCATCAAGATAGGCAGAGATAATGGAAGTAAAGGAATGTTAGTCCCTGGTTGCATTACAGTCCAGGTAATACCAGATTTTATTGCTTGAAGAAAATTTGTGGTCCTACTGAGAGTCTCCTTTTACCTTCCAGTCCTGTACTTTTGATTTTTCTCCTTTTCTCTAGTTATGTGTACATCCCTCTATTACTTGGCTCATTCTAAAAAGTATTTAAAACCATTTACAAAAGCACAGAGTATGCAACAAGATGAAAACACATGACAGAGGAATTTTGTATGAATACAACATAAAATAAAATAGAAAAAAATAGGAAAAAGATTAAGCCAAGGGGAGGCTGGTAAACAAAATGCATACGATACTTTTCTGTTCACTTGTGGATGGCACACTTACTTCTGAGCTCCCTAGCTGTCAAGGCAAAAAGGAAAATATAGTCAGTTACACTATTTACAGTATTCAGAGAATTAAACACAAGCAGAATACTCAGGATGGGTAATCATAATTATGATTTTTATGGTAAATCCAATAATAATTTTTCAGTGTAGATTGACATAATGATTATAAAGAAAAATTCAGTCAAAATTAATAAAACAATGCAGCCTCATGTATATAGCTCCCTGGTGGCTTGGCCTAATGCAAGATTAATTTTTGGATTTTTTAGAGTAATGGATTGAGTGCCTACCTTGGCCATAAAACAAAACAGTTCTAAACTCAACAAAACATTAATTTTTAAACTAGCTGTATGTCACTTCTTGGTATGCTAAGTTAAACAAATGCATTTCTAGGTAACTGATCAAGGTAGTTGGTTGCTGGTTATGGGCTAATTACATTTTTGTAGGATATCTACTAGAAATTATAACTCTGGTTTTAGAATATTCTTAAGGTCATTCTTTCAATGGCTGATCTATTTCTTAACAGTTTGTGTCAAAGAGTCCTGTGCTCTGCATATAGAAATGTGCTTATTATGCTTTTTTCTGTCAAGCAGAGAAGTACAAGGACTCTGACACAAATGAGAGAAGGAAGTTCCAGGTTCTTATGTAAGTGTCACAATACCGAGGGGTCTATAGTGAGTTCATACCTCTTATTTCATGACAGATTCTCATCTGTGGGGTCAAAAGTTTATTAAAAGTCAATAAAAGCTGTAAACAGCCACATGTCATTTCTAATAGGTTTCTTCTGATGGCAATAGAGTGAAACAGTGGATAATGGAGGAATGACAACACTTGGCATCCTCTGCCCCTCTTAGGGAATATCAGCTGAAAATGACCAAACTTGCAGTTTTCCAGAAGGGAAACTGGTATATAGATTTTATTGTTTTGAAAACCTTAAAAAAGTTTACAGGTAATTAGAATACATAAATAAGCCAAATGAAGGAAACAAGCCCCACTATCTGATTAACATCTTGATACACATTTTCTCAGACATTTTTCTAGGGATATATTTCTGTATTAGAGCCAGGAAAGCTAGCTAGACATCTTCCTGTTCTCAGTGGCTCAGCAGATGAAAGTTTATTTTTTGTTCACAGAAAACTCAAACAGCAGCTGGGGGTAGGGTGGGAATTGGGTTCTGCCCCTCACAGTCTTTGGGGAACCCAGCCTGACAGAGGCTCTGCCATATTTAACAAGCAGACCCGTCATCTTGTAGGGCCCCTTAGTCCTCCGCTGGATGCTCAGCATTGGGTTGGCAGACACAGGTAGAAAGAATATGGAGGACTGCACAAGAGTGGCTTCCATTCCTTATGCCCACATTCCATTGGCCAATACTTAGTCACATGGTCATACCTAATTATAAGGCTGAGAATATAATCTAGTTTTGTGTGCAGAAGGAAAGAGAATTGGTTTGGCAGACTAGTTGGTTTCTGCTACTCACACATAACGTATTATTCTTCCATAAAAATAGAATTATGCTGTATATACAGTTTTGTATCTGTTTTTACCATAGAGACAAGATAAATATCATTATTCACCCAAGATGAGGGGGTAAGGTCCCTTAGCTGGTCTTGAGCTCTGTAGGGTTATTCATTCCAAAGGCTCATGTCAACTGGTCAAGACAATTTCCACTTTTCCTGTCATGAACAGTTAGTTTATCTTGTAGAAACTTTCTTCCTCTTGATATCTGATAGGAACAAAATTGCAAATATAGTAATCTGTGCTAATATTTATTTTCGAGGACATAGATGATGGAATTTGAAGAATTGGCCTGGAGACCCAGAGTAAGATATTAGTGTTCAGAAAATCTGGCATTTGGGCACATAGTTGTGAAAGAGCTTAGGGTTGGACAGAATCCATGTTGGAGGGAAAAAATGGATAAAGAAACTATAGAAAGTCCAGGTGTGGTGGCTCATGCCTGTAATCCCAGCACTTTGGGAGGCCGAGGCGGGTGGATTACCTGAGGTCAGGAGTTCGAGACCAGCCTGGCGAACGTGGTGAAACCCCATCTCTACTAAAAATACAAAAAAATTAGCTGAGTGTGGTGGCAGGCACCTGTAATCCCAGCTACTTGGGAAGCTGAGGCAGGAGAATCACTTGAACCCGGGAGGCAGAGTTTGCAGTAAAAGAAAGAAACTAAAGGAATGGAGGTGGCCTTTATGCATCACACCTGGATGACAAAGGATTTATAAAAGAGAATTTGGAAGTGATTTCTGGAGAAAAGGGCAAACTCCACTAAAGTAGGATCCTGTTGACTATGATGAAAACAAGCCATAATGGGTGAGAAAATGGCAGAATGATTAAACCTAGCAAAGGGGCCAAGGTAGTGTGGGCAGAATAAAAGATGAACTAAAAAGAAGGAATGGTTTGACCTAGAGAATCCAATTGTAAAATCTATAGGCCAGAGTGATTTAAAGAAAGAATACTAGTGAAAACTGGTCAAAATATTAAATATTGAATAATATAGCTTTATGTGCATAAGATTATGTGCTTTTCTAGATAGTCATTTATTCACTTCATTGAACATTTTTGCCTACATATACCTCTACTACAAACTTGGGGGCTAGAAGGGATGAGGAAATAAACTTTAAAATGCAAGTCATATTTACTGCCCTTTAGTCCTATAGTTGTCTAGTTGGAAAAACACATAAAACTGATAAATAATGTGATAAATAAAGGGGTCCCAAACCAGCAACACACAGGTGGAAAGAAAATATTTACAACACATATAACAGATAAAAATTAATATACATAATATATAAATAACTTCTTCAAATAAGAAAAAGATCGGCCACACGAAAAGAAGACAAAGGATAGAAATTAGCATTCCACAGAAGAAAAATACAAATGGCCATTCAAAACATGAAAAAGAACTTAACCTGGTCAAACCACTATACACATAAATCAAGAAAATGTGAGATAAAACAATGGGACATTGCATGATTCAGGTAACAAAAGTGCATGATAGGTGCACTTCTGTTTCCTGAATCCAGCTCATTGTAGGGATTGAGGTGGGGCAGTTCTGCCCGAGTGAAGGTAAGATGCCAGCTGTGAATCTGCTTTTGCTCAGGTGGTTGTACACCTTACAGGCTGCCTCTTAATCTAAAGGGTTCCTGCCATACAGAGTGTGAGCCCAGCATTTAAAGATATGTACTTTTCATATGACAATGCCCCCAAACATTTTAAACATTTTTTCCTAGGCTCCAGAGGTAGCCTAGGAAAACAATCTGACTGGGTTCTCCATATTTGGAGTGAGTGTATTGGTCACCAAAGTGGCATATTTCTAAAAGATCTTCAAAGGAAATTTTGACTATATAATATGTGGTTCTCACCTTACCACTTCAGAACCTAAATCCCTCCTTTCCCAATGGCATGTGATTTTATGCTTCCGTTTTTTTTCCCCACCTATCAGAGTAGCAAAACTGGGAAAGACTGATAATAAGTGTTGGTAAGAATGTGGGGAAACAAGCACTAGCACTTTCAATGGAAGTATTGATAGAGGCTTTTAGAGGACAATTTGGCACTATCAAAATTTGAATAAAAATACACTTGGCACACTTGGCTTTTAAGAATCCATCTATGGGCATGCCACATAAGTTCATTCAGGTAATATACCAGAATGTTCATTGCAGCATTTTCTCTTAATATTAGGAAAAACTAACCAAAAGTAGGGAAATGGCCAAACAATTAGGATATATAAATTCTGTGGAATAAAATGCATCTGTTAAAAAGAATGTGGTGGAGCTGTATGTCCTGACATGCAAAGATTTCAAAACCAGAGGTCCTCAAACTTTAGTGTGCATCAGAATCATCTGCAAGCCTTATTAAAACACAGATTGCTGGGCTTCCCAGAGTTTCTGATTCAGTAGGTTCGGTGAGGAGCAGGGCAGGAATAATTTGTATTTCTAAACAAGTATTAGGAGATAATGATGCTGCTGGTCTGGGGTCCACATGTTGAGAACAACTGTTCCAAAACAGTGTTAAAGGAAAAATATCAAGTTGCAGATTATTATGCACAATATAGTCCTAGTTATAATAAATCTTTGCATATTTGAATGGTCATAAACTCATGGAAGAAGCTCCAAGGATATACATCGAATGGTTAACAGTGCTTTCCTCTGAGGAGGGGAGTTATTTTACTTTTTCTATGCTACTGTATTATTTAAATATTTTACACTGAGGATATATTTGTATATTACTTGTGTTAAAAAGAGAAATTACAAAAACTAACAGGAAGAGTGCAAACCCATTTTGCTCCACCCTCAGAACTAGTAAGTGTGCTCAGTAGTTGTAAGAAAAATAGTACTAGAGTTTGGATGAGAAAGACTGATCGTGATAGGATGTATCCTGAATCAAGAACCAGAGATTTTAAAAAATGATAGGGTTTAGAACAATAGAATTCAAAGCTTTACTTTGAATTTGCTCATCTCTCAGACTCTGGACACAGCTGGCTTAGATCTGATGTATTTGTTTACTTTTCTCGGAGTCTGTTCTGTCAGATTTTGGATTAGATTTTTCTAGTCCTTGGCTTTAACTTCATGTTGTTTAAAACAGTAGTATCCACCAACATGCACAGTTTAGTCTCCTGTCCTTGCTGCCCTGCCCTGTATAGAAGCCCTGCATTGCCTGACAGTCACTGCTAGAGCCATTTTCTATGTTTCCTCCAACTGTGGCAAGGCTGTTGGAAGGGTAGTTTAGGAGAGGACGTAGCAGGGTTTGAGAGGGTTGGAGGTGTGACCCCAGGGAAGAAGAGTACTCAACAAGGGAGCTACAAACGATAGCTAGCCATTGCATGAACTTAAACATTTGGCCCTTTTCACTGTGTGTTTCATAAGCCTTTTGTAGTTGAATTTGGATGGTAAATATGAGATAAAGGAAGAAAAGTATTTTATTCCAACAACCACTACAGCCAGTTCCACAACCGTGGAGTTGGGTAACACTTCACCATTTATAAGCATATCCACATTTATTATCTAAGTTAATTCTCAGACCTTGAAAGGCAGTTATATTTATTTGCCAGATATAGAAATTGGAGCCGGTAAAGATTGCTACTGAGTAGCAACTTTGGAAGTCACATGCAGGTTTTGTAACCTGGTTTCCAGGAGTTCAGAAATGAGAAAGACTTCTTCCTTTTCCCTTCAGGTATTATTTTAGTATTTGTTAATGGAGTAAAGAAATGGGTGGGGCACAGGGAATGTTAAAGTGGTGAACATTTAGCCTTTAACTGGAAAGCAGCATAATCTTAAAATAAATGTTATTTTGTTTTTAAATAATACACACATTTCCTTCAACAAAATGGAATCTTATAGGTAGCTCATACATCTCTTGAATAGGGGCCTCTGGTGCCTACAGATATAAATAAATCACACTGAGAGAATGGTGAACCATGAAATGATTCTGTTAACATGTCGTCTGTCTAGAATATATTTTCAACTCTCCAACAGAAGTGTCTCAATTATGAAGGGAGGTGGCCTACCAAAGTTGATACTTTGATATTTGATGCTTTTAACCTCCTCCATCAGCTGCCTTTGCCTAAGTGTGGAATCTGGCCCAGTGCATAGAGTACAACGTGGCCTAATGGCTGAGAGTCATTGTAACTGGTGATTTTAACATGCAATGAACTCTGAAGCTCCTCAAACTGTGCTATCTTGTGAAGTCATATATCAGTGCTACTTGTCTGGTCTTATTAAGGAATTCTGAAAATTGCTAATTGTTATAATAAGAATTTTAACCACAAACAAGCCACATTTACTGAATTCTTGCTTTATGCCCAGCACTGACTGATACTATAGTGGGCTTTGGAAATGTTCCCAAAATGACTTTTGTTTTTAAGTTACTCTGAATGTGTCTCAGAATTTGAGGTGGGGACTAGTAGGTTTTAGTGGCCTATTTGTATTCAGGTTTCAGTATATAATAATGTGAAAATAGCTCTTTATGTCTAGTAAACTTGCAGATGCCAGCTGACTGGTGAGGGACTGTTACATTTCTACAGTTCATCTTACTGCTTCTAACCCAGTGATGTCCCTCTTTCTAAATAATGACAGAAGGGAAACTTTTTTTTTTTTTTAACTTGGCGCATGGAAATGGGCTATTCCAATGATTCTCAAAGCTTGGTCTCTGAACCAATAGCATCAGCATCACTTGGGAACATGTTAGAAATGCAAATTCACAGGCCCTAGCCTAGACTGACTGAGTCAGAAACTTGGAGTGGGGACCAGTGATCTGTGTTTTAACAAGCCCTGTGGGTGCTTCTGAGGCTCACTCAAACTTGAGAATCCTGGGATGGCTCCTTTCCAACCTTCTGTTACTGCCTTGGTGTAACCCTCATCAGTTTGGACCATTGGAGCAGTCCCCAGCTGGTCTCCCTACTTCCAGAGTTAACCTGTCCAATCCATTCTCCACATCAGTTGGCCTTTGATTTTTGTCTCATCACCAGTGGAATACTCAACACTCTAAAGGGAGCCCAAGTTTTCCTCCTTCAGTTTACTCACCCACAAGGAGTAGACCAAGGCAATGAATGCAGTAGACCACAGTAGTGACAGGGCAGGTAGAGGTGGGAGTGGTAACTACCATGGTTTGAGAGTGTCTCCCAAAAACCATGTGTTGAGAACTTAATCCCCCGTGCAATAGTGTTGGGAGGTGGGGCATAATGAGAGGTGATTGGGCCATGAGGGTGGAGTGATGGTATAAATGCTATTATTGTAAGAGTGAGTTCTTTATAAAAGGACACGTTTGGCCCTCTTCTGTTTTTCTTTTGCCCTTTCTTTGCCCCTTTGCCATGGGACGATGTAGCAAGATCCTTAAGCCTTCAGTTTTGTACATCTCAATCTTGTACATCTCATAATACTATTCTGGTATAATGAACAGAAAATGTATTAGCTGGTGGATACCAATGTCTGGTATTCTGTTACAGCAGCACAAAACAGACTAAGATAGTAACCATTATGGGAAGGAATATTGGGTCAATTGCTCTTTCTCCTTTCTCTTTTAGATGGGTTGGGGTGGGGTGGTGTATATGTGTTTCCCTTAGGATCAACTGTATTTGCCATTTGAGACTTAAGATCAAGAGGGCCAAGATTCAAAAGTGGATCTCCAGGAAGATTCCACAGAGACTACTCAGCCTGGAGCCAAGGCCAAAAGGATGCTCTGAGCAATCTATAGTCTGGCCCATCTCACCCAGTGACCATGTGGGGGTTTGAGGTCAAAGCCTCAACTGATAATTGAAAGTGATTTAGCCTGGAGCAACCCATCTGCATTTCTGTCTTGGGAACTGGAGGCGAAACTAGGGATCTCAGAATGCTGAGACCCTGGGTCCTTGCTGTATATTATCCCAATAAGTCTAGAATCCTCCTCTTGCCTCACACCCCTGGATGGCCCACAGCTGCCCAAAGGATGAAGTTCAAATCTGGGTCTTTCATACTCTAGTTCCTGCTTATTTTCTCTTGACTCTGCCTAAAGAATCCTGCTCTCCAGCCGTATCAAATTAAGTCTCTGAAGAAGACATAGTCTTTCATTGTTCTTTATGTTTAACACATACTGTATCATCTGCCTGGGATGCTCATTTCTGCCTTCCTCTCACGTGCTTCATCTTCCATATTCCCCTTGCAACTGCCACTATCTACATGGTGACCGTCCTTCAAAACTCAGCTCATATGTCCCTTCCTCGGTGAAACCTTCCTCAAACCCATCAAGCAGGATTGGACTCATGTGTAATTATCACATAAAGTTGGTCTAATACATATTTTTTTGTGACAATTGCTTTATTCCTGCAATAAGACATTTCCAGGCTCAAAAGGATCGCAATTCCCTAGCCCCTGGCTATTAATGAGAGGCCTGGAGACCCCACTTTAAATGGCGGTTGGGGGGCACCTGGGGAAGCCATAGATGTGGAGCTGGGCCAACCAGATTTCTTTCTTGGAAATTTTAACTGAGACACAGACAGTCATTTAATTGGTGATGTGCATGTGAGCTGAAAAGTTGGAAAGAGTTTGGGCTGGTCTGGCCATATTAGACATATATCAGATGCATAGGCAGAGCAAACTACCAGAGAGAGAGAGAGAGAGAGAGAGAGAGAGAGAGAGAGAGAGAGACCAAGCAGAGAGAGAGAGAGAGACCAAGATGGCTTTAGACAGAGGGAGGGAGAGAGAATGAGAGAGAGAGACACTGAGAGAGAGAGAAAGACAGAGACCAAGCTGACGTTAGACGTAGGTGAGACAATAATATCCAGGGATTAATCCAAATTTCCAGCCTTTTTTCTTTTCTGTTCCTAGCTTTTTTACTTGAGGCCTGTCTGAATGTAATTTTGGGTTTTCAGATTCATTGGAATGCTTTATCCCTTTGCATCCTTAAATAAAACTCCTTTAACTCAAGCTTTTTGAAGCAGGTTTCTTTTCAGTGCAACTGGGAAAGCTTTGATTAGCACAAGGATTCTACTCACTGTATTCTCAGTTCCACATAGCAAAGTGGCTACTTTTAGTAGGCTCGGTAAATATTGGATGAGTGAACTAACAGTAGGCACTAAAGATGCTGCAGGGCACCCAGAAAATTATTCTGTAGAGTCAAAACCTGAAAGGCATAGGGTTGTGTGAGAAAGAGAGGGAACTGACTACAAAGAGGCATGAAGCTACTATTTGGAGTGATGGAAATGTTCTATATCTTGATTCTAGTGATAATTACATGACTCTATATGCTTATCAAAATGCACAGAACTCTACATCGAAAAAGGTGACTTTTACTGTATGTAAAGTTTAACTTAATAAACTTAACCTAAAAAAGAATCAATAAAAAAGAAAAAAACGCAAAGTAAAATAATATTTTCTCTACAACACATTAATTTCCTAATTAAAAATCTTTAATTTTTTTTGCATCATTTTACCCAATTCTTTTTCTTTTTTCCTGTGACCATAGGATCCAGATAATAGAAATGTTGATTATGGAACATGATATTGCTTTTCGACTTGCTTGACATTATTCAAAATGTTGCCAAAATAGAAAGTACTATTTCTCTACTTTCCAGTTCTGAGTACTGATAAAAGCAAAATATTATGTTCAGAAAGAAATAAGCCCATATTTCTGAGCTCCAGCTTCTGCTAGGCCCCCATTTAATGTTGTTGCCTAACTACTAACTATTTGATTTGAAAGCTTTAAACAATATTGATTATACTCTCCTGAGCAGGCACCTCTCAGACTTAAACATTGCTTCATAGGATATTTAAACACGCCAATTGAAAACAATAATAACAATGACAATTTATGAAGGTTGCATTCCCAAATGTATTTGAGAAATTCTAGTTTAAGAAAAGTGAACATGTTTCTTTATTTCAAGACTTCCCGATGTCTTAGAATAGTCAGACATCAAATTTCATCCACAGTTTCCAGAGTTGCTATTTCTTTCCCATACCTTTGCTTTGGAACTTGATCTAATGGAATTGTTACTGTTACTATGACATTTTTCATGTGTACTATGTCCTAAAAACACTGTGGTTGCATTCATTTTATTTTATTTTTGAGAGATGAATCTAGGGCCTCTTGAACTTTTTATTCATAGTTATGCTGAGTACTAGCTTACTTTAAAAATAAGTCTTCAGTACTTGTGAGGAAGACTCATTGTCAGAGCATGAAAGATTTTTCTGCCTTTTGTTTTGACTTCTAAGATATGTTTCTTTATTAAGGAATAGTTTTATGCTTTGCAGAAGATGCATTGTACCATAAAAACCAGTAAAATCTGTGCATTAAAAAAAATTACCTGGATTTAAACCAGTTACTTGGCATTCTGTGAAGGTAAAGGAATACATTTTTACCTTAAATGATAGTGTTTATATTTTGTTCACACAGAAAAAAACAAAATAAAAACAAGCATCTCTTAGTGATTCTGCATATAGTTATAGTGGTTGTGGACCTTTAAATATTCTCCATCAGTTATGTTTTTTAAAAGCAGAATTTTGTAAACTTTACTAAATTCAAGCTGCTCTCCTGTCTGCGATGGCTGAGGACATTGGAAGAATACTTCTGTACTTTTCCATGACAGCCAGTGTCACCTCCTGGAAGCAATCATTCGTAGATTACTTATAAATTTTACTCCTAGAATAGCAATGGTCACTTTAGACAAATGAAATCATGCAAAGAGCTGGTATCAATTTCCCACCTATACCCACTTTCACCCAAGTCAGGAGGGGGCAATGTGGAACCTGGTGTGGGTCCAAGTCCTAAGTGAATTATTCCTAGTATAGCCCGTTGAAATGGCAAATAAATGGCCACTTAGAGAATGTTTCAGTGAAACAAATTGGTCGTCTGTTATTTTTAGGCTACTTATTCATAAAATCCAAGCTATATTATCTCTGGCCTCATGATGCACTAAATAATTTTCTGTTGTAGAACCCATATGCTTATGGTTATCCAAGAGCTTCTAAAATCTACTTTGGTAAGATGAGGAAATATTTTATATAGTATACAAACCCTGTATTTTATATAGTATACAAACCCTGTAGCCTAACCGTCCTGCCATCTTAATTGTACAGTTTGCTGCTATAATTATTAATAGATTGTAAATTAGGAACATCTGGCCAATTATTAGAAACACAAAAATAAATCATGAAATTGATATGAGAGCCTAAAGTGATGACCATCAAAAAGGCAAGCAGGAATATTTTGTATTTGGTCCTTCACAGGTAAATAATTTAATGCCTGCCTAATATAATCAGTTACCTTTCTTGTAAATTTAATTCTTTGATCTCCATTTCCTTTTGTAGCAGCAATTTCCAACATAAATTTCAGCAGCAGAAAAAGAATCAGGACCCTATAATATAAAGCAACTTTTTTTTGCTTTATAATGTATTTATGTGGGTCATCATTCTCATTTCTGGTTTCTATATAGTCTAAAAGGCAAGGATTGTTCCCCTCCCCAAGATATGGGCCATTTTATGGATTATATAATAAATGGGCTCTAAAGGTAAATTGTTATTATTCAAAATCAGCTGGTCAGGCAGGCAAGGCAGCTCAGATACAGTGAATTCTGTTTTGCTCTAGTGGAAAATGTCATGCTGACAAGGTCAGTGCTGGGAACTGGTGTCATCCAGAAGCAGGCATGCAGCACCTGGGGAAGGCTGAGAAGGAGGCCCCAGCTCTGTTTGCTGTTGGTCAAATGAGTGCCAGAAATGCAGGGCTTCAGCAGCACCTAGAAGTCCAGGTTTAGCAGTAGGTTTGGGGGCTCACATAATCTGTACTAGTGATTGTTATTGTTAATCACATAATTACTAGTGTGTTGTTAGAGCATATTGTGCTTTAAATAGGATTTCCCAAGAAACTAAAACGTCATGGTGTTTTTCACTGACCACAGCTGTCTTGTGGCAATCTCTTGAGCCGTCAATATCTATGGCTGGCACAATAAGTCATTAAATCAAAATACATCAATTACTGGTTTTCAAAGAGAGTCTTGATTTCTGCATAATGTGACTTATATAAGGGTAACTGTATTGTTGCTGAGTGTGATTGCACAAAGAACTCACTGGGCACTGCTTTAACAAATGAAAGCAGGTCAGAGGGAAATGCATCCTTTATAAATGGCTTCATCTATTCATTCAATTTAGGAAACCATTTCTTTTAGGCTGGTAATTTAAGGATAGCACTGCTGAGGACTAGGAATTTGTTTTTACCTGTACTGTTTCATCTGATTATAAAAGTAATATATGCCGACCAAAAAAAAAACTACACAAATAAATGTCTTACAGAGAATGAAATCTGCTGAAATCCTACCCCTCAGTACCACTGTCACCAGTTTGCTGCACATCTTTCAGATATTTTCCATGCAAAATACATACATATGCATTTCTGCAATTCGCTTTTCCCCTGTAGCATTTAAGGGGATATGTATTTTAGAAGGACATTTTCTGATATATCTGAATATTTCTGATAGAAATTAACTTTTCTATATATCAGCTTTTAAAAATTATGTGTGTGCCTGGAATAGGTTAAGATAGAGACATTTTCCATGCCTGTTTATTGCTGTAATATTCAAAATCCCTGAGAGACTGTGGATAGTTTATTAGAATTAGAAAGAATAACTGCAGTACTAAGCTTTTTGCTACAGAGTGGGCTTCCAGTGCACAAAGCATTATGATTATTTGGAGACAATCTGTAGCCTTGGAAACAATATGGCAATAGTGACATCAGTAGCAATTATGTGTAATTTTTATCCCCAGTTTATCACCAAGGTAACCAGAGCAGGTCTCCCTGCTTGAAATTTTAAGAATGTCGTAGTCTTATATACAGCAAGGATGTAGGAAAGGATTATATTCAGAATTCTTTCTACAGTTCATTCTATTTCCCTTATAAAAGAGCTCTTTAGAATTCTAATAGCACACGTCTATTTTTGGCAACAGCTGCAAGTTTTTGAAGCTATTAAATATAATTCCAAATATTGTAGATACTAAAAAGAGTTCATTCTAGTGCATAAATTTTTTCTTTTTACTGATACAGAATATTTGTGCATATATTGATGTTCATGTGATGTTTTATGCATAGAATGTCCAGTGATCAAGTCAAGGTATTTAGGATATCTGTCCTCATGTGCCTTATAATTTTATGTGTTGAGAACATTCGAGTCCTCATTTCTAGCTATTTTGAAATGTACAATACATTGTCACTAAATTTAGTAACCCTACTCCACTACCAAACATCAGAACTTATCCCCTTTACTTAACTGTATGTTTCTACCCATTAACCAACCTCTCTTCCTTATCCCCCTAACCCCCACCACATATACCCACATTGTTCCCAGCCTCTGATAACTATTCTTCTACTCTCTACCTTCATGAATTCAATTTTTTTAGTTCCCACATTGGAATGAGTACATGTGATATTTGTCTTTCAGTTTCTAGGTTATTTTACTTAATGTAATGACCTTCAGTTACATCCTTGCTACTGCAAGTGACAGGATTTTATTCTTTTTTTATGGCGGAATAATATTCCATTGTGTAATTCCGTTGGGTAAATATATCACATATTCTTTATTCATTCATCTGTTGACAGACATTTAGGTTGATTTTTTATCTTTGCTATTGTGAATAGAAACATGGGGGTGCATGTATCCCTTTTATATATTGATTCCCTTTCCTTTGGGTAAATACTCAGCAGCGGGATTGCTGGATTGTACAGTAGTTCTATTTTTAGATTTTCTGAGAAATCTCTTTACTATTTTCCCTAATGGCTGTTCTAATTTACATTCCCATCAATAGTGTATGAAAGTTCCCTTTTATCTGCGTCCTTGCCAGCACATTTGTTATTTTTTGTCTTTTTGATAATAGCTATTCTAATTGGGGTAAGAAGCTATCTCATTGTGGTTTTGATTTGCATTTCCCTGATAATTAGTGATGTTGAGCATTTTTTCATATTACCTCTTGGTATGTCTTTTTTTGAGAAATGTCTGTCTTTATCCTTTGTCCACTTAAAAAAAAACTTTTAGGTTCAGGGGTACATGTGAAGGTTTGTTACATAGGTAAACTTGTGTCATGGGGGTTTGTTGTACAGATTTATCACATCACCCAGGTATTAAGCCCAGTACCCAATAGTTATCTTTTCTGCTTCTCTCCCTCCTCCCACCCTCCACCCTCAGGTAGGCCTCAGTGTCTGTTGTTTTATTCTTTGTGTTCATAAGTTCTTATCATTTAGTTCCCACTTTATAAGCGAGAACATGCAGTATTTGGTTTCCTGTTCCTGTGTTAGTTTGCTAGAATAATGGCCTCCAGCTCCATCCATGTTCCTGCAAAAGACATGATCTCATTACTTTTTATGGCTGCATAGTATTCCGTGGTGTATATATACCATGTTTTCTTTATCCAGTCTACCATTGATGGACAGTTAGGTTGATTCCATGTCTTTGCTATTGTGAATAGAGCTGCAGTAAACATTTGTGTGCATATGTCTTTATGGTAGAATGATTTATATTCCTTTGGGTATATATCCAGTAACGGATTGTTGGGTTGAATGGTAGTTCTGCTTTTGGCTATTTAAGGAATAACCATACTGCTTTCCACAATCATTGAAATAATTTACACTCCCACCAACAGTGTATAAGTGTTTTGTTTTCTCCACAACCTTGCCAGCATCTGTTATTTGACTTTTTAATAATAGACATTCTGACTGGTGAGAGATGGTATCACATTGTGGTTTTGATTTGCATTTTTTTAATGATCAGTGATGTTGAGCTTTTTTTCATATGATTATTGGCTGCACATATGTCTTATTTTGAAAAGTGTCTGTTTATGTCCTTTGTCCACTTTTTAGTGGGGTTGTTTGTTTTTCTCTTATAAATTTGTTTAAATTTCTTATAGATGCTACATATTGACCTTGGTTAAATGTGTAGTTTGCAAATATTTTCTCCCATTCTCTAGGTTGTATGCTTACTCTGCTGATAGTTTCTTTTGCCGTGCGGAAGCTCTTAAGTTTAATTAGATCCCACTTGTCAATTTTTGCTTTTGTGGCAATTTTGCCATGAAATTTTTGCCATGAAATTTTGTCATGAAATTTTTGCTTGTTTCTGTGTCCAGGATTGTATTGCCTAGGTTGTCTTCTGGGGTTTTTATAGTTGGGTTTTACATTTAAGTCTGTAATCTATCTTGAATTGAATTTTGTATATGGTGTAAGGAAGGGGTCCAGCTTCAGTCTTCTGCATTTGGCTAATCAGTTATCCCAGCACCATTTATTGAATAGGGAATCTTTTCCCCATTGCTTGGTTTTGTCGGCTTTGTCAAAGATCAGATGGTCATAGGTGTACGGCCTTATTTCTGGGCTCTCCATTCTGTTCCATTGGTCTGTGTACCTGTTTTTGTATCAGTACTATGCTGTTTTGGTTACTGTAGCCCTGTAGTATAGTTTAAAGTTTAGTAATATGATGCCTCCAGTTTTGTTCTTTTTGCTTAGGAGTGCCTTGGCTATTTGGGCTCTTTTTTAGTACCATATGAATTTTTAAATCCTTTTTCCTAGTTCCGTGAAGAATGTCATTTGTAATTTGATAGGAATAGCATTGATTATATAAATTGCTTTGAGCAGTATGGCCATTTTAATCATATTGATTCTTTCTATCCATGAGCATGGGATGTTTTTCCATTTATTTGTGTCTTCTCTGATTTCTTTGAGCAGTGTTTTGTAATTCTCACTGTAGAGATCTTTCACTTCCCTGGTTAACTGTATTCCCAGGTATTTTATTCTTTCTGTGGCAATTGTGAATGGGATTGTTTTTCTCATTTGGCTCTCAGGTTGGCTGTTGTCAGAATTCTCCTCCCAAAAACAACAATATATATTCTTCTCATTGTCTAATGGCATGTACTCTAATATTGACCACATAATTGGACATAAAACAATCCTCAGCAAATGCAAAAGAACCAAAATCACACCAAACACACTCTTGGACCACAATGCAATAAAAATAGGATTCAAGACTAAGCAAATTGCTCAAAATCATGTTTATATTCCTGAATGACTTTTGGGTAAATAATGAAATTAAGGGAGAAATCAAGTTTTTTGAAACTACTGAGAACAAAGATGCAACATACCAGAGTCTCTGGGACACAGCTAAGGCAGTTAAGGGAGAAATTAATAGCACTAAATGCCCACGTCAAAAAGTTAAAAAGACCTCATATTAACAACCTAATGTCACAACTGAAATAATTAGAGAAGCAAGAACAAGTCAACCCCAAAGCTAGCAGAACCTGAACTGAAGGAAATTGAGACACACAAAAAAGCATTCAAAAGATCAATGAATCCAGGAGTTGGTTTTTTAAAAAAATTAGTAAGATAGGCCACTAGCTAGACTAATAAGAAAAGAGAGAAGATCCAAATAAACACAATTAGAAATGATGACGGGAATGTTACCACTGACCCCACAGAAATAAAAATAACCATCAGAAACTACTACAAATACCTCTATGCCCACTTTTTAATGGAATTTTTTGTTGTTGTTTGAGTTCCTTGTGTATTCTGGATATTAGCCCCTTGTCAGATGAATATTTTGCAAATATTTTCTCCCATTCAACATGTTGTATCTTCACTCTGCTGATTATTTCCTTTGCCATGCAGCTTTTTAGTTAATATCTTCCCATTTGTCTACTTTTGTTGTCAATTTTGCCTGTGCTTTGAGGGTTTTAGCCATAAAATCTTTGCCTAGACCAGTGTCCTGGAGTGTTTCACCTATGTTTTCTTCTAGTAGTTTTATAGTTTGGGGTCTTAAATTTAAGTCTTTAATCCATTTTGATTTGATTTTTGTGTATGTTGAGAGATAGGGTTCTAGTTTTGTTCTTCTGCATATAGATATCCAATTTTCCCAGCACCACTTATTGAAAAAGGTGACCTTTCTCACTGAATGTTCTTAGCACCTTTGTCAAACATCAATTGGCTGTAAATATGTGGGTTTACTTTGGGTTTATCTTTATTCTGTTCCATTGATCTACATGTTTGTTTTTATACCAATACCATGCTCTCGTTGTTGCTATAGCCTTGTAGTATATTTTAAAGTCAGGCAGTGTGAAGCCCCTAGCTTTGTTCATTTTGCCTAGGATTTCTTTGGCTTTTCAGGCTCTTTTTTGGTTTCACATAAATTTTAGGGTTTTGTTTTTCTAATTCTGTGAAAAATGTCATCATATTTTAATAGGGATGCATTGACTCTGTAGATTACTTTGATTAGCATGATCATTTAAACAATATTAATGCTTCCAATCCCCAGGCCTTGGGTAGTGTGCTAGAGTGGGTGCAGTAGTAGTGCAGTGGGTGGGGAAAGCCTATTCTGAAAGTGCATGCAAACACAGAGCTGTTGAGGGGTCAGGGTTGCTATCGGTGATAGCCACCTCAGGCAGGCAGGTTTGAGGCTCTGAGGAGTACATACTTTGGTTCCCCTTTCCCCAGCATGCAGATCACTGTGTGGGCTAGAGTTCTGGGGACTCTGTTTTTCCAGTGAATCCAAGTGGCATTTCACCATTGCAGTCCTCTGGGTGGACTCAGGGGGATGCCAGTGGTGTGCTCCCAAGAGGCAGAGATGCAGAGGCTGTTGTGCCCTGGGCTAGGATGCAGTTTGGTGGGGCTGGGCTCTCAAAATCGTGCTGTGCTGCCACTGCCTGGAACTTTAGGAATGTGTGGGACCCAGTGTGAGCTCCTTCTCTAGGGCAATGATATTGTATAGACTCTGGGAGCTCTCTACTTCAGTCTCAAGGAGAGTCAAGGGACTCTTCTGTGGCTAGGGTTATAGGAGCCTGAGGTGAGAATGTGGACTGCTGGAGATCCCTCTTATCCATTTCCCACACTGGGGAACCTATCAAGGCTCTCAGGGGATCCCAGCTGGGCTGTCACTTGCCTGCTTCTCCTTCATTGCCTCAGGTGTTTCCTGTCACTTCTTTACTTATATGTTCTATTTAAAGTGTGACTATCTACTTGCTATTTTTGTTCTTTTTGCAGAAGTTCGTGTCCTGTACCTCTGGTCAGCCATCTTGAACCTCTCCCCTATAGTGTTTAAATTTTATGATGCCCTTTCCTGTTAGAATATCTCCTTTTGCTCTTAACTGTGGTTATGGGACATACCTTTTTGGTCTTTTGGTCCTTTGTAAACCCCATACAGACTAGCTAATTCCTGAAACCAGCTGCTGTAAAGCTACAAGCCACTAATAACAATCATAATTGTCTTTTCCTAGATTGGAAGATTCTGGTCAGTTAATTGTGTGGGTTAAATATCAGAAGGCTAGAGGTGAGCAGTAGTACCTCTGGTTGAAATTGGCAGTTTATATTGGCACTTTCTGGTTGAAAGTAGCACACTGTATTTGGATTCCTGGGTTATTCTTGATACATTTGGATAAGTTGCATACTGATTCTGAATGAGTGAATAGGTGGATGAGTGAATGCAAAGATGCATACATGTACATCACTGTGCATTATTGTAACAATACATTGGCTTCTCAGTTTTCCAAGAATCCCTTGGTCCCATAGCTGAGCAGCTCTTATGAATTCTTCACGCATATATGCTACTTCTAGTCCTTTCCGTAAGTAGAACTCCATGGAACAAATACCAAAACAATGACTACTCTACAGTTCCTTTCTGATCTAGGCTGGAAAATGTTTGTGTCAGATGTCTATCCTTTTAAAGCTGGGGGGAAGAAACTGAAAGACAGGTGCAGAGGAAATGCCTCTCATTATGGGACCAATTTAATTTAAATGTCCAAATGAGCACCCTATATGCACCAATCCTTGGATAGGGCAGTGAGTCAAACATGGACTTTCAAGGGTTCCAGAGTCTGATAGCAAAGACAGATATGTAAATATCCTTATCAGTTAAACTGTATGACATTCCCTATATTCAAATGTTTTGACCTACCAAAAGCAGCAATCTCTCATGGTTCAGCTCAATACATGTCAGTATGATAGCTAAGATAATAGAGGTGTGTGTACATCCAGCAGGGGTGCAGAGAGGGGAAAGGCAGGCAGAGTGAGGACTCTGGAAATTTTTTCAGGAGTTAAGGCCTACAAAGCATTTTGGTGAATGATGGGGAAAATAGGGAGAAAAGTAAAGGGAGCGAATGAAAATTTTGGAAAATATAAAAGAATGTATTTCCTGAGGAGAGTGGCCTACATTGTTAAATTTGATTTTGTTTTTACGTTTAAATATTTAAAACATACCAAAAAACTTAAAAAATAATATGACCTCCCACATATTCAAAATAATGTTTTGAGAAAAAGGAATTTGCACATTTGCTTAAATTCCTTTTTCTTCATAAATCAAATGTAATAAGGGTAACACCACTATCTATCCTACTTGTCTCTCTCCTTTCCTATAGATGACCATCACAATAAAATTGGTGTGTATTTTTCTTATGCATTTTAAAAAACTTTCATTGCATATGCATATATTTATAATATAGAGTATGGTTTGATTGTTTTAAAATGTTATATAAACTGTCTCATACTGTACATATCCAATTGCATCTTGCTTTTGAGTTGCTAAACATCATGTTTTGAAAACTTATCCATGTTGATGCATGCAGATCTAGTTTATTCAGTTTACCTGCTGCATAGCATTCTGTTATTGGACTATATCATACTTTATCTATTAATAGCTATGTTCTTACTGATGGGTAGGCATCTACATTGTTATTACAATACAAATAATACTCTACTTGTCTTCTTGTGGACAAGGGTGAAGATTTCTCTGGAGGACATTTCCAGAAGTAGAATTTTGATGTCAGCTTAATCAGATATTAACAACTCGCATTCCAAAGGGTTTTTTTGTCTTTATTAATTTATAGGTACATCTTATATATTCAGGATACTAACATTTTATATTTTATGTGTTGCAAATATCTTCTGTCAGTCTGTGACCTTTTTTTTTTTGGGAGACAGAGTCTTGCTCTGTTGCCCAGGCTGGAGTGCGTGGCACAATCTCGACACCTCCGCCTACCAGGTTCAAGTGATTCTCCTGCCTCAGCTTCCCAAGTAGCTGGGACTACAGGCGTGTGCCACTATGCCCAGCTAATTTTTGTATTTTTTTAGTAGAGATGGTGTTTCACCATATGTTGGCCAGGCTGGTCTCAAACTCCTGACCTTAGGTAATCCGCCTCCCTTGTCCTCTCAAAGTGCTGGAATTTACAGGCGTGAGCCACCGTGCTCAGCTGTGACCTATCTTTTGACTTTATGGTATTTATTATTGTGCAAAAACTTTTAAGTTTAATGTCAAATTTCTCGATCTTTTTATTTTTGGGTATGCTTTTCATGTTATAGAAATCATTATTTATGTGAAAGTCATAATGTTGTTTTTTTTTTTTTACAAGTTTTAAAAGTTTGCTTTTCTCACTTAAGGTCTTTAATTCATCTGGAATTTTAGGTTTTTATACATAATATGAGGGAGAAACCTAAGTCTTTCTTACATGAAAAGCCAATTGTTCCAATATCATTTACTGATTAGTGTTTTACCAACTGATTTATCATGTCATGTCTACCATATATCTAGATCCCACCTATATGTGGATCTATTTCTGGTCTCTTTGTTTTGTTCCATTGATCTGTTTGACAATCCTTGTGTGAATACCACACAATTTGAATTATTGTGCTTTGATAATAATTTTTGATATTATAAAGCTGACCCCTTTTAATAAGCCACATCATGAAGTGTGGTCCAGGTTTGAGGATGGGTAAGCAGAACTTCCAAAGCAGCCAAAGCAATGTAAAGGAAATGGATAGGTTTCTCCGTTGCTCTGTTTTATTTCATTGAACTATATCTGATGTTCACAGTTCTTGGTAGTCCTAACAGAGTAAGATGCCTTCTACATCTGATTAACCTAAAGCTGGGGGCATGAATATATGTCAATAATTCTACACTGATCTTGGGGTCTTGCTTGCTGGGAGTACTGGGGCAGTTGGTTTCCATCTGTACCTGTACCACATGATGTAGGAAGTTTCCCATTTATATCTATTTAGAGGCTTTCCTGGATTATATCTAGTCATGGTTGCTATATTCTTTCTCCTTTTCCCCTTCCTTCTCAAAAATTATTATGACTAATCTTGGCTTTTAATTTTTTTATATAAAATTTAGGAACAGTACGTCAAGTTCCGTCTTACTGGGAGTTATCTGGAATTGCATAAAGAGTAATTTAGGAAGAATCAACTTTTTTGAGATATTAGTCTTCCCATGTGTCAAAATGGCATAGACCTTCTTTAACTTAGGTCTTCTTTTCTGTCCTCCAGTTAAGTTGTTTTTGTTTGTATTTTTTCATTTTATTTTTTTATTGGGTAAAGAATAAACATAAAATGTATCATCTTTACCATTTTTAAGTATAGAGTTCAGTGGTAATAACTACATTTATATTTCTTTTTTTCCTCTTCATGCCTCCCTCCCTGCTACCCTTCCTGGCCTCTGGTAACCATTAATTTACTCTCTGTCTTTATGAGATCCACTTTTTTGAGCTCCCACATATGAATGAAAACATGAGGTATTTGTCTTTCTGTGCATGGCTTATTTCATTTAACACAATGGCCTCCAGTTCTATCCATGTTGCTGCCAGTGACAGGATTTCATTCTGTTTATGGCTGAGTAATATTCCATTGTGTATGTCTACCACATTTTCTTTACCAATTCATCCATTGATGAGCACTTAGCTTGATTCCATAGTTTGGCTATTGTGAATAGTGATACAATAAAGATGGGGGTGCATGTATCTCTTTTATATACTGATTTCCTTTCCTTTGGATGTATACCCAGTAGTGGAATAGCTGGATCATATGGTAGTTCTACTTTTAGTTTTTTGAGGAAACTCCATACTGATCTCCATAGTGGCTGTACTAATTTGCATTCCCACCAACAGGGTATCAGGGTTCTCTTTTCTTCACATCCTCACCTACATCTGTTATTGCTTTTTTTTTTTTTTTCCATGTAAGCTATTTTAACTGAGATGAGGTGATATATCATTGTGGTTTTGATTTGCATTTCCCTGATGATTACTGATGTTGAGCATGTTTTCATATGCTTGTTGGCCATGTGTATGTCTTATTTTGAGAAGTGTCTCTTCATATGTTTTGTCCATTTTTAAATTGTGGTATTTGGTTTTTTGCTATTGATTTGTTTGAGCTCCTTATATATTCTGGTTATTAATTCTTTTTCAGATGAATAGTTTACAAATATTTTCTCCTATTATGTGGGTTGTTTCTTCAATTTCCTTTGATTTGCAGAAGATTTTTAGCTTGATATAATCCCATTTGCTTATTTTTGCTTTGGTTGCCTGTGCTTATGATGTCTTACATAAAAAAAACTTTGCCCAAATTAATGTCCTAGAGCAATTTTCCGAATGTTTTCTTCTAGTAGTTTCATTGTTTCAAGTCTCAGATTTAATTATTTAATCCATTTTGATTTGACTTTTGTGTATGGAGAGAGACTGGGGTCTAGTTTCATTCTTCTACATATAGTTATCCTGTTTTCCCTGCACCATTTGAAAAGTGTCCTTTCCCCATTGTATGTTCTTGGTACCTTTGTCAAAGATGAGCTCATTGTAAATACATTGATTTATATTTGGGTTCTCTATTCTGTTCCATTTGTCTACGTGTCCATTTTTATGCCAGTACCATACTGTTTTGGTTGCTATAGATTTGTAGTAAATTTTGAAGTCAGAGAGTGTGGTGCCTCCAGCTTCGCTCTTTTTGCTCAGGACTGATTTGTCTTTTTGGGGTCTTTTGTGGTTTCACATAAATTTTAGGTTTTTTTTTTCTATTTCTGTGAAGAATGTCATTGGTATTCTAATAGGGACTTCATTGAATCTGTAAATTGCTTTGAGTAGTGTTGTCATTTTGACAATATTAATTATTCCAATCCATGAGCAGGGAGTATCTTTCCTTTTTTTTTGGTATCCTCTTCAATTTCTTTCATCCAAGTTTTATAGTTTTTATTGTATAGATCTTTCACTTCTTTAGTTAGATTGATTCCTAGGTATTTCATATTTTTTGTAGCTATTATAAATGGGATTGCTTTCTTGATTTTTTTGTTTGCTCTTGGCATATATAAATGCTGCTGATTTTTGTATGTTGATTTTGTATCCTGCAACTTTACTGAATTTGTTTATTAGATATAACAGTTTTTTTGGTGGAATCTTTAGGTTTTTCTAGATATGAAATCATGTGGTCTACAAACAAAGCTAATTTGACTTCTTCCTTTCTGCTTTAGATGCCCTTTTTTTCATTCTTTCCTAATTGCTCTGGCAGGGACTTCCAGTGTTGTACTGAATAAGAGAAGTGAAAGTGGGCATCCTTGTCTTGTTCCATTCCTTAAAGGAAAAGCTGAAAGCTTTTTAGTACAATGTTAGTTGTGGGTTTGTCATACATAGCCTTTATCATGTTGAGGTATGTTCCTTCCATCCTCATTTTGATGAGGGTTTTTATATAAAGCAATGTTGAATTTTATCAAATGTTTTTCAGCATCTATTGAAACAATCAGTTGGTTTTTGTTCTCAATTCTGTTCGTGTGTTGTATTACATTTATTAATTTGACTATGTTGAACCATCTTTGCATTTCTGGGGTGAATCCCACTTGATCATAGTGAGTGACCTTTTTAATGTGTTGTTGAATTTGGTTTGCTAGTGTTTTGTTGAGCATTTTTGCACATATGTTCATCAGTGATATCAGCCTGTCATTTTTGTTGTTTGTTGTGTCCTTGTCTGTTTTTGGTATCAAGATGATGCTGTCCTTGTAGAATAGTTGGGAAGTACTCCCTTGTCTTCAATTTTTTTGAAGACAAAGAATTTGAGTAAGATTGTTACTGGTTATTCTTTAAATGTTTGGTAGAATTTATCAGTGAAGCCATCAGGTGCTGGACTTTTCTTTGATGGGAAACTTTATTACAGCCTTCTTCTCATTAACAATTATTGGTTTTGTGAGGTTTCCTATTTCTTCATGGTTCAATTTTGATAGGTTCTATGATTCCGGGAGTTTATCCATTCTTCCAGGTTTTCCAATTTGTTGGCATATAGTTGTTCATAACCATCTCTGATGACTCTGTATTCATGAGGTCTCAGTTTTAATGTCTTTTTTTTTCATTTCTGACTTTATTTATTTGGGTATTCTCTCTTTTTTCTTAGTCTAGCTAAAGGTTTGTCAATTTTTTTATCTTTTCAAAAACAAACTTTTCATTTCCTTGACCTTTTGTGATTTTTTAGTCTCAATTTCATTTATTTTTGCTCTGATCTTTATTATTTCTTTCCTTTTACTAATTTGGGGTTTGGTTCATTCTTTCTAGTTCCTTGAGGGGTGTCATTAGGTTGTTTATTTGAAGTCTTTCTACTCCTTTTGATTATAGGCATTTACTGCTATACATTTCCCTCTTAGTGTTGCTGTTACCATATCCCATAGATTTGGGTATGATGTATTTCCATTTTTGTGTGTTTCAAGAAATTTTAAAATTTCCTTCTTAATTTCATTGACCCATTGGTCATTCAGGAACACATTGTTTAATTTCTATGTGTTTGTGTGTTTTCCAAAGTTCCTCCTGTTACTGATTTCTAGCTGTATTCCATTGTGATCAGAAAATATACCTGATGTAATTTATATTTTTTGAATTTATTCAGAGTTGTTTTGTGGCCTAAACTGTGATTCATTCTGGAAAATGTCCTGTGTGCTGATAAAAAGAATATGTATTTTGCAGCAGTTGGGCCTATTAGATTTAGTGTGGAGTTTAACTCTACTTTTTCTTTGTTGATTTTCTCTCTGGATGATCTTTACATTACTGAGAATGGGGTGCTAAAGTTCCCTACCATTATTGTACTGCAATCTGTCTCTCCCTTTAGATCTGTTAATTTTTCCTTTATATACTTGAGAGCTCCATTGTTGGGTGCATATATACTTACAATTGTTATATTCTCTTGCTGAATTGACCCTTTTATCATTATATAGTTACCTTCTTTGTTTCTTTTTACAATCTTAGATTTGTAGTCTATTTTATCTGAAATAAGTATAGCTATTTCTGCTTTCTTTTTAGCTTCCAGCTGCATGGGATACATTTTTCTACCCCTTCATTTTCAGTCTATGTGTATCTTTATATGTGAAGTGGGTTTCTTCAAGGCAGCATATAATTGGATCTTGTTTCTGTCCCTTCAGCCACTCTCTAACTTTTAGTTGGAGAATTCAGACTTTTTACATTCAGTGTTATTATTGATAAGTAAAGACTTATTATTGCCATTTTGTTGCCTGTTTTATGGTTGTTTTGAGACTCCTCTCTTCCCTCCTTCCAGTCTTCCTTTGTGGTTATTTTCACTGATAGTATGTTTTACTCTTTTGCTTTTTATTCTTAGTGAATCTATTATAGGCATTCATGCTGTGGTTACCATGAGGTTTACAAAAAAAAAAGAACTTGTAGATATAACAGGTTACTTTAAAGAGAAGAAAAGTTATCTTGGATCACAAATAAAATAACAGAAACAAACAAAGGTGGCCAGGTACGGTGGCTCATGCTGTAATCCCAGCACTTTGGGAGGCTGAGGCGGGTGGATCACCTGAGTCAGGAGTTCGAGACCAGCCTGGCCAACATGGTGAAACCCCATCTCTACTAAAAATACAAAAATTAGCCAGGCATGGTGATGGGCACCTGATCTCAGCTACTCGGGAGGCTGAGGCAGGAGAATTGCTGGAACCTGGGAGGCAGAAGCTGCAGTGAGCCGAGATCACACCATTGCACTCCAGCCTGGGCCAACAACAGTGAGACTCCATTTGAAAAAAAGAAACAAACAAACAAAAAACCAAAGTTAAAGGACCACAAGACAATCTACGCTTTAACTGCATCCCCCCAAATTTTGACTTTTAGTTGTCTCAATTTACATAGTTTTATATTACTTGTCTCTCAACAAGTTGCTGTAACTATTATTGTTTTTGATAGATTTGTCTTTTTGGCTTCATACTAGAGTTATGAGTGGATTGCACACCAAAATTTACGGTAATAGAATATTCTGGGTTTGTCCATGCAATTACTTTTACCAGTGGGTTTTTTTTTTATTTTTTTTTTTATTTTTATTTTTTATTGATCATTCTTGGGTGTTTCTCGCAGAGGGGGATTTGGCAGGGTCACAGGACAATAGTGGAGGGAAGGTCAGCAGATAAACAAGTGAACAAAGTTCTCTGGTTTTCCTAGGCAGAGGACCCTGCGGCCTTCCACAGTGTTTGTGTCCCTGGGTACTTGAGATTAGGGAGTGGTGATGACTCTTAACGAGCATGCTGCCTTCAAGCATCTGTTTAACAAAGCACATCTTGCACCGCCCTTAATCCATTCAACCCTGAGTGGATACAGCACATGTTTCAGAGAGCACAGGGTTGGGGGTAAGGTCACAGATCAACAGGATCCCAAGGCAGAAGAATTTTTCTTAGTACAGAACAAAATGAAAAGTCTCCCATGTCTACCTCTTTCTACACAGACACGGCAACCATCCGATTTCTCAATCTTTTCCCCACCTTTCCCCCCTTTCTATTCCACAAAACCGCCATTGTCATCATGGCCCGTTCTCAATGAGCTGTTGGGTAAACCTCCCAGACGGGGTGGTGGCCGGGCAGAGGGGCTCCTCACTTCCCAGTAGGGGCGGCCGGGCAGAGGCGCCCCTCACCTCCCAGACGGGGTGGCTGGCCAGGCGGGGGGCTGACCCCCCCACCTCCCTCCCGGACTGGGCGGCTGGCCAGGCGGGCGGCTGACCCCCCCACCTCCCTCCCGGACGGAGCGGCTGGCTGGGCAGAGGGGCTCCTCACTTCCCAGTAGGGGCGGCCAGGCAGAGGCGCCCCTCACCTCCCGGACAGGGCGGCTGGCCGGGCGGGGGGCTGATCCCCCCACCTCCCTCCCCGACGGGGCGGCTGGCCGAGCGGGGGGCTAACCCCCCCACCTCCCTCCCGGACGGGGCGGCTTGCCGGGCGGGGGGCTGACCCCCCCACCTCCCTCCCGGACGAGGTGGCTGCCAGGCGGAGACGCTCCTCACTTCCCAGACGGGGCGGCTGCCGAGCGGAGGGGCTCCTCACTTCTCAGACGGGGCGGCCGGGCAGAGACGCTCCTCACTTCCCAGATGTGATGGCGGCCGGGAAGAGACGCTCCTCACTTTCCAGACTGGGCAGCCAGGCAGAGGGGCTCCTCACATCCCAGACGATGGGCGGCCAGGCGGAGACGCTCCTCACTTCCCAGACGGGGTGGCGGCCGGGCAGAGGCTGCAATCTCGGCACTTCGGGAGGCCAAGGCAGGCGGCTGGGAGGTGGAGGTTGTAGCAAGCCGAGATCATGCCACTGCACTCCAGCCTGGGCACCATTGAGCACTGAGTGAACGAGACTCCGTCTGCAATCCCGGCACCTCTGGAGGCCGAGGCTGGCAGATCACTCGCAGTTAGGAGCTGGAGACCAGCCCGGCCAACACAGTGAAACCCCGTCTCCACCAAAAAAATACGAAAACCAGTCAGGTGTGGCAGCGTGCGCCTGCAATCGCAGGCACTCGGCAGGCTGAGGCAGGAGAATCAGGCAGGGAGGTTGCAGTGAGCTAAGATGGCAGCAGTACCGTCCAGCTTCGGCTTGGCATCAGAGGGAGACCGTGGAAAGAGAGGGAGAGGGAGACCGTGGGGAGAGGGAGAGGGAGAGGGAGAGCTACCAGTGGTTTTTATACCCTGAAGATTTTTCTTTTTGCATGGTAGTGTTTTTCTTCTTTTAGATAGAATAACTCCCTTTATAATCTCTTGTAAAATATGTGTGGTGGTGAATTCTCTCAGCTTTTATTTGCCTGAGAAAGATTTTATCTCTATTTCATATTCGAAGGATAATTTTGCTGGGCATAGTATTCTTGGATGACAGGTTTTTTTATTTTCTTAAAGCACTTTGAAAATGCCATTTTATCCCTTCCTGGCCTGTATGGTTTCCATTGAAAAGCCTGTTGCCAGACAAATTGGAGATCCTTTATATCTTATTTCCTTCTTATCTCTTGCTGCATTTAGGATCTTCACTTTGTCCTTGACCTTTACGATTTTGATTATTATATGCTTTGGATTAGTCTTTTTTGGGTTGAATCTGTTTGGTGTTCTTTGACCTTCCTGTACCTGGATATTTATACCTTTCTCACATTTTGGAAAATTTTCTGTTACTTCTTTGAATAAGCTTTCTACCCCTTGCTCCTACTCAGTTCCCTCTTGTACCTCAGTAATTCTTAGATTTGGTCTTTTGAGATAATTTTCTGCATCTTGTAGTTGGTTTTCTTTCCTTTTCACTCTTCTTTTTTCTCTGACTGTGTATTTGCAAATAATCTTCAAGCTCACTGATTTTTTTTCTCTGCTTTGTCCATTCTGCTATTGAGAGTCTCTAATGAGTTCATTTCAGCAAATGTATTTCTCAGTTCCAAGGTTTCTATTTGATTTCTAAAATTATTTTAATATCTTTGTTAAATTTCTCTGATAAATTTCTGAATTACTTTTCTGTGTTACCTTGGAGATCACTGCATTTCCTTAAAACTGCAATTTTGAATTCCTGGTCAGAGAGCTTACAAATGGCTGTCTCATTAGGTCAGTCACTGGATTTTTGCTTTGTCTTTTTGGGGAGGTAATGGGTCTGTTTGCTGTTGTTTCTTATGGGTAAATGTCTATGTCTTTGAAGGACTAGCTGTTTATTCCAGTTTTCTCTGTCCAGCTTGTTTTGGGTTTTATTAGATATATTTGCTTAGTATATCTTTATCACAAGGTTGCGGTTTCCTTTTTGCCTCTAGGTGGTACCTTAAGCCCAGGTCCGCGTCCCCTCTAGTAAATGATCTGAGCCCTGCCTGTTTCAAATGTGGAGATCCCAAAGGGATTATCCAACCAGTGTGGGAAGGCTGGGTAGAGGTTCATGTTCAAAAGACCTCTGAATTGTACCTTCTACAATGTGATGCTGCTGAACAGCCGCTCTGATTTGGCATCTTCTTTAGCCAAGTTACAGAACAGTTTCCAGGAATAAGTATGGTAGTCCTGCCTCCCACCTTTGTCTTTGCAGGCAGTATGATGCTTCCAGTGGGTAGAGGCAAGTACAGAAATCCTGCCAGGGAATCCAAGCTGGTGGGAAAGCTGATTTACCACCTCAATCTCACATTTTTCCAGTGTAGAAATTGTGAGTTGGGGAAAGATTTTCCACACACTTGTTGCAGGGCACCATGAGAGGGAGAAGCCTCAAGGATTTGGAAGTCCAATTCTTTCACTGTTGACTTGGAGTTTTTTCACCTCTCTGTGGCCCCAGGATGCATCTCATCCTCATATTTGACTTCTGGGTTGTTGCTGGTGAAAATCTTGGCACTGTATATTTGGTTTTGGTTTTCTGTGGGGGGAAATGAAGCTAGATTGTTTTTGCACTGCCATTTGAAAACTGGAACTCTTTCAGTTAAGTTTTATACTTTTTCCATAAAAGTTTGGCACATTAAAAAAGATTTATTTTTGGATACTTATTTTTTGTTACTATATAAGTGATATTTTTGCTTGTTCCAATGTTTATTCTAATTAGTTCTACTGCTTATTTCTTATATTATGTCGAATAAAGTGGTGACAATGGGCATCTGTCTCACTTCCCACTTTAAGAGAATGCTTCCAATGTTTTCACAGATATTTTTTGGTGGTAATACTCTGTCAGATTATAAATTTTTATGGAATTGCTTTCTCAACCTCTTCTCTGTCTGCAATCTCCGTGGTACTGTCTGGCTTCCTGCAATTCCCCTTTTCAGTCTTCCAGCCAAAAATCTAAGATTTATTTGGTCTGCTTTGCTACACACTTTTTATGACTGCAGTTGTGTCTGAGACCAAGTGGCTGGAGGATAGAGAAAGAGAAGCAGTAGGGATTCACCTCACCTTTTGAGACCATGGCTCCCCTGATTGAAAGGAAATTTCCCTTTCTTTAGAGTTTTAGCTGACAGTTGCTACTGTACCAAAGAAGCCTTTTTTTTATACTTATAGAGCCCAAACTAGAGGTATTCTGCATGAGCTTTTCTCTGCCCATGTCAATATCCACTTCTTGGTTTCAGGATGCCTTGAGACCAGGCTAAGGGATATGGAGGGAAAAAAAATGATAAATTCACCACTGTTTGGGTGTTCTTAGAATTTCGTTCTTTTTTTTCCCTGTTCACCTGCTCCTATTTACTTCTCAGAATCCTCAAATAACTGCTCCATGCATTCTATTCAAATTTTGTAGCTTCATTCAATAGGAGAGACAAGGCAGAGTTTATCTGTTTTGTCTTACCTAGAACAGAACCTACTGATCTTTTTAAACAAACAGTTTTTGGCTCAATCAACTTTATTCTTTCTTTGTTTCTATTCTATTTAATTTCTGTTCTTAAAAACAAAATTCTCCATATACTGTTTTCTTTGGGCTTATCTTGCTGTTTCTCTACCACCAATCTTGAGTTGCAGACAGCCCAATTTTTGGTTTTTCCCCTCATAATATATAGATAAAATAATAGATTATAAAATTTATTCTAAAAACTAATTTGGATATGTTTATTTTCGTTTTAAGTTAGTTCTAATTAGTTCCTAGTTTCTATTTTTGTAGTTTTCTTTGACTCAAAAATATAAGTTTCAAACAAATAGCTTGCTATGTTTTTGAAGATTGATTTCTAATTTTATTTTACTGTGGTTATATACTGTGATTTGTGTGAATTCAATTTTATATTATTTATTAAAAATTTGTGATGCAGTTCATGTTCAATTTTTGAATTAATGTATGCTTGGAAGTTAACTTCCAATATTTTAACTGTGAGTGGCAAGGTTCAACATATCACCATCAAATTAAACTTATTAAAAATTCTCATACTCAGTGAAACTACTCTGTATGATACTATAGTGGTAAATATATGTCATTATAAATTTGTCTAAACCCATAGAATGTACAACACCAAGATTGAACTTTAAGATAAACTATGGACTTTGAGTGATAGTGATGTGTCAGTGTAGGTTCAGTTGTACCACTCTGGTGGAAGATATTGAGAATGGGAGAAGGCTATGCACATATAAAGTAGGGGATATATGAGAAATTGCTGTACCTTCCGCTCAGTTTTTCTGAAAAACTAAAATTACTCTAAAAAATAAAGTGTATTAAACATAATTCTCACCATGCTGATTGTTAATTGATTCATTTCTCCTTGTAATTCTTTCAATTTTTAAAAGTACAGAACTATTATTGATGAATAGTTACCTTTGTCATTATACAGTCTTATTTTAGTTTTACTATAACTAAATTTTTGTTAGTATTTGTCTTATATCTTATTAAATCTCCCTCCTTTCAATGTTGATGAGCCATTATGCTTCAAGTGTATCTTGTAAATGACATATATTTGGATTTAAAAAAAAAATTATCCTGAGACTTTCTAATGGGCTAGTTTATTGTGTTTATACTCATTATTTCTGATATTTTTGGATTCATTTATACCATTTAATTTTATTTTCTATTTATGATCCTTTTTGTGTATATTCTATTGTATTGATTTTCTTTATTGTTTCTCTTTTTCCATCTATCATTTTGAAAATATATATTCGATTTATATTATTTTAGTGGATTCCCTTAAATTTTTAATATACTGTATTGATTTAATGAGGTAAAAAGAATCTCTATCTTTACCTATTTGCTAAAGAATATATGGGACTTAAAAAGCTTTAACTCTAGAAATCTCTCAATTCATCCATGTATTCTATTTATATCTTATTTTTAACATCCCCTGCTCCCAAATTAGTCATTACTATTATCATTTAAAATAGATGTATCCATGTTGAGCCAACTGTCTTTGTTCCATATAGTTTTTTGTATAATATTGTTTCATTTAGGATCAAAGTACAACCTTAAGTAGTTCTTTCAGAGTCTTTGAGTAATCAACTCTCTAAGTCTTTGCCTTTGTAAAAATATCTTTATTTCTTCTTTATTATAAGACATATTTACTGTTGGAAAATAACTTAGCTGGGTATAGAATTCCATGTTGAGAATTATTTTCTCTTGGTATGTTGAATATGTTATTCCATAAAGTGCTGGCTATCTTCTCCAAGTCTTCTCTACCTGAAGCCCACTCTGGACCTGCTAAGCCAGTAGAGTGCACCTTTTTCAGGGGTCCTAAACCTGTAGCAGCCTACTGAAAATCATATAACTTTCTCCCTAGAAAAATGGGTAAAATATTGCCTACTAATTTGAGAGTTACAGATGCTCTTACGCTCATCTTAGCCTTCAGTTTAAGAACACTTGTAATAGGGCTTTCAATAGGGCTTTCTAAAGGGAAGATCTTTCCCAGTGAGAGACAGGCCCTACATCTTTCCATGTACAACTTTGGCCCTAAAGTTCCCACCCTGATGAGCAGAGTGCTGGATCATGGGCTGAGAGAGCTGCTTTTGTCTTTCCAGCCTAAGGCTTAGCTGAAAGAGACAGTAATGGAGACAAGAAGCTTATCCAATGTGAAATAAATTGCTAAACAGCTATCTGTGTAGAAGCTGGCGGTGAAATACAAGTTGCTATTCTGTCTGTATAACCATTGGTGGTTAGTGGTACAGCTACACTCACATGGTACACCACAAGAGGGGTATTCAAAAAGACTTATCAACAGGAATTATTTAGACGTCTCCATGTCAATTCAGTCAATAGAAGGTTCTTGTTAACCAGGCATTGGAGACTACAAAATAACATTGTGTGAGATTAGGAAGAGGCTACAGAACTGAGCAGAATCCTGCAGTGGGGAGGTATGGGGGTCTTTATGGGTCATAACCCACTCTTTATTGCCCAAAGGAGAGCAAAACCTTTTTACCAGCTGACCTCTGTATTAGTCTGTTCTCACATTGCTGTAAAAAAATACCTGAAACTAGGCAATTTATAAAGAAAAGAGGTTTAATTAGCTTGCAGTTCCACAGGCTGTAAAGGAAGCATAGCAGCTTCTGCTTCTGAGGAGGCTTCAAAAAACTTACAATCATGGTGGAGGGTGAACAGAAAGGAGACATGTCTTATATAGCCAGAGTGGGGACAAAAGAGAGAGTGGGGAGGTCTACACACTTTTAAACAACCACATGTCATGAGAACTTACTCTTGCAATGACAGCATCAAAGGAGGTTGGTGTTAAGCCATGACAAACCGCACCCATGATCCAATCGCCTCCCACCAGGCCCCACCTCCAACATTGGGGATTACATTTCAGCATGAGATTTGGGTGGGTACACAGATCCGAACCATATCAATCTCCTTCACATATTGAATAAGGTTATGAATAGGTAAGAACCATGTGAGAAATTCACAAGAAGATGTACAATTTTTTGATCTTCAGTAAACTTTTATTTAACATCTGTTGTGACTGAGGTATGCCACTAGGTGCTGGGATGTAAGAGCTCACCTTAAAAAAAGATTTTTTTCCCCCAATTCCCCTTCCATATTTTATAGGCCTGAAAAACAAAACATACCCGCTCCCAATGACCACCCCCTCCCCCAATGACATGCACCCACAGACAGTTAAGGATGTGTGGGTATTTGTATACCTTGTAAAATGAGTTGAGCTAAATTATAGCTCCCCATTTAAAAAACAGTGGTAGTCTAAAGCTGCAGAGTGCAAAATTCAGAGATTGCCATAGTAACTCTGCTTTTCCCAGGAAGTAATTGAAAAAAGGCACATTTTATAAAAATAGAATATTGATGTTCATATCTATAAAGGAATTAATTTACTGACTGATAGAGGGGAAAGAAGAAAGATGAGCTATTGAGCTGCATTTTAATGTGATTGCGATTATCCCCAGGGTGGCAAGCAGCTTAAACTCGTTCTTTTATTTTTGCAGCAAAGAGCACTTTTCTTTTCAGCTTGGTTTGTGTATAGAAATAGTTTCCAGAAATATATAGAGTAATAAGGAATTAGAGAGCACATTTAGTAAAACACTGAAAGGCTCCAATTTGTTTCTTGCCATTATCAGTCTGATGAATGTTAAAATTGCTTCGAGTATATTTAATCGCTGTTCATGATTAGAACAGCAGCGATACTATAGGAATAGCTGCAAATGTACCATTAGCAATTAGGGAATTCTGGTCTATCACAGGTGCCATCATGAGACCAAAGACAAATACATGAATGAAAAATGATTAGGCTAGGAAATAATAATGATGATAATCATATTCTAGAAATACTATTTAGAGGGTTGACAGGATTTTGATGAAGACTTATATATGTGTATATTTTTATATATGTGGTATAAATATATGACAAATATTCCAGGGCCTGTTCTCTGGAAATTTTCTTCTAGAGAATTGAATTATTCTCAAGTTAATTTTTTTAAATTTCCCAATCAGATCCCAGCTGGCTGAAAAATGATCCAGTTGAAAGCATCTCAGATGGTGAACTCTTAGGCCTCATGGCAGGAATGGGGAGGAGAGTTTGAGGAGAGAGCCCTCCCTAGAGACCAGTGAGATCACACCCCTAATAAGATTGGTTCTAGCTGGCAGGAAGTGAGGATAATGTGGTTTTTCTCTCAGAACAATTCTTAAACTAAAGGACTAGAACTTTAAAAGTTGAATTTCAGGCTGGGTGCAGTGGCTCATGGCTGTAATCCCAACACTTTGGGAGGCTGAGGTGGGTAGATTATGAGGTCAGGAGTTCACAACGAGCCTGGCCAAGATGGTGAAACCTTGTCTCTACTAAAAATACAAAAATTAGCCTGGTGTGCTGGCGGGCGCCTATAATCCCAGCTACTCAGGAGGCTGAGGCAGAGAATTGCTTGAACCTGGGAGGCAGAGGTTGCAGTGAGCCGAGATCACGCCACTGCTCTGCACTCCAGCCTCGGTGACAGAACAAGACTCTGTCTCAAAAAAAAAAAAAAAAAAAAAGTAGAGTTTCAAGCATAGATACCCTGGCATGGGAGTTTTGGATGGATGGAGTTTTGGAGAGGCTGCACTGGGCTCTATTTAGGATTTATATCTATAATCATACACCATATAATGATGTTTTGGTTAATGACAGACCACATATATGACAGTGGTCCCTTAAGCTTATAATACCATATTTCTACTGTACCTTTTCTATGTTTAGATACATAAATACTATTGTGTTAAAATTGCCTACAATATTCAGTAGAGTAACATGCTTTACAGGTCCATAGGCTAGGAGGAATAGGCTATATGATATAGCCTAGGTGTGTGGTAGGCTAGGTTTGTGTAAGTATATTCTATGATGTTCACACAAGGACAGAATTGCCTAATGATGCATTTCTCAGAATGTATGCCTATCTTTAAGTGATGCATGACTGTATTATGATATTTCTTATGCTTTGGAACAACACTACTATTTTTCATTTATCTATTGCTTCCCCTACTAGGATATGAGCTCACAGAAGGAGGGAAGGATAGTGTCTTAATAGTCTCTGAGGTCATAGGCCTGGCACAGTTCCTGAAATAGAGAGACAGAGTGGTAAATAAATGCCTGATTGATTGATTAAATGAATGAATCCAGTGAGGCAGGCTTACATCCTCTTTTTTAGGGCCATCCTTGCTCCCTGGACATTGCCACTGGCTTGTCTGATATCAGTCACCTTCACTGCTGCCATGATCCTTGATAGAATTTTACAATAAATTTCTTTTCTAAAAATGAAATTTCTTTTTTTTCTTAGAAGAAATGAAAAGAGCCAATATTTATTGAATACTTGCTATAAGCCAGGCACTGGCCTGAGTACTTTATATGTCACTATGTACCTTTAATCTTTTCCAAAACCCTGGTAGAGTATTATTAATATCCCCACTTTTCAGAAAGGGAAACTGAGGTCCAGAAAGAATAAGTAACTTGGCTGAGATTTTGTAACTGGCAAATGGCAGGGCCAGAATTAGAAATCGAGCAGTCTAGCTTTCATTATTTTCCCCTTTGTTCTCAGGACACTGAATATAAATGGAAATAAACCCAATTCTTAGATGTCAGAAATTAGGGTAAAGATATTTTCACTGTGGGCAAGGGCAGTAAGAAAAAAAGATGCATTGCTAGATCACAGGAATAATTATGTGGGGTCTTTGATAAAATCTGAAAACCTAGAAAGCATTTTCCAAGTATTAGAAAGCATTCATGTTTACATTGTTGGAATGAGATTGTAGCATCACAGTGTAAGAAAGGCCTTGGATAATTCTCGATGGTGTGCCACTTAATGATAACTCACTATTGTTTTGAGCTTGCAGCTTTTAAAAATACTTTCATATCTTGCTTTGTTTGATCCTCACACCTGCTCTGAGATATTCAGTGCCGATAGGGCAGACATTAGAGATGCTCAGTATTCTGGCTTTCTTCTTTGGGCACAGGGTAGATTGTACTTACCTGTACCTTTGAAATTGGGTCTGACTATATGAGCTGCTTTGGCCAAAGAAATGTGAGTGGAAATAACACATGACATTTCTAGGTGAAAGCCTTTGAAAAGTGACTCACCATGTTCTCTTTTCCCTGCTACAATGATGAGCTATGTTCTGGATAGTGCAAGAACACGCTTGTGTGTTTAGAGGACTGATATGGAGGAGGGCCTATATGCAAACTATGACTCCATTATTTTAATATCAATACCTCTTATATTTCTGATTTTCTAAATCTTTATTATAGTGCATATATTATCTGAATCTCTGACCCCAAACACGTGTCCCTCTGGGGAGTAATGTGGATAGCACTGGTCTCCCTAGGAGGCTGGTAATGAGACACGAGGGCATTTGGTGCCTGGATAAAGGTGGCAGAATAAGGAGCTTAGTATTATAGATACAAGAATACCTATTTCTCCTTTTCTCTTCATTTTTGGGCTTTGAAAAGTAGACGATCAAGCATTATAGGAAACAACAACAGTATCCAATTCAGAATTCCTGCTGGCTATTTTCACCTTGGCACATCCAGTCTGCAACCAGCTTCAAGTGCTCAAGAAACAGACATCAGAGTATTTTTCTACTTTTTGAAACCTACCACATTACATCTTAAGTGACTTACTTGATAAGACTTATATTTAGGGTTTTTTTGTCTGTTTGTTTTTATTTTCCCCCATCTCAAAATTAGCTAAGTATGAAGATGAAACAGATTTCTGTATGAAGACTAAAATCTCAGGAAGAGGTGCTGAATTACAAAGGGAGTTTGGTTAGTTAGTTGATGAACCATGGTGGGTGCCAGCATGTAGGCACATCAGATTTTACAGGCTACATCTTTGTGTCTTGCCTGTTGAGAAGGCATCCCAGCCCAGGATATATCCTCCAAAAGGAAAGGGAATTGGACTCTAACTGGGCAGCAATGAGAATAATTTCTTTGAATGTTACACCATTTACTTGTCAGTGTGTGGTGAGCACTCAGCTTAACTGTAATGACCACAGGATCGTTATCTGCACCAGCTGCTCAACCATGTTTTATTTTGGTGATTGAAATCCTAGTTAAAAGTATCCTACTTGACTAATGAAGGTATTCTAAACTTACATAAGTAACTGAGTCCTAGCAATATATTCAAATGTCAAATTTAGGGATGTTGACATTTTAGATTACTTTATACATCAAATGATTTATCTGAAATCAGGAAACAACCACTTATAATACCTCAGATTGTATCAATAATAGTTTTAGATCACTCTATTTTTATACATTTCTGGGCACAAAACATGATCAAAATAATGTGGGATGTAACTAAAACATTTCTCTCCATTCACACTCTTCTACTACATTAAACTTACGTTTAAAATGGCTGGAAGGTGAAAGAGGCAGAATCCTTTAAGGAGAATGCCCTTAGCCAGAATCCCAGCTTCCATCAAGAAAAAACAAAACAATGGCTGGGAGTAGATGGGTGTTTAATGACTAAAATCTTCAATAATATATGGGCAATAACAAATAATAGTGATCATGAGAAATTGTTTCCTGATTGTGTGATACACAGTCATGTGCAGGGTGGCAGTGAGGACACGTGGTCCGGTATTTCATGGCCTTTTTGTGTGTAAGAGTATGTGCAAGGTGAGAAAGCCTACAGGAAACGAGCGACATAGAGCGGCCACATAGGCAAAGTGGAGGCTTTTTTTTTTTTTTTTTTTAAGAGGCTGGATTTTCCCTCTCAGGCACTGGCTTGATAATTAGAGCCAGCAGCAGGAGGCAAATTAAAGCCTTATTGGAAAATTCTAAATAGATAGGTGTTTGTGGGTTTTGGATATTTCTCCAAAGCCCTGAAGCAAGACTGAAATGTGGGAGCAGGCATAAGCAAGTCTTCCCACCAAGCCAGATACATCCTTTAGCAGCTCTCAAAGTTCTTAAAAACCGTAATGCTGCCATAGGGAATGAGGTCTGCATGACTTCTGATTTTAAAAAAGAGCAGACATAATGAGTAATAACAATTGAAGTCGAAATTCTGTGACTAAGGTTCTTGTATGTGGTCTTGTATTTCTTTAACTCTTACTCCACAAGGCATTTTCTTTTAGAATTAAAACATAAATGTACACAATTAATATCTACTTAATGTGATTATTAAGAGTTTCTAAATAGAAAAAATCCCAGCAATATTGCATGGAAGTACTTGCCTTAAATGGATGAGTTCTCTGTTTTCTGTAATTGAAATGACCAGCTGGGGCTGGGACTGTAAAATCTAAATAAGCATTACTGTCCACCTAGTGACAATGGCCCCAATCTCAGCATGAGATTTTGAAGGAACTAACTTGCTAACTTTAGAGCAGTGGTTCCCAAACTTCTTCTTGACTCCAAACTCTTAAAGCTGTAACATCTGTTAGGAGGGACTTTCTATATTCATTAAAGTTTATTCCAGTTCGTTCCAGTAAAAGTCTTGCTATACCATGGCAGGGGTGGGGGAAAAGATATCTGGAGGGAATGAGGAAAGTGTGGTTTAAAATATTTCTTCTTCTTGCATTGAGATCACTGGTTTAAAGAATGAGTCCTGCAAAAAACAATTTTATATGTGTTAATTCCTCAGGTGTTAAGCATATATTAGGAGAAAGAGCTAAAACATAGAGGTATTGCCTATGAGGCAAGGATGCAGGCAGTTTTGGTGATATGATGCAGCTACAAAGAGAAGATGGTGCTTGATCTATTATTATCCTTTTTATGTCACTGATTTTTGTTTTTGTTTTCTACTTGAACATTTATTGAGCAGTTATCTTTTCATTCTTGAGTCTACTAAAACAAACATGCCACATTTTGTTTTACATAAAAGGCACTTACCATATATAATGTTTAGGATTTTTTTTCTAGTCACAATATATCTTAGAGCTACAACAAAACTACTTCATTCTTCCTTTATGGCTTTATAGTTTACTACTATTGTAAATGTTCCAACTGTGTTGTCTATGAACGGAAAACTGTTTTTTTAAGTTTCTTCCTACTAAAAAAAGTATTATAATAAATGTCTATGTATGTACATCTTTGCTGTCCAAAGAGATGGGCATTTAGAAGTTTGGCAGATTTTACCCAGTTCTTGCTCAAAGAAGTTTTACTAAATTGTGTTCACACCCACAGTGTATGAAAGTGAATCTCTGCCTCCTTGGCTATGGTATATTGTCATGTAAAAAATCTCCATCCATCTTATGGGTGGAAAAAATGGTATTTCACGTTCTCATTTACATTTTTAAAATTATGCATGAGGCTGACTATATTTATAATTTTTCTTAACTTTTGTTTGAAGTTCAGGGGTACATGTGCAGGTTTGTTATATAGGTAAATGTGTGTCATGAGGATTTACTGTACAGATGATTTCATCACTTAGATATTAAGCCTAGTACCCATTAGTTATGTCACTTTATTCTTTGATTGCTTTCCTATTATTAAAAAAAATGATAGATCTTTGTTATAAAAAGGTTGTTCAATATAAAATACTGTGAATCTCTCCATTAGATGGAGCTACTGATTACAGTTCATTTTATATTTGCCCAGACATCTCTTTTCTGGAATATGTATCTATTCATGTGATTATGCATACATGTTTTTCTTACACATGTACTAATATATATTAATATGCAATTACTCATTTGTAACTTTGATTTTTTTACCAAAATATGATCATACATTTGTGTTTTGCTTTTAGTCACTTAGCAATTTTATTAAAGATGTCTTTCCTTATTAGTACTTACATAGACCCACCTTATTCTTTTAAAATGGCTGTGTTGTTTTCCATAATATAGAAGTTTCATAATATATTTAACTATGCCCTTATAGATGGGCATTTTGGTTCTTTCCCTTTTTTGTTGCTGTTATAAACAAAGATTTGGTGAATATCATTCTGTGTATATTTGTATATCTATGTATTTGGTGTGAGAAATTCTGTAGGATAGTAAAAAAACAGAACCTATGATTCAAGAGTACTTATTTTTAATATTGACACATATTGCCAAGTTATTCTAAAAAAATGGCCATAGTGATTTATATTTTCCTTCAACAGTGTATGAAAACACCATTTTCTTACATTTTTATCAACAGTTGGTATTACTAATCTTCAAAAATTTTTCCAATATGATGGATAAAATTATATCTTGTTTTCATTATTTTGATTGTTGGTGGAGTTGAATATAATTCTATATATTTCAGGCCATGTACACTTCATCTAAATGAATTGTTGCTCATTTTTTCACTTTATTTTTTTTTTCTTTTCTTTTTTCTTTTTGAGACAGAGTCTCGCTCTGTCACCCAGGCTGGAGTGCAGTGGCGTGACCTCAGCTCACTGCAACCTTCATCTCCCAGGTTCAAGTGATTCTCCTGCCTCAGCCTCCCGAGTAGCTGGGATTATATAGGCATACACCACCACACCCAGCTAACTTTTGTATTTTCAGTAGAGATAGGGTTTCACCATGTTGGCCAGACTGGTCTCAAACTCCTGACCTCAAGTGATCCACCCGCCTCAGCCACCCAAAGTACAGGGATTACGGACATGAGCCATCGCATCCGGCCCTTTTCATCCATTTTTCTACTGGGGCTTTTATATTTTCTTAGTAATGTATTATGGCTCTTAACCCTTTGACTGTTATGTCACAGGTATTTTTTCCCCCAGTTTTCTTTTGGCCTTCTAATTTTGTTTAAGGTTTTTTTTTTTTTCTGTAAGAATCTGACATTTTAATACATTTAAATCTGTCAATTTTTCCCTTTATGGCTTTTGAATTCTATTTCATGCTTATGAATCTCTTTTCTGTCTCAAGATTTTAAAAGTATGCCTTATTTTATCATTGAAGTTTTATATTTAGATAATATAAATATTTTGATTTTTAGAAATTTAGATTTCTAGTTACACTGGAACTTTTTCTGATTGATTCAAGTAGGAATGTAATTAGACTTCTTAAATATGAATAACCTGTTGTTTCAATACCAGGGGACACATCCTCTATTCTCTGTCACGGTGTAGGATAGTTCATCCTTTCCTAGTGATTTGGAGTATCTATCCTACACTAAAACGTTACATACACATAGATATGCTTCTCTACTTTTTATTCTGTTCTGTGATTAAAATAGTACTGTACTGTTTTTGTTATTTTAAGGTATATTTTCTTAACTGAGAGGCTAAGTCCTCATTTTCCCCCCAAAATGTTTCTGCCTATTTTTCCACACTTATTCCTCCAGAGGCTTTTCATTTTAAAATATGATAGTGATAATCTCAGAGGCAGTTTTCTTGGTCCAACCCTTGTAGTTCTAGTTTTCTAGCCTTTCTTTCAAGCATTATCATGTCTTGAATGATAATGGGGAGAAAGAGATACAGCCTTCCTTCTGTCTGCTAATTAATGCCTTCCCAGGACACTTTTCCCTGTGCCCATCATCCAAGTAGTCTTAGCCCTGAGATCCTGTAAATTTTTGTCCCAAGTACTTATTGCTGCATGATAGACTACCCCAAACCTTTTTGTTAATGGGCCAATTGGGACCATTAACAAATAAATAATAAATAAATTTTTATTTATTACTTTTCGAAACAGGGTCTTACTATATTACCCAGGGTGATCTCAAACTCCTGGGCTCAAGTGACTTCCTCCCTCAGCCTCCTGTGTAGCTGGGATTACAGGTATGCATTACCACTCTTGGCTGTATCCCAAACCTTAGTGGGTTAAAGCGATAAACATTTTATTACATGTTATAACTTTGGGGTCAGGAATTAGGGCAGAGCTTAGCTGGGTAATTCTTTTATTTTACATGATATGAACTGGGGTCAGCCAACGCTAATCTGCTGGTAACCAGTCCAGTCTACTGGGTCCATGGTGGTTTCACTCATATGCCTGGGTGCCTTTGGTGGGAATGGCTGGTAGCCTGGGTTAAGCTGGATCCCGCTTCCTATGCTTGTGGTCTCTTCAGCGGGATAGTTGGACTCACATATCTGTTCAAGGCTCCAAGAGTAGGCATTCAAAGACATAGGAAGTGGAGGCTGCCATTCTTTGAAGATCTAAATTCCCAAACTGGCACCACATATCCGCAAGATACTGTTAGTCACAGCAGTTACAGAGCCTGCCCAGATTCAAGGAGTGAGGGCATAGACCCCCACCTCTTAATGGGAAAAGTGTCAAAGAATTTGCATGTGGCAGTTTCTAATGATTACTTTGTGCATGCTTCCATAGCATTTAGAACCTAAAGTCAGACCATGCGATGACTTTATTGTTTTATGAACTCCAGAAATGTACATATACGATTTATATGAGTGTGTGTGGGTGATGATATGGGGAAATTAGAATTCAAACAACCTGATCCTTGAAAACAATTGGTTATCACACAGTGACTGTTGACTGACCATTAGTCTGACTTGTGGTTTTCAAAATGTCCTTGTCAAGTAGAGTTCAGTTGTCTGGAGCACTGAGCCTGTGAGCCTGAAGCCAGCATGTCCATCCCCATGTCAGACTAGAAAACTTCTGTCGTTCTGGCCCTGAGTTTACCTATCTGCCATTGCATGTGTGGGTGTGAAGTGGCAACATGACAGATAATTATTGTAGGGAAAAACAAGCCCAAGTTCTTCTGCACTTGGGTCTGAGGTGTCATCTTAGTGCATAAAAATCATAGGTTCACATTGCATGTATTTTGCATATTTAGAGACTGTAGTAGAAAACTATGTTTTAATTAATTTCTTTTTACAAGTAGCTTTGTATGTTCTCAGGCATATGGAAATGGGGAAAACATTTTTTTTAACACTTTTTTTTCTCATTCACCCAAAAGTGATATAATTTTCCTTTTGTTTCAAAATCTCTGTGTTTTCCAGCCTGGGCAACATAGCAAAACCTTGTCTCTACAGAGGTAAAAAATGAAAAAATTAGCTGAGTGTGATCGTGCACACCAGCAGTCCTAACTACTTTGGAGGCTAAGGCAGGAAGGTCACTTGAGCCCAGGAGTTTGAGGTTACAGTAAACTATGATCATGTCACTGTACTGCAGCCTAGGTGACAGAGTGAGGCCTTATCTCAAAAAAAAAAAAAAGTCTATGATTCATCATTTACTTTCGGTTGCTCATAATATTATTTGCTTTTCTCTTGACTATTGGCTTAAAAAATCACATGTACTTTCACCAAAGAACAGGTTCTCAAACAGGTAACGAATTGTGTCTTTAACCTGAGAAAATTAAAATGCTCTGTTCAGTGAGTCAAAAGTTTTATTCTCAATGCTACCTTTCTTGCTGTTATCAATATAATAGAGAATGTATTGCATATCAGTGGTACATGTGATCCTCTTAAACTGTGAAATTCTATTTTAGTGTAGATTCCCTATCCTTCCATATGGCCTTGAAGTGTTGCAGGACAGGGGGGCCCCAAAATTGAGGCTCTGCCCAGGAAGTTTCTTTATTTTGCCCAGGAAGAAATTCAAAGGCAAGCTGGTGGTGAAAGAAAACAGCTTTATTGAGGCAGCAGTATTAAAGCTTCATGATTGCTCTTGCAGAGCAGGGCCACCCCACAGGTAGTGCAGCAAGAATAGCAGCTCAAGGGCAGTCAGGCAGTCACATTTATATCTGCTTTTAATTACATGCAAATTCAGAGGCAAGTTATTCAGAAATTTCTAGAAAAGGGTGGTAACTTCTGGGTTGTTGTCAGGGAATGGGTGAACTGTCATGGCTTTGGTGGGCATGTCAGCCAGTCTTCAGTCTGGTCCAGAGTCGATCCCTGCCTCCTACTTCAGAAATAGGAAGGCAAGACCCTTTGTGCAACAGATGTAAAGAATGATTTATCTCAACTGAGAATGGGAAGTCCCATTCTTGTGTCCCCACATCTAGCCTGCTCTGGCTCATAGTAAATACTCAATAAATATTTATTGAGTCAATGGCCAGGGCAATGATTTGAATGTACTGATCTATTTCCAGCCTTTTGTTTGCCCTATTGAACCCCATTGTCTCAGAACATGCTGTGATAATAGACTACTCTCAGGTTCTGAGAAAAACGTGAATGTTCTGTTCTAACAACATTGCAAAAGGATGTTGTAATTGCTGTAGGCAGTGCCCTTTGGAGGCCTCTGGCATGCAGAAGCCTGAAAGCAAAAATCAAAGAAATGATTGCTTCCTGTAATTATTTTTGTAGCCATGTTGCTGAGTGCGACACATGCATCTCTCTCTTTCTCTGTAGAAAGGCACCTCCCTGGACCTAGTGGATATTGATCACAATATCCCTGCCCAGGATTTATGTCAATGGATGTGTGAAAGTCACTGATCCCATAACAATTTTGACATTTATGTAGGGATAATTGCTGCTTCCTTTTTGATCTTAGATAGTCTTTACTATCTGAGGCATACTCTGGGTATATCCGGGTCTCTGTGCCTTTAAGTCCAGTGGGGCTGGCTTCATATATTCATGTTGATTTAATTTCTCATCTTTCTCCCCAGGATCCTTTTCTTTCTTGATATATTGGAAATACCACTTTTATTCTGTATTACAGTTACTCATTCCTTCTCACATTCCTACACACCTTTCCCTGTTGGACTCTCATGCCCCTTTCCTCCCCAGCCTTCAAGAAAGACAACATCAAAGCCAGTCACTCGTGGAAAAATGCCTGTTCCTTTAGAAGTGGGGACACAATTCAAATGTAGTCAGAGGCCAAAGCAGAAAATGAAAATGAAGGAAACATGTAGGTGTAAAATTAAACAATAGGAAGTAGAGGGGCCTGGGGTTAGACTGAAGAGGTTATGCCCTCTGTAAAGGCATTCAGAATCTTATTTTTAAGGCCAGGGAGGCCAATCAAAATGTGTCTTTTGGGTGAATCTGGCCAGCTCTCCCCGTTGAATCTGTAGAGCACTGGATGATCTCAAAGGGATCCTCTTGAGACCTTTAAATAATGTATGTCACTATGGCATATAATTTCCCCCATAAAATGCCACAAAGTATGTGAAAATTTTAAGTAGACCCTTCAGTACTAACAAAAATATGATAGTACAACTAAGTTGGCTAGGGACGCTCAGCCTCACAATTTGAATTGGTATCTCTACCAAATCGTAAATTACTGTGTGTAATAAACCAGTGGGTTGCTTGCAAATAGTCAAAACTATTACTGATAAATCACTGAAATGCTAAGGAGGTACTAGCTTCCTTTTTATCCTGCCACTAGATCTTTATACATGTTGTTTCCCTTGAAGGAATGTTCTCCCCACCGCTACCCTGAACCTTCCCTAACCTCTTATTAACTCTAACTTATCTTTTCTACCTTAGCTCATATTTTCTGCATCTTCAGGGAGATCTTCCCTGATTCTCTCAGCCTAGAACCTTCTCACTTTGATTTGTGGTATTTACACTTCATGAGGGTGATTATTTGATGAAGTCTGTCTTGGCTGCTGGACTGGCATGCGTGTGCTCACTATTTTATCCCCAGTCCAGTGCCTGCTCCATAGTGCTAGTTCTGCACTGAACCTTTCCCTATTGTTGAATAAATGAATAAATGAATTTTCTGTAGACATCTTTTTTTTTTAATTTGGAGTTTTTGGATTTTATTTTTTGAGGTGAAATTGACATAGTATAAAATTAACCATTTTAAAGTAAACAATTTAGTGACGTTTAGTACATTCACAATGTTGTGCAACCAACACATCTGTTTAGTTCCAAAACATTTTCATCACCCCAAAAGGAAACATTAAGCAGTTGCTCCCCATTCCCTATTTCTCCCAGACCCTGGTAACTATCAATTTGCATTCTGTCTCTATGCCTCTACCTATTCTGGATATCTTATATAAGCGGAATTATACAATGTATGGCCGTTTGTATTTGGATTTTTTCACTTAGCATAATGTTTTCAAGGCTTATGCGCATTGTAGCATGCATCAGTACTTATATCCTGACTGAGCTATGACTGAATAATATTCCATTGATTTATAAACACAATTTGTGTATCCATTCATCCATTGATGAACATTTGAGCTCTCGACGAAAAGAGTCAAACTCTGTAAAATATTTGAAGAGATTTATTCTGAGCCAAACATGAGTGATGATTGCCCGTGACAGTGCCCTCAGGAGGTCCTGAGAATCTGTGCCCAAGGTGACTGGGGTGCAGCTTAGTTTTATACATTTTAGGGAGGCATAAGACATCAATCAAATACACTTAAGAAATACACTGGGCTGTGCGCGGTGGCTCGTGCCTGTGATCCCAGCACTTTGCGAGACCGAGGCAGGCGGATCACCCGAGGTCAGGAGTTTGAGACCAGCCTGGCCATCGTGGCAAAACCTCATCTCTACTAAAAATACAAAAAATTAGCTGGGCATGTTGGTGGGCACCTGTAATCCCAGCTACTTGGGAGGCTGAGGCAGGAGAATCTCGCTTGAACCTGGAGATGGAGGTTGGAGTGAGCCAAGATTGTGCTACTGCACTCCAGCCTGGGCGACAAGAGCAAGACTCCATCTCAAAAAAAAAAAAAAAAAAAAAGAAATACATTGGTTTGGTTCAGAAAGGCAGCACAACTTGAAGGTGGGGGATGGTTCCAGGCTATAGGTAAATTTAAACATTTTCTGGTTGAATCTGTCTAAAGACCTGGGATTAACAGAAAGGAATGTCTGGGTTAAGATAAAGGATTACGGAGACCCAAGTTCTTATTTATCAGACTTAAAGTCTATGTTAATGTTAACGCCAGAGATGTATAATGATGCATGTTAGACCCCCCCCCACTTCCCATCATGGCCTGAAACAGTCTCTCAGGTTAAATTTTAAAAGAGCCCTGACTGAGGAGGAAGTCCATTCAGATGGTTGCGGGGCCTTAGAATTTTATTTTTGGTTTACGGGGCTGTTTCCAGCTTTTGTCTATTGTGAATAGTGTTACTGTGAACATGCATGTGTGTATACTTGTTTGAATACCTGTTTTCAGTTCTTTTCACTATATATCTGGGAGTGGAAATGCTGGGCGATTCTGTGTTTTAGCCTTTTGAAGAACCACCACCAAATCATTTTCTACAGTAACTGCACTATTTTACATCCCTACCAGCAATGTATGGGAGTTCAAATTTCTCCACATTTGCTCCAACACTTTTTGTTTTCCATTTTATAGCCATCCTAGTGGGTGTAAAGTGATACTCCTGGTGGTTTTGATTTGCATTTCTCTGATGACTAATGGTGTTTTAACATGTTTTCATGTGCTTCTTGGCTATTTGTATACCTACTTTGAAGAATGTCTATTCATGTTTTTTGACCACTTAAAAATTTAACTGTGTTGCTGAGTTTTAAGATTTTTTCTAATATATTCTGGATACTAGATCCTTTTCAGATATATGATTTACAAATATTTTTTCCTGTTTTGTGGGTTGTCTTTTTACTTTCTTGGTGATGTCCTTTGAAACATAAAAGCTTTAAATTGTGATGACATCCAATTTTCTTTTCTTTTGTTGCTTGGTGTGCTTTTGGTGTGTCATACCTAAGAATCCATTGCCAAGTCCAAGGTCATGAAGATTTACCTCTATGCGTTCTTCTGAGAGTTTTATGGTTTTAGTTCTTATATTTAGGTTGTTGATCCATTTTGAGTTAATTTTACATTTGTTGTAATGTGTGGGTCCAACTTCATCTTTTGTGTCTGTATATGCAGTTTTCCCAGCACCGTTTGTTAAAGAGACTATTCTTCCTCCATTGAATGGTCTTGGCAACATTGTTGAAAATCAATCAAATATATGGGTTTATTTCTGGACCCTCCATTCTATCCCATTGATCTGTACGTTGCTTCTTATGCCGGTAATCACACTACTTTGATTGCTGTTGCTTTGTAGTAAGTGTTGAAATAAGAAAGTGTGAGTACTCTTTTCTTAGTTTTCAATATTGCTTTTTGCACGGGGTAACTTTTTATTTGCTCCTGACTATGTCTTATTTCTTTGCACACCCTCTTCTACCACTCACAGAACCAAGTGTCCTAAGATGCACATTTCTTCAAGGTTTCATCTTTTCTCACAGTCACAAATGTGTCTAGACTACAGTTCAGGTTTGTTGTGATTTCATGATATGACTACTTTAAGACTGGTCTGGGACAGGGTAAATTGATAGAAGGGAGCTGAAATGTGACATGAGCATTCTTCTCTGACTCATCCAGACAGCGTTTACTTAATGGTCCATTTACTTATCTATGAGCAAACTGAGTGTGAGAATGGCTCCCCTAATATTTAGTACAGCTCCTGGCTTTTGGTAGGGGATTACTGTGCCTATTTAGTGTATTGCTGAACAAAGAAATCCGTGACTAAATGTGAGTAGATGTCATGTCATGCCTAGGCAAGTGTTCTGACCCCATTGACAGAGGACTTGCTGGTAGTGTTAATAAACCAGTTCTTAAATTGTGATCTAAGTTTGATCTGAACCAAGAGGCAAATGCCATCAAAGTGAATCCTGCATGGAAGGCTGGTGGGAAGGAATAGAAATGTTTATTTTGCAATTAGCTTAGGATAAGGGAGACTTTTCTGATTATTTTGCTTGGTAGCTCTGCAGACCACTGTTCTAACCACATTCACTGAGGGTTAGAGGCCAGTTGAAATCACTTCCATTTGGTATCCAGGGAAATCACACCTACGTACAATTTTGGGGGCATGTTTTTCTACAATTATTGTTCGAATTCTGGTTACACTTAAAGCTGATGAGTTTCTTGGTGCCTTCTATGGAGTGCTGATTTTCACCTACATACCTGCAAATGTTTCTAAGTTACACATAGAGGAACTATTTATATTTCATTTGTGATATAATCATGGTGTTTTATTTTCTTAACCATTATGAAATTGAAGGACCTAGACAACTGGGTATCTGTTTTAGACAAATGCAATAAATACATTAGCATTGCCCTTTCTTCTACTCCCAGTAATTGGTATTCCTGCTTTCTTAATTTGTGATTTTTATGACTGTAATAAGAAATAAAATATTGCACTGTTTGGCACTTTGAAGTTGGCCTGCCTGGGTTGTTCACCTTAATACTTAACATCCTTGAGATAGTTATTTCACCTTTCTCAACTTCGTTTTCCCCCTCTGTAAAATAAGGGTTATGACCTTTCCCTTGAAGGGGAGTAATATGGATTATGTGAGGCATGTAGATAACATGTATGGCCAAGTGCCAAACATAGTGCTCAGTAAGTACATGAAAGCTCCCCATATACATACTAAAAAAAAATAAATAAAGGTTAGGGGTTGGGGTTAACCTTAGAAAAATGATTCCAGATGAAGAGAGGGAAAAACCTACAGCTGAGCCCATCTTCAGGGCCAGCCTTGGTCTATGTCTAATCTTGCTGCTCTCTGATCCAGTGATAGCATCTCTGCACTTGAACACTCAAAATGTTCCTGAAAGGGACCTACATTATTCAGATATGCAGCCAGCCACCTGGACCCTAGAATCAGTTTTAATGTCAGCAAGCATGATCTCTTCAAAATGCTCCTTTGAGAATATCCTGAATTCATTTAGTATTGTTTCCCCCTCTTCTGACAGGGCCTCTCTTCCTCTTTCCACGCCCACCTCTTGGCCACCCTCTCATCCCAGCAGCTGCAGGCAAGATTTCTCTCCAGCTGTCCATCAAGTCTTCAAAAGCCAGCCGGAATGTAATTGTAATCTATTTTCCACCCCTCAATAGTAGCGGGTGAAACACACACACAGACACACACAGAGCTCAAAATTGCAAGGAGAAGGGAGCCAGAGCTACCTCATGACTCACACACAGCCTTGCATGGATAATTACTGCCATTCATTACTGGCCCAGGAAAGAAAACAAGGGTCCAATTGGGTTTTCGTGAACCACAAGGCTGACAAGTAAGAGGGGGAAAGAAGGGGACTGTGCTCCCTCCCTACAGTCCCCCTGCCAATGCCATTTTCAGAAAAGTAACATCCTGCTGGCCTTCTATTCCTGGCGCACATCTTTTATTATGTTTGTTTAGTGTGCAGTTTAGAATTGATACTGTGGCCAAATTCTGCCAAGCACCTCTCTCCAGAAGGCCTCAATCACCTTGAGCCAGGTCCTTATTTGCCTATTTTCCTGTATGAGGGCAAAATAGGCTCCGTTTCATTAATTCATGTATATGTTCAACCAACAGTTTGCATGAATTCACAGAAAAGAGCTAGATTCTGTAGGAAATGTCCAAGCTGCATTCATCTCAATGAAGTGTGTGTGCTTTGCTACCCACTGTAACCCCTGCCTAGTAACATCTCTTGCAGCCATACTAGGGTACCATGTGCTGGCTCATCCCACTGAAAGCATTCTGTCCCTCCTCTGAATTCCCTTGGTTGTGCTCTCATCTTATCACCTTTCATTAGATCTTTAACTTGTTGTGGACAGAAAACATCACTAAGAAAGGGGGAGTATATACAAAAATACATCTAATCAGCTTTCAGCAGTTTTTTATATTATTGGTGGGAAATTCAATTAAACTGTATTGAATGAATGAATGATCAAATAAAGAACTATGTATTTTAAACTAAATGTTTTGTGATGGCTATGGGGAGAGGCAAATCCTAATGAAACAATAAGGTTTGGGTTAGTTGGCAGAGATGGAAAGTCCTTCTAGAATGGGAAGTGTTGGAAGAAAAGCATCTTGTGCTGGTGCTGGGAGTGAATCTCTAGAATTAGAATACATAGAAGACTACACTACGGCTGTATTACTCAACGTTGTATTTCTCACTCAGCATTACTCAGTTTTGTGCCCACTATGCTACTCAAGACTGGTCCATCAGTATCCATGTATTTCATTTGGCAACAGTCATTCTTTGCAGGAGCTCATTAAGTGTATGGACTTTGTACTGGGTGATTACAGACCCAATTGACATTTTTAGGACTATCAAGTTTTACTTCAAGTTACAGGCATCCTGTTGTTCTTAATGTTTTATTCTGTTGGTTTATGATTCTCACAAATCAGCACACAATTCCCTATTTCTTTCACTTCTGAAAAGGAATTAGAAGCAGCATTTAACTTATGATTCCTGAGAGTCTGCATTATTTTGCAGACTGATTGACTGATTTCTCAGAAATGTGTCATACCATGTCAGAGATAATCTGGAGAATTAGTGACAGTGAAGAGACATACAATTTACTTATAATTCTTTTTTTTTTTTGAGACGGTCTCGCTCTGTCGCCCAGGATGGAGTGCAGTGGCACAATCTCGGCTCACTGCAACCTCCGCCTCCAGGTTCAAGTGATTCTCCTGCCTCAGCCTCCTGAGTAGCTGGGATCACAGGCATGCACCACCACACCTAGCTATTTTTTGTGTTTTTAGTAGAGGTGGGTTTTCACCAAGTTGGCCAGGCTGGTCTTGAACTTCTGACCTCAGGTGACCCGCCTGTCTCAGCCTCCCAAAGTGCTGGGATTACAGGTGTGAGCCATCGTGCCCGGCCTTATAATTCTTAATAATAGGGGTAATTTTAACTGTTGCTTATTGAATATTTACTTCATGTTTTACAGTGTTAAATGTTTTACATGAATCATTTTATTTAACACTCATTTGATTTCTGTAATATATGTACCATTGCTATCGCATTTTACATATGATACAACTGAGGCTTAGAGGAGTTAGGAAATTGCCCAGACTGATGAAGATAGTAAGCACTAGAACTGGAATTTGAACCCAGGCAATCTGACCTCAGAGCCCACACTCTGCAGGCTCTCCTAGCCTTAGCTTATCTCTGTGACTGGAACCCTGATCCTGACAGATACCTGGAAAAAATCACATTCTTTGTCTCCTAGGATCTAGGCAGATCAATGCAAATGTGATCTCAAAATGACACATGTCTGGGCTATTTCAGAGATGATTCCAAAGCTGATTTAGTGGATTATTTTTTACTGGCATGATTACTATTGATTGTTATTGTGTTCTTAGATGAAATAATTGGCCTAGTATTCCATATTCCCATATCTCACAGTGTTATGATCTTCAAAACTTCAGCCATACATGCATATGCATATGGACACATATATATGTGTGTGTATTAATGAAGTATATGTACATATGTGTGTGTATTAATGAAGTATCTGACTTTAAAAGCTAATTAATTATTTTAGATATAACAATTTACTGAATTATTTCCAAATTACTCTGAAACCAAGGTATTTCTAGGAAAATCAGCTGAAGTTCTTAAAATGGTCTTTAAATGAATCATTTCCTCTTCCAAAGAATTTGTTTTTGTTCCTAAGAGCAATTTTCCCTCACTGCGTCTTCTGAATACTCATAAAATCTTCATTCTAAAATCTGAAAAGGTCATCTTATCTACCCACTTATGCCTGGGCAGGAAATCTTAGAAGATCATATTACCGTTTTTAATGACCTATGGAGGATGCCATGCCACCTATTTTGGCAGTTTACTGCCTTTCCTAATAATCTAGCTAGTCAGCAGGTACTTCCTGATGTGTGAACAAAATGTCTTCTGCTGCCTTGGCTTATTCCATTTGATGGTCATGAGACTAATGTTATCTTATTCATGGTCCTTTTCCTAAGGCCAGGAAATCACAGTATCTATAACTCAGTCGATAGTTATGGTCACATTCTAATTCCTTAAGTGCCTCCGTCTTGAACAGTCCTCTGAGTCCCAATTGTTGTAATGTAGCTGAGGTGCTGTGAGCATACCATCTGTTTGCAAGAATGGTGCCACTGATGGCTACACATTTGACACTGAAGATGGCACTGCTCATCTAAATCAAAATTTGGGACCTATAGAAGCTGGCCGCAGACACCTGCGTTGACTCTCACTTTGTAAAGAGATGTGGCCATTGGATGGAAACATGAGCCTGGAGTGTCATTTGTATTGCATTTTTGTTTATTGAGGATAACTGCTATACTCATCTTTGTATAAAGCATGGAAGTAATAGGATCAAATTAAGAAAAACTACTTAGATGGAATAGCAGGGAAGTTTCCCTAATGAAAAGATCTGATAGACCATGGAATAGCCTTCCCCAGGAAGGCTGGTCTCATTGACATGTGGTTATTACTGAGAAACCAAATAGTCCCCCACTGGATGCATCTTGGGCGATTTGCATTTTGGTTTGTGACTTTGATTTAATTGGAAAAGTATCTCACATCTGTTGTTGACTACGTAAGACTCTGTTTCCCAAATTCTAGTTATGTCACAGTCGCCTAGCGAACTTGTTAAAATGCAGATTCCTGGGCCCTGTTCCCAGAGGTTCTGTTTCATTAGGTCTGTGATAGTCTGGGACTCTTTGTGTTCACCAAATTTCCTGGATGATTCTATGCAAAGGGCTGTAAACTCTGTTTTGAAAAACATGGAGTTAGGGCCATTTTGGGAAGATTTCAGATCTGATAGTAAGTGTATCTGTGTATTTTGATTTGTCCCTTATCCTCATCCTAATACTCTAGTTTGCCCCATCACCAGAGTCCTCTTCTATTTGCAGATAGGAGGAAATGTTTGGTGAGAGGCCGGAGGTTGCTAAGAGGAGAGTATTTCTCCAAGGAGCCCTAACCTTACTCAAGCTGGCATTCCCTGTGCTTCCCATGAGGCAGCTTAGTATAGGGTAGTGTTTTTCAAAATTCTGTGGGAATTTATTCTTAAGAAGGAGGTTCCATGATGAGAGAAGTGTGAGAAACATTGTGGAAAACAAAGGTAACCAGATGCTTTACTGCAGGATTTCCTAGAGTTTTTATCGTGATAAAATCCTCACCATTTTCTAAATTTTTGGTCACAGGATTTCTCATGGGACTACTGATTCATGGGACGCATTGAAAAACTCAGTGAGTTGGAAGCAAGAAAAATTAGTTTATAACTGCTACTTTTCACCCAAATAATAGAGTGACCTTGGATATGTACTTTATTTTCCTCAAGTTTGTTTTCTCATCTGTGAAATAAGAGTAATCATGCCACCTTACCTAGGTCATAGGGTCATTTTGAGGATTGAATGAAATACATTTGTGACAGTGCTTTGTAAAATATAAAGCGTCATTAGTTGTCATTGGGAAACTAACTAGTTGCATACAAGTTTGGAGAGTAGAGAGAGAGCACTGGACAGTTTATATTCATCTTTGCTTAGACTTTCCTTAGATTGACCAAATGGGACTGAAAAATTTGGTCTGTTTACTTCACCAGGGTTTGTCTTAATACCATGTTAATGGTTAACTAGAGATTCTCTTTTACTACTTTCTAAATTATTCCACTGACACACTGATTTGACTAAATATTATAGTCCTTAATACCTTGTAGTCAATGCAGATCCAGGACTAGGAATTGGTAGCACATGGTGAAGGAGATGTTCAGGGCTATGAGCCAATAGGATGGGGAGGGCTAGGACTGGGAAGAACTGGAACCTGGGATGCTGATGTGGTTATTGGGCTGTACCCCATGATATGAGTGGTCTCAAGCGAAATTTCCTTGTCTCGAAGATTTTGGCCAAACTTGGGGTCAAATAAGTAAGAGTCATATGTAAGACATCCAGTACAGTGGGTGGCAAGAGCAGAGCAGGAGGTACCTCTATGCAGAGAAGACGTATATAAATTCAGTAGCTGTGGTGCTGTAATTCTGAGTTGTTAGTGTGGCTTGGAGCTTGATGACAACTAACACCCAAAGGTATGAGAATCAAGGTCCAGACCTTCTGGAGATGAGGCCAAAAAAATCTGTGTCATGTGTCGAAATCTCACCAAGTGAGCTTAGTATTAGCCCTAGTGGTGTGACCATAATGTAATTTAGCAAAACAATAGGGAAACCCAAATATACCTATGGAACAAGCATAGTGGAACTTGAGAAGAAAGAATAGGAAAGGCTGAAGAGGTCACATATGTGGGGCTAATCTTTCTTACCCCAGATCTCAGGTTTAGGGTACAAAACTAATTTCAGATCATGTCTGCTAGGATGACCAAACTCCTACATCAGCAGTAATAATAGCAAAAGATTATTGGGATGCTTATTTTATGACAGACTTTACTCTAAACACTTTATGTAGCAGCTCAATTCTCAAACTGCACTATGAGTTAGGCACTTTTAGTATTTGCATTTTCTAGGTTATAAATTTGATGTAGAGAGAAGCCAAGTAAATTGTTTTAGTTCACACAGCTAATAAATGGTGGTGTGCAGACTTGAATTCATAAAGCTTGGCTCCAGAGCTATGTTCTTTTTCACCATTTTAGGCTGCCTCCATCCCACCCCAATGATGGTGAAAAGTATAATTGTTGAAATGAAAAAAGTTAATTATGGATCTCATCAGATTTGAGATGGTAAAAGAAAGAATTAGTGAATCTGAAAAGAGATCTATAGAAATTAACCAACCTGAAGAACACAGAGGGAAAAAAGACATTGAAGAAAAATTAACAGAGCTACAAAGACCCATAAGACACCATAATGCATTACAAGATATATGTAAAGGAACTTCCAGAAGGAGGTGAGATAAATGTTCAACATTTTTTTTAAAAAATAAGAGGTCCAAACATTCCAAATTTGATGAAAACATTAGTCTACACAACTGAAAATCTCAACAAACCCAAAGTAGGATAAATACAAAGAGATTGAGACCTGTACACATCCTAGTTAAACTGTTGAAAGATGAAGAGAAAATCTTGAAATCAGCAAGGGAAAAATCAATTGATCATGTGCAAGGGAAGGTCAGTATGATTAATGGCTAACTTTTCATCTGAAAAATAGAAGTCAGAAGGCAGTGGGATGACATATTCAAAGTGCTGAAAAAGTTGTCAACCAGGAATTTTTTATGTAGCAAAATTATCCTTCAAAAAAAATGAAGTTAAAATAAAGGAGAGAACTTGTTGCTAGCCAACCCGCCTTACAAGAAATACTAAAGGTTGTCCTTCAGGTTGAATAGAAATGGTAACTGAAGTCCACAGTAAGAAATAAAGAGCACAGGAAATGGCATAGATGTGGGTTAATATGAAAGATTCTTTAAATATGTTTTTCTCATTTTCTCAGCCCTTCCCCGCCCCAAGTAGCTGGGACTACAAGCATGCACCACAATGCCCGGATAATTTATATTTAGTTTATTTTTTGTGGAGACAAGGTCTCACTGTGTTGCCCAAGCTGATCTTGAACTCTTGGGCTCAAGCGATCTTCCCACCCCAGTTCTTCCAAAATGTTGGGATTACAGGTGTGAAACACCGTGTCTGACCAGATGCTATTTTATAATGAAAATATAAGAAGTATATTTATTTATGGCATCACGTTCATAAAGCAGAAGCTATGAAAAATACAAGGAGATGCACATTGGTTGCAAAAGTTATTTAATGAACCTATCTCATTTTATGAGAAATAGATTTAAAAATTAAGATAGATTTAAAAATAAGCAACAGTGTATGTTTTTGTGAATGTTTCATGGGCACTTGAAAAGAGATGCATCCTCTAATTTCAAGGACAGGGTTTGAGATATCGATCTGTATACACTTAGTTTTAAATATAATTATATATTTATGATATATGTTATGTATGTCGTATGTAAATATTATTTATATATATATGTGCTTATACCTGCTATGAAGTCTACAGAGACATTCTCAAATTTCAAAAATGTAAGTAGTACAGACAACATTCTCTGACCACAATGCATTACAACTAGAAATAAACAAACAAACATAGAAAACAAAAAGTCCTTACCACCTGGGTATGAAAAAACAAAACCATCTTTAACAGGTCAGGTGAAAAAAATCAAAATGGAAATTGAAGAATACATAGAAAATAATAATTTTCAAAGTACTGTATAACCAAGCTGGGTGCAGTGTCATGCACCTGTAGTCCCAACTACTTGGGATGCTGAGGCAGTAAGATCACTTGGGTCCAGCATTTCAAGGCTGTAGTGCCCTATGATCATGCCTTTGAATAGCCACTGTAGTCCAGCCCGGGCAACATAATGATACCCCATCTGCTAAAAAAATCAAGAAACAAACAAGAAAACTCCATGTCAGAATTAATGGAAAATAGTTAAAGCAGGGATTAGAGGCAAATTCATAGCCCTGAATACCTATATTAATGATCCAGAAAGAATGAAAGCAAATGAATTAAGCTTTCCACCCAAGAAATTACAATTTTAAAAATCTAAATAAAACATAAGAAAGGATTTAATAAAATAGAAGTAGAAATTACTGAAGCAGAATGTAGAAACGTAGTAGAACCAATATATAAATCATGAGCTTTTTCGGGACAAAAATAATAAAATAGATCATTTATTAACTAACCTAATCAAGAAAAAAGATAGAAAGTTTAAATATACAAAAAATAAAAAGAGGGAAGTAACTACAGATACAGAGGAAGTTAAAAGAACTACTTATCTTAGTTCCTTGCGAATGAACTTGAACACCTTAATGAAAGGGTCCTTTTTCTAGGAAAATATAATTTAGTGAAAAGAAGGAGACCAGACAGACAAGAATGCAGCATTATTCACTAGTCATTCACAACTAGGGTAAAGTGAGAGAGATTACAGTTTCTTCTCAGGCATGTCTGGGACATGCCTGAATACTCAATGTGTTTCTGATGACTTAATGTTGATGTATTTATTTTTCATCTTAATTAAGATGCAGTATCAGTGATACACTTCCCCAGTTTCTGAAAATTCTTGTGTAAATACACTTGCTGGCACTGTGTGTTCCTGCTAGAAGAGTAGGCCGGGTGCAGTGGCTCATACCTGTAATCCCAGCACACTGGGAGGCCGAGGCGGGTGGATTTTGAGGTCAGGAGATTGAGACCATCCTGGCCAACACGGTGAAACCCCGTATCTACTAAAAATACCAAAATTAGCTGGGCGTGGTGGCACGTGCCTGTAATCCCAGGTACTCAGGAGGCTGAGGCAGGAGAATTGCTTGAACCCGGCAGGTGGAGGTTGCAGTGAGCCAAGATCACGCCACTGTGCTCCAGCCTGGTGAAAGAGCGAGACTCCGTCTCAAAAAAAAAAAAAAGTAGCAGCACTATAATATAGCACAGCTCCTCCACCTTCACCCCACTCCCACCCCAGGAAGTGACAACAGATTGATTTTTGAAAAAGAAATCTATGAAATAAACACTTATCTATTAGTCTCCAGTATCCTCCTTCCTATTTCTGTCCCCTCAAAAGGTTGCTAGGCAACCAGGTAGGAAAAAATGTCCAAAGCCCTTTTAAAGAGAAGACATGCTTACAATGTCATAAAAATAAATGTGTGCTTGCTCAGTTAGGCCCCCTTACAAACTGCCAGGACCCGCAGCATAATCCATTCAGGAGCAATTACTGCAATTGATCTTGAGGTTGGTGAAAACAATTGGCCATATTCTGGCTCAGTGGAGATATGACCCAAGCCATCCACGTGTGAGAGGGGATGCTGCTGTGGTGTCTTTTGCCCTTGAAAGAGGACGAATGTTTGGTAGTTACTGCTGGGGCCTCTCTGCCCGTGTGTGTGATTCTATTCTTGCAGTTAGTACAATCTCTAGAAAGCCTTTGTAGCGCTCACTGTTGTTGATAACCAGTCTTCCTCGGGAACTGCTACTACATCTCCTCTGGCATTTCATATATCCACCTGACTTTAAATGGAGCCTGTCAGCCTATGCTTCTGTGGGCAATGGCATGCACACTGTCTCTGGTGACCCAGGCTCAGATTGCTCTAAGGAACTGTACAGCCTTCCTACCTGGTGTGTGTGCCAGGGTCTGCTCATGGTGACAGGTGTTGATGTTCAGCTGCTAATTTCCCCCATTAGAGACAATGTGGTAGGATCTGATGGTACAATCTGTTCATCTGAGGTCTGCCCTGATTTTTTCTGTCTAGAATATAATGCTAACTTTATGGAAACAATAAAAGAAGAAATAGATGCACAATCTGCCCTTTAAATGGTTTTGCTTTGTTGAGGAAAAAAAAATCCATAGTAGTCAATTTCTTTTTGTCTATTACAAATTTATTAACAGTGTGTCGTAATTAGGTGCATGGCTTTGCCTTAGAGGACAAATGGTGCTTGTTGAACTGTGACGTTGGTTTTATTGTGGTAAAATGACCCATTTGGTTTTACCAGCTGTGACTTTGGAGGGAGCTAAATGACAGAAAACACGTAAAACTCAACAGATGAAAACATTCTCAGCTCATACTCTATCGCTGATCATTCAGCATCTCAAACAAAATGTTCTTTGGATTTGCTTCCTAGTGTCTTATAATCTGAAGAATGCTAATGCTTAAGTTGATAGGATGAACTGAAGAATAATATGCTTGAGTTGATGCTTAAGTTGATAGGATGTCAGAAGGGCAACTGGCTTATCATATCAGGCCTGGATTCTCCATTAATATGATATAAAATGCTCTAGCGGAATCTAAAGAAGTGGTGTCTCATTAACCAAGAATAAATCCCAAATGCAGAAACAAGATGGTTGTAATTGTGGACTTTGGAATTGGGCTGCCTGCATTTGAAGCTCAGCCGCACCATTACCAGCTTCTGAACTTCTCTAAGCCTCTGTTTTCTTATCTCTAAAACAGACTTGTTTATCTTCCTCATAGGGTTTATGTGAGGATTAAATCAGCACATTATTAGCACAGTGCTTTCACATAGTAAGTACTCAAGAAGTGTTAGCTGTTGTTATTATTATCATGAATGACTCAGGCTTCAGAAATATTAGACTTTGCAGAAAAATGGTCCAGCTTATAGGAAAGTCTTGGGTTCCTGACTGTACCTAAAAGAGCCAGGGGGAGACCCATGAATCAGCTCCCTTTGGCTGACTCCCTGTCTTTGACTTAGCACTCATGACTGAGTTGGTGAGAAATTGGGGCCCAGAAGAAAAAGGAGTTCTCCTTTTATGGCCATGATCCTGGCAAAAGAGCTTCGAATCACATGGACTTTCACTGGTTCCTTTACCTTTCTATGTTGGGCAAAATCCTAGAGGCAGAGCGACAGGAAAGAGTCAGAAAGGTGCCATGCCACCTGACTCCTCACTTTTTCAGCTCATACAACATTGGAATCATAGGAATGGAAACCCATAAAGAGATTAAGTCTGTATTTGTGGTCCTTTCCCGTCACTGGCCCCTTTGCTGGATCCCTTTTTCTACATTTTTATTCTTGACTGTCATTTATCCCAAGGAAGTTTTGGTCAATAAAGGTTTACAAAAGGATGCCTCACAGAACATTCCCATTTCAAATAAGGAACTTCTGGATTGAAAAACTATGAGTCTTAATGAGAAAATTTCATGCCAATCACAAGACATGTCTTTTTAAGTAGGGGAAGAGGGTTTCTATAATCTCTTCATTATCTCTCAAATATATGCAAGTGCTCCTAATGTCGGAGGAGACTGGACTCAGCCAGTTGACGATAGCTTGAAGTTGCCTATTGCAAGCCCCAAATTGAAATTCCTTAGAAGCTGGTTTTTCGTCTTTTTTTAAAGAGCGTTGTAACATTCCTGGCCTCTCTCTGTTTTCTAATTCACTTCGTTCCTGCACCTTTCAGCGCTGAATCTACCCTTTGCTCTGCTTTGTGATGCTGGAGTGGACTTGGTGAACATTTCTTCTTTGCCATGTGGCAGATATTAAGCTTTGTCAGCAGAGGGCACTAGAAGGCCACTGCAGGAGGAAAGAACGCTCTTGCAGGTTTCAGTGTGCTTTTTCCTAATTGCTTCTGTGGCCTTTGGCTCTCAGTGGCATTTGGGACACCCTGTGGTGCTCACCCTCCAGCGAATTCTTCTGGCACCTAATCTGGTGGCTTCTTAATGAATTTCAAAGGCACCCCAGCAGGTGGTCTTATGCTTGCCAGCCCTGGCTTGTCTCACCTCAGAGAACTTCACCACCGAGGCCCATAGTGATAGCCTTTCCACTGAGGCCTGAACCTCAGGCTTGGGTTTGGGGGCAGGGGCTCTTCCAAATTTGTTTCTTCTTGGGTACTCCATCTCAGTAGAGGTAGCAGCTGCTTCCAATACCTGCTATATCTGTATTCTTTAGAATTCTCTTTACTCCTTAGTATCTAATCCGCTGTTACAAGTTAAACATTCTTTTTTGTTTGGTTTGGTTTGGTTTTTTTTTTGAGATGGAGTCTCGCTTTGTTGCCCAGGCTGGAGTGCACTGGTACAATCTTGGCTCACTGCAACCTCCGCCTCCCAGGTTCAAGCAATTCTCCTGCTTCAGCCTCCCAAGTAGCTGGGATTACAGGCACCCACCACCATGTCCGGCTAATTTTTGTATTTTTAGTAGAGATGGGGTTTCACCATGTTGGCCAGGCTGGTCTTGAACCCCTGACCTCAGGTGATCCACCCGCCTCAGCCTCACAAAGTGCTGCGATTACAGGCGTGAGCCACTACGCCTGGCCTAAGTTAAACATTCTTTATATTAAATTTTCTTTGTTCAAATTTCTGGTGTGGTTTCTGTCTTTTGATTGGACCCAAAGTGATAGATGCTAGAGGATGAGAAGTGATGTATGCAGATGGTGAGTTTGGGGAGGAACTGGTCGTGCATGGTCCTGCTCTTTCCCTTCTGCTTTCTCCTGGAAGTTAGCCTGCCTGCTTGATTGCTCTCAGCATAGTTAAGCTCAGGGGCAAAGGCTGTGTTCCTGAGTGAGGTACCTGTGGTGGTCCAGCCCAGTTCCAAGACTGGCCAGATAAGTCTATCTCTACCTCTGCCTTTCAGTTTGAGAAAGCCCACTCCCTGCAGATGAAAGCTACATTCTCCAAGATCAGTTCTATCTATAATAAAGGTATTATTTTGGACCTTATCTGCTGACTGTGTTCATCGTGTTCAGAATCCAGGTAGGGAGAAGTCCTGTTTTTATTGCCACTCCCCTTTCCCCAACAATTTTCGTATAAAACAACTCTTAAAATAACTTGCCACCAGAAAAAGTGATTGATAAGCACGGCATGTTTAACCTTTGGCTTTAACTATACCCCGGCCCTCCCCCATACCACTGTGGTTTTTATCCCACCACACATATAAAGCTTTTTTTTTTCTTAAAATACTAATCTAATTGAGGAGTGATTCTACATCTCTCATTAGACACACTGTAATGATCACCTTCAAAGAACACACTTCCAAAGAACCCATGTAAACAGTCCAGAATTTGATGATGGAAAAGCATTTAGAGAACAACATGATCTATTTGAAACACATCTCTTTAAAATCATAATTTTTTTAAAAAAATTATGCATTTACAAATGTGTGTGAAAAAGAACAGGGTTGTGGTTTCCACTCTATATGTGAAGGACCACCTAGGAAAAGGGTCGTTAGCCAGCCCTGGGGCAAGGTCTACTTCCCTGACACACTGGACGTTAACAGTTGGAACTGATGATATTGCCGAGTTCTTACTGAAGGAGGAAATTAAAGAATGGATGTCAGTAAATGACCACATTGGCTCAGACAACAAGCCACACACCCACTTGTCCCCTCCATCATCTCTATTGACATGGCACCTTCTATTGTCCTTGACTTTCTCCTGCACTCTTCATGCATGGCTGAATTGCTTATGTGTCCTGTGTTTGTGTAAGGAGAGTACAGTAGAGGGAAAGATACCCCAATGTGCTTTAGAGATAATGAGAAAATGTGATTCATGCCTTTTGTGAACACTTACATTTTGAGGTAGTGGTCAAGGATTAATAGGGCTTGGTGACACCCCCAAACCTCTGCAAGTCATTCCCACAGGCCTGGGGTAATAATACCTGATATGGGAAACATGTAATCTTCATATTCTGGGATGACCTTTGAAGCAGATTGGTGCTGGGCTGGAAAGCCAGAGGACGTGAACACCTGTCACTTACTGACTATAGTGGTTAGGAATGGTTTATTATGAACTGTGTGATTCAATGTAGTAACTTTACATTTTAGTGATTATAGCCTAACATTGCAAATGGCATTATTTAAGGTATAGGACCAAACAGGTCATTAAGAATCAGAATCAAAAGAATCAACAAGGCTGGGTGTGGTGGCTCACGCCTGTAATCCCAGCACTTTGGGAGGCCAAGGCGGGCAGATCACAAGGTCAGGAGATCGAGACCATCCTGGCCCACATGGTAAAACCCTGTCTCTACTAAAAATACAAAAATTAGCTGGGTGTGATGGCACATGCCTGTATTCCCAACTACTCGGGAGGCTGAGGCAGGAGAATCGCTTGAACCCAGGAGATGGAGATTGAAGTGAGCTGAGATCACGCCACTGCACTCCAGCCTGGGTGACAGAGCAAGACTCCTTCTCAACAACAACAAAGAAGAATCAACAAGCTTGAAATTTAACTACAAGCTTTTGCTTTTCTCCTTACTACCTTTGGTAATTCCTTCAGTTACTGTAAAGTATCATAGTTATTAATCATAGAAGCTTCACTTTCTTAGACAGTGGTAATCTAAGGCTGAGATGTGATCTAGGAGCATTTTGCCTTTGCTTTCTTCCAGACATTTCCCCATCTAATGTTCTCCTTACACACCTCTCCTTCTCTTCCTTTTCCCTACTTTAAGGGATTGACCCTGATTGGGAGGTGCCTTTGTGGTGGATTTAGCACTTAGCACGGATATCTTTTCTAACCTGGACGAATCTTTCACATTTAATGATGGTATAGTATGTAGCATTGTGATACTGATTTCTGTTTCATTTTCATATCATCTATTTTCTAATTATAAATGCCTCCAACTATTTCTGTAATTTTTTCAAATGTTTTCTCTAGTGGAATTATTAGCATATATATATACTATATATAGTATATATATAATGTATAAATATATATATTTGAAAGACAGTCTCACTTTGTCACCCAGGCTGGAGTACAGTGGCTCCATCTCGGCTCACTGCAGCCCCGACCTCCCAGGTTCAGACGATCCTCCTGCCTCAGCCTCCCAAGTAGCTGATACTACAGGCACCTGCCACCATGCCTGGCTAAGTGTTGTATTTTTAGTAGAGACAGGGTTTTGTTGTGTTGCCCAGGCTGATCTTGAACTCTTGAGCTGAAGTGATCTGCCCGCCTCAGCCTCTCAAAGTGCTAGGATTACAGGCATGAACCACCACACTGGCCACATATGCGTATTTTGAATATATCTTCATCTGTCTCACGTATGCTGAGGTTATTACCCAGGGATACCCACCACTGGAACGAGGTAGCAGATTCTTGCAAGTGGAACCCAGCAATAAGGTTCAGTGTTTGTAGCTGCTGGAATCGAACCACTGAAGGAGTTTTGGCCCACAGAGCACTATTCATAATCCTGTGGGACCATTTGCTGATTGCTTCCTCCTTGGCTGTAGCTCTGTTGCCCCCACTGCTCTGAAATTGCTCACTGAGCCACCCCCAGAAGATGCGGCAGTATATTCTCTCTTTGCATTCAAGTTTCTTGGAAGGATACTAAGTGTTCATTTGTCAGTGCTTTTGCCACCTAAGAAATATTTTAAAAGTTTGAAATCCCATATGACATGTGGCATATGTAAGCCATTTCAGCCTTCTTTCTAGTAGTAACAAAAACAGAAACAACCTAAATGTTCACCAATACATGAATGGCTAAATAAACTATAGTTACCCACTTTGTGGAATGCCATTTAGGTATGAAAGTGATATGGATGAACTTTAAGCTGTATTACTGAATGGAAAAAATAAGTACCAGGACATTTTTGTGGTGTATATTCCCATTTCTGTTGGGATTATACACTCAACTATATTATAAAAATTATAAAAATTAAGGCCGGGTGCGGTGGCTCATGCCTGTAATCCCAGCACTTTGGGAGGCCAAGGCAGATCACCTGAGGTTAGGATTTCAAGACCAGCCTGGCCCACATGGTGAAACACTGTCTCTACAAAATTTAGCCAGGCATGATGGCAGGTGTCTGTAATCCCAGCTACTTGGGAAGCTGAGACAGGAGAATCACTTGAACCTGAGAGGCAGAGGTTGCAGTGAGCCAAGATCGCTCCATTGCACTCCAGCCTGGGTGACTGAGCGAGACTCTGTCTCAAAAAAAAAAAAAAAAAAAAAAAAATAATAATAATAATAATAATAATATATTGTCCAATTTATATTGTGACATTTACTTACAACACAGAAAAACAGTGTGTGTGTGTGTGTGTATATATATATGTATATAAAATATTTATAGCAGATACTACAAATTCATGTAATAAAAGGTCTAAAAGAATACAACCCATACTGATAATGGGGAGGAGACTGTATAATGAGGAGGAATTTTGCTTTTTATTCTCTACATTCCACTATTGGGGATTTTTTTTTTCTCTGTCGCCAGGCTGGAGTGGAGTGGTGCCATCTTGGCTCACTGCAACCTCCACCTCACAGGTTCCAGCGATTCTTCTGCCTCAGCTTCCCGAGTAGCTGGGATTACAGGTGCAGGCCACCACACCTGGCTAATTTTTTTTTTTTTTTTTTTAGTATGGATGGGGTTTCACCATGTTGGCCAGGCTGGTCTCGAACTCCTGACCTCAAGTGATCTGCCTGCCTTGGCCTCCCAAAGTGCTGGAATTACAGGGGTGAGCCACCATGCCCAGCCAGGGAATGTTTCTTACACTGAGATGAATCATGTATTACAATTAAATGTAAACTTTTAAAAATAATTAATTTTGAACAGGTAAGATGTGACTTAGGGAGAAAAGCAAATTTAGGAACAGCTGGGGCAAGACAGAGAGACACAGACACAGACACACGACTAACTATTCAACTTTATTAATGGGATCTACCAATTGTAATCAGAATGGCAGCTCTGTTGCTGTAGTTAATACTATCAGAACAGTTAATTACACTCAAATGTCTTGCTTTCTTGCTTTTATGAGTAAGTAAATAGAATGTTTTTTTTAACACATTCCTAAGTGTTTAACTGGATGTTAACAATTGTTTCTTAGTTATTATACTTCATTCTTTCTATCTTCCTCTGTTATTCCCCTTCTCCCCTAACACCCTCCTCCCCTAGTTAGCTGATTTATGTCCCCTCTGTCAACAGAGGTCCTGCTTTAAAATTCACAACTTTCAAGAAGCCCTTCTTAATTAACTGTGCCTCACTGAGAAATTTTTTACTCAGCATCTCCTTGGTGAGTGTGCTTTAATGTTTGAGGGCTTCATTTTGCACCTTCTTGAGGCATTGTTTGCTAATTGGTTTTCTGTCATTTTTTTTTGCATATATGTTCTCTTAATTCATCTTCCAAAGTAATGGACTCTTCACAAGATAAAATACAGAAGAGTGAGGTATATGGGCGTTGGAGACAGAAATACCTGAATTTAAAACCTGGTTCTTCCAATTTTTGCTGAATGTTTTTTAGAAAATTTCTTCTTTTAAGTTGCATTTTCTTCACTTGTGAAACTGGAATAATTCCTATTTAATAGGATTATTGCAATGTTTAGTTGACCTACATGTGAAGCACTTGGCATGAAGCTTTGTGGTAGTAAGCACTCAACATATGATGGTTATTGGTATTCATCTCCTTCTGTCTCTGACCCACCATGTATGTGTGTATAATGGTTGTGACATCAGCTAATGTCTACAATGAGGTTTAAATCATGATTTATTTGCTCATTTTGGTTATATATATTCAGGGACCTGGCGACATTTGGGCTTCAAAAGTAGAGGAATGAGGCTTATATTTTCAAATCCAAATCAAGTCAATACTCCTTTATTCTTCAAACCTGCTTGCTGTGAATAATTTAGTTGGAATTTGCTGATTTCCAAAAGAGCTGTTCCATATTTGTCTAATTTTATGCTACTTTGAAGACCAAGTCACATTTTGTCATATCACCATTTCTTGGCCTACCTGCAACATGTATATGTTTGTGTGCATTCATTCAAAAAATTTACCGAGTATTTCTGTGCTGGGCACTATAGATACACATGAAACATGAGTAGGAGCCTGCCAGGTGGACAAATTAGGGAGAGTATTCTAAACTGGAGGTACATCATGTGCAAAGGCCCTGAGGCATGAAAGAATAGGACCTGTTTTGGAGCTACAAGTACTGTGCAGCACAGTGCTACAGCATCTGGTGAGCAAGTGATTTAAGATGAAATCAAGTAGACAGGTAGGTGGCAGGCAAGACCATTTGTATATATCATGCAAAGGAGTTAACATTTTATCATTCTGGCAGTGTGCATCTGCTGAAGAATTTTGAGGAAGGAAACAATGAGGTCATATTTTTATGTTATAAAGAAATTCCAGCTACCAAGTACAAGAGGGATTAGAGGGGTATAAGGTAGAGGGAAGGAGAAAAACAAGAAGGACATTGGAGTAGTATGGGTATGAGTTGATGAGTAACTGGACTAGGATGTGAAAGAGGGGACAGGTTATGAGTAAGGGATTTAGGAAGTAGAACTGAGAAGACTTGATATTTGATTGGTGTATTAGTTTTCTATTACTGTCATAACAAATCACCACAAACTTAGAGGCTGAAAACAACACAAATTTGTTATCTTATGGTTCTTTAAGTTAGAAGTCTGCCATGGGTCTCAGTGGGCTAAAATCAAGGTGTCAGTAGGGCTGTACTCCTTTCTTAAGGCTGAGGGGAAATTTATTTTCTGGGTCATTCAGGTTATTAGCAGAATTCATTTCCTTGCATCTGTAGAATTGAGGATCTCATTTCTTTGCTAGATATCAGCTGAGGCCCATTTCCATCTTCCAGATGCTGCCTGCATTCCTTGGCTCATGGCCACTTCCTCCATTTTCAAAGGCAGCAATGACGGGTTAAGTCCCTTTCATACGTTGAATCTCTCCTGCCTCTTCTTTTTTCTTTCTGCCTCCCTCTTCCACTTTAAAAGACTCATGTGATTAAGTTGGGTCCATCCAGGTAATCCAAGACAACCTCCCCGTCTCTAGGACCTTTACCTTAATTACATAAATAAAGTCCCTTTGCCATATGAAGTAGCATATTAATAGGTTCTGAGGATTAGAATGTGGACATCTTCGAGGGAGCCATTATTCTGCCTGCTTTAATTGGATATGGGGTTAAGGGAGAATGTAGAATCCAGGTTTCTGACTTCAACAACCGGGTGGGATGCAGCCTTAAGAAAGGAAGATGTTTGGTTTTGAACATGTTGACCTTAACATGTCTCTGGGAAATCAAAATGCAACCATCTAGTAAGTAGTCAGATGCACCAGCTAAAAGGCAGACAAGAAATCAAGGCATGTTAGGAAGCTGTCAACATACAGTAAGCCCTCAGTGAATGCATGGAATGGGAAGAGAATAGGGAGAAAAACAGGATTCTGGGATCAATAATGTTTTAGCTGCAACAGAGACAGGAGCACTCACAAATGAAACAAAAGAATAACCTACATGGTTTCCCTTCACTGGTGTTCTTTCTGGGTTGTGAGAGAATTAGAATTTATATTGCCAGTCCAAACAAAGTATTGCAAAGTCTTCAAATTCATTTGGTTTTCATTATATCAGATAATAATCTTTCACAAGATCTTGCTTTACTGAACCAAAGTAGGATGAACTCCAGGAAAGGCAGGACATTTACAGGATCAAATGAGGTTCTCTTAACCAACTTGCTATGATGCTGGGCTTCAGAGAAGGTGTTTCCTTGTGTGGTGTTTATGTGAAGCCATAGAGGGTTGGTGGTGACCTGGGTGAATGGTGGTTTGCTGCCATTCTCCTCAGGCCAACAACTAAACAATACCCCTTGTGCATATTTCCTGCTGAGAAAGAGACTGAAAACAGGAGGGTACATTGTTCTCTATACTAAAGTGGATATTCACCATCCATTTCTTATTGGACCCTTGCCAGGTCACTCTCTACTTATAGAAGAGAGATGCCCCTTCCCTGCTGGGCTGACCAGTGTTGAGCCTACTAGTGTCATTTCAGTCAAATCTACTCAGTCTCTCTACAAATGACTTAGTCATGGTGAGCTGCTTTGGGGGTGAATTAAGTCTATTAGACAGTAGATTGCTTAAGCAGCTCTTCTCTGTGGGACTGATCTTAGAACAGAATGATCAGGAAACCTGAGAAGATCAAGGAAAGTGTAAATCCTGGATAGGGCTGTAGAGATGATCTAGGATAACGGACTCACTGAAAGATATAGCACCAAAGCTGCCCACAGAGGTGAGCTGGCAGGGCTTGTAAAACCTCAGATAGCCACAGGCAGTAAGAACTGCTCAGTCAAACTAGGATTGAAGCTGAAGTTATGTGATGGTGGTACTAGGGAAAGATGAAGGCATATGTTGTTGAATGGAGTGAATAATAAAGAGGCAGCCTCGTCCTTTGTCTCTGATCCAGCAGAAGGGGGAAAAAAATTTAACTGCTATTCTTTCTGGGTAATACACAGATAATTTACAGGTTTTTGAATTATAAGATATGAAGGGTAACTAAATTCATATGCAGAACAGATAAATCATCTCCTTCCTCTAATCATTCTTCCTTCTCATCTTATCCTTCCCCCCTGCTCTCTCTTCAGATCCAAAAGATCATATATAGTCTAGCCTCAACAAATTAGGTTTTTTGGACTTACTATGCTTTTTTACATCCTTGTGTCTTGGTACGTATTGTTTTCTGAGCCTAAAATGGCTTCACTCTCCTTCTCTATCTTGAAAAATCCAATCTAATTTTCAGGAGCCAGCTCAAGTTTATCTTCTTTATAAAGTCTTTTGAGACTGCCTAGATTGAGTAAGCAGCATCTTAATTATTCTACCCACATATGGTGCTTGTGCTTCTAGTATATCACTTATCATATTATGTTCTAATCATATGGTAGGAAAATACTCGGAAGGGTTATCTGACTGAGGATTAGACTCAGCTGCATGTACCAGTGGCTTGAAGAAGATGGAAGTTTATTTCTCTCTCTTAGTAAGGAAGATTAGGCGGAAGCAGACTAGAGCTGGTCTGGCAGCTTTGCAATGTCATAATGAATCCAGTTTTCTATCTGTTTGCTTTGTCATATTCAGCTCATAGTTTTCACTTTCAAGTTCATCTGATGTCCACAATGGCTGCTCAAGCTCTAGCCATCATCCCATGCTCTAAAAAGAAAGAAAGGGGAAGGAGAAGAATGGTATGTCTCCCCTCTTTTAAGGAGACTTTCTGGAAATACCATATAATACTTCTATTTATATATCATTGACTAGAACTTGGTCACAGAACCACATCTAGCCGTAAGGAACTCAAGAAATTGTAATCTTTATTACAGCAGCAGTATGCTGAAATAAAAATTGTACTATAAGAAATGAGAAGATAATGGATATCGAGGGGCAAATTGCGATCACATTATCTGATGTATATTTATTTCTGGTAATTCTTGCTGCTTCCCATTCCTCTGCCTATTGAATCTGAGCAGTCCATGGCTTTAGGAAGCAGTTAGAATCAAGGTAAAATCAAGGATCACATATGATGGCTTTAAAATTTACAGCCATAATTCATGTGTGCAGAACTGTCACTTTCTTCATTTTCTGAACTTGAGTTGCCAACAAGCCCTTATTTCCATGTATTGCTAGAAAAAAGTCTCATCAATTAAAGGTAATATAGTCACTTCTGTTTTGAAATCAGATCTCTTCGTGGTATTCAACCAAATCAGGGCTCTTACCCCATCCCCACCCCTCTTTTTTTTTGCCCTCTCACCAGGAGGTGGTCTGCTTACCTAAAGTTCTTTCTGCCATTCTCTCATTCTCTCGGACATCCAATTATTAGGTATGGTATATGTCTGTCTCCTTCTCTACCCAGGAACTTCACGGAGTCTGGGACATTGTTTTGACTGTCTGACTTTCTCCAGTGCTTATTGCAGACGTTGATACATAGGAAATAGTTAAAAATGTGACTATGAATTTATGAGTATACTTTAATTGCATCACATAATAAATTCAAATGGTACCATAATGATCTGAAAATCCTGTACAATTAAACGTCTATTTCACTAAAGCCCCTAGCACTATGTTTATAGCTTTCTTATAGCACTAATAATCCTCAGCTCTGTTATAGTAGTTTGTGTGCTTGCCTCACCCCTCATTAGGGTATCTGCTTCTTGAAGAATGTTCCTGATCTTTGTAACTTTCACAGGTCCTGAGAAGGCCAGGGACATAGTAGGTCTTCAGTCAATGAAAATGAATGACTACAGGAATAAGGGTTGGCACTTTATAATCTACCACTAAAAAATGACTCTCATATGAGAACAAACAGATTTTATTAGAGCTATTTAGAATGATATCAATAAAAACAAGTTGATATTTTGCCTTTAATGAAACTCTTCTTTTTTAAGAAAAAATTGCTGTTATTTTTTCAGAAATCCTCCACCTACTTTACTTCATCCAGAAAAATGGTGTGAAGAATTCAACCACTTTATTTCACAGTGAGTATTTCTTCCACTAAAAATTGCCCATCTAGCAAGGCCTTGAGCAGTGATTGGAGAAATCCAGGATGTCGAATTTACTTGACACTAGAGGTTGTTATGCCTGTTAGCACGTTATGACTCAGGGTTTGTTCTAGTAAATGATAGAAGATGCCTTTGCAAGATGTGAAAAGTAAGGCATTCCATTTGACTCTCAATTATAATAAGTCCTTCTTATCATATGGGTCACATTTATCTGAGAACCTACTTTGTCTTAGGGCAAATATTGACAACTTGTCATGTTTAATGGGGAGAGATGAAACATCTAAAAATCTGATGCCCACATTAGGACCAAAGAGAAGACAGAAGGTAGCAGCCTCCAACAGAGTTTTTGCAGTGTGAAAGTTGGGCTTGCTCTAGGATCTGTGGCATGGGAACAAGGGTCCAGTTTCCAAGATGATTGAGGGACAAAGTAGAATCTCAGGCTTGGGGTACCAAGGTAAGGTATCCCAGCCAAGGCTCAAGGTATGAGGAACAAAATGAAGGCCAAGATGATGGTGTGACATACCTGGTAGGAGCTATGTCACTAGGCAAGTATTGCTGGGACTCAGACAGGAGCAGAATCAACAGTGAAACCAACAGTGGCTCAGTGCTGGGGTCATGGGCTTTTGGACCACACTGGTCCTAAGTCTGAGAAAGATACTCAGACTACTGGAGGAGGTTACAGGGCCCCAAGCTGGGGGCCTGGTGAATTGAGGGGACAGGAATCTAGACCAGGCATTACCAACCATACCAAGGCACAGGAGCTTGGAAGAAGTACTGTGGGATCTAGTATATGAAACAAGGTGTTCAGAGGTCGTGGGAGGAGAAAAGAAGTGACCAAAATAGCTGATAAATAAGAAGTGGGGAAGGGTCAACACAAATTTTTCTAATTTATGCCTCTGTGCAAACTTAGCTTTCACAAAGAAGCCAGGCAATAAAGCAAAGTGGGTCTTTTGATCATCTTCCTTAATAAATCACAGTACAGATCAACAATCTCTTATCCGTATTTCCAAAATCCAAAGAGCTCCGAAAGATAAAAGTTCTTTTGTAGTTGAGTCATTTAGCAGCAAAACCTAACCTTATGTGAACTGATTTGATGGTAACATATGACCTTAACTGTGAGGCTATTTATAGTTGTTATTCATCTTACTTGATGTGAATATTCATGTGTTTGGCAGCAGATATATTTGTTTGATTATAGTGTGCTGCCCCAGATCCTGCTGGGGCTGTTACATAATATACAGTAAATGTACCAGTTTACCTTTGTAAAATTCGATAAAATTCTGAATTCCAAAATACATTTGGCTCCAGGGGGTTTGTGTAAACAGCTATGAACCTATATTTCAGTTTCATTTTCATTTCAAATATAGTATAGTTCAGGGTCCCTGAATTTGTTTGCTTGTCCTATCCCTCCTGGACTTTTGCCATGTTCCTCAGGAAAGGGGAGTGGAAAAGAACTCAAAGACCCCTACTAAGAAAGACTGTGTTGGAACATGACCATGAAGTTGAAGGTCAGGGGTGGAGGGTATCTCGTTGTCCCTTTAGCCCCACGTTGACATTTTTGTCCTGGCTGCAGAATGCACTAGGAGCAGCCGCCAGTCAAAGGTGATGGTGTCAGGCCATGTTGAGAGGAAAAACAGATACTTGTAGGAGGGATGATGCTCACATAAGAGCAGTGGAAGAGCCACTTCCAGAGGTTTGGGACCCAAAAGAGTAGGTGGAGGGAACTAAAGGGCTGAAGACATGCTGGTAGCTTGGGACCACATTTCAGACCACCCCAAGGAAACAAATCTGGGAGCTAAGGTTCCAGTGATTTTGCTGGTAAAGGCTGGATCCAAAGATTTTTCCTTTTCATTTCATTGCTGCACACAGATACCCTTGATTGACCTTGTCTAAGCTGTTGTCCTAGAAAAATCCATTACATATTCACTAATATGCCTTCCCATACCAAACTCTCCTGATGCCTCTAAAAATGTGATTTGACTCACAAAACTTTGGCTTCTGTATACTTTTTCAAGAGTATGTTCGTAATCATAAACTAAGCACAGTATTCCTTGGATGGATTTGAGAATAAAGGTACATAATTGATGACAGAGATTGGACTGTACACAATGCAGTTGACTCTTAAACAATGCAGCGGTTGGGGTGCTGACTAGCCCCCACCTTGTGAAGTCAAAAATTGCCTATAACTTTTGACTCTCCAAAACCTTAACTACTGATAGCTTACTGTTGACTGGAAGCCTTGCTGATAACATAAACTGTTGATTAATATGTATTTTATGTGTTATATGTATTATATGCTGTATTCTTACAATAAAGTAAGCTAGAGAAAAGAAAATGTTATTAGGAAAGTCATAAGGAAGAGAAACGTGCTTACTGTTCATTACTGGAAGTGGATCATAATAAAGGTCTTCATCCTCATCTTTTTCACGTTGAATAGGCTGAGGGGGAGGAAGAAGAGGAGGGGTTGGTTCCGCTGTCTCAGGGTTAGCAGAGGTGAAAGAAAATCCATGTATAAGTGCATCCGTGCAGTTAAAATCCATGTTGTTCAAGGGTCAACTATGCAGAAATTCCTCCATAACACTGATAGTTCCTTATGGCAAATCCTATTATATGCCAATTCAAATCTGCTATGTTTTTCCCAATTCTGAGAATTTCAGATGCACTCATTCTGAGTTGCAAAAGGTCTTGAATACTAGAATGGAGGGCTAAACACAGAAAACAATGCCTTTGAGTATGCATACTGTCAGGAGCAAAGCAAAAAGCATCCTGTTGAAATTGCAAGGGAGGGAGAGTCTGGAAAGTTTATAATGAATCAGGAAGGCAGTTAGAAATTAAGTGATTATGTGGTTTATTACTAGTTTAAGATGGAAATATGTCATCAGTCTTCTTTTTGTTTAATGAGTTGTCTTTACAGTTTTTTATTAGTGAAAAATTTTATATAATAGGTGTTTATAGATTCCTTCTTGACCTCAGCCCTCCAATCCTGTTTTCCCATAACATCTTAGGTTCTTCAACCATAAATTCTTCTGCAATATTTTTGGGAATATTTCTCAAAATTGGGAACTGATTATTATATTATATATCTTTAAATTGAAGCCTGCCCACCATTCCCAAATAATATACTTTCTTTTTTTTGTTTGTTTGTTTTGAGACAGAGTCTCACTGTGTTGCCCAGGTTGGAGTACAGTGGCATGATCTTGGCTCACTGCAACCTTGGCTTCCTGGGATCAAATGATTCTTGTGCCTCAGCCTCCCAAGTAGCTGGAATTACAGGTGTGTGCCACCAGGACCAGCTAGTTTTTATATTTTTAGCAGAGATGGGGTTTCGCCATGTTGGCCGGGTTGGTCTCGAACTCCTGACCTCAAGTGATCTGCCCACCTCAGCCTCCCAAAGTGCTGGGATTACAGGTGTGAGCCACTGAGCCCAGCCCCAAATAATATCCTTTCATTCTGTAGAGGAGACTGCTGACACTAGGCTGCCATTACTCAGCCTATCAAATGCAGTTTGACCAAATGCTGTGCATTATATTTATTCAAATCTCTAATTCAGTATAAACAATGATATTCACTGGGTTTGAAATGTCTATTTAAAGAGAGAGCCTTAGTTTGTTTTTATACTTATCTTGCTCTTATTAGGAGTCAAGGGAAAGAAAGATGGAGGATTAAGACCTTCAGATTATAAGCTTTTCATTATTGGAGGGACTGGGCTGGAGAAGATGATTATCTGGTAATTTTAGGAAAAGTTTCTTTTAACCTGAATTATACAGATAATTGCTTCAGTTCCCTTTGTAGACCAAGACATAGTAAATCTAACTGTTTCTCTTTAACGAATAAATAGGACTAAAAGTTCCTTAACAGCTTTAAGACCTTTAATACTTTGTCCTCATGTGACTACTGAGCCGTAACAGAGTCAATTCAATACTCTAGGTCTTTTTTAGTCCATGCTGGTCACTGCCCACCAAAAGATTTCGTATTGACTGCTGCAGGGATCTGAACAAGCTGGTCTGGCTGCAGCCTAGTGATTATAGCTATGTAGACAGGGCACAGGGGTGTGTGTGTGTGCATGTGCATACGCGTGTAGGAGGGCCAGGAAGGCAGGAAAGCAGGAGCACTGGGGATGTGGCTTAGTGTGTTTCAGATTTATTTCCAGCCTCCTTAATTTGGAGATAGTAAGAGAGGTTTTTTAAAACATCTAAAAGTCTAAAATACTATTAGTAAACCTGTTTGGGGGTTTTAAAAGAAGCATCAGCCTGTTTGGTTCTGAAGCTTTGGTTGTTAGTGATAATTGATTCATTTATATTCATTAGTTATGCGTTTGCCAAAGCATGATTCCTGACAGCTTAGTTATGATAAATTAAATGCAGTGCTCACATAAATTCTGCACTGCTTTTAATCCATATGCTAGGACCCTGCTTGATGTGTTTTGTCACCTCTGTAATGTGTGGTTGGCTTTGTAGAGATTTCATTATCAGCCCTTTCCCCTATGACTAAAGCTATTTGCATAACAAGTTTATCTGGTTCAAGTACCAGCCAGACTTCTGCTTTGTCAGGAGGCTCCATTCAGAAGTAGCCTTTTGATAAGATAAAAATAATTTTCATTTTGTCAACTTCACCTTGGTCCTAATGGATGTCACTTTTCTTTTTAAGTTCAAGCTAATTTCAGGTCTTTGGAATCAACTACAAAAATACTTACCAAGTCATTGGTCACAAGGTATCTGTGAGCTATGCTTTCTCATTTTGCCTCTAAAACTTTACGGGTTTTATTAGGAATTAAATTTAGGACCTCATCATCAATGGCCCTTGAGCCGATTATTGAGACAATCAAGATGGATTTCTCTTGGTCAAGGGCAATTCCACCAATAGCATCATGGCTGCTCAGCTTTGGATTTAATGATGACTTGAACTACATGGTCACCTGCACATGAACTGTTCTTTCTTGAGGTGGCTGGCTTGGGTAGTATAGGGGAGAAAAAGTAATATCTTTTCATCACCTATTGTGAGGTTAATGGCTGACATTCTTACAACAAAAGACAGATTAACAAGAGAAAAGTGGAACAAATTTATTTAATGTAAGTTTTATGTGACACAGGAGCCTTCACTCAAAAACCGAGTGAAAACTACTTTTGTGGTTAGGTTTAACGAATGATGGACAGTTGTATAGAAGTATGATTGAACAAAAAAGGCATATGATCTAATGGTAATAAACTGGGGGAAACTTAGCAAGTCCTCAGATTCTTCTCAGCCTCTCTGTGTAACATTTCTTCCTTCTGATTATACGGCAGGTCACCTGTCACATGAGGATCTTCAAGAGAGAGAGGGTGGGAGAAGGTCAGAGGGACCTTTCTGTTTTTGTGGTTTTCTTAATTGTCTTCTGCTTAAAATACTCAGTATACTGAGGGGCCATATTTTGGGGTAGCATTTCCTGAACTGCATCAGCATCTAGCATACTGGTGTGTCTATTTCTCATTTCTCAGAGTGAGCATTGTGGCTGAGCCCTGCCATTTAGTCATCAAATGTTGAAGCAGCCTTTCCTAGCCCTCTAAATGACATTCAAATGGGTATAAGCAGTTGCCCTGAAAGTTAACAAGATAAGATCATTCTGAGCCCTAAAACTACTAAGACTAATGGTCATTTGCATATGTTTATTCTTTAAAAATTGAAACTCAGATCTGGAACATTTGCTTTCACTGTAGGCCTGAATGCTGATAAAGCTAACCATTTTGGGGTGGTTGTTTGCTTGACATTGATTGTATTTCCCTGAAGGCAAGAGTTCTCAGCTCTTAGCCTTTCTCCATTTTGTGTTTCAAGGCTGCTTAATTCCACATGGCTTTATAGTGTCAATGAACAACACACTTGCAGTGATAAATATTGTAACTCAGTGATTAAGTTCCACAGATATTCTTGGCTATTTACGTCTTGTCGGATTCTCAGGAGGCCATGCAAAGGGTTAATACTTCCTAGAGTAGAAGGATACAATAACCTTTATTTACATTACTTCACAAATTCATAATTTTAATTAAAATGAGCAGTGGTATCTCTAGTGACAGACTCTCTCCATTTTAGATTTATTTAGCCAATGATTAGCTATTATGATTTCTTGAATTAATTAGCATCTCTTGAGCTACAGGGAATTAGTGAATCAAAAAAAACTCATGGAGAAGCTCAAAATTAACACAAAAAATAAGTTAACCCCCCCCGAATTATCCACTCCTCACTTAACATATATTGATCAATATACTTATAAATGCAACTCAAATCCTTTCTTATTTTGAAATATTGGGATTTTGTTTTTCATGAGAAGAACAAATAAAGCTGTGTGTGAATTTCAAGATTATATCTCCCTGAAGAGTGTCTAATTTAGATTACCTCATAGATCATCTAAACACACCAAGGGCCTGATTTGATCTCACTTATACCCTACTTATAAAGTCACCTGATAAAATCTGATTTTCTCATAGTGTAAACCAGGAAGCAGCTGAGTGTGACTTGAAGTTTAAAACATGGTACCCACATATACCTGGAATATACTAGGAATATATCCTGTCTTCTTAGGAACCATGGTAATGTGAGAGAAATGAAGGTTTAGCCTGATACGAAATAAGAAAAAGGCATAGTAACGTGGGTAATCTAGACTGTTGTCAGCATATCCTGTTTATTTCCTGACAGATGCTGGGTTTAGATCTTGTGAGAAACCAGATCTGTGGCATATGTCATAGATTTTATGTTAGTGCTTGTGGCACATTATATTAGCTGACTTTTGTAGCTGCTGTGGATTCATTAAATTATGTCTGTACCATTTTCTCCATACTGGCTTTTCTTTCTTCTTTTAAAAAAATTACACTTGATTTTCATACTGTGAATCAAAAAGACTCTGTAATTGAAATAATAGAAAGTGAGGGTGAGTGCTGCATTGCCTGTGTGTACTTGTGCCTGGAGGTGGTGGCTCACACATTCTCCTCTCCCCAGAGTCCCGCCTGGATCATCACCAGGAAGAGGCAGCTGTGGAAGAGCTGTGCTATAGTGTGTGTATCCAGCTGTGTCACTTACTGGCTGTGTAATCTTGGAAAAGATATTTAACCTGTCTGACTGCCAGTCCTCAGTTGTCAAATTGGGGCTAGAGTAGTATCGCTGTGAGGATTAAATTACATAATGTATATGTAGCACTTGACAAATAATAATAATAATTAACATATATAACTCTTATGCTAGGCACTGTTCTCTACATGTTGTATAATTTACTTAATCCTCATAATTCTATGAAGTAGTTCTAATATTATTTTATAGAAATTGAGGTAAAAAGAGGCCAAGAGTCCCAAGACCACAGCTAGTAAGTGGTGGAGCTGGGATTTGAACCCCAGAAAACTTGTTCCAGAGTTCACGCTCAACCAGCAGTAGAGGTTATTTTTATTACCCTTTGCATTTGGTCTGTGCTGCTATTCTGAAACTGTGTTTTGAAAGTGGCAATGACTTTCTCTTCTTTGACACCAATGTGCTGTTTCAATCTGTTGTCCACTGTCTCTTTATTTAGACTTCAGCTCACTGACTTCCACAGTTCGGGCCTCTAACACACACACACACACGCACACACACACACACACACACACACACACACCCCTCTCCACCCCTTCTCAATGGCAACAGCTCCCTCCACCTGAAAGAATTGGCTGCAACAGGAGTCAAGACAGAGTCAAACCAGATGTGGTAGGCTTACGACTGTAATCCTAGCACTTTGAGGGGCTGAGGTGGGAGGATCACTTGAGACCAGGAGTTTGAGCCTGGGCAACAAAGTGAGCATGTCTCTACAAAAAATTTAAAAATTAGCCAGGCATGGTGGTGTGTGCCTATATAGTCCCAGCTACCAAGGAGGCTGAAGCAGGAGGATCCCCTGAGCGCAGGAGTTTGAGGTTATAGTGAGCTAATTGTGCCATTGCACTCTAGCCTGAATGATGAAGAGAGACCTTGTTAAAAAAAAAAAAATCGACTCAGGTTCACCTTCACTTCTTTGCTCTGCAAACAAACCTTCCCCACCTGGCCCAGGTAACACCTTCTCCAAGTTGAGCATCTCTCTCTGCTGTCAGCCAGCCACAGGCTTCTCCATGGGGAAGGAACAGTGGGAAGGAAAATGGGTGTCTGGACACTGAGAGGCAGAATCCACAGTGCTTGGCACCTAACTATGGGAGGAGACAGGTACTACAGAGAGAGAAGAGTTAAACATGACTCCAGTGTTTTCAGCATGGAAACAGGGCTTTTTTGAAAATATATATTGGAGAGATTAAGAGCGTAGGATCTAAAGTCAAATTGTATTCTAGCACTGCTAATTAGATTTTTGGCCTTGAACAAGTCACTTAACTTTTCTGAGCCTCAATTTCCTCATCTGCAAAATGAGAATAATAATGCTTCTATAATAATAACTAGTTGGGATTAAGATCAAGTCTGTATGTAATAGAAAACCCCAAAAACAGTGGCTTTAAAGAGTTAGGCTTTTATTTTTCTCTCATGTGAAATCAGCTGGGAGTTAGGCCACATATGTACTGCTGGTGTGGCAGGGCCACATGGCAGCCACCTGGGCTCCTGCCCTCAGGCTGCCCCACTAAATACGATTTCCATTCCGTGGAACCTCATGGGCCAAGATGACTGCTGGAGCTCTGACATTCACATACTTATTTTAGTTAGAGAGAAAGAGAAAAAAATGCAAGTCTCCTTACTTTAAGACTCTCTGGGCCGGGCACGGTGGCTCATGCCTGTAATCCTAGCACTTTTGGAGGCCGAGGCGGGTGGATCACAAGGTCCAGGGTTCAAGACCAGCCTGGCCAACATGGTGAAACCCCGTCTCTACTAAGAATACAAAAATTAGCCTGGTGTGGTGGTGGGTACCTGTAATCCCAGCTACTTGGGAGGGTGAGGCAGGAGAATTGCTTGAATCCAGGATGCAGGGGTTGCAGTGAGCCGAGATCACATCACTGCACTCCAGCCTGGGTGGCAGAGAAAGACTCCGTCTCGGTGGGGGGGCGGGGGGGCGGGGCGGGAAGGCTCTCTGGCGGTTTCACATAACGTATCATTAGCTACAACTTTATCACATGGCCACACCTAGCTGCAAAGGAAGCTAAGAAATACAGTCCTCTGACTGGGCAGCAGTGGACTACTGGGGCTCTATCCCTAAGTAAAGGGGAGAGTGTATGGACAGGAAGCAGTCTGCATCATGCTACTTTATAGGGTGACTGAGAGAATTAAGTGAGATACAGAATGAAAGCTCAGCAAATACTAGTGATAAGAATAATATTATCAAATAAGTAGTATCAAATGACAGTGATGAATACTATAACTCACAATAATGATGCCATCCAAAGAAATGTAAGAGTCAGGAAGGAGAAACTGTAGGGCCCGGGGGGGATGAATCACAACAGAGAGGATCTTGAGGACTAGCCGTCAGGATCCCTCTGAACCCCAGGGCTGATCTGTGGCCTGTGGGGTGAGATGAGGAAAGTAAGGACAAGGTGGGAGCAGTAGTGTGGCCATGTTGACACCTTTCCGGGTCTTTGCCTAAGAGCTGTGGTGTCTTCCTGGTTCAGTGCAAAGCTCCCAGCTTCTTGCCTGCTCTTCCAGTCTCTGCTGCTTCCACTGTGGCGCTTCCACAGGCTCTGGTGCAGAAGGAAATCTGGCTCTGGGTCAGTTAGAATTTTAATTAAAAATGGAAATGCAGGCTCATGTCACCAGTACTACATTCTTTCAGCCCAGGGATGATTTCTGGCAGGGATAAAAATAACAGACATAGCCCTTTGGTACTAATGAAGAAAGGGGTATATGTGTGGTTGTGTTTTAGTGAATTAAAAATTTATAACAGAAAATTTAGATATAATAAGTCATCATAGATTCTGTTGGTCTTATGTGCTTTTGGGCATATGTGCGGCTTCCATTGCCTTCTTAGTATTTTAATTCAGAACTTTCTAGGGTCATCAAATGCATAATATTTAGCTGTCATACCAGGTTAGTGAATGGAGGGGGAAATCTCATAATTTATTTTTAGTATGAAGGGCTATTTAATGATTTTTTGAAATAATAGTTTTATTTAAAAGCCCACATTTTAGTGAATAATGAGAATTTTTGCCTTTAAAAGAGGCCCAAAGCTTGAACCTTCAGGCTCAAGCAGTGCTTCACACACACATGCAGAAACCCTGGCTTCAATCCCCCATGTCATGGGTCGAATTGTGTCCCCTCAAAATTCATATGTTGATGTTCTCATCCTCAATATCTCAAACGGGGCCATTACAGATGTAATTAGTTAAGATGAGGTCATACTGGAGTAGGATGGGCCCCAATCTAGTATGACTGGTGTATTTTAAAATGGGGCAATGTGTACACAGACAAACAGATAAGATCATGTGAAGACTGGAGTTATGCTGTCTTAGGCCAAGAACTACCAGCAGCTAGGAGAGAGACCTGGAACAGATCCTTCCCTAGTACTTCCAGAGGGAGAATAGCACTGCCGACATCTTGATCTTGGAAGTCTGTCCCTTAGACTGGAGACAACAAATGTCTGTTGTTTAAGTCACTTGGTTTGTGATACTTTATTATAGCAGCCCTAGGAAATTAATACACTCCATGACTGGGTAGTTACAGGACCTTAAGGCATTTGATCTTCCAAGACTTTGTTTCCTAAGCTGTGGGATAGTAATATTCACCCATCTACCAGTGAGGATCAAGTGTACCTTTGAATATTGCAGAGCAAGCTTGTCCAATCCTCAGCCCATGGTTCTCATGCCACCCAGGACAGCTTTGAATGTGGTCCAACACAAATTTGTAAACTTTCTTAAAACACTATGAGATTTTGTTTCGTGATTTTTTTTTAAAGCTCATCGGCTATTGTTAGTGTTAGTGTATTTTATGTGTGGTCGAAGACAATTCTTCCAGTTGGTCCAGGGAAGGCAAAAGATTGGACACCCCTATTGTAGAGCATCACTACAATGTCAAGTATTAATATGAAACCATAAAACCATACTGTATTTTCTTCCCTCCCTACCTTCCTTTTTCTCTCTTTCATTTTATTTTTTGTTTAAATATGTATCATAAGGGTTTATGTTAAATTCCTCCTCCTGAACCAACTGCACAGTAGTAAAAGTGGGGAATTTCTGTAATCATCAATGATTTGCTGGCCTTTATAGAGGACTTCAGGAACTAAATATATACTGTACATTAAGATTTCTTGGTGACAAGTATCTCTCCATGAGGAACAAATTATAGAATGAGATGGCCAATTAGTGTCATCTTGCATCCCAGCACTGATCAACTGATCACCTCCCTGCAATGCTGTGTTAAGGAGGATTCTGACACTGCATGTAGGATAGAGCATCATGATTGCTTAGTGACATTTACTATGGGTCTGAACTGGAGTAATTGTAGCTCATACTTTTGTGGACCTGCAGTTTACATTTCTTTTTAATTATGACCAAGTTCTTTGTTATGTGAAAATCTTTATTCATGGCAAAATTCATTTAGCCAAAGAAAGCAAATTGGCATATGTTCAACTAAATCAGCTGTAGCCTAAAAATACCTGAGAGCTAAAATAAAAGTAGTTGAATAAATTTGGAGTTGTCTGTGTGAGGAGTACAGATAATAATATTAACAGTAAGATTTATTTAAAGCTTACTGTCAGATGTTGTGCATCTGACATGGTGAAGTGTACTTTACTTGCATGATTTCAATGAATCTTCACTGCTGCCATATGAAGTAGGTCACTACTCAGATGGGAAGCTGAGTTTCTTATAAATCAAGTGATGGGGGGCCAGGTGTGGTGGCTCACACCTGTAATCCCAGCACTTTGGGAGGCTGAGGCGGACAGATCACTTGAGGTCAGGAGTTCAAGACCAGCCTGGCCAACACAGTGAAACCCCATCTCTACTGAAAATACAAAACTTAGCCAGGTGTGGTGGCATGTGCCTGCAATTCTAGCTACTTGGGAGGCTGAGGCATGAGAATCGCTTGAACCTGGGAGGTTGAGGTTCCAGTGAGCCAAGATCCACCACTGCATTCCTGCCTGGGTGATGGAGTGAGACTGTCTCGAAAAAAAATAAAAAGAAAATAAATCAAGTGATGGACTTTAGGCCTCACAGCTGGCAGAGCTATCATTTAACACCAGGTCTGTGACATATTTCAATGTCTGCTCTGACGCTCATGATGCTAGAGTGTGCATACGTGAATATGTGTGTTTGAGGTAAAATTCACATAAAATATTAACCGTCTTAAAGTGAACAATTCAGTGGTATTTAGTACATTCAGTGTGTGCAACCACCACTTTGATCTACTTCCAGAATGTTTTCATCACGCCACAAACAAACCCCACATCCATTAAACAGCTACTCCTCATTTGCTTCTCCCCTCCAGCCCCTGACAAACAGCAATCTGCTAGATTTACCTATTTTGGATATTTCATATAAATGGACTCATACAATAGGTGACTCCTTTTTCTTAGTAAAATATTTTTGGCCAGGTGCAGTGGTTCACACGTAGCACTTTGGGAGGCCAAGATGGGTGGATCATTTGAGCCCCAGAGTTTGAGACCAGCCTGGGCAACATAGCAAGACATTATTTCTGTGAAAAAATTAAAGCAAAATATAATGTTTTTAAAGTTCATCCATGTATCAGTACCATGTATCAGTATTTCATTCCTCTTTATGGCTACATAATATTGTGTTGTTGTTGTTGTTGTTGTTGTTGTTGTTGTTGTTGTTGTTTTGAGTTGGAGTCTCACTCTGCCACCCAGGCTGGAGTGCAGTGGCACAATCTCGGCTCACTGCAACCTCTGCCTCGCGGGTTCAAGCAATTCTCCTGCCTCAGCCTCCGGAGTAGCTGGGATTACAGGTGCCTGCTACTACACCTGGCTATTTTTTGTATTTTTAGTAGAGATGAGATTTCATCATGTTGGCCAGGCTGGTCTCGAACTGCTGACCTCAGGTGATCCTCCTACCTCGGCCTCCCAAAGCGCTGGGATTACAGGTGTGAGCCACTACGCCCAGCCCATATTGTGTATATTTTGAGGCAGAATATCAACATCCTATGTACCTCTTTCACCTGGAAATATGAAGAAAACTCAAGTCTGGCTACTCAGACACCTCCTCCATTTCCCCATGTCATTCTCCACATGGTGACATGGATGACCACACTGCTAAAATATCAGGTGCTCTCCCTCTCCCTGGATATGGAGTGTTTGGACATGGTCTTCTGCCCTCCTGATGCATGAGGCCAAAGCGCCCACAGGCTCTAGATGTAGGAGAGCTGGCTATAGCTTAGTATATGTGCTTTCCCTAATCCACTTCTAATTTGGGGTAGTAGTTTTGTTATCTGGCTTTTTCTGGCTACCCAGAACATTCCATCTTATAGGGGCCAAGTGTTTCTGGGTGACGATTCAGATCTCCGCTCCAACTAGAGCAGCAGCTTTCATAATACTCTCCCTGGATCTCATCACAAATTATCCTGCACAAAACAGTCAGTGTGATCTTTCTGAATCCCTAAACTGATCAAGTCATGCCCTACTCATAATTATTCTGTGTCTTCCCAGTGCTTACAGGGTGCACTAAAACTCTGTAACACACAAGGTCATGAAGGATCTGCCCCTTTCTATGTAATACCATTCTCTCCTCCAAACTCCCTGCACATTCTAGAAAAATTGAACAAGTGATGCTTCCCCTGACTTCCCCAGGAGGACTCAGAGGCCCCTTCCTTCATGCTTTTATGTCAGCGTTGTGCCTTTTACAGAACTTTATCATAATGAGGAGAGAGGGAGCATGTCAAGCCATCCTGGAATTATTTGTTTCTAAGTCTGTCTCCCCACTCAAACTGTAAATTCCTTGAGAGCAGAGAATGTATCTTTACTGCTTCATATACCCAATACCTAGCACAGTTCCTAGAACATGGCAGGAACTCAGTAAATATCCATTCCTTTTGAAGAACCACAAATTCTTTAGAGGAAGTGATACTCTTAAAATTATGCACCTCATGGCCGGGTGTGGTGGCTCATGCCTATAATCTCAGCCCTTTGGGAGGCCGAGGTGGGTGGATCACTTGAGGTCAGGAGTTTAAGACCAGCCTGGCCAACATGGTGAAACCCTGTCTTTACTAAAAATGCAAAAATTAGCCAGGCATGGTAGTGGGCACCTGTAATCCCAGCTACTTGGGAGGCTGAGGCAGGAGATCACTGGAATCTGGGAGGTGGATGTTGCAGTGAGCTGAGATTGCACCACTGCACTCCAGCCTGAGCGATGGAATGAGACCCTGTCTCAAAAAAAGAAAGAAAGAAAAAAAGTATGCACCTCATATAATGGACCTAGTTAGAAGTTGGATGTTAGAACTCATGATCTTTGGACAATCTCTCCAAACAACAAACATAATGCTAAGGAAGAGAATAAGGGGTGGCAAAAGTGGTCAGATACACCTTCCTCTCCCAATATACACACAATATCCCAGAACACAACTGAACATTTTTTTTTCCTTTGAGATAGTGTCTTGCTCTGTTGCCCAGGCTGGAGTGCAGTGGTGCGATCTCGGCTAATTGCAATCTCAACCTCCCAGGGTGAAGCAATCCTCTTCCCTCAGCCTCCCAAGTAGCTAGGATTACAGGCACGTGCACACCCAGCTAATTTTCTGTATTTTTAGTAGAGACTGGGTTTTGCCATGTTGCCCAGTCTGGTCTCCAACTTGTGGGCTCAAGTGATCCGCCCGCCTCGACCTCCCAAAAACCGAAATTTTAACTGTAAGAAGAAACATGATAGGATTGTTAAATTGATAGCTACGTGGTTAGCTGTGGATTCTTTTTTGATTGCATTAAATACATGAAAAGAATGTCAGAATGAATCTTTCATGGCAATCTCAGTGGTTATTCCTTTCCAAAAGCTTCTGCCCATTCCTTTTCATCTCTGCCTTCCCTTATGTCTCACCACCAGCTCCTTTATCACGTGGTTTAGAATTCCACAGAAAGATTGAAGAGAAGCCACTTCTGAACTCTGGATTATAAGAAACATCACCTTTTGAAGGCTACCTTAGGGAACTATGCAGAGATGATGGGTAAAAATCGAGATGTGGAAAAGTTCAAGGCCTGTGAATGCAACTTTACTTCCTCACTGTAAAATAAAATTAGGTTAAAATCAAGGTGTTGGCAGGGGGAAAAAAGATTAGGGGCACATCTCACAGATGTTAATTTTGGCCACGTACCTTAATATCTTAATACATTAATATGATACATACATTAATAGCTTAATAGCTTCATACTAATAGATCTTACTAAAGAAAAATGATTTAGGATGGTAGTAAGCAGAAGAAATGATTGGATAAATTTGAATTTGAAGGATTTTTGCCTTTAGATGTTTCCGTGGAAGATATTTTCTGTAAAGGTGATGCCTTAGGTTTATAGTTTTCCAAACACAGGATATTGCTAGGCCACATATATAAAGAAAAGGCCAAAAACATATTAAGAAGGAAGGAAGGGAGAAAAGAAAAAAGGGAGGAAGGAAGAAGGAAGGCAGGAAGGAAGGGAAGGCAGGGAGGGAGGGAGGAAGGAAGGAAGGAAGGAAGGAAGTTAAATTCAGAATGTTCATTGTGATGGATGAGAATGGAATGCTCATGAAGTGCTTAGCTGGGCTGAAGTCACAGGTCTGCAGGTATCAAGAGCAGTGGTGACTCCTGTGAGTAAAAAGACTAACAGGGCTCCAAACAAGATAGGATTCAGAGTTGAGACTCCTACTTGAAGCCAGTAAATGAGATGGTTCATTTAGGCTGATAAAAAGTGTCTGGGAAAAAGAATGGGGTAGGGGAGAGGTTATGTGATCCTGTGCTCTAACTGTAGCAATTTCTTCCACATATTCTCCATCGTCTGGGGTGATGCTGACCATCACCCAGGACTATGACTTTTAGCCACCTTCTGGCTGAGGATGGTAGAAGGATATATAAGCAGCCAGGCCTGTGGCTGCCACAGTCATAGGCTCTTCCATATGCCCAATAAGACCGTGGGACAGCAGCACAAAATGCCATTCTAAAACCTGGCTCTGGGCTAGAGACCCAGAGAGCCAAGCAGACATAACCATAACATTACTAGAATAGGAGGGTGGGCACAGGGGAAGTGAGAGGGAGAGAGAAAACAAAATCCTCTTCCTCCTCACCCTTTCAGTGAGCCTGCCAACTGAAATTTCAAAACACCTGAATAAATCTAAAGCTGAGGAAGACAACCCACCAAAACAACGAATGAAGCATAAATTCGTTTGAAATGAAACTAAATTCATGGAATAGTCTGAAGGATTAATGTAGATAACTACTAACTGTAAGAAGGAAAACAATTTGGGATAAAATACGTAAAAACTAACTCTAATCATACAGTTGGGGCAGGGACAGCATCCAGTGTGTGATTTAGGCATGCATAGGTTGTTTTTCTTTGTTTTTTTTTTTTGTTGTTGTTTTTGAGATGGAGTCTCGCTCCATCGCCCAGGCTAGAGTGCAGTGGCATGATCTTGGCTCACTGCAACCTCCGCCTCCCAGGTTCAAGCGATCCTCTTGCCTCAGCCTCCTGAGTAGCCGGGGTTGCAGGTGCGTGCCACAACACCTGGCTGATTTTTGTATTTTTAGTAGAGACGGGGTTTCACCATGTTGGCCAGGCTGGTCTCGAACTCCTGACCTCAGGTGACCCACCCTCCTTGGTCTCCCAAAATGCTGAGATTACAGGTGTGAGCCACCGTGCCCGGCCTAGGCACACATAGGTTTTTGTACTCAGAAAGGGGATAGAACTACAGGAAAATTTACAGTTAAGCAAACATGTTAAACTAATTTGTAGTTAAGCAAATATGTTAAAACTATAGAAAAACAATGTCTAGTTTCTAAACCAAAAGAAGAAAGGGTCTACAGAAAATTTAATCAATCTAACAGAAGACAGGAAATGAGGAAAAAAAGCATTGGAGGAAAAGGTTGGTAAAAAGAGATTTCTATCTATATGACCATGCTTTTGAATTATCAGGCAGTCAGTTTTTCCCAAGATTTCCAGTACATAAGCAGTGGTGTGCTGGTAAATGTTTAAACTGGCTGGTTGTGGATAGGGGTGGGAGTGGGGCTGATTTTCAGTGTTTACTCGTTTTCATGGTGTAAATATTCCCACCATAGCCAATTTCAAGCTATCAATCTGATATCAACCAGCTCACAGAATTCCTGAAAATGTAACAGTAATGTCTAGTAAGCTTATGCATGCTGGTTCTAGGATACTATTGTTTACTCGTTTGGGATAGACAGGATTTCCTCATAGTCTTCATACTGCATATAACTTTTGACAATAAAATAAAAAGATTCAACAATGAGATACCACTACATACCTATTGGAATGACCAAAATCTGGAACACTGACAATACCAAATGCTGCCAAGGATGTGGAGCAAAAGGAACTCTCCTTCATTTTTGGTGGGAATGCAAATGGTATAGCCACTTTGGAAGACAGTTTGCTAATTTCTTACAAAAGTAAACATATGCTTACCGTAGGGTCTAGCAATCACCCTTTTTAATATTTACCTAAAGGAATTGAAAACTTATATACACATAAAAATCTGCACATGAATGTTTATAACAGTTTTATTTACAAGTGCCAAAACTTGGAAATCACCAAGATGTCCTTCAGTAGGTGAATGGATGAGTAAACTGTGGTATATCCAGACAATGGAACATTATTCACTGCTAAAAAGAAATCAGCTATCAAGCCATGAAAAGACATGGAGGAATCTTAAATTCATGTTACCATGTGAAAGAAACCAATCTGAAGAGTCTATATACTGTAGGATTCCAATTACGTGACATTCTGGAAAAGGCAAAACCATGGAGACAGTATGGAGATCAGTAGTTGTCAGGAGTTGTGGGCAAGGAGGGAGGGGAAGAACAGGTGGAACCCACAGGATTTTTCGGGCAGTGAAAATACTCTGTATAATACTCTAAGAATGGATTACATGTCATTATAAATTTGCCCAAACCCATAGAATGTACAACGCTGAGAGTGAACTTTAATGTAAACCATGGACTCTGGGTAATTACGATGTGTCAGTATGAGTTCCTCAATTGTAACAAATGTACAGGTGGGGGATGTTGACAGTGGGGAGGCTGTGCGTGTAGGGGGGCCGGGGTATATGGGAAATCTCTGTACCTTTCTCTCAATTTTGCTGTGAACCTAAAACTGTTGTAAAAATAAAGTCTTTAATAAAATAAAACAAATTCTCTGCATGCTACTTTTCTAACTGAAATCATAAGGGAATTTATTATGAAAACAGGACTTGGTGGCATTCTGTTATTGGAGTATTCATCATATGGTTATGGAAGGCTAGTAATTTATGATCCTTGCTAGCAAAGCCAGATCAATAAAGAGATAAATGTCCTCAGCACAATAGAATTTATATCATCCACATGATAATTGACCACTGTGTCACACATTCAATCATTCATCACATTATCTGATATAACTAGCAGGAAGGGTAATATGTCTATGATTTATTATTAATGCATACTAGTATGAAATTCACGATCCATCTAACCTGTTACCTGTCCTTGGCAACATAGTATGTACAGTTGTCTACTTCCAGTAATAGGATCCCACAGAAAGAATCAGACAACCCTGTTTAATGCTAGGCATTGCCTGTTGAATTAGAAAAGATCCAAGAAGTGCCTGAGCTAGTGTTACTCCCTCTCTTCTTTTCTCTTCTCTTCCCTTTCTCCTTGTCATCAGTTCTGGTTCCTTTTTTTTTGTTCTGTTTTGTTTTTCTTTCCCCAGAGCACAGTGGCCTGTCTAGAGCAGAGATGGGTGGGTAAGTGGTCCTAAAAGAGCCTTCGATGTCACTGATTTGCTGCTATGAGTATATTTTGTGACAGTCATTCTGTATCACCTATCTATGCATGTCAGTGAATTAACAGTGGCTTCAAGCTCAGGACACACCATAATACCAGGGCGGGGAAACAGCAGGTCCCCTGGGGAGACAGAATGGAGAAAATTAGAAAGGAAAACAGAAAGATAACCATTCAGAAACCTATGCATAGAGTTAGTTCCCTAACAATAGGAGTCAAAACTATTCCAAACTGTCTCCCCCTCCCCCTTCTTTCCCAACCTCTTGGGAACATGTGTTGGTTGCCTGCAACGTCTGTGCTTTACTTTGCAAGGGTTAATTAGATGGCCTATTATTCAGCAAATTAAAGGCTTGGTTTCCTGAGTTCCTTTCAGAAAGGATTAGGGTCTCTGATGAGGCTTTGATGTAATAGATGGAGCTGTTCTGCTCCATCTTGTTAATGGAGGAGTTTTAAGGACTCCCCAGAGTCTATTTGGCAGTCAGTGTCTTTATTCATTCCCTTTCCTAAAGAAGAAAAATATTTTATCTTGCAAAAATTTAGTGCTTGAACAAGGCACTGGATTGACATCCTGGGGGTGGGGTGAGGGGTGGAGGGTGAAGTGTTCATTTCTTGTCTAAAATCACACAGAAGCAGCATTTCCTGGCTTCCTTGGGTGGCCACTTCTTCTGCAAAAACCATCTCTCCAAAAAAGCAGCAGGAGCAGTAATTTGGGCCTTGTGGTTAATTGTCCTTCGAAGCTTTTTTGCTAAGAAGTTGGGCAGGAGAGATGGCAGGTGACAGGCATGGTAGTGGTTTGTGTCCTCAGGAACATGAACCAAGACAGCCAATAACTGCAAAATCCTACCTTGCATAAAATGTGTGCACCTACATATTATCTGACAAGATTTTTTTCCAGACTTTTTAGTGTGGTTAAGTTGTTATGAAAATCTGGCTTAGTTCATTTTCTCCAATTTGATGTTCACATAATTGGCAGTCAGCCAGAGAAGTGTTTAGTCAATTTTAGTCTTTACCAAAAGAACACACATTAAGGGAAGGGTACAAAATGTGGGTAGACACAATGCCAGTATGATTATTGCAGCTCTAGGTCATTATCCTGCCTCTTTATCTAATCTCCTAGCCCCACTGTGTATTATGGCCTGACATTTTAGCTGGAGTAATTATTGTCATCATTTAGGGAGCAAGTCAGCTGTCCTTTTGTTGCCAACTCCCACTTGTGTGATGCTCCAGTCTTATTCCTGCCCTTCCCCAACTCACATTGTTGGGATTGAATCGCTCCCTCCTTTGAGTTACTTTTGATTCATGGGCTCAACATTTTCAGCAATCTTCTTTTCATTCTTTGCAATGAATAGCACATGGTAGCTTGGCATCCACCTTTTATTTCCTTAATCAATGCCAGCATCCAGACATTCAACGTGTCAGGAATCAAGGGGCCTGACCCTATAAAAATTCACCAAATTGCTGATAGATTTAGCAATGGATTAAGACAGATGGCTCTTGTCTCTTTGTGTTGGCCACCCAGGGAGAATTTTTTTTACTAGATGATGTAAGGCATCAGTTTATTTATTTATTTATTATTTATTTATTTTTATTTTATTTTATTTTTTGAGATGGAGTCTCGCTGTGTCACCCAGGTGGAGTGCAGTGGCGTGATCTCGGCTCACTGCAAGCTCTACCTCCTGGGTTCACGCCATTCTCCTGCCTCAGCCTCCCAAGTAGCTGGGACTACAGGTGCCCGCCACCACACCCAGCTGACTTTTTTGTATTTTTACCGGAGACGGGGTTTCACCGTGTTGGCCAGGATGGTCTCAATCTCCTGACCTCGTGATCCGCCCGCCTCAGCCTCCCAAAGTGCTGGGATTACAGGCATGAGCCACCGCACCTGGCCAACAGGCTTCATTGAAGAGTGTCATAAGAAACAGCACTATTAAACCCATAGCTGCATTTACTAGAGAGTGATAATATTCATTACATAGCATGGAGCCATTTCTTTTCTTTTTGAGACAGATTTTCCCTCTTTTTGCCCAGCCTGGAGTACAACGGCATGATCTTGGCTCCCTGTAACCTCTGCCTCCTGGGTTCAAGCAATTCTCCTGCCTCAGCCTCCTGAGTAGCTGGGATTACAGGCATCCATCACCACACCTGGCTAATTTTGTATTTTTAGTAGAGATGGGGTTTCACCATGTTGGCCAGGCTGGTCTCGAACTCCTGACCTCAGGTGATCCACCCACCTCAGCCTCCCAAAGTGCTGGGAATACAAGTGTGAGCCACCGCACCTGGCTGCATGGAGCCATTTCTATGAAAACCCTGGAAAACTATATCTTTAGTCTTGTTACCTGTCATTACATCACAGTTCTCCAAATTGCTGGTCTGTTTTATTTATTTATTTTTATTTTTAAAGAAATGTTTTAAGACAAGGTCTCACCCTGTGGCCCAGGCTGGAGTGCAGTGGTACAATCGTGGCTCACTGCAGCCTCAACCTCCTGGGCTCAAGCAGTCCTCCCACCTCAGCCTCCCAAGTGGCTGGGACCATAGGTATGCACCACCACGCCCCCCTGATTTAAAAACAATATTTTTGGTAGAGACAGGGTCTCCCTGTGTTGTTCAGGCTTGTCTCTAACTCCTGGGCTCAAGCAATATTCCTGGCTCAGCCTCCCAAAGTGCTGGGATCACAGACAGGTGTGAGACACTGTGCCTGGCCTAGTCTGTTTTTATATCATGGATTTTAAGAAATATAGAACAGAATTCCTGTCTCTACTAAAAATACAAAAATTAGCTAGGCATTGTGGCGGGCACCTGTAATCCCAGCTACTCAGGAAGCTGAGGCAGGAGAATCCCTTGAACCTGGGAGGCGGAGGTTGCAGTGAGCCAAGATCGCGCCTTGCACTCCAGCCTGGGCAACAGAGAGAGACTCTGTCTCAAAAAAAAAAAATAAATATAATTGTTTTTTATCTTTCCTTATCACATATGCCTTTATTTATTTAAGCACCTATTGTTTTAAGATGTCTTAAGTTATTTCTGGAACAAGATGGAATATTTTAAAATTTGCATACGTTGGTAGGAATATAAAATGATGCTATGATTTTGGAAAACAGTCTGGTAGTTCCTCAAGAAGACAAACATAAAGTTACCATAACCAGCAATCCAGGGGAAATGAAAACATGTGTCCACATAAAAGCTTGTACAGAAATGTTCGTAGTAGCAATAATTCATAATAGCTTAAAAGTAGAAACAACCGGCTGGGCACAGTGGCTCACGCCTGTAATCTCAGCGTTTTGGGAGGCCAAGGTGGGTGGATCACCTGAGGTTGGGAGTTCGAGACCAGCCTGACCAACATGGAGAAACTCCGTCTCTACTAAAAATACAAAAGTAGCCGGGTGTGGTGGGGAGCGCCTGTAATCCCAGCTACTCCGGAGGCTGAGGCACGAGAATCACTTGAACTTGGGAGGCAGAGGTTGCGGTGAGCCGAGATTGCACCATTGCACTCCAGCCTGGGCAACGAGAGTGAAACTCCTTCTCAAAAAAAAAAAAAAAAAAAAAAAAGTAGAAACAACCTAAGTGTCTATCAACTGATAGATGGATCAACAAAATGTGGTATGTCTGTATAATGAAACATTATTTAACAATAAAAATGAATGAAATATTAATATATGCTGTGATATGAATGAACCTTGAAAACATGGAAAATGAAAGAAGCTAGTCACAAAAGACCATACATATTATATGAAATGTCCAGATTAGACAAATCTACAGAGACAGAAAGTAGATTAGTGGTTGCCTGGGACTGAGGAGGTTGAGGGAGTATAGGGTGTGAATGCTAATGGATACAGGGTTTCTTTTTGGGGTGATGAAAATGTTCTGAAATTGATTGTGGTAATGGTTGCACAACCGTGTGAATATATTAAAAATCATTGAATTGTACATTTTTAATGGATGAACTGTATAGTATGTGAACTATATCTCATTAAAACTATTATAAGAATTGTTAGCAATAATCAGTTGTAAATTTTATTGAGTAGTTTTTGCTGATTTTCTTACATTTAAAATTTTTGCTTAATGCCAGCTATGCGCATTATAGTTGCACCCACTCATTTTGAGCAGAATCTACAGACTTGTTTGGGATTGTGGGTCTCCAAGAATAGGGACGGCCTTCTCCGTAGTATGCAAATTCCCTCTATATTACTTAATTTATAAATTTGAGCTACTAGGCAAAGGCAGTAGTTGTTCAGGAGCAAGTTCTAAGCCTGTGCACATAAAAGCTATCAGTTCTATTTTCACTTCTCCTTGTCTTTGCATACCCTATCTCCTCTGCCCTTGTCATCTTATTCCACCTGGTAATGAAAATAAATGAGCGAGAGTAGTCAGAAAAGTAAAAGAATAACTAAGAGATGTAGCATCACTACAGGCAATGAAACAGAATGTTTCAAGAAACCAGGGTAATAGTGGTCATTAGTGACCTCTTGAACAGAGAGGTTGAATACAATGAGAACTAAAAAGGGAACACAGAATCGGCAACTTAAAGGCCTTTAGGGTCCTTTGAGAGAGATTTTAGTTGGGTAGTGAAGATAAAAGATTTTTATGTTCACAAACATTTAGCTACAGGCCCATCTATTAAATTTAAGTTTGCCTAAGATTCCATTGGTGACCTCTTCTCTTTTCTTTCAATACTCTTGACTTATCTTCAAGTTCCAGGGCTAAAATCATCATCTTTCCCTTTCTATTTCATTAATTCGGACTGTATTCTTCCTAAATGAATTCACTCCTTCCCTCTAATCTACTCTCTAATGTGGTGCCACTTTATTTTCTAAAGCAAATATCTAATTGTATTATATCCTTGTTCATGAACCTCAGTTTAATGTGGCTAAGAAAGCCCAAACTTACCAGCAAGACCTTCTGGGTTCTGAAAAGATGTTCCAGCCAGACTCTCACCCCATCTCTATTATAACTGCATTGTTCTGTTCTACTCATATCCCTAGATGAGCCTTGCATTTTATACCAATGAACTTCCTCAAAAGGCTACTGTACCCTCCGCTTGGAATGCCTCTTGCCTGCATTTTCTGTCAATACCCCTTTTGTTCTTTAAGACCCAAGGATCATCTCTCATGTGAAACTCTTGCTCCTAGTTAGAATTATTTACTTCGTCTGCGCTATTCTAGTGCTTATACTTTTCAGCCTTAAATTATTATTATTTATGTCCATGTCTATTCTACTACTTCTTTCTAAATCCCATGAAAGCAAATGTCTCATTCCAGGCATTGTTTTCCCTAGGCATTTGCTGTAGCACCATTCACAGTAAATACCTAGTAAGTTTTTGAATGAGTCAATGAAATCAATCTCATCTGATTCTCTAAATCTTTCATATGTGTAAGTTTGGTATTACCCCAGAAGCTGATAAGTTTCTTGTGGATGAATATAATGTCTTTTGTTTGATTTGCACTCTCTTAGCCCCAACCCCAGTTCTGGTATAGTCCTGAGCATGTAATGATCACGCACTGTGGAACAGATTGTTCATTTCTGTTAGAGGATGGCTGGGTACTATCTATTCCTTCTCCTTGTAGGGAGAAGAATGCATACAAATGAGAATTGTGGATTTAATTCAGGGAAGGGTGGCAAGTAGGATCACGGGAAGAAATACAATTCACGTGTCCCTGGGCATTTAAGCCTGGACTAAGAAGCAGACCATGACTGTTTGTCAAAATGGAAATTGATTTTCGAATCAAAGAAATGAGCCAGACATTAAAAAAATTACCCAAAGGCATGAACTTGAAAATGCGAAAGTTCTTTGCTTTTGCTGAATTGCCAGACCCCAGAAATTCCCTTCCCCTCAGAACTTTGAAAGTTCTCATCAGGGCATCTACTATCAAACAGAAATTTGTCCTCAATGGTAGGAATCACACTGAGAGAAAGTAGCTAGCTAATGAGCACAGTATTATTAAAATCTAACTCAAGGAGCCATTGCACGTTAACATTTCCTTGTTGCTGTGGTTTGAATGCGTCTCCTCCAAAATTCAGGTGCTGGCTTTGTGATAGTATTAAGAGGTGGGTTCTTTAAGAGGTCGTTAGGTCATGAGAGCCTCTCTGTGGTGAATGGGATTAAGGATTAAGTACTGGATAAACAGACTTGAAGGGGAGGCAGTTAGTCTCTTCTTGCCTTTTGGCCTTCCACTGTGTGAAGACACAGCATTCCTCTCCTCTGAAGGAGCCATCTTGGAAGTAGAGAGCAGCCCTCACCAGACAGCCGAACCTGCTGGAGGCTTGATCTTGGAATTCTCACCCGTCAGAACTGTGAGAAAGTACATTTCTGTTCTTTATAAATTACCCAGTCTTAGGTCATATGATAGAGCAGTGCAAAATGGAGTAAGACACTTATGTAGCACTCATACTGCTAATTATCAATAGGTGTACCACAGCTATCTTCCTCCAATGGACTGACTGACTGTATACCCAGCAACTAGTACAGTGTCTGGCCCAGGGAGCTGGCATTTATCAAGTGTTCGCTATATACCAAATACTAGACATGAATTAACTCATTTATTCCCCACAATAACCTTTCTAACCATTTTAGGTGTGATCTCCCAGGGACCACACCTTCTCCAGCCCTTTGAACTAAAGGGTGGCATTTGAACATAGACTAACAATCTGATAAGCTAGTTGCTGGGGCTGTGTTTATCTGTGCCCTGACTGTGTCACATGGGTGGAGTTGCCTGGAGAAATATCTGGTTAATTGCAAGGTGCTTTTTATAAAAACTCAACCAAAGAAAAAAGAAAGCCAGGAGGAGGGAGAAGGTGATGACTTGGGGCCACCAGTTAACAATCCTTAAGACTGCCTTAATTCTCGGACACAAAATTGACATCTTCTTGGCTGCCACTGTGTCCAGCAGAGGGCAACCTTATCCCCATTCTTTGTCAAATGCCTTAGGACAGTTTGAAAGCGTAGCTGAAACATAAGAAGGAGGTGCCAAGAACAAGAATAAAACAGCCAACTCCGTCAGTATGCCTTCAGTGACTTTTTCTTGGAGATACCTCTCTTTACCTTGAATCTGTGCCCCATCTTGACCTGCTACTTGGCTCTGGCCTGGTTCACTTGGCCCTTCTAACTTCATCTCATTTGTTTAGCACTTTTACATCTCTCTCTTTTTCCTCCTCCCAGACTGATTCTGCCTTTTGTCTATAGTATAGTCTCCTTTCCTCTGTTCCTCCTCACTGTGGCTCTCCACTTGTCCCCAGATAAGCAGGGCTTGAGGATCTAGAATTTTTGTTACCACATCTCCTTCCCTAAGAACATAGTCAGTTAGTCTGGGCTTTTCAAACTATTTCATATTGACCGAGGGATTAGAGATAGAGGGTAAAGAGGTTCCTGGTTGACAGGTTTCACTGAGGCTGCAACCCTGGGGCATTACAGGGTTACATATTGCAGCTCTCTGCCTTATTGGGGGTCTCTGATCCTGGGCCTTGTTTTTGCATAGGGACTTTCTCCAGCCACGCTGGTGCACACGTCTTAACTCTAGAGGTAGATTCTGTCCCATTTGCTCAGAGATGTGATATTTTGGCTTCAAACCACCACCCTATATGTTTTCTTTTGTCACCTTCTTTACTTTCTTTCAGTCTTCTCTGGGTGAGAAAAGTAGATGTTCTTTATCCCCAAGTTTCCTGCCCAGTGTCAGGCTTCAGGAAATGCAATTTTCTTCCCTTTCCATTTCCGTTCTACATTCACTTGAGCTCACTGTGGACCTTTGGTGCTGACAGCTTTGTCTAAAGATCAGGCTCACTTGCTTATCTTTCAAACCTTGCCCCAGGATCTCTGGCAAGATGGCAGCTGCCCTGTCGTCCGGTAGCCGTGTGGTCTCTTGCTTTTTACACAGACTCTATTCCCGTTACTCATTTCAAAGGGAGACTCAGCTTCCTGTTCAAAAGCTCTCCATCCTACCTTCTTGGGGATTTTTGTCTTTTAGCAAATACTGACTATTCTCCTCTGATTGATAACCATAGACCTGCCTACCTGAGTAATGCACTCCCAGTTCTCATTTACCTGTTTCAGGGGAGGACCCCACTTCCCCACCCCAAATGTGAAGTTAGCATGCAATTTCAGTTCTCACCAGTGAGACTTTACAACAGCATCAAATGTGATATTCAGACTTCAGGAAAACTGAAATGCAGTTAAATATTCCACCAAACAGGGGGGTGATGTTTCACAGAAATACTATACACAACATCAAGTTTCTCATTCTGCCTTCTTTTGAGGCATTAGTCATTTTGAGAAAATGCCTGTTTGTCATAGTCATGTCTTGCAGAATGGAAATTTTCTTCCAAGGCAGAATACTGTGTGCTCTGATATTTAACCTATAATTAGTGTATCCTCTGGAGGATTTTCTCCCCTTGATTTAGAGGCCTCTTTGTCAGTCAGCCTTCTGTTTGACGATGATATCAACCACAGGGCAGCACAGTGAATCACACGGCAGGGAAATGCTTGCTCAGATCCAAAATGTTTAGATCTTCTGTAGCAATGGGAACACATAACAATTCAACTGGCAGGCCTGCAAGAAAATAGCAGGAAGTATAAAAGACAGAATATTTATAAAGAAATGAGAAGAGTCATAAATCCTGAGTTTTGATCTAGTTTTGCCCCAATGTATGGAATACATTGCTCACCCTCATGCTTTTCTTACCCAGTTTACTAGTATTTTTAGTTTTTGCCTTTTCAGCTGCTCTATATCAAGTGTTTTATTCATTGGTAAACAACAGTCAGAGGCTCTTGACAAATAGCTCCCCCTTGCAGGCATCCGGTTTTTTGGTTATGAAATGGCAGTTTACAGGCACAGAGTAGCTGTGTCACGACAGCATTATTGTCTTGGAGCAGAGAGTGCACAGACACCACCAGCTTGAGAGCCCGACCTTACTTCTTGCTAAGAAATGTCCCGTTTTTGCCTGTTTTTGGCAGAAGCCAGACTGGGAGATTGCTGCAAATGGCTGCAACAACCTGTGTTTAATGTGGTGACACTAATAGATTCTGAGAATTAATCTTCAGCCAAGAAAGCATGATGGAAGGTACTAGAATTTCAAATTAGATAGTGGATTGATTTCCTTCAAGGCTGAAATTTGCTTCCTTTATCTTCTGGTGGACTTTTCTATCATATTCAAAACCACCCATCATGGCCTTATTTCCAGAGTCTCTTGCATATATCTCATGGTATAAATAAATTGTTATGCTGTTGTTTTGTCTGTTAGCACAGAGAAAGAATATCTAAATCCTAATTTTTTAAAAAAGATTTAAAAATCCAGGAATGAATGAAAGAAAGAATTACTTACGATTTGGGGAAAAGTAGTTTATCTAAATCTAGTCCTTGCTACTTGTTTTCTAGAATAAAGGACTCTGGAAAGAACTGAGCTCAGGAAAATATCTCCCCAGGTTGAAACACTGTCTTTTGCAGAAACAATAGCCCTCCAGAGTGTCTGAGATGTGGCAATTATTAAGAGTTCTTACAGTGTCCCCTCAGTCCACTGAGTTGAGGACTCTGGTGTCCATTCTAAAATCATGCGACTAATTGCTTACAACAGAACTTCCAAGGATATCATTTGTGGGGCCCAAACAAACAAACAAAAAGGTCTCTGTGGCTAAGTAAGTTTGGAAACATGGGCTCAAATAGAATTAAACTTTTTTTTACCCTAGCTCTTGTAAGAACCTTTAATAGGCTTGTGTGCATTACGAAACTCCAAACTTACTTGGTTTAGAGAATCACCAATGTTTTCCAAACTCTTTTGACTATGAAACTAGCTTCTTTTTTTGATGGAATGCTTTATGTGTCTAGTGCTTCCCTTAAGTCACCTCATGTTGGCTGGCCCCAGTCCCATACAGAGCTTAACATTTTATGCATCCTTTTGTAAAAACTGCTCAGTCCCTGGCTGGGGGAAGATAGTCTTCATTTGGAATTTGCAATTCCTGGTTTAATAAGCAATACCTGAAATGAATAAGTTTATTAGAACTCCTTTAGTTCTACTTGTTTGTTCTCCAAATCAGGTTAAAGGATTTTATCTTGCTTTATAAAAGGACATGGAGGCTATCAGGAGTTTTAGGAATCCCAGCTGTCAGTTTCATCTTCATCCACTAAATCTCTGCTGACCAGGGATAGAAATGACAAGCCGACAAACTTAAACAGTAAGAATTTTGGGCACCAAACTACAAAGTCTTAAGCAACAACAATTATACCTTAGTTAAAGTTGGTAAAGGGACTAAAGGCAACAACTGTTGTTAGGCATTCAAAAGAAGCAGCTTAGGAGGTGAAGGTCAGTGTTCTGGTGGCCTCCTGACTTACTGGCTTTGCAGCTTGTCTAGTCTGCTTCTTGCATTGCCGGTCTGGCTCCCCAGTATGACTTCTGCCTTTACTCCCCCAGTTTAGTTCAATTTAGTTCCAAAACTTCCCCCAAGACTTACCTAGCTCAATTCTTACCAGCTCCAGGAAGTCTTCCCTGACTACAGTTCTTCCCTCTGGCCCCGAAGTGTTGTTTCGTACGTTGTACCTTTGCCATTTTTAACAACACGGAACAAAGCAGGAAGGGTCCTCCTGTGGGAGTTGAGGAATTGACCTCATCGTTGCCAGGACCTGATCCCATTTCCTCACCTCTTAAAAGAGGGGCTAGAATCGAAAATCTCAGTCCCTGTGGCTCTGAAACCCTATGCTTTTGTGCTATTATTTCTTACCCTAAAGATAGAAGCAAACATATGGTTTTTGCTGTTTCTTGTGCTTCTCTTGTCCTTCTGTCTTTCCAATTAGATTGTAGATCCTTGAGGAAAAGGGTCATAGTTTTTAATTAATTTATATATTGTGGCTAGTCCTAGTGCTGTGTAATAAATGTTTGCTGAGTAAACGATATGATGCTATGCCCTCATATCTAGTAACGCAGGACTTTCTATCTGCTCTTAAGGCATAACTTTCCTCTGTTTATCTGTAAAATAATAGTTCCATTTCAGACTGGCTCTTTGCTCCCCATGAGAAAAAAATATATAGAGGAGTATTTTAGAATAAAGCTATACCTTCAAGTTCCTCATGCCCTTTCCCTAAAAATCCTCCAATGCAGTTGGAGAGTCACAACTCTGCTTAGCCTTCTTCCTCTTTACACTCAGGTTCAGTTGTGCTGATCCTGTGGTATGATGGTATATGGTAGACACACCCGACAGCAATAATTTAACTTGAGCATACCCTGAGGATGACCCTGTATGGCAGTTGCACCTGAATATGTGTTTGGAGTTCAGAGCATGCCCAACCCAGAGATAAATTCCTTGTCTGTGAGGAATATCTGAGCTCTGGGCCCTTCCTGTGGAACATCAGCATACAGGGGAGTGAGGCTCTTTGTTTTGGGTTAAATGAAGGTTGCCAGGTGGAGGTTGTTAGGAGGAGGGAGTGAAGTGAAAATGCTATATAAACTGCATGCTTTTTGCATGCAGTGGTGGTTCTTCTGTCCAGCACATGGCTACTGCATCATCCCTGTATGTAAGTTTCTCCTAATAAAACCCTGTATCTCATTTGTTGGCTCTGGGTCTCTCCTTCAGCCTCTTGAACTTGGTGCCATCCCTACTGAAGTTAACAGGGGTTTATCACGCAGACATTCAACCCACTTCAGTCTTTCTTTCTTACTTGGAGAACTAACAAAGCACTTTTTTTTGTTTGTTTTTTGTTTTTGTTTTTTTGAGACAGGGTCTCACTCTGTTGCCAGACTGGAGTGTAGTGGTGGGATCATAGCTCACTGCAATCTCAAACTCCTGGACTCAAGTGATCCTCCTGCCTCAGCCTCCCGAGTAGCTGGGACTACAGGTGTGCTCCGCTAATTTTTAAATTATTTTTAGTAGAGATGAGGTCTCACTATGTTGCTCAGGCTTGTCTTGAACTCCTGGGCTCAAGCAATCCTCCTATCTGGGCTCCCAAAGTGTTGGGATTATGGGCATGAGCCACCACGCCTGGCCAACAGATCCTCTTGATCATTGCTTCCAGAAAGTAGAATGCCTACTATCTTCATTTTTTGGATCTTCAAGAAATAACAGATTTACTCGTTAGTTTCTTCTTTGTCTAATTCTCTGACTTCATTATTCATTCATTTCTTTTATTCCTCCATAATCTAGAGAGGGACCCTCTCTAACATATCAAATGATCTTGCGACCTTGTTGGAAGCCTTGCTTCTCCAGTGGATGCTAACATTGTGAAACAAGCTATACCACCTTTAATTGCGGTCCCTAGACTCCAGTGGAGGCATCTTTTCATAAGGCTGGATGGAGTATGGGTTTCCTAGTCTTTCTCAATCCCTGTTCAAGGAGCTTTACTTACTGAAGTACCCAAAGGACCTTGTTTTCAGGCCTCACCTGGAACACTGCCCTGAGGTACCTATCTTAAGGAGGAAGGTAGAGGCAGCTCCAGCTCACTTTCCCCTTCACATGCTATGAATTTTTTGTGAATTGCCTCCTTCCACCTTCAGTCTCTGCCCCTGTGTTTACTAATTTGAAGTGTTGCCACTAGTCAACAGGCTATTGAGGGACCCCTGGTCCTTTTGTTCATTCTTTCTTTTCAATGAGCATTTCCTGGTAGTCAGATGACGCTTCAACAATTAACACAGGAAGAAAGCCAAAACAAAAATGTGGGGAGGGTGACGGATGGGTGGGATGAATATTATGTGAGGAAACAAGAAATTCCTCTCCCCATGTTTGGGAAATACTTCAATACTGATATGCCTATTTGGTGTTGAGAAACAGACATAATGTGACTTATTAAAAAATCAGTAAGCAGGCTTAGCTTCAGATCCAGCAGTTCCTGGACTCCTATCCTACCCGTTCCCTCTGAGGTTCCTGGGGGTGTGCAAAACTACCCGGTGCGTCTTCAGTAGGAACTCTCAGAGGACATAGGGGCTATGTTTATCTTAGGAGTTTTTATACACTATTCCTAATGCTAGGAGGACTGGGCCATACACCTATGTTACTGACAGTATAACTACCTCTTGGGTTCCCTCTTTTTTCAGGAAACATGGTTATTAGCATTTTTGCATAATATCTAAGCATATTAACTTTGATAGTTACATATAGAGATGAATATACAAGGAAGCAAGGGAAGATTGCTGATGTAAAGACATGAACACAGTCTTCTTAAAGCATATGCACTGATTTTTTATTTTTCACAGAAAAATAATAGATTATACAAAAAGCCCTGAACCTATAAAAGTCAAATGATGTATTTCTTCCCATGGCAAGGCAGAGGTGGTATTTATAGTCCTGCAAGCAGCTGAATGGAGACAATTTAGGTTCTGTTGGCTTTTCTGGCTGAAAGCTCCAGTTCCAATAGATAGGGAATCCCCTGAATCAATTATAAAATGGACTAACTGGGAAATTTACCGAATATCTTTTCAGGACTAGAAGGTAAGGGATATGAAAGTGTTTTGAACTGAAAACTGCAGAAACTAAAGCTTTTTTGTAAATTTAACTTTTGAGGATTGTTTCAAGAACTCTGCTTAAACGTTTTGAAAAGATGTTCAAGGTGAGGCTGAAGTTTTTTACCATTTGTCAGTGAATTTCATTAAAAATATGTTGTATGTTAGATGTTGCTGGCATTCCACTGTTGAGAAAACTAAAGACGTTTATTTCATGGATTGGGCAGAATGGCATCCACTTATCCTAAGCCTCCAATGTGGGCTAAAGACAAATGGCTTAAAAGGGTAGATGTTAAAATTTCTTCCTCTCGCCAAGGGCAGCTACGCAGAATAGAAATGTGATGGCAGTTGGAGGGATATTCATCAGATTCAATTTCACTAGAAATTTCCCTGTATCAAAATCATCTTGAATAACACAGAAGGTGCAGCAAAATGTACTAAATCATTGTTTGCTTTGAAAAGGATTTTGAATCTAAAACAGAAAGTAGTTATGCCGGTATGATTTTAACCAATTAACCACAGAAGAGTTTAAATGCAACCCAATTTTTACCATTTCGAATGGACTTTTTGTTCCCTGTTTGTATAATTCTATTCCAATTCATCTGAATTATATTGTAGTCACTTCCTGTTCTGTGGTTTTTCTGGTTCTTCAGAAGACATTAGAAATCAAGCGCCAGCGTTTCTGTGAAGGTTTCTTTATGATTAGTTTTTTTCCTTTTAACACCTAGATGCCTTTTCCCTACCGGTAAACAAGGGGCATTTCATATGTTAGGATTTAATTGAGTTAGGAATAAATTGAGTATTTAATTCTACATATTTCTAAAAGAAAGTATATATACAAATCAACTTGACTCCACTGAAAATATTTTTCTGTAATGAAAATGCGGATAGAAAATTGAGCAGTCTATATTTTTAGTGTTTTGAGTACTTCAAGTTGATGGTACAAATTGTGTTTTCAACTTTGCTTAAAACAAACCAAGACAGATTTCTGATGTTTTAATTAATTCAACTAATAGAGAATTACTATTTTTCTATTTTCTGGTACATATTAATAAAGAGAGAGCTGTGTATCATTAACCAATGATCAGGTTTTATAAATGAGCTTTTACCTTCTCTCCCTCTCCCATATTCATAGGGGAACAGGGTGTCTAAGATTGTACTTTGGATTGCTTGTTGGTTTTTGCAAACAGGTGTCTTATTAAGGATTTTGAAAGGCGACCTTCCGTCACACATCTCCTTGACCACCCATTTATTAAAGGAGTACATGGAAAAGTTCTGTTTCTGCAAAAACAGCTGGCCAAGGTTCTCCAAGACCAGAAGCATCAAAATCCTGTTGCTAAAACCAGGTACTGTACTCTCTTTCTTCTTTCTCCCTGTGGTTGTTTATAAAAATGTCATGTCATGTGTTTTGATTTGCCCAGCATTATTACTGGTAGTTATTACATTCCTGCATTTTTAAGAGTTTTATTTACATGACATTAAGTACTCCATGCCCAGTGGATGAGAGCAGGAGAACTTCAGAAACAAACTGCCCATTTGTGCTCTTATGGCCAATTTCTCTCAAGTGGCTGAAATCTTACTCTGCCCTGGTGTTCAGTTAGCTTTAGTTAAAAAATCAACAAATATATATATTTACATTTAACAGAAATTTGGATTTTTTTTTTTTTTTTTTTTTTTTTTTTTTTTTACCAATAAAGGTAACCGTATGAAAGCAACCATGGCTGACATTGTGTGAAACACCTTTACTTGGCCATTGCAGACTGAAGAGCAGTAATGCAGGCTGTAAAGTGATTTTGGAAAGATTATGAGCTAAACACTGAAGGCTGTTTCTCTAATGTGCTCTGAGACCATTTTCTCTTTAGTTTCAAACTCTTTAGAGTCGATTTAGTATTTTTAAGTAACATTTTTCAGGTATTGCTTATGCTATCTAAAGCAACTGTGATTCCTACCCTACCTCATCCTCTTTTTTTTTAGAAGGTAGATTTTTATACAAATGTTTATTTTCAGGGGCAAGTGCTTTAAACAGTATTCCCTGGTAAATCTCTGAGAAATAGATCTTCGATTTCTGTCCAGAGGGTGGCAGAATTTCTCTTTAAAAAAAATTAAATGCAAATAAACCTGCTTCCTATGCTCAGCAATTATTTGGTTTTATGAAACCATCCAGGATGTAGATAAGCTCCAGTCCATTATTATTAAAAGAACATTGGAAGTACTGGAGGTGAAGAAAATAAAATATCATAAGTTACAAGTTCTGGAAATATTCATGTATTCTGCAGAAAACTGTTTACTAATCAAAAAGCCAAACATTGGCATCAAAACTCTTGGAGCTGGAGGCGTAGTATCAAGGTGACTATATTTTGCTGATTTTTCTCCACCAGGTTCCCTTTTGGATAGCTCAGAGTGGATTTTTTTTCCTACTTGTTTCCTTTTTCCACTGCCTTTTCTGCTTCTATGGCCTCCCTACAGAGTAGAGAAATGCAGAAAAATTCTTGTGACTTGGGGTCTTTTTGAAGCAGTAGGAACTTGCATTTAAGCCCCAGGGAGCTGAAATCTCTTTTCTTCCTTGTTTTGGTTCCTATACACCAGCCACCACCCCTACCACCCACCTACACACACACACACACACACATACAGCACCACCACCACCAAAAATGAAGACGAAGTAAAAGAAAATACAAACCAAGCAAAAAACAAACCCAACATCTAAAGGGTATGAGTCAAATCCAGCATCTCCTCCTTGTCTCCCTGTTCTAGGATTTGCCATGGAATGATTTCTAAGACTTCATTTGCCAAGCTATCTGGATTTTCATATTTGCCTGACTTTGCCTGTCCAGATCTATGCTCTCTCTCTTTCTCTCTTTTTTTCAAAAAGAAAAAGAACAGGCCAGGTGCGGTGGCTCATGCCTGTAATCCCAGCACTTTGGGAGGCCGAGGTGGACGAATCACAAGGTCAGAAGTTTGAGAACAGCCTGGCCAACATGGTGACACCCTGTCTCTACTAAAAATACAGAAAATTAGCTGGGCATAGTGGCAGGCGCCTGTAATCCCAGCTGCTCGGGAGGCTGAGGCAGGAGAATTGCTTAAACCTGGGAGGCGGAGGTTGCAGTGAGCTGAGATCGCGCCACTGCACTCCAGCCTGGGCGACAGAGCAAGACACTGTCTAGAAAAAAAAAAAAAAATCCCAAAACCTTTCTTCTTTTACCATAGAAAATTGTAACACCAGCCTCTCTCATCCCCTTTCTCTAATTTCTCTTTATCTTTGTTAACTCCTTTGATGTCAGAAGCCTCATGTGGTGGCAAAGGCTTCTCACAGGGTCTTTGTAATCTTGTTTCACTCAGTGGTTTGTGTTTCTTTGAACTATCATTAAAAAAAAATACAACCTCACAAATAGGTATCAACACTTTAAACGGACACTTCCTTAGGATGTGGGAAAATTAATTCCAAAGGAAACACAGTGCACGTAATTGACACTTAACCTGCCACCTCTCTTGTACTATTACTTCCTCTTAGCAACTGGCAAGGAGCTGGCTACATAGATGTTTTTCAGCCCACCAGGAAAAACTCTCAAATATCATTCCATGCTGATAAATCAATATATTTAAAGCTGTGGTTTTTCAAGTTAAAGCAGAAAAAAAAAACAGAAAAATTGAGGTGAGTATATAGATGATTGAGGCCTAATTACCTCATCATTTTTCTGCACAGTTATGGCCACCCGGCAAGCAGTGCAATGTGGTGATTAAAACCACTGGCTTGGCAGGGTGTGGTGGCTCACACGTGTAATCCCAGCACACTGGGAGGCTGAGATAGGAGGATCACTTGAGCCCAGGAGTTTGAGACCAGGCTGGTCACTATAGCAAGACCTCATCTCTACTAAAAAAATTAAATAAATAATAAAAAATAAAAGAAAAATTAGCCGTGCATGGTGGCACATGCCTGTAGTCCCTGGAGGCTGACATGGCAGGATCACTTGAGCCCAGGAGTTTGAGGCTGCAGCAAACTGTGATTGCACCACTGCACTCCAGCCTGGGCAACAGAGTGAGACCCTGTCTCAAAAAAAAAAAAAAAAAACAAAGAAAAAAATCTATTGCTCTGCCAGGTTTGGATCTCAGGCCAGCCACTAACTGGATAAGTTTTTAATATTTCTCTTCCAAAGTTTCTTCTATAAAATGGGGGTTATTTTGAGGGTTAAGTGAGTCAATACATGTAAAATGTTTAGAATAGTGCAACCTCCATAAATGTTAGTAGTAGAAGTAGTGTACAAGGTCTATTTAATTCTGAGTCTTTCATTTCTTTTTAACACTACCTCTTGCCCATAATCTGTGCAAATTCATCTTTTTACTTACTGTACAAGATCATGAAAATAAACACTACTGAGGTACTGAATGTTTAAAATATCCCATTTTATCTCTTATTCAATATCTAATTTATTCATTCAAGAGGCATTTATACTTGTGTATGTGTCAGGCCCTATGCTGAACAGACGGACTACAAAGGCAAATCAGATGCAGTTCCTGATAAAGAGCTAATAGTCTGGTGTGTGATAGAGACAAGAATCAGGTGAGAACAGCTCAAAATGAAAAGTACCTAGATAAAGGAATGCCTGGGATACCTCCCAGAGCACCTGGTAAAGACACCTAAGTCAGTCTGGGGTTGGGATGGTAGGGGAAGATGTCCTGGAGCTGCTGGGTAGATGATCCTTGAACTGCCCTGAAGAACAAATCAAAGATAGTCAAGGAAAGGGGGTTATTCGGGGTAGAGGGGAAAGAAAGAGCAATGAGCAAAGGGCAAGGCACAAGGGCTAGAGAGAGCTTGGGGAATCTGGTGAACAATTAGTTGACATGACTGGAGCTTGGCATGGGGTAGGTGGGAGGGAGAGACAAGGTAGACAGGAGCCACGTCATAATGGGCCTAAGGAGCTTGAATTTGTTTCTTAGGTGCTAGGGAGCCATTGAAGAGTTCCAGAAAGTTGTTCTGATTGCAGTATGGAGAATGAAGCAGGGCAAGGCTGCAGCCAGGGAACTAGTGAGCAGATCATAGTAATTACAAATGGCAGAAGATATTAAAATAATGATATTGTCAGGACTTAGTGATGGATTGATTGAGGGAGATTAGGGAAACAGAGAAGTGTGTTGGGGCCTACCCAAACTGGGCTGCCTCCCTGGCCTGGTTCACAATGCAATCATGTAGAAATTGCAAGACACGTCTTCATAGTCTATCAAATGCAATGCCAAGTACTTCCAGATATTACACAAAGCTTCCAGCTTTCTGCCCAAAAGAGAGTTCTTCAATGGTCTAGGCAGTCCTGGGCCCTCCAGCTGTAGCAACTCTTTTTGGATGTGAGAGCTGATACAGAGTAATGAAACCTATAATCTACAGGGAAAACTTTCTTACCATTCCTGCAAAGGTAAGGAATGTTCAGTCCACTTTAGTACTTTTCCCAGGGGAGAGAGAAGTTGGTAGTTTGAGCAGGATGCAGGGAAGAATGCAAGTTCTTAAAGGATGGGGGAACACTTGGACAGGTAAAGAGGAAGGATATATAGAGAGAGGGAGACAACAAAGACAGAAGAGAGAGGAAGCAATGGAGGAAGCAAGAGGGAGTGGGTCAGGGGCCTAAAAGGAAGGTTGACTTTAGAAAGAGAGAAACTCTAAGTTGGGAAAGACACAGAAAGGTTAGATAAAAGTACTCAGAAAACTTAGGAGAGGAGGCATTGTGATGAAATTCATGTCGAATGGCCTTTAAAAAAAAAAAAAACAACTTAGCAAGATTTCAGAGTTGGGAGTGGATTGTGGACTCCAGGGAAGCGTTAAATCTTTGAGATATTCACTATGAGGAATATGATAAAGGGTCAATTAAAGATCGACATCGTGATTGCTTAATAGCATAGAAAACCCAGGTAGAATGCAACTGAATAGCATCCTATTGTAGTGAAGTTAATCAGTGTCTAAGATAATGCATGTAGAGCATTCAGGACAACACTTGGCACTAGAAACTCTCAGAAAATGCACCATCACCACTGCCGCCTTTCTCATCTGTCATCTCAATTAACTCTTAGCAGCAAGGAGTTAGGAGTAGAGAAAGCAGACATTATGGTCTTCTTCAGGCTAGAGACTGACTTCAGTGGACATGATGAGTGGGCAAGGAAGCAAGGGAATCGAGGTTAGTAGAAGAGTGGCCTTGGGATCTTTGTGGGTAGGGAAGAAAGTGGCACCAGACTGGCTTATTGACTTTGAGGCTGATCTAGTCCCGGGACTGGCTATTACAACAAAGATGAAGAGCAGATTCAGTGAAGGGATGATGAAAAAAGGGATTGTAGAACTGAGATCCTAGGAACTTTTGATAGATAATTAGGAACTAAGGATAGCTCAGCTTGTGGGCAACTTCAGTGGAATAGAAAGAAATGTTTTTTAAGTGTTGACAGGTTGAGGAACTCTTAGATAAGATCCATCTCAGTTATGGCACATATTCAAGAGTATTCAAAAGCAAGGCTAAGAATCATGGAGGGCTTGTTCACATAGAGCAGAAGCTGTACTGTGCGTGGAGGGCTTGAGTTTGTTAGTCCCCTGTCTCACCTCTCCTGGGTCTAACCATTCAGGCTTTTCTGAGTGCTTTTTGGAAAGCCAGGATGTGATTCATCCCTATTTCACTATCTATCTATCTATCTATCTATCTATCTATCTATCTATCTATCTATCTATCTATGCATACATACACACACACACAGACACACACACACACTACAGATATAGATACAGGACAGCAGAGGCACCTGTGGAGAAGTGATATTGTACTATTTGAGATTTGATAGATACCATTACCTGATGCTGATTATAGTGTATGTATGACACCATTGGAATTTAAGTTTTTCCAGTAAATTATAATTGTGCCAATGCATGTATTTGATTCAGGTACAATAGAGCAGTTATTAATCCAAGTCTTACTCTTTTAAAGGAGTAAGCCCTAAAGGGCTAAAGAAGCCCTAAAACTATGTGAACAATGGGCTGAAGGTACATTGTTACTTCATCTGTTGGAGGTGTTTTTAAACTATTTGGTCATTTCCTTTATATCAGCACCTATTTCCTTGATCTGCAAAAAGATGACTTCTTCCCCAAACCAGTTTTGCAAATCCCTGAATTCATTAGTATCATCTGGTATGTCATCTCACTGTTAAAGTTCAGAGAAGTAGATTGAAAACGTGCTTTTTATCATTTTACAAGGGTTATTGGGAGAAGAGTGAAACCACTCTCTGAAATGTGAGTGGAGGCAGGGAAAGGACTCGATTGTCTCTGCCACGACCATGAACTCAACCGTGAACCTCAGTAAAATTACAAGATCCAGCATGCCATGCCCCTGCAGGTGGCTTGGTACTAGCTGAAACCACAGATGTTAAACCCTAAATGCCAAGGGTCTGTTCTAAGTATTACTTGGTAGAAGAATTAAGTTGCTGGGTTTTTTTTTTCTGCTCTGTTTAATGGGTTGTAATGTTGCCCTTGCAATTTGCCTGAGGCTGATTAAAACAATGACTTCAGCTTTTGATTTCTTTTCAACCTGCAACAATGACCTTTAAAAACAGATTTCTCACTATTTAACTGCTAGTTTTCCCCAGTAATCCTTGCTCACTCTCTCTCTCTTCTACCTTCAAATATGTGCATGCATGCACACACACACACACACAGAGCACCCCATATTATATACACTAATGGGTTATTGGGTTCTTATGTAAATGAGTAACTCCAGAAAGGTTACTTCATAAAGTGCTGAAGAAGCTTAACACACAGGAGGTTAAATATCCTTTTATCTTCCTAACAGAAGAAATAAATCTACACCTTGCTATAATTAGTATCTGCTATCTATCTATACCTATATCTGTCTATCTACAAATGAGTAAGTTAGTTAATATTAATTTTATGCTGGTGTTACTGATTCTTGCCGCTTAGAGAAGTTGGGTATATCAAATACTGTTTAATATGATTAATGATAAGATGCTGATTTATTGGGATTCTGGCCAAAACTGTGCTTAGATGAAAAATGGGCAGATACTATAATAATTTCCACCCAAACAATTCTCCTATTTTAAAATTTATGCATTGTATTGTTTGAAAGACATAGCCTTAAGTTCAGGGTCAAGATACAGCTCATGTAGTTAAAGGTATCCAGCTGCTATCTCTGTCCATATTTGACTCTCAGTAGAATAATGTCATTCCTCAATGGTCTGCTATTGTTTTTCTCGTTTGAGGTCCATTATTACATAGTTACGGTAAAATAAAAGTCCCTCTTTCATTGGCTCTGTTATCAAAGGGTATATTGAATGGAAATAAAGATTTAGAAGAAATATTCAACATCACTGACCTTGGTGTAGTAACAGTAGTCTATTCTCAGTTTTGAGTAATGTTTTCTTTCTTGTATGGAATCCATTGAATGTAGTGATAAGGGAGTGATCCCTGAGTTCTCTCTATGGCCATGGAGGCTTTTGTCCTAGATTCTTGAGGACTGACATTTTTGAGCCTGCACCTTTTTCCTTATTCCCTCTCTCTCTTTTTTTTTTTTTTTTTTTTTTTGCCTCTATCCGCAACAAATTTTACTTCCTTTTCCATCTGGAATCTGGTAACAGTGATAGTCATTCTCCACTTTTTGCAGTTCCACTCTTGGACAGAGGAGAGGGTTCTTATCCTGGGTGTGGAGGAGCAGAGGCAGAGGTGACCTTCACAATGGTGCTGACACAGGGTGACTCTCTAAGAAGCCAGCAGGCATTTCTCAGTGCAGAGATTAACTTCTTAGGAGTATATTGCTTGTTGTTATTATCATTAGGCTGAATTGATAAGCTAGAAGAATTTGTTTCCTTCTCATGTTTGAGTTATGATTTAGAGCACCTTTTTCTATTACTTGTTCTTCATCATAGTTGGGGAGTGAAAGGAAGAGCGTATCCTGTCTCACCTACGTGAAGTTCTTGCAGCTCTGTTTGTACCTACCTACATGGAAGACTCCACTTCCATAGGCATAACTGGCAGACAGAAAGAGGCTAATTGATTAATGAGTCGCTTTTGGGCAAAATATGTTTGTCAATATAGTTCATAGGACTAGCAGCTCAAACAAAGAAGCTAGCAGGCCCAGTGATGAGATATTAGAGAACAATGACACAGAAATGGTTTTAACCATAATGCAGATATAGAGATTAAACTAGAGTGAAAGCTGCAACACTTTAGGAGTTTATTTCATGAGAATAATTCTTCTAGTATTTGAACCAGTTTGGTGCCCTCTAAAGCTCCTTTCCCACTCATTGGCTGGGCCAAAGATTTGAACAAAGACCCCCATCCTCTACCTCATCTATGCCCACTGTTGTCTTAGGGGAACTCCCAGCCTCTACCTCTGGCTCTGTCTTTCCCGTTCTTCAGATTCTATTCTTACGCTGCACCCATTTCCTTGGACTTGATGGTACAGGCTTGCTCTCATTCCCACCCTACTTGATCCATGGATTCAGGCACCAGTTTCCCCTTTACCTGATCCCTGAAACCTAAGGCCCGTCCTGCTCTCCACACTCTCCCGCTCCACTGCCACACAAAAAGCAAACTCCAGGAACCAGTCCAAGCCAAGACTTTCCCTCTAAGCTCCAACTCGCAAACTCTGTTTGTCTGAGAAGCCAGCCTTAGCAGCCAACATACTTACAAACTCATAAAAACAAGTAGGAAATCTAAGAAAAGCAATATAAACTTTACTGGAATTTGAAAACGTCTTCTGAGCCATTAAAACTACAGTGCCTTACCACATACTTTTGATTTAGTAGAATGTTTTTTGCTATTTATCCATTCATTTATCTATGTCTCCATTCCTCTGAGCTTTGGAATACTCAATCCAAGTAGCTTTTAGTTGGAGATCTGTAATTTTCACATTAAATGAGGAATTCTTCAGCAAAAATTGATAATAGGTCCTATTCTCAAGTAGGGCACTAGATGGAGCATGTGAATTTAAAGGAAATTAAGATCTATAGTTACTACTGACACAAATCACTTAACTCAATAAAATTGAAAAAAATTAAACCAAGTTTATTTTTATTAATTTCAACTAAAAATAGAGAAATATAAAACAACGTAACACTTTTTATAAGCTTATGCAAAGTCTAGGATAATGTTTTTAAAGAAGATAAAAATTTAAATAAATAATGCTTTTTCTCTACGATAGACCCTCCAAACCCCATAGCCAGAGGAGGAAAGTTAAGCGGGCAGCAGTTTCCAAAGAACACTAGTTGTGGAAGGCAGAAATAGTGCTACACATATATATTTTTTTTCTGGTTGAGAAAACGAAGTGGTCTTTATCAGAGTAGAGAAGTCTTGCATCTACATCCACTTCTAGATTGCCTACTTCACTTTTAGGAGCAAATATTTCTAAAGAATTTGATTGCCTGTAAGCAAGGAAAGGGGCCACACATTGCTACTAATAGCAGTTAAAATTTTTAAAAAGTTATTTTTTGTTAATACAATATTATTGGGGAAGATTTTTTATAAGAATCAAGCTCAGATTTTCAGACAACATCTGCATGATTCTTGGAAGTTATATCTGTGAGACAGATTGGCATAGCATACAATCTGCTTCAGGCTCAGAAGATACCAATGTTGATCCTAGTGATATTGCATTGTGTATATTCACACTGAAAATTAAAACTTTCTACTAGACTGCATCTATTTGTGAGATTGCAAGTAAGGTTTGGTCCGTGCTTCCATTTTTAGTTGGCTATAAAAACGTCATCCAATGTGAAGCTTGGCATTCCTGTATGCAGCTCAGGCTGCCATTAAATCCAGGTCAGGAGTTACTGAAGGAAAAAAAACCCTGGAAAACTCACCATTGGTTCAGTGGTATTTTGAGTTCTGACTTCCTTCCCCAGTCTGCCTGTTACAATTTACTTCTCAGAGTCTTAAGATAGCTGCTCCATGCATTCTGACAAGGGTATTTAGTTGTCTTCAGTGAGGAGTGGAGAGGGCTTACTCCATCTTGACCAGAACCAGATCTGAGGTAATTTTTTAATTATTGATTTTCTTTGTCAAATGATGTGCAGAATATGCAATTATAAGATATAAATGTAGGAAGGAGACAAACTAGCTGAATTTAATATGGTAATTTAATTATTTCATGAAAATATGGTACAATTTTTTTTTTTTTGAGACGCAGTCTTGCTTTGTTGCCAGGTTGGAATGCAGTGGCTTGATCTCAGCTCACTGCAACCTCCGCCTCCCGGGTTCAAGAAATTCTCCTGCCTCAGCCTCCTGAGTAGCTGGGGCTACAGGCGTGCACCACCACGCCTAGTTAATTTTTGTATTTTTGGTAGAGGCGGGGTTTCACCATGTTGGCCAGGATGGTCTTAATCTCTTGACCTTGTGATCCACCCGCCTTGGCCTCCCAAAGTGCTGGGATTACAGGCATGAACCACTGTACCCAGCCAGTATTTTGTTTTTTGATTAACTTCAAGCAAAATTATTCTTAGGTTTTATGTGAAGGGGATTTTGATCAGAAATATGTATCCTCCTGCTGTTTTATTTAACAAAATGGCTAGCTAGAGGCAGGCAGCAGCTCTGAGTTTTAGTAAAAATCTGTATTACAAACCAATTTGATTTTTCTTTGCCATCACCAATATGTAAAGTCACAGATAAATAATTCTGTTTAATAATTTTAAACTGCTTAGGTTATAAATTTGATTTGATTAAATAAAAATTAAGCTTCATTCTACTTTGGACCTTTATATGAATTAGCAGCAAAACTGGTTCTAGGACAGGAGATGACTAATAGCATGCTTCAAATATCCCTTTTCAAATTTATCAGTGATGGAGATTGAAAGGTAAGATTTAACTTAATAGGCTAGAAAGAGAGAAATCCGTTTTATTTGGCCATTTATATTGTATTATAAACTCAAGACTCAATATGCAGAGCTGATAAGTTTGCTTCTTCCTTTTTACCTACTTTTGTGAAATGCATACCAAAGGGTGGGGTGTACATCAAGATTCCATGACTTCAAGCTGGTACTTACCATAAAACTTTCAGTCAACACCAGCTTCTAGGATCTAGCTAGATAGAATTATATTGGTGGGTGATATCCTCATAAGCTGTGATGTTGATGGGCATAAAAGTGACAGAGAAGAATCAAGAAGTTATGCTTCTGGGCTAGTGAATTTACAGTATGTAGGACAGTTTATGTATGATTTTGTTTAGTCAATGATATTCAGAGTAATGTGTGTAGTTATGCAAATTGTTGATTCCAAATTTTAACAAGGATGTAAGAATAATAATTAGTACATGTTTTCAACTTTATTGCATTTTTATATCCATGACTATATGTGCTTTCACAGCTACCTGGGAGATAGACAGATCAGTTATGAGTAATTCTATTTGTAGATGAAGAAAACTGATATACTGGCTGTTAAGGGATTTGCTGAGTGTCTCATACCACATTGCTCGCAACTCTGAAACTAGGGTCCAGAGCTCTTCTAGCCAATGCTTTCCTCCTAAACTGCATTGAGGAGTGATGAGTTTATGAAAGGAATTACGGGACGGCCTACTTTGACCTTGAATTAATTTTAAACCTTAAAGAGCTATATTTTAGTATACCAGAGGGGAATATTACTGATTATCAAACAAGATTTTTAAATCCCTAGTGAACAGTGCCCTCCAGGAGAAAAACTCACATATATACACAAAAAGATGTGTATAAAGCTTTAAGTGTTGCATTATTACTAGTAGCAAAAAAATTGGAATCAGCCTAAATGTTGATCAACATAGGACTGAGTAGGCCGGGTGCAGTGGCATATGCCTGTAATCCCAGCACTTTGAGAGGCCAAGGTGGCAGGATCACTTGAAGCCAGAAGTTCGAGATTAGCCTGGACAACAAAGCAAAACTCCATCTCTACAAAAAATAATTTTAAAAAATTAGCCAGGCACAGTAGTGCATACTTCTAGTACCAGCTAGTTGAGAGGCTGAGCGGGGAGGGTTGCTTGAGCCCAGGAGTTTGAGGCTGCAGTGAGCTATGACTATGCCACTGCATTTCAGCCTGGTGACAGAGCAAGACCCCATCTCTAAAAATTACTAAATAAATAAAATTTTAAAAACAACAACCTCCCCCATCGGACTGAGTAAATAAATAGGTACATATTCATAAAGTATAATACTACCCAGTGATTAAAGTGACTGAACTAGGTAGGTAGGTAAGTGGGTAAGGTAGACAGGTAGATAGATGGATAAATAGAGTTTAAAAATCATGATGTTTAATGAAAAAAGTAAGCTTACAGTATAAAACCTAAGTATGATATCATTTTTATAACTAAACATACAGAACCTGTATATTGCTCATGGGTATCTATATGTATATGACCAATATTTAAAAATAGACTGGAAGGAAACCCATCAAATAGTGGTCACCTCAGGAGAGAGGAGTGGGATGGGACAAGGGTCACAAAGGGATTTCACATAAATAAGAAAAAACATAAACAATGATCAATTATTTGGTATTTACTATATTAATCTCTGAAAGTGTTTTGTAGGTTACAAACTACCACAAAAGTTGGAGGGGGGGTGCTGGTAGATAGAGCAAGGGGACCTCAAGGGAAGTAAGGCACTTATGGCTATACCCCAGTGAGAACTATGTGCCTGACACTGAGCAGAAGTCAGAGGTGTTTATTCTGGAAGTGCTGTCTTTGGCGTTTAAGAAAAGCAAGTATGTGTATTAGGTGGGCCAATTTGGTAACACTCCTCACTCTGGCAGGAAGTAGACTTGAACTATGGAGATCACTTTATCCCAATAGTTCTACAGTGGCAGGAAAAGCTTGGGGACCTGGACTGGACTTCCTGTCCCTGTCTCTGAAGTCTCTGAACATATCATGTGATAAGATTGTGAATGAGCCATGCTTGCTGCCTGCTTTCTGCTACATTATTTGCTGTCTTAATGCTTAAACTCTCTTGATAAATTTCTAGGCATGAGAGGATGCATACCAGAAGACCTTATCATGTGGAAGATGCTGAAAAATACTGCCTTGAGGATGATTTGGTCAACCTAGAGGTTCTGGATGAGGTACTAAATATTTAGTAGACAATTCTCATTGAAGACATTTGTTTCATGTGAATGGTCTGAACTTTCTGTTGTAGACCATGTCCTCCTAAGGTCATTTGAAAATTTAATTGTTTGTGTAGCTATGGGATGAAGTTCAGGGAGCATTCAGTTGCTGTGACTATGATCCTGTGCTGTGTTTATTTAGATAGCCCCTAGAATGATGAAGAGAAAAGGATTTGGATTTTTGCAATAAAGCTCTTTATATTGTAGCCTTAATGATGGATTATATCAGCTGAAAATATTTTCTGTTTGATAAAATTTGATAAAATATTTCAATTAACCCTTAAGAAGTTGTTTGTTCTTCATAAGAAAGAGCTTCATTTAGGGAAATAGTGAAGTTAATATAGCTTGAATTCTAAATTTGAAGTCTGTGATAATCCCCATTTAAAATATGCATATTTAATAGAGCTGTTAATTGCACTGGACCTGTTTATGCTGAGTCTAACTCTGGGGATTGTTACTTTCAATGTCTAAATCACTCAAGTGTAATAAAAAGTGGTTAATTCTGTATTTATGCCACCTAGGTTTTAAGTGCAGTGCTTTGAGAAATTAACTTACCATTCTGTCGGTGCTCTATCAGTAGGAACAGCCTATTAAATAAAATTTTAAATACAACATTTTGACTGGTTGAGATGAGTTTTTTTCACAATAACAAGTAAAATCTTTGTTGGATATCTCAGTGTCTTTTAGCAAGTCCTAAGTGGGCCTAATTCTTTCAGTGTATTCCTATTTTTTCTTTCAAGGCAAATATTGGCATTGTTTTAATGAATTAGGATCATTAGGGTCATTGTATGATTTAAATAGACTACTTTCATCGTTTAGAGAAAGATGTTCTTGGAAGAATAAATTTGTTGTCATTTTTAGAATCTATCCCTTGACTGGAAATAATATTTACTCTCAATACCGTTTATCCTCTTCTTAGGATACAATTATCCATCAGTTGCAGAAACGTTATGCAGACTTGCTAATTTACACATATGTTGGAGACATCTTAATTGCCTTAAACCCCTTCCAGAATCTAAGCATATACTCTCCACAGGTAAGGGATGTTTTAAGAGCATACTGCTCCTTAATAGGAAATTAAAACTCACAAGGGCAAATGAAGAGAAAGAAAAAGTAAGAATAAAATTAGGCTACCCTAGATGTATATACTCCAAACTGCAGATAGTAATGTAATACAGATGGAATTTTTACATCTTGAGGATACCTTTTTAAAGCAAACTATAGCAATAATAGTTAACATTTATTGCGTGCTTACTGCATGTTAGACACTGGGTTATCTCACTTTTTCACACCCTGTGGGACAGGTGCTATTGTTAAACCTAGTTGGCAGACAGGGAGACTTAGCATAGAGTGAACTCCCTCTTACTAGCTCATGAAGCCAGTAAGTACAGAAGTGAAATTTGAACTCAGGCCTGCAGGCTCCAGAACCTGTACCCTACAGTCTTCCTAATGCAACAAGTACCCTAATAAGTGACAGATTCTTGGTTTCATGGGCAATAGGTAGTGGAGTATTAGATGGTCCAGGGGAGAGTTTCCTTTAATTATTTTTCCTTCAGTTTTCCAGACTTTATCATGGGGTGAAACGCGCCTCCAATCCCCCTCACATATTTGCAACAGCAGATGCTGCTTACCAGTGCATGGTTACTCTCAGCAAAGACCAGGTAAGAACTCACCTTCCTTTCCTACGGAGTCACCCAGTTAAGACATGTTCTGTCTTCCTCGTCAACTCCTAAGTCTTCCTGAAACCTTTCCATTCTGGTTGCTGGTGCTGACCCAAAAAGACAGGAGATGAAGTGGCAGCTCTGTGGAACTTGAGCATAGGTAAAGCCATAGCATCGCGAGAATGTGAAAATGCTTTTCAAGAAACATAAAACATTCACATGAGGAGCACTCATTTTCTCTGATAAGATATAATAAAAATGTCTCTAATATGAATATGATGAGAACAGTGCAAACACAACCTGATTACATGGCAGTGATTGTAATAAAAATAGCATATAGAATGGCATAAGTGAAATTCTTTCCTATTAAGGTCTTAGAATTTTCATGATTCAGTCTTTTTTGTATGAAATATTGCACAGAGGTTGACAGTGACCATGCACCACACCATTTAGCTGCTGAAAAATTGTGATAGATTGGGTAGAGAATGAACAAACCTTAAACTCAATACTAAACACAGGCTCATCCATTTTACCTTTCTAGCCTTCTAATTCACATTGCTCATATATCTAATCTTTCATCCCTCCTTTACTTTCAATAGGTATATTTTTCTTTGTTTCTTTATTCTGTTTGAAATAGAAGTAGTCTAATTTGGCAAGCAAATTTTCTGAGGGTATCACTGTGTGGATTTCCTAAGATCTGGGAAGGTCCCAGTTTTGGGGTTTGTTGAGTAATAGATGACATTATAACAATGTAGATTATAAAATGGAATACACGGATTCACTGTAGCTTAGAAACTTAGCTCTTCCAAATTCTTACCTTTCCCAGATACTTGTAAAATGTCCATAGATTTCATAGGGAGGAAGTAAATGGAGAGAAATATATATTGTTTTTAAGTTAAGAAGTTGCCTCACTGTGTTGTCTTTTTTGACACCACTTCTGACACCAAATGTTGTATTTTTTCCAGCACGAACCAATTCTCCAACACCAACTGGGTGCCCAACAATTCAGTTCAATTCTGACACTACCTGGAGTTAGCACAGACTCCACAGATTAAGCGATTAGTGCCACAAGACTGTTCCCACTTTAGATGCCAGCTGCAAATGGAGTACCTAGGCTTCTCACACATCTGCCCAGCCGAATACCAGTCCAGGGGTTCTTGTGACTCTCTTTAGGTTTGATAATTCACTAGGAATGACTCAAGGAACTGAGGAAAGCACTTTACTTATATTTACCAGTTTATTATGAAGGATGTAACTCAGGAACAGCCAAATAGAAGAGACACATGGGGCAGGGTGTATGGGGGGAGGAAGGGGGCATGGCACACAGAGCTTCCATGCCTTTTCTGGACACATCCCCCTCCCAGCACCCCAATGTGTTCACCAACTCAGAAGCTCTCTGAATCTCATTGTTCAAGAATTTGTATAACTTAATCTTTAAATCCCCTCTTCTTTCTAGAAGTTGGGAGGTAGGGCTGAAAGTTCCCACACTCTAATCACATGTTTGGTCTTTCTAATGACCAGTCTGAAGCTGTCTAGGGGGCTCACCTTGAACCACCTTCTTAGGAATAAAATGAGGTATGGTTGAAAGGGGCTCCTTGTGAATAACAAAAGATACTCCTACCACTCTTGGAAATTCCAAAGGTTTTAGGAGCTCAGTGCCAGGAACCAGGGACAAAGACCCAATATATAATCTTTATTATACCACATCCACTAATTTCCTTTATACGTAAAGAGCTCCTAGAAATGAATGATAAAAATATCAACAATACAATAAAAAATGGGCAAACAATATGAACAGATCACGTAAAAGAAAAGCCTCTTAAGCATATGGAAGGAGGCCTCATTCATAATTTTTAAAATGCAGAATAAGGCTGCACTGAGATACCATTTTTTTAACCTATTAGATTGTCAACAATCTAACATTCTGTTGTTGAGGCTACAGGATAGCAGGCACTTTCACATATTGGTATAGTCTCTAGGAAAGCAATTTGGTAATGTGTGTCAAATTTACAAATGTATTTACCTTTTGATCCAACATCTCCATTTCTAGGAATTTCTCCTGCAGATGAACCTGCATAAAAATATAATGACTTAAGTATAAGGTTATTCATTGCAATGTTGTTTATAGTTACAAGGCAAAAACTCAAATATCCCAATATTGGACTGATTAAACAGATTATGGTAAATCTGTACAATGGAACAACAAGTAGCTGTACAAAAGGTTGAAGAAGGTCTCTATGTACTGAAATAGGAAGATGCCTAAGATCTATTTCTCAGTGAAAAATTAAGGTGTACAGTAGTGGATGTTATATGAAGCATGCAAGTTGCTTCTGTGCTATAAATTCTTCACTTGACGCTCCGTTTTCTGTGCCAGTGCATTGTCATCAGCGGAGAGAGTGGCTCTGGGAAGACAGAAAGCGCCCACCTGATTGTTCAGCATTTGACTTTCTTGGGAAAGGTATTGACTAATCTGCTTTACGTATTGTGGCGAGAAGTTCCTACAGAGTAACTGCATATTTGATAAATGATGGAAGTGCTGGGTTTTTTTTAATTAGGGCTTACATAAAGACATTCCATCTTTGCTATGTTTGCCTCCTGATAGCGAGGCCTCTTAAGATGTCAGCATGCTATCCTTCTTTCACGTAGGGAGGAGAATAATTCCAGCACAAATTTACTAGATTATCGGCAATTAATTTTCATGTTTTCAATGTAATAGAAACATTCAGCCATTAAGTAGTAAAAATGGTTAAGCACTAGGAACAGGATCAGGGAAAGCCACTATAGTGATTAAAAGGATGTAAAATAGAAGCCTTTGAGCAAAAGTTGAGGGAAATGAAAATTTTCTGCTTGGTGAAATCAATATTGAAAGAATGAATTCAAAAATAGTCTACTAGTTACTTACACTCTGAATTAGTGTACTAGGTGACTAAGAAAGAATGTATGGAATTTTTTAGATAAGTTTTATAGACTATTATGATAAATGCCAGAAAAGTTACGGGATCTATTTTAAAATCTTTCTAAACTGGTTAGGTGTTTTATCTGTCAAGGATTTTAAATGAAATATGGCTGGATTTTTAAAACTGCTGTCCTAATCTAGCCAAATCCGATTCATATGCAGATCGGGGGAGTTGCTCATATGAGAAAATGATGCTGGTGGTTGATGCTAACGTCCCCCAAATGGGGCTCTTTGTAAAAAGACAATGTGGATTTTGGTGGGCAAGGGATGGGTGCCTGGCAACTTTGCTGGTGTAATGTTTCTGGAGTCTCTTCTTGACTGTTCTCTGTTTGGCACAGGCCAATAATCAGACCTTGAGAGAGAAAATTCTACAAGTCAACTCCCTGGTGGAAGCCTTTGGGAACTCATGCACTGCCATCAATGACAACTCGAGCCGTTTTGGAAAATATCTGGAAATGATGTTTACACCAACTGGAGTTGTGATGGGGGCAAGAATCTCTGAATATCTCCTTGAAAAATCCAGAGTTATAAAACAGGCAGCGTAGGTGCACTACTTTATCACTGTGTTTTTGCCCTGCAGTAAAAACTGGGAGACTTTGGAAATTTTAATGGTTCAGTTTTCATTCTTGTTCTTAACATTCCCCTACTCTCCCCAAGGGCAAAGAATTATTTAAGCAAAGGATCAGTGGTAGTTTTTGACCTAAAAGAAATTAATGGAAAGAGTACAAAGGGCTGGGGTGGGTGTGCTTTAGGGATGGGTATGCTTGTTTCTCCTGAGTTGGTTGTGTCAGGTAGAATTTAGCAGCATTGCAGACATTTTTTAAAACCCTGAGGCCCCTTAAAATTGAACTTGTTTGTTAAAAAAGAAAAAGACACCAAGAATATTTCACATGTTAATTTTTTCCTTAGATTGAGACAGATAGAGAAAACAATTATTCTGTTTTTAGGGAAAGCATTTGGTAATAGAAATCAATAGCACAGACTTTGATCTGGGTTCAAATGCAGTTCTGATACTCACTGTGTAACACTGGGCATTTCACTAACCTTCTCTGTGCCTCATCTGTGGAATGGAAATGCTACTAGTGCTGACCTCATGGGTTTGTTGTGAGGATTAACATGTTCATTTATATAAAATTACTTAAAAGAATGCCTAGTGTGGTACACCCTATCAGTGTTAGCTACTCTTCCTATTATAATAATATAACCACTAGTGTGGTACATACTATCAGAGTGTTAGCTACTCTTCCTATTATAATAATAACTCTTCATATAATAATAATAGCTATTATTATAATTATTAATAATAGTAGCTATTATTATTATTGTAGGACACCAGAGTTTATCAAGAGCATGGCTCCGCACTTCCATATTAATGCATTATTGAATCCCTGCTGTTTGCCAGTGCTGTGCTTTGTGTTGGCTTGTAAGAGTAAACTAAATAAAAAAGATTCTTGTATTCACGGGGCTTAGAGTATGCGGTATATGAGGAAGCAGTAGGGGAGGATCACAGGCATTAAACAAGTAAACTTAAATGTAGAACAATTGTAATAAGCACCAGAAAGCAAAGTAGGTGCTATTAAGGTGAAACGAGAGAACGGAACGACACATAACCTAGTCTAGGGAGAAAGAGGGGCTCCCTGTATATGAGATCACAGGATCACCAGGAGTTAGGCAACGAGGTGGGGACCAGAGTAAGGAGGAAAAGTGGCAAAGATAAGACTGAGACCAAATCATGCAGGGCTTTGGAACCAGGATAAGGATCTCAAACTTTTTTCTAAGGGCAACAGGAAGCCACTGAACGTTTTCAAGCAGGGGAGTCACCATACCCAACTTGCATTTTGAGATGATCACGCTAGCTTCAATGGAGAATGGACTGGGGGAGATGCAAGGATTGTGTTGACATGATTAGGAGGCTGTTGCCAAATTCATGTGAGAGAGAATGCTGGCCTAGACTAAGGCGGTGGCAGTGGAGATGGAGAGAAGATGAGGAGTCTGAGAGATACTGTGCAAGTAGAATTTACAGGAATTGTTCTGGGTTGAAAACCCAAGCATCTTCCTCTATCATGTACTTGCAGTTTCCTCACGCAGTAGGGACTGGCATGAACATTAAACAAATGAAAGATAGAGTCAGAGTCATTTACGCTTCCCTGTGGCTTTTTGATTAATTTTTATGAGGTCCCCTGCTTCTGTCTCCCCAGCTTAGGGTGGTTTTAAAATTTAGGGAGCTACCTCTGACAGAATGGAAAGCATAGTGTTCTGTGTTCAAATGTAAAGTGGTCTTTTACAAAGATAATGTGAGGAGAGTTCTAGGTCACTTAATGTGATATGTTGCTTATTAATGTAAATATTCATATACCTTACTTTCCTCATATGCAACATGGGCATAATAATGTCAACCTCACAAGGCTGTTATGAGAATTAAATGAGATGAAGAGAAGATGGGGCCTGTCCCAGTCCTGTTCATCTAACTGTTGGGGTTCACCCACTTCTGGGCACACTGTAGGGTTCCTGTGTGGCTGGGTGTGGTCATATAACTGGTTCTGGCAAGTGGGCATGTAATGGCAACCCTCCAGAGTCTGGCACAGTGTAAGATGGGGGCTGCTTTGCCAGCCACAGCCCGTCAGTGACTGCAGTGAGCACAGCCCCACTGCTGACCTGCCATGGACATGTACTCTGAGCAAGAACTAAACCTTTGTTGAGTTAAGCTACTAAGATCTGGGGGTGTTTATTATCATAACAAAGCCTAGCCAATCTTGACAGATAAAGGGATGAAAATGAAACTGAAGTGATGCTAGGGATGGATATTGGCAGGAAAAGCTTGGAAGAATTGAGAACTAGATGGATCTGTAGAAAAGCTAAAGGAATGTAAGACTAAGATGGGCCAGCCAAAGCCTGCACATGTAACAGAGGTTAAAGAACAAGTGACATTCATCTCAGGCCTTTCAGTTCCTGTCTCAGTGATGGATGCCACCATCACTAGATGCTCAAGCTAGAAATCTAGGAGGCAGACTCTAGGTTTCTTTCCATCACCATCCTCATTCAGTCTATTAGGATGTTCTTTTGGTTGTTTCTCCAGAATATATATAATATTTAAGCTTACTGTTATTCCCCATCACCACTACCATTACCCTATCCAAGCTATTATGGTTTCTCACCTGGACCCCCTCACTGGTTTCCCTGTAGCCATTTTGGCTTCTTATAATGACACTCAGAGAACATGAATCCCTTTAGTCCTGTATCCCTGGCACCTGGTATAGTGCCTACCATGACTGGCAATTAATATGTTTATTCATTGAATAGTCACATTTTTCTATTTATATATATCCTATAACATGTTGTATATCTTAAATATACACAATAAAATTTATTTTTAAAAAATAAAAATAAGGGCTGGGCACAGTGGCTCACGCCTGTAATCCCAGCACTTTGGGAGGCCAAGGCAGGAAGATAGCTTGTTTGAGACCAGTCTGGGCAACATAGTGAGACTCTGTCTCTACAAACACAAAAACCTTAGCGGGGGATGGGGGTGTGTGCCTATAGTCATGGCTACTTTGGAGGCTGAGGTGCAAGAATTGCTTGAACCCAGGAATTTGAGGCTGCAGTGAGCTATGACCTCACCACTGCACTCCAGCCTGGACAACAGAGTGAGACCCTGTCTCTTAACTAGATTTATTAGTTAAGTGAACAAGTGAGTGAGAAATGGCAAGTAGAGGCATCTAGAATACAGGGCAGGGATAAAGAATGTCACGGAAGGGCTTTGACAGGATAAACAACCAAAGGAAGATGAGGAGACCCAGGAGAGGCTGAACAGAATGGGGGCCATGCCACAAAGGCAGATAAGGGGAGAAGAAAGACATGATTTCTTTTCATGGAGCTAGGTTGACCAAAGAAAAGATTTGCCAAAATCCAAGGGTATCTACAGAAGAGACTGTCCTCCTCCAGAGGAAAGAAGGGGATGTGGAGCAGTGCTTTTCAAACTCTGTGCTAAAGGACCAGTTTTTAAAAAAAATCTCCAACCCATTTTGAACTAATACCTTTGTAAAATGCAATGCAAATTAATTATCAGAAAAATTATCATGCTCTTGGATGTCATGGCAATGTCACTTGCTATAAAATGTCTAGGCATGCACTTACCAGTTCCTTCTCTTGTTATAAACTGACAGCAGTCCACAGGCTATGCTCAGAGTAGCACCTATCTGAAAGGACCCTGGCCAGGGTAGCCTAAAAGAGGTGGATGGCAGGAGACCAGACTAATGAATGACATTTTGAGTAGTACTTTTAAGAATACCAGCTTGGGAGAGTGAAGACCTCAGTTCTGGACCAATTCTGCTCCCTAACCTGCTGTGAGACTTGCAGGCCACTTCCTGTCTAGGGCTCCAGTAAAGTAGAGGATTTGGCTGATGTCTCTAAGCTGCACCTCACTGTCTCTGAAGCAACATGTGGTACAAGCAGAAGGCAGTAGGCATTTGGGCTGCAATAGAAAGAGCTCAACATATGTAACTTGAGCTGTTTCCTGTAAATGTCCCATTCTCTGAAACCTTTTGCTTGTAGTAAAGTGTGTTTAATAATGCAACATTATGACAATTACTATACTAATCCTATCACTATTCGGTAAGTGGGATTTATAATATTTAATTGCCTGAAAATACAAATTTGCCATGGAATCATCTTTTGTACAGAAAGGAAATGGTGTAAAACACTTGGGATGGGGAAGCCAGAATATATTATTACTAAAGTCTCTTTTTTTTTCAGGGGAGAGAAAAATTTTCACATATTTTACTATATTTATGCTGGTCTTCATCACCAAAAGAAGCTTTCTGACTTCAGACTTCCTGAGGAAAAACCTCCTAGGTAAGTGTCAGGGGGGTTGGTTGTTAATTTTTGATGAATGTACAATTAGCAGTTGACAAACTTGGAAGTAAATGGAGCTGTTTTCCTAACTGGAAACTCACAGTCTATTTAACTAAATTGCCCAGGATGAGGTGGCAGGAAGTATCCACCATTTTCATTGTCTAGAAAGTTCAAAAACTCAACTGCACATGGTTTATTTTTTTTTTCAGCCATTTGCATCATTATTCTACCACAGTATTAGACTATAAAGGAAATGGGCTGGGTGTGGCGGCTCATTCCTGTAATCCCAGTGCTTTGGCAAGCTGAAGTGGGAGGATTACTTGAAGCCTGGAGTTTGAGACCAGCCAGGGCAGCATAGTGAGACTCTGTCTCTACAATTTTTTTTAAATTAGCTACTCGGGAGGCTGAGGTGGGAAGACTGCTTGAGCCTGGGAGGTCGAGGCTGCAGTGAGCCAAGTTCATGCCACTGCGCTCCAGCCTGGGTGACAGAGCAAGACCCTGTCTCAAAAAAAAAAAAAAATTAGCTGGGTGTGGTGGCATACACCTGTAGTCCAAGCCACTCAGGAGGCTGAGGCAGGAGGATCACTAGAGCCCAGGAGTTCAAGGCTGCAGTGAGCTATGATCACACCACTGCACTTCAGGCTGGGCAACAGAGTGAGGTCCCATCTTTAAACAAACAACAAACAAAAAATGGAAATGCCTGTACCACTTTCCAAGTCAGTGCTCATTCTGTTTGGTCATGCTCCACTTCATTTAGGTACATAGCTGATGAAACTGGAAGGGTGATGCACGACATAACTTCCAAGGAGTCTTACAGAAGACAATTCGAAGCAATTCAGCATTGCTTCAGGATTATAGGGTTCACGGACAAAGTAAGTGATGATCAAGAGAGAAACTCAAGTGACAATATTCTTATATGAATGTGAGTAAAGATGTGGTATTTCTCACTTGGGATAAGATACTTGCTTTCAAATGCCATGTTGGTCATGTTATAAGGTCTTGATACTCAAAGTGTGGTCCCAGGACCAGAAACGTTGTTATCACCTGAGAACTTATTAGAAATGCAGACCCTGAGGTTTATCCAAGAATGACTGCATCAGAATATAATCATTTTAACGAGAAGTCCAGGTGAACATCAAACTAGGGGAGCACTGTTTTAAGGACCATGTGCTGATAAATTGTTATCATTGTCATCAATTCATTACACGTGTAATAACAAATACCAAAACAATACTATGGGGTTTTTTTGTTTTGTTTTGTTTTGTTTTGTTTTCCGATTGAGGGTTCTTTCAACCATTAAAGTGAACGGGGGGTAGGAGTACAGGAATATGTAGATGACACCGAAGTCACAGAAATATATTTATGCAAGTAGCTCCTTAGGTAACAAGACAAATTAACTAAAACCCTTTCAACTTTCTTGCAGTTATTTCCTTCTCCAGGGTACACAGTTGCACATTATTAACTATAACATTATTAACTATAGCTCTAAGTACTGTACTACTTCTTTTTTTTTTTTTTTTGAGACAGAATCTTACTCTGTCACCCAGGCTGGAGTGCAGTGGCGGGATCTCAGCTCACTGCAACCTCTGTCTCCCAGCTTCAAGTGATTCTCCTGCTTCAGCCTCCCGAGTAGCTGGGATTACAGGTGTGTGCCACCATGCCTGACTAATTTTTGTATTTTTAGTAGAGACGGGGTTTCACCATGTTGGCCAAGCTGGTCTTGAACTCCTGACCTCAAGTGATCCACCTGCCTCAGCCTCTCAAAGTGCTAGGATTACAGGCATAAGCCACCATGCCCGGCCAATACTCTACTACCCTTATCATCCTAGATACAGGCTGTCTGTATTAAATATATGCTAGGGGTGACAGACAATATTTATAACCCTAGGCTCAAATATTATTCTGTGATACATTATGTCATAGTTTCTGGGCTTCATGCCATCAATTTTGCAAAATATATAGATTCTTTTGCTTTTCCAACAAAGGGGGTGAATTATTAAGAGGTAGGTGAGAGTGTTAAATCTTAAGGGATTAGATTACAAGACACTCCAGTTACCCTGGGATGGCCACTCCAGATAAAGGATTACTTCTGTGTAATGCAGTATGATTGGCTAGCCCTTCCCTCCCCTGCATGGTTGCTTTTAATCATAATAGTACCTTTCTTTTTTTTCTGTCTAGCCAGCTGTTAATTTTCTCTGTCAGCCTCCCGCAGACTTTAAACTGACAGACAATGGAAAATCCCAAAGGTCAGATAAAAATATAAATATATTTTCCTTGGCTTCTTAGAGGGGAGCAATTAAACAGGTTCTAGCATTGTTAAAGGACCTTTGTGGTTATTAACTTATAGAACAGTTTTTTTAAGTCAAAGATGCATCCCCAGAAGAGTTAAAGCATGGTAGGAATGGCAGTGGAGCAATTTAAAGTCACTTGTGTCATGCCAAAGTACGCAGGGGCACATGTCCTTAAAAGGGTACAGGAGCCATAGAGAAGTCAAGGTTAATAATCATTAATAGAGTTAATATTTTGTTTTCTTTGAGTACAAATATAGTTATAGAATGCTGTGAAGAGACTGATCCTAGCTGAACCCATTTATGCCTAGTGTTCCATTATTGGAATGCTAAACATGTGGGAGTTATTTATACCCTACTGCTCAAGGTCATCACCAAGGTCTGATTGCAAAAATTCAAAAAATTGCAACCTCAGGCTTAGGTGGGTTAAAAGAAAGTATATAAGGATGCCATTCTAATAATAGCAATGTACTGCTAATAATAATAAAACAGATGCTATCTGTTTCAGGATAAACAACATTGAAAACTGTTAAAATCTGTTTTAGTACAACAACACTAAAGCATTAAAAACAGAAGAATTAAGTATGTTAAGTATATGTCCCTGAAGTAAGCCATCCCTAGCCCCTCTGGGAAAAAAGGTACAATAGAAATAAATGAATGGCTGTATGAATAAACATGAAAAGAAAAAAATGTAAAAGATGGTGAACATTTTTAATTTGTGCCTGGTCTGTACTGTTAAATGAATAACCAGAATGTAATGGTGTTATGTGTGTATATTTTCACCATGTCCCACATTAATACAGGAAATAAACCAATTTATATAAGCTGCAACCTTAGAAGTGAAAGGAAGAAGCAGGATCTTATCTCTCCAACTCTGAATTCTGTGGTTCTATCTCTGCAGACAACCTGTTTTGCTGAGTTAACTCAGTTCACTTTATGTTTATAAACTCAAAAAGTAGTGTGACTAAATTCAGAAAGATCCAGTTGAAGGTAGTCAGAAAACAGATGCCAAATGCTGATGTAACAGAACTTTCTCTTAAGTTTTTCTGGCAGACATTTCTAGATAAAGCTTAAATGAACTGGTCAAGTCAATCAAAATTATGGTTCTTCTCCTTTCTTATAATGTCACTAGTTCCCTGCAGGAATCCCTTTAGTTTTTCTCAAACCCTTACAGCAAAATTATGAGTAGCAGACTTTAGTGTGGAGTCAGGAGCATGAATTTTAATTCTGGGACAACAGCCAAAGTATCTGAAAGAACACTTGACCCTGAGTTTATTGTAAAGAAATTTCCCTGGTGGAGGAGTCTTACACTAATAATGATGATGACTCCTTGTGGAGGGCTGGGGGATTATACCTAAGACCTTATTGTGAAGATTGTGCTTTTCAACTCTTATTTCTGGAGCCAAACCATACTATTTTTGTTTAAAATTATATTTGTCTTCCTGGTAGGAATTAACATATTACATAAATTGGGTTTTAGATATGTTTCTATTTAATGCTACATGAAAACTTTTTGGGCAGATGATCTACGTGATGGTCAAAATTGGTCAAAATTGTAGATCCCCGTTGGAGAGGTTAGGGAGAAGCCTTTGAGATCGGCGCAAAATTTCTTCCCTTTCTTCAAAATAGATTATGAATTGAGAGAGTACTGCTCTGAAGAGAGATTGAAGGATTATATGTGAAAATATGACTTGGGAGTCTTGAGGATTTCTAATGTCTTGATGACAGACAATAGGATACCATTGCCTTTTAAGATGACAAAAGTTGTGAGCCTCTGCAAAGGAGACCGAGAAGTGATGGAATAGAGCCTGTAGGGAGGTCCTTCAGCTGGTCCTAATGCAGTGCTTAGGGAAGAACTGATGAAAAACTGAAGAGATTTACAAAAAAGAAAGAAAGGAAGGAGAGACTGGGAACGGAAGTAAATTCCTAGGGATATACCAGAGAAACAACTACCGGAGATGCCTATGAGCCAGGCCAAGGGGGATTTTCTTAGAGTAGCACCAGGCTAACAGAGAAAACTAAGTTTTCTCTCAACTTTTCAATTAGCCTCAACTCTATCAAGAGAATACTACATCAAAAGAAGTGTCTTATGAGAAAAGAGAAGAAAATATCAGACATCCTGCAGTGGGGCTTTGATGGAGAAATGCTCTTTCTTCCCCACTTTTGTTGATTGGCAGTGAAACAGTTTATACTCATCAACAATAAATTGAGAAACCCAGTTGGAGGACTTGGTCTTCTTGAGTAAAGCTCTTCCACTTTATAATATAGAAAGTTGAAAACTGGTAGAAATAAAAAGAGATAGCAGCATAGCAAGATTCTGCAGAAAAGGCAGAGATGCCAGGAAAGGCTCTGTAGCTGGAGATGAAGCAAGAGAAAGTGGACAAGGTAAAGAAGGTGAAAAAACCTTCCCTGGCTGTCTGTGGGGAGACAATAAGAAAAATGTGATTGAAAAGTTTTAAGGCAGGAAGAGTAATCCCTCAGGTGGACATATAACTAATTGAATTTTGCCATGAGTGTAACTGATGTTTTAACCTGAACGCAGAGGCTCCTAGATCAGAAAGGGAGAACTAATTAACCCAAGGTTAGGACTGATGGAGTCAAGTGGATGGAATAGCCCAGAAATATAAACTCCTTAATAAGGTGAGCATTGGTTACCCCGCTGTTAGTTCTCACTAAATCAAGGAAGGAGACCCAATCGGCCATTAATTTCAGTGATTCACACAGTGTTTGAACCTAAAAGTTTTTCTCAGGGTCATAGATAGTTTTTCACTTTAAATGGTTGTCTAGGCACTATGCTGAAGAGGGTAGTGCCAGAGAAGCAACAGGGCAAGATGCTGGTTTCAAGGGTATAGTCTTTGACAGTCATTTTCTATGGTGATTATCCCAGCGGTGAAATGCTGGAAGTCTTATTTTGGGAGGTTTCAGAGCTTGTACTGTAATACATGAAGAAAGAGAGAGAGAGAGAGTCTTTGTGTGATGTGTGTTTTAATTACAGGAAATACATTTATTTTTTTCTAAGAGTACTGAGAGTTTCAGATGACCTCTTGAGATAACTGGATATAGAAACAGCTGATGTAGAACTCACTGCAAGAGTCTCTGTTTTACCCCCTGGGATCTGCCTCTGTGGGAGTTGCTCAGTGTAGTGAGCAAGCCTCACACTGTATTGATCAAAGTAACGAGGTGCTGTCATGTTAAATCCGAGCAAGTCCCAGAAAACCTACTTAGTAGGTGTTCTCCTTAGCCACTCTTAAGTTGGGTGATTAAACAATGATTCTTAAAGTAAAAAAAAATGACATATTGCCTTTGATTTAGAAGTTGGAAGAATAACATTTATCCATTGTAGAAGCCTGGTTTAAAATCTTCATTTGTCTTTGTAGCATTATCAGGTATCCAGCAGATGTCACTATTATAGTCTGTGTTCCTTTTTTTGGCTTTACTGAGTAATGTTTATAGGAAGTTGTAATCTGTGAAGCAATGCTTTATCAATGGTCTGGTGACCGTTCCTATTCCTTTGTTGCTGTGTAGAGTACCAAATCAAGTTACCTGCCTGAGTATCTTTGTGAAAGTACTTTTCTCTGTCTATAAGCATAAAATGCAAAATTTTCCTGGCTATATATTTCGTTGTTTCACATATAGAAAATGTAAGTTTTTAAATAAGTCAATACACCTTAATTTCTTTTTACCATTAATGATACATATGTATTCAACTTTCAATATAAAAATAGAGCTTAGATAATCGGAACCATTTTTACTCACATTTCTGATACCAAATATGTGGGTTTTTCTCCCCCATACCTGCAAATTATCTGGCACCAGCTGGGTGTCCTACAATTCACTCAATTCTGACCCTCTCCACCTGGAGTTAGCATCAGATCCCACAAGCTAAGGGCTCAGTCCCACAAGACTACCCTGACTCCAGATACCTATACTTCTGTCTCCTATACTTCTGACTGACTGGCTATAAATTGAGAGTCCCCACAACTCCCTCCTCAGGTTGGATAATTTGCTAGAATAGTTTCTAGAACTCAGGAAAACACTTTACTTACCATTACTGTTTTATTATATAGGATACAACTCTGCTGGGCGTGGTGGCTCATGGCTGTAATCCCAGCACTTTGGGAGTCCGAGGCGGGTGGATCACCTGAGGTCAGGAGTTCAAGACCAGCCTGACCAACATGGTGAAATGACATCTCTACTAAAAATACAAAAATTTAGCTGGGCATGGTGGCAGGCGCTTGTAATCCTAGCTACTCAGGAGGCTGAGGCAGGAGAATCACTTGAACCTGGGTGGTGGAGGTTTTAGTGAGCCATGATCACGCCATTGCACTCCAGCCTGGGCAACAAGAGCAAAACTCTGTCTCAAAAGGAAAAAAAAAAAAAAAAAGGATACAACTCAAGAATAGTCAAATGGAAAAAATGCATATGGCAAAGTATGTGGAAAGTAACATAGAGCTTCCATTCCCTCTGAGCACACCACTCTCCCGGCACCCATGTGTTCACCAACCTGAAAACTCTCCGAATCTCATCATTTAGGGGTTTTTACGGAGGTTCCATTATATTCACGATTGGTTAATCGTTGGCCATTGGTGATTAACTCAATGTCTAATCCCTCTCTGCTCCCCAGAGATTGGGTTGAGGAGGACCCAAAAGTTCGAACTCTCTAATCACATGATTGGTTCCTCTGGCAACCAGCTCTCCATCCTAAAGCTATCTAGAGGTCCACCAAGAGTCACTTGCTTAGTATAAACTCAGGTATGATTGAAAGGGGCTTGTTGTAAATAACGAAAGACTCCTAGCATTCCTATCACTCACTTTCAAGGGTTTTAGATGCTTTTGTGCCAGGAACTGGGAGCAAAGAACAAATACAATAGTCCCTCCGTATATGTGAGGGATTCGTTCCGGGAACCCTCAATTCATATACCAAAATCCAAGCATACTCGAGTCCTGCAGTCAGGACATGCAAAGTCAGCCCTCTGTATATGTGGGTTTCACATCTTGTGAATACTGTATTTTTGATCCGTGTTTGGTTGAAAAATACCTATGTATAGGAGGACACGTGCAGTTCCAACCTGTGTTGTTTAAAAGTCAATTGTTGGTCAGGAGTGGTGGCTCACGCCTGGAATCCCAGCACTTTGGAAGGCTGAGGCGGGCAGATCACCTGAGGTCAGGAGTTTGAGACCAGCCTCAACATGGAGAAACCCCATCTCTACTAAAAATACAAAATTGGCCGGGCGTGGTAGTGCATGTCTGTAATCTCAGCTAATCGGGAGGCTGAGGCAGGAGAATTGCTTGAACCTGGGAGGCGGAGGTTGCGGTGAGCCGAGATCGCGCCATTGCACTCCAGCCTGGGCAACAAGAGCAAAACTCCGTCTCAAAAAAAAAAAGAGACCAGTCTGGCCAACAGGGCAAAACTCCGTCTCTACTAAAAAATACCAAAAAGAGCTAGGTGTGGTGGTGCATGTCCGTAATCCCAGCTACTTGGAAGGCTGAGGCAGGAGAATTGCTTGAACCCGGGAGGCAGAGGTTGCAGTGAGCTGAGATTGTGCCACTGTACTCCAGCCAGGGTGACAGAGCAAGACTCTATCTCAAAAAAAAAAAGGTTAATTATATATATTTCTTGTTATATAAAAATATAATTTAATATACAATTATCACAGATAATTTCTAGTGAGTCTTTCAAAATATTTCCTGACTTCATAACTATATATTCCATCATTTAACTTTAAAACGTTCTAGGAGCCATGAATGAATGTCTTCCCAACTACTTCATAAAAGCGATATTCAAAAGAGGTTAAGGAAACGGCTCCTCTCTTGCTTTGAACAAAAGATCATACCTGAATTTGGGAGCTGGTATTAGTTAGGGTAAAAGGCTAAAAGTGGCTTAAAGAACAAAGAACATTAGTTATCTCTTAATAACCATTTCCAGATAAGAGGTTCAGGTTGCAGAGCAACTCTGTTTATGCAATTGTTGGTCTAAGGCATCCTCATCAGTGGCATGGTTAAGGCTGTGTTGCTGGGAGTTCCAGCCGGCAATAATGAGAAGGAAAGTGAGGAGGAGGCATGCTCATGCCGGTAAGGCCTGGGCCCAGAAGTGACCCACGTCATTCTGCTCGCTTCATTGTTAAAATGTAGTTATATGACGACCTGTAACTGCAAAGAAGTTTGGGAAATTTTGCTGTGTGTCCAGGAAAAGAGGGAGAATGGACTTTGGTAGACAACTAGTAGTTTCCACTACAGGTCTAATGGTTCATTAGTTTGACTGGCAACGACCTTCATATATGGTTCTTGATGTCCTTTTCAGGAGGTGCACTCAGTGTACAGAATTTTGGCTGGGATTTTGAATATTGGGAACATTGAGTTTGCAGCTATTTCCTCTCAACATCAGACTGATAAAAGTGAGGTGCCCAATGCTGAAGCTTTGCAAAATGGTAATTATTTGATATTTGTGGACTGTGTTGTTGCCAAAGCACATGCTTCTTTAGGCTCTGTAAAATATAATGCAGCATTTGCTGGTTCTTTTTTTTTTTTTAATCGAGATGGCGTCTCGCAGTGTCATCCAGGCTGGAGTCCAGTGGTGCGATCTCCGCTCACTGCAACCTCTGCCTCCCGGGTTCAAGCAGTTCTTTGCCTCAGCCTCCAGAGTAGCTTGGATTACAGGCGCCTGCCACCACGCCTGGCTAATTTTTGTATTTTTAGTAGAGACGGGGTTTCACCATCTTGGCCAGGCTGGTCTTGAACTCCTGACCTCATGATCCACCCCCCCCCCCCCCCCACTCAGCCTCCCAAAGTGTTGGGATTCGCCCAGCCTGCTGGTCTTTCTAATGGCTCTGGATGTTTTCATGAACTAGTATTTCCCCAAGGATGTCCTGTGGAACACCAGTGTTCCTTCCATAAGCTGCAGGTATTCTGCAGAAAAGAATTCTATGGCAGGTAATTTTGAGCAGTGTTTTTTTTTTTTGTTTTTGTTTTTTTCGAGGCGGAGTCTCGCTCTATCTCCCAGGCTGGAGTGCAATGGCGCTATCTCGGCTCACTGCGGGCAGTGGTTTTTAACCTTGGCTGTTTTAAAAAAATCATCTACAAACTGAAAAAAATACAGGAGGTTGGGCCCATTCTGAATCCACTAAATCAGCATATACAGGAGAGAAAGCAGGCACCTATTTGTTTTTAAAGTTCCACGGGTAATTATGGTGGCACAAAGAGTGAGAATCCTCAATTATGAACAACAAACAAACAAACTGATTTAAATGAAGTAAAAACCTTTTTGTGTTAAAACTGTAGGACATTTTAGGGCCTTTAATATACGAATGTATTTTGTGACTAAGGGTAGAATACAGTCTGCAGCTATTTCCCCAATTTGTTTGGCAAAAGACCACCTCCTCTTCCTTTTTTTTTCATCAAGCATCTATGAAGTAAGAGCTTTCAGAACAGTTTGGGAGATACTGTGTCAGTCTGGAAGCTTCTTGGGGTTAGGGATCTAGCCTGTTTATCTTTGAGTCAAAAGTACCCAAATGGAGTCTGGCACATAGTAGATGTTGAATAAATGCTGACAGACTGACTGAATGAAGGTCTGGCTACATTCTGTGTTATCCTTACTCTTTGTTTCAGCTGCCTCTGTTCTGTGCATTAGCCCTGAAGAGCTCCAGGAGGCCCTCACCTCCCGCTGTGTGGTCACCCGGGGCGAGACCATCATCCGTGCCAACACTGTAGACAGGGCTGCGGACGTTCGGGACGCCATGTCCAAAGCCCTGTATGGGAGGCTCTTCAGCTGGATTGTGAATCGCATTAATACACTCCTGCAGCCAGACAAAAACATATGGCAAGTTCCTCGGAGAGCAGAGGGTCTCAGGAGAGCTGTCATTGACCCCGCTATCTCTTAGAGTTTGCAAAAGGAAGCATTTGGTCCTCTCTGGGATTTTCTTTTTTTTTTTTTTTTCTTTTTTTTTTTTGTGGAGTCAGAGTCTCACGCTGTTGCCCAGGCCGGAGTGCAGTGGCACGATCTCCGCTCACTGCAACCTCCACCTCCAGGGTTCAAGTGATTCAACTGCCTCCGCCTCTTGAGTAGCTGGGATTACAGGCACGTGCCACCACGCCCGGCTAGTTTAGGCATTCTCTTTTAGAAGACACAGTGAGATCCAGGACAGTTGAAGCATTTGTACCCGAGAGGCAAATGACTGAAGGAGCCACTAAGTGTAGTTTTGAGAGAATAGTCTTGGCTGGGAGCTGGACAAACTGGCTTGGCACCCAAACTCTACAGCTTAACCCATTTATGCCTGAGGTTGCAATTTTTTGAATTTTTTCAATCAGACCTTGGCGATGACCTTGAGCAGTAGGATGTGAATAACTAACTCCCATATGCTTTGTGTTCCAATAATGGAACACCAGGCATAAATGGGTTTTAATCAGCTGCATGTTCTAAGTCAGTTTTCTCACCTGTAAAATGAGGATAATAATATCCTCTTCATGGTTTTGTTTTTAGAATCAAAGAGACATTTTATGAAAAAATTTAAAGCACACTATCTTACATTACTATTCCTACTTCTTCGACTACTTTTCCTTGCTCTTTCCTAGGCGTAGTGGTTTCCTATATTGTGGAGGAATTCACCACATCAAATTCTGAAGAGTACTCTTGCGGTTATCCTTGTGGGTAGATAGGTGGGAGAATAAATAAGCAACAGCTGCAACCCCTTCAAACAAAAGGACTTTTAAAATTTTATTTTATACATGGAGTTTCTGAGTAAGATTTTAAAGGATTCTACTGCTTGAAAAAAAAAAAAGAAGTTGAAAATACTATTGAAAGGCCAAAAGAACAAATAGTTTGAGACATAAACTGCTTCTTTTCTTAGGGGTGGCAGGATGCTGCTTTCCATGAGTGGGTGAATTGGGTACTTGAGTTGATAAGCACTTGGGCACATATATTCTCATCCTCTTGAGGTGGGTGTTTCCTCCCCTAAAGAGTTTTGTTCTTCTCTCTCATGCAGTAGTGCAGGAGGTGGAATGAATGTGGGGATCTTGGATATCTTTGGATTTGAGAATTTTCAGAGAAATTCATTTGAGCAGCTCTGCATAAACATCGCCAATGAGCAAATCCAGTACTATTTCAATCAGCATGTTTTTGCTCTTGAGCAGGTAATAGTGAACTCTGAGGTAACTAAACTTGATGGGGAAAAGGTGTCTCCAAGCTGCCCACAATTTTTAGCAGAAACCCTGTAGACTAACAACTAAAAGACCCTAGAGAGAAAATAGGGTAAGGCAGTCCTGGCTAAATAGTCTAAATTTGTCTGGAAAAGGTCTTGATTTCTGTGGAAAGGTACATTTCCTCACTTGAGTGGAGCTGGTGACAAGTCACTCATTTAAATTTTGTGTCAAAACTCTTTCGTGCATATTGCTCAAAATGCTGTATCTCTTCTACTTTATTTAACTAAAAATATTTATGATTGCATTCAAAATGACACAGATGACCTTGAATTCGGGACATAGGTTCTCAACTGCTACGCTAGCCCTCCCTATCCCCTGTCTGCTATATACCAGATGCCACAGTCACTGGAGAGGTATCTCCAGGGCGGAGTAAGATGTGTTCTTGGTTTTCTAGAAATGGAAATCATCCCTCTATGAGTTTAATAATAAATAAGACAGAGTAAGAAACTAGTGGACCCAAGGGATGGGGCTCTTTTCCTGTGGCAGCAGCCTATATAGCAGTCTGCTCAACCCCAACCTTGACTTAAACCTTAAGACTCTCTTCTGTATGAAGTAGTTGCAATAATGAAACATTCTGGCTAAGCCTCTTCGATGCAGGGATAATTGTTTTAATGCAGGCATGAGGACGCACAAACTCAACTTCGATTAGATAGACACAAAGACATTTAGTGAAAATACCAGCATTGCTTTCATCTCTGGAGCTGGATAAATCTGTATAGCACTCCTCTCCCATCCACTCTTGTTTCAGTCCAGGTTCCTTCCATTTATTTCCCGGTAATCTGGAGTTTTTCTAGTTTTCCAACCCTAGATGATTCCTTTGTCGAACTCCTTGCAGAAGAGAAGTCTGTTTTCTTGGTTTAAACAATATTTCTCACCAAAATAAATTTTTTTTTCAGCTTCACTTCCTTGTACATTAGTTTGTAAATGATAAGTTACCAAGTCCACGTTTGAGAGAGAGCTTGTACTGGTTTAGCTGCTGCCATAGGCCACTTGTAAGTCAGATTGAAATGCACAGCTTTAATGGTGTTATATGCAGAAGATTCCTTTATTTTACACATAAAACATATCCTGCTTTCCACATGCATTCAATGTTGCTAGACCCAGAAAGTCCATGTCAAAGTATCCTTGTGGTACCAAGGCTAGTTTTGGGCTGGAGAGAATCACAATCCATTTCCCTCCAGATGGAATATCAGAATGAAGGCATTGATGCTATACCCGTGGAATATGAGGACAACCGCCCGCTCTTGGACATGTTCCTCCAGAAACCCCTGGGACTGCTTGCACTTTTGGATGAGGAAAGTCGGTTTCCCCAAGCAACTGACCAGACCCTGGTTGGTAGGTAACTTCTGAGAAACAGGCATATACATTTAGAACAAAACTTGGCTCGTGTCATCAATTGAGTGTACTTTAATGAATTTACCTTACATATTTTGTTTATATGGTGGGTTGTAAGAATATAGGCCTTATTTTTAATTGAATTGAAGTGTTGTGGTAGAATTTGAATGTTAAAGCAAACCCATCACTATTCCTAACCCCTTCCCACTTTCCTATTCTTGCCAACATGATTAGCATTACCCCCATGTTGATTTCATTTTTACACCTTCCTCTCTCTTCTTTCCTATAGGCAATGTTTGCTTCTCCTCCTTTGTGTGCCCCCATCTCATGTCTTCCCCTGTACCCCCATCCACCTCTAATCTGATTTCATGCAGAAGCCCTTTCCAGTCTCCTGACTTCCAGGCTCCTACCTGCCCCATCTACCCTGGACATCCCAGCTAGTTTAGTCTTTCTAAAGCCACCTTCTCATTAGGTTACTATTATCTACAGGATGAATATAGGGCACCTCGTCCTGACATCAAAGGCCCTCTATTCTGTACCCTATTCTTCTTGAATCTTCAGTGTTTTTCACAACCTTTGTTCCTCACTTAGATTGTGAGGTGCTTGGGGCAATGAAGCCTCAGTCTTTATGTGCCTTTAGTGCTTAGCAGTTTCTCACACTTAGTAAGCTTTCAACCACAATAGCAAAGATCGTGTGTTAAAGGAGGAACAAAAAGTTTCAAGCCTTTTCCCCAGCTGGAAAATTGATTTGTGGAAGAGATTCACTTTTATGAGTTGAAATTATAACCCTCAGTGGTTTTCTTTTATATATAAAACATTGTCACAAGTTGTCCAGATGAGTTTAAACCAGGTTCTAAAACTAACTGGCAGGGCCTCTGGTGTCATCAGTGTCCATGCTAGGAGTTCTTAGAAACAGCAGGAGAATATACGATCTTAGAGCACAGCCTGACATTAAGACAATGCTACACAACTAAGCAAGGATATAATGATAAATGCCCATCATATCGGTGATCTTTCTCCACCCTTGTTAATATCAAGGCCTTATTCTGAAAGCCCTTATTCTGAGTCATTCATGGCTTAAGGAACAAGTTTTTGTTTGAAAGAGGAAATAATTCACATTGTAACTCTCCAACATAAAAATCCACACAGATAAATTTGAAGATAATCTACGATGCAAATACTTCTGGAGGCCCAAGGGAGTGGAACTGTGCTTTGGCATTCAGCATTATGCTGGAAAGGTGAGGCCAGTGTGACAGTTATTAGACCTGAATTTGACAAAGGGTAAGTGTCTGTATTACCCTGTCTGTGCTGCTCATGAAATTGCTTACAGATTTCTTTCCCATTTTAATTCTTCCTGAATACCTAATCATAATTCTTAAAGTTTCTCAGTGGTGCCACTCACAGAAAGTTGCCCCTGGCATAGAAGCAATTTCTCACTGGGGTGGCCCACAGTGTTGCCATCTGCTTCTCACCTGAGGTTTGGCCTAGAACTGACAGCTCTCCAGAGAGAAAACATATTACAGCTTTTTGTGGTGTTTAGCAGTAAATGTTCACATTCTAAAGTCATTTGGAGACATGTAGGTAATGCAGGAAGGTTAATATCACAGTGGGACTCAATTTTTAGTACTTTAATCATATGTCTAAGGGCCCCAAAATGTCCAGATGAAAAGAAAAAAAATTTCACATTATTATCCAGATGTTAAGCTTTTACAACTTAACTGAAATGTCCACTTTTCATACATTATGCCTCAGTCTCAATTTCAAGTTCCTGAAGCAGATTAGTGACTGATTCAGGAAATTCCCTATCCCATAACCACAAGTTTCTTGCTTATGTTACTCCCAAAGGAGCCATTTGAATTATGGCTAATTGGTTCCTCTGGGCTCTGCTGAGGCTGTAGGTCCAGAAAATTGGTAGGAGTTCAATAAAAGGCATTTTTCATTATTTTATTGATTTAAGATGTATTGAAATTGTCATTCATATTCACATCATGGCATTGGAACTGATTTTCCTAACTGGATGTTGGGAAATTCTAGTACAAGGGAAGGGGATTATTTTTCTCTCCGCATAGTACTTTACGGTATCTATTTTGGATCTTTGTTAGACATTGCAATTCAGTTTTTGCCCTTAAATATTTTATTTGCCTTAGCATATTAAGGTCCTCCTCAGAGTCTGAAATACTAGCATCTACCCTGATTCCCCTCCCCATTCCTCTTTTCTGCCTCCCATTCCTGTCCTCCTCTTCTCACCTCTCTGTCCTTTTATAACTATGTCCTACCCACCCGTCTTCTTGACTCTTTCTTACTATTTTCCTTTCTTGATTTTAGGGGAAAAACTTTTTTTATTTTTATTTTTTCTGGGCTCTGTGTCCTTTGCTGCATCCATTTGCCATTCAAAGCTTATTTGTAGAGAAGGAATTCTCTGAGGGTGTTCCTTAAAATTTATCTGAACTGGATCCCCTCTGTTCTGAGAACCAAGAACTACTCAGCATCCTTGAGTGATCACTCAGATCTCATGAGGACCTAGGGAGGCAGTGAGAGTACTTAAAGTAGTTGTGAGCACAGAGTCAAACTGCCTGAGTTTTGATACCTACCTACCACTTGTGAAATGTGTGACCGTGGGCACATTACTCAGCCTCTTCCTAAGTCTCTGCCTGCCTACCAGTAAAATGGAGATAATAATAGTGTTTACCTCATAGGATGGATGCTTTGCACGTGGTATCTAATATATTTTAATAATTATTCTGATGTGATTTATCTTTGATAGGAGTCTTCAAAAAGCAACTAGACAGGCCAGGTGCGGTGGCTAACACCTGTAATCCCAGCACTTTGGGAGGCCGATGCAGGTGGATCACGAGGTCAGGAGATCAAGACCATCCTGGCTAACACAGTGAAACCCCATCTCTGCTAAAAATACAAAAAATTATCTGGGCTTGGTGACATGTACCTGTGGTCCCAGCTACTCGGGAGGCTGAGGCAAGAGAATCACTTGAACCCGGGAGGCGGAGGTTGCAGTGAGCCAAGATCATGCCACTGCACTCCAGCCTGGGTGACAGAGTAAGACTCCATCTCAAGAAAGAAAAAAACAAAACAACAACAAAAAAAACCCATAAAAAACAAAAACTAAAGCAACTAGACAATAAGTTAAGATAAACTGGTCTGTCAAAATCATAATTATTCCCTTTATCTGGTGCTCTGGATATGAAAGCATGGCTATGTAAAGATGAGTTCTATATAGAGGTTGATTAACAACTGGTTAGGCAAGTTGCCGGTGTCACCAATGATGGACAGTTGACTTGGCTAATTTGCCGTTTGCTATTCATGTTACAGGTATTATATGATGCTTCTGGGGTTCTTGAGAAAAATAGAGACACTCTCCCTGCCGATGTGGTTGTGGTCCTGAGAACGTCAGAAAACAAGCTTCTTCAGCAGCTCTTCTCAATCCCTCTGACCAAAACAGGTACTTGGGAACCCTCTGATAGCCCTGCTCTTAAAGCTTTTGCAAGACCAGGTGAAATTTTCCGGTTAGTGTCTGAATACTGCCAGGGCTGCACCACTAACATTGAACTTCTTTAAGCAGGAGTAAGGGTCTAAATTCAAGAAAAGGAAAATGTTTGTTTCTTTTGTAATTTAATTGTGCAGCATCAGTGTGTACACAGACACTTGTACCTGCACACATAAACATACATACAGTATCCATAACATCAACTCTTAGACTTTCTTGTCCTTCTTTTCATTCTTCCCTTTATAAAGCCATACGATATCGTTAATTCATGCTAAGCACTCTAGGATAGTCTCAGTTTACCAAAACTTATCAGGAAGATTATTTCTATTTGTGTGTCATTCCAGGTTAAAGGAGTGTGTTGAATCAGAGTTCAGGGGATCCTCAAAGATCACCTTGGTCCAATTTCTACCCAGTTATGACCCCACCCCACCTCTCTCCTAACCAATTTGGAACAGGTCCATCACCTATGTATGTGGCCTTTGCCTACTTACAGTTACCTTCTGTTTAATTGCTGTCAGTCCTCATGCCAAAAAAGCAGGAAACTAGGGCCAAAGAACAGAACTTCCAGGTCTTAACTGTTTTTCCAAATGGACTCTAATTGAGTCAACCTTTTAGAATGTACCTGGGATTCTGCTGCTTTTAGCTGGGCGGCCAACTCAGCCTTCTCACAGCTCTACTCTCAAGGGCTTTGTGTTTTTTAGGCTAGGTCTGGAAATAGCAGTGGGCATGCTTTTAAGAAAAAAAGGAAGAGAAACCTCTTTATCACTGTTCATTGTTCACTATTTCCTCTTCTTTTCTTCCCACATCCCTCTTAACTGGCTGCCAGGTCTGATTTTTAGCAGCTTGCAGAGGAATGAAAAGCCTGGCTAAGAAAAAAAAAAAAAAGCCACAGTCTACAGGCTTTGCTTCATCTTAACTTGGAAGGAAAGTTGAAATCCGGCTCTTTTTTCAGACATGCTCCTGTAAACAGAACTAGTAGCAGTGCCCATCAGAAGGCTGCCCTCCAGCTTCCATTCCAGACCTTCCTTGGAGCAGCCGGGATTTAATTCAATATGGAATCCCGGGAGCTCGGGGCAGATGTGGAAAGGGCTATCTGGTGTTTCCTTACCAGAGACCCACGGATGTAGACTCCTCATCAGGCGACTTCAGCACAGAGGTGAAGAGACAGCCATTATTGATAGGGGACATGCTCTCTGGGAAAAAAATCTATCCAAATAACTCTTCAGCTGGCATTTACATCCTCCCACAAATATTAATAACGACTTGTCAAATCTGTTCACAACTTCGGAATTTCCGATTTTTCAACCTTTGGCAAAATAAAAACCATTTAACAGCCTGGACCACTAGGTGGCGCTATGCAGAAAGTAAGGCCCTGCAGCCAGTCTCTGTTCTCCCTTGATTCACCCAACTGTGGGAGGAACAGGAACAAAGAGATAACCTCCGCCGCTGCGTCTTTTTTACCCTCTCCCAAAGAGCTTTCCTCTTGTTTCTGAATCTTGTTTTGAAACTACACTCCACACCACTTGATAGAAACAAAAGTGAAAAATAAGACTAGACACAAACGTGATGTACCAATAGGCTTCCCAGTATTCCTGAGCTATATATTATGCACAGTAATTTCCTTTGAGATCCTAAGCTTGAGTATAGCTTAGGATTCTCCACATTTTGACTATAGTTAAGAAGCCACAAACATCAAAACTTATAAGCATGATTGTGTTTTCTTTTTCTGGAATTATTTATGTAGGAATGAATTCAATCAACAAACATTTAAAGAACAGCTTCTAGTAATAAGGTACTTTTTAGGCAACGAGGGAAATAGAGGAGTAAAGGTAATACGGCTTTGCCGTACACCAACTAGAACTTTCTTTTAACTTCATTTTCTATATAGAATTTTCTATACAGAATTGGGCACTAATTTATCTCCTTATGACAATAGTTGCCCTCAAACCTCAATTCTAACGTGATTGTGCATCCTGTGTTGAATGTCAGAATATTACTTTTCTAAATTTTAAAACGTTCATAGTCTATATTTTTGGGGGTTATTATGTTACAGCCTTTGAAGATGGGAAACCTCACTGGACAGAAATAAGTTATGCTGTTCATTGCCAATGCTTGTTTCAGGCATGTCCCTCTCGTGAAGGGGAAGGTGCCTATACATCTTGACATTCCCACTGGAAGCAAGATCCCACACTATCCTGGCACTTTGGAAAAGGATATGCTAATATTTTCAATGCATAAGAAACCATTTTCTTGTCACTTTTGTTTTTCCTTGCTTTAATTGTTTTATCAAAATTAAATGGAGCACTAGTTCAGTAAGCATATATATTATGATCAATTACTTTACAAACCTCTTTTGAGGAATGAACTACAGGGAGGAAGGAAAAAGATCAAAGTTGAGGCCAGGCGCGGTGGCTCACGCCTGTAATCCCAGCACTTTGGGAGGCCGAGGCAGGCGGATCACAAAGTGGGTGGATCACGAGGTCAGGAGTTCGAGACCAGCCTGGCCAACATAGTGAAACCCCATCTCTACTAAAAATACAAAAAATTAGCCCGGTGTGGTGGCGGGCACCTGTAATCCCAGCTACTAGGGAGGCTGAAGCAGGAGAATTGCTTGAACCCAGGAGGTGGAGGTTGCGGTGAGCCAAGACCATGCCATTGCACTCCAGCCTGGGAACAGTGCAAGACTCCGTCTCAACAACAACAACAACAAAAAACAACTTGGGAAACCTTAGAGGCAATTAGCTGAAAGCATAAAAGGAGGTCCAGTGCTGGACTCCTCAATTTTGAAAGAGGAGAAGACGTTTGTTAGGAAGACCCCTGAGAGATGTTGGCAGTGATCTGGCTCCTGATCTTGGTGGTGGTTACATGTATGCTTGCATTATATTTATTATGCTGTACATTTATGTTTTGCATACTTTTTTGTGTGTGCATTCTGTGTCATAGTAATGTTGGGTTTTTTTCTCCAAAAGATAGAGAAGACCCCTTAAAATGCAAAGAGAAAAAAAAAGCTTGATGTGGTAGCGCATGGCTAGAGTCCCAGCTACTCAGGAGGCTGAGGCAGGAGAATCACTTGAGCCCAGGAGTTCAAGGCCAGTCTGGGCAACACAGTGACACCCCCATCTCTGAAAAAAAATTAGAATTAAAATTGTTTAAATGCAAAGAAAAACTTTAATTTCTTTATCAAAGGATTCCTGACAGTTAACTTGAGGTTTTCTGGTAGCTAGATCGCCACTGTCCTTTGCTTTCAAAAGAGCCCCAGGATCGCTTCCCTGTTCTTTCAAGTTACCTCTTGTCTGGGCTGCTGGGCAGGTAACATTCTCTTCATTAGTATATATCAAAAAAAAGTATAGTCATGCATAGCTTAATGATGGGGATGCATTCTGAGAAATGCATCGTTAGTTGATTTCATCGTTGTACAAACATCATAGAGTTCTTACACAAACCTAAATGATATAGTCTACTATACATCTAGGCTATATGTTGTAGTCTACTGTTCTTGGGCTGTAAACCTGTACAGTATGTTACTATACTGAATGTTGTAGTTAATTGTAAGAAAATGCCAAGTATTTGTGTATCTAAACATATCTAAACATAGAAAAGGTACAGTACAACTATGGTATGATAATGTTACGGGACCACCAGTTTATACGCAGTCCATTGTTGACCAAAATGTACATGGCGCATGACACTACTGGGGCTTGATTTAATTTCTTATCAAGGTTGAGAGGATCAACCTCTGTGTGTATATGTGCAACCATAATATAAAATCATAGAGAGTAATCCAGTTGGCATTTTCTTGTTTCCAGCTCCCACTTTCCAGACTATTGAAGAGATTCAAAAGCATGAGGAGTAGAATAAGGAGGCCCAAGGTCACCAGGAGACAGGGCTCCTCCCAGGTTTCTGCAGCCCCCTTCTGCTTACACCTGGCTGCATCTGGCTGTGGAGCTGCCTGTGCCTGAGAGGCACACTCTCACTGCAAGGTTCTCAGTGACCTTGTGGTAAAAGGAGGCAGCCACAGTCAATATGAATTCTCTCTGTTCTCTTCTCATGCTTATGCAGCCAGCCTTTTGCCCGCAGATGGGCCACTTCAGACATGATGAAATGTTCTTTGTAATACTTCCTATTGATAGGAAATCCTCTGAAGATTTTAGGTGTGAAAATTTGAAGTAGCAGCAACACTGCTTTCTAACCCTTCGGCTGGGACTTTTCAAACTGAATGATCTAGATAGAAAAACATTAAAAGGAAGGATGTTATAACATGGTTTCAAGGCATATTTTCCTGTTTGGGGAATGTTCCACTTGCAACTAGTAAACTGAGAGAAAAGCTTAAAAGGCTCAGGGGAAGAAAGAAAGAGGGTTTCAAAAAGAACTTGAAAATTCATTTTTGTCTTTGAATCATGAATTCTGACTTCCAAATAGTAGTTTGGGGTGTTAAAGAAGTTACGAACTTGGGAGAAACTAGGAAAAATAAGAATAGCACCAGAGGGAACATTCTCTGAACCTCAAAGTTTGATTTTTGCTTCAGAACCTAGAACTGAGTTTTACCCTCATTGCCTTCTTCTGTCTGAAGACTCAGGTCTCTTCCATGGGATTTGATTTGCAGTGAAAATCAACAATAAAGTATCTGTTTCTTGACTTCTATTTGCTCCTCTTTTTTTGGATGGGGGAGACAAGATGAGCCCCCACATTGTCATATCTGTAAAGCACTATAACACCTTCGCTGCTGAAATCCTTGCAGTCAATTTTCTGAGCCCTGATTCTGTAATGCCCAAAATGAATTAAGCTCTTAAGAGAGCGCCTTTTGGTATCCATCTCTCAGTTTCCATTTTCCACTTATGGCTGTTGGTTTATCCTGATAGTTTAGCAAAAGGGTCTAGCAGATGAGCTGAATCTAATTGACAAAATTTCAGGGCCACAGACATGGATAGTGCTGGCTCTTCCTGAAATGGAGGCTCTGATGAGCCAGCCCCATCCGGGAGGCCTGGGGAGTGAGTTCCTCCTTACAAAGAGACCCACTTCTTTCTATTTAATTTGGGAAGTGTATCTCAGTCAATAGATAATTATGTATTGAGAATCTGTCTAGATATGGTGCTATATATAGGTTATTTCTAGAAGTAACACAACAAAGTCCCAGCTAGAATGGCCAGAGATCAATAGTGCCAAATCCCAAAATGTATAAAAGATGAACAAAAAATCTACATTCTGAACAGGCATGCAAATCCATAAGTGAAGCAATATAACAACTATATCCATACAAATAAAAATAGAAGGAAAAGTCAGGGAAATGTCATGGGTAAACATGAGGAAAGACTTCTTTTAACTAAGAAAGGCTTATTGGAGTGGTGTTTGTTTGTTTTTAATATAGACTAGAGAAAATTGGACAGTCTGGGAGTAATGAGGCATTCTAAGCCAGGGCCTACAGCACTGGAAAGGAGAAGGGAGTGGAAGTTAGATGATTAAATGAATAGGACAAGGAGGAAAGACCTCTTTGGGCAGAGGGAGGTTGTGAGGAGGAAGAAATGATGGCAGGCTGCTGAGCAGAGGATGGCTCATGATGCTGATCTGAACTGCCGTGAGTGGTGTGGGGCTGTACTCTTGAAGAGCACAGCTTTAGGGTGAGAAAGGAAAACTTGAACAAGGGTGTTAAAGACTGACTAGTGAGAGCCAGGGTGCACCCACGGTGTTGTGTGTATATCTGTGTATGAATAGGTGCTCAGTTAATACTTTTACATTCTAGATTTAGATTTAGGATCCAGTTTGAGTAAATTTTTGTATAAAATGTAAGGTTAAGATGTTTTGGTTTTTTCTTCGTAACTATGCCTAGTTGTTCCAAAACCATTTGTTGAAATAACTATCCTTAGGCTGGGTGCGGTGGCTCATGCCTGTAATCCCAGCACTTTGGGAGGCCGCGGCGGGTGGATCACGAGGTCAGGAGATCAAGACCATCCTAGCTAACATAGTGAAACCCTGACTCTACTAAAAATACAAAAAAATTAGCCAGGTGTGGTGGTGGGCGCCTGTAGTCCCAGCTCCTTGGGAGGCTGAGGCAGGAGAATCGCATGAACCTGGGAGGCGGAGGTTGCAGTGAGCCGAGATCACGCCACTACACTCGAGCCTGGGTGACAGAGTGAGACTCCATCTCAAAAAAATAAATAAATTAAATAACTATCCTTTCTCCATTGAATTGCTTTTGCACCATTGTCAAAAATCAATTGGTTATTATTTATGTGGTTCTGTTTCATTGATCAAACTATCTCCCTCTTCACCAATACCACACTATTGCAGATTCATAGTAAGTCTTTTTTTTTTTTTTTTTTTTTGAGATGGAGTTTCACTCTTGTCACCCAGGCTGGAGTGCAATGGCGCGATCTCAGCTCACTGAAACATCCATCTCCCAAGTTCAAGCAATTCTCCTGCCTCAGCCTCTTGAGTAGCTGGAATTACAGGCCCCCACTACCACGCCTGGCTAATTTTTTGCATTTTTAGTAGAGATGGGATTTCACTGTGTTGGCCAGGCTGGTCTCGAACTCCTGACCTCGTGATCCACCCACATTGGCCTCCCAAAGTGTGGGGATTATAGGCATGAGCCACAACGCCCGGCTATAGTAAATCTTAAAATGAGGTAGGATGATTCCTTCAACTTTATTCTCCTTTTTC